>NC_072800.1:88922500-90262500 GCF_028583425.1 Eublepharis macularius | reverse complement strand
AGGAAACGAGCACTGCGGCTGCAGTTGCTCAGAGAGAACTGCGTCCGGGACCCAGGAGGGGAAGAAAAATTTAACTTGAAATTAAATTGTAATTTGCATTTAGTAAGGTCAACCACTCCATCAATATAATATAAAGCTTTAACTTTTGAATAATGGCAGTATGAAGGGAAAACATTTTGTGTAGTATAGTTGTTACATGTTGTAGTTGTTGTGGTATTTTTCCCTTTTTCCCCTTGATCCCTGTCTTCCCTTTGTATTGTTAGTCAATGTAGTTAATAAAAAATAAAAAATGCTAAAAAAAAGACTATGGGTGTTTTGTCATTTATGCAAAAACTGGTCTCTTCCTAAATCCCTAGGAGATAAAAGCGAAAGCAGTACAACAGCTTGGATTTTAGCATTTAATACAATACAGTTGTAGAAGATACTACAACCAGCTGATCTAGGTTATGGACATGGAGCCATAGGCTGAAGGCCAATTTAGACATTTCCATAAATAAGCAATTGCTGCAAAAAATGGCACCTGTAATTTATTCAATCCCGCCCCCCCCCCCCCACACACACACCTTGCGCCATCAGCTATAACTTGGTCAGCCAAGCTCCCAGAAGGGGGTAGGGGATGCCTCAATACAAGCTCTCATTGCCTGATGCCACTGCAAGAGGAGATGGGGGTGGTGGTAAATATGGCACCAGTGCCAACATTACAACATCACTTCTGGAGAAAACAGAGCAGTGATGATGGGTAGCTCTAGGAATTGCTGGAAACTCTATGGTTTTACATCAGTTTGTCAATGCTACCCTCCACCATGTCTCTGCCCCCCCACCATTGCCAAACTCAACCCTAACTAGAACTTGTCACATGTCATCGCAACATTCAGCATTCAACAATGAGAAGGATATAGTGCCGCAGAACCCGTCTGGGAGGTAATTTCTACTTGATGATACAGAAGGGGTGGGGAACGAGATTCATAACTGCCGGTTTCAGCAGCAACCATGTGTTTACTATCACATTTAAATGAGTCTCACAGCCATGTGGAATTATAGATTGTGAGGGGGGTTTGATCTGTGGAGGATCATTCCTTGCAATCTGGAATTAAATTTGACAACCCTTATCTGGTCCCACCCAGCCTTTTCATTCTACGAACCATTTACCTAGATGCCTTTCCTTTGCGCAAAGATATTGCCTTCTTGAGAGCTGATTGGCTTCAAACATCTGCAAACCATCATCATCATAATTACATTCTTCAAATTAAGCACGGCATTAATATTTCGGATTCTGATAGCTGACAGCTGACCTAGGAATGAATATTGGAGGTAAACACTGGATGATAGAGTATAGCTTTGTAATAAGCATTAAAAGGGGCCCCATAAATTAAGCCAATCTGTTTAATAAAGTTCGGCTCTGTCTTCCATTCCTGGCAAGTGATGGTGTGTCTCTTTCCAATGTGTCTCATTGATCACCGTGTAGCATTGCTTCCCTGAGCCAGTTGCTTTGGAAAGAGTTCAGGGAAATCTCCTGGTTTCTGATATGAGGGACAACTTCGCAAAATGAGGCTTGCTGAAGTTTTCAAACCGCTAGGGCCCTGGAGACAGTGATATAGGAGCTTCAGCCCCTCTATACTTTGACTACAGAGAATGTGACCTGTTGTAGAATATGGCTACTGCCAAATGACAGCATTTAGTTGTAACCTGACTCAGGAGTTTGGGATGCTGTATTGCTCTCCCAGGTTTATAGTGTCATTTCATCTTCCTTAGTCTTTTCTATAGTTAACATGTTCAGTGCAACTGTGAACCCAACACACAATGAAAATTCCAGTTTGTGAATCTGTTGCGGCAAACATGAAATGGGGCCGCAACAGAACAAAAATTTATTCCAGCATAAATTATTGTAAATCAGGGTCACTTGATCAAATCACATCAAGTGTATATTCAATAGGCCTAAGGCTACAAACAAGAGAAAGGTGAGTGAAATGTTCCAGTCAAATGAATAACCAACCCACATTCGAAGAACCAGTGTCGGAGAGAACTGCTCCCAATTGCGGATCGGTAGGCAACATCGGATTAACACATCAGATCTTACCAAGAACACTGACGTTTCACATGGTGAAATGCAGTGGAACGTGATAAGCAGATAAGTATATCCTTAACCACAGTAACATCTCTGTGGATGCCATTCACTCATACGCCTCGTCTAATTGTAATCAACCTTACTTACTGGATGGAAATCACAGAAAGGGGACTGAGAGGCCCTGGCCCTTCCAGAGAAACGTTGAGCATCTTCACTGAATTTCTGTATTTCATTCTTTTTTCATAATTTTAGTTTCTTGCCTTTTTCTATTTGTGGAAATACGACAAAAAACGTACGCAGGATTCTGCCCAGTTGTTCAGTAGGAAGTAAGTCATGCTTTAGTTTAGCAGCTGAGTTGGAATAACAAGCTGAGTTGGAATAACAACCTACAAGCACTAGATTATGAAGGCAATCTATATTTATGTTCTGATTGTACCACACTGATTATGCACAGCTGTCCTTACCCAATGGTATCCAATATATATAAAAGGCAAGTTATATTGTCGACAGCTCACTTTTTAGCCTCGCTCAGCCGCACTGCTGATGACTCTAACCTCAAGGCCGCTGTGAAGCGCCCACTTGCCGCCGAGAAAGGGCTCACTGAATCGACAGCCTAAGCACTCCTCCCCATGCCTCCCATCAACGCCCTCCTGCTTTGGCCTCCAGGCCGCTGTGAAGCATCCGGTTGCTGCTGGGAGGAGTAATCAGGCCACCAGTTCGCCAAGCCCCCTCCCAGTGGCAAGCGGGCGCTTCGCAGTGGCCCCCAGGATAGAGTGGGGGGCTGCTGAGGGGAAGAAGAGCAGAATACAAATTAATCTTCATGCAGGCGCATTGCTGGGAGGGGGCACGCTGAATTGACGGCCTAAACACTCTTCCCCATGCTTCACCTGAGGGTCACTAAGGAGAAGGCAGAAGCCCTGGTGGCACTGGACACCTATTCGTGGTTGCCTGGGAGGGATCCCTGCTGGATCCCGTGGAGCTTATTCTCCCCTCCCTAAAGAAGCCTGAAAGCAATTTTCTCAGAGCAAGCTCTATTGAATAGCACGGGCCTTACGTCCAAGTCGACCTTCTTTGGGATCCCCCCCACTCCACTGCTTTCTTCCCTCTTGCTCTCAACATAATATTCTGACAAAATTCTTTACCAAAAAAAATTGTATACAAAGAAATCTTTTAACGTTGATGATTGATTGTTATGTTTCATGAAAAATAAAAAAATGATCAACTGTTTGCTAGAGCCCGTTGTATTTTTTCATACAACAGGCTTGGTTTCTAGTTGTTTGTAAATGTATTCTATGTAATCCACCTTAACTCTTCATGAGAGGTGGAATATAAATAATATAAATGAATAAACAAACCCCCTCCGTCCCACATCCTTAAGTCCTGATAATCACAATATTTATGACTACGGGTGCAAGATGCTCATCCATAGATGTACACACCATCTATTGCTTCTGTTTATGTAATAATAATAATTATAACATTCTATGTATATACCGGCCTTCAGGTCAACTTAACACCCACTCAGACTGGTTTACAAAGTATGTTGTTATTATCCCTACAACAAAACACCCTGTGAGGTGGGTGAGGCTCAGAGAGCTAGAAGCTGTGACTAGCCCAAGGTCACCCAGCTGGCTTCAAGTGGAGGAGCGAGGAATCAAACCCGGTTCTCCAGATTAGAGTCCCGCGCTCTTAACCACTACACCAAACTGGCTCTCCTGAAAACATGATTTTGATTTACCTTGGCATGCTCATTTAAGACTTCTTGCAACAATATTAGATAAAAGTGCCCAACTATTTCATGGTCAGATAAGAAACAGAACATTGGAGAGAAGGTGAAGAAAGGGGGAAAGGATAAGAAAAGGTAGCTTGTAGAGGGATGACAATGAGTTAATTTAATTACTAGGAAATGTATTACTTGTACATTCCACTCTTCCTCCAATGAGTTCAGAGTAACCAACACAATCTTCACAAGATTGACAACAACACTGCAGGGCAGGCTAGGCCAAAAGAGTCAAACGCTGTAACCACTACGCTGCATACTTAGTTCCATTTCTACCTTGCCCATTAATGTTATCTGGACTTTTTAAAAAAATCCCCAATACATGACAGCCATGTAGACCTTTTTTGTTTAAGGTTTATGATCTCTTTTCCTGTCCAGGGTGATCCAGAACTGGGAGGCAGAGGCAGGAAACGGGTGGGGTGGGTGGGAATGATACAATTCAATAACAATGACATTGTGGCATTATAATGTCATTAAGTTTCCTTCACACAAAAAGGCACATTTTAAGAAAGTGGGGAGAGTACGGGAGAACCAAAACAAAAATTCTGCACTATTGAAAAACCGACTCAAAAACACATTGAGAAAAACATCGGGGAATAAGCGCAGGTAGAAAATTCTAAAATAAACTTCGAAAACACTGCATTGAAATCTGAAGCATGTGGAATTCAGAAGACAACCTGAAGCGGTATGAGGCCAGAACCGATGACAATTGTCCATGCAGAAAAGGCCTTAGAAGTCTGTAACTCTCAGTCTCTCTACATGTTGTGAATTACCTGGGGACACTCAAGCGCAGGATTTTATGTGTGGTTCACGTGCTAGCTGTTCTTGCTCGGTACACGTGAATGCTACTTTCACGGGAGCTCCCTTTGTGTGACTGCATCTGCAAGTGTGTCCGGAGGGCAGAGCACCAATTCAGCTCTGTTTTCGCTGCCAGAACAAACACCGTAGGTTCCTTTGACTTGCCAATTTGCATTTCTTTAAGGTGTGAGAAAATGTCAAGATCTGCATTTCAATGTATGGATGTGGGAGGTGGGGGAAACTGGGATACTTCTAGCAGTGAAAGGATGAATGTATTCACACAGCACAAACTGAAGTGTGACTGTGCGAGGGAGTTGGAGGGGTGAACACTTGAAATGAAGTTCTCGTGAATATCCCTAGGTACTGCGTAATGTGTCAAGAGGCTGTTGTCTGCTGAGGATTCCAAGGTAAGAAAAGCAAACAAAAGCATTTCACGTGTGGCCTGCAGGTGGTGCTCACGCCTTGTTTTTAAATACACATCTAAGCAAGCGATCACTGAAACTGTCTTTGGGTGAATTCAGCACATGGATTATAATTATTAGCAGGCAGATTTATTTGTCTGAAATATTTATACCCTGGCCCTGAGGAAGTTTGTAAAAAATACTTAGGGTAGTAAAGGCAGCAACTGAAAATAACCTTGTTGCAATGGACTGATCGCTTGCGGGTAGCAGGAGAAGGGGGCTGTCACTTTCACACACCCTGCGCTGGGTTCAGCTGATCGGCTGAAGGCGGTGCGGGGTGTGTGAAACAGACAGGTGACTCTCGCGAACCAGGCAAAAAAAGTCATGGTGTTCGTGGAAAACGCGGCCCCATGAACCGTGTTTTCACAAACCACGAACCGGCCTGGTTCGTGCATTTTTTTGGTTTGTATTAGGATTCGTACCCACCTCTAAACAACACACATCTAAGCAAGTGATCACTGAAATTGTCTTTGGGTGAATTCAGCACATGGATTATAATTACTAACAGGCAGATTTATTTATCTGAAATATTTATACCCTGGCCTTGAGGAAGCTTGTAAAAAATACTTAGTGTAGTAAAGGCAGCAACTGAAAATAATCTTGTTGTAACGGACTGATCGTTGTTCATTTATGGATATTCAGAACTTCTGCGGCCAGGAGGGTGACCTACTAAAAAGGTACACCTTCAAAGAATGGTGGATTCAAGTCAGGGAATTTTCTACGGACATGGCTGACAGTTCTGTTGAGACTCTGAGTGAACTGTGGAACGTAGAGGTGACTGAGATTATGAACATGATTGCTCCTCTGTGTCCTTTCCCACAAATATAGCCACATTCAACCCTTGGAAACTTGTGTGTGTGTGGGAGGGAATGGTTACTGTGACAGTGGAAGAAGACTTGTTGCCGCAGCTGAGAGAACAACTTTTGCTAGAGCTTCACTTACAGGCTGCTTTAATGTTCCTACCACCTTTTAGATGGTGGTGATAAATTTGCAAAGCACTTTACAGATAAAACTGATAATATTTGATCCACTTTGGGCTCCATGTTAAATTGCAGGTGTCATGGAGGCTCCCAAGATTCCCACTGTTTTGGTGCCTCTGAGATAGCACCGTCTGAAAAACACGGAGATGTGAAATGCACATCTTTTAATCTGATGCTTGCCTATCATGGCAAAGGTGCACCAGATCCACTGATAGGAACATGCATTTGGCAAGAAGAGTAACTTTTATCCCATGCCCAGTTCATTTGGATCCTCTACTCCTGTATAAATTGACCGTCATTGCTGGTCTAGGACCATAATAATAAATTTGATTTGATTTGACCATCATTTGAGCTCCATGACGCAGAGGGGTAAACTGCAATACTGCAGTCCAAGCTCTGCTCACAACCTGAGTTCGATCCTGGCGGAAGCCAGGTTCAGGTAACTGGCTCAAGGTTGACTCAGCCTTCCATCCTTCCGAGGTCGGTAAAATGAGGACCCAGTTTCCTGGGAGTAAAGTGTAGATGACTGGGGAAGGCAATGGCAAACCACCCCGTAACAAAAGTCTGCCAAGAAAACGTCATGGTGCGATGTCCCCCCTGTGAGTCAGTAATGACTCAGTGCTTGCACAGGGGACTACCTCTACTTTTTGGGGACTTAATCTTTTATTGCACTGATCTGTTACTCCAGATTCCTGTCTGACTGTGTTTCAGCAGCCAGGGAGTAAGAGGAGAAACTGGTTAGGAAAGTGGTTAGATCATTGAAGAAAAATGGAATTAGAGGAGTACTAAAGGAGGATAGGTTGATTGCTGAGAAGCTAAATCAAGTCTTCTCTGTCTTCACTGCTGACAATATAGGGCAGATTGAATCATAGAATCCTAGAGTTGGAAGGGACCTCCAGAGTTGTCTAGTCCAACCCCCTGCATAATGCAGGAAATTCACAACTACCCCACCCCGACGGCCCCAGTGACCCCTGCTCCATGCCCAGAAGATGGCAAAGCAATATGTATTCCTGAACGGATGTTTTCAGGAAGGGAGGACTAGGAACTGGGATAAATAGTGGTGACAAGGGAGGAAGTTCTAGATCTTATAGGCAAATTGCAAACTAACAAATCAGTGGGACCCAATAATATCCACTCCCACCCCAAGATCCCTACTTGGTCTGCCATTGCTAGCTCCAATCTCATGTGTATATGTGAAGTTGGATCAAGATAGGTAGCCATGTTAGTCTGTCTGTAGCAGTAGAAAAGTGCAAGAGTCCAGTAGCACCTAGAAGACTAACAATATTTGTGGTAGGGTATGAGCTTTTGTGAGTCACAGCTCGCTTCTTCAGATACAGCTAGAATGTGAGTCTATCTGTCCTTGTATCTTGGAGAGTGGAGTGATTACAGAAGCTGAATGACAATAGCAGGTAAGTGACAAAAGCCAATGAATGACAATAGCAGGCATGATTGGATAGGGTGGGGTATGCAGAGGGGTGGCAGCTGTGGAGAAATCAACATTGGTATGAGACAGGAAGCCTAGGTCTTGATTCAATCCAGGTGGAGGCATTAAGCTTCATTGTCAGTTGAAGTGAGGTTGGTCAGGCTAGTCCAATCTCATCATTCCATGTGTTTTCTTTTCCAGGAGAAAATATGTCGTCCCCATGGCTCTGACCAACAAAGAGCCGGATCGCTCCTTTGTTTCAAGCCCTTTATCAAGAGCTTGCCGCAAATTTCATCAAGTCTCCCATAGGTGTATTCCTTAGCATTGATTCTCCAAACACTGGTTCCTCATAATGAGGAAGCCAGCTCTTTGTTGGGCGATGTTAGGGACTACGTGTTTTCTTTTGGAAAAGAAAACAAAAAGCAAGAAGGACTAAACTCTTGCAGTATTGATTATTTATGTACTTACCTATGATAACTACCCTGATCTGGATAGTCCAGGTGAGCCTGATCTCATCAGATCTCAGAAGCTAAGCAGGGTCAGCCTTGGTTAGTAATTGGATGGGAGACCTCCAAGGAAGACCAGGGCTGCAGAGGCAGGCAATGGCACACCACCTCTGTTAGTCTCTTGCCATGAAAACCCCAGCAGGAGTCGCCATATGTCAGCTATGACTTGAGGGCACTGTCCACCACCACCATCTATGGTAACTATATCAATTGATTACTAATGGTGATTTGAATGCACCATATCAGGTCCATGTGAATAATGTCTTTTATACGTATTTAACCTCTTATTGCCTATTTATGTATTTATGGATGCATCAATATATTTATTCACTGAGCACTTTAAATTAGCATTTGAGGAATATTTATGGAGGTTGACTATTATGGAAACTTTTAAGCTCTTAGATAAATATTAACAATTGTATAGTTCTGCCTTTGAACTGTGATTTGCGAATAAGATGTCGTGTGATCAAGTTTCTTATTGCTTGTAGTTAGATAATCACAGTGGAGTTCCCCTCCGCCTTGTTACCGCCACCAGGAGGCCGGCAACCAACCTTGTGAGGAAGCTCCCCACCCCCACACACACACACACACAAGTGAGAGCACATTCTGTGATTTACATAAGGGAAAATCAATGTGTAGAATCAGCTAATGAGCCACTGACATACAGTTGCCAGCCTCCGGGGGGGGGGGGGCTGCAAATCACCCGAAATTAAAACTAATCTTAAAACTACAGAGATCAGTTCCCCCTGGAGAAAGTGGCTCTTTTGGAGGGTGCACTCTATGGCATTAAATCCCACTGAGGTCCCGTCCTTCCCCAAGCCCCCCCCCACAGCTTTACCCCCAGATATCCAGAAATTTCCCAACCCAGAGTTGGCAGCCCTGCACTAATGTGAGAACAGGAACTTCTCAGCCATCCAAGCAATGAAATTCTTCACCTCCTGAGATCTGTTTGCCCCCCCCCCCGATAAACAGGAAGCAGAGGTCCATCAGTGGCTCTTAGCCACAAGGTATAGATGGAACTCTCTAACTAGGGCAGTGAGGCTCTGTATTCTTGGTGTTTAGGGGGACAATCAGTGGGAGGGCTCCTAGTGTCCCTTCCCCACTGGCAGACCTCCCAAGGACACCTGGTTTTTTGGCCACTGTGTGACACAGTGTTGGACTGGATGGGCCATTGGCCTGATCCAACATGGCTTCTCTTATGTTCTTATGGATACCACTGCAGTGTTGTGTGTGTGTGTGTATGTATGTTTGTATGTCTGCTGCCTTCTCATCCTTCCCAAACATGTTTAGTTTCACCCTTCTTCCAAAGAGCTCTGAGGTGGGTGACTCTCTCCTTCCTCATTTTATGACTGCAATAACTCTATTAAATATCCTATCCAGTAATATTACAAAAGAACAGGGAGAACTTTTTAAGTATATGGTTGGTGACAGCTGCGAGAGTACAGTTTTGGCATGCGCAACAGAAGATGCCCGTTGTGACTCCTCCCAAGAACCTACGCCTGGCTTCAGTGGATTAAGAGGAAGGAAAGCAAGGGCCACACATTGAGAAACTATTAAAAGCAGTAAAAAGCTTTGAGAAATAAGCAGATTAAAACAAAACAAAACCAAAAAACCTGCACAGCATCGCTTTACTTCATCTCAGGACAGCATCTGGGGTAGGAGGGGCGGATGCCCGCCTCCAGTTCCAGCCTGTGGAGAATGGATCCTCCCAGAGAGAAACAAAATAAATAGAAATGAACAGAAAAAGAGAGGGGGGGGGGAAGCAAAAGAAACTTTCCCATGAAAATATTTTATTTTCTTAGAGAACAGGATACACCTGCGAGTCTTAACACCAGAGGGCTGCGGTCTTAATTCATGGATTAATGGAGCCCTCTGCTGGCAAGCGTGGGAAGTGCGGCCAGAAATTCTGAGCCCTCCCCCCACCCTCAAACTCTAGTCCAACCTGTGTAAGGTGTCACTTGTAGCTTGGCTCTTAGATAGGAATGTGAGGGCAGCGCCCAGCGCCTCTCTTCTCTGCTAAGAGTCATTTCCTTGTCTTGTCTCCTATTGGGCTAAACAGGGCAAGATCCTCCTCCTCCTTCTTCTCTCTCCTGAATCCACTCTCTCTGCTATGTAGTTATATAGCATCTATCTCTATCTCTACTCTTTACTATCAGATATGTAGTTCCTGAATAAACTCTTTTTACACCTTAAATCAGTACTGCGTAACTACCACTGCTTAGTTACCACTCTGCCAACAGTTTTGAACTGCATAAGGGAGTGGAGATCGAACAAATGAAACTCCTCTTTCTTTCTCATGTGGCCATGAGCAAACAGAGGTTGCATCAGCTTCTAATTTGCATTTTTTCAAAAGAAAGTAGGGTTGCAAACCTCAAGGGGAAGGGGAGCTAGAGTTCTCCCAGAATTACAACTGATTACAACTGATCTCTAGACTACAGAGATTAATTGCCCTGGAGAATATGACAGTTTCAGAGGGTGGAATCTATGGCAACAGATCTCTGCTGAGCTCCCTCTTCCCAAACTCTGCCCTCCCCAGGCTCTTCCCCCAAATATCCAGGAATTTCCCAACCCAGGGTCAGCAACCCGGAAGATCAGGAGACATGTGACCTGTTTGAGCCCTCCAGTTACTCAATAGCCAGGCACAAAGAACGCCAATGACAGCCACGCCAGAGTGGTAGGTCTGACAGCAGGTCATGAGGGATTTCACAGAGGAGGGGTTACCGTTTTAATGTTAGGATCGACAGAGTAGCAGACACAGTCACAGGAATTTCTGTCCACCTGTTAGGGGATTCTGAGCCATGCTTTCTTCTGTAGCTTCTTCCTGCTTCCTGAATGGCTGCTCCAGAAACTTTTGGGCTCGGTTTCTAATGCAGCAACAGATGCTGCAGTAATAGGTTTGCCATTCCCCCGCCCTGGGTGGGGGATCCCCTACTCCCACCTCCTCCTCCCCGCCACCACTTAACTGGCCAGCTGTGGGGGTGCGCCACCTAGGGTGCCCCCCCAGTGGCTCAGCGCCCCCCCATGCCTTGCAGTGGGCCTGTTTTAGGCCAAATTGGGCCCCGTGGGGGGGGGGACGATCCAGCCCTTTGGCAAGTGGAGGCGCACTCTTGGGCCACCCTTTGACCCACGTGATGACATCACTTCCCGGATGTCCACATGATGACGTCACTTCCCCTCCTTCTGTGTGTAGAAGGAAGGGAGGTAAGAGGCAGCATCCCAGTCTCCCACCGGGAGAGTGAAGGGGCCTGGGAACCTTATGCAGTAAGAATGAAAAAGGTGGGGGAGCATGAGCTCACGAGCAACTGCTTTGGACTCTTGACTAAATGTTAGTACCCTTCAGACCTCTCTCCTAACTCAGCAAGGTTGCTTTGAAAGTTCCCTTCCTTAACAGAACAAAGGAGAAAAAGGGAGGAGGAGGAATACCAGGCCTAATGGAAAAGTTGGACCAAGGCTAGGGTTCAAGGTTAGGAAATTCTGGAGATTTGGGGGCAGAGCTGAGCCTGGAGACGGGAGGGACTTCAGCAGACTTTGAAGCCATAGAGCCCACCCTCCAAAGCAGCCATTTTCTTCAGGGGAACTGATCTCTGTAGTCTGGAGATCAGTTGTAATTCTGGGAGATCTCCAGGCACAGTGGTAGAGCACTAGTTTGTTATTCAGAAGGTCCCACGTTCTAGTTGAACAGATCAGGTAACAGGTGATGGGAAAATGTGGGGCTGGGGAGAATAGACAAGAGTGATTTTGATAGACCAATGGCATGACTCCATAGGAGGCAGCCTCATGTGTGACAGAAAGAACTACGTTAAAACAAAGTCCATGGGGTTAGAAGTGGTATTTCTCAAAGTTGGATGTTAATTGACTTCTATATGAGAGATCAAAGAGTCCAGTAGCACCTTTAAGACTAACCAATTTTATTGTAACATAAGCTTTCGAGAATCACAGTTCTCTTTGTCAGATGCATGGAGGGCCAAAAGAAACTGGTCAGATATAGAGGAGGAGAGGAGAGGGCGGGGTAGATGCAAACATCTTCTGATATGCAAATGCAAACAGCTCCTTCTGATATGGAGATCAGTTTGCTTCTGTAAAGGTTCAGAGGAGTTAGCCGTGTTAGTCTGTAGTATCAAAATCAAAAAGAGTCCAGCAGCACCTCCAAGACCATCCAATTCCACTGCAGCACAAGCCTTCGAGAACCACAGCTCTCACGGCTAACTCCTCTGAACCTTTACAGAAGCAAACTAATCTCCATATCAGAAGGAGATGTTTGCATTTACCCCGCCCTCCCTTCTCCTCCTCTATATCTGACCAGTTTCTTTTGGCCCTCCATGCATCTGACGAAGAGAACTGTGATTCTCGAAAGCTTATGCTACAATAAAATTGGTTAGTCTTAAAGGTGCTACTGGACTCTTTGATTTTACTACTACAGACGAACACGGCTAACTCCTCTGGATATATGAGAGATGCCGCAACTTGCCTTATTCTGATAGACTTTGTCATTGTAACTTGAAAAAGATTGATTCCCTGTCCCATATGATTTTGGAATGCCCTTATTATAACTTTTATCACGACTTGTGGATTGCCCCTATTTTAACTAAACTTCCTCCCACTCTATCAAAAGATAATATAGTCTCCTATCAGTTGGTGGATACAGACCCAAGGACTACACTGGCTGTGGCCCAGTATCTCTCCACCATACTTTCTTTAAAGAAATAAAGACTCCTTATCCACTGCTCAAGATCATTGGATCAAAGGTGCTTGAAAGAAAAGGAAAAGAAAGTGATGTTAATCGGATTTCATATTGCGGGAGGAGAAAGCACAGCGGCTCTCTACTGTGGCTCTCTACTGATTTTCACTTTGGCAGAGGGGTTGCTGTAAGGCCCCACGCCGGCTTTGCTGACGCAGGCGATCCGGAAGGAGCAGACCAAACCCCAGGGCAGATTCCTGGCAGTGTAGCAGCAGTTGGAGATATCACTGGCCAGCGTCTTCCACTCTCCGTCTAGGCCCATGAGAACAAGAGGAAGGGCAAGTATTCAGAACCATGTGAGACTGCGTCTATCCATGCCATCTTTTACGGATAAATGATGCAGCAGAATGCGTTTAGTCAACAGTTTCCAGAAAAGGGAAACTCTATTTGGAGCAGTGTGTGGACTATTTCGGAGATGTTTTATCAGTATTTTAGGCAGAGTTGCTATTTGGAATGGGACGTCCAAACGAAGTTCCAGATATAGGCCGTTTCCATACATACGGGTTAGGTGCTGTTGGGAAGTGTTTTTCTCCCCTGCTTCCCCTCAACACTGCGGTCAGGGATCACTCATCTCCAACGGCCAGACGGGGTCCGTAAAAATACTGGACCCCCGAGAGAGGGGTGGGGCCAGCATACACTTTCAAAATTATTTTCATGCTTGCGCAATCAGATGTGATGTTATCACTCTGCGGCTACAAGCCGGCTCCCTGTTGGGGGAACGAAGCCGTAACGTCATCTAAACCACAGCTCATTCACAGGTATAATACATCCTGTTTCCAACTTATAATTAATTTTGTATCAGAAAACTAGTAACAGTGTAAATATGTTAAATAAATTTCCTCTGGCAAGTGGTTATTGCCTAACTGGATGTAATTTCAAGTGGGAGATTTCTCTGATTTACAGTGGGACTATAGTTAATGTTCTTCCATGGCCATTTTCACACTGCTTACCAGCCATAGCACATCATGCTGAGCTCCCGGAATGACAGCGTCTTCCAGGCGTGATTTCGCATGAGAACTACCCTTCTCGTGTGAAATTGCACCAGGAAGACGCTGTCGTTCTGAGAGCTCAGCGCAATGTTCTGTGGCTGGTAAGCAGTGTGAAAACGGCCCACGTTTTGGGGAAAAAAGGGAGACAAGAATAATTTTTCAGTTGTACCACTTTGGAAACTGTATAAAAATGCACTTTATAAAATGAATTTTGTTATATAAAATGCCTCAAGCTTTTGGATAAGTAATGTACTTGTAGTTAGTTTTTCACGGCCAATTTTTTCTTTTGAGATTTTGGAAGCGAAGCGGAGCTGGCCGTGGTTAGCACTTGGATGCAAGAACATCAAGGAAACCCAGGGTTGCTAAACAGAGGCAGGCAGTGGCAAACCGCCTCTGAATGTCTCTTGCCTTGCAAAGCCGAAAGGATCACCGTGAGTCAGCTGCAACTTGTCAGAACTGTACACGCACCTAACGTTATATACCATACAAAGAGATTAAATTGCCAGTTTTAAAAAAGGGAAAAAGTTTACTAACGTTAAATGTAAATTATTTAATTATTTAATACAGAGCCAGTGAAACCCACATGGGGAAGTCAGCCGCATGGAAGCCCCAAGTCCGCTGCGCTGCCCCACCTGGATGTTGACAACCCTGGGGTCGGGTGACGATAAGTCTTCGAAAGCATAGATCAAATACAGGGTAGAGCGTAACATTACGCTGCAGTGGGTCAATTTCAGCAATAGAATTTGAATGACGAGAAGAATTATTCCTGACGTTTTTAAAGCTTCTCAACAACAAGATCACAGTAATCCTGACAACAACGCTATGAATTAGGCCAGTATTAATACTTCATAGTGGAGCGGGGGTTGAGGGGGCTTGCCTGAGTGAGTGTGGCCAGTCAGTGAGTTCATGGCAGGGGCAAGATCTGAACGAGATGCCTCCTGGATCGCAGCTCATTCAAGCTCATAGCGACTACACACATCCGAGTTCCCCGTTACCTTCCTTCCTGCACAGAACAGTGTAAGTCACAGGGGTGTGGAGTTCCACCGGCTTCCAGGCCAGCTGCACTCCATCCTCAAGGATCTCTACGATATCAGGAGATGGAGGGTTGGACGGAGCCTCTGTCAGAATGGATGCAAAATCTGTTACTGCAGGAATAAGACCTTGTCTACACTTCAGATTTAGACTGGTTTATTTATTTAAAACATTTCTTTCTTCACTGCTTTTCCACCCAAATCGGGTTCCTAAGGTGGTAAAAAATTCAGTAAAACATATAATCACACAAACACAAAAAACAATACTACGAGGGAGGAGAGCCAATACGAGTTACTGGGGATACTCCAAACCAAACAAAAAAGTCTTCAAAGTTTTGGTGCCACAACCAAGAAGGCCCTTTCTCAGGTTGGCAGCTATCTAGCATCAGATGGTGAGGGAACCCGAAGCAGGGCCTATGAAGATGACCAGAGTGAATGGGTAGGTTTATATAGCAGGCATGGCTTCCCACAAAGTACCCTGGTGCTGGGACAAGGCGCTGGGAAATCCCAACTAGAGTTTCTTTTCCTAAAGCTTCCAGGATTTAATGGAAAAATAGAGATGTTATAAAATTGGTTTATGCCAGTAGTGTGGAAAAGCCGTACAAGAAAGCTTTCTGCTCTTTTTCCCCACTGACTCAGATCAGCCATTGTGTAGTTTGATTCATTTGTGCACCAAGTTTGTAACAAAGCAAAAGCATGCCAAGAGAGATCTTTTTGATGGCGGCTCCACAGCTGTGTGTTAACTCTTTCTATTCCGGAGACTCACCAAAACTTGAGAATGAGATGCATACATTCAGAATCAACATGTGATACAGCTTTCCTGCGATTGTATCAGGGTAGGGATCCCAGGTCCCCTGGTAGGGGTGGCGGATCCCTTGCTCTTACCCTCTGCCCCCTCCATCACTCACCAGGCCAGCAGGGGTGGAAAGTTGGGGGGAACGGGCCTCCCAGGTGTGTGCTCCTGGGGTGGTGAGATGATGTCACTCATGAGTGACATCACTGTCCCAAACTGAGAGCACTCCCATGGTCTCAGTTGGGTCCATTTGAGGCCCAAATTGATCCTCTAAGAAGCACTTGTGCGACCCTGCGCCTGCACGATGACATCACTTTTCAGAAGTGATGTCATCACGGGGGGGACTTCTCACACTGGAAGAGAAGGTGAACACCCCCCCCCCACCACCACCAGGAGGATAAGGGGAGCTGGCAACCCTATATCAGGCATTTGACTGGGGCGCAGGAAACCTAGTTTGATTCCAGAGAAAGGCAATAGATTTGTACAGGCAAACTAAATCAAGACAAGAAGGGATTAGGCAGAGAGAAGATTAGACAGGATTCAAGGCAAGAAGCAGAAAAAAGTCGAATTTTAATGGGGCGTGGATTTTGAGCATTTGATGTTTCTGTATAGGGCTGGGGCTTGATTATGTTATTATCAGGGCTTTTTTTCAGCTGGAACGCGGTGGAATGGAGTTCCGGCACCTCTTGAAAATGGTCACATGGCTGGTGGCCCCAACCCCTGATCTCCAGACAGAGGGGAGTTGAGATTGCCCTTCACGCCACTGTGTGGAGGGCAATCTAACCTCCCCTCTCTCTGGAGATCAGGGGGCGGGGCCACCAGCCATGTGACCATTTTCACCAAAAGTGACTTAAACTTTAAAAAACTTGTTCCAGCTGACTTGTTCCCCCCTTGTTCCAGCTGACCCCAAGTGACATCATTGTGCAGTCCTGGGAGCATGCACACTCTTTGTGCACACACATGTGGTACCAGGGGCACTACCTCCCACCAAGAGTTTCCCCCCTGTGCTGGCAACCCACTGGGTTCCACCACCTCTTTTCTCAGAAAAAAAGCCCTGGTTATTATTACAGTCTGCTGTGTTTAATTTTAGGTGATGCTTTTCTGTTTACTTGTGATAAAGATTCTTCTATGGTTGAAGTGGCGCATACACTCCTAAACACTCAAATAAGGCACCAGGTTAATTTCCCAGTTAGTGGAGGTTTCTAGAACACAAATCTTGGCTGTGGATATAAATCAGTATGGGAAGATTCAGTTTCGTTTTCCCGGCCATGTCGGATGCTCCTCTCAGCAGGTCTGGGAGGAAACGTCTGAGCAGCCTGACCGGGCGGTTGACCCACGAGGGTGAACCCCCAGGACTCCCAGTGAGGGAGCGAGGAGTCCGGAGCGCTGCGGGAAGAGCCCCCTGAATGCAATGCAGGGGGTAAATTGCCCGTTTGCTCCAACGGAGGCCAGCAGACTGGCGCAGTGCCTCGCGTGCTGCCGGGCCATGGAGAATGGCAATAAGCAGATTTAAGGTGAAAGCCTGTAAGTAAGCGAATCCCTTCTGATTTTTAAGCGTATGCGAAGGATTGGTGGGAGCTGAAGCTAAGAAGGCATGGATTTCTTCCCCCTTTACCGAGTTTCGGAACTCAGTTGGCGTCCCCCCCCAAAGATGGCGACGAAAAAGCAGAGCCCAGCAATGAGCAAATCGGTGATGGCGACGCTACAGGGGAAGGGGGAAACTTTGGAAGAGTTGGTGAGATGAGCAGTTTTCGATGCTGTGCAGCCCTTTGTAGCGAAACTGAATGAAATGGGGCAAAAGGTTGATTCAGTGGAGAGCAAGGTGAAAGCCATTAAAGAAACAGCGACCGGAGCAGAGCAGTCTGCGCACGAGAACGCAGTACTCATGAAAGCAACAAGTAAGGAAGTGAAGCTTTTGGAGAATCAATTAATAGGATTGCAAGTGGACCGTGCCCAAACGGTACTGCGTCTTCAGAACGTAAAAGAGGAGGAAAATGAAAATTTAAAAGATGTGGTGTCTGGACTTTTGGCGACATTCGCAGAGGCAACTAAAGAAGAGTTAAAAAGCGACATCTTGGAGGTCCGGCGGACATCTTCAAAGTATGTAATGAAGCGGCAGCTGCCTCACGAGATTATTATTTTCTTTTCATCTAGGAAGACTCGGGACACCATTTTATATAATTCGTACAATGTGGACTTGGATTATTTGGGCAACAAGGTTAAAATTTTGAAGGATGTTCCATTTTTGGCTCGTAAAAGAAGATTCAAGTATAAAGGACTTGCGGCTTTCTTGAGGAAATGTGATGTGAAATATAAATGGTTGTTTCCAGAAGGCGTTTTGTTTAGTTATAAGGATCAAACTTATAAGATTACATCGGAAGCCCAGCTGACAGACTTTTTGTTCAACCATCAGGAGTTCCACCAAGATGAACGTCCAAAGTCTGAAGGGGAAAGTGAGGGGGAGGAGAGAGAGGGCACAGCTGCTCCAGCTGTGCAGAAAGAATTGAGACCGAGACGCAAGGGGGGGGGGGGGAAGAAGATCTGATCCTGAATATGGCTTGTACTGTATAAGATCTACTAATCTGATCGCATGTTAGAAAGTTAACTTTTAAGAAAAATTGCAACATGAAGGGAATACAAGAGATGTAGTGTAGTGTTTATTGTTTGTATGTTGCTTTTCCCCTTTTCCCAGCTCCCCTCCCCTTTTCCCCCCCTCTTTCTTCCCCTCGTATTTTTGTAGTTTTTTGTAGTTTTCTATGTTAGATATTAAAAAAAAATAAAAAATATAACAAAAAAAATCAGTATGGGAAGATCAGTCGCTTGGGAAAGCTAACTGGAAAAGCAGGCTCTTCAAATTAGGCCAATCATTTATTAATTACTAATTATTCAACTTGTGGCTAGTTTACCTCCTGTTATTAGTGGTTTGAAACTGCTATCTATGAATGCTTGTTGCGTCAGTCAATACTTTGATCTGCAATAGCTAACAGCCAACATTCCAAGGGCTTGCGAAATAAATCATTTTTGTGTGCAGAACAAAAAATCCACCTCAAACGATTGATAATCTGCATTGAAAGTGCATTATCCAACGTGTGCAGAATCAGCTACTGTTTCTGCCTCGTTCCCACGCAAAGGATGGAACTATTATATTCCAGATTATTTTGAATAATCTGGAAGTGCACAGGGAGAGGGCTGCCACATTCCCATCTGTAAAAGCCGGACCCAGAGGGCAATACCAATGAAAAGAATTAAAGAGATTAAAGAGATTGTATTACAAAAAGTGTTACTATCAATATATAAAGTTCAAGGTGCTACAAAAACATAATATAAGCTCAAATACAGTATTATTATATTTCTAAATATAAATATAACAGAGTACAAAATTTACAAAATGTCCACAAGTCAGCGGCAATTACAATACACTGTTAATTTCCATCGCAGGTGCTGTGTAAAGCCAGCATAGAAAACAGGTAAGTAACAGGTAAGTACTTAAAAGGAATAATTCTTCAATAATCAAAATATTTTCTTTAAATATTAAAAAAAACAAAAGAAAGATAAAGAAAATATTTTGATTACTGAAGAATTGCCCTCTGCTTCCGGCTTTTTCTAGGTTCTCTCTCTGAGGGGTGCTCCTTTAGTTTGGACATTCCCACCTGTAGCAAAGGGTCCCAAACCACCAACAAGTGCTTCTCACCGAATGGTGGAAGGAAAATGATGGCAAAATTGGGGGGGGGGGAGTGGGCAGAATCCTGATGTGCTGACATCACTTCCTGTATGCCTGGAAGTGACACCAGTGTGCTGCCAGTGACATCGTTACATTGCCAGTGAGCCCACGCCCTGATAGTAAGTCTCCCCACCAGGTGCCAGGCTCAACCTGGCAAACCTGTAATGGGTCACTCTCCAGGTAGCTTCCTGCTTCTCTTTATGTGAGGAGGAAAATTCCAGATACAGCATGTGAGCCAATGAGTTTTCTGGTGCCCCATATTCCAAAGTGGGGTGAAGGGCAGTTCCTGACTGACTTCACAGCTTCATGAGGTTGAGGGATGGTTACATCTTGGCAAAACCTTCCTGCGTGTGGGAAGCAACATATTAGCGGAAGGCAAGGCCAACATGGATTAGTGCATTTATCTGGAAGATTGGCCACACTGGTTGTTGTGGGTTTTCCGGGCTGTATTGCCGTGGTCTTGGCATTGTAGTTCCTGACGTTTCACCCGTTTCACTCTCAGAGATCTCTGTCTTTTGGTGCTACACCTCGGAAGATGCCAGCCACAGCTGCTGGCGAAACGTCAGGAACTACAATGCCAAGACCACGGCAATACAGCCCGGAAAACCCCCAACAACCATCGTTCTCCGGCCGTGAAAGCCTTCGACAATACATTGGCCACACTGCTTGCATGTTTTACTCTGTTTACACAGGCTCACACCAATTCCAAGGCCTGGGGTTCTTTCACTTTTGGGAGGAGTGCAGTTTTATGGTTTTCTATGCTAACCTCCCACCATTCTGTTCCTGGCCTAGATTGGGAGCCCTGGAGAGAAGTGGGTTTTGCCTCATGAGGGAGATGTCTTGTTCCCTCAGCATCGTGGGAAACCAATGGGGCTGTCTCTGATTGTGAGCTCTCTCCCTTGAAAGAAACAGGTACTGCACCCCTGAAAACGGATTCTTTGGATGTCTGCTGTAACTGTTCCTCACTTGCCTTCTTTTCAGCTGATGCCAAGGGGGAATCTGATGGTTCAGTAGTTAGAATCATGCCTTCTCCTCCTAGAACCGCTGTTCCCATCTTAGTAGAAAGAGGTGGCTTAGGTTTCTCAAGTGAGCTTTCCTCTTTTCCAGGTTGCTGTGTTGAAATCACAGCTTTCTCTTGCGGCTGAACGTCCACGACTGAACTTTGCTTTCCACCCCGCTGCGCCAACAATACCGGTTGCTCCTTCGTAGTTATTTTTGAGCTGTCCTTTGCAGAAGTCTTTCCAAAGCCACCTTCGGAAAGGTGAGGCTGACGAGCTGCTTCCGTGGGGCTGCCCTGGGGAATCAGTTCAGAATCTTCCTCTTCGATGTATTGCTCCTCGGCAAAGCTCGCCGCTCGTATCCTATAATCGTCCAGAGAGCGGCTTCTGGTGGAAACCTCAAAAGTAACTCGTGGCGATTTCTGGGCGATATCAAAGGAAGCTGATTTGGTCAAGGGGCCAATTCCCCCTTCTCTGCACCTTCCAGTTTCCTCTTCGCCGGATAATCCTCCTCCTCCTTCCCCCAACTGAAACTGCTCCAGAAGAGGTTCACGCAGACCGCTTAGAGAGGACTTGGAATATCCTGCTTTCCTATAGGTTCTCTTGGCTCTTTCTAAATGTTTCCGATGTTCTTTGCCTGGAGAAGAAGGTACGTTTGCAAGGCTCTCTGACGGCTGGCTGTAGAATGTGCTTTTTATGACGCTGTGTCTGGGAACGCACCCAGGGGACCTTCCTACTTCAGCTTTTTTACCTTCTTCAGGTAGCAACAAACTGTCTTTTTCCTATGGAGATGGTGGGTGAAACACTTCTGCAGAGCCTGCCTCTGGCTGTAAAGCTCTCTTGTCGCCTTTTTCCAAGGAATGGCCCCTTTGCACTTCTTTTCGCTCCGGACAGATTCCCTCCACCTCTTGAACAAAAGAACTGATGAGTGGTTCTTCACTTCCGTGCAATCGCTTATCGCCCAGTTCCCCCATCACTGGTTTGTGTATTGGAGGCTTGAGTGCTGGCAGAAGTGAGGCTTCGGGGTATTTAGTTTCTGCTGGGTGTTGCGGGAATTCTGGATAATTTGACCCATCTAGCACAGACAAATGACGTTCTGGAACGGGACCGAAGTGTCTTTTCCCCGGAGGTGCTGAAAACTCGTTGTCTGAAGATGAACCGCTGCTGCTCGTTGAACTGCTGTCTTCCACCAGGTTTCGAGAGATGCCAAGAGAAGTGTTTTTCTGAGTTTTCTCCAGGATGTCTGGGATGGGTCTCATTACCAGCACAGATTTATAGCTCATAAGAGAACGCTAAGCATTGAAGAAAATACAGATTAGATATTTGAAAACAGATATAGGGAAGCAGATACAGGGTTTTTTAAAAAAAAACACCACTGCCATTATAAAGAGCCTTGAAAAAATACTCTGCTGTTGGAAACAGAATTTTTAATCCGTACACACTACCCTAAACATCTGCAATTTTTTAAAATCGTTTCTTAGCAACTATGGAAACCGAACAGTGAATCCATGGCCATCAGGAAACAAACTCTAATCGCTGACATCTAACATCTCTTTGCACATTCTGTTTTTCAGGAGTACCTCTAACATTTAAAAAATGTACTTCTGTAAGTATAGAGAGAGCTCTGAGAGAGCTGTGACTGACCCAAGGTCACCCAGCTGGCTTCAGGTGGAGGAGTGAGGAATCAAACCCAGTTCTCCAGATTAGAGTCCTGTGCTCTTAACCACTACACCAAACTGGCTCTCTATTCCATCATAATCAGCTAGTCTATTGTAATGGCCTATTTTCATATTGGTTTGCCAGCTTTGACCTTCTCTAGATAGTCTTGTCAATCTTTATCTGTTATGATGAGGCTTCATTAGGAGACAGAAATAAACTTTTCCTTTTAAAAGATAAAGTCAAGTTTAACACAGTTAAGGCTTTAAACCTGATTCTGGGTTTCCTGACTGGGGTTTTGCTCTGTTCTTACTGATTGAGTGTCCAGCACGGGACTGTGCAGTGATGGCGGCCAGTGAGGGGAGAAGAGAGCAGGTGGAGTAAGTGAGGGGGACAGAGCTATCAGTCCTCCAATCAGCAGCCTCATTTGCCTACCACCCTTCTGAGCAGTGGTGGGGAAAAAATTAAAAATTAAACAAACAAAACCCTGCTATCTTGGTTACACTGTGAGTGTGATGTCACTTCCTGGGAAACCCGGAAGTTATGTTGCAACAAAGCCAGTGTCACCTCCCACCCTTTCTTTGCCCCACTCCAGCCTGGCAACCCAGTGGGGAGGGACAGTGAGTACATGGTAGGGTGAGGAGACGAGGAGAAAAAATGTTGGGAATAGGATTGCCAGGACCCTATACCCCTGACCAGCATACGTGAGAGACCGCCTCTCCCTGTATGTACTTCAGAGAGCTCTTAGATCTGCAGGTAAACACCTACTGGTGGTCGCTGGCCCCAGGGAGGCTCAGCTGGCCTCAACCAGGGCCAAGGCATTTTCTATCCTGGCCCCAACCTGGTGGAACTCTCTGTTGGAAGACACTCGGGCCCACCAAGATCTTGTATCTTTTTGGCGGGCCTGTAAGACGGAGATGTTCCACCAGGCATATGGTTGAGACCAGCACTGGATCCATCTAATTACCGCCTCCCTGCTGGTTTCCTGTGAGTTGGGGGGGGGAGGAGCAGATGATCCATCTCCCCCCCCCCATGCTTGAGGAGTTAAGCGTTTCACCAACCCACACCTCCACCCTTTTCTTCCCTTGTGTACAGTGGGCAGGGAAAGGAGGAATGGTGCCCCATCTAGAATGCTGATATCCATGTTTGCATTGAGATGTTATTTTATTGGTTTTAGCTATTGTACCTTATTTAAGATTGTAACCCGCCCTGAGCCTGCTTGTGGGGAGGGCGGGCTAAAAATCTAATCTAATCTAATCTAATCTAATCTAATCTAATCTAATCTAATCTAATCTAATCAATCAATCAATCAATCAATCAATCAATCAATCAATCAATCTACCGGTGGGAGGGAGGGGAGCTGGCACTTACCTTGTGCCTATAGTGTGTGTGTCTTCTCTGAGAATTGGCCCCAAGTGAAGTGCAGGAGCACTCTCACGACCAGCATAATGACATCACTTTTGGAAGTGATGTCATCACATCTGCTGGGAGCACACATGCCACACATGTTTCCAGGGTACCTGCCAGTGGTGGGCATTCTCCGGGGGTGGGGGACTTGCCACATCCCACTGATCACTCCTGGGAGGCAAACCCCTGGGAGATTGCCCACCACTGGTGGGCAACTGGGAACCCGTTGGGAAAGTGAGTGACTGAAGGGGAGAATGGGAGCCTACGGAGGGTGCCCAAACAGACAGAGCACTAGGAAGGAAAGCAGTGAGGGAATGGATTTACCATCCCTGCTAGTCTTCATGGATCCTCCTTGTATAAGATATCTAACTAGTCTTAAAGGGTGGACCTTTCTCTTTGTCACACCACTTCCAAAACTTACCACAAACCATCTGTGGGAGAGGCATTCCCTGGCACTCGGTCTTGCCCTGTGAACACAGAGAAATGTGCGGCAACTTGTTAATTTACAGAATAAATGTGTATCCCGGCATCATTCAGATGAAGATATCACCATACTGGAAAATCCCACATGCTCCACTGCATCTTTTTAATAAGGGGGAAGCTGGTAAACCTGGAATGCTGTGGTGCACAGGTGTTGCAGCCGTCAACCTTTCCCTCGTCTTTCTCCCTCATCTACTCCCCTCAGTTCCCCCCACCATCTGATTCTGCTTCCCATCACACCCTGAGAGTTCCTACAGTAGTATCACTATTGCTCTGGGCATTGCCAATGAAAATGTTCTTTAGATTAATAAATGATAAGCAAACAGTATGTATTTATTACTTTTTTTACTCTGCCCTTCTTCAAAGGCACTTAAAAGGTAGCATACATGGTTTCTCTCTTTATCCTCACAACAATTGCTTGTGGGGAGAGCGGAATATAAATTTATTTATTCGTTTGGTCGTTCGTTCATTTATGTATTTGATTTCTAGCCCACCATCCCTGCAAACGGGCTCAGTAAAATGCTCAATGAGCACTAAAACATATAGATACATTTTTAAAAAAACACACCAGAAATACATACAAACTAGCATTTCGGATGGCGGGCCCCCTCCAATTTCTCCAATCATGGTATAAAACAAAGTAGAACAGAAGGGGTGGGGTGGGACCACAGTTTATCTGGTGACTGCACTTATAGGGAGGCAGATGATTACGTTTATTTATTTAATAAATAAAATAAATAAAAAACATATAGCTGAACATATGTTGAATGTAAAATATTTTAAGTAAGCACAGGGATTATGTAGTTTATGTTCTTTGATATATATTTTGTTTTTATTTATTTCTTTATTTCTACGTATTGCTTACTGTTTACTCTTCTTTTTTCATATAAAATATTCTTTTTTCAAATAAAATATATATTTAAAAATAATAATGATAATTATGAGCAAATATAAACATACAAAGTTGCCTTATATCAAGACCGAGCGCTTAGTAGTCCACCGAGCTCACTACTGCCCCCTCCCTTGGACTGCCTATGGCTCTCCAGGGCCCCAGAGCATAAACAGATACAATGAAAATCATGCATTTTAAAGTGGGAAAGCAGTGTTTTCTTTAAAATGCTAACAGGAGATCAAGGGAGCCAGTAGTGATGAGTGAAATCAAGCTGAAGTTGACCCTGACAATTTCTCCTCAGAGGGTTTGTTAATTTCACCTCTCTACAGAGCGGACAAAGATTGCTCCTCAGAGGGTTTGTTAATTTCCTCTTTGCCTCCCAGAAGGCTCTGTCAATTATTAACAAACCCTCTGAGAAGCGATCATTGCCGCTCTGTAGAGAGGTAAAATGAACAAACCCTCTGAGGAGAGATCTTTGCCGGTTCTGTAGAGAGAGCTGAAATTCAAACTATGCTTCCCGGCTAACACTGCATCTCCCTTCACTTGACCATCCTCGTGCAATTCATCTCGTGTAGTTTAACTCTGAGTCCTGCTTGCTCTCCAATGCCTGCAAGGTAAGTTAGGCTGAGAGTTTATTTATTTAGTTTACTTATTTGTAGTCTGCCGTTCTCATTGGAACTCAAGGCAGATTACACAGGGTAAGTCAAGGCAGTCAATAGAATGGGACAACCAATGGATAATGCAATAGAATTTGGATTGTAGGAATCTGGAACCAACCAGAAATATAAACAGAATTGAAACATAACAACAAGTATTAATGTGGCATGTTAAATGAAAATTACACGATAGGTGCCTACTTACAACTACAGACTGTAGAAATTATATGCCGCAGTACAGACTTCAGTCCTCCTCAACTTGTTCGTCAAGTATCTTTTTGAACCATTTGATGATGGCATGCCTTGAATATTTCAGTTTTGCAATGTTGCTGGAAAGCCACAAGAGTGGGAGACCTTCTGACCTCATCAGGTAGGCCATTCCATAAGGAGGGCACCACAATGCAGAACAACTGGCCTGGGGTCATCTAATCAGTTTCTTGATTGCATGGAGGTCTGAAAGCAGGTCTCCCAGGTCTTGTCCAGGTATCTAACTACTTCCCCACATTGGCCTAGATGACACAGTAAGCACTCTTTAAGCTCTTGGACACAGCATGGAGTCTCGGGATGCTGGAGTAGTGTTTGGCTGTAAGTACATTTTTGCAGGTACTTGTGAGTGTAGGTCTAAGAGATAGGGCAGCTTTCTCCCCTCTGTGCGCAAATGCATGTGTGCACACATGCGCGTGCGCACACACACGCGGCTTGCACAGCATCACTGGAAACAACAGTGTACTTACTCTGCCAAGTGTTGCAGTATCTTTCTGATAAAATCCTTTCCATTTGCGCTCAGATGAACAAAATCAGGAATGTCCCATGAGATCGTCCCGTTTTGAATATTCAGTAGGGTGGCTCTGTCATTTTCTCCAGCAAATGGAGACTTGCAAGTCAAGCTAATTGTTTTAAAAGGATGAAACAAACCAAAAAAAAGCGTTTGTGAGTGTTAGCAGTTAAACCCCTCCCTCACGCTGAAAAGTGCAGTTTATGGATATGGAATATAATAAACTCCTTCCTCATATGTCAGGAGCACATGGGACCACCTAGCAAGGCAGAACAGTTCCCAGCCCAGCCAGAGCTGGAAAATTACCAGAATGCGAGTCATAGGTAATCTGGCTAGTTGACGCCCCTACGCCCCAGATAAGGACACGTATCTAAGATCAAAGAGGTCTCCCAAGAACTCCCAGTTCCTCGACCCACCTTTCCTAACCAGAGCTATTGAATAAACCTGATGGTTCTGCCCATCCAACAACTGCTAGGTCATCAAGTTCTATTTATTCCTTGTGTCTAACCATTGAGCCTCTCCTAACATTGTCCCAACCTCTGGACAAGCCATCAAGCTATTGTCTCAGAGATAAGACGTCAATTTTGCCCCAGAACATGTATAGATGGAACTCTCTGTCTGGGGCAGTGATGCTCTGTATACTTGGTGTTTGGGGGGGGGGGATCAGTGAGAGGGCTTCTTGTGTCCCTTCCCCACTGGCAGACCTCCTGAGGACACCTGAGGGGTTTTTTTTGGCCACTGCGTGACACAGAGTGTTGGACTGGATGGACCATTGGCCTGTTCCAACATGGCTTCTCTTTTGTTCTTATGTTCTTCCTTCTTGACTAGCCTCGCTCTCTGTTGAAGCCTGCCTGTTCCAGGTGACTTTTTGGATTAGACGAGTTCTTACGGATTCTTACACTGGTAGAATACTCCTGAGCAGAGTCTTGCCAGTGCGGTTGTTTATTGGTTTTATCAAGCTGCTCTTTTTATTTATTTTATTTTAATACATACTACACATTTTTACTTTCTTAAGCTGCCTTGAATACTAAATAACGAGTACTAAATATTTATTTAATCAAGGTGGGTAGCTGCGTTGGTCTGTCTGTTGCAGTGCTAAAAGAGCAAGTGTCCAGTAGCACCTATAAGACCATCAGTTGCCAGATCTGAAGAAGTGAGTTGTGACTCACGAAAGCTCCTACCCTACCACAAATGTTGTTAATCTTATAGATGCTACTGGACTCTTGCTCTTTTCTATTTATTTAATGTTTGTGTACTGTTTATTTAATATTCAATGCATTTTTATCTAAGGAACTCAGACAAATGTACATGACTTTCTTCTCCTCCATTTTATCCTTATAAGAAACCTATGAGGTAGGTTAGGCTGAGGGAGAATGACTGGAGTGGCCCAAGATCACCCAATACATTTCACAGCAGGTGGGGAATCTGAACCGTGCATTCCTTGAGCCTAGGCCAACACTCTAACCACTATACAAAACTGTTGAAAGGTGGAGTATATGTATGCTGAATAACTTAATGCTTAATGCCTCAGGAAATGCTAGGAGATTTTGTGCATAGTGCCTGGGGAGGGGGGAGTTTGGAGAAGATGTAATGTCACTTCTGGGTGACACTCTGGGAATTTCCTCTAATCTCTGTGGTAAAGACCATAGAAACATGGGAAAATTCCTACAGAGGGATTACAGAGGCCATTTTCTGCCCCCGACCCTGCTCCTCAGTTTCTTGAGGGCAGGAGATTGGGGCTAAATGCAGAGGTTTACCCACCATCGGCAGGCGTATGGCAAGCCGATACCAAAGGTGATCCTCTTACGAGGATCTTAGCAGTTGGACAGGTTCATATGGAAGCAGGCCATCCTTCAGATACCCCAGTCCCTGCAGTAGCCATATTGTGGTGGTGCCCAGTCATCTTTCCCCAAATTGTCTTTAAATTACGAATGAGAGTTGAAGAAGTGTAGTTTGCTACTCTGGTAACGCACAGTATCTTGCTTGACTTGGCACTTTCTGTCTATTCTTCCAACTGGGGACGACAGAATCCCAGGCAAACAATCAGTTGCCAGAAACTGATGGATACTTAGAACAGCCAATGCATTGTTGTGACCTGTTCTGCTACACGCGCCTATTAAATGAACACACCCAAAGCTGTGGTACAAATTATTTATAAGCCTAAAGCCGGCAGCAACTCTCATTCTTCTCCTGAACTCTGCAAGAATGGCAGCCTGGGAGACAGTGCTGTTTTCTCTGTTACTGTTCCTATTTTCTGGACTCTATTTGATGGGAGCGTTCCGCAGGCGGAGAGCTAAGGAGCCTCCCTTGGACAAAGGCTTCATTCCATGGCTGGGTTATGCGCTAGATTTCAAGCAAGACGGTCTTGGAGTTCTGCAAAGAATGCGAAAGAAGCATGGAGATATCTTCACACTTCTGATCGGAGGCCACTTCATCACTTTTGTGCTGGAGCCTCATTCTTATGGAGCCATAGTGAAAGAATCCAAAAGTAAGCTGGACTTTGACATGTTTGGATCAGAGTTCGTCTCGGCTTTGTTTCGGTTTCATCCTGCTGGAGAGGACCATAAGCTCATTCAGGCATCAAGTGTAAAATATCTCATGGGAGATGGATTAGCCGTTATGAATCAGGCCATGGTTGAGAACTTACAAACTGTGATGTTCCATAAAATGGGCTCCAAAGATGGGAACAGTTCCTGGCAAGAAGATGGAGTCTACCACTACAGCTGCAACACCATTTTCAAATCTTCTTTCCTTAGTTTTTTTGGGCATGAGTCAAATGACCACGCAGAAAAGAAAGCAAAACTGACAGATCACGAAATTAGCCAGTTTGAAATGCTCTTTGAAAAATTTCAGAAGTTTGATCACTTGGTCCCCAGCCTGGTCTATAACACACTGGCTCCTGGGAAAAGAAAGGAAGCACAGCAGCTATACCATCTCTTCTGGGATATCCTATCAGTGAATAAGATACATAAGAGATACAACGTTAGTAACTGGGTAAGTGAACAAGAACGGACGTTGGCCGAAAAAGGGATGCCAGAAAACATCAGAACAAGATTCCTCTTTCTTCTTCTCTGGACGGTTCAGACGAATACTGGCCCGGCCTCTTTTTGGGTTCTTGTGCATCTGCTAAAATGTCCTGAAGCCATGGAAGCAGCGAGGAAAGAAGTAAATGGACTGCTAAAAGAGAACGGCCCGCAAGTGAAATTAGGTGACCCGTTGATGGATCTCACTAGGAAGATGTTAACAAAGAGCCCAGTTCTGGAGAGCGTGATTGAAGAGACCCTGCGCTTGAAAGTGCAGTCGATTCTGATGAGAGCTGTGGTAAAGGATATGGACCTCAAGATGGACAATGGGAGGAAATATGCTCTCCGCAAGGGAGACAGAATTGCGCTTTCCCCGTATGTGGCCATGCATATAGATCCAGAAGTCTACCCTGAGCCTCTGACTTTCCAATATGACCGATTTCTGAACTTTGATGGATCTGTAAAGAGCTTCTACAAGAATGGAAAAAAACTAAAATACCATAACATGCCCTTTGGAATGGGGCCATCCAAATGCCCTGGACGTTTCCTTGCCGTGACTGAAATAAAAACGTTCGTTTTCCTTATGCTGGCCTACTTTGACATTGAATTGGTTAATGGAGAAGAAGAAATACCTCCAGCTGATAAGAGCCAGTTTGGCTTTGGAACAATTCTGCCAGTCCGTGACATCCAATTTAGATACCGCCTACGCTGTCAGTTAGGCACAAAATAGAAGCTTTTTTGTTGTTATAGAATGTCTATGCATCTCCCCAGCCTTAGTTTAGCTAATGAAAAACACCTTCGCCTGCATTATGTTATTGCATGTTGGGACCCACAAGGAATGGCAAGGGTAGAAAGGAGCAAACTTTATGGGGGGAATATTTCCGTCTGTCCCCATTCACTTTTCCATTTTCCTTTGCTAACTGTCCCCCTGCACTTTCTTCAATTGGCCTAAGATGGCTCTGTTCAACCATCCTTGAAACAGCCCCTTTTTACTTGTAGGGTTGCCAGCCTCCAGGATGGCCCTGGATTTCTTCTGGAATTCAGCTGATCTCCAGACTACAGAGATTGGTTTGCCCTGGAGGAAATGGCAGCTTTGGCGTGTGGCATCCCTACAAATCCCCCTCCCCAACTCCTCAGGCCCTGCCCCTAAATCTCCTGGAATTTCCTAAGTCAGAGATGGCAACTGTATCTTCTAGCGGGAGTTAGGTTTTGACTTAGCAACAAGGCATGTTTTGGATCAGCGCAGGAACCCAAGTAGCAAAAGGAAAATAGAAGGATTGTTTGTACAACTAGCCACAAAGAGACGTTTTGAATGAAACTTTTCCTTTCTCTTTATATAAATGTACTTATGGTAAGGTAAGGTAAGGTTTAATTGTTTATGGCCATAGGCCGTCACAATACAGAGTTCGAAACAATAAAGGTAGGAATTGATCATACAAGCATAAAATACAGTTATTAAAATAACAAGATAAAATACAATTAAAATAGAGCCTTAATCAATCCAAATGTTCAGACCAGTATTAAAATACAGTACAATTGTAAGCATCTGAAATGAGACCAAATAGTTACAGAGAAAATTAGTTTTCTGAAGAAGCAATCTTGGCCCTAATCTTTTTTCCGGCAAAGGCAAACAAGAATACTCTGCTAGTGACAATAAACGTACTTGCGTATTCTTTTATAATCATCAAGAATACCCCTAGTTTCAAGACAAGACGAGAAGTACAGCTCAACAAAGAACTTGTGTGGAATTTTTGTTGTGGAAGGGGGGACTATTTGGGGGATTAAGTGTTTCAGTAATTTTCTTACAGTAAGTCTGTCTGGAGATGTTTGGGGGAATTAAAAATAATTGATTTTGCAACAAGTTGTAATTGCTGAATTTATTGTTTTGTTCTGGTTAATGTGTTCATATTTGTGGGTGGATATAGGGGAAAAGGTTTAATTGTTTAAACCGGCTGCTACCATTACATAAAGTATTTGAAAAAGCTGGGTGTTACAGAAATCAAATGTCAATAAGATGAAATGCTTAATGCCTAAGAAAGAAGCTGGGGTGTTTAGCAGTTATGCATCCAGGAAGGTATCTGAGACTGGGACAAGACTTTGAGTCAATAAGAGATTTTTTTGTAAAGTTGCCAACCTCCAGGAGGACCCTGGAATTCTCCAGGAGTAACAACTAATCTCCAGGCTACAGAGATCAGTTCCCTTGGAGGAAATGGCAGAACCAGAGAGCAAATTCTTTGGTATACCACAGATTATCTCCCCAAATTCTACCCTCCAAAGGAACCCTTCCCCTCCAATCTTTATGGATTTCCCAGGCTGGAGTTGGCAACCATCTCTTTTCTGTCTCTAATCAATGCTGGGTTAAATGGAAATTGCAAGTGGGAACAGTTAAAAGGAGAAAGGTGTAGTGATGGTGAAATGCCTTGGTAATATGTTGACCATAGGCATTAATCATAACCTTTTTTTTCTAGGAAAGGGAAAACCTCTTACAATTAGAGACGGGCACAAACCAAAATTCATGATGAACCAGGACAGTTCATGGTTCGCGAACCAGCCGTTCGTCAGTTCCCATTTCTGAAGAACTGCCACGAACTTTCAGCTGATTCATTTGGTCCATTTTTTGGTTCGTCATGGCAGACAACCTGGTGCCGATCAATCAGTTTCTTAGGCAACAGGGGATGGACTTCCTGCAGACCTTCTGCTGACCCAGAAGTGACTATTTTCTGACCTGGATGTGACATTTTCACGAACCAAATGAGCCAGTTTGCAAACTGGGGGCAGGTTTGGGAAAGTTCGTGGTTCGTGAAATTTGACAAACCATATGGTTCTTTTTTTTCCAGTTCGTGCCCATCTCTACTTACAATATTTGGGAGACTGTACTTTCCTTTTGGGGGCAAAGGGTGGTGGCGTAAAATTATCCTCTGAGCAGTACATAAGGTTTTGGTGGAAGTAGGGGGCTGTGACAACAGCATGCAAATAGTCTAATATTGTGGATGTTCACTTGGGGAGGCCAATTGTGACAAGATACCTCAGTTCAAGCACCCCCTAGCACTTTGAGAAAGTGATCTTATCTGCCCCAAAAGATGCAGAAAGACTGACTGCTGAGAGTTGTCTGAAGTATCTGTGGGGTGCAGGACCTCCTTTCCTCTCTCTCTCTGGGAATTTGATGTCTCCAAATGGATCTTCTTCCCTTGTTCTCTACCTGTTCCCTACTTGTAAATAAAGCAAATGCTACACAAATATCAAAGTCACCAGAGATCTATCCTTTGAAAGGAACCAATCCCCTTGGAACAACATATATGTGATAATAATAACATTCGATTTATAACGCCCTTCAGAACACCCTCAGAGCAGTTTACAAAGTGTGCTATTTTATCTTCATGACAATCACCCTGTGAGGTGGATGGGGTTGAGAGAGTTCTGAGAGAGCTGTGACTGAACCAAAGTCACCCAGCTGGCTTCAAGCAGAGGAGTGGGGAATCAAACCTGGCTTTCCAAATTAGAGTCCTGCCACTCTTAACCACTACACCAAACTGATACTGCCCTATGTGACTGTGGGCAGTACATGACAGTAAGAACCTAAGAGGTGAATAGCTAAATCAGATAACTGGCCCAGCATCCTGTTTCCAGCAGTGGCCAGTCAAAGGCTGGAGGGCAGCCCAATGGCAAAAGATTCAAATATTAAGTTTTTGGCCAGCTCTTACTACTATGCATGGTTGAGTGTTAAACAATTGGCCATGGCATGATGCCACTGCTTCCAGGTTGCACCAGAAGTAGTGTCATCAACCGGTTATGTGATCACACGTGCACCCTGGAAAGTTCCTGTTATAGCAGGAGACTTGCTCTACCAAGCTCTTGTGTGACCGCTGGCCTATACTGCTGGTCTGGGGTGCAGAAAACACCCCCACACACACTGTACCGATCTTCGGGCCCTTGAGAGTGTGCTTGCCATGCAGGAGCGTGCATCTGGGAGGCCCGTGCCTCCCCTGCCGGCCACGTAAGCAGGGGACTGGCAACCCTATCCTACAGGGTCAGCAAGAGGTTTGGCCCCCTGGCCAGTCTCATCACCAGCCACTGAGCTACCTCCATCCATCACTTACAAGGTTACTGTGACCGAGGGAAGCTTTGGGGAGCCCTTTGATTACTTCTGTACCAACCTGAATAGTTGGCTGCTTGCCTAGCAACCTGAGAAACGATTTTAATGAATGTCAATAGAACAGCATTCCTTTCATTCACCCAGAAACACTTGCTGTAAAAGGGTCAACAGGCAAAGGCTTGGACTGTGTGTTTGGGACAACTGAACAACCGAAGGATCCATCAAGATAAGATGGAATGATGGAATGCTATATGCAGCATTGAACGTAATTTAACAATAAAGAGAATATTTAAAAAATAAGAGAGAAGCAAAGTCTGGAACTTTACAATAGAATATTTATTTATTTATTTATTTATTTATTTATTTTAAAGGATCTCAACAAGAGGGTAGTGACTTGAGCTCTGGAGCAATCTAGATTTTTACTATCTCCACCACCCCTGTGATCTTTGAAATACAGCCTGTGACAATCCAATTTCATCAGTCTCGATATGTTTTGGTTTTCATCACTTTATCACAGTGGGAACATACAGGGAGACGGCTATCTCAGGGCCAAGCTAGAAGTGACGAATTACACTTGAATGGCCAGTGGACAGACCCACATGTATTCCTCCCTAGTGATCGAGTGGAGTGCAAGTGGAGCACAAGTGAACAGGGAGGAACACATGTCAGTCTGTTCACTGGCCATTCAAGTGTAATTCATCACTTCTAGCTTGGCCCCCAAAGATCTCCTGACAAAGCAGCATACTTAACACGTAGGAATCTACAATTATAATTGAATATTTTCCCCACTGCACCAGTGTTTTTTTGCATTTTTTCCTGGACTCCATATTGGAGTGGCCCTCCTTTCCTGTTTTTTTAATATATTCAATTGCCTTGTTTCCTCCCTGCTAATCCGTTTCTGTCTGGCTCTTCCCTTCTGCCTTGAATATGACGAAGACAAAAACTCTTAGAGACAGATCAAGATGGGTAGCTGTGTTAGTCTGTCTGTAGCAGTAGAAAAGAGCAAGAGTCCAGTAGCACCTAGAAGACTAACAAAATTTCCAGAAGGGAATGAGCTTTAGTGAGTCACGGGTCACTTCTTCAGAAACTCTTGCAGCTATCTTTGCCCAGCTGTTCTACTGGCAAGACAAATGACCTTCTAAAGAGGAGCCAACAAAGAGCTGATCGAGCATTTCACCTGCTTCGTTTCCTGCCTCAGCCTATATGGTCCCAACAGCAACACAGATCAATAATTTGTTCTTTTCTCACTGGCCATTAGTTTTAGCAAAAGAAAAGCTGCATCCGCATTCATGGCAACTGCCTGAAGTGTTTTTGGTTATGCTAGCTAATTTTCTTCTTCTAGGCGCTTTCCCCATCTGTAGAAATATTGCTCTAACTACAGAGGTATGATGCCCTTAAACTGTAATTAATGTTTATTATTACCAGGGCTTTTTTTCTGGGAAAATAGGTGGTGGAACTCAGTGGTGGAGCTCAGGACTGCACAATGACGTCACTTTGGGTCAGCTGGAACAAGGGGGGAATTTTTTAAAGTTTAAATCGCCCTCTGCGAAAATGGTCATATGGCTGGTGGCCCCGCCCCCTGATCTCCAGACAGAGGGGAGTTTAGATTGCCCTCCACGCTGCTGAAGCAGCACGGAGGGCAATCTAAACTCTCCTCTGTCTGGAGATCAGGGGGCAGGGCCACCATCCATGTGACCATTTTCAAGAGGTGTTGGAACTCCATTCCACCGCGTTCCAGCTGGAAAAAAAGCCCTGATTATTACCAATAATTAAATATATTTCTTCTGCAACACTGCAACCTCCGTCTCAGGAATTTACGGAGGTATGTGACTTTTAATGGTTTCTCTTATTCTGAAGATGAAGGTTGCGATGCAGTACAAGAACTGCACCCCAATACAGAACTATTTTTATTTCCAGAATTCTTTCCGTTTTTCTTTTACCCTACCTGCTCTCAGGGACAGTACCTTCTTCTTAACAATGTACAGAAAACACTCCTCTTTATTCATTTGGTGTTCTTTACAGCAATCAAAACACTAATAGTGGAACGTCTTACCAATTTTGGATCTCTATTGTCCTTGCAATCTTGCAAATTTAACTTCTTCCTATAACTTCCTACTTTCCTCTCATACATGGCTTAAAAACATCAGTTTGAATATATTGCCAGAAAACCTGTGTTGGCCTGTGTGGATGGAACCTGGATTGAAAATGTATGGTTACTTTGAGGAATTAACACCAGCTATTGCAAATGCCCTTTAACCTTAAACAGCATGTTATTTACACGAATGCACTACCTAACATGGACAAGGTTTGACAACTCAGGGTTGGGAAATTCTTGGAGGTTTGAAGGTATTACCTGGGAAGAGCAAAGTCTGGGGGGTGGAGTTCGGCAGGGATATGATGCCATAAAACCCTTTCTATTTTCTCCAGGGAAACTGAACTCTGTAGTCTGGAGATCAGTTATAATTCGAGCACTCCAGGCCCACCTGGAGGTTGGCAACCCTAACATTGACTCTGGGAGCAGGGGAAAAGAGGAAGAATCCAGTAGCCTCAATCAGACTAACAAAATTAGTGGTAAGGTAGGAGCTTTCGTGAGCCACAGCTCACTTCTTCAGATACTCTGGAAGTAGGGCCTGTAATAAATCAAGAGGCCAACTTTGTTCCCAAATACACTCTAATAACACAATCACTGACCTAACAACACAGCCACACCACCTCAGGTTCATTTAGTTGCCCAGAATCCATCATAACATATGCCATCAAGTGTCAACAATGTCCTTTCCCTTTCTATATCAGACAAACAGGCCAGTCCCTGCACAAAACATCCGTCTCACATTTAAAATCACAATACTCAGAAACCAGAGGGAGAACAGTTTGATCTTCTAGCCATTCCACTGCTGGCAGTTCTCCTAGAGAAATTTTAAAGGGAGATGACGATTATGAGAGAATGCTGAAACTGATTTCATTCACAGATTCAGAACAATGGACTGCCACCCTCAGGGCTGAATAGGGTCGTGGGATTCTTATTTCATTGCAGAAGCGAATGTTCTGCATTTTCTACTAGAGATGGGCACGAACCAAATATGAACCAAAGTTTGTGACGAACTGGGCCGGTTCATGATTCGTGAACCGGCAGTTCGTTAGAGCCCATTTCTGATGAACCGCCACAAACATTAGGCTGGTTCTTTTGGTTCTTTTTTGGTTCATCACTGCAGACAGCCTGGCACTAATCAATCAGTTTCCTAGGCAACGGGATGGACTTCCTGCAGACCTTCTTCTGACCCGGAAGTGGCCTTCTGCTGGCCTGGAAGTAGCCTTCTGTTTGCCTGGAAGTGATGATTTGCTGACCTGGATGTGACACCTTGAGCAGAGGAGGTCTTAATGATTCTGGGAGAGGGTTGCCACGTCCAGCCTGACAACCAGTAAGAGACCAAGGGGCTGGGGACATGGGGGACACTGTTGGCAACCCCCCATATCCTGCTTCCAGGAAATATCTGGAAGTGATGTCACTCCTCTCTAGGCTCTTCTGGATGCTCCATGGTAAAACCATAGCATTTTCATTGATTTCTAGAGAGGACTGGCATCACTGGGTTTTCCTTGGGGAGTGATGTCAGTCCTTTCTAGGAAGTGCCAAAAACTTTATGGTTTACCAGAGAACTTCTGGCAATTCCTTGAGAGGTATGATGCCACTTGTGGGTTTTTCCCAGAACTGACATCATACTATGGAGTTCTCATGGAATTACAACTGATCTCCAGATGACATTGATCAGTTCCCCTAGAGAAAATGGCTGCTTTGGAGGGTAGACTATGGCACACTTTTCTACTGAACTCCGTCTCCTCCCAAAAGTCTGCCCTCCCCAGGCTACACTCCCAAATCTCCAGGAATTTCTCAACTTGTATTTGACAACCCTACACACTGTTCTGGGACCAAGCAAGGAATGGGTCTTGTACCATGCAGTGTTGCCAACCTCCAGGTGGTGGCTGGAGAGCTCCCAGAATTACAATTGATCTCCAGGCCACAGAGATCAGCTCCCCTGGAGAAAATGCCAGTGTTGGAGGGTGGACTCTATGGTATTATACCCTGCTGAGCTCCCTCCCCTCCCTAAACCCTGCCCTCTCCAAGCTCCATCCCCAAAGTTTCCAGGAATTTCCCAACATGCAGCTGGCAACCCTAGTACCATGTGAAGTGTCTGAGAGCCCCCACTGCTGCCAGAACCCAGCTGCCTGAGCCCTAGATGGCCCAGGTGTTGGGAGCCTGTTCCTCTTTCCTCCCCTCATTTGAGGGTGTGGGCTGTGGGCACGTTTGGGGGGTTGGCTAAGCACAGGGCCAAGGGCAGCTGTCCCTCTTGCCCATTGGCTAAGACTGCTCCTGGCCTTGAGTCACCAGTGAAAAAGGTGGGTGATAAATGAAACAAGCAAACAAATAAATCAAGTCAACCCACTCTTAGGGAAAGAGGGGAAAGGTTCCTCCTCCTTCTTCAGAGATTTTTTTCATTTTCATAAGGTTCAAGTCCAGTCGCTCCTTAAAGACCAACAAGATTTTCCACAGTATAAGCTTTCAAGACTTAAGCTCCGTCCCTCAGATACTTGCTCCTCTGTTGCAGACCCACACAGCTACCTGCATGAAACTATCTTCATTTTCACCACTCCTCATAGTGCAGGAGGCAACGGAGCGCCAACGTTCCAGCGGAGTATAATCAGGTGAGCCACAGCACCAGTCCCCAGCTTTGCTTCTGGTGACATCCAAAGTTTCCTCCAGTCTGGGATTTGTCCCCTGCCCTTTCTCCTTCATCAATCCAGGGGCACGCCCCTGCCCAATCACTACACACTCAAAGGCCTGCCTTAAGGATCTCCACATGGAAAGATGGTCTAAAAACACAGTATAGAGATAAATAAAATATGCCATCGAGCCATTCAGAAACAATCCCACAAAGCAACCAGACTGGGACTGGCTGCCCAATTAAAAATAAATGTATAACAACTTAGACACACACACACCCTCCGCCAAGCAAAGTCTTCCCTTCAACTATCATAGCAGTTGGTGATTCATTACCACCATTTACTGGATATTTGATCAAGCGGCAACCAAAGGAATATAATTGGGCCTTCAGGTGGCAAACAATGGGATGCCCTCCAAACTTTGAAATGATGAGAAAAAAACACCTGTTTTTATATGGAGCTCGTTCACTTGGCTGGAAGATCAGAAACAGAGCCATGTACAGCTCCACCTTTTTCCAAGGTCAAAGGACAGGAGAGTAACTAAATTCTCCCCCCAAACCTATCCTCCTTTTCTTTAATTTCTTAAAAAATTAACATTGCAATCCTATGCAGAGTTATTCCAGTATTAGCCCATAACTTGGTTAATGTATTAAATTTATTTTAATAGGGTATTGGTAAACATTCTGGCAAATGCATGTCGTTATTTTATTAGGGTTTCAGAAAGTAGTTCCTTGGAGCTCTTTAGCTGGTTGCTCTAATGTGGGATCTTGATTCCCTAGCTCTTGAACTTTTCCTTTCTAAGGGCCAAGCTACAAGTGACGAATGATACTCGAACGGCAAGTGAACAGACTCACGTGTACTCCTCCCTCCACGTGCCGAATGACACTCGAACGGCAAGTGAACAGACTCACGTGTACTCCTCCCTCCACGTGCCGAATGACACTCGAACGGCAAGTGAACAGACTCACGTGTATTCTTCCCTCCACATAGTGATCAAGTGGAGCGCAAATGAACAGGGAGGAATACACGTGAGTCTGTTCACTTGCCATTCGAGTGTCATTCGGCACTTGTAGCTTGGCTCTCTGCCCCACAAACCGAAATGTGACCTCATTTGTATCTTTCCAGTAACTACTCCCATATTTGCATCTGTGTGTGCTTGAACCCTTGAAGAAATTTTAGCAACCATAATCTCCTTCCATGAGGTTGGATATGTGGATCTGTTCCACAGATGGTAGTGCTTTCCTCCATCAAAAGACTTGCAATTAGAATTCCTAAGTAATAGCAAGCTTCCCATAAATAGACAGGGTACCACAAATTGCTCATAGTCAAACTAACAAAATGACACAATAACAAAATAACACCTGTGTTATTAAAACACCATAATGACATTTGCCACATGGATGCCATGGTCTCATCCTCCTTATTCACACCTCTTTCTCCCATATACGTCCAACTCCCCGCCTCTTAAAGCCCATAAACATTTCTTCCATGTTCAGCTACATACCTTTGAAGTGATGTTAACAATTAATGCCCAGTTTATTTTGGGAGGCAGAGTCAACGTTCATCACGCTTACAAAATGGCAAAAATTAAAATATCAGCAGGGACAGGAGCAACATGTGCGAACAACTGAATTCCAGAAAATGTGTTTGTCGTTATTTAAGAGGTGAATGCAGGCACGTGGCAGACCAGCCAACATACTGCAAGTCACTTGACCTAGTTTTAAACTTGTGTGTTGTGCCAGGATTGTTTCCTTCCCTGGTAAAGATCTGCACTGGGCCCAGGCCAGTTAAGACCTGACTCTCAGCTGAATGTTAATCCTATACCAGCATCCAGACCAGTAGGTTACAAAGAACTGCCCATGGTGTTATTGTAAAGAGCTGGGCATGCGCACTGAAGCATGCACTTTGATGCTCAGCATATGCATTGGGAATATGAGGTCCAGCAGTTCTAGGAAATGCTATCAATGGATTGACAGAGGCACCCATCTTACCCCATAATGCCTACTGGCTCTCTCAACATGTATGTGGTTCAGAGAAATTTGGAAGAAATACGTTTTTGCAAAACTATAATGTTGCAGTATTTTACCTAAATGAGCCAGATGGCTACAGGGTGGCTACATTAATCAGTTTTTTATGAAGGCTTGTCAATCAAAGTCACTCCCAAGGGCGGTATATAAATCAAATGTTGTTGTTGTTATTAAAGGAAAAAGGCAATGACAAAAAGATGAACAGCTTCTTGAGAAAGTTTCTGCCGAACAATCAGATGCAAGGCATGCAATCTAACTTGGTTGCAAGAGACCTGGATTGGGAAAGAAAATTCAGACCAAATCATCCTACCTTTTCAGTGTAACATTGGCAGGGTTGACATCCCACCTGCAAATAATCTCCTTAGTTGCCCTGCATTGTATAAAGTCCTGGGAATAGCTGTTACATATTAATAGCTAATAACGAAATAATCCATGTCCACATGCGTCAGGAGACGCGAAAAAGAAAAAGGGGAGGGGGGTTAAACTTTCCTTAGGTTGATAGCCGCTTCAAACGGTTTGGAAAAAAAAGAGTTGATCTCACCCAGCTAAGGGAAACAAATCAGGAGAGTTCGCTGCTGCAGATCTTATCTTTGCGGCGCTTGTCAGTTTCACTCACGTTTAGGGGTGTGCAAGCCAAAAATTTTCAGCTATAGCCGAAAGTAGAAAGCCGAAAGAAGATTCTCTATCGTTAAAGCCGAAAGCCGAAACAAGAATCTCTTTCGGCTTTCGGGATTCTTTCGGCATTATTTCAGCATTCTTTCGGCTTTTTTTCTATGGGAAAATGCCTCCGTCTTCCAGGACGCCTGGAGGAGGCATTTTCCCACCGAATAAGCCCAAAATTGGTGGGGACCTTCCTCTAACCCTTCTCTAACAACCACCCAAGTTTAAGACAGATTGGACTTTGGGGGGCCATGTTATGGCCCCCCAAAGCAGGTCCCCCCATCCTCCCATAAGAAAGCGAAGGAGCAGCATATTGTTAGCATGCTGCTGCTACTCTTTCTTCATTATTTCCTATGGGGAAAAAATGAAGAGGCAGGCTTCCTTTGCCAGGGGTGGCATTTTGCATGCAAAATGCCCCCTTACCCTCAGGAGCCCTTCTCCCACCCCTCCTCCCACCCCCCACCAAGGCTCAGCCTGCTCCCACTTGGGGGGGCCATTTCATGGCCTCCCCAAGTAGGTGCTCTAATCTCTACCACTGACAGCTGGGGGAGGCTTGTGTTGCCAGGGGTGGCATTTTGCATGCAAAATGCCCCCCAACCCTCTGGGGCCCTTCTCCCACCCCTCCTCCCACCCCCCACCAAGGCTCAGCCTGCTCCCACTTGGGGGGGCCATTTCATGGCCTCCCCAAGTAGATGCTCTTTTCTCTACCACTGACAGCTGGGGGAGGCTTGTCTTGCCAGGGGTGGCATTTTGCATGCAAAATGCCCCCCAGCCCTCAGGGGCCCTTCTCCCACCCCTCCTCCCACCCCCCACCAAAGGGCATGGCAGCAGTATCTTACACAAAAATAACACAACTCACTTAACATCAGAGAATCACCCCAAAATATTGCTGTCAAAAGCACTTTATTTCCTTAACTGCTTTAGGTTACACAGTAGGAAGGCACAACAGGGCATGAAAGCAGTGTACTACATAAAAATAACACAACTCACTTCACATCAGAGAATCACACAAACACAACTGCTGTCAAAAACGGTGAAGTGGGTTGTATTATTTTGTGTAGTACACTTCTATCATGCCCTTTGGTGCGCCCCCCTGCTGTGCCCACATTTGTGGCACCCCTGGGCTGTGCAGAATTGCCCAGGGAAAGAGAGTTTAGAAGTTCCCAGCATAGGGAACAAAGGGAGAGGGCTGGCCTTTGCCAGCCTGTTCCTGGGGTTATGGGTGTGGGGCAGGAGGGGGTGGATTTGGGTCTGTGAGGGGCTAATGTGGGGATTTGGGTCTGTGTGTGGCAGCTGGGGGGGAATTGGGTTTGTGTGGGGCTGTAAGGGGTGGACTTTAGGGGCTGAGAGGACCTACTTGGGGAGGCCATGAAATGGCCCCCCAAGTGGGAGCAGGCTGAGCCTTGGTGGGGGGTGGGAGGAGGGGTGGGAGAAGGGCCCCAGAGGGTTGGGGGGCATTTTGCATGCAAAATGCCACCCCTGGCAAGACAAGCCTCCCCCAGCTGTCAGTGGTAGAGATGAGAGCAGAGCACCTACTTGGGGAGGCCATGAAATGGCCCCCCCAAGTGGGAGCAGGCTGAGCCTTGGTGGGGGGTGGGAGGAGGGGTGGGAGAAGGGCCCCAGAGGGTTGGGGGGCATTTTGCATGCAAAATGCCACCCCTGGCAACACAAGCCTCCCCCAGCTGTCAGTGGTAGAGATTAGAGCACCTACTTGGGGAGGCCATGAAATGCCCCCCCCAAGTGGGAGCAGGCTGAGCCTTGGTGGGGGGTGGGAGGAGGGGTGGGAGAAGGGCCCCTGAGGGCTGGGGGGCATTTTGCATGCAAAATGCCACCCCTGGCAAAGGAAGCCTGCCTCTTCATTTTTCCCCCATAGGAAATAATGAAGAAAGAGTAGCAGCAGCATGCTAACAATATGCTGCTCCTTCGCTTTCTTATGGGAGGATGGGGGGACCTGCTTTGGGGGGCCATAACATGGCCTCCCAAAGTCCAATCTGTCTTAAACTTGGGTGGTTGTTAGAGAAGGGTTAGAGGAAGGTCCCCACCAATTTTGGGCTTATTCGGTGGGAAAATGCCTCCCCCAGACGTCCGGGAAGACGGAGGCATTTTCCCATTGAAAAGCCGAAAGAAAGCCGAAAGAATCCCGAAACGTTTCGGCTTTTTTCTTTCGGCTACCCGAAACGTTTCGGCATTCCCCGAAACGTTTCGGCATTCCCCGAAAGAAGCCGAAACACTTTTGTTTCGGCATTCTTTCGGCATTCTGAATGCCGAAACGCACATCCCTACTCACGTTGTTTCTGGAAGCTCGGGCGTTGCCAGCTAATGAGCCATTAAAGGCTTCCTCTTCGTCTTCCTGCCAAACGAGCTAGCCGGGAGTCATCAAGCTGAGCCGCCGCTCTGCCCGTGGCCCCCTGCCGTGCTCCAGCTTTCGCCCCCCTCTCGGGGGGGGGGGCTTAGAGTCTCGGATCCCCGAGACTCATGGAAGATTAGAGGATCAAGGTCCTGAGCTCTCGCTCAACGGACCTGACCATGCTGCGCCATTTCCGGAAGAAGAGTCTTTTTGGATCAGGCCAATGGTCCCTCTGTTCCAGCATCCTGTCTCACGTGGAGGCCAAGCAGTTTCTCTGGAGGGCCAACATCAGGGCACAGAGGCCAAGGCATTCTTGTTGCCTCCTAGGGCTGGAATTCAGAGGTTTGTTCCGTCTCTACACCTTTACTAGAAACTGTTGATGGACCTCTCCTCTGTGAACCAGTCTAATCCCCCCCCCCATTAAAGCCGTTCATGCTTGTGGCCATCAATATGTCCACTGGCAGTTCCACGTTTTAATTACTCAAGGAGCAAAGAAGTATTCCCTTTTGTCTTTCCCAAATCTATTGCCCATCAATTTTATTTCTAGTATTATTGGAAGGAGAAAAATGTGTCTTTCTGCACTTTCCCATGCTTAATATTAGTAACCTCTACCGTGTTCCTCTTTAATCATCTTTTTTCTAGCCTGAAAAGCCGCATACTGTAGCCTTTTCTCTTGGAAAAGGTTTTTCAGCCTCTAAATCTTCTTGCACTTTCCCCTCCAGCTCTCAACATTTTCCTTAAGATACAAGCCGAGTCTGTGTGGGTTAATTTTGCCAGTTCAGTTCCCATATTGCAGAATTATTTCGTGACCATCTCTACCAGATCTACTGCCATAAGTAATCACTCCAGCCACTATGTGGCTTTCCCCTGGCTTTCCAGAAGCGCCTATACCATGACTTTTTTTAAAAAAAAATCTGCTTTGCGGTAGGCTGTTTCCCCGTGCATACTCTCAATTCTGTTCTTGGTGTTCCCTCCTCTTCCTCCCTCTCTCACGCCTTGCCAGCGCACTGCATTGCGATTGGCTATTCTTGTCTAGCCAGCTCCTCCTCCTCCCCTCCTTTCCATTCTTCCCCACTCCACTCTTTCCTCTTTTTTAAAAAAAATTAATTGCAAGTCCAGCGCAGGATCAATGAATCGCTAGTTTGAAAGCCCAGGGGGAAGTTCTCTTTTTATTCTTTTTGCTTTGGCATAGGTGGGAATATTGTATAGGGAGCTATATAACTAGGTATCAAAAATAAAGATTTTAATATCAAGTTTAAAGAGGTACGAACGGCCACATACAAGCCGATTCCATGCCTTTCAGTTTGAATTCAGGGAAAGTGAAGAGTTATGTCTCCGGTGCAGAAGGGGCTACAGTATCCCTCAGGAATATCCCTGATTTAATCTTGGGTGGGGAGCGGGGACATATTTATTGGATCTGAGAACACCTGAGGATTCACTGGCGACTTTTCTTCAAGTTAAGCCATTTCCCCCCTAGACATTAAATTATTTTGCAGGTGTACTTGAGAACACTTTCACCTATGATACCATATAGATTCCATCCTCTGAAGCTGCCAGCCTCTCAAAGCAATATATTTTTTCCCAAGATTCTTTCTCAACATGAACAAGCTGCTTTATTTGAAACTCTTTAGAGTTAAAACACAATCAAGGGCTATGAATTCTGATCTAGGGAGATACACAGGCAACCATGGGCCGGGCTTTTTTTCAGTGGAAACACGGTGGAACAGAGTTCCGGCACCTCTTAAAAATGGCCACATGGCCGGTGGCCCCGCCCCCTGATCTCCAGACAGAGGGGAGTTTAAATTGCCCTCTGCGCCAGCCCGGAGGGCGATCTGAACTCCCCTCTGTCTGGAGATCAGGGGGCGGGGCCACCAGCCATGTGACCATTTTCGCCAAGGGCGATTTAAACTTTAAAAAACTCCAGCTGACCCAAAGTGACGTCATTGTGAGGTCCTGAGTTCCATCACCTCTTTTCCCAGAAAAAAAGCCCTGACCATTGGCCTTTTGGTAAATTAAAACGTCATTTTAAGTAAGAGTATTTTTAAAAGGCAGAGGCTGTGCTTGGTTTTTTAAAAAAAATAAATGTACTTTAAAATCAAATATGTTTAAAATTCTATCAATGCCTTTGACCAGAACCTTGAAGGTAATGCCTTTCTCATCACTTTTTTAACAAAACACCCATGTTCATCATGCGTTGCCAAGCCATTTAAAATGGCATTGGAGTAATAAACACCTTTCAAACTAATATTAAGAATATCTCCAGTAGCTCCTACCTAAAAGAAGGGGAAGTATTTAGCTTTAAGAGGAGGGGGGAAATGGGAACTGGACTCAAGGAAATGTCTATAATAAATTAGTTAAGAGATAAAAAGACTAAATTATAATTGGCAAGATTTTGGTTTCTTTCTGCTTGACGTTCTCACTAAAGGGGCCTAAGCTTACTGCGTAATCTTCTGAAGGTGTGTGAATAATAAGCACAAACAGGATCGCTAAATTTGTTTTAACTTTGACACATATTTTTTATCTCAAGTACCCATCACCATGAAGGGATTGTGCTGATCCATAAAAGGAAAAGGGGGTTGGTAACAGAGAGGAAGAAAGAGCTTTGTGGAGGGGGTGGGGTGTCAACACTCGACAACCCTGCCTGGAAGATAAACGGCTAATTTCTAGAATTCCTCAACAATGTTCTTCTCCTTGCTTCGTGTTCATGGTACCAAGGAACCCAGGAGCAATTACGCCACCTATGGCTCATTGAGAAATTCACAGGCCCCTCCAGCTCTACATGACGTTTTTTGACCTTTCACTCTGTAAAGTTTTTCTGTTTGCTTACATTCTGTTCTGTTGCATTGTTACCTACATGGGAAGTTCACCCTCTGTTCTTAAAACAAGCATAACTCCTCCAGAGGTAGGACAAATCTACGCAAATGGTTCTCATCAATATTCCCTAGGAGTTTATATACTCAGAATTAAATGCTTTAATATGATATTTTGTGCGGCACTACCAAACTTGGCCTGGGAGAATATTTGCCGAGTAATTTTTACAGTGCAGATTTTTATAGCATTGTAACAGCAGTGTTCTAAAGACCAAACTAGATATGACACGTCATCATGTGTACTTTCCCCTAGACTTAAAAAAAAAACAGTCTTAAATGGCGGTCTGTCAAAGTAGAAGTGTGTTGGGGAGGACAGGAAGTCTGCTTTTCCAACCACATCCCCTATTCAAACTTGCAGCTTCCGAAGGCTGCTTTTCATTTCTAAAAAAAGTCTAGTATTGCATGCCATCCTATCAAGGGTCTGCCTTGAACCTTAAGAGTTTATCAGAATAGATCATAAGGACGTTGGATCTACAGTGGCAGCTATAAAACACGTGATTTCATCTCTTTATGCTTTTCTTATCTATATACCAATCTTAGAGAAAAATAAATAAAGCTGGATATAAACAGAATGAGGTGTGCCTTTTTGGGTGAAAGGATAATATGGCTACAAGGATACTTTGACAAAACTGTCCAGAAATACATCTAGACTGGAAATCAAAAGATGATTTCTAAGCCAATGAAAAATAAACCAAAGTAAATTAAAAAGTAAATAAAAGCAGATAAATTCCCAATCACAGCATGAGAAATGTGATAATAAATGTCTCTGTTGATTGTGGTGCACCTCTCGGTGGCTTTTGATATCATCAGCCATAGAATTCCCGCTTGGTATGTGATAAAGATAAATAGATCAAAGAAACTGATGGGAAATTCTTGGAGATTTGGAGTGCGAAGCCTGGAGGGCGGGGTTTGGGGAGGGGAAAGACCTCAGCAGAGCAGAATGCCACATAGTCCCCCCTCCAAAGCAGCCACTTTCTCCAGAGGGAACTGTAGTCGGGAAATCAATTCTGGAGGGTCTCTAAGCTTACCTGAAGGTTGGCAAGCCTAAAAGATCACACGAAAGAGCAAAGGGACTATGTTTCCTAACGAGTTCAGAAAATAACTGGGATGGATTGGCTAGTTTTCTTTCACTGAACAGGGCTTACTTTGAGGAAACATACTTTGGACCTCGCTGTTGCAAGTGGTTGGAGGCTTTAAGAATTGTTATGGGGATATAATGCTGTGAGATCGTGTAGAACACCAGTGGAATTCTGGTTTCAGTTCTGCCTCTGGATAACAGAGGATCTATGGAGGGACAAGAAAGCTGCAGAGAGTGTAAACAACTTTGGAAAGGAAAAGCCTGAAAGCTAAGGTGGTTTTGGATGTGTTAAAGAATTGGGTTTCTAGGAAGAAATGGCTTACCTGGAATTTAAGCCTTCAATGAATGCACAGATGTTCTGAGAGACCCAGTGGAGGCGTCCCTGTCCAAGGTTAAATCAGATAATTTCCTGAGAAAGGATCATGAAAATAGGTATACAAAAACACGTATTATTACATGGGGAGGGGGAGGAATATGTAACAGCTACTCCCATAACTTTAAAGAACATGGGGCGTGTCTAATATTTGCTTCTGAAATAACAACTATACTTTGCCAATATTTCACTGCCATTTCTCCATTTTTGTTAAATGGCAAATCAGGCATTGTGCCACTCTCATAAAAGCAATAACAGCATCTTTTAAAAGGGGGAAAAACATCCTGGTGATCAACAACTTTCTTCCAGAGGCATTCCCGGTCATATTACAGACGCTCTTTTATTTATCTTCCTTCTCCATTACTGCTGGAGCATTCAATTATTCTACGAGACACATTTATAAAAGCGGCAAACAGGTTGTTACCTTGCGACACAGCAAGGCGCCTTTTCCCCAAACACTAACTGCGTAGGAATGGGACATTGTGTTGCTATCCATGCCTCCACAAGGTTGCCAGACCGCACCATCTGCCACCACTCAGCTTTCCAAAGAGGAAGAGAGCCACTGTAGGGGAGTGGCTAGATTGATGGAGTAAGCTCTGGGCAACCCACCTGCTATGGAGGTAGACTGCGTGATCTTGGGCCAGTTACACACTCTACGTCACGGGGTTTGTTGGGGAGAAAAAAATGGGCGAGAGGAGAATGATGTAAGCCACTTTGGGTGCCTATTGGAGAGAATAGCAGGGTATGAATGAAGTAAAATAAAACTAAATAATTTGTAAACGAGGGACTTACCCAGTTGCCGTGTGCCCTTCTGGGCAACAATCGCGATATTGTCCATGATGCAACAGCATCACTTCCTGTACATCCAGACGTGAAAGCATCATGTCGCCAGGTGAAGCCGTGGTATTTGGGCAAAAACCATAGAGTTTGGCACAAATACCAAAGTGGTTCTGACGTGACGACAACACGATAATGTCACTACCAGAAATGATATTATTACATTGCTGGAGTGCACACGAGAAAAGTAACATTGAAATCTTAAAGCAGAGTTACTCCCGTCTAAGTTTAGGATTTCACTGTGAGTTTCTCCCTGCTTCCTGCTGGTTGCCAGGGGCAATCTGGCAACCATGCTTGGTACAATACGTAAAATCTCTTCCTGCCCCCCCCCGCCCCGTCCCGGTCACTGAGGTCTTTTGGTCATCTGTCACGTCTCTTGGGCAAAGCTTCTTAGTTGCAGATGTTCAGATTTAATGTACTAAAAAACAACATGCTAGGACCCTCCTAAACCACTTAGATGAGGCATGCCTCTATTTCCCAACACAATTGTGTTCCCTAATTGTGTAAGCATTAGCTGAATAAAAGGCTTAGATGGCGGGGGGGGGGGAATCAATTCAGTAAGACTACATCTCTCTGCTCGCCTGGATAGCAGCTCCCAGAAGCTACATTCCAGTTGCTGATGACTTCTAAGAAAAAAAATGGAACAGAAGCAAAAGCTTGGAGATCATTTGATGGTTTCCCACTGCCACAAGGGTGGTGGGATCTTGGGACAGTGTCCTTGGATGCAAGAGGAAAGAATTCTCTCTCTGTCTCTCTTTTGCTCTTTTGTTCCAGGAAGTGGGCCAAGGTCATCAGTGAAATGATGGGAAACAAAAAGTTTTCAAGAGAAAAAAATATAAAACTTAAAAAGTTTTTCTACTTTATATTCTGGGGTCTAGTCTTGCATAGCTGTCCCCAGGGGTCATTTTGTAGAAAAAGAGCTGGATGAACTCATTAGCATAACTCATTAGCATATGCCACGCCCCCTGACAGCACCAGAAGTATGTCATTAGCATAACTGATTTACATATGCCACACCCCCTGGCATCACCTATTCTGGCTGTTTTGGACCCAATCCTGGCCATTCAGGTTCGAAATTGGGCCCAAAATGGCAAAAAGGGGCTGAAAATGGCCAAAAAGGGGCCCAAAATGGTCAGGATCAGGCCGCTGCTGAGCAGGAGAGTGATCCACCACCCGTCAGAGGCCCTAGCTGGGCCATTTTGGCCCCAATCCAGGATGAAACGGGCCCAAAGTGGCCGAGAGTCAGGTGGGCGGGGTCACCTGTCATATGACCTCTTTAAGGAACTGCCGGAACTGTGTTCCTGCACATTTCCCCTCGAAATGAACCCTGGCTGTCCCTCACATTTGAATTCAGAACTTAGCAGAGATGTACTTAGAATCTGAGTGTGCCACCTGTTGTCTTTTACCTGACTAGGGTTGGCAATAGGCTTGCTAACCTCCAGCTGGGGCCTTGAGATCTCCTGGAATTACAGTACATCTCCAGACTACAGAAATGAGTAAAGAAAACAGCTGCTTGAACCATATGGCATTATTCCTCGCTGGGTTCCCTCCCCGCCCTAAACTCTGCTCTCCCCAGGCTGCACCCCCAAATCTCCAGGAATTTCCAAACCCAGGGCTGGCAACCCTAGTTGACAAACCTGAGGCTGACCAGATTCCCAGTTTTCATACCACCACCACAACCACCCCCCCACAAGTTTCTAGACCTTCTAGATCCAAAGAGAGAAGGCAAAATGTACAGATTTCTGCCTAATTTATGCAACGAGGAAAAGCTCATTCTTTCCCTCTACCTAATAATATGAAAAAAATATGCAAAACAAATCACTCAGATTTGGAGAACATGGGAAAGTTGCCTGGAGGCTACAGGATTTGGGAAGGGGAGGGATCTCAGTGGGGTATAATGCCATAGAATTCCCCTTCCACAGCAGCCATTTTCTCCAGGGGAAATGATTTCTGTAGCTTGGAGCTCAGTTGTAATTCTGGGAGATCTCCAGCCACCATCTGGAGGTTGGTAACCCTAGAATATGGCAATCTTACAGAGATGGTGGATTAACTGGATTATTTCTTCCATGCAGGCAATGGCTGGTATTCATTTCCCTTTGAAACCAAACATAAGGGACTCATGAAGTCTCAACTTCCGTAGGCTGGAACTTGACAAGATCCAAGGAATGGAGGAAATGCAGCAGTGAGATGGCTGTAGCCAGGCAATGCAAGCTCCTGGAAGCTCCTGGAAGTCACACGTTTTGCACAGCATGGGGCCCACCAGCAACAGAGACCACCCAGCATGTACTTGCTTCAAAGCCAAGGGATGAGAGGAGGGAAGAGTGTGCAGGGATTAAGTTTTAAAAGCCCACCCATGGACTCTCTGATCTTAACATGAGCGATCCAAATCATTCCGCTCACAAGCAGGGAGGGCATACAAAGATGCCTTGCTCTGGTTTGACCTTTCCATCACCTGCACCAGGGGTCATTTTGCAGAAAAAGAGCTGGAGGAACTAATTAGTATAACTCATTAGAATAACTCATCAGTATATGCCACGCCCCTTGACATCACCAGAAGTGTGTCATTAGCATAACTGATTTGTATATGTCACACCCCCTGGCTGTTTTGGACCCAATCCTGGCCATTCAGGGCTGAAAATGGGCCCAAAATGTCAAAAAGGGGCTGAAAATGGCCGAAAAGGGGCCCAAAATGGTCAGGATCGAGCCACTGCTGAGTGGGACACTGATCCACCGTCAGAGGCCCGATCTGGGCTGTTTCGGCCCTAACCTAGGCTGAAATGGGCCCAAAATGGCCGAGAGTCAGGTGGGTGGGGCCACCTGACATGTGACCTCTTTGGGGAACTGCCAGAGCTGCGTTCTGCACCAAACAGCTGGTCAGGTTGGTACAGAAATCGTGCCTGGACTGAAGGAAGAGGTCATATAGCAACAGTGGCTGGACACAGCCGAGTTCTACTTCCCCAGGTGCCATCTCTTCCTAGGCTTCTTGACACACTGGTGGAATGTAATTTGTATGAGAATGGAAGGTCAGCTGTGGCCTGCAGAAGCAGAAGCGATCTGAATAACAGTCATTTGCAAGAAGTTTACAGTGCAAGTATGTTCATAACAAAAATGAGAATATCTAGATTTGGAAAGAAGTACAGTTGCAGATTGATTCAGCAACTCAGTCTTGCCCTCCCCCCCTCCATCCCCTGCCAAAAGGCAGATTCATAGAAGCTTCATATCTACAACTTTCCATCAGATCATGAGGGGTGGGGCTGGATGTCTGGGGTCACAGATCCCTGTTTTGGGTTGCCAGAGAGAATGCTGGTGAGCCAAAGGAGTATGTACTTTGCTAAGGAAGGACCTAAGAACAGACTGCTTCTGAGAATGTGCAAAGAGGATTTTGTCAGGGAATAAACATCTCCCAAAAATAGCAATACCCACTCAATTCATTTCATTTTCATTTCATTCCATTTGTAGCCCGCCTTCTCCACAAGCAGGCTCAGGGCAGGTCACAACAATGATAAATAATACATCACACAAGGTTAAACACATCAAATAGGGAAAAATCACATAGAATCAGTAAGTAAAAAGGCATCTAACTCAAATCCAAAAAGGCTGTAGCAAGCAGTAAGATAAGTCACTCAACTAGGAGGGCGTATTTTGGCAGCTAGAATTTCATTTCTAGATTATCTCCTGAATCAAAGAGAATTGCCAATATCTTCATTTTTAACATGCATGACATTATTACTTTTAATTAACTTTAATACTTTGATGTCACAATGAACAGTTCAATATGGGTTTCAACAACAGCTGACCTAAACAAAGTTCATGTTAGAATTTAATAAAACTTTTAAAAAAATCTAAACATCTATACTGTTATGTGTCATTGGATTGGTATTATAAATAAAAAAATATTTATAAAGATTTTCTGATTTTTAGCTCCCTCACTGCTGCTAAATTATTTAATAAATTAATTTTTATGTCATTTATAGTCCGCCTTTCTTACTGAAACTCAAGGCGGATTACATAGTGTGAGATTAGTACAATCAGTATCAAGGACATATCTATAAACAATGGAATAGGGTACAAAGACATAGCATTAGCAAAAATCCAATACAGAGTTGGAGTAAAGCTGAAACAACATAAGCAATTCTAGGACTGACATTAGACAATATAGAACTACCCAGTAGGGTCATATTTGAAGCACAGGTAGCACATAGGAGCACATACTTAACACAATAGATAGGACGTAAAGCAACATAATGGTGAAGTCTACAGTCTCTAACTCGTTAGTGAAGCATCTCCTTATAATACAGCCCTCCTATCTGAATAAAAAGCATTTTTGAGTCTACAAGAGAAAGGTAGAAAATAAATGACATAAAAATAATTCTAAATCTATTAAAAAACCTTTGCAAATTTGCGTGTATATATCCTCTTAAACTGTTTATTGAAATAATAATAATAATAATTTATTACATTTCTAACCTGCCCTTCCCGCAAGCGGGCTCAGGGCGAGGTACAGCAGTTATAAAAATATAATGTCTTTGAAGGGACTATAGGGACTCACATTGTGTAATCCGCCTTGAGCCCCAGTGAGAAGGCGGGCTAGAAAGTAAATTTAAAAAAAAGATTTATTTTACTACTGGGATAATAAAATAATAATGCAGTGGAAGTCAGTATTTTTCAATCATTTCTTTGAACTGCCACCATGACAAAAAACCCCTTATTAGGCAAGAGCCCACTTCTAAGAGGGCGGGGCTGGTGATCGATGACGTTAACGCATTCCCGCCCCTCTGATTGGTCAGGAAGAGCGATTGACTTTCAAGGGGCTGGTAAGGTCATCATGCAAAGCGTGGCCGCGAAGAGGAGCATGGGAAAATCCGAATCCGGGCGGGGCAATGACGAGAAAAAAAGACCCTGCAGACCTATAGGGAAGCGTGTTTGTAAAAGGCGCGGGCCTTGCTGGGAAATGTAGTTTTTCCTTCTTGGCGCCATTGTTCTCGCTTACAGTTGCCAACCTCCAGGTAGGGCCTGGAGTTCTCCCACATGAGTGACATTAGTTCCCTCTGGAAATAACAAATGAGGCGGCAGAGAGAAACCGCGGCCTGTAAAAATGCGCGTCTGCCCTGGTTCCTTTTTAGCGTTACACTTTTTCTGGCCTCCCGCACCCGCTTCCCCGTCACGACTTGCATAACCTCTTTTACCTCAGTTAGCCATCGGTACGTCCTGTCCCTTTGAACGTCTTTCGCGCGCCCTGACGAATCAGAGGCTACGGAATTCGGTGACGTCACGGCTAACCCGCCCTTCCCGCTTGGAAGCGACGCGTTTCGGCCAATGAGAGGCGAAGGGGCGGGGCCGGCGGCGCCTCGGCCCCGTCGCCTCAGATGCCGGCTCAATCGGAGGCGTGACGTTCGCTCGGGAGGCTTCGGCAGGAGAGCGCGCCGGTGAGGTGAGGGCAGGGCCGGGGCTGGCGAGGCCTCGAGCCTCGTTCACGAGCCTGGACTCGTCGTTCTCCTTCAGCGTAGCCCACCTCGCAGGGTTGTTATGAGGGGAACAGGGAGGAAGTGCGAGCTAGGAGCTGATTGGTGGCTTTAAAACACTTTTTTCTTTTCCTTGGCCTACCTGTCAGGGTTGTTACGAGGGAAACAAGGAGGAAGGGCGAGCTAGGAGCTGATTGGTGGCTTTAAGCCACACTTTTCCTCTCCCTGGCCTACCTGGCAGGGTTGTTGTGAGGGGAACAGGGACGGTCCAGAGATGCCTCAGAGGAGGGACTGGGATCGAAATGCACCCAAGAAGCAAGTGAGGATCGTGGTTAGAGGGTCAGGACCTGGGAGACCCAGGTTCGATCCTCTGCTCTGCCATGCGAGTTTCCTTTGGGTGACCTTGGGCCACTTACACGTGCTCAGCCTTGCCTACCTTGCAGGGTTGTTCTGATAACAAAATGGAGGAGAGATCAGCCCCTTTGGATCCCATTGTGGAGAAAGGCAGGGAATAGATACATAAAGTTAAGCCAAACTTTGGGGTGGCTGCTGCCTTGCATTTGGACGGGAGATCCATTTCTCTCCATTTCCCCTTCTTTCTGCAATATTAGTATATGATCCGTGGCACATTTAACTTATGGTTTATAGCCTTTGTCAATCTTTTGTCTCATGGCTTTCATAAGTAGTGGTTAGCATGCGGGAATAGGACCTGGGAGAGCCAGGTTCGATCCTCTGCTCTGCTGTGCATGCTTGCTTGGGTAACCTTGGGCTGCTTATACACGCTCAGCCTCGTCTACCTTGCAGGGTTGTTGTGAGAACAAAATGGAGGCGAGGAGGATGGTGTCAGCCCCTTTGGGTCCCATTGTAGAGAAAGGCAGGGAACAAATACATAAAGTTAAGCTGACCTTTGTTGGGGTGGCTGCCCTGCATTTGGACGGGAGATTTGTTTCTCTTCTCCCCTTCTTTCTGCAACTGAATATTAGTATATGCCTGGTGGCATTTTTGACTTCGTAGTCTTTGCAAATCTTTTGTCTCATGGCATTCATAAGTAGTGGTTAGCGTGCTGGAATAGGATCTGGGAGAGCAAGGTTCAAGTCCCTGCTCTGCCATGCAAGCTTGCTAGGTGAATCATTCTCTGTCTCTCCATAAATTTAGTTTGTTTTAAACAGAAAAAAAGTTTATTGCAGGTGGCCAAAGGCAGTCACTATTGACCCATTAAAACACCCAAGTAAAACATGAAATAAGAGCAACAAATGATAAAACAACAATGCTAAAGCACATAAAATTATATTAAAACACATAGCATTTTCATCAGGGCTTTTTTTCACAGTGGAATGGAGTTCTGGAACCTCTTGAAAATGGACACAGTGGCACGGAGGGCAATCTAAACTCCCCTCTGTCTGGAGATCAAGGGGAGGGGCCACCAGCCATGTGACCATTTTCGCTGAGGGTGATTTAAACTTTTAAAAACTCCCCCCTCTTTCCAGCTGACCCAAAGTAACATCATTTGTCCTGGAAGCATGTGCACATATTGCGCGCACGCACATGTGGTACCAGGGGCACCACCTCCCGTCAAGAGTTGCTCCCTGTGCTGGCAACTCACTGAGTTCCACCACCTCTTTTCCCAGAAAAAAAAGCCCCGACTTTCATTATGCGCTGGTGAAGTAGTATTAGCCATTAATTTGTTTGATTCTTTATTTCTAGCTTTTTTTAAAAAAAAAAGTGAAGCAAAATGGATTCTGCAGAGTTCAAACCTTCAAGAGTTACCCTTGAAACAAAATGACATTCTCTGCTAGGGTGTTTAGCAGACAGAATGAGGAAGAGATCAGGTGAAAGACAGGAAGGAGATCTGTGTGAGTGCCGTGAGCCTTTCTGGAGGAACGGTAGGATGAAGATGTGCTAGATAGATAGAGGAGGTGGGATAGATTTATTTATTTAACTTATATACTCCCTCTCCACCATGTCTGGTGCTCAAAGCGGTTTACAACATACATATAAAATGCAAACATTAAAATCAACGATACAACAAATGCAGTTAGTGATTGTGTCTTAGGGTCAAGCATTCAACCACGTGTGTGTGTGTAAAGATGTGCGTCTGAAGTGCGTGGAAGGGTTCTGGGAATAGAATGAGTTACAGAATGTGTAATCAGGACAACCGGTGATGATGCAATTGGAGGCCTGAAAGGGGCTGGCAGTGAGAATATGATGCAACTGAGGCGGAAGAATGAGAACTTGTCCAAAGTTGATACGTAAGGGAAGTCTCTGTGTTGTAATATCAAGTAGGTGCTTTCAAGGCTGGGACGGTGTTCCCCAAACTTCTGATAGCTGAGATTTTTTTTTTCCTTAACTGAAATTATAGATGCTGCACCTGGAAAAGTTTCTTTTTAAAGTAGCTGAGGACTCCCCCTCCCATATTTCACTGGGAATAGCAGTTCTGGGCATGTCTCCTTAGGGAAAGTACTTCTGCTGTCTAGGCAAATGATACTCTGTGACTCGGGAGTCCCGTGTGGCTCTTTGACCTGCCATTTGTGGCTCTTCTGAGCCCTGTTCTCAAATGCGGCACTTCAATCCTCCAATCCTTCTCCACAGCTTCTGAACTCCCATCCTAACACCAAAAAAGCTGCCTGGAGGAGAGCAATCTGGCCACTGAGGAGACAATACAACCACTGCTGCCATCATTCTGGTAGCCACACCAAGAGCAATCTTGCCACAACGAGGTAGGGGTGATTTCTCTCCCCTTTCTCCATGACTGGTTTGCTCTTTTCTGGGTGTGTTGGCAGTCTCACTGTTGCCTGAGCTGCTGAGCCAGAAGGCACAGAGGGAAGCCTTTCCGTCACTCCAGATACAGTATAGTTATTATTATTATATACAAAGGCTGGCTAAGGTTCAACAGTGGTGGGCAGGGAGAGCCCTACGTGCGCAGAGATACTCTGGCAATTAGAGGGTTGTACGTCTGTGTTTGGGGCGATGTGCTGGGCATACAAATGTTACGTGGCTCTTTTTGGTTGCTGGTAATTGTGAATATGGCTCTCCATGAGCTGTGGAGGGTAGTTTGGCTGGTGAATGGTCCATTCACACATGACCAATGAAGAAGCGGCAGGAGTACTTGCCAACAATGGGGGATGACTGGAAGAAGGCAAGATCAGAGCAGCGTGTCACGCAGTGACGTATTTATCAGATACTTGAGGCATACCAGAGCCTCTGAAATGTGTGGTGGACCCACATTTCCGAGCACTGATATTTGGGCATTGTCAGTTTAGGGCTACCACCTTTTGAAAACCTGGGCCGATTCCAGACGGCCCTCTGCAATCCGAAACGTTGCGCGTTGTCGCGCGTCATTGCGCGGAAAACGCAAAATATCGCGTTTTCTCGCACGAGTTTTGCGTGAGGTCGCACAAAACTCGTGCGAGAAAACGCGATATTTCGCGTTTTCCGCGCGATGACGCGCGACAACGCGCAACGTTTCGGATTGCAGAGGGCCGTCTGGAATCGGCCCTGCTCTGTGGCATGTTCCCACTGCTTGAGGCCTTTGTTGAGTTCCATAATTCCACACTCAGGAACGGTATGAAGCTTTAGCTCCCTGTCTGTATTCATGTCGTGGCTAAAAACTTGTCCTCTTCTTTGTTTAACGTACACTGGAGAATTGGAATATATGAAACAGCCAAGAGTTACTAAGATGTCATTAACGTCTGTGACTTGATGTCTTCCTAAGGCACTAGGAGATACCCCAGCGTTCAGGCTGATTTAGTGCCATGGGTAGTTTTAAAGAATAGCTTTGTTCTGTTCCTTGTTTTCCATATCCTTTGTGAAAAGTCTCTCTCTGACCTTCAGCTTTTAGTTGGACGGTCATTATTGAATACTGTCTCGACTCTCGTGAGGTTTTAGAAGCTTCCTGTAGCTTGATTAAGGGACGGGGGTCAAAATATCACAAATTCTGTTTGAAATAGTCAGCTTCCGTTTCACAGTCCCTAGATTTCGGGGGCAGCCTTTGAGGCATCTGTCTTCTTAGAATATCTTAAAATTCTTAGAGTATCTTAGAATTGGTGCCTATTTCTGCTCCTCTTGACACGTCATAGCCTAGACATTGCCAGGCCCTCAGTGGCCTCTCCTGTCCAGCCCCACCCTATCCTGGGCCTTGACATAATTCAGAAAGGCTTCTGCTGCTTGTAGGCCGAGGACTTTACAATCCTTGTTTTTTGCATATTGTGTTAAATGAGAGGCGCCCGCTCTTTAGCGGCAGAGCTGGGTCCTTCTGCTATGACCCCTCCCCACACTTCCATTGGAAGGTCTCACTATTGTGACTTGAGGGCAGATCAGCAGTGGTGCTTCACAACACACCTTGTACTTTTCATTTGCAAAGCACAATAACTGTAGTCAAAGAGTGCAGACTAGCTGTCTTGACTCGCCTGTACAAGTTATTTGAAAAGACCGGGATTGGATGAAACCAGGCCTAAAATATGCCTCGGCAAAATTTTCAGTCCATTCTTCGCTACCTTGCTCATCTGTATGCTAAAACAGCCAGTGGGAGAAGCGGGCTTGGCCTGAACCCAGGTGATGCTATAGTTCAAGGGTGGCCAAACGTGCTTAATGTAAGAGCCACATAGAATAAACATCAGATGTTTGAGAGCTGCAAGGCGTGATGCGTTGAAGTGACTTCAGAGGAAGAGGCGAGTTTGGGGGAGTGTCCTGAAACTGACATCACAGGAAGGGGTGGGGTTTTGGTGCAGTATGCTGGAAGTGCCATAATCGGAAGGGGTGGAGCTTAGGAAGAGCCGTCACCTGACCTTTGACAAAGGTGATATCACATCCTTGATAGGCTTCACCCACAAAGTACCCAGGTATTTTCTAAGTTGGACCTGGCAATCCCAACATTTTTATTGAAAATATGAAAGACGTGCAAAGAAGGAAAGGGAGGGAGGGAAAGACATGGAAGGAAAGAAGGGAAGGGAGGGAAAGAAACTAAACTAAAATAAACTGTACAGCCATGGCAATACTCAAGAGACCTCTGGGAGCCACACAATATGTCTAGAAGAGCCACATGCAAGCCGCGGTTTGGCCACCCCTGCTATAGTTTCTTCCTGATAGCAAACCCTGAAATAATGTGTGTCCCCTCTCGATCCAGAGCCAGGCTATACTAGCCTTGAAAGAAGGGCTCTTCAGCTTGGTTGGTCTGCTGTAAGAAGTACACCTCTGTGGGGTTTTGAGTTATCTTAAGCGCACAGCAGCTTGTAGCATCGATGGATTGAGAGGAAGGACATCAGACCGCTAGATGCTGAGCTAGCCTTCTAAGCATCTGAACCATAAAGCTGGATTAAGCAAGGTCTGAACGAAATGTAAAGAACTTCTGGGTTTTTCAGCAGAGGATGAATTTAGTTGTTTCTTAATGGTTTTCTTCTTCTTTTCTTGCAGTCAACATGTCATCCTCTTCAGAAACTCCTCTCCCTAGCTATGAGACAGAAGAGAGCCAGACCTCAAAGCTGATTAAAAAGTCTCGGGAGTCACCGTTTGTCCCAGTTGGTAAGTCATCCTTACAGAGTTTATTTTACAATTGCCTCTTTGAACTAGAAAAAAATACTCAAGTGCCCCAGGGCTAGGCAGTGGGTGTGAATATAATGCAGGGTTAATCCGACAGTACAAACAGGAAATTGCCTTGAAATATTACTTCCTCGTTCTATCCAGTATGGGAGCAACTGTGATTTCTTAAAGTCTGAGGCATCCAGGCCTATTCTTCAGGAAATAGCTTTAAGTTGGGGACTTGAGCGTGCTCATGTTTCTCATACATGTATCCTTGCCTAATGTACCAAGAGGGAATTGATATTGCATCTTTGTAGGACTGCTTTACCCACGCAGGGACGTAAGCTTGACGTCCTACATCCTCATTGTTGGCTGAATCTTTGAAAATGCCATTGGGGCTGAAGTGGCAAGCTTACCTCTAGCAGTCACTACACGTATATACGAATTGGCAGGGTGCGTTAGAGGATCTGAACTTTGCCTCAATCCACCTGAATGGACAAGGAAGTCATCTTGAGGAATGCTATGTAGTTCTGCTACCCAAGTTAGAAAGGGGCAGTATAATCAATCACTGGCTTATGTGATTTGTGATGTAGGATGCCAGCAGGGCTTTTTTCCTGGGAAAAGAGGTGGTGGGACTCAGGACTGCACAATGACGTCACTTTGGGTCAGCTGGAACGGGGGGGGGGTCAGTTTGGGTCAGCTGGAAGTTTAAATCACCCTCGGCGAAAATGGTCACATAGCCGGTGGCATGTGACCATTTTCAAGAGGTGCCGGAACTCCCTCCGTTCCCTGGATGCTAGTATGCCTGGGAACCTTCACTACTTTGACAGAATAACAATCAAAAGATGGGATTGCTAAGTTCTAACAAATTGGAGACAGATCCTCCACTTAAAACTATGCAGCAGACATTAAACTTGGGGGCCACAAGGTGATGCTTCTCAGATCAGATCTAATCTATGTCCTTCATGTTACCAAGATACCAAGTTACTGTAGAATACTAGGAAACATCGAGTACATTTCTGCTGATGTGTTTGACCTGTTGGCCAGGAACCAGAGAACCATCTGACTGGTTCCCCTGATTGTGGTGTGAGTGTGGGGCGGGGGGAGGGTTGTAATCTTTTGACTTGGTTTTTGAAATAGCAGTCCTTCATGCTGAGAGATATTTCAAAAGCAGTTTGTAATGGGGGTTGGGGAGGCAGGTCTTCAAAGGGGGGGGAAAGCCAAAAATTCCTGGGTCCAGGCCAACCCCTGTTGTGAACCTAAGCAACTCCTTGGATCCTAGCCATTGCTTTTACAGCTGCTTTGAATGGAGTTCAGCAGTAAAGAGTATTGCAGTATTACAGCAAAGGCATATAAACTTTATAGTCCAATCCCTGACTGGCGCTGCCTTTCTCCGCTTCTCCAGGCATTGCAGGATTTGCAGCCGTGGTGGCCTACGGGCTCTACAAACTGAAGCACAGAGGGGACACCAAAATGTCCGTCCATCTGATTCACATGCGTGTGGGAGCGCAGGGCTTCGTCGTGGGCGCAATGACCTGCGGTGCGTACCAAATGGGGAGAGTGTGTTCCGCCCTGCTGATCCTTCTGTTGGCATTTGGCCTATTAATCATTCCCACAAATCTTTGTTCCAATTTATTACGGTGTCTGCAAAAGGGGTGACTTGAACATACGGTGCACACTGAATTCCAAGATGGCAACATGATGGCAGAAATCATATGCCAGCACTGTTATTTATTTTATTTAAAATATTTTTCTGCCGCCTTTCTGTCTAGTTTGGGGTCCCCAAGGCGGCAAACAATCAAATGTGATTAAAACAGGCTTTTGAAATACATAGTATAAAAACAACTACAGTCAACAATTAAATTAAACACACACACAGGAAGGAGGGTCAGTGAGCGAAGGCCAAATGGAACAGAAAAGTCTTTACCCGCTGGTGGAATAATAGAGGGGGGCGGACAAATCTCCCTGGGGATAGAATTCCATAATTTTGTAATTAGTTTCTGCCCTTTTGTTTTGTTTTTTTCAAAAATTTTTATTGGATGGGTTAACAAAGATAAACATGATAATCAATATCGATGTATTGTCGAAGGCTTTCACGGACGGAGAACGATGGTTGTTGTGGGTTTTCCGGGCTGTATTGCCGTGGTCTTGGCATTGTAGTTCCTGACGTTTCGCCAGCAGCTGTGGCTGGCATCTTCAGAGGTGTAGCACCAAAAGACAGTGACACTGAGAGATCTCTGTCTTTTGGTGCTACACCTCTGAAGATGCCAGCCACAGCTGCTGGCGAAACGTCAGGAACTACAATGCCAAGACCACGGCAATACAGCCCGGAAAACCCACAACAACCATCATAATCAATATCATTTTCCACCCCATTACATTTTCCCCATCCTTTCCCCCCTCCCTTATCTAATGACTCCCAACAGTTTTCCATACCCAACTTAATCTAAAGAATATATACTATAAATTCTTAAAATCTATAATAATATGTATAATATATATCTGTATAATACATACTAATCTAGTCTATTTAATTGTATTAACTATATCAGTATAATACTTATCTAACTTAAAAGTATACAAAATATATAAGTATATAATAGGTACGTATACTAACTAAATATATATATATATATATAATATACTAATCCTTAAATACCTATTATCTATATTATAAATCTATTGCTTCTAGTACATCACAAAAATATTATATGTACTCCCTTTTACCTATTCAACCTTATTATTCAACCTTATTACTTCCCATATGAATACACTATCTTACTCTTAACTTTATAATACTATAATACTATAACTCTATACTAATCCAGTAAAATACAGTAAAATATACCCCCTTTTAACCTTAAGTAAAGTTCTATCTCCCCCTTAACAACTATCCAAAGACCACAATTTCCCCTTCATGTCCCACTTTTTCTCCACATATTTCTTGAATTTTTCCCAACTTAATGTATATTCCAATACTTCTTGCTCTTTCAATTTCCTCGTTAGTTTGTCCATTTCTGCCATATTCAGAACTTTCAAAATCCAGTCTTCCATAGATGGTATCTCCTGAGTCTTCCAGTTCTTGCCCTTTCGTGCGTGCCTTGTGGCTTTGTGTGCATTTTGCTTATCGGGGCAGTGTGAAGGGCTGAGCGAGCTTCCGTTGAACCCTGGGATTGCATCTTGAAAGATCTACATCTGACTAGATGTGTCTTACCGTGCTCCTGCCCTGTCAAACTCCTAGCTCTGTCTTTCACTGCAGCCTCCCTGAGAAGTTGCACTATTGTTGGGGTATCTTCCTCTTCTGTATATTCAGAGTTCTATAAAGGATACAGAGGCGAACATGGTAGCTAGACAGAAAGAGCTGTTAGAGGCAGCTCTAGTTCTTTTCAGCAAGGTGACCGACAGATCCTCAGCTAGAGCGAGCAGCGGGATTTGATCATCCCTTTCTTTTTCCTTGCCTTTCCTTCAGGAAAGTGTGCATCCCGTTGTAACAGGCTCTGCTGTCTGTGTCTTAACTGAGCTTCCACTATTCCAAAGGAAAGAGTCATCTTTTCTCTTGGATAGCGTTCAGCAATTACTTCCAGACCTGTCAAGCAAAATTGTCCTTTTGAACGGTTTGCTTCTCAGTACATTTATTTATAAAAGGTTCTTTATTGCTTTGCCGCTTCTAATCAAAGTACTCTCTACACTGCCTTGGTCAGGCCACACCTGGAGTATTGTGTGCAGTTCTGGAGGCCTCACTTCAAAAAGGATGTGGACAAAATCGAGAGGGTGCAGAGGAGAGCGACAAGAATGATCAGGGCTCTGGAGACTGAGCCCTAGGAGGAAAGACTGAGGGCCTTGGGAATGTTTCGTTTGGAGAAGAGGAGGTTGAGGGGGGACATGATTGCTCTCTTTAAGTATTTGAAAGGCTGTCATTTGGAGGAGGGCAAGGAGCTGTTCCAGTTGGCAACAGAGGGTAGGACCTGAAGCAATGGGCTTAAATTACATGCAGAAAGGTACCGGCTGGATATTAGGAAGAACTTTTTCAAGGTTAGAGTAGTTCAAAAGTAGAATCAGTGGCCTAGGGAGGTGGTGAGCTCCCATTCACTGGCAGTTTTCAAGAAGAGGCTGGATGAATACTTGTCAGAGATGCTTTAGGCTGATCCTGCACTGGGCAGGGGGTTGGCCTAGATGGTCTGTATGGCCCCTTCCAACTATGAGTCTATGATACTCAGACACCTGTTAGAATTTATTTCTTTTATTGGAAATACACCCTATTTTTTTAATGAAGCAAGTAATTAGAAAATATATAACTATTAATATAAGTCCTACAAAAATAGAACACAGAAAGGCAATCAGAATTACGTTTGCTAACATTTCCTAATTAACTCTTTAAGTTTAAAATAATCAAAGCTCTTACAAAATGCATTAAGATTTTCATAGCCTACAATGCAAAGATAAAAATCTCACCTAATCTTCATGAGATTTCTTCCAATTAGAACTCTAACCCATTATCTAGATTAACATGTTTTATAGGTTATCATATGCAAATATCTAAGATCTTTTCACTAATAGCATAAGCAAACTATGATTGGTTTAATGCTTCGTTGAATATTCATAATTTCTATTGCATAATCTTCTAATTAGCCCAAAAATGACCTTATATCCAACTTGCAAAACAAAGCTATACATTTGAGAGAAATGACAGAAAGAGTTAAGATACTAGATCACTATTGGTCCAGTCTCTGATAAAGAAACATTAATCTAGATGGAGTCCACTATTTTTAATTAGCTGTCAAAAGATTAAAGCGCACCTGTTTTGGTTACCTAACACTAAAAAAATGCATAGACAGTTCATGCAAAGTTTAAAAGTTCACCCAGAATACAAACCATTACTATGTATTAGCTTAACGTTGATTAGTATAATGTGCTTTAATCTATATTACTGCAATACCATGTAGTTGGAAGGAGTAATTGTAGTATTCTAGCGTTTCTGTCTCTTCTCAGCTGTTGGTTGGGAGCTGCTCAGCTGTAGCTTCTATATTGTTCCGGGTATTTATTTAACATACATATAGTCCACCTTTCTTACTGAGACTCAAGGTGGATTCTGTAGTGTAAGTTAATGCAATCGATGAGATGTCTAATAAGTAACAGAATAAGTTACAGAAATCTGAAACAAAGCATAAAGTATTAGATATGGTATGTTAAACAATGTAGAAAACAGTGTTACATAAGTAGAAAGTAGTGCAGTGAGATCAGGATCATACAGCAAACAGATAATACATACTACATGCAGTGGTACGGTCCCATTGTGCTCTCCGGAACCATTTTATTATAATATAGCCTTATTCATTGGAGCTGCCGTGGTGCCTTCCTTTCAGCCAGATAAAATCCACTTTGAATTTTATCCTGATTTCACTAATAACAACCCTTTTCTTTTCTCTCTTTGTCTTTCAGGTGTGCTTTATTCGATGTATCGGGAATACTTGGCCAAACCCAAACCCTAGAGAAAAGCCAACCTGTGTGTGCTGATGTTCTTATGTGCTTGAGTGATAGACGTGACACTGAGGTGGTTCAGCAATGAACACAAAACACGAGGGGGTAGTTCTAAACAATAATACATCTCATTGCTAGTGTAAGCACTTCTGTGCTGCCAGTCGAACTCCAGCTTAGGTTGTTGTGCTCAGTGTTCCCCTTTTCTCGATTGAGGCCACACACTTTTGATAGTCTGTAGATTTCACCCTGCTTCACCTTTCCTTTTCACTGTTCAGAATGGGCAGGTACTCTTTGTGGTCCAGAATTTCATTCCTTGGTGCTCTTCTGAAGGCTGTGATTGGAGTAATGAAGCAAGGAAACGGAGGGAGGTTTGCCACAGTTTATGCCGCGCTGATCAAAGAGTTACAAGAACCTCAGTCTGACTCTCACTAGCTCTGAATTCTTTAAAACCTTTTTAGCTCCTCTAAGACAAACTGTGTTGTGGGTTAGTCCCTGGATTCCCCCCCCCCCCATCTACATTATCAAGCCTTAAATAATCAATTAAATTATTTTTTTTATTTATTACACAGTAGTAATCAAATTGTGGCAGCCTGACTACTTTGGCTGGAGGAGACATTGCAGTTTCTTACAATTATTTTTGTAAATTGCACATTTTTTTGTTGGGTGTATGTTACACAGTATTTTAAAGATCTTCAAAGTTCACTCTTGAAATAATTCTAGCAGTAAAAACCTCTTGGAATGCTTTGGAATATTGGTTATGCTGAGTATTTTCTTCCACAAATCACCAAGTGATGTTTAACAACAACTAGGTGTTGATTTCTAACAGACTTGGGAATTATGTGTCTGCAGTGGAGTTTAAAATCTGTAAAAATCTCAAGTTGTTTGCATTCCTTACATCATGGTAGTGAAAATAATGTTAATTCAGTACATCTGTCTAATCCAATGACTGGTTTTATTAAATACGTTACATAAGAACAATCTTACTGTGTGACAGCAGTGATTTGTGCAGTCTTGTTGACTGATAAAAGCATGGACAGTACTAGTTATCCTCTTCTGGAAAACAATCTACGTATGTAATATCTTCTTTAGGACCCCCTTTCTGTCTGTCATATAGCAGTGCGCGAACTTTCAACTTTCCTAGAACTTTTCATCAGACCAGATGTTACAAAAATTTTAAAAGTGAGGGAAAGTAGAGTTTTAAGCAAATTTTGGGCTTGTGGTATTACAAAGACCTCTTCGTGCCAGCTGACAGGCAAGTAAGAATAAAGTTTCACGTTGCTACAGGGTCCTCTTCTGGAGCCAGTTACATCAGAGGAGAAAAGAGTAGATACAGAGCTACAGTATCATGGGGGTACTAGGACTGCAGCTAGAACAGATCTTAATAGTAAAAAATAATACCTTTGCTCTTAGTCACTTGGGAAGCCATTTCAGCAATCTATGCTTTTTTTCTCTGAAACTCAGTAGTTTAATTTCTAGCTAAATTTAATTTGCCTGTGAATGTAGTGTCTTGTAAAATGAGAGAGAAATCTTTGCTGTGTTGATTTGCAAACACTTCATGCAGAGAATGCAAGTACACCTCTTAGAACAAGAAGTCAGAATGCTAACCCATGCCTCTTGAGTGTGAACTGAGAGGCTTATTGAAGGGCGAAGAGGGGTGGATTTTTCCCAGGGCTGCTTTTGGTTTGAAAGGGAAATAACGATGTGTGGTACAGGACCAAGGCATGTAGTCTGGAATTCCTGCAAGAAATTCCTGGGAGAGCTTCACCTGTTCAACTTAGGCTGGTCCTGTCTATACCCTTTTGTTGAGAAAAGCGTAGTCAATAGTCCTGGGTTCAAGGCTGTAGCCAGTTTTCTTTGCCTTGGCAGCTGTATTTCCGAGAGAGGAGCACTGAAGAATAAGAAAAATCTTACGGCCTCTTTCATGCCTCTCGTGTAGAGGCCTGGGTGAACCTAAACATATAAAAGTGATGGTTTCAGTTTCAGCTTTTTCAGGGCTAAGAAGGTTATTCTTCAACTCCTAGGCACTTACTCATGTTTAAAGAGCAGCATTCTTAAATAAACTAAGTTAATGCCTTTGGCCGCTTGGCCATGCTCACAAACGTAATGCGTTTTTTCAAAGGATGACTTAAGCACATGATGGAGCAGGCGCCTGAACGCTCTTCCCTAAGATGGGATTGTTTAAATGGACAGAGGCAGGCCTGATGTTTGGAGCACAATTTGGACTTTTAGGGGCGCTGATCCCGTGTCATTCCTGGGGTAGACAGAGCTGAGTAGGGTTGCCAGTCTCCAGGTGGTGGCTGGAGATCCCCCGGAATTGCAACTGATCTCCAGGTGACAGATCAGTTCCCCTGGAGAAAATGGTTGTTTTGGAAGATGGACTCTATGGCATTATACCTCTCCCCTCCCCAAATCTTGCCGTCTCCAGGATCCATCCCCCAAATCTGAACTTTCCTAACCTGGACCTGACAACCCTAGAGCAGCTGAGCTACCTGGAGGTTGGCAACCCTGCTCACGATCTGGAGCTCACTTGTCATTGCAGATCTCTAGGTTCTACCTGGAGGTTGGCAACCCTGCTTATAATCGAGGCGAGTTGTCATTACAGGAGGTTGGCAACCCCAGGGCAGACAAGCTGTTTTCCCTTTCCCTGCTTAGGCCCTGCAGCGTCTCCATGGCGACGGTTGCCATGGCAACCGCGTCCTGCTCCGAGGCCTGGCGCTAGGCCTCGGCCTCCGTGGGAAGGCCTCGCCTGGCAAGACCCGGCCGGAGAGGTGAGGAGGGGCAGGGAGGGAGAGAAAGCCGGCAAGTCGCGCTCTTCTGGGGGCAGAAAAGCGAGGTGGGAAGGGTTGCCAACTCCACTGTGAGAAATTCCTGGAGATGTGTGGGCGGAGCCTAGGGAGGGCAGGGTTTAGGGAGGGGCCTCGGCAAAGTTTCATGCCATAAAATCCACCTTCCAAAGAAGCCGTTTTCTCCAGAGGAACTGATCTATGGGGCTTGTTAATCAGTTGTGATTCCAGATCTCCAGGACTCACCGGGAGGTTGGCAACCCTGCTGCTGGTCCTCTTCTTCCCCTCCCGTTCCTCCCCAGGGATGCAAGTAGGAGGAAAGAGAAGAGCCATGCTTCCTGCCCACTCCCATTTAGGACCCCCTTCTCAAAAAAGGAGCTGTGACTCCCGAAAGCTTACACTCTGGAAATCTTGCTGGTCTCTAAGGTGCCACCGCGCTCAAATCTTGCTGTTCGAGGCTACCGCTTAAAACTTCTTTTTAAAGTGTTTAAACACATTTGCAAAAAGGGAGGCTATCCAACCCCCAAATTCCACACTCTGCAATTGCCCTTCTTTTGCCGCACCCCCTTTTACTGGTGCCCATCCTTGCCCTATTCCCGTTTTGTCTTTGATAGCAGGGTTCCCAACCTCCAGTGGGGCCTGGAGACCTCCCAGGATGTCAAGTGATCTGCAGAGCTCAGTTCCCCTGAAAATGTCTGCTTTGCAGGGTGGACTCTAGGACCTTATACCCTGCTGAGCTCTCCTTCCCCTCCCCAAACCTCACCCTCCCGGGGCTGCTTCCCAAATCTCCAGGAATTTTTAACCCCAGCGTTGGCAACCCTATTTGGGGAGTGTGGGGTGAAGTCATGTGAATATTTTTTCATTGTAATGCTTAAACTCAAGGTTTTTCTTTTAAAAAAAGAGCTTAGCTTCCTCCATTCATATGTTTAGAAATTAAAAGGGCTAATACAATGCAGGCAAGAGGTGGATCCAGGAGGCCGATGCACGCCCACAGCCCCCCTGCAAACCATACATCTTATGCAGATAGCAAAATGTTGCAAGAAGTTTTTGAGCATCGAATTAGTCAATAGAATTAAGCAGTGATTTGGAGGGGCTCCTGAAAGATAAACAGAGTCATCTTGGTAAAAGCTTTCGCTAATTTTTCCGAGTGCCACGAGATTTTCTGCTGTTTTGGATGCCGCAGACTAAGGCTGAGATTATGCACATTTACTTGTGAGTAACAGGATTGACTTGTGAGTAGACATTTATAGGCTTGTGCTGTACTCTGGGTGCTCCCTTGAATCTGAAATGGGTGATTTCTGTCATCACAATAATTAGCAGTGATCTTTGGAACCAGTCAGGTTTCTGATGGACTGCGTCCCCTACTCGTTAGTTGGTTGGTTGGTTGGTTGGTTGGTTGGTTGGTTGGTTGGTTGGTTGGTTGGTTGGTTGGTTGGTTGGTTGGTTGGTTGGTTGGTTGGTTGGTTGGTTGGTTGGTTGAGACTCAAGGCAGATTACACAGTGTACATCAATGTAATCGACAGGATGAGACATCTAATAAGCAATGTGACGGAACCAGTATTTTTATCCAGCTTTTCTCCTTTTATGGAATCTGACCTTGAAAAAGACATGCGGTTGGTTGTGCATATAGATGACACCCAAAACCAAAACTTCAGAAATATTATAGAACATTTTACATAAATATTAAAAAGCAATATGGCAACCCACAGGCTTAGACCCACATAGCGAGTCTTTTAACTTCAGTGGACTTCTGTGAGCCTGCCTGTGCAGGGAGGGCGGAATAAAAATCGAAAATAAATAAGTAAGTGCTGTCAAGTCACAGCCAACTTATGTCGACCCCGTAGGGTTTTCAAAGCAAGAGACATTCAGAAGCGGTGTGCCATTGCCTTCCTCTGCGTAGTGCCCCTAGCCTTGGTGATCAGCCATCCAAGTATTAATTAAAGCTGACCATGCTTAGCTTCCAAGATCAGACAAGACCAGGCTAACTTGGGCAATACATATGCTTTGAAGTCGTAACTGACTCATGTCAACCTCAGGACCATGGAGTTTTCAAGGCAAGAGATGAATAGAGTTGGTTTGCCATTGCCTTCCTCTACATTACAACCAGAGCTGATTTTGAGGGGGAACGCGCAGGAACGCCATTCCGGTAGTTCTCCAAAAAGGTCACATGTCAGGTGGCTCCGCCCACCTGATTTTGGGCCTGTTTTGGCCTGGATTGAGGACCAAAGCAGCCCAATTCGGGCTCAAAATGGCCAGGATCCGGCCCAAAACAGCCAGGATGGGCCCCGAAACAGCCAGGATCAGGCCTCTGATGGGTGGTGGATCACTCTCCCGCTCAGCAGCAGCCCAGTCCTGACCATTTGGGGCCCCTTTTTGGCCATTTTCAGCCCCTTTTTGCCATTTTGGGCCCCTTTTTTCAGGATTGGGTCCAAAACAGCCAGGATAAGTGATGTCAGTGGGTGGGGCATATGCAAATCAGTTATGCTAATAACACACTTTCAGTGATGTCAAGGTGCGTGGCATATGCAAATGAGTTATGCTAATGAGTTCCTGCCACTCTTTTTCTACGAAATGACCCCTGGTTACAACCCCAGCCTTCCTTAGTGGTCTCTGGCTGTCCCTGCTTTAAAAGGGTATGATTCTTGTTAGGATCACACCATCAGAGTCCTCCACAACAACCTTCTATGCATCGTTTGCTAGAAAACTCTTCAGCCATTTCAGGTTCCTTGCAGTAAGGTTCGTATCAGACTTAAGATGCCTCATGAGTATCAAGTGATTTATTTGAGGAGCTCCACAAAAGCAGGGGGCTCCTCTATTCGTTTGAACGTCAGTGTATGCCCTGTAGGCACAATGGAATAATGTGTAGAAAGAACTACATCGATAGTCCTGTTCTGGCAGAGCTCCACATATTCAACAAATATCCTATGTGTGCACATGAGTGGCTGAAATGGGGCTTCTTTGTAGGAACAGGAATATGGGGCAAGCGTGATGTGGTTGAAAGTGGACAAGAGAAGCAATGTTACAGGAGTGGAGGAGGGAGGGAGAAAGTATTATTTAGGAAGCTGTTCTAGAAAACACTCTTGAGGAACGGGCGTTCTGGCCTGACCGTTGTTTTCTCCTTTGCTCCTTTTAAAAGTAAATAATGGAGTCGGACGAACAAGTGAACGAAAATCTAAAAATGCAGTTTAAGACGCTTCAGGAGCAGCAGCAGAAAAGGATGCAAAATTTGATGGAGAAAAAGAAAGAAAAGCAGCAGAGTCTCACCCAATGCGATAAGGATGGCCCAAACGAGATCTTTGGAGTCCGAGATGATCTCGCTTTATCCACGCTGGTGGCAGAGGAAGACTTCAGCAAAAGGTAAAAGGTCCCTCAACTTTTTTGATCTGGAAAACAAAGGCAGGATAGGAAGTCTCTGTATACGATTTTCAAGTCCACATTGCAGATCTGGTGCTTTGACTGCATTGACGTACCGTTGAGTTGCAGGACCTCAACGCTGCTGCCGTCCCTGTGCTAGCGCCTGCGTGGCATGAGGAGCAATTAGAAACAGATAATCGACACCACATCGCTCTGGATTTAAGATGTTCATAATATTTGACCACTTTAATCCATGTCAAAAGGGCAGACGTTTATGGTGGGAGCCTATAAAACTTACTGGCTTCGATAGTTAAGCATGAAAGGTGTTTTACTAGGCTTTGCACGTGCAAACTTGCTGGGCAATCCTAAACAGAGTTTAGAGTCCGTTCTCTGAAATTGCCGTTTTCTACAGGAGAAGTGATATCTGTAGTCTGGAGATCATGACTAATTCTGGGAGAACTCCAGGCCCTACCTTGAAATTGGTAACCCTCACAGAGTTGCACTCTTCTAAGTCAAGGGCTTTGAAGGTTATAAATCTCTTTCAGATTACACTGTAAGTTGTCGTGGCCTTGTCTGAAGTTGAAATGACTGCCTGGAGCCAAATCCGAGCATTTAATAGTATTAGTATGCCCCCGATTGACAGCTTGAAAGAAAGTTATGCAAATATCGACCCTCGCATGGACTAAGAGAGCGTAGAGGATGCTGCCACTGAACAAAGCTCCCTGTTCAACTCTTTCTACCCATAAGGGTTGAGTCAGCGTCTCTTCCTTGGGAAACACCACTAAGCTACTACAGGGTCTTCCAAAAGTAATTGAACAACCAATTAGTGCTGGTCCCATAATATTCCTAAGTTTATAAGCTCAGCTGTATTGAAGCAGACCGTTGGTCCATGTAGTCCAGCTTCCAGCTTTGCACAGTGGCCACCAGGTGCTCCCCGGCAGCCTACAAACTTGCACATTTGAGAGTCTCTGTACACGAGACATCTTACGCGAGAACGCTCAAGTAAGTGTAGGGAGATGCAATGCTACCCGGAAAGAGTAGTTTAACCTCTCTACAGAGCCGGCAAAGATCACTCCTCAGAGGGTTTGTTAATTTCCTCTTCACCTCTCCAAAGACTCTGTTGGGGGAAGAGGAAATTAAAAAAACCTCTGAGGAGCCATCTTTGCCTGCTCTGTAGAGAGGTGAACTTGACAGAGCCTTTGGCTCTATCTGTTTAAACTGCTCTTCCTAGCTAGCATTGCGTCTCTCTACACTTGAGCATTCTCGGAGTCAAAGGAAGTAGCCTGAGGAAGGTGAAAGCAGGGATTCAACCAGGGAAATAATCTGTATTTAGTCTTGTCAGAATGCTGGCTCTGTCCTTCTCGCTTCACCATCTCCACTTTAAAATGTTCACACTTGTCCCTTTGTCATGTCGTCGGCCATCACAACATCCTGCAGCAATAAGTTTGTTTATTTATATAATTAATTAATGTATACCCCGCCCTCCCCACGAATGGGCTCAGGGTGGCTCACAGCATGCATACAGTACAATAAGTTAATTATAAAAACAATAAAATCAGAAGTACAATCATTGTACAGAAGTAAAATAAGAAGAACAATCATTAAAACAGTTTCGGCGCCGTCTGTGTATAGGCCACTTAAATAAACAATCGACAGCTGCATATGAGCCATAGCATGTGAGCGTACACATGGCCAAGGGCAGTCACAGAAAAGGTGGTGGTCTTAGGTGGAAGGGTGAAAGGACACCTGCTGGTCCTCAGCCAAAGGCCCAGCAGAACATCTCCGTTTTACAGGCCCTGTGGAACTGTAACAGGTCCCGCAGGGCCCGAGTCTCCAGCGGGAGAGCGTTCCACCAGGCCGGGGCCAGGGCAGAAAAGGCCCTGACCCTGGTCGAGGCCAGAGTTCCAAATTACTTGTGGTGCATGTGAGCTACCGTTCCTTCTGAAGCCAAACCGGCAACAGCCGTACACGCTGGGTAATCATTTCTTCTCTTGTTTCCCAGATTGCTCGAGGATGAAAATGAACAGTTGCAGCAGCAGCTTCGAGAGACCTTAGATGAAAACGGCCGGCTGTACAAACTGTTGAAGGAGCGAGACTTCGAAATCAAACAGCTGCAGAAGAAAATAGAGGAAGAAAGGCTGGCCTTGATGGGTAAACTTGCTAGGTCTTCTTCTTGACCTCTTGGTGGGTTGATACAACTTCCATGGCATACAGCAGTCATGAGGTCCATACACCAGCCATAGCAAGCAGATGTTTATTTAGAAGTGAAAGATAACTCCAGTTAAGGCTTGATGTACGTCACCAAGGGCTTACATTCTCCACTGAGTAAACCCAGAGCAAATGGTGCAAAGCAATCAGTGTGATATAAGCAGGTTTCAGTTTTGTCATTTTATTTCGGTGGCAGCATTTTGTGATGGTGAGAGGTAGGTTGTAGGGGGTGGCGGAGAGTGCCCTGAAGTCATAGCTGACTTATGGTGACCCCTGGTGGGGTTTTCATGGCAAGAGACTAACAGGTTTGCCATTGCCTGCCTCCGCAACCTTGGTCTTCACTGGAGGTCTCCCATCCAATTACTAACCAAGGCCAACCTTGCTTAGCTTTTGAGATCTGATAAGATCGGGCTCACCTGGGCTATCCTAGTTGTAGGAGAAGCTGATATAATAATAACAACAACAACAACAGTCAATTTATATACTGCCCTTCAAGACAACACCCACTCAGAGCGGTTTATTATTATCCCCACGACAACAATCACCCTGTGAGGTGAGTGGTGCTGAGAGAGCTCTGAGAGAGCTGTGACTGACCCAAGGTCACCCAGCTGGCTCCAAGTGGAGGAGTGGGGAATCAAACCCGGCTCTCCAGATTAGAGTCCTGCCGCTCTTAACCGCTACACAAAACTGGCTCTCTATGCAGCTGTTGGGCACTAAGAAAGCCGTGGAGTTGCTCAGAGCAAGGCAAGTCAGTTCTTTGTCCACAAGAAGCCCAAGCCCATTAGAACATCTTGGCCTTTCAGAAGCCACTTTGGCTTCCTTTTTGAAAAGGCTTCTGTGATGTTCCCCAAGGCCAGAGAAGAGAGGCAGTGCTCTTACTTCAGGCAGCCACTCCCTTATCTCATCATCGGCCCTCTTGTGCTAATGCTACCTGACCTTACTTCCCTGTGCCACTTTCACCTGTAATCTCTTGTCTTGCGGAGCCACAGAGGTGGCCCTCTGGAGCTGACAACCTGGCGAGGTGGGTGCTAGGGAGCTGGGTCTTCAGGCTGATAGGCGCTTCCTTGGTGGGCTGTTGCCGTCTGGTCTTGACCAGCTGTGCCTCCTGCCTCGCTTGCTGCTCTCAGCTCTCCAGGTCACTCGCATCCGTCCTGGTCCTTGCTCCAGGTCTGGGGCTTTGGCACCTTCTTCCAAGCACGCCTCTGCCAGCTGCCTCCTCTGGGCTCTCCCTGCGCTATGCCGCCACCGCTGTGCCTCTCGCTCTCGCATCTTGCATGCTGCTCTCCTCGTTCCTTCTGCCGCCGCCCACCCCTTCACCGGCTGGGCATCCCGCTTTTAAAGTGTGCACCTCCCGGCGTCGACCCCACCCCTGGTGCAACTTCACAGTAAAGAATCTGGAATGAGCACTGCGTATGGACAGCCCAGAAATAATAATGATGTTGTTTCCATTTATTTATTTAATTCAATTTATATTCTGCCCTCCCCGCATCAACAGGCTCAGTGCGGATTATGACCTACAAGCCTGTCTATCTCACCTATTTAGTACACTCTTCTGCTACCTTTCCTCCAAGGACGTATCATTCCTCATTTTATCTCCCCAGCAACGCTGTCACCTATGGGTTAGACTGAGAGTGCATGACAGTCCCAAGATAATTTTCCTTTTCCTTGGCTTGGCTTGTCCGTCCCGCATTGCTGAAGGAGAGCCATTCCCCATACCTCATCTCTTTCTAACCCTTTCTATGCCTACGCTGACTATGGTCAGATTTATTTAAAGCCAATGGCCACTCCTAAAGGAACTTCTTGAACACACGTCACTGCCTTATACTGAATCAGACCTTTGGCCCACCAAAATTAGTATTGTCTACTTAGACTGGCAGCGGCTCTCCAGGGTCTCTGGCAGAGAACATCTATATCAACTACAGGGGGGGGGGGGTGTCTGGGAAAAGAGGTGGCGGAACTCTCAAGAGGGAAATGAGGAAGAAACACACGGGATTCTTTGAAATAATATTATTTTCAAGCACTATTTCCGAGTATTTTCAAGAGGTGCCAGAACTCTGTTCCACCACGTTCCTGCTGAAAAAAAGCCCTGGGTACAGCCTGATCATTTTATCTGGAGATGCCCACGACTGAACCCGGGACGTTCCACATGCCAAGCAGATGCTCTACCACTCAGTCGTGGTTCCTTCTGACTGAAGGAGGTTCTTTAGGCTTTGAAACTGGCTGAGCAGATCGATAAGATACAAGCCACTGAAAACAGATTTCCCTCAAAAAGTCTTCCCTTCTTCTCCTTTCCCTCATGAGCAACTCTGCACTCGTCCCGCTTCTTCACTGCCTCATGTCCCTTCTCCCTTTTTCACCCTAAACCAGCAGTATTCTCCACGTCCATTCCGTGGCCAGCTAGAGTCATAGCACTGGGGTAGAACTCTGAGATCTCATACCCTTTCCCTGAATTTTCAACGTTCACTGAAGAAGCAGGACTGCAGTCCTCTTATCTATGGAGATTCAAGGAAAAGCATGCAAGATTCTGCCTATCCGCTCGGAAAGATGTAAAACTTCTCTCGTCTTCCAGTATTCTAGCCAATGGCTTGGGTCCTTGAAAGCATCCCTGCAGAAGAAAGTATTTCCACTCACAGAGTGTAACTTTCTCTCCTCCCCGCTCCCTCTGCCGTTAAAAATGCCCCCCCCCCCGATGGCAGCAGGAGGGGCAAGAAAGTCATGCTCCAGGGCTGGAAATAATTTCTTCCATGGAAATGGACTGATGGATCCAATCCATTCAATATAAAAGCATTGGGCCTACAGTGTTGACACTGAGAGATGATTAAAATCATAAGCGACTGGTATTTAGATTTTTAGGTTTTTTGCACTGGTGGGTTCACCCTGGTGAATTCATAGGCCTGTGCTCCCCTGATTTTAATCATAATCACTGAGAGACCCTGAGAGATCTCTGTCTTTCGGTGCTACATCTCTGAAGATGCCAGCCACAGCTGCTGGCGAAACGTCAGGAACTACAATGCCAAGACCGCGGCCATACAGCCCGGAAAATCCACAACAACCATTGGGCCTACAGTTTTAAATTGTATAAAATGAAATTGTATTTTGAAATATCTAATACAATTACATTTTAAGCGACTGGTAGTTAGATTTTTAGGTTTTTTGCACTGGTGAGTTCACCCTGGTGAATTCATAGGCCTGTGCTCCCCTGATTTTAATCACAAATATATAAAGCTGCCTTATATCAGGTCAGACCTTCTGGCTGTGAAAAGGTCTCAAGGGACCCAGGCAGAGAATTGACTTTCCTACTGTTTGTTACCTGGCCTCATTTATCGTTGGAGATGCCGGAGTCTCATCTCCTGCGTGCAGCATGGGTGCTTTGTTGCTGAGCCACAGACCTTGGAGCACATGAAGTTTCACTGGCATCTTCTCCCCTGAAACCTGCTGAGAGAGAGAAGGAAGACCAAGGAAGGAAACGAGGAAGAGGAGAATTAAGATTAAGTTACAGAAGAGAGCTTGTTTAACAATATTGATGGATAATCCTGAAGTCTCACACCAGGTGGCACTGCTGCCCGGAACAGAAAATGATCTGTTATCTGCAGCATCCCAAAGACAAACAGTGGCCATTTCCACACGGCTTACCTTCTTCCGAAATCTTCCGAAAAACAGCGTCTTCGCATGCTGTTATCACGTGAAATCCCGTGAGAAGACGCTGTCTTCCGTGATAACAGCATCTTCTCGTGCGATTTCACGCACTAACAGCGTCTTCCTGGTGCGATTTCGCACGTAAAGATGCTGGTTTTTGGAAGTTTTCGGAAGAAGGTAAGCCGTGTGGAAACGGCCAGTATTTCTTCCAGCAAGAGCTTTCAGGAGTCCGAGCTCGCTTCTCCAGATGCTATAGCTATAATAAACTAATGTGGCTGCACCTCTGGAACAGAAAATGATGCCAGTGTTAAAGAAATATATCAGTAAATAAAAGCAGCTATAGCTTTAGTTTTTCTTTTGTCTGTCTTTGTTTGCTGATTATTATTGGTCTGTATTTTTCAGTTTAATGTCACGTTAGATACAGTACTTGAAGAAGGAACCGTGAAATCAAACCAAAGTAGCAATCGCCTGATATTAATTTCTGTATAGAATCAATCAAATGAAGTGCACCATAGTGAGACAGTCAGAGCAGAGACACAATTCTTGCAACATGCGACCGTGATTATCTGTCCATGAGGCCTTGGCTGGCTAGTTACCCATCTGCCTACATCAGACTCAAGAGTCTGGGCAGAGGTCATCGTCTATTTTATTCGCTGATGGAGTTTCTGCCATCACTCCATACACTCACATCCCTTTCAGGAATGTGTATGTGAACTTAAAATCACTAATATAAAAGGAAGGTTCCACCTTTAACCATTAAGGAATTGTTTAGGGGATGGTAGTCACAATACACAAGGATTTCTTTAAATAAGCACAGGATTTTTATTGAAATATTACAGTGAAAAAACTACATACATACATATTTATCTCATTTACAGTCCTCCTTTCTCACTGAGACTCAAGGTGGATTACACAGTATGAGATTAGCACAATCAGTATCAAATGCATTTCAATACAGTATCAAGGTCATTTCCATAAACAATGCCATAGGGTAAATAGATACAAGTTCACAAAGACATAGTATCAGCAAGAATCCAATACAGAGTCAAAAAAATACTGCAGCAGAACATAATCAATTCTAGGACTAACATTAGACAACGTGAAGCACTGGTGGTACATAGGAGTACATATTTAAAGCCGCAGATAATATGTAAGGCAACATAGTGGTGAAGTCTATGGTCCCCAACTCGTTAGTGAAGCATCCCTACAATACAGCCCTCCCATTTGAGTAAAAAGCCTTTTTGTATAGTTCGGTTTTGCATCATTTGCGGAAATCCAGGAGAGTGGGGGCTCTCCTGACCTCCTCAGGCAGGCCGTTCCACATATATGAAATGAAATCCTGCCCTCAAGTCATGGTTGACTTAAGGCAACCCCTGGTGGGGTTTTCATGGCAAGAGGCTCTCCTGGGCCGATTCCAGACGGCCCTCCCCATGCCAAAACGTCGCGCGTAAAACGCAATATTTCGCGTTTTCCGTGCGACAACGCGCGACGTTTCGGCATGGGGAGGGCCGTCTGGAATCTGCCCTGGGCTATCCAGTTCGGTGCTTACATACGTGTGTATTTTTCTATGTCTGTACTTTATTATTACTGTATTACTTTAATTTTTCATCACTTTTTGAATGCTTAAAATATGTCCATTGCTCTATATTATGTAGTTGGGCCAGACTAACCTGTGGTGGTGGCCTAGCTGAACCCGTAGAAACCCTCTGTATTCTCGTCACTGTTTATAATGCCCACTGAGTAGCTACGGGTCTGAAATCGAGACATCCCGTCTCTCATTTTCTGATTGCCCCCATGCTTCTTCCTTTTTCTTCGGCAGGAACAGGCGGCTTGACGGGAGACATTGCTGCCAGTAAAATTGTCCAGTTGGCCAAACAGAACCGTCACCTGACTGCCGAGGCCGAGAAAGAGAAAACCAAAGTGAAGCAGCTGAACAACCGGATCAAAGAGCTGGAGAAAGAAGTGAGGCCTCTCTGTCAGCCCTGGGCATGGGGCAATGCAGTGCCAGAGACCCAAGACCTGCCCGGCCCCTGCAGGAGGGATCCAACTGGCACCTCTTGGCCGAATGCCTTGATTGGATCCTGCTGTTGGGTCTTTGGCAGGCTGTGCTCCAGCCCAAGGAAGTATCGTTTGGAGTCCAGTGGCTGCTAAGCCAATACTTTTACCATATCTTGCTGTGAGCCTCATCCTTACTGATGTTACAGTCCTAACATTTAGCATTTTAGAACATTTTTGAGCGATCACAACACCATTAGGCTAGTATTTTTATGCCCACAATGTAGCACACGGAGGGAGCTGAGGATGTGAGAACAGCATCTTGCCCGAGCCATTTAATTTAGAAAGCCAGTAATGCATAGGGGTTAGAGTGTCGGGTTAGGGTCTGGAAGCCCCAGGTTCAAATCCCCACCCTGCCATGGAAGCTCACTGGGGGACCTTAGGCCAGTCACTGTCTCTCAGCCTAACTTACCTTACAGGGTTGTTGTGAGGATGAAATGAAGGAGGGAACAGCAATGTCATAAGCCATTTTGGGTCCCCACTGGGTAGAAAAAAGGAGGAGGTATAAATATCTAAACAAACGAGAAAGCAAATTAGCGTGTTGGTGGCTCAGGTGAGATTTAAACCAGAAGCTTCCCGTAGAATGGATAAGGTCCCAGGTTTAATTCTCACCAGCTCCGGTTAAATGATCTTTGATAGTGCAGTTGAGGGTTGAGAGAGGCCGCCCTCTGCCAGAGGGTTTGGAGAGCCATTACCAGCCCAAGTAGAGGATGCCAGCCTAAATTCACCAAAGATCAGCCTCTGTTTAAGGCAACCGAGTTCATTGATCTACCCAGACCCGAACTGTCCACTTGAACCAGCCGTTCATATTCAGCAAGCTCCTGACTCCCGAAATACCTTCAGTTACTCCCTTCCTTCGGTTGTTGTTGTTGTCGTTGTTGTTATTGTTGTTATTACGCTGTTCCAAGTAGCTACGGCACTACTTGGAACAGCATACATATTACGCTGATATTTGGTTCATACTTAGGTCTCCGGTGGAAACTTGTATCAGCTTAGCAAGGCCAATCAATAATAGCATGTGAGTGACCTCTGCTTATTGTTGTTTGTGTTTCATATAATTCAAATAATAACAACAACAACATTCGATTTATATACCGCCCTTCATGATGACTTAACACCCACTCAGAGCGGTTTACAAAGTATGTTATCATCCCCACAACAACACACACCCTGTAAGGTGGGTGAGGCTGAGAGAGCTCCAGAGAGCTGTGACTAGCCCAAGGTCACCCAGCTGGCTTCAAGAGGAGGAGTGGGGAATCAAACCCGGCTCTCCAGATTAGAGTCCTGGCGCTCTTAACCACTACACCAAACTGGGCAACTTTGGGGCTGGGCACGCCACCAAGGCTTCCTGCCAGCTCTCTTTCTTCCCCTGATGATGTCTCATGAATCCCAAACACTGAGTGATTCTGCACACGTTGGATAATGCACTTCCAATCCTCTTTATAGATCATTTGGAACGGATTTTTTTGTGTGCGGAACAAAAAATCCACCTCAAACGATGGATAAAGTGCATTGAAAGTGCATTATCCAACGTGTGCGGAATCAGCCACTAACTTCATGGCATCTCTTTGATACCAGTTTGCAGTTGCTTATGCAAAGGATCCTCTCCCTGCAATGTGATCTAACTGTGAAGATTAACAGAAAAAGCAGCATCTTTTTAAAGCGTGTTTGTGTACTCTCCCCCCAGTTGCATCTGTCAGTGGCCAGGCTTCAGTCGCACGGAGACAAAGACAGCCAACCTTTGCGTAAGACGGAGGAAGGACCCTTGGTAAGAAGGAATGCTTACTCTGTGAGGAACATTCTTGGGCAGAGTGCTACTTCATGGGACTGGGTCAGTGCCAGATGAGCCGTGGAGATGCCGTGAGCCCACTGCCTGGTGCCATGTCCGTCCTTAAGACTGACTGAATGGTGCCTTCTAGTGGCTCCTGTTTGGCCAGAAAGGAAGAGACAAACCTTTGAAGGCGATTGCAAGTTTTAAATGGCTGGTCAGCAATTAAGCCCATTGACTTCAGTGGACTTAGATTTGCTCAGGATGGCACTATGTTTGTGGTCAAGTTGATGGAATGAAAGTGATTTGCAGTTTGCCGGCAGAGGATTAGAGGAGGAAGGGGAGGGGAGGCGTGTGAAATCTGCTTCTGCATCCTGCTTTAGCTGCCAAAGGTATTTAATGTTCTTTTGCATCATTACAGAGTGTGCCAAATTATTCAAAAAGGCTTTTTTACTCAGATAGGAGGGCTGTATTGTAGGGAGGGGATCTCAGAGCAGAAACACAAGTGACAAAAGGCACAGATTGGACACTTGTCAGCTTCCCTCAAGTTTTGATGGGAAATGTAGGCAGCTTGGCGGAATGTTGGACAAGTGACAGTTGAAAAGTCCATTGGACACCAGTCAGAGAGCCAAGCTGCAAGACTAGGATGCCTACATTTCCCATCAAAACTTGAGGGAAGCTGACAAGTGTCCAATCTGTGCCTTTTGTCACTTGTGGTTCTGCTCTCAGATGATCTGCTAATGAGTTAGGAACCAGAGACCTCACCACTATGTTGTACTGGATTCCTGCTAATGCGATGTCTTTGTGAACTTGCATCTATTTACCCTATGGCATTGTTTATGGAAATGGCCTTGAGATTAACTGTACTGGTCTCGCGCTGCGAAATCCGCCTTGAGTCTCAGTGAGAAAGGCGGACTATAAATGACATACATAGTAATGACATAAGTAATAATGAAATAATAATGACACAAACAAATAAATAAATATGTAGCAGTTGTTAAAGTGTTGGACTAGGAACATGGAGACCCAGCTATAAATCCCCACTCACAGCAAAAAGGAGGAACCACTCAAATAGACGCTCAATGGGAGGGAATACACATGAGTGTATCTATATCCCACTCACGATAAATCCCCACTCAGCCATGAAGCTCGCTGGTTGACTTTGGGCCAGTCACTCTCAGCCCAACCCGCCTCACAGGGCCGTTGTGCTGATAAAATGGAGAACTATGTAAGCAGTTCTGAGCTCCTGAGAGGAAGGAAGGGAATAAAAATGCACTGGGACTGTTTTGCACTGACAGCAGTAAGCCTATCCTCCATAAATCTGCCAACCCTTCCTACCCTTCAAATCTGCCTTAAGCGGGTGGCTATCAGGACACCTTGTGGCAGTGAGTTCCACAAGGCAACTGCTCATCTGAAATAGCAGCTCCTTTTGTCTGTGCTGAAACTATTGCTGGAGAGAGACTTTCGTTTTCTTAAGGGATCATTGCCCTGATCTGCGTAGCCCAGACTGATTAGATCTCGGGAGCTAAGCAGGGTCGGCCCTGGATAGTACTTAGATGGGAGACCAGACCACCCAGGAAGGCAGGTAATAGCAAACCACCTCTGTGAGTCTCTTGCCTTGAAAATCCCACCAGGGGTCGCCATAAATAAGTTATGACTTATTTCTACCTCCAATGGACCATTAGAGGGAAAGCAAGAAGCAGCCAGTGGAGAGTCTCCTGCCTAAGAGATATTTTTATTGGCATAATATTGTCTTCTGGTTCCTGTGAGCTGTCATGTATGCCTCCTGCATACCTGCCATTAATATGTTTTGCTCTGTCCATGAATTGTATTCTGTATTCTGTATTGTTCATCTGAGAGAGTATAAAATGTATCCAAATGTATTCACAGGGCCAAGCTACAAGTGACGAATGACACTTGAACGGCAAGTGAACAGACTCACATGCATTCCTCCCTGTTCACTTGTGCTCCACTTGCGCTCCACTCGATCAAGTGGAGCACAAGTAGAGATGGGCACGAACAGCAATACGAACTAAAATCCCCACGAACAGCCCAATCTGCTGTTCGCGAACAAGCTGTTCGTGAGGCCCCATTCTAAACGAACAGGTGGCCGCTGCAAGCCTCGTTCATTGCTATTTGTTGCTGTTCGTCAAGCCAGACAGTCTGGCACCTGCAATCCCCTTGGCAACTTAGTCAGGGATTGTCTGAACTCTGTTTGAACTCCTGCTGTTGCCCTGGAAACCCCAGTCTAAGCCCAATTTAGCTTTATAGGAAGGTCTTCCTTTCAAGTGTGGACTGGAACTCCAAATTTGTTACAAGGGAGTAAAGACCAGGGGAGGGGGGGGCTCCCAGCTCTGGCTTTGCAGTCAGTGGAGAGGGAGGAACAGTTGCTGTTGGCCTTTTGATAGAGAGAGTGCATTGGAGCTTGAATTTTCTTTGTGTGTGGCGGGATTGGGATCTACCTCTTCAAGTTCCAGGGCTGCTGCCAGGCTCTGGGCCAAGCTATTATTTATTACTGGTACCTTTCCTGCTGCCTGCTCAGGTCAGGTTTCTGGGAGTGGTGCGGTAGGGATCTTGATGGCTGGAGGAGACCCTGCTGGCCCCCACAAACAACGAACATGTTCGTGAACAGGATCATGTTAATCAATGTTCGGTGTTCGTGGATGGCAACAAACAACGAACACCATGTTCGGGGGGGGGGGGGGTTTCTGTTCGTGCCCATGTCTAAGCGCAAGTGGAGCGCAAGTGAACAGGAAGGAATACATGTGAGTCTGTTCACTTGCCGTTCGAGTGTCATTAGTCACTTGTAGCTTAGCCCACAGATATACCCTGCTGCTGGTGGTGGGGGGGTGGGGTTCTGGTGACTGTTATCTGTAGGAAGGAATGTTCCTTCCCTTTTACAGCAAGTGTCCTTGAAGCAGCTCTGGGAGCGCAGAGCATTTGTATCTTGTTCTCAGAGACTGCAATGAATCATTCTGTAACATGTCTAGTCTAAACCAATCAGTTCCCATGTAACTCCTGGGGGTTCGCGCCAGAATGCCAACAGACCCTAAAGGGCAGGAAGTTTCTCTATAATAACAAGTGACCAAGTTTGAATAATCACTTCTGCCAATACCGGTTTCATAGTGCCTTGAACTGAATAGATCTCTAATCAGGTCTCCTTCAACCAATGCACCTGAGTGCTTGCTGTGAGGGGCTTGGGGGTCTAACTGCCAAGGACTGACATGAGCCCTTTGGGGAACCAATATTTTTTTCTGAAAAGATGGATAAAGATTGGCCACCTAGTGAGTTCGAGGCAGATGCAAGATTTGAATTGGGGACTTCTTGAACCTTAAGTCAATCTTTTAACTATTGTCCCACATCACCTTTCATCATTGTAAATGTTTGCTTTGCTTTTATCCTTTAAACTTAAAAATGAATCATATCCAGGGCTTTTTTTCAGCTGAAATGCGGTGGAACGGGGTTCCGGAACCTCTTGAAAATGGTCACATGGCTGGTGGCCCTGCCCCCTGATCTCCAGACAGAGAGGAGTTGAGATTGCCCTCCGCGCCACCAAGCAGCACGGAAGACAATCTAAACTCCCCTCTGTCTGAAGATCAGGGGGCGGGGCCACCAGCCATGTGACCATTTCCTCCGAGGGCAACCCACTGAGTTCCACCACCTCTTTTCCCAGAAAAAAAGCCCTGATCGTATCCCTCCCCTCTCCACAAAACCTAGAGTGGGTTCTGTATCCAAAAGCATAAACACTTGCTAAGCAAACTCCCCTGCTGTCAGATTTTAGAATCAGGCAAAAGCTTTGAGTGGAGTTTGGGTGGCAGTTTATGTCTCCAAAGTGGAGCTGCACAACTTGTGACCCACCAAGCCAGAAGCAGGCCACGTTTGTGTGACCAGCTAGGTTACCTGACAACCTCCCTGTCATTGCCCTCCCAGGCAGGCCGCAAAAATCAAGTTTCTGGAGTCACAATATGTCTGGCATGAGCTTACTGCTTTTGGCAGGTGGGTCGCAACCTGTGCAGACCTGTTCCGGAGCATTACACGATCTTGAGAGTTTGTTCCTATCTGCTTTTTTTTAACTGGAGGAGGGTGAGTCTGTTCTCATCAAACTGCACTCTCTTTCTCTTGAATCCCGAGAGCCCAGAGATGAAAGCCATGCAAGAAAAGTTATCAGCAGCCAACATGAAAATGTCTGAATATCGCAACCAGCTCCAGACCACAAAACAAGAGCTTAAAGTGGCGCAGAAGGTATGGATTTCTTATGACCTGAGCAGCAGTAATCAAGGTATGGGTCCGGTACACCTTTACCAAGTATGCTGAAAGGGGGTTCTTTTTCCTTTGCCGTGTTCTTTGGGCCTCCACTAAGTACGATCATGCTCTGGAAGGTATCTGTGGGTCTGAAGAATCATATAGTTTAAACATGCATGCATCTACTCCCTTTCCTCTTTCGAGTGGCAGGACTCTAATCTGGAGAGCCAGGTTTGATCCCCCACTCCTCAACTTGAAGCCAGCTGGGTGACCTTGGGTCAGTCACAGCTCTCTCAGAGCGTTCTCAGCCCCACCCACCTCACAGGGTGATTGTTATGGAGATAACAATGACATACTTTGTAAACTGCTCTGAGTGAGTGTTAAGTTGTCCTGGAGGGCGGTATGTAAATCGAATGTTACTATTATTATTCTGCCACCATCACTACAAAACAAGAAAATCTTAGCAGCAGCAGCAGTAAAATTTCTAAAAACAACTTGCACCAGATAAAAATGCAATATTGCAAAGAAGATGAATATTACAGAAACTTTGGCAGTAGGAAAAAAAATCAATCATCACCAGCAAAAGAAAGACCAGTTCACTTAAGGAGAGATCCATACATCAAATGCCAAAGAGCTGGGTCAAGAAAGACCTTTTGACCTAGCTTTTAAAATAGCGCATCTACATCAGCACTAGATGTTTTATACATGACGAGACATCTAGCTGCTCTATAGTGGAACCAAGTGGCAGGACGCGCAAGCTACAGAGCTGTCCCTCGGAAACAGCAGTCCCTTTGTTAATGATGACCTGTGGTAGTAGGAGATCATCTTCACCAGTATCGTGAGGTCAGTCAGCTCATTTTTAGATCAATAAGAGGCCATCTGGAGTGGGGGAGAGGCTAGCAGCAATGTGAAAGGAACCTCCAGAGAAAGCAGAGTGTTCCAAAGGGTCATCTGCTTTCATCTGAATAAATCGGTGATCCCCAACACTGCACCGATCTGCACGACGACATCTGGTAGTTGTTATAAATGGAATGTAGGATGATCCTTTGGGTTCCGCAAAGAACTGATCCTAGTTGCTTGCAGTGGGAGGATCTGGAGGGTGGAGACACACCGGAACAGTGTCACACAACGCTGTCCACAAACACAGATGTTCCGGATTTGGCAACCTCTCCTTGTGGCTGCACCGGGAGCAAACCCTGCCCTTTCAGTGAAGACTGAAACTATGTCTCGTAACCAAAGCCAGTGCTGATCCCCCCCCCCCAAACACCACCATGGCTGCCATTTTGTGGTTGTGTCCACTGCCATTCCTTAAAAATTCCAAAAGTGGCCATGGGCTCAGTGAGGTGGATGGCCCTTGGAACAGATACTACCAAAACCCCACATAGGATACAAATAGGAAAATGCAACCTGATACCCCAGGCAAGCCTGATCTCATCAGATCTCAGAAGCTAAGCAGGGTCGGCCTTGGTTAGTAACTGGATGGGAGACCTCCAGCGAAGACTAGGGTTGCAGAGGCAGGCAAGGGCAAGCCACCTCTGTTAGTCTCTTGCCTTGAAAACCCCAGCAGAGGTCACTGTAAGTCAGCTATGACTTGAAGGCACTGTACACCACCAGACAGCCTCCATCGCCATTAGTTTGGGATGTATTTTCATGTAGTTACCCAGCGGTAGCCCATTTGGTTTTCTTAGAGATATTCTTTGTGCTTGGGCTATGAGAGTTATGGGAGTCCAACTAGCCATTCACTTTAGTGAAACTCAGCTGTATATTAGATCAAGATGGGTAGCCGTGTAAGTCTGTCTTTAGCAATGGAAAAGAGCAAGAGTCCAGTAGCACCTATAAGACTAACAAAAGTTGTGGTGGGGTGTGAGCTTTCATGAGCCTCAGCTCACTTCTTCAGATACAGCTAGAATCAGATACAGCTCGTAACCTACCACAAATTTTGTTAGTCTTACAGGTGCTACGGGGCTCTTACTCTGAACTGTATGTTGATCCTAATAGCTAATGACAAAGACCACTTTCGAATCAGCCACCATTTTATGTCTTTTTCGAAACACGAGAGGTGTTCTGGGCTGATTTAGAGAAGTCAGAAAGCGGGGGCTCCTGGAGAAACAGAGGAGAACCACTCCTATGACCCTGGACTGGATGTCCAGGAAAACTGCGATGTCCAAGAAAAGCTCTGACGGGCCTTGTGCGACCTCTCCCAAAACACCACCGTTGAAATGGGCAGCGGGGAGCTAACTTGATCCTTACCCGTTGCTGCAACAAACACAATAAACTGGAAACCTCAAGCCCAAAATGTTTGGAATCAACACATTTGCATCTCCCTTTCAGCTTTTGGTAAGCGAAGTTGGAGAAGAGGTCAGCGTTCAAAATCTCATGGCCAACCCCGGCAGCTGGCGCGGGCGAGCTCAGCAGATTCTTATCTTGCAAGGCAAAGTAAGACAATGTTCTTTTCACCCCTCTTCCACCCAACACAGTTTGCTCGCACTCAGGCCCAAATGCCATGTGACGTTGCGAAGCCGTGATCAGACATCCCCATGTATTCATGAAGGGTAAAACAGCTACAGGCCTGCCCAGTTTGGATCGAGGCTCTGACACTGGGTTGGAGAGGATTTAACACACACACGCCCTGCTAGGGAAAAAGACAGGTACAATCCAAGTGCCTGTCTTTTTTCCCTACCAGGACTAATAGCAGCTGATAGGGTTCTATCAGGGAAATGGGCAAACGGGAGAAAGAGTTAAATCCTCCCAAATCTCCTTTTTGTCCAAATTGAATCCTCGACCCCAGTCCTAAGCGTATTTAGGTACGGTCCAAGGTGTTCACCAAGACTTTCTCCCAGATATATGCAACTACTATTGCGATCCTAAGTTTACAAAGGAGTAAATATTGAATTCAGGGAGACTTGCTTCCAAGTAAACAAGTGTGTGTGTGTGGGGGGGCGGGTTGCTGTAGCCACTGCACTTCAAGGCATTGTTCACTGTTGCGGTGTATGAAAAGGCCTTACGTGAGTTTGTAAGCTGCTTTGAGTCCCCTTTGCTTGGGGGAAAGGCAAGATATAGATATTCAAAGACATAAAACATATTTTAGAAAGCTGTACCGTTTCCTGGGATCAGTTTATTCTCACGCTCCAGCGACCATATGAGAGGCAGCTGTCCATCCTCTTCGATGCGGCTCCTTTCAGGAGCAGGAATTTGGCTTGGCATCTTTTGACCTAGGGCCAAGCTACACATGACGAATGACACTTGAACGGCAAGTGGATTGATTGGAGGGCAAGTGAACAGGGAGAAATACACTTGCTGTTCAAGTGTCATTCGTCATGTGTAGCTTGGTCCCTAGGCGTGGTTCTCCTTTTGTGGCTCTAGGTCCGGGAGCTGGAGAGCCAGCTGGGCCACAGCAAAAGCGGGACATCCTTGAGCCGCGGAGATGAAGACACTTTCAGCCTCATGGACCCAGGGAAGACATCGGCCCAGAGGAACCTGCAACGGATTCGGAGCCTGGAGAAAGAAAAGAAAGAAGCGCTGGAGGTGAGGAGGCGAGGAGGGTCAAAGGAAAGCGGGAGGTCTGTCAGATTTCAGACAAGCTGGGACGGAGGAAGGACACGGGCTCAATGTTAGTGGCCGAGAAACCCTTTTTAGAGCTCAGTCGCTCGCAGTGCGACAAATTGCCTGGCAGGCAGCGATCCCAAAACAGCGGCAGTTGTACCTTTTATTAGGATCAACCAAACTGTCACCAAGCCACTGAGTTCCACTCCCCGTGTTTCCTTAAGTGCAGAAGCTGACCAGTGAACACAGCGCCCTCCAAAAGGATCACGAGGAGGTGAGGAAGAAGTTGGACGCTTCCAAAGCGAGGAACCAAGTGTTGTCCGGCGAAGTGAAGACCCTGAAGCAGCAGATCTCAACCCTGCTGGACAAAGGAAAGCACGACAACGAACTCATCGATGCGCTGATGGTATGATCCAGTTGGTCAGATGTCTGCGGGCCGTCACATATAAACCTCCATTTTTTCCCCTCTTAGTTTCCTGCAAGCAGCAGCCCTACCAGACGGCATGATATCCCTACTCCAACATCAGTCCTGGCTCCCACCGGGTGGAACGCTCTGTCTGCTGAGACCAGGGCCCGGCAGGACCCACTATCCTTCCGCTGGGCCTGCAAGACAGAGTTGTTCCACCAGGCATATGGCTGAGGCTGGGCCTCCGCCGGCCTGAAAAAAGGGGTGTATAAAATCTTAACCCTCCCTGTGAAGGCTGTCCACCATCCTGCTTTAAATGTGTCTTAATAGAAATACACTCCTATTTTAATGATGTTTTAATGTAGATGAATTTTTATTGTATTTTAATATGTTATCTGCTCTGAGCCCGCTCGCGGGGAGGGCAGAATAGAAATTTGAAATAAATAAAAAAGAAAAGGAAGGGAAGGGAAGGGAAGGCCTTGCTATGGAGGGAAAAGCCAAGTTCGGGGGGGGGGGCGCTGCTCCCATGCTGCAAATGGGAGCGAACCCCTCCCAAAATGGGGAGGAAGTTAGGAAAATAAAAGAAGGCTGGGCGATGGAAGTTCAAAGAGGGTGTCAGTAGCTTGGGTGGGAATTGTGTCATCATCACTACAGTGATATTGGGGCCACTAACCAATAGATTCAGAGCCAAGCTACAAGTGACGCCTGACACAGGTCGGACACTTGTCAGCTTCCCTCACGTTTTGATGGGAAATGTAGGCATCCTGGTCTTGCAGCTGTAATGGAGAGCCAAGCTGCAAGACCAGGATGCCTACATTTCCCATCAAAACTTGAGGGAAGCTGACAAGTGTCCAACCTGTGTAAGGTGTCACTTGTAGCTTGGCTGTCAGGCCTTGTTGTTCTACAGTGGAAGAGCAAGATTTGAGTCTAGTAACGCCTTAAAGACTGACAAGATTTCCATGGAATAAACTTTCAAAGGAAGCTTTGTTTCTCAGAGGCTTATACCCTGGAAATCTTGGCCGTTTTCACACTACTAACCTGCTTCCGTAATGTTGCAAAATGTCACGCAAAAAACGAGGAAGATAGCGTCTTCTCGCGAGAGTTTTGCGCGACATTGGGCAAAACTCTCATGAGAAGACGCTGTCTTCCATGCTTTTTGCGCAACGTTTCGCACCGTTACAAAAGCAGGTTAGTAGTGTGAAAACGGCCCTTGTTGGTCTTTTAAAGTTCCTGGAGAGGGCGGGCTAAAAATCAAATTAATAAATAATAAAGGTGCCACCGGTAGCGAATCTTAGACAGCATGGCTGCTTATGCTGCATCACTGTGCAAGACGTGAGACATTTCCTCTCCGGGGTACATCCCAGCGAATGGATTTTTCTATCAAGACCGGCCTTTTATTCAGCTTGCCGTCCGAAAAGCAAGAGGCTTCAGGCTGCAACTCCCGCCTTTGTGCCCATTTAACGGCTCTTGCGTACAAACCAGAGCATCCCGTGTGCCTTTTCCACTTCCCCAGAGCCAGCAGAAGGAAATGCAAACCATCCTGAAGAATCTGAGCCAGCAGGAAGAGCGGAACAAGGAACGGCACCAAAACCTGGATGTCCAGGGGCAGAAGCAGAGCGGCACCATAGAGCAGCTCAGGCAGATGTTGGCCGAGCGAGAGGCTCAAGTGAGGGAGCTGGAGGAGACGGTCGGGCAGCTCATGTTGCAGGTGAAGCAAGTTGAAGGAATTAGCCAGAGAAGAGATTTTATGGGGGGCTGAGCTAGACGATGCCCAGATCGGGACAGCCCAGCAAGCCCAACCTTGTCAGATCTCAGAAGCTAAGCAGGGTCGGCCTTGGTTAGTAATTGGATGGGAGACCTCCAACAAAGACCAGTGTGTGGCAGAAGCAGGCAACGGCAAACCACCTCTGTCAGTCTCTTGCCATGAAAACCCCACCAGGGGTCGCCATGAGTTAGCTATGACTTGACAGCACTCTCCACCACCACCAAAGTAGACAATACTGACTGCCACACGTGGAGCCATACAGCAGGGCTAATGGGGCTCCCTAGCGTGGTTGGGAAAACTGAAAGGGAGGGAAAGCCTCTCCTTCCACTTCGCCTCCCTCCTGAGCCACATGGGTGCTCAGGGTTCTTGGGAAACATTAGTTCCCGATGTGACATGTATCTGCAGGTGAGAGCAAGAGACCCTGCAACCTGACTCTTGTTGCATGCGTTTGGCCCTTAGAAGACTGGAGGTGCCTAAAAGAATGTAACAATGTAAATCAGGCCCTTCCTGAGAATGATTTCGGTCCGAGGAAGAGGAGGAGGCAGGATCCTTTAAGAAAGTGAGGATAGGCATGTCTGGCAGTATGGCTCTGCGGCGTCTGTACTGGGCCCTGGCAGCTTTCCTCTGGATATGAAACAGTTGGAGGCCATTGGGGTCTGCAAAGACTCTCCAGGGACTCTTGAAAATTGTATCCAGAGGAGTTTGCCGTGTTAGTCTGTAGTTGCAAAATAGTAAGGAGTCCAGTAGCACCTTTCAGTCTAACCAACTTTACTGTAGCTTAAGCTTTTGAGAACCACAGCTCTCTTCGTCAGATGCGCATCTGATGAAGAGAACTGTGATTCTCGAAAGCTTATGCTACAGTAAAGTTGGTTAGTCTTAAAGGTGCTACTGGACTCTTGACTATTTTGAAAATTGTAGTTCATGGGGAATCAGCAGGAATGAAACGGATCTCTTCTCAGAATTTTCAGCACCTCACCGAACAAAATTTGTCAGAGGGCTATAGAGGAGTCTACAATAGTTAATCCAATATAAAAACTGATCATGGTGGTGGAGAGTGCCCTGAAGTCATAGCTGATTTATGGCAATCCCTGGTGGGGTTTTCATGGCAAGAGACTAACAGAGGTGGTTTGCCATTGCCTGCCTCTGCCACACTGGTCTTCATTCGAGGTCTCCCATCCAATTACTAACTAAGGCCAACTCTGCTTCTGAAATCTGCTGAGATCAGGCTCTCCTGGGCTATCCAGGTCAGGGCATAATAACTGATAACACACATGTAATGTAGGCATACCGCCCGAGACTGGGGGTTTGCTCACACTCCGAGTCCAGCTGACTGGGTTATTTGGGACCAGAAGTGCCACAGTTCTGTGGCATTCTCTCACAGGGGAGCAAGGGATGAATTGGGGGTTGTCGTTTTATTTCGGTTTAGCTGTCAGTGTTTTTCATCTACTAACATAAGCCTCCATGAATGACAACGAAAGGCAGGGTTAAAATGTTTTAATCAATAAATAGATTGCGATTTCAGGTCAGGAGTACATTTGTGCCTGTGAAATGGAGCATGAGGCAAAATCCTCTCTCCGCCCAGTCACGAAATGGGAGGGAAGAAAAGAGAGTGCCTGTCCTCCCACCTTAGGGTGACTGAGAGCCAGGCTACAAGTGACGCTGTACACAGGTTGGACCCTTGTCAGCTTCCCTCAAGTTTTGATGGGAAATGTAGGCGTCCTGGTCTTGCAGCTTGGCTCTCCATTTAATTGAAGTTTACAGAGCGGCAGTCTATGGGAGGGATACCATGCGGTCGGGAGGGGAGCGCAGGCGTCGGGCTTTCGCCGGGCGCCCCCCTTCCCCTTCACTGGGTGTGTGTGTGGGGATTTCTGTAAACTTCAATTAAATGGAAAGCCAAGCTGTAAGACCAGGACGCCTACATTTCCCATCAAAACTTGAGGGAAGCTGACAAGTGTCCAACCTGTGTCAGGCGTCACTTGTAGCGTGGCTCATATAGTCTCTGGTCTCTCAGTCGAACTCTCTCAATACTCAGTTCTAGTCTAGTTTGTTCAGTCATAGAGCCAAGCTACAAGTGACGCCTGACACAGGTTGGACACTTGTCGGCTTCCCTCAAGTTTTGATGGGAAATGTAGGCATCCTGGTCTTGCAGCTGTAATGGAGAGCCAAGCTGCAAGACCAGGACGCCTACATTTCCCATCAAAACTTGAGGGAAGCTGACAAGTGTCCAACCTGTGTCAGGCGTCACTTGTAGCGTGGCTCTGAGCCTCAGCTGTGTAAATTTTATCCATTATTTATCCTGCTTTCCTTCCGTGCGACTTAAGGCAGAAAATGTAGTTCTTCCCCCACCATCAGTTTCCTCACAACCTTGTGAGGTAGGTTAGGCTGAGAGACCCTGGCCCAGCAAGATCCGTGGCTAGGTGAAGACTCGAGCTTGGGTCTCCCAGGTCCTCATCTCTCAGCACAGGCTCTGCACAGGCTCTGACTTGGCTGCTGTTTTATGCCAGCATCGTCTTCATCAGCCAGAGGAAGGCAGCTCAGATTCCGCTTCTACGCTGTCTGCAGAGTCTTTGGAAGAGGAGATTTTTACTGCAGCATCCAGAAAGGGGGATTGCATTGGAAGGAACACCTCTGCACAGTAAGAGAGTACTACATTTGCTGTTTTTTGGTGCAAAACCACATATTCAAGAACTACAGTTTCTTACCAGATCCTGTTTCAGGCTGCAATAGAACAGCAAGATTTGAGCCCATTGGTACCATAAAGACCAACAAGATCTCCAGGGTATAAGCTTTTGAGAGTCAAAGTTCCCTTTGTCAGAGTCTCTCTACACGAGACACATGTTTGTCAAGTGTAGGGAGATGCAATGTTAGCCGGGAAATGTAGTTTAAAAAGAAAGAGCCGACAGAGATTGCTCCTCAGAGGGTTTGTTAATTTCATCTTTGCCTCACAACTACACATTATGAAAGCTATTTGAATACCAACACCTGGTTTTTAATCTATTTTTAATTCAACTTTAATTATTATTGGAATAATTAATTCCTGGATGTATGTGGTCATACTTAGGATTTTAATGACCACTGAGGAAGGCCGATACAGGCCGAAACGCGTCTGGTCAATTTATTTTTAGATACTGTATTATTCATGATATAGTATTTGTTTGATGTATATATATGGTCATTGGATTCTCCATCAATTTTTATGGAATGTTCAACTTTGTGTGTATTTTAGGAGTTCTGATATTTAAACTTTTATATTTATTTTATGGTGTGTGTGTACACAATTTGAAATAAATATAAAATTATTATACTTTTATAGGTTAGCTTGACCCTCTTGGTTCATTCTCCTTTTTGGGCTGAGTTTTAAAACCCTTTTCCTTTTGTTTTCTTCCGGAGCCGAGGCCAAAGGTGGAAACCCACAACTTGGAAATACGAAAAGTCTCCAAACAACCATGACAATCCAGAAAATGTATAAATATTTATAAATAGAAATTAAAGTGCAAAGTGTTCAAGTGCTGAATAAATAGACTCTAAATAACTAAACTCTCTTATACATGTAACAAATACCCATTTCAAGCAATAAATAATTTCATAGAATAAATGCAGATACAAAATCTCTCTGCTGTATTTAGTCTATGAAATTATTTATTGCTTGAGATGAATATTTGTTACATGTATAGTATTTATGAGAGTTTAGTTATTAAGAGTCTTGGAGATGTATTGTCGAAGATGCCAGCCACAGCTGCTGGCGAAACGTCAGGAACTACAATGCAAAGACCACGGCAATACAGCCCAGAAAATCCACAGCAACCATCAGTCTTGGAGACTTTTTGTATTTCCCAAGTTGTGGGTTTCCACCTTTGGCCTTGGCTTTTTGCTTGGGAAGGCTGCTATATCTATTGCCTTCCAGAGCCAGCCTTGGACCTGGAGAGGTTATAATGAGCTCAAGTTTCCCTTTGGCTTTTCACAGCTCCAGTGTATAGCAAAGCCTTTGCCAAGCTGCCAGCTCTGCCTTTTTAAACTACCCTTCCCGGCCACCATTGCATCAGAACATGGCAAGAGTGTTGCAAAGTTGTTGAAGGGTAGATAGGCTAAACATGGAAGTGGCTGCAGAAATGTAGACGATGCTTTACGTTTTCAGGATCGTGTCTCACATGGGGCACACCCTGGTAGACTCCGCTGCAACTTCATTTCCAGCCTCCATCTCTCCGGGCAGGTATGTACAAAGACCACACAGCAGGCTAGCAGCTGGGTTTAGGGCCTGGTACTTTTCAATAGTTTTATCAATGATCTGGACGAAGGGGTAAACGGGCCGCTCATTAAATTTGCTGATGATACCAAATTGGGAGGAGTGGCAAACACCCAAGAAGATAAGAGTTAAAATTCAACAAGACTTGAATACTCTGGAGAAGTGGGCGGTTGTGAACAGGATGCAATTCAAGATAGATAAGTGCACAGCATTACATCTGGGCCACAAAAATGGGAAGCCCAAATACTGGATGGGGGATACACTTCTGGGGAGTAGTGTATGCGAAAGAGATCTTGGGGTAAGAGTGGACTGTAAACTAAGTATGAGCAGTCGGTGTGATGCGATGGCAAAAAAGGTGAACTCCGTCTTGGGTTTTATCAAAAGGGCCATTGTATCGAAATCGCAGGAGGTCATAGTCCCGCTCTATACTCCCTTGGTCAGGCCACACCTGGAGTATTGTGTGCAGTTCTGGAGGCCTCACTTCAAAAAGGATGTGGAAAAAATCGAGAGGGTGCAGAGGAGAGCGACAAGGATGATCAGGGGTCTGAAGACTGAGCCCTAGGAGGAAAGACTGAGGGCCTTGGGAATGTTTAGTTTGGAGAAGAGGAGACTGAGAGGGGACATGATTGCTCTCTTTAAGTATTTGAAAGGCTGTCATTTGGAGGAGGGCAGGGAGCTGTTCCAGTTGGCAGCAGAGGGTAGGACCCGAAGCAACGGGCTTAAATTACATGCAGAAAGGTACCGGCTGGATAGTAGGGAAAACTTTTTCACGGTCAGAGTAGTTCAAAGGTGGAATCGGCTGCCTTGGGAGGTGGGGTGAGCCCCCCCTCACTGGCAGTTTTCAGGAAGAGGCTGGATGAATCTTGGTCAGGGATGCTTTAGGCTCATCCTGCATTGGGCAGGGGGTTGGACTAGCTGGTCTGTATGGCCCCTTCCAACTCGGTGAGTCTGTAAACTCTGTTGGTGACTTAGCATGGCATTCCTTCTGTCTCCCCAGTCCCCAGGTTTATCTGAGCCTTCCAATAGGTGTGGATCCTTCCAAAAATTAAACTCCCTCCCCCCTGTCACAGCCCTAGTCTTGATTGTGCCCCCCTCGCTGCTGTTTCCCAGTCATTCCTCAAGAGAAACATTGGCCAATTTCTTGCCTCCCCTTTTTTTTTTTTTTTGGACTGGCTGATCAACATTTTAAAATGTTTTGCTTTTCCTGATTAATGTATAAGATGGTTGTTTTATTTTTATTCTCCCATCCTTGTAATCTTCTTCGAACAAGTGCTGGAAAAGAGGCATATAAATCCTAACCCTTTGAAATAAACGGTCATCACCAGAAATCAACCCATAAGTCTGACATCAGAAACTAAAGGATTCAAAAACCAGTGGGGGGTACATTTTAATCTTCCAGGTCATTCAGTTGCTGACCTAAAAGTAGCAGTTATCCTGAAGAGGAATTTCAAAGGGAGATTAGAGAGACTGCTGGAATTGCAACTGATTGCGAAGCCTGGGTTGAATCTAGACCTAGGCTTCCTGTCTCATTACCAGTACTGATTTCTCCACACCCACCACCCCTCTGCATACCCCACCCTATCCAATCATGCCTGCTATTGTCATTCACCGGCTATTATCAGTCAGCTACTGTAATCACTCCACTCACCAAGATTTAAGGACAGATGGACTCACATCCTAGCTGTATCTGAAGAAGTGAGCTTTGACTCATGAAAGCTCATACCCCACCACAAATTTTGTTAGTCTTATGCTACTGGACTCTTGTTCATTTCTACAGAAGTCAACCCTGTCCCTTAACTTTTTGTCCATTTTAGGCCTGTTGGGCCTGACGACTTGGATGCGAAACCCCTGAAGGTCCAGATCGTGGAGTACAAAGCTCTCTGCCATGCTGCTGAAGCAGAGCGGGACAGGCTAGTCGAAATGGTTGGAGTCCTCCAGAAAAGGTGAGAGAAAAGGGGATCGACAGCATGCTGGGACCGAGAGCAATACCAAAAGTTGAACATGGGGTTCCCCTGGGCCTGATCCGGAAACTACAACTGGTCCAGAATGCAGTGGTGCGGATCCAACTGGTATATCCTACCAGTCACATATCACACCTGTCCTGCACCAGCTGCACTGGCTTCCGGTTGAATTCTGAATCAGGTTCAAGGTGTTGGTTCTTACCTTTAAAGCCCTGAGCGGGTTGGGACCGGCATATCTTCGGGACCGCCTCTCCCTGTATGTTCCCCGGAGACCGCTTCGATCAGCGGATGTTTACTGGTGGTCCCCGGCCCTAAGGAAGCCCGCCTCGCTTCAACCAGGTGGAACGCTCTGTCAATGGAAACCCAGGCCCAGTGGGACATACTGTTCCGCCGGGCCTGTAAGACAGAGCTGTTCCGCCAGGCGTTCAGTGGTTGAAGGGGGCGGTGTCATGTCAGCCTCCCACCTTTGGGGTGGGGGGGTTCTCCCCACCATTACACCTTAATGTATTTGGTTAATTTATTTTAACTGTTGTTCACTGCCCAGAGCCCCTGAGGATGGGCGATTAATAAATCAAAATAATAATAATAATGGAACAAAGGCAGTATGTTATGGCCGAAGGGTGACATCCAGCCTGCAGGAAATTTTTACCCAACTTTTTAAATACGGCCTACCACATTGTGACCTTGGCTAGTGGGTGGATACTCTCAAGAAATTGTTGAGCGGCTTGTTAGAGAAGTTAGCCGTGTTAGTCTGTAGTAGCAAAATAGTAAGGAGTCCAGTAGCACCTATGAGACTAACCAACTTTACTGTAGCATAAGCTTTCGAGAGCCGCAGCTCTCTTCTATTTTGTTAGAGAAGGGCATCTTCAGAACAGAAAGTACAACTGAAAAATTCTGCCCCCTTGTTTTGAATGTTAGGGTCGACGAAAGCAGCGCTAAGGTTTGGGAGACTGAGAAGAAGCTTCAAGAGCAGCAGCGCAAGGGCATCGCTCTGGAGCAGCAGTTGGAAAGACTGAGAACGGAGTCCGCGAAGAACAACAGCACACCAAAGCCCCCCTCCAAGGGCAAAGCAGGTAACGTGGCAGAGGATGTGGTGGGGAGGGGCAGCGCCCACCCCTGCTCCCCAGGGGATGTTTTGACTGCTTTTCACGGCCCAGGTGAAAGCTACAGGGTGTGCTCTGGCACACTGTAAGTAGGAAAAGTCATTGGCCAAGCCAGTTCTGGAGAGAAAGCCTCACTTCTTTGGGGCCCAGCTTGCTGACCGGGGAGCTGCAGCCCCACAGCTATTCATTCTGGCCAGATGAGAACTCTGGGAGTCCATGCATTGAGTGACCCTTCCTACCCATCCATTACAACTTTGCCTGCCCTATGATGCTCCCTGGAACAGTTCAGGGGCCGTGGATCAGTGGTAGAACATCTGCCTGGCATGCAGAAGGTCCCAGGTTCGAACCCTGGCATCTTCATCGGAAAGGATCAAGTAATAGGTGATGTGAAAGACCTCTGCCTGAGACCCTGGAGATCTGCTGCCAATCAGAGTAGACAAGAATCTGATTTGGTATAAAAGGGCTTCAGGTGTCCATATATCGTAGCTAAATGTTGCGCCTCCTGCAATCTTTCTTCCGTCTCAGATGGGTTCAGGATAAGCTGTTCGTTCTCCTTTCTGCTTTACTGTTTCATACTGGCAGCATGATTTCAGACTAAGGACCAAGCTAGAAGTGACAAATTACACTTGAATGACAAGTGAACAGACTCACATGTATTCCTCCCTGTTCACTCGCGCTCCACTTGCGCTCCGCTCGATCGAGTGGAGCGCAAGGGAACAGGGAGGAATACATGTGAGTCTGTTCACTTGCCATTCAAGTGTAATTCATCACTTCTAGCTTGGCTCTAACTCTAAATCCAGGGTGTAAGGTCACATTCATCCCCAACGCAAGAGCATTCCACAGAGTTTTTATATGTTTTGAGTCATTGCAGATGTGGAACTGAGTAGTTGCGTGGCGCTCGCATGGCCACTGATCCAGCTAGCTCACAGCTCTCCAGTGTCTCAGGCGGAGAAGGGTCTTTTGCTTCCTTTTAACTGACTGATCGGACCCAAGTCCTTCTGCACGCTAAACATCATGGCCCACCGTTGAACCGTGGCCCCTTTGACATTAGCGCCAGAATGTGGGTCGTCCGTTCCCTTTCACAGCACTCTCTGTACCGACAGGTCAGTCCCTCGGTAGCACCAAGTTCAGCTTGAATGTGGACGACAAGAAAGATCCTCCATCGGCTCAACTCTTGGAAGTACCTCTGGAGTCCCAAATAGAAGCCTTGTCCACTCGGTAGGAATGTTTTCCTCCTATTTTTCATTAATCAGTTTAAAAGAGTTCAGGTTTCTGCTTCTGAGAGATGGGGAGGAAAGCTCCAAGAAAAACGAACTATTTCTGCTAAGAGTTTCAGGCCGGATCATCATAACAGCTACAAAGGTGTGTCTGTATGGGTGTTTGGGCAAAAGGCAAAGATAAGTGGATTTTTATTCAATTCTCTTTAATGTGTTGTTTTTATTATTTTTATTTTGTGAGCCGCCTCGGGCACGTTTCCAGCGATGCAGCATGAAGATGTTCTAAAAAAATAAAGTGTGAAATTGCAAAAAGCGGTCTTGAACCAGTGATGGAGAAGCATCCAGGTGTTTATACCAGTGCAGCATTGTCAAAACTGTGGTCAACCTGATCGGGCGGGGCAGGGGGGGGATTGGTGCTCTTTCTAGTCCAGAGGAAGATATGGGGTGGGTTGTGGCAGGTACTCTTTGCCACCTGTGTGGAGCCAAGGCAAGCGGAGTGTCAGCAGCATTTTTTTTTCTGGCCTCGGCAAAGGGAGCCCTGCTGCACTGCGAGGACAGCATGTACGGCTGCAGTGTGCTGCCTGCCGTTGGTCTGGAAGGGAACGCCAAGTGGCTGTCGCCAGAGTTTGTCCTTGAAGCTCTGGTTGGAAAGAGCAGCATGGCGCATTGCTGCAAAGGAAAAGGTGGAAGTCTAGAGGGGGGTGAGCTGAGTCACTCACTACAGTAACCCCGCAGTGTTGATGGCTGGCTTTGGTGGCTCAGAAAAGGGATTAGATCAATTCAGGGTTGTCTAAACCAAAGAGAACCTCCCAGATCAGAGGTAACAATATACACCTGGTTAACAGAGATGGGGAGACGTCGCGCCTTCATGGCCCGCTTATAAGCTTTCCAAATGCATCTGCACCACAGGATTCTGGACTGAGAGCCAAGCTACAACTGACGCCTGGCACAGGTTGGACACTTGTCAGCTTCCCTCAAGTTTTGATGGGAAACGTAGGCGTCCTGGCCTTGCAGCTGTAATGGAGAGCCAAGCTGTAAAACCAGGACGCCTACATTTCCCATCTAAACTTGAGGGAAGCTGACAAGTGTCCAACCTGTGTCAGGCGTCACTTGTAGCTTGGCTCTTAGAGGATTTTTGTCTTACATTCTTCAGCGGCTGAATTCTCTGCACCAGATCCTCAACTGGTGGATTCACTCCCCTTCCGGGTAAAGAAGCGAAGCCTGGAAGCCGAACAAAACGTGACGAGTTACTAGAGTTCAACATGTGTCTGCTTACCTCAAGGTTTGATAGGAAGTGTAGGCGTCCTTGCAGCTTTAAGTTTAACGTTTACAGAGCAGCAGGGAGGGAAGTGCAGGCGTAGGGCTCTCGCCGGGCACCCCTGTTCCCCTCTGCTGGGTGTGTGGGGGGGGGTTTCAGGGCCCCTCTCCTGCCCCCCCTTCCCTGCACAGCAGACAGGGTGCCTAGCCGCTGCTAGCTGCTAGCGTGGCTTTGGGCAGGGGCCGAGCAAAGAGGTCAGCAGACAGGGTACTTGGAGCGTCGCTTCATCTTCCTCCGCCGCCCCCCGCTCGCCCGGCCCCCACAGAGTGACGCTGGGCTATGCAGCTCCGGGCTGTGCAGTGCGGCTTCGGGCAGGGGGCAGGCAAGCGGGGGGGGGAATGCAACAATGCTCCAGGCGAGCGGGGAAAAGGCGCCCGGAGCGTCGCTGCATCCGGTAAGCAGACACGTGTTGAACTCTAGTAACTTGTCACATTTAGTTCGGCTCTGGGTCTCTGCTAGTAAGTTCGGAGATTCAGACCTCTGCTGGTTTCAGCCTCTTCCACGGATGCTTTCTGAGCACCTCCACATTCTTTTGTTCTTCACCCACAGAGTCCAGGGACTTCCTTTTAATGTGCATGGAAGCTGCAGTCTTTAGAACTGCTAGCTGGCATCCAGCAGCGTAGCCGGGGGGGGGGGATACAGCCTTGCATATTGGTCAACAAAGGAGGCACAGCATGTGCCGTAGACAGCATGCTCCGTTCTTCCCTTGCATCCGTTTACATGAATTTGGGCGAGACTGACCGGGATGTGTCTCCATAGGCTGGCAGTCCAAATGGACGAGAACGCAGACTTGAAGCTCGCCTTGGAGAACATGGTGAAGAGAAAAGAGGAAGACTTCCGGATGTACCAGGAGACGATGGCCCGGGTGAAGGAGATCTTTCTGCAGGCTCTGAGGCAGCAGAAGCAGAACCAGAGCTGAGCAAGCTCCATCCAAAGTGCCCTGCTGAGGAAGGAGGAATTGTCAAGGAATTCCAGCCCTCGTTTGGGACACCAGCGTCTCATATCACCAGACCCCTGTCCTTTCCGCAGTTATCTCTATTTAAACATTATCAGGCGAGGAGTGAGAAACAGAGCTGATCTCGATTCTGTGGAGTATGCGGATGCTGCAACAAATGCCTGCCGTTCGAGAGAAGCAGACAGGTCAACTCTCATGCGTAAGGACGCGCCCAGCCTGCACCCCGAATGCAGGTTTAAAGTCTGTAAGGGCAGCCCTTGAGGTTTGTCCGGATACCATCTCCTGGACCAGTTTAGTAGCTACAGTGCTGCTTTCTTTTGAAATCTGTAAATACAGACATTTTCCGTCATGATTTTTCTCAAGTGGTTTCATTATTTTTACCAGGCTCCCTGCTTAGGGGAGACAACGCAGAAACTGGTCTTTCCATAGGACTGGCGCTCCACGTAAATATCCCACCCCGTGTCTTATGCACCAGCACACCTTTCACTCCCCTTCCCGATCCAAACGTTTTGGTTTGCCCTTGATCAGCCTGATGCTGTTATTTGCAACATTTCCAATACGTTATGGATATACTTTGGATTGTGGGTTTTTTCTTGGGCTTGGATTGATTTTGTTTTTCCTTACGCAAGCACCGTCTCAGGGTCATTATTTTCACTTTGAAAAGTGTCCACATGTGTGCAAAGGACAGCGAGGAATGCACAGAGCCCCAGTGGTTGGAGTAAAATGAATTAATATGGTTTATTAGGCACCGTGCACATACCAGTAAAGGGAATAATCCAGTCCACCATAACATGAACACCTAGTTCAGCCACAAGTTTCCCTATAATTGAAAGAATTTTGCATAGCAACCTTTTCTTCCTCTGGAGTTCTTAAAGCGGATATTTCCAGAAGAGAAACCACCAAAATATCCCCCAAAGGAAGGGGGAGAATACAGCAATACTTGAAAAGAAGCCTAGCCTCGACCGGAGCCAGGGCCTTTTCGGTCCTGGCTCCCACCTGGTGGAACGCTCTGTCTGCTGAGACCAGGGCCTGGCAGGACCTACTATCCTTCCGTTGGGCCTGCAAGATCGAGTTGTTCCGCCAGGCACATGGCTGAGGCAGGGCCTCCGCCAGCCTGAAAAAAGGGGCGTATAAAATTCTAACTCTCCCTGTGAAGGCTGCCCAACATCCTGTTTTTAAATTTGTAAGTCTGATTGCTGCCGCTGTATGAATGGAAATATGCTGATGTTTTAATATAGAAGGGATTTTTATTGTGTTGTAATAGGTTGTTATCCGCCCTGAGCCCGCCCGTGGGGAGGGCGGAATAGAAAATTGAAATAAATAAATAAAAATAAATAAATTAAGAAAGAAGGAAATCAATAAAGCAGCACTAGCAGCAAGAAGGGAAAGGGAGAGAAAACTTGCTTAAAGGTGGAATAAATTTTGAGAAACTGGGACAGAAATGTTTGACTCCAGTATGTTCACCACCATTTGTTTATGGCCACTTCCTTCTTCCTAGCAGGAATCTGACTCCACAGGCAACTCAAATACCTCCTTTGTTGCAGGAATAGTTTCAGGGGCTACCAGTGAAGCAGTGCCCAGCTCTGCCACAGCATTCCAAGCGCATCCCAGAAGGCAACGTTTCTTTGGCTGCCCACCTGAAGTCTTGACATCTTTTGTTGCTCAAAGTCATCTCACCACCATGGGGGGGGGGGAGCAGCTTGGGGTGTGTGCAACAAGTGGGGAAATTGCTGGTGGAGAAAGGGTTAGGCACCCCTTTTTGCTTCTCCGCCCCAACATTGCCGCCTCTCAAGTGATAAATAAATTGTTACATAGTCCCCAGAAACCTAATTAAAGGATTCCATGTCTGGGCTGTTAGCAGAGTCTGTCGGGTGGCATAGGAAGCGTGATTATAGGTGGTTGTGAGCTTGTTCTGCTGGCTGTTGTGTATGCAGGAATGAAAATAATAAATCATACACTTGCTTTATATTTAGAAAAGAAATGAGAGTTCTTTATTGCAGGAACTCCATACTCTGATAGGAAAGGAGGAGAGACAGATCCTAACTTCCTGTCTAGTCTAAGGATGGACAAGGATGGACATGGATGCCAAGATGAAGGGAGGAGAAGGAGAGAGGTGTTGCCTGGAACAAAGCCAGGAAGAGAAGGAGTGAAAGGGAGGAAGTCAGGAGGAGGAAATCCTGAGAATAGCAATCTGCATATCGAAGGACAGTCAGAGCAGTAAACAATAGTAAACAGAGTGCCCTGACCTCTCTATCTTTCTAACTCTTTGGTTTGTCCCCCTCTGAAACCTGAAGAGAGAGACAGCACTAGATCCTCCTCTTCCAAGATCAAGGCTGCTTTTCATTCGAAAAGTAACTGATGAGGAGTTTTCTTATGGACTTCACCCCTGGAAATGCCAGTGCCTTGGTTCAGCAAATTGATACTAGCCAATTCGTACCTGCCATTCAGTATCTGCTGGAATGGAGCATGCAGCAAAGGAGCGCACAGCTGTGCTCTTTTGGGCATCCCTCACTACTTTGAGTTCTGTCTAGCCGATTCTGTTTTTGTAAACATCTTCCCTGCAGGCAGGGAAAGGAAGGACAAAATTCTGTTATCAGATGTCATTTGAGAACAACTCCCAAACCGCCTACTCAGAGCTTAGCATTAAGACAGCCTCATGGAAATTCAGACGGTCCACGTCATAAGAGCATAGGGATCCAGCTCTCCTCCAAGGCTTGTGACCTCCTTCCACAACTGGGTGATGGAAAGGAATGATTCTCTGCTCCCAACAGTGACATATCCTCCCACTGCCTTTGATAAAGAGCTGACCCGCTTCTTTCGCACAATGTGTTTGTCCATCATCAAGGAGGCACCGCGACTGAAATGGAAACCTGCCCCGATTCTGATGGGGTCAAAGCTCCGCGATACGACTTTTCCTTATGGGTTTTAGTTGTTGTTGGGGGTTGGGGGTTCTTCTCAATGCAGCGAGATCTTGCACGCTTTGCTATTTGACAAGCTACAAATAAACATTGTATTTTGTGCAATGATCCATCGTATTCTCCCACTGTGGACCTCTGCCTGAGAAGGGTCCCGCTGTTTCGCCCACCGTAGCTCCTTGCTGAAAGTTCCCCTGTGCCAGCTGTTCAGGAAGGAGTGAAAAGGAAGCAGCAAACTGGTACAAGGTTATGAATGAAGGTGGCTCAGTCATGCCCTGAGGTGGTCCAAGGACTGCGGAACTCTGAATTGTAGCTGTGGCCAGCCCTGTTGTATGAAATTGCCTATCAGCCCTTTTCCCTCTGAAAATGAAATCCTGTCCTCAAGTCATAGTTGACTTATAGCGACCCCTGGTGGGGTTTTCATGGCAAGAGACTAACAGAGGTGGTTCGCCATTGCCTGCCTTTGCATAGCAACCCTGGTTTGCCTTGGAGGTCTCCCATCCAATTACTAACCATGGCCAACCCTGCTTAGCTTCTGAGATCTGACAAGATCAGACACCTGGGCTATCTAGGTCAGGGCCTTTTTTCTCCTTAAATACATGGAAATGAACATCTGTGTATTTACAAAGAAGTAGAGAGAAGTTTTCCACATGGGGATGGGCCTATGGAGTTTCCCCATTGCTGCTGCCAACACACTGAGGCACTAAGGGCTTTTTTTTAAAAAAAAAAAACCAGCCATTGATATATCATTATATTGTGATAACTTAGCAACAATCTGCCTCTCAGGTTCTCTGAAGTCCCAGCTTTCAGTTTTTTAAAATGTAAGTCTCTAGCCCCTTTTGTTGTAGAGATATAGGGCAAAGAGCATATCTTTGCAACAGGAGAGATTCCATTTTTACTTTTTTAAAATCAAAAGCTGGGAATTCAGAGAATGAGATAAGCAGACTGTGACAACATTGTGCTATACTACTGATTTTTCAATTGCTGATTTTTTAAAAAAAACATCCCCCCCAGCCCCTATGGCAGGGTGTGGAATGGCTACCTCAGGGACCAAAGCAGAGAAAATAGTGGCATGTTGGCAGGACCGGGAAGATCTAGACTTTCCCATCCACATGGATGTCATCTTGGTGTTGCTTCAATCTTTTCGAAACCATTCCAACAGAGTCGGGCTGTTCCCCATGTCCTTAGAGGTGCAGTTCACCCTTGGAACTGCGGTGGCTTTCCCCCAAGCAATGCACGTTATCTTATCATTGTTTTTTTTCCACTGGGTTTTCTGTGTATTTACTGGGACTGCACTTGCTCCGATGTTTTCTTTTGTTGTGGGTTTCCATTCCCCACCCCCACCCATTTTCTGGCATATGAATCAAAGGATTTCTGAAGAAACTTTCTGCTTCTCTCAATCTCCACCCAGTTCTTTCCCTGAAGCTCTTGAACGTCCTTCTTCACATTGTTTTTTTATATTTTTATTTTATTTTATTAAAGCAAAAAAAAGGGGGGGGAGTACAGAAAAGAGGGGGGGAAACATTAAATATTATGTTGTTTAATGTCCGTCCTAGAATTTATTATGTTCTTCTTCAACAATTCTTCAACCCCATATTGGATCCTTGCTAAACTTGTAAACTTGTATTCCCTGTGACATTGTTTATGGAAATGTTCTTGACACTGTATCGAAATGCCTGCCCTTGTCCTTGCTACTGATTGTACTAATCTTACACTATGTAATCCGCCTTGAGTCTCAGTGAGAAAGGTGGACTATAAATGACATAAATAAATAAATTTCTGATCAGCCACAGAAGCCTGCTTGCAACAATAGCTGCATGCAATCGTTCGTGTGCAAAGTTTAAAAAAAATTAAAGAGGGATGGGGACTTTTATTCTAAGATGACGGAAGTGCCCAATCTTCCCTCCAAAATCGCGTTTTTTGTGGGGGACTGTTTGGAGGTTTTCCTTGTGATGACTGCATGTGGAGGGTGAGTTGTTGGAGGTGACTCAGCAAAACACAGACCTAAAGCGAGAAAAAGGCGGGAACAATGGACGGTGTGGAAACGGCCTGGGTTTGAGAAAGTCCCTCAAAATTGATGGGGAAAACCCTCCACAAGGTGCACAAAAGCACTACTGTGGTGGGGGAGTAAGGAGGAGAGCCCACTTCCCAACCGTATCTGAACTGGGGCAAACACTTTGGGTTGGATAGAGACTGAACTTTCCATTAACAGGTGAGGTAATTTCCACCATTTCCAACCTTCTGCTGTAGACCCCCCTATTTGCCTCTTGTGTTTCTGAGGGGTCATCTTCCGTGATGATCAGTGGGTTCCAGTGGAAGGGGGTAGACATGAGTGGAAAATTTAATTTGGATCCAACCTCCTTGGGAGTAAGTGACCAGAGAGAGGCGGAGGGCAAGAGAAAAGCCAGGATGAAAGCAAGTTATGCATATTATTTTTTCCAAATTTCCCTTGCAAGATGAAATGTCCAGATTTGAAGGAACGGAAGAATAAACTGAATGAATATGCAACAGTGGCAAAATTAGCACCTTTTATACACAATACATCAGTTTCAGAATTTCTAGATTTTTTTTTGTTATATAGATGAAAATCAAGATTAAATTTAAATTAAAATAGGGAATGACAGAAATGCATTGGGCAATGCATAGCAATAGATATGAAGAGAGATGGGAAAGACAGAACAAAGCTATTTAAATAGAAGTGAAATATTAAAAAGTAAATTTAAGCAAGTTCTATAATGTATGGTTTGATTATACAAGATTATAGACTATGAATTTTATGTATTGTCGTATTGTCGAAGGCTTTCATGGCTGGAGAACGATGGTTGTTGGGGGTTTTCCGGGCTGTATTGCCGTGGTCTTGGCATTGTAGTTCCTGACGTTTCGCCAGCAGCTGTGGCTGGCATCTTCAGAGGTGTAGCACCAAAAGAGGTGTAGCACCAAATATGAATTTTATGTTTGTATGTTTGTAAAATGAAATCATTTTTTTTAATTCCCTTGCAAGGACTAAAGGACATTGTAAGGACAAGTTTGTGAGAATCCAGTTGTGTGCGTCTCCGTGCAGGTGTTTTCTTAATGGTGGCAGAGCCCAAATTGCAATATGCCGCAGCTTTACTTGTGAGAAATGAATGTTGTGTGAAAAATTACAGCAGCAGCAATGCAATATATCTGTTTTCATCTTTTAAACATTGGGAAGCCTAGCACGGGTGGGGCTGCAGCGTGGGCAGAGAAAGCGACCTTGGAAACATGCGTAACCCTGGCACCCCTGAAGCCTGCCAGCCTGCCTTTGAAATTGGACTCCAGGTCAGCCTGTGCTCTTTGGAGGAAGGAATGCAGCCCCTGAAAGAGTCGAGATTGGCTGTACTCGCAGCCCCCTAACCAGCAGAAGAGCCGCCAGGCCACCTATTTATACCTCCTTCTGTTAACAAGAATGGTAGCATGCTGAGAAACATGTTGGGAGCGGGGAGAGACAGGAGGCAATAAGTAAGGAATAGGGGTTGGGTTGTTTCCTCACTTTGTCTGCCCTTAAGGTCCTTGAATTGCTAGTGTTTTGAGAGAAATTAACTCCCAATATAATTGTATTCAAAACCTGCTCTTTTACAGCCCCAATCGGCCTCTGCAAGCAATGCTGCAATGTATAAATGTGTGTTGTGTGTTATGTGCCATCAAGTTGCTTCCGACCTATGGCGATCCTATGAAGGAAAGACCTCCAGAACATCGTATCATTAACAGACTTCCTCAGATCCTGCAAAATGGAGGACGTGGCTTCTTTTATTGAGTCCAGCCATCTTGCTTTGGGTCTTCCTCTTTTCCTAATGCCTTCCACTTCCCCTAGCATTATTGACTTTTTCAGAGAATCTTGTCTTCTTATGATGTGACCAAAGAACGATAGCCTTAGTTTTGTCATTTTAGCTCCTAGGGAGAATTCAGGCTAGATTTGATCCAGAACCCACTTTTTTGTCTTTTTGGCTGTCCCTGGTATCCGCAAAACTTTTCCTTGGCACCATTTCAAACGAGTCAATTTTCTTCCTGTCAGCTTTCTTTACCATCCAGCTTTCACATCCAAACATAGAGGTGGGGATTGGAATACCATAGTTTGGATTATCTTGACTTTGGTTCCCAGAGAGGCATCTTTATCTTTAAGGATCTTCTCTAGCTCCCTCACAGCTGCTCTTCCAAGTCTCAATCTCCTTCTGATTTCTTCATTGCAGTTTCCCTTTTGATTGGTGATTGAACCAAGGAATAGGAAATTTTGAACAATTCCAATTTCCTCATTGTCAACTTGAAAATTGTGTTAATTCCTCAGTAGTCTTTACTTTTGTCTTCTTGATGTTCAGCTGTAATCCAGCTTCGGCACTTTCTCCTTTAACCTTCATGTATAAATAATGTTGCAATAAAATAATGGAGGGGGCCCTGGCTCAGTGGAAGAGCGTCTGCCAGACGGACGGTGACGTGGAAGACTGGAGAGTTGCTGCCAAACCGAGTGACCTGATATGTATAAGGCAGTTTCAGGCATTCGATATTTTCTCTTCCATATTACTGGTATTGTTCCAGGCCTGAGTTCTGGGTTCTAGGGCTAATCCTTCAGTTGGGCAAAATCAGCAGCTGCCCGTACACACACTTTCTCTCAAGTAGCCCCCACCTTAGGAAATAGCCTGCCTGAGGAGATAAGGAAAACTCCCATTCGACTGGCTTCCCACAAGCTAAGCAAGACTGAATTATTCGGGAGGGCTTTCTACCCAGATTCTGGGGCTGTGTCATAAGAAGTACATCCAAGAGATAACTTGGTAAGGGACAGGAACTGTAGACTAGGCTACTGGGCACTGACGGCTGATGTAGATACACTCCCGCTGGGTAGTTTCCACGTTGTTAAAAGATGTGATTTTAATTAATTACACTTTGTTTCAGAAAAGTTTCATCTCTGTGTTCGGATTGATGAAGATGGGTAGCCGTGTTAGTCTGTCTGTAACAGTAGAAAAAAGCAAGAGACCAGTAGCACCTCTAAAACTAACAAAAGTTGTGGTAGGAAACAAGCTTTTGTGAGTCACAGTAGCTGAAGAAGTGAGCTGCCTGTGACTCGCAAAAGCTCATACTCTACCAACATTTTTGTTGGTACTGGACTCCTGCTCCTTTCAGATTTATGCTCGTTTTCAAATATTCTGCAACCATACCCTGTTGTACCTGTTCGTTGGATGTCCTAACCATTGTTCATATTGTATTTTGTTTGGTGATTGTCCTAGCGGTTGTTTATATTGAATTCACTTGCTCTGTGCAAAAAGCTTTGGGTCTCAGTGAGAAAGATGGACAAAATAAAATAAATAAACGGTAGACCCTTGCTTAAATTAAGCCCCATACTCCCAATTTATGTTGCATCTGACGAAGAGAGCTGTGGCTCTCGAAAGCTTATGCTACAATAAAGTTGGTTAGTCTTAAAGGTGCTACTGGACTCTTTCGTATTTTGCTACTGCAGACTAACACGGCTAACTCCTCTGGATCGACTCCATATTTATAACACCCTTATTCATAAAAATAATCAGAATCTTTTCTATTGAATCAAGTAATCTGATCTACCATTGATTCCTTGCTGTATTGCACTCCTGATTGTCCCACACAACAGCAATTGTATCCCAGGGGCTGTCTCTTCACAATACACTCTATTGTGCTTTCTTGGCTACAGAAGAATCAGATCTGTGTGAAAGTAGGGTTACAAACACTGTTCTTGCCGCTCCTTTCCGGTTTTCTCATGCCTTGCTTAAATTCTCCTTTCCATTTGCATCCCATTAAGATGCCTACCTGCAGAAACAATTCTGTCCCCCAAAATTTAGGAGCCGAAGGCGTTTGTTAACCTTTTGGGTTCTGGATATTGCCCCAAATGCTCTGAAAGACACCCACCCCAATTTCCTCTCCAAAATTGTGCAGGTTCTGGGAGCAGCAGTACAGCTAGACGGCACAGTTGAAAGTGGACACGGCACAGTGCTTCATCAGAAAACATCCCGCATGCAGCGTTTTTTGAAGCAAAGCAAGAACTGGGGTGGAGCAGAGCAAAGCAGGAAGAAGAAGGATTGAACCACGCCGAGAAAGGAGGACCTGTCTGGGCGATCCGAGGTACGTTTGTAACTGGCAGAACTTTGAGCAACTTGTGTTCCATGAGCCATGAATGTATTGAATCCTACTTGAGACCCTTCCTCTGTTTCTGCAGACCCAGGCAGGCAGGTTTGCAGAATCCCTGGTGGGGCTGCCTTTGAGATGGTGGTTCACAAGCCGAATAGGCTGTCATAACAGTTTTACAAACCCCTTGTTCCTAATGCCCCAATGTTCTTGTAGCCAGTGAGGCTTGACTGAGGGCATTTCGCCCTTCCCAGTTTGTACCATGCACTTGTGTGCACATCGTGCAAGTTGCAATGAGAGCCAGTTTGGTGTAGTGGTTAAGAGTGCGGGACTCTAATCTGAAGAACTGGGTTTGATTCTCTACTCCTCCACTTGAAGCCAGCTGGGTGACCTTGGGTCAGTCACAGCTCTCTCAGAGCTCTCTCAGCCCCACCCACCTCACAGGGTGATTGTTGTGGGGATAATGATAACACTGCTCTTAGGCGTTAAGTTGTCCTGAAGGGTGGTATATAAATTGAATGTTATTATTATTAGAGAGCCAGTTTGGTGCAGCTGTTAAGAGTGTGGGACTCTAATCTGGAGAGCCGGGTTCGATTCCCCACTCCTCCACTTGAAGCCAACTAGGTGACCTTGGGTCAGTCACAGCTCTCAGAGCTATCTCAGCCCCACCCACCTCACAGGGTGATTGTTGTTGTGGGAATAATAATAACGCACTTTGCAAAGCACTCTGAGTGGGCATTAAGTTGTCCTGAAGGGCAGTATATAAATCAAATGTTGTTGTTATTATTATTATTATTAATGCTGAGTCCAATGGGTTTACCCAAGCAGACTGTCAACCAGAACCCCTAAAATTTTATTTTATTTTGTTTCATTTATTAATATATTTATATTCCGCTCTCCCTGCACTGCAGGCTGAGAGCGGATCATATTGCAATGTAAAAACAGGTAGCATAATAAAACCAGATTCCATTTATAAAATTGAATTTATAAAATAAATTCAATAAAATTTATAAATTGAATTTATAAAAGCAGATCACATTGCAATGTAAAAACAGGTAGCATAATGAAACCAGATTCCATTTATAAAAACCAGCAGCACTGACATTGTCCTTCTCTCACCAAAACTCATGGGGCGGGTGGCGAACTGACAGATGTTATACGAATTGGGGAGGCAGTGTGTTTCCCTCCCCCCACAGGATAAAGCAAAGCCCAGCCATTGACTGTAAGTAAGGGTTCCTGACCTCCAGGTAGGGCTTGGAGCGATCCCAGAATTACAACTGGTATTCAGACTTCAGAGATCAGTTCCCCTGCAACAAATGTCAGCTTTGGAGGGTGGATCCTATAGCACCACTTCCCTGCTGATCCCACCCACCCCCCCTCGCCAAATGCTGCCCTTCCCGGGACCCACTCCCAAATCTCCAGGAATTTCCCAGACCAGAGGTGGCAACCTGACAGCTGTGAGTCTGCAAACTGTCTTGTCTCTTGGCCCCATCCCAGAAATGGAGCACAACTGAGCATTGCCCTCCACAGCGTAGACGTGAAAAGAGACACTAGGGCACATCTGATTTGGACTTCTCACGACCCTGGATTGCTAGTGGCAGACATTGACAGAGCAACTTCTATATGTAATCTGTTGCTTTATATGGATCCTCATCCAGAAAGGGGATCTGTCTGTGGACACATGCGTGCATTTGTGCCTTGATCGGTCAGTGCACCTGTCTGATTATTTATCCGAGATATTTCTATGCTGCACTTAAGCAATGTTCTCCAGGCAGTTTGTATCAATAAGAAAAGCAAACCACACTGTTGAGATCTAAGGAGATGAGGAGTCTGCAGAGAAGCTGGCTGTTGACAGAAGCCAGCGGGCACTTGGCCAGGCAGGCTGGAGGAAGGAGCCGGGTTCTCTCCTTCTCTTGCAATCTGCAGTCTGCAAGTTATCCCTCTGTTCTGGCAGGTTTTCTGATTTCATCTCTATGCTGACTCCTTAGCAAGCTGATTCAATGCATGTTTATGTCTGTGTGCGTCACCAAGTTGCAACCAACTTATGGGGACCCAATCAAAGGGGTCTTCAAGGCAGCTGAGGAGGGGACATGGCTTGCCATTGCCTTCCTCTAAGCAGCAACCCCCTTTGGTGGTCTCCCATTCAAGTTCCAACCCTGCTTAGCTGCCAAGATTGGGCTCTACCATGTTGAAACACTGCCTTCAGTTCCACCAAGGGTGGCGGTGGTGGAGAGTGCCTTCAAGTCATAGCTGACTTATGGCGACCCCTGGTGGGGTTTTCATGGCAAGAGACTCTCAGAGGTGGTTTGCCATTGCCTGCCTCTGCAACCCTGGTCTTCGCTGGAGGTCTCCCATCCAAGTACTAACCAAGACTGACCCTACTTAGCTTCTGAGATCTGATGAGATCAGGCTCACCTGGGCTATCCAGGTCAGGGTTCCACCAAGGGTACTCGGTCTCCAAGAAGTTAATTGCAAGCAAAATATGAGGAAGATCCCTGCCGTATTACTAGCACGCAATTCGAAGTAGCCTGACCTTGACTATGCAGAGGAGCAGGAGATAGCCGAGACAGCCACCAGCAGCAGTGAACAAAAGCAGGATAAAACTAATAGATACGGAAGTAGAAAAAATTCTACCCTGAGTTGAGAAGCAGACAAAGAAAGGAGGGAGGGTTTTGCCTCGGAAAGGCAAGGTATAAAAAGATCCTCCCTGCCGTTTTGGGGCAGGCTCAGAGCTTTTTGCTGTACTTATATTCTGTATCCCATGAATTCCTGGAATAAATATTTCCTCTTCAGTGTTGTCCAGTCTGGTGTAGTTATTGGGCAAAGCGCACCAGGTCAGTTTGGTGTAGCGGTTAAGAGCACGGGACTCTAATCTGGAGAGGCGGGTTTGATTCCCCACTCCTCCGCTTGAAGCCAGCTGGGTCACCTTGGGTCAGTCACTTAAGAGCGGCAGGACTCTAATCTGGAGAGGCGGGTTTGATTCCCCACTCCTCCACTTGAAGCCAGCTGGGTGACCTTGGGTCAGTCACTTAAGAGCGGCAGGACTCTAATCTGGAGAGGCGGGTTTGATTCCCCGCTCCTCCACTTGAAGCCAGCTGGGTGACCTTGGGTCAGTCACGGCTCTCTCGGAGCTCTCTCAGCCCACCCACCTCACAGGGTGTTTTGTTGTGGGGATAATTATAACATACTTTGTAAACCGCTCTGAGTAGGCGTTAAGTTGCCCTGAAGGGCGGTATATAAATCGAATGTTATTATTATAAATGAACTTGCAATTTGTGCAACATGCTAAATATTACAACCTTCTCCTCCAAGCCTCCTGCCTTCACCTGTTCTGATAGCCCCCCCCCCCTTCCAGGTTATGGGTGGATTATGAACGGCAGGCTGTAAACTGAAACTCAGGCTGTAAACTGAGACACCAAACAAAGAAGGAACTCCTCCATAAGGCATGTCCCTGACAACTGCTTGGCTCCTCTCTGCTAATTATTTTTCATCTAAGTGTACAGTAAATGGTGCCCGGGTTTGACTCAGCATATTTCCCCCGACTAAGCCCTGAACGGCACATCCGTTTTAGAGAAGGGGGGGCGGCTTCTTAACAGCCTGTGTTAGTTTTCAGGACTATAAAGATATGGTCTAGATCGGTTCATTTTTTAAAAAGAAGTTGGCAGTGAGAATACATAATGCAAATTAGGCGTATTAATTAGGCGCCGGAATTCATCCCACTTTTAAAATCGGCCTCTCTGCTTTTGAACGTTTTATGGGAAGCGAGCGGTCTAATAAAAGAGAATATATACAATAGAAAACGTGTACAACGGAGCACAAGCAAGAGGCCAGGGTAGTGTGTACTGTGCGGTTAGTGCTACCTTGTGCATAGTTGTGCCTGGCTTGCGTTCTCTGTTTAGATCACTTGATGAATGTCGGTTTCATGTGACTCTAGTAAAACGCATTGCAATGAAACTGATGTGTGGTCTAGCCCCCGAAAGCTTATGCTGCAGTGTATGTGTCAGCCTGCAAGGTGCCACAGGACTCTTCTTTTCTTTTTGCTAACTCAAAGACAGGGATTTCTGTGAGATTTGTGCCTTATACATTCGTCAGGAGCAGTTCAGCTCCCTGCTATTTATTTCCTTTACTGTGCCTTTCTTTCCAAAGCAATCCCGTTACTGATCCACAGCAGCGTTAGCAGAACCAATGCCTGGTTCCCGGCAATAGAATTCCCAGTCCAGGATTGTCCACTTTCCCTTTAAACGGGACTCTTTTCGGCTCTTCGACTCACTCCAGCAATGCATCAGCTTCAGTTGGCAGGAGATGAGAGCGACCAAGCCAGGAATTCTTCTCTCCCAAGAAATTGCCCCTCTGTGGCTTCTTCTCTGTCCCCAGTCCTGGCCCGTGCTGCAGAACTGAAGACTCGAGACTTTGATTCAGAGGCAAAGGAAGGATGTCAAATGTGGGATTTCCAGGGCCTCGAACCAGGAGACTATTAGAATGAGACAAAATTCCAGGGTGAGTACCTACGCTGCAAATCGATGCTCCTGTCTGAAATCGTGGGGCAGGCTTCCCCATCGCTGATCTAGGTTTCTCTTCCTATTTCTTTATTTTTCTTTTCCACAAAGGCATGGCATACAGAAATTTATCAGGTGAATTTCCCCCCCACTGCTTATCTTCCCACTAGGAAAAGCTTCCCCTTACTACATTTTCCCCTCTCCACTGCCCTTAGTGACACTCCAGGATGTCAAGGTAGCCACCCTAACGTGGGCCTAGCTGCATGGAAAGGATGGCTGAGGGGGCTGTGGCATCTTGAGGCTCGAGAGGCGGAGCCTTAGAACCTAAGAGGTGGGGCCTAGGATAATGGGGCGGGGCTTTCCAGGAGTAGAGGAGAGGATTCAGCTGGCAGAGTTCGGCCTAGGCTAGATGGCTCACGAGGGGAGCTCGATAGATCTGAAGCCGCTCGCAAAAGGTCTCCAGCCCAGCAGAAAATCGCCCGTTAGTCTCGGCCACCCCCATCCTTCCCGGACTCTCCTGGTAATCCAGAGGCTGAAGATGAAACAAGGCAGGCGGAGGCTCCTGTGACTGAAGGAGTTGTGTGGAATTTGCACAGAGGCTGTCGGTTCTGTTTCGGTGCTGCAGAGTCAGAGCCAAGCTACAAGTGATGCCTGACACAGGTTGGACACTTGTCAGCTTCTCTCAAGTTTTGATGGGAAATGTAGGCATCCAGGGCCGATTCCAGACGGCCCTCCCCATCCCAAAACGTCGCGCGTCGTCATGCATCGTCGCGCGGAAAAACGCAAAATATCGCGTTTTCTCGCGCAAGTTTTGCGCAACGTCGCGCGTCTTCGCGCGAGAAAAGGTGATATTTCGCATTTTCCACGCGACGACGCGCAACATTTCGGGATGGGGAGGGCCATCTGGAATCGGCCCTGGTCTTGCAGCTGTAATGGAGAGCCAAGCTGCAAGACCAGGACGCCTACATTTCCCATCAAAACTTGAGGGAAGCTGACAAGTGTCCAACCTGTGTAAGGCATCACTTGTAGCTTGGCTCTCAGGCTGAAGCTCTCCCTGCTGAGTTCTCCTCTTCCATGCAGAGTCTTCAGGCACCTTCCAGAGAAACATGTGCTGGAGCATCAAGAGACAAAGCCTGAAGTAGACCCCTAAGCAGACGCTGCATCTCCCCAGATTCCCTCTTTGAAACAAGTGTTAAAAGTCCCAGAGCCCTGTCCACTTTTTGTAGCCGGCTGCTGCAAGGTAGCAAAAGGGGATCTGGCCTGCTTGGCCCCTCCCAGGGCAACGCTGGATGGGGACAAAAAGCCCAGTAGAAAAGATAGGTGGGGTTGCAGCTGGCCCTTCCTCCTCCTCTGGGGCCACTTCACGGCTCAAAGGGCGTGGGCACAATCTCTGGGTTCCTGCGGCACGTCTTGTGTGGACGTGATTTACTGCACCCATGCCATCCACACGTCCTGAGAGGCAGGCAGCTCCAGCAAACGTGTTGTTCCAAGATGCCATTTGATACCACTGACCCAGAAGCCAGAGGGGAACGCAGCACTGTCCAGATAGAGATGTTGCGAGCGAACTGATCCCCAGATTGCACGGTGCCAGTTGGACGCCCCAGGGCAGCTGGCTTCCCCTGCGCCTCTGTCGTTGCCCTCAATTAACTTTGGCTGCGGCTGCCGGTGCTGCTGCCCGTGGGTTGTCTTCGGCAGCTGCTTTGACGGGCAGCTGCTGGACCGTCCCCCCTCTCTGCAGTGCTGCTCCAAAATAAAAATATCTGCAGCCTTTGGCTCTCTGCTAAACTCACACCAGGGACCTACCCAGGAGGGATACCCGCTGGCCAATGACTTCTAAGAGCCTCGGGGACAGGTGCCTTGTCTTCATGTCTTTATAAAGTTTGGACTGCCCCGGTCCCCGAAGAGAGATCACTCCCTGGGACCCCCCTCAAACCCCAGCTCCCCCTTAAGCCTGAGGCCGGCTGGTGCTGAACTCTGCCAACTGTTTCTCAAGGTCAGTGAAAGGGAAGTGCACGTTACTGAGGGTGGGTGAACTTCTTGCCCTGGAAAATGAACTAAGTTTCCCCCACGACCACCTTTCTTTCTCTTTACAACTTGGCTACGGTGCTTTTGAGTGGGACGTGCCGCCAAGTAGAATTGCATCTGCATTGAGTTGGCAGAAGAAGATACCTTTCTTGTAGAAGACCAAAAGGATCTTCGCTCGGAGCCACTCGCCTCTGGCGAAAGCATTAATCCTCAATTGCATGCGTGTCCCAGTAGCGCAGCTCTGAACCGTCTCTGGCATACCATGTGCAGGTGTACTGCAGCAAACAAGAGAGAAAAACGGGGAGCTTTCCCAAAGGCTCACATCTATGACTTTTTCTGCATTTGGGGTAATGGTGTCTGAAGGCTCCTGCCCCAGAGAAAAGGAGCCCCTGTGCTATCATATTGCACCATTGCTGCAGATAGAGCACTCGCTAAGCTAAAATTGGAAAGCACGGCTGCTTTGCAGCTGATTTGGAGCCCCCCTTCCTCCCCTGTCTCTCAACAGCTTCAGTGGCGCTGCCTTTTGCTTTTTAAGTGCTTTGCACCATTAACTTTCTCCCTGCCTCGGGGTCAGCAACTCAACTCTCCTGAAAAATGCTCCAACTAAAGCAGGCCTGAGCAAAGTTTAGCTAGGAGCATTTTCTTTAGAAGGCATGGGGAGGGGGGAGATCTTGGTTGTAAGGGTGCCTAGAACACAACAATCCAGCCAGAAGGAAAGCACAGTGAAACAGCAGCATTGATTTCTGTGGGAAAGAGCTGAGTGCTCTTGGCTCTCTCCTACTGTACGCTCTTCCGCCGTGCTGGCTGTCTCCCATTGAAATTCATGGGAGGTAGATTTCCAGGGGTGAAGCTGTCGTGACTGGCACAGGAACAGTGCCAGTGAAAATATTGGCAGCCCCCAGAACTAATTATTTGAGGGCGACACACAAAAGCCTTCTTTAAGTGTATGGTCGCACTGGTAAAACCAAAGAACTCACCTGTGGAACTCTGCACTTGCAAGAGTCTCCTTTGTACTTGGCTGATACCTGGGCCAAACAGTTCTACAGCATGCATAGCAGCCTAGGTTGAACAATATCCTGCAGGTGTATACAGTTCCCCCCCCCCCCTGCCTCTGGTGGGTTGTTTTGCTGTGCTGGTGTCCCATTTAAATTGGCCCCGAGACTTTAGCTTTTTGAAATTTGCTCGTAAGGCAAATAACTGCTAAATGTGGAATAAACAAACATTCCTTCTTTGGCCTTAAATTCAGGAAATTAATTCTTTGGTTCTATGAAAAGAATCAGAGCACTTTTTGAACCTGCTGTCTGTTGAATTGGTATGGTTTCTGGGCCCTGAGATAAAGGGGGCGGAGTGTGGGAACTAAGGGGTGGGGCTAGACAGATCATGGGTAGAGCTTGTTGATACAGGGAGGGCTTAGTGTTGGGCACAGGCGATGGCATCCAGTTGGTAAGAGGACAGAGCCTGCTAGGACCTGGCACCTAAAGTCCTTATCTCACCAAGCAGAAAAATGCTAGATTCCCATGATTTCGGCCCCTCACCCTGATATTTTAGTCCTTCCCTGGAGACCCCAAGAAAGGTGCTGAAACCTGAAAATTATAGGTCATACACCAAGATTTATTTTATTTATTTGTTTTATTTACTTTAGATTTTTATTCCACCCTCTCCATGGGTGGGCTCGGGGCAGATTACCGCAAGGTTAAAAACACATTGTATAATTTATACACCATAAAACTGTAAAAACATTTTAAAACATCCAACAACATAACATACAAAAACAGTATAATAAAGAGATGGCAGCAGTCAATGTTTGTTAATTAAAAAGCTGGATGACAGACAGCCCTAATAGGGAGGGGTCAGATCTTTCACTTCTCTTTTCGGTTGGTGGGGGTCTAGCCCAGCCTCAACCAAATGCCTGGTGGAACATCTCTGATTTCAGGCCCAGTGAAACGATAGCAAGTCCTGCCGGGCCCTGGTCTCAATAGAGTTCCACCAGGTCGGAGCCAGGAGCAAAAAGGCACTAGCTGTGGTTTAGGCCAGGTGGGCCTCCCTTGGGCCAAGGACCACCAATAGTGTTCCTTAAAGGGAGAGCTCACTAAATGTTGGTGGCTTTTCCCCTTGACTCCAAACTAGACATGGGCACGAACAGAAAAATAACCCCGAACATGGTGTTCGTTGTTTGTTGCCATCCACGAACAACGAACAACAAACATTGATGAACATGATCCTGTTCACGAACATGTTAACTGTTCATTGTTCATGGGGGCCAGCAGGCTCTCCTCCAGCCATCAAGATCCCTACTGCACCATTCCCAGAAACCCTACCTGAGCAGGCAGCAGGAAAGGTACCAATAATAAATAATAGCTTGGCCCCAGAGCCTGGCAGCAAGGGGTAGATCCCTACCGCATCACTCCCAGAAACCCTACCTGAGCAGGCAGCAGGAAAGGTACCAATAATAAATAATAGCTTGGCCCCAGAGCCTGGCAGCAGCCCTGGAACCTGAAGGGGTAGATCCCTATCCCACCTCACACAAAGAAAATTCAAGCTCCAATGCACTCACCCTGTCTCTCTAACAGCAGCTGTCTCTCCCTGAAAGCCAGAGCTGGGAGCCCTCCTCCCCCCCCTGGTCTTTTTCTCTTGTAATAAATTTGGAGTTCCAGTCCACACTTGGAAGGAAGACCTGCCTATCAAGCTAAATTGGGCTTAGATTGGGGTTTCCAGGGCAACAGCAGGAGTTCAGACAGAGTTCAGACAATCCCTGCCTGAGTTGCCATGGGAATTGATTGCAGGTGCCAGACTGTCCGGCTTGACGAACAGCAACGAAGGAGGCTTGCAACGACCACCTGTTCGTTTAGAATGGGGCCTCACGAACAGCTTGTTTGCGAACATCAGATTGGGCTGTTCGTGGCTTTTTTTAGTTTGTATTGCTGTTCATGCCCATCTCTACTCCAGAATCAAAAAGAGTCCAGTAGCACCTTTAAGACTAACCAATTTTATTGTAGCATAAGCTTTCGAGAATCAAGTTCTCTTCGTCAGATGCATGGTACCATGCATCTGACGAAGAGAACTTGATTCTCGAAAGCTTATGCTACAATAAAATTGGTTAGTCTTAAAGGTGCTACTGGACTCTTTTTGATTTTGCTACCACAGACTAACACGACTAACTCCTCTGCATCTACTCCAGAAGTCTCCGTTTTCAAAACCATTGCAGGCTGTTTGGCTTCTGTTTTTTCAGTGCCTTTTCTGGAAACCCACTTTCCTGTGGTCCCAGAAAAGGTACTGAAAAATGGAAGTCAAATAGCCTGCAACCGTTTTGAAAGCAGAGACATTTGGAGCCAAGGGGAAAAGCCGCCAGCATTTGGTGAGTGGGCCGTCACTTTGAGGATGTGTGGAAAGGGCCACAATTCAGTCTTGTGGATCCTCCACCTTAAGTAGTGAAACTCTGACACACACATCCTTCTCACCTCTCTAAGGGCCCCGAAACATACAAGGTGAACAAGGCCTTGAGATCAGAGCTCTGTTTTCCAGCAAGATTCATCATAACAGATACTTGGAGATCCAATTCAGATCAGGACTCCAGGGTGGAAGGAGAAAGGGTTAACCTTCACTCATCAAAACCAACCTTGCTTTGGTGCTGTTAGCTATGGACAGGGAAAAAAGACAGGCCCTGCTTCTTGTCCCCCCACACTTCCTTTCCCAGATTAAAAACAGTGCAGTGTGTATTGTGTATGTGTGTCTGTTTTAACTAGCAAAACCAGGCAGGATGGAAGGAGCCGTGATCCAAATTTATCTGTGCAGCAGCTGCTACTTTTTTTTTTAATGCAGGGGAAATCCAAGTCCGAATCTCCCTCATCCTAAATGCCCCTGGTTCAGGACTCAGGTGTTTAAAAAAGGAGAGCCCCCTCAGTCAGGGATCAGGTGGGCTTCCTGGAGTTTTTTTTGTAATCCATACCAGCTCACTGTAGGGTGGCCAACAACCTGGAGAGGAAAAATATATCCTGCCCCATCAACGGAGGCTTCATATGTGGAAATGGGTGAGACTTTTTGTGCCATGGAAGTAAATACCACCTGGGAAACGACATCCCAGTAAGCCGCTATTAAGGGGGCAAAACATTATTTTCCCAGGTTGTGGGCCACCCTACATCTTTGGCAAATGTCCACAAAGGGAAGATAACTGCCCGGCTCGGGTGTGGTGTTGTGAAGTTGCAGATAAAGAACTCAGAGGTGATAAGGGGGGGGGGGTTCTTCTGCCAGAAGAATGCAGTTGTGGGTTATACAAGATATCTGCAAGAGCCAGCAATGAACTCTACTGGGAGTGTGTGGCTGACAATCCACACTGTGTTTCAGGTAAAACACTCTCTCTTGCTGTCTCACAATTAGCAGCATATCCGTAGGTTGCCTGCTCTTTTTCCCTGGCTCTGCTCCTACGCCTTTAACAGCAGCCTAACGCTTATCAAACAGGTGAAAACAATGATTTGTCTTTCAGCCAAGGAAAAACTTCAGTTGGCAAACTTCTGCTTGTCCGATTGCTGATAAAAACAGAGGGATGTGTCTGGGGGGGGGGAGCAACTTTGTGTATTCAAATACAATATTGCATTTAATGGGGCAATGTTAGCAATCCTTCTAAGCATTGGATGGGTTATATACTAGTGGGGGAAAAGAAGAGTGATGGAAGAAAAAATCCAGAGGTTGGCCTGTGTGCATGTCACAGAATAGATTTTTACCACAATGGACTTTCGACCCAGTTGTGTACTAGTTTTTCCTCTATGCTCATGTATGTATACAAAATCCGCCTAGTGTAGGCTTAGCATTCCCCCTGTTTGGAGCAGGGGATCTCCTGTCCCTGACTAGGGCTCAGTTGGCTGGTGGGGGGGTGGAACGGGGGGGGGGGTCATTGTCAGAATCCCAACATGCTGACGTCACTGCCCCATGTACCCAGAAGTGACATCAGTATGTGGTCAGAGGACATCAGGAATGCCCTGGCATTTGGGGGAAACTGTGCTTAACCATAGAGTTTTCCCCAAATGCTAGAGTGTTCCCAACATCCCCCTGGAACATCCTGACATCACTCTGGGGTGCACGGAGAGTGACCTCAGCATATCAAGATGCTGACAATGTCCCCCCCCCCCCCGCATTCCTTCCATTTTTTCTCCCTACTCATCAGTTGAGCTCCTCCACAACCTTTTAAGCGCCCCCCCCTCCCTTGCAGGGCTGGATCTAGGGTTGCCGGCTCCCAGGGCAACCCAAGTCCAATCCCTCACGGGTGCGCACTGTGCGTGCATGCTCCCGGCACTGCGGGATGATGTCATTTCTGTGACGTCATCACACAGGGTGGAGTTTGCCGCCCGTGCAGTGCGCTGGCAGAGACAGCGTGCGGGGCTGGGAAGCCGCCCGCGCCATTCGCCTCCGCACAGGACAGGGGGCGGCTGGCTGCCCTTTGTCCTGTGGGGCAGGTGAATGGTGCAGGTGGCCTCGCAGCCCCCCGCATTGCCTTTTGCCTGACCCGCAGGATAGGGGGCGCCTGGCTGCCCCCAGTCCTGCGGGGCAGGCGAATGGCGCGGGCAGCCTCGCAGCCCCCCGCGCTGCCTTTTGCCTGCCCTGCAGGACAGGGGGCGCACAGCAAGCCAGCTGCCCCCTGTCCTGTGGGGCAGATGAAAGGCAGCACAGGGGGCTGGGAGGCTGCCCGCGCTGCTGCCCACATGTTCCTGGCAGCTGGCAGCTGCTCCCGGTGCCCCCTCCCTGGCGATGCTGGGGGCAGACTACCCCCCTGCCCCCCTCGATCTGGCCCTGCTCCTTTGCAGGTTGCTGGGCGGGACCTGGCAACATTAGCCTACTTAACCTATCCATAAAAGGTTATGCCGCTATAAACCTGTTTAAAGTGCCGCAAGACTCCTTTTTAACTGTGTTGATAAAGAGAATCTGCTGTTACTCAGAATATGTAATAATCTTTCTTGGGGGAACTGGTTTGGCTGCTTTTCTCTTTGATACAGGGTGCAGCCATTTTACTGCTACATATAGTGACCTTGACTCTTCGTCAAGGAATTGTGGAGACGGTAGATTGTGAACAGTCAGGATGGCATACCTAAAGGATTCTTGGCACCCTCACGAAGCAACAGTTCCCAGAATCCTTTGATTTCAAGCCAGATATGTGACAGGCAGGAATCTAACAGGGGCTGCGTTCTCCAGCAAGAGAACACAGTGATGCAAACAGAACAGTCTGTGTCATGCATTTATTAAGGGCACAAAAACGATGCCCGTGGCATGGGTTCAGAGCACAAAATAATTTGTATGAATCCCACCATGATAACCTACTAACAAGGCACTGACATGTTTCCCCTTTTTCTCTTTGCAGATCTCAAATCAGTGCTTGTGCTGGTGACACTGCGAAATGGGCATCAAAGCTGCTCTGCCCGTTTATGAGCTAGGATTGTATGCTCTTGTGGTGTTGTGTGCCATTGTTTATAGCGGGCATGACATCTTTGAAACCTCTCAAGGTAACTGAGTTAGAAGGGAGCGACGCTTTGTGTGCATCAGGACAAGAATGGAACAGGGATCCCCCCCACAAATGTGGAATCTTACAAATGTGGTCCGTTGCAGAGAAGGGGCTCTGGATTTTGCAGTTTTAAATATCAACAGTTTGTTCTGAGCCTGCCAGCAGGCCACACCCCTTAGGGACAGTTTAGGGCTGCCGTGCTAATCTGGAAATATCTTCCCTCGTTGAGCCCTGGGTTTAGGTTCGATTTATCCCTGGGATAATGGGATGATTCTTTGGACTTTGATGGGTTCTGTGTCCAAGTTACAGGATTCCAGGCAGTGTCGCCGGCTTCTCTTAGAGTTATTTATTTACTTATTTTGTTCAGCTTAGACCCCGCAAATGGGCTCAGGGTGGCTTCCAACAGTTAAAAATACAAGATGTACAGTTAAAAACAGGATATAAAGTTAAAGAAGATATACAATTCCAACAGGATATACAGTTAAAAATAACCACATTGGTCCAGATAATATGAAAAAGCTACAAGTGACACCAGACACGTGTTTTTTAACGTGTCGGGGATAGTTTTACTGGAAACTGTAGCTTTCAAAGAGTGTTTTCAAAGACATCTGCACGGGATCACTGGGGGAGAGGAAATTCTCGTGAGAAGATTCTATCTTCTGTGTTTTTTGCACTACATTTCGCGATGTTTCAGAACCAAGTAAGTAGTGTGAAAAGGGCCGAACTTGGCAATTGTTTTCTTGCAGTCTCAATGGAGAGATGAACGATCAGCTCTTCCCCTCCCCTCCCCTGCAAAGTTCCTCTCCCCCAGAGATCCTGCGCAGCTTTAGTTTTGAAAACTCTCTTTGAAAACTATAGTTCCCAAGTAAAGTTGCATACCCAACACGTTAAAAAACACACGTCTGGCATCACTTGTAGCTTAGCTTTTAGTCGTGGCTGTTTCATCGTCAAATCTTTTTCAACGTCCTGATCTTGGATCCTGCAGTAAATCTCCACCGACAGAAGGGATTCTTGGCAGGAGAACAGGATCCGCTTGCTTCCCCAACCTGCTGCAGCCCAAAATGTTGCTTCTGGGGGACCGGGGAAGCCAGAAGTTTGCAGCAGGTGGTGTTGTCAATGAAAAATGCCCCCTTCCATTAATCAAAATTTCTGCAGTTTCCAACCCAAATTCTGCCATCCGTAGATCCACCAGTCTTGATGCCACTTCTTATGTGATATGTCATCTGTAGATAATTCATATATCTTTTCCCTCTTAACCATTGACCAAGCTTCCATGGCGTCGCCAAGCTTCCTGATAGCCACACACCTTCTCTTTCAGGCAGTGTGAACCGAAAAACCTTCCGAGAGAACATAAAACCAGGATGGCATTACTTTGGCAGAAAGATGGTGAGTGATGCAAGGCTTGCCACTCTTTCGACAAATTGTGTTAAGAGGGCTCGGGTAAAGCTAGAGGGGAAATGAATGTTTGCAAATATTCAACTTTTGCTAATATTCTCTGTGGTCTGCCAAGCTTTGAGGAAGGGAAGAAGCCCAGGAGGCGAGGATTTGGGAGACTGTAATCCTTAGGTCAGGGAGCCCCGTGGCGCAGAGTGGTAAGCTGCAGTACTGCAGCCCAAGCGCTGCTTATGACCTGAGTTTGATCCCGACGGAAACCGGGTTCAGGTAGCCGGCTCAAGGTTGACTCAGCCTTCCATCCTTCTGAGGTCAGTAAAATGAGTACCCAGTTTCCTGGGGGTAAAGTGTAGATGACTGGAGAAGGCAATGGCAAAACCACCTCGTAAAAAGTCTGCCAAGAAAACATTGAGATGCAATGTCTCTCCCCACCCCACCCCCATGGGTCAGTAATGACTCGGTGCTTGCACAGGGAACAACCTTTGCCTTTTTAATTCTTAGGTCATGTCAAATTCTAGCAGCAGTCCATCAAACGCAAGCAGATATATATGCATGTAATCAATGCCAATATAATTTAGAAGTACCACAAATTTTATAGTGAATGTCTTTGGATGGGAAAAGACCAGGGTTTTGTTTTTTAGTTTTTAAAATTCCTTTATTGTTGCGATTGCAATAGATAATTCAATTTACAAGAATAACAAGACAATATAGTAATCGAATATAACAGTGTGCTAGAAGAAATTAAAATTGAAGATAGAATATACTACAATTACGTCAGAAGGAGCAGCTGGGGGACATAGGAGGGTGATAGAATGTCATGTTTGCTGAGGTAAGTCAGCAGCGGAAACCAGTGTGTGAATTTGGCTTGGGAGTCCTCAGTATCAGATTGTTTCAGACCAATTCCAGTTTTGACAGCCTCCATTGGTTGAGAACTGAGCCTTCGATCACCTCTCTTCATTTCCATCCGACTCAAGGAATTGTGCAGTGGCACAGAGGCTAGGGCGGTGGCGTCTGTCCTTCTGCCTTGCAGCAGTCTTTGAGGATTGGAATTCTCCTAGAATTAGAACTGATCTCCAGGCCACAGAGATCAGTTCCCCTGGAGAAAATGGCTAATTTTGAGGGGTGGATTCTATGGAATTATACGCAGCTGACATCTCTCCCCTCCCTCAACCCCACTGTTCTCAGGCACCACCCTAGGGTTACCATAGATCCAGAGGAGTTAGCTGTGTTACTCTGTAGTTGCAAAATAGTAAAGAGTCCAGTAGTGCCTTTAAGACTAACCAACTTCATTGTAGCATAAGCTTTCGAGAACCACAGCTCTCTTCGTCAGATGCATCTGACAATGCATCTGACAAAGAGAGCTGTGGTTCTCAAAAGCTTATGCTACAATAAAGTTTCATTTGACGACGAGAGCTGTGGTTCTCGAAAGCTTATGCTCCAATAAAGTTGCATCTGACGAAGAGAACTGTGGTTCTCAAAAGCTTATGCTACAATAAAGTTGCATCTGATGAACAGAGCTGTGGTTCTCAAAAGCCTATGCTACAGTAAAGTTGCATCTGACGAAGAGAGCTGTGGTTCTCGAAAGCTTGTGCTTTGAAATGCATCTGATGAAGAGAACTGTGGTTCTCAAAAGCTAATGCTACAATAAAGTTGCATTTGATGAAGAGAGCTGTGGTTCTTGAAAGCTTATGCTACAATAAAGTTGCATTTGATGAAGAGAACTGTGGTTCTCGAAAGCTTATGCTACAGTAAAGTTGGTTAGTTTTAAAGGTGCTACTGGACTCTTTACTATTTTGCACGTACCCATAGGCTCCTGGTGGGAGGGGGCACCCAGTACTCACTGGAGGCATGACCTTCAGGAAGTGATGTCATTGCTCTGGCTACAGGAGCACTCCCACGAAGCCTGGAAGCAAGTGATGTCGTCGCACCCCACCGGAAGGTCACCCACTGCATACTTGCTGGGGTTACCTGCCAGTAGGAGGTGATTGCTGGGCAGCTTGCCCCCTCCTGCCATTTGCCAGTAATCAGTGGGCAACAGGGCAAATCCCCAGAGATTGCCCACCACTGGCAATCATCTGGGAACCCTACGCCACCCTCAAATCTCAAGGAATTTCCTAAGCCAAAGTTGGCAACTCTCGGAGAGATAAGAAAAGACTCTGTGTTCTGTCCAGTTTCACTTGATTCGGCTAAGCTTTCAATAAAGCGGGGGGTTATGCCTAAAAGGCATCCCAGAAAATGTGGGGAGTTTCCAAGGAATTTGAAGGGTGAGAAAGGGGGCACCACGGAGGGGTTTGAGAGCCAGTGCCAAGCATTGCTGGCAGCAAAGGGGAAAGACTGATTCATGTCAGAGAGCAAATGGAAGGCCGTCCAAGGGGCTGATGGTGGGTCAACTGGAGGAGGTAGGGGCCTTGGCCCAGCACCTACCAGCACATGGGAGCAGCAGAGCAGCAAGAAAGTGGCAGGCCACAGAGGACTAAGAAGCTTAGGAAGCTAGTGGAGGAGGGGTGACACATGGTAGGTACCGAAAGGACCACCTCTTCCCATACTGTCCAGCCCACCAGTTAAGATTTGCCTCTCAAGCCCTGTTCTCTGTGTCCCCACCTTCATAGGTGAAGTGGGTGGCAACTAGAGACGGGGCATTTTCTGTGGTGGCACCTCACCTTTGGAATGCCCTCCCCCTTGAGGCTTACCAGGCACTGACTTTACTTTCTTTTAGGCACCTGTCCAAAACACTTTTTACCCAGACTTTTAATCAGGGCCTTTTATCTTACCCACTTTTTAACGGCCCCCAAATCTCCAGGAATTTCTCAACCTGGAGCTGGCAACCATTATCTGAACTTCTAAGTGACATGGTTCTGTTCTTGCAGGACACCGCCGATTTCGAATGGGCCATCTGGTTCACTTCGTTCAGAAACTTCATCATCTTTGCCCTGTCGGGTCACGTTCTGTTTGCCAAGATCTGCTCCATGACAGCTCCTCAGGTAAGCAACTTCTCCACTGTATTAGCAGCAACAGGCAGCCAGCCCTTCAACTAGCAGCATTAAGGGAATGGCGCCCCCTGCTGACTGACTTAAAAAATATAAAAACCTCATATAAAATGTGATATTCAGTGTAGGGTTGCCGGGCAGTGCATGGCAACTGATGGGCTGGGCTGTGGATGGGGATATGAGCAGGGGACAGAACAGGCTGTACTATCATGTCACTTCTGGTAAAAAAAAAATAGTGACAGAGGTAGCTCTGGTAAAAAAAATGGAAGTGAAATAGGTGGCTCTAGGAATCTACTATAGAGTTTCCAGTGATTCCTAGAGCTAACAACAATAACATTCAATTTATTTGCCACTCTTCAGGACAACTTAATGCCCACTCAGAGTGGTTTACAAAGTGTGTGACTGACCCAAGATCACCCAGCTGGTTTCAAGCAGAGGAGTGGGGAATCAAACCCAGCTCTCCAGATTAGAGCCCCATCACGCTTAACCACTACACCAAACTGTCTATCCTATATCACTAGCTACCTATGTCACTTTCAGTTTTTGTCACTTTGCATGCAGAAGGTCCGTTGTTCGATCCCCACCATAACCTGTTACAAGGATCAGGTAGGATATGATGTGAAAGACATATGCTGCCAATCAAACTAGACAATACTGGCCTTGTCAGCCCATGAGAAGGCTGCTTCATGTATTCACAGTGCTAAGATTTTCTTATAAGAACCTCATATCTATCTAGTCCAGAATCCTATTCCTTGCAGTGATCAACCAGATATCTCAGCAGGATCACAGAAGAAGCACCAAAGATTTATCCCATTGCTGCCCCCCACCCTTGGGCATTTAGAGGTATGTCATCTCTGAATGTGGAGGTTTGGCTTTAGCCATCATGGCTCATAGCCAAGGTGGGAACTCTGTGCCAAGAATTTGTCTGATCCTCTCGTAAATCCATCCAAGCCTCACCATACCCCATGGCAGTTCCATAAGTTAACTATGCACGATGTGAAGAAGGACATCTGTCTGTCCAGAATCCACTGTCCATCAATTTCAATGAGTCCCCCCAAGTTCTAATACTTGGGGACGGGGAGAAAAAGTTATCTTTCCACTTTCTCCATGCCTTGCATAATTTTATAAACCTCTACCATGTCCCCACCTGTAGAAGTCTTCTCTCTAAACTGAAAACGAAAATTTCATTGTCCGTTTCGTCGGGGCAGTTTTAACCCAGGAACCTGAAAACCGTGATCTGTGAATGACCTTTTTATTTAAAAACAGCTTAGAATAAACAAAAAAAATCACAAAAAGACAGAGATACACAGAGAGATACGTAGAAATATACATGTACAGAAAGTTCCACAGCTGTAGACCCGTATCTCTGTCATCCTAACAAGCTGACAGAACGTAAAGTGCCGTACACGTTCTCAGCACACGTTAAATAACTTTTACAAACAAAAGACGTAAAGATAGTGATAACTCTCATGGTGACTTTATCTCTCTCTCTTTTTTAATGATTTTATTTAAAAGGAGAACTAGAGTGTGGACAGTATTACAGTAACAATAAGGATAGTAAATCATGCACAATTACGGTGACTTTATCTCTTGAGCTCAGATCCAAACTGTGAGTTCACTCTTCCTGGTTTTATCTAACCACACTCTTTATTTGATTAGAACTCTATGTCTCTTGTTTAAGACAGAAAATGAAATTTGTGATCTCTGGTGTCATATGTGACAAGCATTCTTCAGGACAAAGAAAATTACATGATACAGAAATTAAGAGATTACTATAAGGCTGGCCACATCAATTTCGAAGAACAGAATGCCTTGAAGATGGCAAATGACTGGTCGAGGCGTGCAGATTAACTGTCCTTTTCTGTCCTCAGCACCGGTCCGTGGTTTACATGGTGTACGGGCTCCTGGCTGTGGTGGGCACGATGGGGGGCACCTACTTGATGATCATTCTCGCGCACTGTACGGTGCTCTACACCATTGCACTAGTTAAGCAGAGGTGGCTCTGCTTCGTAGCTGGCCTTTGCAGCTTGGCCTCCTTCAAGGTGGAGCCGTTCAGCACTTGGCAGGTATGTGCACAGACCTGAGCCGTTTTCACACATCTTTACCGTTGCGCAAAATCACACAAAACTCACAGAGCGACGGTGTCTTCGTGATGCGATTTCCCATCATGATTCCGTTTCATGACGCAATGATGTCAGAAATTGCACCATGAAGAGGGCGTCATTCCATGATTTTTGCACAATTCAGTGCAACGGTAAAGATGTGTGAAAATGTCCCTGAATTAGTGACGATAATCTCTTTCAGGGGCCAGGCTAAAACATTCTTTTAAATTAGGGATTAATCTTTAGACTGAGAGCCAAGCTACAAGTGATGTCTGACACAGGTTGGACACTTGTCAGCTTCCCTCAATTTTGATGGGAAATGTAGGCGTCCTGGTTTTACAGCTTGGCTCTCCATTACAGCTGCAAGACCAGGATGCCTACATTTCCCATCAAAACTTGAGGGAAGCTGACAAATGTCCAACATGTGTCAGGCATCACTTGTAGCTTGGCTCTGACTTTCACAGCCTGTAGCCTGTTTTATGAGCCTCTTTCTGAGATGTTAAATGTTTCACACTGTATTTGTGCTGAAGGCAAGATTTTTAAAACTGTTGTCTTAATAGTTGGTTAATTTTAAACTACTTTTATCTGTTAGGTCTGTTTGTATTGCCCTCACATGTCATGGAAGGAGAACCCATCACTGCTTATGCTCTTTTGCAAGAGTGCATGAAAAGAAGTGCAGGGGAGAATTCCCTAGCCAGGGGAATGAACAGGCTTGGGTGTCTGAGACCCTGGCAGTTTCACTGCCTCAAATGACAAAAGGCCCTAAAACAGCCAGGTAGCAGGTAGAAATTTTTTTTTATATAAAAATTTTTATTGGTGAGTACATAAAATATTACACAAATTCCCCATCTTACCTAAATTATATCAACCCCCACCCTTCCCCCCCTCCTTATAGACTTCCAACAGCTTTCCAACCCTTAGCCCATCTTATTATTTAAATTACTCTTAACTATAATTTTTCTAAATCTTATATATATTATATCACTTATTCTAAGCATATTCAAATTCTTCTATATCTCCAGTTTACTGATGTATCTAATCTACATCTCCCTGTTTAACCTATCTATTTTTAATACATTCTTCTTGATACTAATATTAGCTTAGATTGATTAATAACTAAATTTCCCCGTTAATGGTAAAGTTACTTCTCTCTCCCCTTTATAAAATCACACATTAATAATTCTCAAACTGCCACAGTCCTCCTTTCACATCCCATTTTTTTTCTAGATATTGTTTCAATTTCCCCCAGTCTGCAATATATTCTCCTGGATCCAGATCTTTCAGTTTTCTTGTCATTTTGTCCATTTCTGCCATGTACAACAATTTGTAAATCCAATCTTCTATAGTTGGTATTTCTTGCACTTTCCATTTCTGCGCGTACAAAAGTCTTGCAGGTAGCAGGTAGAAATTAATCAGCCAAAGAGTCTCCCTACATAAGACATCTGACACGTGAAGAACACGTGTTGGGAGATACAATGTTAGCTGGGACGTTTAGTTTAAAGAGACAGAGCAGATGGCAGGGTAAAGGCTTTGCTAAACACTGGGGCTGTGTGTGAAGGGGCTGTGAAATGCCAGAAGGGAAACTTCAGCCCATTAGAACCGCTCCAGGTCCAAGCTCAGCTCTGGAAGGCAGCTCCAGCCCATTTCTATTCCTCGCTGGCCTCTGTGAGACTGGAGGGGTGAAATTGACAGAGACTTTAGGGAAGCGAAGATGAAATTGACAAACCCTCTGAGGAGCGATCTCTGCTGGCTCTGTCTTTTAAAACTATGCTTCCCAGCTAACACTGCATCATGTGCTGAGGCATCTCACATAGAGAGACTCTGAGTCTTCCTTCCTGCCCATTGTCCAAGGGGGACAATTTGCCGTCTTGGCCATTTCCACACGGCTTACCTTGTTCTGGAAAACAGCAAAATCTTGCATGAAATCTCGCGAGAAGACGCTGTTATCGCACGAAATCGTGCAAGAAGATGCTGTTATCGCACAAAATCGTGCAAGAAGACGCTGTTATTACACAAAATCGTGCGAGAAGACGCTGTTATCTCACGAGAAGATACGATAACAGCGTCTTCTCGCGAGATTTCGCTCGAGATTTCGCTGTTTTCCTGAACAAGGTAAGCCGTGTGGAAACGGCCCTTGTCTAGCAGCCCACAGCTGAGGTCAGATCAGAAGAATGGGAATGTGTAGTAAGAATCAGGCATTTGCCGGGTTAATGGTGGGGAGAGGGGAATCCATGCTTAAAAGTTAAAGCTGAAATCAGGGATATTAGAAGGAAATGCACTCCAGGTGAGGTGAAGAGGTATCCTTAGCTGCCAATGGGGCTCTGAAACCAACTTTTTTCCTCGGTATATGTGGTAACTATTCTCTTTTGTCTAGAATGGGTTTGTAACAGGAACTTTTGATCTTCAAGATGTCCTCTTTTACGGAGGAACCGGCTTCAGCGTCATGCGTTGCATGAGTTTCGCTCTGGAGAACTGCGACAGGAAGGAAGGGAACTTCTCCATCTTTGCCCTGCTGAAATACAATTTCTACCTCCCCTTCTTTTTCTTCGGACCCATCATGACTTTTGACCGATTCCATGACCAGGTGAGTGCGTGCCTCCGTGAACAAGCGTGGGAAGCGATAAGAATATATTACCTGTGACATTTGTACATGCGCTCTGCCTGCTGTGACGGGTGGGGTCTCCCCAGTCTGTTGCTTTTTTAATTGATGGCTTTAACTCATATTCCGCCTCCTCAAGAATTTGAGGGGCAGATATCGACAATATTTAAAACCAACAATAAAATCATAAATAACAGACTGTTCAGTTCAACAAAACATCACCCTAAATGGCAGTTATACTTTCTTAACCTCAACCAACACACCCCACGGGGAGGAGGAAGGTAACCAGATGAACAAGGTGAACCAACCGATGGGAACCGGAGCAGAGGGGTTACATTACCCCCCCCCTCAACAGGAAATCAACCAGAAGGCTCGTCCCTGCCCCATCCTCAGCCACATGCCTGGCGGAACGTCTCTGACTTGCAAGTCCGGCGAAAGGATGATAAATCATTCTCAGCTCAGGTCTCAGCAGAAAGAGAGTTCCACCAGGCTGGTGCCAGGAAAAAGAAGGCCCTGGCTCTAGTTGATGCCAGGTGAACCTCCCTGGGGCCAGGGACCACCAGCAGCTGTTTATCAGCTGATCAAAGCGTCCTCCAGGGCACATAGGGGGAGAGGTGGTTGTCTAGCGGAGCCACATTAAGCCCATTGCCTACATTGGTTCGGGCTTCTAAGTTCTTACAGGCCCAGTTTTGGCCTGACACCCTGGGAGCAGAATGTGCAGCTCAGGTAACCCCCCGGACAGTGGTCCGCAGATATGCTGGTCCCACTCCACTGAGGGCTTTACAGATTAAAACCAAAACCATGAATCTTGAATTTGGTGTCTGCCACACCGCGGATAAAGTCACAGGTGCCCTCCTACCAGATATTTTTAAAAGAGGACATTTAAATTTGTCCCTCAAAGTTCTTAAACAGTAACCCCCTTCACCTTTCTTTAGTGATTTGGCATTGCCATTATAGCATTTGACAGAGCCTCCAGCGATTTGCACACAGCATTTCACTTTTTCCACTTTTTGTATCTGACGAAGGGAGCTTTGGCCCTCGAAAGCTCATACCCTGGAAATCTAGTTGGTCTTTAAGGTGCCACTGGGCTCCAACCTTGCTCTAGCATTTCACCAACACCCCATAGGGGAGGCCCTGATTTAAGCAGGCAGCAAACAGAAGAGGTTGCCAAACATAGAAGCCTTCTAGTCAAAATGGGATTTTAATCCAGCTAGGATCAGCTGTTCCTGACTGCTTGTGCCAAGGTATTGACTTTCTGGCTGGAAGCCACAACCGATTTACTCTCAAGAAAGCCTCTTCAAAATCACTCTGCAACAAATCAGGCTGTGGGTGGTGGGAAGTAACACAAGTTCTGAGAGGTGGAAAAATCTGGGGCACAGCTGGGAGAGGCTTTACTGCATCTCTGTTTACAAAGCTCTCCATAAACAACGTTATGCTGGGCTTTTGGTCAAGGTGAGTAGGACTCGCCCTACTCTGACGGGATGGCAAGTGTCAATCGTGCCCTTCTAGCCACAATTCAGGGAGCTGTTTTGACCAGGATTGCCCGCTCCCACCTGCTACCCCCCGCCACCACTCACCTAGCTGGCAGGGAGGAAAGGTGGAGAAACAGACCTGCTGGGGCAGCGTGATGACATCACTTCCAGGAAGTGATGTCATCACATAGGTCCCCAGAGTGCTCCCATGCTGTCCTGGCAGTGGCAGACCTCCATTTTTGGGACCCTGAAGCTTGAATTCTTATGGGGGCTCCTTCTCAACTAGCAACAATAGGGCAACATCCAACAAGATCCAAAGGGCCCTGCTGCCCTCGCAAGAACCTCAAGGCCCAAATGATGGAGAATGGGGTGGTGGGGTGGAGTTCTTGAAAATGGGCCATACAGTGAGCCCCTTAGAACTATTAAGCCGTGCACCAACAAAGGATTCGAGGATCCAGTTGCCAAAATGTAGGCTATGAATAGATTCTGGTGAGCTGGGGGCATATATGGGGTGGGGGCACAGAAAAAGTTAGAAAGGCATAAGCCTCACATATGATGACATAAAGCAACCAAACCTTTGGTGATATCAACAAAATCTTGCAGATTACAATTAAAGTGGTTTCTCAAGTCTCTTGTGACAAACCACCCTGAAACTCTGAAATTCTCTGAAGCGCTTCTGGCCAGTTCACTGCTGTTATGGCAAGCTGGTAGGAGAGCCAGGAATTCAATGAATTAAGATGAAAAATCAATAACAAAATTAGTATTTATAAGACACATTCTAGTGTTCAAAACATTTCGCATGGACAAGCTTCTCAGAAACCTTGCAACAGCCCTGCGAGGTTGGCCAGTTTTAATCATTCCCTCATATTTTAGATGAGGTATGCCTTGACCAAGGCTACATAGTAAGTTAGTTGTTGTAGATCTTCCGGGCTGTATGGCCATGGTCTTGGCATTGTAGTTCCTGACGTTTTGCCAGCAGCTGTGACTGGCATCTTCAGAGGTGTAGCACCAAAAGACAGAGATCTCTCAGTGTCAAAACACTGAGAGATCTCTGTCTTTCGGTGCTACACCTCTGAAGATGCCAGCCACAGCTGCTGGCGAAACGTCAGGAACTACAATGCCAAGACCACAGCAATACAGCCCGGAAAACCCACAACAACCATCGTTCTCCGGCCGTGAAAGCCTTCGACAATATATCACCACAGAGTAAGTTTGTGGCAGAGGAGAGATCTGAATGGGGGGCTCTTTAGTGAAGCCGTTTCCCACTCTTTGTTCATGTGGTCTGAGTTCTGGTTGGACAAATCAGGAGATCCCTGCCAGCAGCCCAATGGGCAGCTGATTACTCCATGAACGGGGCAGAAAGAGCTGGCGAGAAGGGTTGGCCGACCCTCTGCTTGCCTCCTGCTTCAGCCTTCAGAACCCAGGTGCTGGTCCTACCGTTGCGAACACCCATGGTGGTAATGCCCGGGGAGATTTATTAAAACTGTGGTCTGGGCTGGGGCCAAGCTGCTGCCGTTCCTTAAGGTTAACATTAGCTCATGAACCTTCACTCTTTCCTTCTGATGACCTTTGGCCAGACAGGTGCCGTAGCGCAGTCCACGGACCCTGAATGTCACGTGCCCCTTTCACCTCTTTGTCTGTCTGGCCACAGGTAAACGCCAGCGAGCTGCAGCGTAAACAACACGAGATGTGGTACATCCGTCTCCACGCTCTCGTCCACCTTGCAGCCATTGTGGCCGTGGATGTCTTTTTCCATTTCTTCTATATCCTGACCATTCCTTCGGACATGAAGTTTGTGAACCGCCTCTCAGACTGGGCATTGGGTAAGCAGTCACATCTGAACGCAGGCGCATTTGATTTCTTTCCCACCACGATCCACTCCCTGAAATTTCATAAATTGCTTTCATAAGCGATGCTTCAGAACGTTTACTCTGGAAAACTACCTGCAGCCCTATATATCTGAACAAAGGGCAAAGTACGGTTGAGAGATTCACCTTTTATCTTCTTTTTAAACCATTCCTTCTAGTCCTCATGGTAAAACTGAAAACCAGGGCTCATTTTGAGGGAGAACGTACAGGAACGCAGTTCCAGCAGTTCCCCAAAGAGGTCACATGACAGGTGGCCCCGCCCACCTGACTCTCAGCCATTTTGGGCCTGTTTTGGCCTGGATTGAGGCCGAAACAGCCCAGATCGGGCCTCTGACGGGTGGTGGATCATTCTCCCACTCAGCAGCGGCCCGATCCTGACCATTTTGGGCCCAATTTTGGCCCTGAATGGCCAGGATTGGATCCAAAACAGCCAAGATAGGTGATGTCAAGGGTGTGTGGCATATGCAAATCAGTTATGCTAATGACACACTTCCAGTGATGTCAAGGGGCATGGCATATGCTAATGAGTTATGCTAATGAGTTCCTCCAGCTCTTTTTCTACGAAATGACCCCTGCTGAAAACACACATATAACACCAAATTGATGCAAATAAACTGGAAGGCATAAAAGAATACATTTCTAGGGACGCATGCACAGAGGCCAGTACAGCAGAGGAAAGGTTTGCAAGATATGAAGAAGATACTGTTCTTTGTTCCCTGCCTACAGACATTTAACATTGCTGCGGCCCCTTTGAGCCTGTGGTAACTGCAGTTCTCAGCACTGTTTTGGCTGCTCTGCTGATGACTGGGTTAGTTGTACACGACAGCACCATGCGCTGAATTGAGACCAGATTGGCTTTTGGCCCTCCTGGTGCAACCACCCCAAAAGCAGAATTTTCAGTCAGATGCTGAAAGTTCTGAACAACAAAGGTATCTGTTGTCACAACCCCTGTGCATTCAATAAAGAGGGAAAAGTGAGAAGTCTGAAATGAACGTTTTACTACTGGGCATTCAAGACATACAATATAAAAATAAAAATAGATGTTCCATCTTGGCTGCTGCCAGAAAACCAGAATAAACAGATAATGGAGATTGTGGAAGCCAGTCCATGTCAAACTTCAAGCCAGTAAAGGAAGATCCTCTGGCCTCCTTGATGCCCCTCTAATCTGGCATTTAACCTGGATTGGGGTGGGTGGGGGTGAAGAGTGCCCTCAAGTCACAGCTGACTTATGGCGACCCCTGGAATGGTTTTCATGGCAAGAGACTAACAGAGGTGGTTTGCCATTGCCTGCCTCTTCAGTCCTCGTCTTCATTGGAGGTTTCCCGTCCAAGTACTAACCAAGGCCAACCCTGCTTAGTTTCTGAGATCTGACAAGATCAGGCTCACCTGGGCTGACCAGGTCAGGGCAACCTGGATTGACACATCTCATAAAATGACGCCATTGTTTCCCCACCCCTCCCTTTCTTATCTAACAGCTGGCCTGGCTTACTCCAACCTGGTGTACGACTGGGTCAAAGCTGCAGTGATGTTTGGGGTCGTCAACACAATTGCCAGACTCGATCACCTGGACCCACCTCAGCCTCCAAAATGCATCACCATGCTCTATGTCTTTGCGGAAACGTGAGTGCCCGCCCAAGTGTTGATGGACTACAGAATTATGGTGACAAGAGCTCCATCACCCACATAAGATATTGTGTATGTAGAGGGAGGCCTGATGTGTGGGAATTATCAGATCAGCGGAGCAAACTTTACACGATAAAAGTTTCAGTGGTCGGTGTTTGTAGCTGGGGTGTTTGAACATCCCCTGGTTGGGCTCATGGTCTGTTCGCTGGTTGCAAGGAACTGATTTTTCAACAGACTGTTCATCTGTTTGTGAACCTGTTTGTGGCTGTTCAGCAGGTTACTTCAACTATTTCTTCTTAACAGTGCAGTACAGGATTTTACAGTGCAGTACACTGTGTTTTATGAATGTTGTTAGCTGCCCTGAGCCCATTTGTGAGAGAGCAGGGTATAAATCAAATCAAATCAATAAATAAATATATAAAGTCTTACATTACATTCAGTGCATTCACAGAGTGAAGCATGTGAATTAAACACTACATTTGTCCAGTTTTATTTTTAAAGTGAGTACACATTAGCCCTTTCTTACAAAAAGCTGTACATAAACTTACTGTAACCTGAGAACAAGGATACTGTGTCAATGCCAGGAAGAGAGTCAGGACCCAGGACCAACTAATGAAAAAAGCCTTGATTATTTTTTAAAAAATATTCATCCGTGTCTTGCAGGCACTTCGACAGAGGAATTAACGACTGGCTTTGCAAGTAAGGCTCCTCCTCAATGTTCCTTCCCTTTTCTTGGGGGGTCTCTGGGAAGCATCTAGTTCTCAGACCAAACAGATACTGGACCTAAATGGCTTCTGATAGGGTTGCCAGGCCAGGCCAGTGGGAAATGAGGTGGGGCAGAGTTATGGGGGGAGGGTAGTTGTCAGTGACGGCATGATATCACTTCCAGGATAAATAGAAGTGACATCACTCCTGTCTAGGAATCTCTAGAAATTCTATGGTCCTACCATAGAGTTTCTGCCAATTCCTAGAAAGGTATGATGTCACCAATCACCATTTAAAAATTGTTCTTTCTCCTGCTGGCCACAGGAGTGACTCCACCATTGGAGTCCATTAGAATTTGGTGACTCTGCTAAATTTTACAACTGTGGGAAAACACCCCCACATTTTATCTAAAGTTTCTAACGTTTTTTGTGAGCGTCTCTATAGAATACGTGAAAACGCTCAACACAAGTGCATGCAAGAACACACCCAAGTCTACATGCATAAAAACACTAGGGCTAGTCCTACCTCTGTACAGATTCTCCCCCTGGCCAAGCCACATATTGTACACTTCTGAAGCCACTTTGCTCTCTTGGGAACTCTGAGAGACTTCCAGTCTGTGGTCTATCTTTCCTGTAAATTACGTTTCCACGTCTTTCCTAGCATGATTTCCTGCCAGGGTTGATGAGAATCATAGTTTGAAGCCCTACTGCTCTCATTAGCCCCAGAAAGCCCATCAAATCTGAGCATGCACCAAAAGGGGCCATTGTCCACCTGACTATACGATGACAAATGGCGCCAACTGCACAGATGCAAACACACTCAAAATATGGCTTGTTTTATATTTAAGTTTTAAGTTTGACAGCATGTTAGAAATAGTTCTATTTTGTTTGGTAGAAGTCAGAAGCATTTCCCCCAACATGTAGTCATTAATCCTCAGGCAATTAAGTTGTAGAAAAGATAAAACCTATGATTTATTGCGGTAGATTCCATTCACAGCAACATCTTGAAGTAGAAAGAGAGTCCTCGTCTAAAGAGTCACTTCCTTATACTGTGGCCGCCTTGTGCGGCATCAAGACTGGATGTGGATGTGTGGATGAGGCCTTCATGGCAAGAGATTTGAAAAATACTTTCTTTGGAAGGCCATGAGGCAAGAAAAAGGATCCCCCAAGGGAAACAGAGAAAGAAGAAGAGTCAGGGGGTGTTCCTACCTTAGACAAAGAGAAACAACTTACTTAATCAAGAGAGTAATGCATACAGAAAGACATGCAGTGCCCCCCAGCGTCCAAGGCATGCTGAGTCGCCTATTGCAACATGCAGGCTGCTCAGTTCAAGAGAAAATGGGAATTGCAAGCAGGGTCAATTTATTTTTTGAGCATATTCTTCGCAAGGATCTCGGTATCTCTGCTTTTATGTTTTTGACTCCCAGATATGTCTACGATTATATTGGTGAGAACCATGACAACATCTTGAAGGAACTCATGGCTACCGTCTCCACTTTTGCCATCACCACCCTCTGGCTCGGTCCCTGTGACATTGTTTACATTTGGTCCTTTTGCAACTGCTTTGGCCTCAATTTTGAACTCTGGGTTCAGCAGTTCTTTCAAATGAAGACGTTTGCTGAGAAGGAGGTGAGATACGCACCCTCGACACACTTTCAGTCTTGTAGGATCTGTCAGGATTAAGGAACTGTTTCACTCTGGGTCACTCTACACGTTACTTCTTTTACGAGTTCTCCCTGGAGCCACATTGGGAAGAAGGTCCAGAGGAGTTAGCCGTGTTAGTCTGAGTAAAGTTAGTAAAGAGTCCAGTAGCACCTTTAAGACTAACCAACTTTACTGTAGCATAAGCTTTCGAGAACCACAGTTCTCTTCATTAGATGCAACTTTATAGTAGCATAAGATTTTGAGAACCACAGCTCTCTAACGATGCATCTAACGAAGAGAGCTGTGGTTCTCGAAAGCTTATGCTACAATAAAGTTGCATCTGACGAAGAGAGCTGTGGTTCTCGAAAGCTTATGCTACAATAAAGTTGCATCTGATGAAGAGAGCTGTGGTTCTCGAAAGCTTATGCTACAATAAAGTTGCATCTGACGAAGAGAGCTGTGGTTCTCGAAAGCTTATGCTACAATAAAGTTGCATCTGATGAAGAGAGCTGTGGTTCTCGAAAGCTTATGCTACAATAAAGTTGCATCTGACGAAGAGAGCTGTGGTTCTCGAAAGCTTATGCTACAATAAAGTTGCATCTGATGAAGAGAGCTGTGGTTCTCGAAAGCTTATGCTACAATAAAGTTGCATCTGACGAAGAGAGCTGTGGTTCTCGAAAGCTTATGCTACAATAAAGTTGCATCTGACGAAGAGAGCTGTGGTTCTCGAAAGCTTATGCTACAATAAAGTTGCATCTGACGAAGAGAGCTGTGGTTCTCGAAAGCTTATGCTACAATAAAGTTGCATCTGACAAAGAGAGCTGTGGTTCTCGAAAGCTTATGCTACAATAAAGTTGCATCTGACGAAGAGAGCTGTGGTTCTCGAAAGCTTATGCTACAATAAAGTTGCATCTGACAAAGAGAGCTGTGGTTCTCGAAAGCTTATGCTACAATAAAGTTGCATCTGACGAAGAGAGCTGTGGTTCTTGAAAGCTTATGCTACAATAAAGTTGGTTTGTCTTAAAGGTGCTACTGGACTCTTTACCATTAGGAAGAAAAGTGAGGTAAATAAATAACAAATAAATAAACTGGCGTTCAGAATTTCAGAGGTTCCATTGAGTCTACTAGAGGAATGTACTGATTTAGTTCATTTCTATGGTGCCTTTTTATCCCTTTAAAAAAAAAACAGAAATTCCTAAAATTATCTAACCATTTAAAAAAGTTAAGACGTGAAGCTGCCGTATACTGAGCCAGAGCATTTGCCCATCAATATATTGTGCACCTTGCTTGGCAGTGGCTCTCCAGGGTATCAGGTAAGGTTGCCAACCAACAGGTTGGGGGCCTGGAGATCTCCTGGAATTACAACTGATCTCCAGGTGACAGCGATCAGTTCCTCTGGAGAAAAGGGCTACTTTGGAAGGTGGGCTCTATGGCAGAATACCCCACCAAGGTATCTTCCCTCTCCAGGTTCTTCCCCTCAAATCACCAGGAATTTTCCAGCCCAGAGTTGGCAACCCTATAAAGTCAAGGTCTTTCATATCACATATTATCTGGTCCTTTTAATTGAAGATGCTGGGACTTACATGGAAGTCTGGGGCTCTGCCACGGAGCCATATTTCCTCCCCTCCACATTGTTATAGAAATTATCCATGAGATGGAAATACATCAGGGCGTGGCCATTGTCTGTTGTATGACAATTAAAAGTTATTTCTGGCTGTGGGGATTCTCGTTGTCCAACAGAATGAGTCCAGGACTATCCAAAAGTTTTGAGAATTCTATCTATCTATCTATCTATCTATCTATCTATCTATCTATCTATCTATCTATCTATCTATCTATCTATCTATCTATCTATCTATCTATCTATCTATCTATCTATCTATCTATCTATCTATCTATAGTCTGCCTTTCTCACTGAGACTCAAGGCGGATTACGCAGTGTGAGATTTGTACAGTCAATTTCAAGGACATTTCCATAAACAATGCCATAGGGTAAACAGAGACAAGTTTAAAAGACATAGCGTTAGCAAGAATCCAATACAGAGTAGAAAAAATACTGAAGCAGAACATAATTAATTCTAGGACTAACATTAGACAACATGGAGCACTGGTGGAACACAGGAGTACATATTTAAAGCAGCAGATAATATGTAAGGGAATATAGTGATGGAGTCTACGGTCCCTAACTCATTGGCGAAGCATCTGAGACCCCATCCCTACAATACAGCCCTCCCATTTGAGTAAAAAGCCTTTTTGAATAGTTCGGTTTCGCAACTCTTCCCCCTCCTGTTTTGTGCTTCTTTTCTGGGCAGGCCAAGATGTCGGAAGCAATGTCCCGGCGGATCAGAGGTTTCTTCGGAGCAGCCAATTTTTGGGCCATCGTCCTCTACAACATTCTTGCCCTTAACAGCTTGGATTTCGCCATCCTTGTTGCTCGGAGAATTCTCCAAATAGGTAACGTTCCTCTGCACCCCCTTCATTTGACCAGCCCCTTGGGATGGCTGTGAAGTACTTTTCCTAAAGGCATACTGAGCTGGTTACTCAAATACCAAATCTGCAGAAGAGCTACAGACAAGACGTGAACTGGTTTCTTGAAATTAGCATCAGAAATTCCTCCTTGATGCCTCCTCTTCACTTCCTATGAACCACCCACGCTTCTCCTATTCCCCCATCATTAATCTCTGTTGAAGGGATTTTTTTTAAATGGTGATGTCAGAGACATCCTTGACCATTTTCTTTTGGTATTCAGACCTGGTGCCCTTTCAGTCTATCCATTTCTCTTGTTGGGTATTCGGAGTTTGCTTATTTCTTTGATATAGTTTATGTGCAAATGAGGCACACGTAATATTGAAAAACAGCACACATTTTTGTAGGGAGAAAAGAACATGCACAAAAATAAAAACTCCAGGTTCGATTTGTGCCTATTGCAAAACCCAAATGGAGATTTTCAGGAAAACCAGCAGATGAGGAATTCAAAAGTATCCCTCGTTTTCACCAGTCCCATTGCATCCTTGATATCTTCCACTTGTCCTCTTATCCCTTAATCTTAGGCCACAACCCGTTTAATCCTTCCTCCAAGGAGTTCAGAGTGGCATACATGGGTCTCCCATAGGATTGTCAGCTGGGAGCATTTGGGGAATGGCAACATTTCGGAGAGGGCAGAGACTGGGGTAAATGATGTTTTGGTATCAATGACACTCTAGGAATTTCCCCAATGTCTATGGTAACAACCATAGAGATTAGGGGAATTTTCAGAGTATAGCAGATGCTATGAGGTCCGCCCCCTTTTTGCTCTTACTGTTCCATTGAGTGAGGGCAGCTGCTGGAGCATGTGAGCTGGAGGTTGCCCAGTGCAGTGAAAAAGCTGGTTCACCCTACACTCTCCTCCTGTGTTTTATCCTTACAACAACCCTGTGAGGTAGAGCCAAGCTACAAGTGATGCCTGACACAGGTTGGACACTTGTCAGCTTCCCTCAAGTTTTGATGGGAAATGTAGGTGCCCTGGTCTTACAACTTGGCTCTCCATTTAATTGAAGTTTACAGACCCCCCCCCCCACACACACACTCAGCAGAGAGGAAGGGTGGTGCCTGGCGAGATCCTGACGCCTGCACTCCCCTCCCAACCGCATGTTCTCCCTCCCCATAGACTGCCGCTCTGTAAACTTCAATTAAATGGAGAGCCAAGCTGCAAGACCAGGACGCCTACATTTCCCATCAAAACTTGAGGGAAGCTGACAAGTGTCCAACCTGTGTCAGGCGTCACTTGTAGCTTGGCTCATAGTGTGTGAAAGTGGGACAGGCCCAAGTGCATCCTGTCACTGAGAAAGAATTATTGGCCCACATTTCCTAAGTTCCAGAGATCTGCAGCTCTTGGGGTTCCCTGGAGAGAGAGAATAATCATTGAACTACTTTAAGCCTGCGTCTAGATCTCTCTCAAGAGCACCCTGTGAAATCTCACACCACATACTGAGGCTTGGCTGACCGTATCTCCTTCCCTGTCGGTCTCAGGTTTCCCGCTCAGCACTTTCTCCATCTGGTTCATCACATACTGTGGCGTGCAGCTGATCAAGGAGAGAGAACGATTCCTAGCCATCCGGGAGGAGAAAGAAGGCAAGGAAAAGGGCGAGTAATGGAGAGAGGGAAGCCTGCCTCCAAGATGGCCGCCGTCACTCAGGGCCCTTACAGGAGGGCAAAGCCCAAGACCCCCGAGCGCTCTGTCCCCTGCCACAAAGCCATACGTCAGCCATGTACAAAAGTCACCTGTGTAATAATATCCTTCTCCCATTTAAATAAAAAAATATTTTCTATTAAGATGTCATCGCAATTGGTACCAACGTTTTTGCTGTGTGCGTTTTCGTTTCACCCTGTCTATGGCTAGGACTCAAGAGAACTTATATTTATGGCCAACTCACGAGTCACATTCTATAAACAAGTCATAGAATCATAGAGTTGGAAGGGGCCATACAGACCACCTAGTCCAACCCCCTGCCCAGTGCAGGATCAGCCTAAAGCATCTCTGACAAGTATTCATCCAGCCTCTTCTTGAAAACTGTCAGTGAAGGGGAGCTCACCACCTCCCCTTCAGTGCAGCTACATGCATGGAAAAGAGACTCACAGCAGCCCTGAGAAGGTACACTAAGCTCTCTCTTTAACACATGTGACTAGTGTATCAGCAAATCCAAAGGTGGTATTGGTGCTCAAAGGGTCTGCACATGTCAGCCTCTTGACATATGGAGAGCTCCTCTGAGCATGTCGAAAGTGCACACAAATGCAAACTGGATTTGCTGAGACGGAGGTGAGATGCTCACCCTCACAACATTTCGTCTTCTAGGATCTTTCAGACTTAAGGAACTGTTTCACTCTGAGTCACTCTACGCATTACTTCTTTTACGAGTTCTTCACGTAACCAACCCACGCTCTGCGCAGACACACACTCGCTTGGAGATTGGCTTCTATAAAAAAAACCCAGAGTGTAAATGGGCTTGGAAAGCTGTTGCCAGGGGAGGGAAAGCTTTTGCTTTCTCCCAAGCTCCCCCCCCCCCGGTGCAAAAACAATGCAGAGGGGAAACCTTTCCCCATTTCTGCTGCTCCATGTGAGGCTATCGTGTACATGTGTGGCAGCAGAAAGGGGAAAACTCCCCCCGCCACACTGTTTTTGCATGGAGAAAAAAAAGATTGGGAGAAAGGCAGGAGCACTCCTTCCCCCGGTGGCAGCTTTCTGAGCCCATTTGCACTCTCAGTTTTTTATAGGAGCCAATCCCTGAGCTGACATGTCTGTGCAAGGGATCCCAGGTGCCTGCTGGTGGCGGGCAACCTCCCGGCAGTTTGCTCGCCTGTCCACAGTTTACTGGCAACTGGTGGGAGATTGCAGGCCACCCAGCAATTGCCTACCACCAGCAGGAACCTCAAGAACAATGTCACCATGCTGGATGCTGGAGTACTCCTGCACTTTGGTTGGGTCAAAGGGGCACTCCCGTAGCCGGTGCGATGATGAAACACCCGGATGTGATGTCATTGCATTGGTACTGGGAGTGAACAGCCTCTTCCTGGGGAGCACCGGGTCCCCCTCCCACCGGAAGGATATAGGAACATGCAAGCCTAGTCTACGTGGAGCACAGGTTGACTCCGTGGAGAACTCATAAAAGAAGTAACATGTAGAGTGACCCTGTGATGGAAGCGCGATGCAGTTCTAGGACTGCCTTGCCAATCTAGAGGTCAAACTGGAAGCCAATCAGGGTCAATGAAAAGGTTTCTAAAAGCAAGATACCTAGCAGGAGCAGACTGGTTGAGAAAAGCGACTCTGTTTTGAACTGAAGGAGAGATTCGGGCCCTAAGGATGCCAAATCTGGCCCATTGCTTACCTCGAGCAGCTATGAACGATCTGGAAGCTTCACGCAAGCAAATTTCATAACCCATCTTCCTCACAATGCCGGTGACACTGAGGATATTGACAGTCACCCCTTCGGCATGACTCAGGACAAATGGATCATTCACTCCCTACTTGACGGTCCAGTCTGTACAGTTCCATGCGGCGTCAATGTGAAGGCCGTGACGACTAAATTCCACACCCCTCTCCAGGAGAACTGACGCACTCGGTTCACTCACAAAGTGTCTAAATTTAAACGGGGCAGCTGGGCCTGCTGGAATTTTGCAGAAGGGTCTAAACTGAGATGCCGACGGCGTGAGCGATCGACTGGAGAGGCTAAATAGGAGTGCAGACAAGCGGGGTTTCCATTTCATGTGTTTGGGGCCTCTCCTGCACCACAGCCTTCATTCGAAGTTAAGTTAGCATAACTAAAGGCTGATGTGACATAAGCAGTGAGTGAAGCCCCCGTTTTGGAGTTTGGAGAAGACTGCACATTCAACCTGAAATCTTAAAAAAAAAAAATGTAATACTAATTTCGTTACCACTGAAATCATTAGTCATTTCGGGGGTGGATTTTGGCCATCAAAAAAGTGCTTTAGAATCCTTTGGCTCACAGGTCAGAGCTCAGCCTATGGCATTTTTCTGTGCTAGAATTTGGGGCATGCAACCTCCAGTGCCATGGGAAGTGGTTTAGGGGTGTCAACTCCAGGTTGAGAAATTCCTGGAGATTTTGAAGTGGGGGAGGGAAGCTGGGGGATGGCATGGTTTGGGGAGAAGAGGGACCTCAGCAAGGATATGTTGCCACAAAGCCCACCCTCTGAAGCTGGCATTTTATCCAGGGTAATTGATAGGGTTGCCAGGTTCCTATACCCTCCCTGCAGGAGGAGGGGACCTGGCACTAATCTCGTGTCGCTCACATGGTTGTTCTTTGTGCTCCCCGGTGCTTGCACGATGATGTCACTTCCGGAAGTGATGTTGCTGAACCCCCCCCCTCAGGAGCGAGCACACCATGCGTGTTCCTGGGGTGCCTGGTGGTGCGTGACCTCCAGGGGGTTTGCCACCTCTTGTCAATCGCTAGCACGTTGGAACTATGGCTTATTTCTTTCATCCACAGGTTGAAGACCATCATAGGCTGATTCTGCACACGTTGGATAATGCACTTCCAATCCTCTTTATAGATCATTTGGAATGGATTTTTTCGTGTGCGGAACAAAAAATCCACCTCAAACTATTGATAAATTGCATTGAAAGTGCATTATCCAATGTGTGCGGAATCAGCCATAGAGAAGAACTAAAGCTGAACAATCTTTTTATCATGCAGCCGTTCTACCGTAATACAATCCGTCATTTGCCAACTGTGTGGAGGGAGAAACTGAGATCCAAACTACAAGTGACGCCTTACACAGGTTGGACACTTGTCAGCTTCCCTCAAGTTTTGATGGGAAATGTAGGCATCCTGGTTTTACAGCTTGGCTCTCCATTACAGCTGCAAGACCAGGATGCCTACATTTCCCATCAAAACTTGAGGGAAGCCGACTAGTGTCCAACCTGTGTAAGACGTCACTTGTAGTTTGGCTCTGAGTTTGGGTGACCATCTTTGAAGAATTTGCCTATAAAGAAGTAAAATCTATGAAATGGGAATTGGAAACATGCGAGCTAAAACCCGTCGGCTGCATGATAAAAAGATTGTTCAGCTTTAGTTCTTCTTTATGATGGTCTTCAACCTGTGGATGAAAGAAATAAGTCACTGAAATTGACCAATACTCTTGTTTTTCACCAGTTGGAGTTCTTACAAAATGAACTTGTGATCTCAACTAACTTATGAACGTATTTATTGTATTTATTTATTATATTTATTGTATTTGCACTTAACACTTTTGCACTTTGCACAATCTAAAACTGTAAAAATTTAATTTTTTTTTTCAAAAATTGCTAAAAGTTTTGTGACTGCTTGTGAATTGTTTTTTGCCCGGCTTATGGTTATAGTTGCTTAACGTACCCGGGTGGTTCCCCCTTGTTCGTTGACTACCTGGAGGCTGGCAATCCTAAAATAACAAGCATATATGCAGGTGGGATTTGATCTAGCGCTCTGAATACCTTTTGTTACTAGAATTGGTCTCCTTGCGAGTAAGAGAATTTGTGGGGGAATTAGCGAGCAAGGAAGACAGCTATGCGAGAGGCCAGTAACTATGGGATCTTGTGCGCCAGCGTCTACGAGGATCCCTTCCTCTAGAGAACCCTTTCAATAAGCAGGCAGATATTCAATCAAAAAGGGTTTTTTATTTAAAATATTACAGATCAATTGCACACAAAACACACAGCACACGCACACACAGAGCTAACTAGAAAAAAACAGGGAGGAAAGTTGGAGAGAGTTGCAGAGTTGGATTTATAGTTATCAGGTCCAGAAGATTGAGGGTGTCCAAGAGAGAGCAGCTTCGGTGACCAGTACTTCATGGCAAGAGGGAGAAGGGCTCAGACATGCCATCTGAGGATGTGTGGAGCGTCCAGAACACACACACACTGAGAACATGGCAGGACAGTCATATATCCTGTGTAACTTGCCCTGAGGCAAGACTGAGAGTCTCTGCCCTGAAACAATGCCTTAATGGTTCTTCCCAGGGAGGGACAAAGGACAGGGAAACTGTCTCCAGGGTTAGACAATAAGGCTGGTGAACTGCCTCCAAGGTGGGACAATGAACTAGGAAGGTTTGACTAGGTCTTCCTGGGAGGAACTATAGGTATAAAGGGTTATTTGATGACCCACAATGGCTGGATGGCTGAGGCTATAATAGGAGAGTGGGTAAAGGGTAGAATTGGCAGGGTGTGTGAAAAGTACTTCATTCAAGTACCTCTGGAGACCCCCACTTGTTCTGTGGTTATGGACAAACTCCGGGGTGTGGGGCTAAGTTAGCCTTACTCCTCTTCTCACATTCCAGTCCTTTCCCATCTCCTGCCCAGCCAGGCAGCTTGTCTGTGTTTTAAACACATGAGCAGAGGGGCTTATGGTATTGCCATATTCATAAGCCTTAATATTGTGAAGGCAAGTATGACCACTTACACTTTGTATGAACTCTTTGGCTAAACACACGTCACGAATATTGTGTTTCAACCAATAGCTACTTAGGCCATGTGGCCAAAAGGAAATTTCTGTCTCAGGGCCATCGTACTCCTGCACATCAGTTGTTGGTACACAGCAACGAAGGAAGGTTGAGGGTTTCTCGGAGACATCGTCCAGTTGGCTACAGTGGGTCTGATGCAGCAGGACTCTTCCTTACGTTCTTAGGAGACATATTGCAAATAAACTGAAATATCTATCCAAGCAGTCCAGATTTCTAAAATACTGTACATAATTACAGCGGGGGGAGGGGAATTCTCAGCACAGTTATTAATAAGCACTGGACAAAGTTCATAGCCCAGTTGCTAATCCGCTTTTTCTTGTCTTCTCTGCAATAATACCCCATGGATGTTCCCTATATTCGAAGCATACATTTTTTTTCCAGTTCTTCTTAAATTTTTATTTTTCCTTCTCTTTGTTCATCATTGTTCCTCTGTGCATTTGCACGCTGGTTACTGCAAAAGCACAGGCCAGGGGAACAGAAAGTACCAGGACTGGTCCAAGTAGACGGCGCAGTATAATGCTTTTTAAACTACTTCCTGGTCATATGACTGGAGGCCAAACTTGCCATATCAGCTCTCTCTTTCCGACCATGTAGACAGGAGCATCGTAAACATTATTCTCAGGGTTTTTTTTCTGGGAAAAGAGGTGGTGGAACTCTTAAGAGAGAAATGAGTAAGAAACACACAGGATTCTTTGAAATAATATTATTTTCAAGCACAATTGCTGAGTATTTTCAAGAGGTGCCGGAACTCCGTTCCACTGTGTTCACCCTGAAAAAAAGCCCTGATTATTCTCAACATCAACAATAATAATGTTCTATCAAAATTTCCTGTTATTATACTCATTTTAATTTTGGAAATGTATCATCCTGACACACCAGTGGAGTGCTTCAGGTCCTATCGGGCTGCTATGTACAGCAGCTGCACACATGACCCTTGCGCATTCAATTGCTCTCAGAGCATCACAGAGGAGTGGCCCTTCTGAAAGATTAAAGAGTCGGTCAAAATGTTAAGTCCCTTTGGAAAGGGGCAAATTAATACAGATGGGAAAATATAATCCACAGAAGCAGAGAGGATTAAGCATGCGGCTGGGAGAAGCTTTGCTAACCCTTTATTCGCAGGAAAAGGCACGCCAAGTACAGATCAGATTATACGAATGGCAGCTGCCTCTCTCCCACTGCTACACCTGTAAATGGAAATACCCAGAAGCAATCCGCTCAGAAAAAAATCCTTGTTCTGGGATTGGAACAGGGCCGTTTCCAGATGGCTTACCTGCCTACGGAACGTCGCGCCATCTTGCAGGGAAAACGCGAAATATCGCATTTTCTCGCACGTCGCATGACGTCGCGCAAAACTCGTGTGAGAAAACATGATATTTCACATTTTCCCCGCAAGATGGCGCGATGTTCCGGAGGCAGGTAAGCCATCTGGAAATGGCCCAAGACTATATAAATCATGGGAGCGGGGGAATGCTTACATACCATCCAAAATGTATGACCCTTCCAAGATCCAGGTTTTCAAACCACCAACTTCTCATTTTTGACAAACTCGGTCAGCTGTGAATCCCTGCCTCCAAACAGAAGCCCTGACACCATCATGCTTGAGCCGGCAGGATTTGAATCCAGGGGCACCTTAAAGACCCCCAAGATTTTCAGAGTGTAAGCTTTAGAGAGCCGGAGCTCTTGCAATAGAACAGCAGGATTTGAGTCCGGCGGCACCTTAGAGACCAACAAGATTTCTAGAGGGTAAGCTTTTGAGAGTCAGAATGATGTAAGCAAGTTTGGTTCCCTGTTGGGAAGAAAGGTGGGCATATAAATGAAGTAAATAAATAAATAAATTCCTTCATATAATTGCCCTGATCTGAATCCGCCCTTCTTGCAGCTGCCACGTACCTTTCAAAATGTTGGAAACATCTGTTCGTGGCACTCTGAGCGAGGTTGCTAAGAAATTCCCGGTTTGGCTTCTTGAATATTGCAGCCAGCCCTGGATTGAGGTTTCTTCCAGTGCACAATGTGCGTTTTTGTTCCTCATCTGTTCAGCCTGTACATTTAGAAAATTTTCTCTCCCAAAACACCCACAGTCTGCAAAATAAGTTCCTCGCAAGGAAACCAAATTTTGTAAAAGGCTGCCTCTGGAACTGCCTGCCACTGGAAGAAAGGCTCACCAAACAGTATGTGCATGAACGCACACTTATCTATTTATTTATTTATTTTATTCGATTTATACCCTGCCCTCCCCACAGATGGGCTCAGGGCGGCTAAGCCTCCTTACACCAAGTCAGACCATTTAGGGTTGCCAACTTCTAGGTGGTGGCTGGAGATCTCCTGGAATTACAACTAATCTCCAGGCCACGGAGATCAGTTCCCCTGGAAAACATGGGAGGTTTGGAGGGTGAACTATATGACATTATAACCCCACGGAGGTCCCTCCTCTCCCCAAACCTCACTGTCTTCAGGATCTACAGCAAAACCTCTAGGAATTTCTTATCTTGGAGCTGGCAACCCTACTATTGGTCCATCAAGAACAGTATTTCCTAGTCAGACTGGCAGCAGCTGTCTGGGCCCTCAGGTATAAGTCTTTCACATTACCTATGCCTGGTCTGTTTTAACTGGAGATGCCAAGGACTGAACTTCTGACCTTCTGCATTCAAAGCTGAGTCTTTTGTGCTGAGCCACAGCCCCTCCCGTGGAAGAAAAAAAATCACAGAGACAAGCAAAGATCAGAGGCCTTTGAAACCCGGACTGATTTCCTTCTGTTACAACAAGTGATGTCAGATGTGTTTCTTCATTATTTATTCTGCTCTGACTTTGCAATATATTTTTAGCATGCTAAGCCTTGCCTCCAGATTTAGACGAGGGGAGCAGAAGTGTCCGTGGCCAGCAACACCCCACAGTTGCTGAGGATGACCGGAGGGACGACTCTGTCTGTTTGATTCACTACAAAACACAAATCTGTTTCGCCAATATGGTTCCAAAGGCACTCGCTCACCAGTCTTTTTTGGGACGGCCCCTCCCGGCAAAGACCACTCCGTAGTGAATCAGGAAAGCTGCTGTCACAGATCTAGAATTACCCTTACAGCTGTTCCCAAGCTTCCTTGTCTTTCCCTCACTCCCAGCCCCCCACCATCTCTCCCTGATGGGCCAGTGTGTCATATTAAAAGGTGATCAGCTTACACACATGTTCCAGAATGGATTCCCTAAGCTTTGTAACGCTGTAGGCTATATATAAAAACCCTCTTGCTGGAGAAAGCCAGCCATAGAGGCAGCTGCGATACCGGCCAGACTGCTATCTTCTTTGTGCTCCTTCTGAAACAAGAGAGGTTCGTGGGGGCTCTGACCAGACAAGAGCGAGGGAATTGCCAGCAACTGCCATGGCTTTGCCTTTTGACCAAGCTGAGGAATCCCGTCTCTACCAGCAAACCCTCCTGCAGGACGGGCTGAAGGACCTACTCGATCATAACAAGTTCCTTGACTGTGTCTTGAAAGTCAAGGGGAAAGAATTCCCGTGCCACCAGCTGGTGCTTGCTGCTTGCAGCCCTTATTTCAGGGCCATGTTTCTCTCGGAAGGGGAGGAAAGCAAGAAGAGGGAGGTCAGCTTGGAAGATGTTGACCCCGAAGTCATGGGCAAGATTCTCCACTATATCTACACATCAGAGTTGGAGATCACCGAGCAGAACGTCCAAGACATTTTCTCTGTAGCCAACATGTTCCAGATCCCTTCCATTTTTACAGTCTGCGTCTCCTTCCTCCAGAAGAGACTTTGCCTCAGTAATTGCCTGGCCATTTTCAGGCTCGGATTGATGCTGGATTGTGCCCGTCTGGCAGTGGCAGCCAGGGATTTCATCTGCCACCAGTTTGCTCTGATCTCCCGGGATGAGGAGTTCTACCAGTTCTCTGCCGATGAGCTCATCGCTATCATCTCCAGTGATTCTCTTAACATTGAGAAAGAGGAGTCCGTCTTTGAGGTGGTGATGAAGTGGGCCGTAGCTAAGGATCGTGAGAGCCGGGCCCAGGCCCTTCCGGTGGTCTTTGAGAGCATCCGCTTCCGTCTCATGGACAAGGATTACCTCAAGAATCACGTGGAGAAGCATGCCTTGGTTAAGTCCAGCCCTGAACTTCTGAAGAAGATCCAGATGGTGAAAGATTCTCACGAGGGGAAATTCACAGTGGTGAAGAAGACAACTGGGAAGAAAAAGAAGGAGAAAAAAACAGGGGACAACATCATAAATGGAGGAGTTGAGGAGGGGGATGACAAAGAGGAAGAGGACGTCCTTCCGGGGATCTTAAATGATACGATGCGTTTTGGGATGTTCCTTCAAGACCTCATTTTCATGATCAGTGACTCAGGGGCAGTGGCTTATGATCCCGGGGCGAATGAATGCTACTTTGCCTCCGTCTCGTCACAGATCCCAAAGAATCATGTCAGCCTGGTCACCCGGGAGAATCAGGTTTTCATAGCAGGTGGACTTTACTACAATGAGGACAATAAAGAGGATCCCATGAACTCCTATTTCTTGCAGGTATTGGATAAATTTTCTGCCCTTGAGCTGGAAACAATATGCAGATTTTGGCTTCTGGGCAAAAAAGATAAACACGCTTCCTCTTGGAGCAGAGAGTCAGCTTGATTTTATTGTTGACTGGGTTGGGTTTAGGTGTAGGTCAATTAAACCGGCTTGACTCGATTTCAGACACGCATATTGGCCTTGAATTGCAAAGCTGTCTACACTTGAGAAAGGCAGTTATAGATTTTTTGAAGAACCTAAGAATTGTCTTGATAGGGGGCAGGGGGCTCAGATGAAGGGTCCGGCAAGCCCAGCATTGTGTCTCCAGCCAGATACCCCTGAGAAACTCACAAGCTAAGTATGATGGTGATGGTACCAGGGTCAGTTTCCAGGGGCAGCCCAAGGAGGCAGCAGCTGATCTGCCACTGTGGTTCAGCTTGCTTCTGGCTATTGACAGCATGGGTGACAACAGGATTTGCTTCCTGGGCTGCCACTTGTCAGGCCCAAGCCAAGGCCTGGCCCCTGAGGCACTGCCACGAGATAGGGTTGCCAGCCTCCAGGTAGGGCTAGAGATCTCACAGAATTACAACTGATCTCCAGGCAACAGAGACCAGTTCCCCTGGAGAAAATGGCAGACGTGGAGGGTGGGGTGTATGGCATTATACCCTTCTGAGCTCCAGCCCCTCCTCTTGCCAAACCCCACCCTTCCCTGGCTCCTCCCCAAAAATCTCCAGTTATTTCCCAACCCAGAGTAACCCTACCACAAGGGTTGGCTTAGACCTAGTTTCTGGTGGTAGTCAAGACAGCAACCTGGTTTGACAAAATCCCTGGAATCAGGCCTGGGTGATGCTTCTCTGTCATTTGTCTTAGCATCCTGGATTCAGACATATAAGGTCATCATTGGCTTCAGAGATTTAAGAAATACAAATTATTTGGATGTCTTCATCACTTTCCCCCTCTATTAGCCCAATTTCTATCAGTCTTAATGTTTAAGATGCTCATTAATATGCTTGAGGCTAACAACAGAGGGGATTGTTAGCAACATATCTTGCCTGTAACCTTCTCAGAGGCATGTCATTGGCTACTGTTCAATGTCATAAAGCTAGGATACCTTGGGGACCCTGTTTGGGTAGAAAGGTGGCATTGAAACTTTTAAAATAAATTAGGCAGACCCATTTGTCTGGATGGATACAGCAGGCCTAACTCTCCAACTGTGTTAGTCACTAATATAAGAGTTCTTATTATTCATACTAGCATGTGTAGCCATCCAGAGCACTCAAAACCCTTTGCACATTTTTGTCCATTAATCCTTACAACAACCTTGCAAAGTAGTGCAGTATTACCATCCTCCATATTGTAGGCTGAGGGCTCAGGCTGAGAGCAAGGCCGGCCCATGACTACATAATGAGCTGATGAGTGAGCTGACATTCGACCCGTGGCTTCTCGGCACCGATACATAAAGTGGGTTTTGACCTTGTAACTTGTGCATGTTCTTTATCTCATTTCTATTCTGAAAGCTGCTCTACCAATAGATAGCGGATAAAGATGTTGTCCCAGGTTTTTAACAATTAGGGTTTTTTTATTCGTAGGAAAATAGCAAATAGTCCAGTAGCACCTTTAAGACTAACCAACTTTATTGTAGCATAAGCTTTTGAGAGCCACAGCTCTCTTCATCAGATGCATCTGACAATGAGAGCAGTGGTTCTCAAAACCTGTCGATGCATCTGACTAAGAGAGCTGTGGTTCTCAAAAGCTTATGCTACAATAAAGTTGGTCAATCTTAAAGGTGCTACTGGACTAACATGACTAGCTCCTCTGGATTTATTCACAGGGGGTCTGCTTCTGTTTGCTTGCTCAAAATATATGCTACATTTTTTTTGCTGCTACATTATACCTTACCTTGACCTGGATAGCCCAGATGAGCCTGATCTCATCAGAACTTAGAAGCTAAGCAGGGTCGGCCTTGGTTACTAATTGGATGGGAGACCTCCAACAAAGACCAAGGTTGCAGAGGCAGGCAATGGCAAACCACCTCTGTTAGTCTCTTGCCATGAAAACCCCACTAGGGGTCTCCATAAGTCAGCTATGCCTTGAGGGCACTTTCCTCCACCACCACCACTGTATATCTTGTTGATTTTAAATTTTACTGCTGCTGCTTTTATTCCTTTAATGGTGGCAGAGCAACTGCTTTGCACGTGGAAGGTCCCAGGCTCAGTAGCCAGCATCTCCCAGTGATAGGTGATGTGAAAGACCTCTACCTACGGTTGCCAGCTCTGGTATGTGCACTTCCTGGGCTTTTTGAGGGTGGAGCCTGGGAAGGGTGTGGTTTAGGAGGGAGAGGGACCTCCATAGACTCCACCCTCCAAAGGAGCCCATTTCTCCAGGGGAACTGATCCCTGTTGTCTGGAAATCAGTTGTACTTCTGGAAGATTGTGGGCTGGAAGCTGGCAGCCCTACCTCTACCTGAGACCTTGGAGAGCCGTTTTAGATTACACTGTTGCCTAGGAAACTGATTGATTGGCGCCAGGCTGTCTGCAGTGATGAACCAAAAAAGGAACCAAACGAACCAGCCTAAAAGTTTGTGGAGGTTCATCAGAAATGGGATCTGACGAACCACTGGTTAACGAACCACAAACCGGCCTGGTTCGTCACGAACTTTGGTTCGTATTTCGGTTCTTGCCCATCTCTACTTGAGACCCTTACAGTAGGAGGCAGTTTACCAGTCATGTAAACAAATAACCACTAAAGCAGCAGAGCATAGATTAGGGATCCTTTGGGTACCGTTCCAATATATCCTGCATTTTCCTTTTTAAGTGTTTGCCAGCTACGTGCAGTAATGAATTCCATCTGAGAGCACATTCTGGGTAAGAGAACTGTGATGTTTCATTAAGGTCCTTTCCCCAACAGATGCCATCTGTTAACAATCTCTAGGGATAGGCACTCTATATGCACTTTAGAAGATCTGCTTGAGGACAGCCGAGCAATAATCTATGAGGATTTCTTTTCTATTTTTTTTGCAACCTTTCTTGATGACGTGGCTTGGGCAGTGACTGTCTTCTTCTTCTCCGCAGTATGACCACCTGGATTCGGACTGGCTGGGCATGCCCCCTCTGCCCTCCCCACGCTGCCTGTTTGGCCTTGGCGAGGCAGAAAACTCCATCTTCGTGATAGGAGGGAAAGAGCTGAAAGAGGGAGAGCAGACGCTAGACTCCGTCATGTGCTATGATAGACTGTAAGTGCAAACTGCCAGGATAGGATTGCCAACTCCAGGTTGGGAAATTCCTGGAGATTTGGGGGTGGAGACTGGGGAGGGTGGAGGGATAATGCCATCAACCCCTCCCCCTCAAGCAGCCATTTTTTCCAGGGGAACTGATCTCTGTAGTCTGAAAATAGCTGTAATTCTGGGAGATTGCCAAGGCTTTACCTGGAGGTTGGCTACCCTAGAACACAATGGGGGCAAATGGAGGGTTTCAGATTGTACAGACATCAGAAGAGAAATTATGCAAATGTCAAAAATGTTGCTGCTACATCATATCTGGGTACAACCTGGAAGTGACAAAGGGTAACTCTAGGAATCACTGTAAACTCTATGCTCGTGCTGAGATGGAAGATCTATTCATGACTCTAGGCTGCAGCAAAGCTGTGGGTCAGGACAGGAGCAGCAACTCAATTTTTGCTTTCCAGAATTGCAAACAAATGTCTCCCCAAGCAATATTGATTCAGTCCAAAGTCTACCTGAAGAGTTCACTTCTTCTGAAGGATGTGTGTGAATCTGCCCTTAAGAGAGACAGCAACGGAATGTTCATAAACATTATGAGTGATGACTGAGTCACAGAATCTTGATATAGTGGTTGCTCTGCGCTGTTGCTATGAAGGAAAGCAGAAGGAATTTGTGGCGAGGCACAGGAAAAAAGCTCGTACAGGGTCCACGAATGGGGAAATGCCCACGGTTGAATATTTCCCTGGTGCACAGGGTATAAATGGTTTGGGGAGGGGGTGAATGTGACATCTTGTGGGGAGGTGGGGAAGCAGAGGGTCATGAAAGCCAAGGTAACAGTGGGCTTGCTGGCTGCCCAGAAAAGTGGTACGAGTGTATGTAGCTTACCTGTGTCGAAAGTTCACTGCTCTTTTCCCAACAGGTCCTTCAAATGGGGCGAAGCAGACCCCCTCCCTTACGCAGTCTACGGCCACAGCGTGGTATCCCACAACAACCTCATCTACATCATAGGAGGCAAAGGAAACGATAAGTAAGAAAGACTACAGCATTACTCTCCATGGTGTACTCAACATGAGGATAGATCCAGAGGACTTAGCCGTGTTATTCTGTAGTTACAAAACAGTCAAGAGTCCAGTAGCACCTTTAAGACTAACCAACTTGATTGTAGCGTAAGCTTCTGAGAACCACAACTCTCTTCATCAGATGCATTGTCAGCTGTGGCTCTCAAAAGCTATCTGACAAAGAGACCTGTGGTGCTCGAAAGCTTACAATAAAGTTGGTTAGTTTTAAAGGTGCTACTGGACTCTTGACTATTTCAATAGGAGGAGTGTTGAAAAGAACAACCTTTCTCCCTTGCCTCCACGCAGATCCTCCCTAAAACTCGAGGAAGGGAGAGCAAACTGCCTGGCTGGACAGAAAGGACAGAAAGGAAGTCGTGGCTGGCCACCCTCCATAAACTAAATAGCCATCTGGACCACGAAAATTCCAAAATGCACTTTCATTAGCCATGCAAATGTCTCACAGAAGGAGCCACTGACTGAACAAGAACATAAGGGTAGCCATGCTGGATCAAATCAATAGTTCATCTAGTCCAGCAACCAGAGCTAGTCATGTTATTCAAAAAGGCTTTTGTGTTGTAGGGAGGGGTTCTCAGATCCTTCGCTAATGAGTTAAGGACCATAGACTTCACCACTGTGTTGCCTTATGTACTGTTGTATTCAGGGCTTTTTTTCTGGGGAAAGAGGTGGTGGAACTCAGTGGGTTGCCCTCAGAGAAAACGGTCACATGGCTGGTGGCCCCGCCCCCTGATCTCCAGACAGAGGGGAGTTTAGATTGCCCTCTGCGCCACTCAGTGGCGTGGAGGGCAATCTAAACTCCCCTCTGTCTGGAGATCAGGGGGCGGGGCCACCAGCCATGTGACCATTTTCAAGAGGTTCCGGAACTCCGTTCCCCAGCGTTCCAGCTGAAAAAAAGCCCTGGTTGTTTTAAATATGTGCTCCTATGAGCAACCTGTGCTTCATGTGGTCTAATGTCAGCCCTAGAATTGCTTATGTTCTGTTTCAGCGTTTCTTCAACTCTGCATTGAATTCTTGCTAATGCCACGTCTTTGTAAACTTGCATTTATTTACCCTATGGCATTGCTTATGGAAATGTCCTTGAAATTGACTGTACTAATCTCACACTATGGGCCAAACTACAAGTGACGAATGACACTTGAATGGCAAGTGTATTCCTCCCTGTTCACTTGCCCTCCACTTGCTCTCCACTCAATCCACTTGCCGTTCAAGTGTCATTCGTCACTTGTCTTGGCCCTATGTAATCTGCCTCGAGTCTCAGTGAGAAAGGCGGACTATAAATGACATTGATGATGATGATGATGATGATGATGATGATGATAGTACAGGGAAGCAAGCAGGGCCCAACCAGAACAGCCCTTACCTGTTGATTCCTCCCCAGCATCTGAGAATCAGAGGAGGCTAACCACCAACAATAGACTTATCCTCCTTCAGCCTGCATAAAATCCACATAAACCAGTGGCTACCACTATATCTTGTGGCAGTGAGTCCCACAAGTCAGCTGTTCATTGTGTGAAACAGTCCTTCCTTTTGTCTATGGTTGAGGAAGAGGCACACATGGGACACACATGAAGGGTTGGTGTTGTTAGAAAGGTTGTGGGGGAAGACATTTTATTTCTTCATTTACGCCATTTCTAGCCCACCTCTTTCTCAGGCAGGGCCCAAAGCAGCAAGCTATCAATCTAAAACAGGACAACTAATTACCAGAGGAGTTAGCTGTGTTAGTCTGTAGTTGAAAAATAGTAAAGAGTCCAATAGCACCTTTAACCAACTTTATTGTAGCATAAGCTTTCAAGAGCCACAGCTCTCCTCATCAGATGTATGATGCATCTGATGAAGAGAGCTGTGGTTCTTGAAAGCTTATGCTACAAGAAAGTTGGTTAGTCTTAAAGGTCCTACTGGACTCTTTATTATTTTGCATCTAATTACCATTACCTAAAAACGAATTGAATCACCTACCCTCTGCCCAGTGGCATACAGGAGAACTTTTTGCACCTCCATTGAGCCTAAAATCCCTCCCCCCCCCATCTAATTCTATCGCAGGAAGTGCCTAAACAATTTGAGCGTCTACAACTTCAGCAAGTTCGAATGGAAGGAGTTGGCACCAATGAAGACGGCCCGTTCGCTCTTCGGGGCCACCATACACAACGGCAAAATTTACGTGGCGGCCGGTGTGACCGACTCCGGTTTGACCAACTCTGTGGAAGTTTACGACATCGCAGCCAACCGGTATGTCTTTTGTGGCAGTGCCTGCCTTGTGTAAGGAAGATCTAGGGGAAGAACATGGAAAGCTTGCCTTCCATAGAGGCACCAGTGGGGCGGTCTTTAGCTGTGCCAAATGGCAAAACTAGATCTAATGGACAAATTACAGGCAGGTGGATTTCAGCTGAACGTTAGGAGAAACATCCTAATGTTATTAGCGCTTTGAGTTACAGGGAGGGGAGGGGAAGGGTGTGCCCCTCAGTAGGACAGAGACAAGGCAGCCATGTGGGAATGCTCTTGACTTTGAATTTCCTGCATTGATCAGAGGGTTAGGACTAGATGACATCAAGGATCCTTCCAAGCGCTGAGATGTATCTGGATTCTATGCTATTCTTCCAGTTAGGCTAGAATCCCTTGTTAGCCGCGCACCAATTTTTGCAGTACTGGATAGACATCTCCGAAGGTTTTGGAAGATGAATTGGCCCACTGGGCTCCATTCTGAAATTACTCCTGGCCTATTCTTAGAGTAGGGTTGCCAGCCTCAAGGTAGTGGCTGCAGATCTCCTGGAATTACAGCTGGTCTCCAGGCCACAGAGATCAGTTCACCTGGAGAAAATGGCTAATTTGGGGGGTGGACTCTATGGAATTATGCCATGCCAAGGTCCTTTCCCTCTCCAAATTCCACTTTCTCCAGGTTTCACACCCCAGATCTCCAGGAATTTCCCAACTCTGAGCTGGCAACCCTATCTTAGAGCCTGTTGATATACAGAGGCAGACCGCACTTGCTACGCTTACACAGCAATAGAGGTCTTACTGCTGGCCACCCGCCAAATGAGAATGCAAAGCTCAAATGATTCACTCTCTTCCCCCTTAAGGCAGCCAGCTTGTATTTCTGAATAAGCCGCTGCTCTGGGAGGGCTTCCTGGTTGAGAAGAGACAAGCCCAGAACTCATACAGAGACATAACAGGCATTCTCTTCTAAGAACAGTTCATTCATTGGCATCTCTGCCTCAAAAGTTTCTGAATGTTCCAAACTCATCTATTCAAAGTAGAGCAGCCTGCAGAGTTACCTGCCCAAAGCTGAGGCTGTGGATTTGAGCAATAATTCGGTCTAATATATTACAGCCGGAAGGTCATTTTAGCTTAGTGTAAAGAAAGCCCTGTGGTGCTTGAACTGCGACCTGTTTTATTGTAACAAACTTTCTTAAGATGAACAGCTTGTTCTACAATTAATCGGTAAGAGGCCAAAAGACTTTTCTTTGGAAAATCATGCACAAATTCCATGCGCGTTCACAATTTTTGTTTGGTACACCGAAAGTTCTTCTCTCCTAACACTTCTGTTCTTTTCTGTTGCGTCAGATGGGAAGACTTCACCGAATTTCCCCAGGAACGCAGCTCCGTCAGTCTGGTCAGCCTGGCCGGCACCCTCTATCTCATTGGGGGGTTTGCCACTGTCGAGACAGAGTCGGGAGAACTGGTGCCCACGGAGCTCAATGATGTCTGGAGGTGAGGCACAGTTGATGCTTTGGTTAGGCTCACTGGCATTTGCAGGAGGAAAACAAACACTGCAGGAATGCAAGGGTTTTCATTTATTCAAATGATGCCTGTTAGCCGGGATAACTGTTACAGGAAGACAGCGTAATGTTAAGCACTGAGCCACTTGCTCAGCGACATCTCAAGGAAAGCTAGTCTTTCAGGATTGGTCCCATTTAGTCAAACAGCTTCAGCTGGTAGGGGTGCCAACTTCCAGGTTGGGCCTGCAGATCTCCTGGAATTACCACTGATCTCAAGACTACAGAGATCTCCTAGGGAAAAGGTGGACTCTATAGCATTATACCCTGTTGAGGTTCCTCCCCTCTACAAACTCCACCCTTCCCAGGCTCCACCCCCAAACCTGTAGGAATGTCCCAACCTGAAGCTGGCAACCTACCCATTGGGGTCAGCCAGATAACCTGCAGAAATTCCCAAGCAAGGCATGTGATGCGGCCTTTATAGGTTTAATCAACTTAATGCAGTGAATAGAGTTGGCCAGCCTTTTTGGGGAGACCTCTTTTTTAAAAAGTTGGTTGTCAGCACAACATCTTGTGGCAATGAGTTCCATCAGTCAATTATGCATGGTGTGAAGGAGCCACTCTGAATTTTCTACCATTCACTGCCAGGGCCTTCTCTCCCCCTCTTCCCTACCCATCAAATGATTGCTGGCTATTCTGCTAACTTACATGGGGTTACCCCCACCCTAGAGGGGGTAAACTGGTCCAAGACCCATATTCTGTGCATAACACCCAATTTCTGGGTGCCACAAGGATATTGCCTCTGACCAAAGGAAAAGCATTCTTTATATGCTCAGAGGCACTCAGCTGAAAAGGCCAGTATCTTTGCAACCAAAATGTTGACCATCTAAAAGATTTTAAAAGCATACAAAAAGAAGCAGGTCAATTCTAAGGAAGGTAGCTGACAGAGGTCTACCTATTCCTCACCCAAGTATTTGGTGTTCCTCCTTTTTCAGGTATGACGAGGAAGGGAAGAAATGGGAAGGCATTCTCCGAGAGATCCAGTATGCCTCAGGGGCCACTTTTCTGCCTGTGCGGCTCAACATCATGCGACTAACCAAGATGTGAATTTGCCGAGGCAGCACTTTGCCTTCCTATTGATCTCCTCCCCCTCCACCCCCATTCTTTTCTCCTTCTTAAAAAAGTCCTCGTTTAAGGATATGCTGCTGCAGTGTCACTTTTGGGAAGATAAAGCAGCGAATATCTGCACTTTTCCTATTTTCTGCCTCTGAAAGGAAACCAGAAACATAGACGGGCTGGCATTTGTGGAGGGACGAACGAGAGCTGTTTCGGCCAGTGCTCTGCCATTGATGGCCTCCAAAAGCTGGTCTCACTCAAGTGCCACTTGGGAAACCTTCCCACAATTTTGTCCCTCTGAGCCCAGAGGACGGAGCAGGTCAAGAGAGGAAGGGCATGTAAGAGAGCCAGTGTAGTGTATGGTTGGCTTGGAGTCTGGGAGATCTGGGCCGTTTCCACACGACTTACCTTCCTCCAGAACATCGCGAAAACGACACGGAAGATAGCATCTTCTCGTGCAAAATCGTGCCAGGAAGACACAATCATCCGGGAGTTTTGTGCGACATCACGCCTTCCTGTCACGATTTCACACAAGAAGACGCTATCTTCCACATGTTTTTCACGACGTTCCAGAGAAAGGTAAGTCGTGTGGAAACGGCCCTGGGTTCATATCCTCACCATTTAATGAAGCTTGCCGAATGAGGATTGTGGGTCAGTTGATCTTTTTCAGCCTAACCTTCCTCACAAGGATATTGTGCGGAAAAAAATTGGAAAGGGGAAATGATGCTTACTCCTTGGAGGAAAGGTTACATTAAAATGTCCTGGACAGATACAAGGCAGAAGTGTGAACCTGACCGTGTTTCAGCCGGTGATACAGATGCCGTATGTTCTTCTCCAGATATGCAAGGAATCCTACAACACGTCTCTCTTGCCACAACCGGGATTCCTGTAAGCTGGCAAGAGATTAGCATTGCAAGCAAGGTTCGTGAACATTTCCTTTAGGGATGATATTTCTTGCAGATACTCAGGGGGAAAAGCTTGATAGAAAATGGGTGGCACATGAGTCTGTCTTAAGAAGCTACCAGCTTGGGCTGGTGAATCAGGGGTGGATTCTGGTCAAGTTGAGAGCATATAGAAGGATGTTATGATTTTGCCAAGCAGAAAAGAGCCTTGATTCTCATCTCTGAGTTTTTACTCCTTACCCTGTAGAGATGGGCACAAACCGAAATACAAACTAAAATTCATGACAAACCAGGCTGGTTCGTGGTTCGCGAACCAGAGGTTCATCAGATCCCATTTCTGACGAACTGCACGTCACTGCAGACATCCTGGTGCCGATCAATCAGTTTTCTAGGCAACGGGATGGACTTCCTGCAGACCTTCTGCTGACCCAGAAATGACCTTCTGTTGACCCAGAAGTGATGATTTTCTGACCTGGATGTGACATTTTCACAAACCAAATAAACCAGTTCACGAACTGGTGGCAGGTTCGTGAAAGTTTGTGGTTTGTGAAATTTGATGAATGGTTCATTTTTTCCCCCAGTTCGTGCTCATCTCTACCTTGGAGACAATGACACTGGATAGAGCCAAAATAATTGAACTCCAAATTCTGTGCCAGAGACAGAAACACAGAGAGCTGGAAGATACTCCAAGGATCATCTAGTCCAGCCCCCTGCACAATGCATGAAATTCATGGCTATGTTCCCATCTCACCTCCCCAAGTGACCCCTGCTGTGTGCCCAGAAGATGGCCAAAAACCTCAAGAATCCTGGCCAATTCCTTCCTGGCCCCAAAGTGGCGTTTGGCATTACCTTGGGCATATAAGAAAGGTCTACCAACCCTTGTTACAATTCTGATCAGTGTACTTTTCTGACTGTTCCAAATTAAAAGGTCTTGAAGGTCAAGAGACACATCTCTGGAAGAGAAAGCCACCCGCAGAGCAAAACTGAGAAAGTTCAGTTTTATTTAGGTGTATGATTGAAACAGTTCTCCCATTCCTTAAGAGGGGTGGGAACCTTTCAGAGAACAGTCAAGCAAGGATATTTTTTCCCCTTCAAGTGTTTCCTATGAACTGGAAGAAGCAAGAACCCAGATTTAAAACAAAAGCATTACGAATGTTTGTTTCTCGCACAGATAAGAGATCTTGAGCGATATGGGATTATTTTAAATTCCCTTTTCTTAATAATAATAAAAGGAATACTTCCACATTATGGGGAAACCCTAAAGAAATTAACCATCCAGTAAGTTCCAGGACAACCCCACTCATAAGGGAGAAGGGAATGCCGCAATTTCCACAAAATATCAATGACACCTTTTCCGAAGGCAGCGCAGCGCATGCGAACATGCAGGAAATGCTCGCTGACTCCTAGATGCATTTTCTATGCTTGCCTTCTGTGCAACATGGCATGGCCTGCTGTGGAAAGGCAGATGTTCGGCTGCACCTGTAGAAAGGGAAGCAGCTCTTAGGAATTCCAGGAAGGTTTTTGAGTCAGTGTCTTCTTTAACCAGCATGGCCAGGTGGCAAAGAGGGAGAGCCTTTTTGTTCAAACCCAGCTATGCTGTGATTCTTTGGGAGGGGCGCTTATGCAAGCCATCACCTCTAAGCCTTTGCCCCTCCCCATCTTTACAGTGGAAATGCCGGCTCAACCTCACCGGGTTGTTGTTGCAAGAATGACTGAGACAGTGTGCGAGAAGCACTCCCTCTCCACCAAAAAATCTGATCCTTTTAATACAATCATATTCGTGCAGTGTTTTTAAGTGCTTAAACTTCAGCTTTCCAGATGAGGGGAAAAGGTAGGGGAGGCGCTGTGGCTCAGTGGAGCTTTGCATGCAGGAGGACCCAGATTTAATCCTCACCATCTCAAATTAGAAGGACTGGGCAGTAGGTGATGAGTGAGAGCTCTACCTGAGACCCTGGAGAGCTGCTGCCCTTCTGAGTAGATGGTACTGACCTTGATGGACCGATTGTCTGATTCGGTATAAGGCAGCTTCACGTTTGTTTATGGTACAGCAGCCTAGGAAAACGCTCCTACTTCAGGCTTCAGAAATGAGATGAGAGGATGTCTGTCCCGTCCCTTCTAAAAGATTGAGACTTTTGCTTCTATTCCCCTATTACATAGTTAAGCTCAAGCCAGTTTACAATAGAGATGGGCACAAACCGGAAAAATGGTGGCTCGTTGGAGTTCGTGGTTCGTCACATTTCACGAACCATGAACCACGAACTGGCATGAAATTGCCCAGTTTGCAAACTGGTTAATTTGGTTCATGGTTCGTCACTTCATAGAAGGTCTGCAGAAAGCCCCTCCCCCCATTGCCTAGGAAACTGATCGATTGGTGCCAGGCTGTCTGCAGGGATGTACTGAAAAATGAACCAAACAAACCTCTCAAAAAACATAGCAGTTCGTCACGGTTCATCAGAAAATGAGCTCCAACGAACCACCAGTTCACGAACCAAAAAATGGCCCGGTTCGTGATGAACTTTGGTTTGTATTTCGGTTTGTACCCATCTCTAGTTTACAATCCCAGCTCAGTACCAGTTCAGAGTCTCCAGCGGTAATTGGCTGACAAATAAAGAAGGTTAACAGAGCTTCAGCACCATTGAGACATGATTGTTTCAAACACGCGCCGTAACTTTGGGCTCATATTAAGCATGGCTGAGCATTCATTTTAACACAAGCAGAGCCATGCTAAGTCAGATCCAAAGCACCATCGAGTCCAGCATCAAGGGTGGCAGGTATACTGCCTCTACACATGGAGGTTCCAAGGCACTACCATAGCTAAAAACCTTTTTACAGACTTTTCCCTCCATGAACTATCTGGAACCCATTTTTAAAAACATCCGTAAGAATTAGAAAACTGTTCTGGAAGGAGGTCAACCACCATAGTTCATGCTCAGTGAGGAGAGCAACCCCAGTCCCCAACGAGCATAAATGTGTTGGATTACAGCGAAAGCAAGGAAATATCTGTGCTTCTTTGCATAACTAGCTAGTGGGGAAACGGCTGTCTAAGGCAGGAGTCCCTAACTTTTTAAAAGCCTGCATGTTCTTTGGAATTAGGGCTGCCAGGTTCCCAGTGGGGGTGGAGGATCCTCCGCTCCTAGCCACTGCCCCCTGCCAGTACTCACCTGGCCAGCAGGGGGAAAGGGCAGGAAAACAGGCCTCCTAGATCTGGTCCCAGTGTGGTAGGGATCTCTTTCCCCCAGTGGGGGTATGGGATCCCCCACTTTCACCCCCCCACCCCCCGCCCCCCGCTACCACTTACCTGGCCGGTGGGGGAGAAAGATGCAGGAACAGGCCTCCCGGGCACCCCCAGGGCAGCACGACATCACTACTTCCCGGGAGTGATGTCATCGCGCCACCTCAAGAGTGCTCCTGTGCTTTGCGGCGGGCCGATTTGGGCCCCAAATGGGACAAATTGGGACCCAAATTGGCCCACTGCAAAGTGTGCGCTCCGCTCTCCCACTGGCAGGATGAAGACAATGGAGATCATGGGAACGCCTGAGAGATAAGTGCCGGGTCCCCCCTCCCACTGGGAGAGTAAGGGGACCTGGCAATCTTACACCACGGTGCAACAACATCACTCCCAGAAGCATTCCCGCACTTTGTGCCAGGCCAATTTGAGCCCCAAATGGGCCGATTCTTTCAGAATCTGCCTGATGCAAAGTGCTGGAGTACTCCAGGGGCCTGTGCTGGTAGCGCGCACACGAGAATGGAAAGATGAGTGTTGGGTCCCCGCCTTCCTGCCAGGATGTTAAGGGGACTGGGAAACCCTGTTTGGAATTTTGACAGTGGGGTGGGCACTGAAACAAAATGGCTGCCACAGGTGAGAGAGCCAGACAGGAAAATGGGTGCTGCAGCTTACCTTCGGTCACACAGTTAAGACCCTTGTGTTGTGGTGGCAGCTGTTGCCAAAGTGTGGTCTCTGCCACTGAGCTTTGGGCCCTGAACTGATGAAGCTGCCTGATATCAAGCCAGGCCAGCATCATGTATTCTGAATTCCACGAATACCAGCCCTGTGCAGCTCTCCGTGAAGGCAGCGGAGCACATCTAAACCACACAGAGCTTTCTGTTTATAGCCAATAGATCTGAGCACTCGCAATCTGGAAGGCCACTTTCCCACTTACTTCCCCAAATCCCTCAGCTCCCTTGAGTCTGGGATCCTGGCACTCACCCTCTGTGCCCTTCAGTGTTTCTCCTTGTGCGTGCACGCTCCTGGAGTGTGTGATAACATCACTTTCAGGAAGTGATGTCATCACACAGGTCAAAGGGCAGCCTGGCGTGCGCTCCCGCGCTCACCAAAGGGCTGAATCCCCCTGCAGGCCCAATTCAGCCCCAAATGGGCCCGTTGCGGGGCATGGGAGCGTACCACATCGCCCAGGGGCACGCCGCGCTGCTGGGGTGGCACCCGGGGGGTGCCCCCCTGCTGGCCAGGTAAGTGGGGTCAGGGGGAGGAGGTGGGAACAGGAGATCCCCCGCCCCAGACAGGGGATTGGCAGCCCTACTCTGACATGTTGTGACATGAAGGTCAGGACATAGGAGGGAAGAGGTTCGTGAGAACTGTTCCTTCTGCCAGTAGCTCTCTTCCTTAAACTCCAAAGGCATGCTTGCAAAGCATGCCAATTGAGTCAACCTGGTCAGATGGAAAGACACCATCAGAACAGTGCATGCTTTGGTCGTGGGGGGGGGGGATCCTGCACCTAAGCAAAATTCCACAGTGAGAAAACCTGAATTCTGCAACCCGTACCAATAAAGAGGGCATGATGCCATCGCTTTTCCTAGCTGCAGTTTATTTTGCTATCTTGGCTATTTTGCACAATTTGTTTTGCTTTTAGTCATTAGGGGAGGAGCAAGGAGACTCTGAGATTCCATTGGAAAATCTGAGATTGTAGCAGGCATTACAAACACACTTTCAAGGAGTGCTTCGCTAAGGACTAGAAACTTAGAATCATAGAGTTAGAAGGGACCGCCAGGGTCATCTTATCCAACCCCATGCACAATGCAGGAAATTCACGACGACCTCCCACCACACCCCCAGTACCCCCTGCTCTGTGCATGTGTATATGTTAAAGCTTGAGATTTTTGTGTCTCTGCACCTACATTCTGCATTGTGTACAAGAGCAGAGTCCTGGACAAAGCCATTGAGCCTACCCTCCAGTATATCATATTAACACCGAAAAATGTAAAAACAAATCCCTCCCATGAAGGGGAATTTGCTCATATTTTAGATTTCCTTCTGTGATTCCTATTTATGATCTAACAAAATGTTCCACCTCTTAAGGCATGGAATCCTAGAACTGTAAACAGAACAAGTCATGCAGTCAAACCTGTCTGCCCCAAATAACCGGCATACAACACATCTCTGACATACGTCCTTCCATACGTTGGGCTCTTAAGATGTTGGTCTCAAGTAACCTGCAACTCCCACAGAAAAGTGACAAAGCAAATTTAGGAATCTTGCAAGATTCAAGTCCTCCTCTCTAAAGAGGTAATTTTTCTTAAAAATGCAATACAGAAGGTTTCGCTTCCCCAAAAATGTGGGGGAAATAGGTCAAATTCTATGAATGCTGTCCTTTCTCACGGGCCAACAGAGATGCATAAATATATTTAGTCAACTGTCGAGTAAACATGTATCAGTTCAGAAACATGAACTCCATTTATAGCTGAAGATTTGGGTTGTGGATTACTATACCAGTGCTTTGCAACACCAAGGATGCAGTTTAGGTCCCTGAAGCTCCTTCCCCCCATTTTTTCCACATTTCTTGTTCCTCTTGCAAGTTCATCCAATAGCTTCCAAAGAAACCCACCATAAGATTGCCAGTGACTATACCATTGACAACCAACCCATCTGTGTTTGTTATGTGCCATCAAGTCGCCTCCAACCTATGGCAACCTTGTGAATAAAAGACCTCCAGAAAATCCTATCATTAACAGACTTGCTCAGATCCTGCAAACTGGAGGACATGGCTTCTTTGATTGAGTCCAGCCATCTCATTTTAGGTCTTCCTCTTTTCCTACTGCCTTCCACTTTTCCTAGCATTATTGACTTTTCCAGAGAATCTTGTCTTCTTGTGATGTGACCAAAGTGTGATAGCCTCAGTTTTGCCATTTTAGCTTCTAGGGAGAATTCAGGCTCGATTTGATCTAGTGCCCACTTATGCATCTTTTTGGCTGCCCATCTGACTTGCTGCAAAGTCAGGAAAAAGCCAAGAGAGTTGCTTCCATATTTAATAATAGCATTTATAGAACACTCTCTGTGTTCAAAGTCCTTCGCATACCCTTTACAACATCCCTGTGAAGTAGGCCCATCAACACAATGCTAAGCAGAGTTGCATTCTTAAAAGTTTGTTGAAGGGTGTAATCCTGTTTAGGATAGTGTTGTATATCTACATCTTGCAGATGAGCAAGGCAGAAAGCTGTGGCTTGCCATAAACTCTGAGTGAGTTTATGGAAGAAGTGAGTTTCAAATCAGAGACCTCCCATCTTATTCGCTATGCAATGCCAGCTCTTGAGAAATTTGGATCCACAGCAGTTTACCCAGGGCTTTTTTCAGCAGGAACACAGTGGAATGGAGTTCCGGCACCTCTTGAAAATAGTCGCATGGTCGGTGGCCCCACCCCCTGATCTTCAGACAGAGGGGAGTTTAGATTGCCCTCCATGCAGCGGTGCAGAGGGCAATCTAAACTCCCCTCTGTCTGGAGATCAGGGGGTGGGGTCACCAGCCATGGGACCATCTTCACCAAGGGCGATTTAAACTTTTAAAAACTCCCCCCTTGTTCCAGCCGACCCAAAGTGACATCATTGTGCGGTCCTGAGTTCCACCACTGAGTTCTACCACCTCTTTTCCCAGAAAAAAAGCCCCGAGTTTACCAATTTCCTACAGGCAGCCACAAAGTTCACACTGGGTCATGTTCTAAAGTTGGGCTGTGGGATCACACCTCTCGCTCAACAGTTTAATGTGTTTTAAAGTTATTGAGTAATTAATCCTTTTTAAAAAAAAAATGCCAAGTAACGCTACTTGAGAGCATGGTTTCCTTTAATGGTCCCATTGGGTAGAATGCTGTCTCTACAGTTTGCCTTAAATCTCTGCAAGCAAAAAAGGCTCCATGTTTTCTTTGTTATAAATAAAATGAAAATGGTAATTTCAGTAAAGGGCCTGGAATATCCCTGAAAGGCCGCACCACACCAAGGCTCTCCCTGCATTTCACAACCTTTTGACACAACTTTTTGGAAGCTCCCAGGAAAAATACCAGTGCTGCCTTTGCAGATGGAATTGTGTATTCTCTCAGCAGACATATTGCCCAGTTACTGGTAATATGATGGGACAGGATTTTTAGGGGGGGGGAAGGGGGGAGAGAATGAGTGGGCAAGAGAGGAGTTCTCTCTCCCCCTCCTACTGCTTCTTCTCCTCAGACTGCTCTTCACCACTACAATTGGGTTTATTCCCGATTCAGGCTGGCTAAGGACAAAAAATCAGAAGGGGGGAGAATGAGAAGCAAGAAGGCCTGCAAATTCTCACCTGAACATATCCCCCCTCTGCCTCATATTATCGTTACACAGCAAAGATAAGTTGGGAGCCCCATATTTTGCCATGGAATGTGTAGTGCCAACCTCAGAGGAAGGGAGAAAAACGGGCATTCCCTACTCAAAGAAATGCCCCTGCACACCTGGACGCCAATAGTTTCCTCTTGATTTCAGGATGCAGCAGAGAAATGCAAAGTTTGCCTCAATCAGTGATGATGTACTTCTTCCCTCTCACATTAGGAATAAAACATATGCATATTATAAGTGATGGTTAAAACAAAAGTTGTAATATATTTCCTAGGATATTTCTGAAGAGGCTGCTGAAAGAAAATGGATAAGGACAACGGTCCTCCCGCCTGCATCTGCTCCAACCACCCCCAATCTATACAGAATAAAGTGCTTCATTGCAATTTTCGTTCACGCTAAAAGAAAGTCACCGATACTCGCTTCTCACTTCCTTCTTGGCATAGCTGGGCAATAGATGCCAACCACCAGAGAAGTAACGCACCACCCATCATTGGGCATTAAGAAAATCCATTTGAGTCATATGAAGAGCTGTGTTTTTTCTCCTCCCCTTTTTCTTCCAAACCGTTACATGCTACCGAAATGTCGGGACAGGATGTGTGCTGCCCTCTTCCTCGACATTAACCTCTTCACTGTAGTCTCTTGAAGAGTTTGTCCGGTCAGGTCCTTACTGAGAAGCGTCCAGTCCAGAGAATTAAACATATCAACGCTTCCTCCCCAAGCATTCATACTGCGGCTTGCGTCTCAGCATCCTGGCTCTTAGCAATTATTGCACCATCTTGACTTTTTCCAAGCCACAACCTCCTTTTTGCACCTTTTGTGTTCGTTCACATGTTATGGCTGTTGTTCCAGGGGCCAGCCCTGCTTTAGTACAGATACACAAAAACATATACAGAGAGGCAAAGCAGTCTGGACTTCCTAGCTGAAAAGATTTCTCCAGGTTTTGGACGTGGGGAGGGCAGGAACGAAGAACCTCAAAAGAAGACATCCAATACAACTCTGAGGTTGCTCATGGACTTTGTGCAAACAGGTTCAGCAAGGTGATGGGGGCCAAGCCATCAATGCACCGCTAGTGCAGAAGCTTCATCCATTTCAAGAGGGTTAAGCACAGGTACCCTGTACAGGTGTCTTGGCAATGAATGGAGCTCGCATGGCCACAGCACACTGAGGGACTGACATTGCGCCGGGAAGTTTCATTAACCAGCAAGAGCGCATGGAATAACTTGCAATTATCCTATCAAGGAAGAGTTATTGTTACAATAGATTAATAAAGTGCAAAAAAAGGTTAAAATAATAAATTCTTAATATTACAAAAAGGCCAGATTTTCTTCCCAAGCTCAATAGCGTTGAATGGAGGAGAACTTAGGATTTGTATATCAGCTTGCTTTGTAGAGCAGTAGTCCACTGAAGAACGACGTCTCCAGACTTAGGGCCCAAGAAGGATGTAGACCAAGCACAGAAAAATGACACTAGATGTTCTGGAGAACCATCCCAAAAGCCTGGAATGACCATCAGACTTGGATTTGTGGGTTTCATATATGAAAAGGCAAGTAGGGGACCAAGAGGAGGCCAGAAGTGCTTCTCTGGTGCCCTTTCCTATATCAAACATTTTAAACCTCACCTCCGCAAGATGGAAGCGCCCACTCATAACAGAGCCAGAAATCCCACCCAGTGACTGGTGACATTGAGATGGGAAAAGCAAGGAGATGAGAAGCTCTAGTGGAGAACTCATCCACTAGACACTTCGCCAATCACAGCTTCACCATCCCCTGACATTTTTTCATACTCTGCTTCATGCAAATAGACTTGTGCGTCAACCCATTTCCACCCAAAAAAGAAAACAACAGTTCTTATGAACTGTTTCAAGGCAGACACATAAGCACTCATTCCTCACTATGCCACAGGTTATGTGTTGGTAGAGAGAGGGGTAAATTCTTGTTGGCATCATTGCCATTGGGCAAAATCTTCCCTGGAACATCCCTAGATCTCCAGAGCGAGCGGTATTTGGTCTACACCCTTCCAACTGCAAACAAAATAGGCGGTTTCCTTCAGATTATACACAGTGGGAAGCGAAGACGGTGTGCTGGCTCAGGACTAGAACCACAGAGTCCTTCAACGCTGCAGACCAAAGGCAAAGCCCGTTGGCAATCGAAACCCAACTCCATCGTCTCCCCAACCTCCAACAACGTTTATGACTGAGACACCTGCTAGGCATTTTCCGAATTGCGTAACCGTCGCTGCACATGCCCAATAGAAGGCCAGGGCCTAGTGGTTTAAGTTCACTCTACTCGCTGGGAAGAGAGGAGGTGGGGGTGGTAAATGAGGAGCAGGCGGGATGCTCTGAGTATGCACGAGTGGCAAAGGGAGCGCATGGGAGTGTGGCGTGGAGTGAAGGGGGCTACTGGTGGTCAGATGAGTCGGGTTGGTGCTCTGGGAAGCAGAGAAGCTGGTGGAGTTCGGGTCGCTGTGGTTGTTTGGATCCGAGGCCACCGAGTTGCTGACCCGGAAACACTTCTCCTTGTGGGCCTTGAGCATGTTGGAGAACCGGAAGCGCTGGCCGCAAACATCACAAGGGTACGGCTTCTCTCCTGTGTGCGTCCGACGGTGCCGCTTCATGTTAGGGCGGCTGGTGAAGCTCTTCCCGCAGATCTCACAGATGTATGGCTTTTCACCTGGCAGGGAAGTGGTGAGATTGGTTAGAGGGACTGACGCAGTAGCTGGCGTGCTATTTCCAGGCTGCACAGACTTTGCATTAAAGGAAAACTATTTATAGCATAGATATAATTATATATGAAAACAAGAGAAGCTGAGTCCCACAGCCCCTAGACTGCAGAGAACTGTAACATCAGAACATTAGATGCTGTGACTCACGAATATACATGGGCATGAACAGAAAAACAAACAAACACGGTGTTCATTGTTTGTTGCCATCCACGAACAACAAACATTGAAGAACATGATCCTGTTACGAACATGTTTGTTGTTCGTTGTTCATGGGGGCCAGCAGGCTCTCCTCTACCCATCAAGATCCCTACCGCACCACTCCAAGAAACCTTACCTGAGCAGGCAGCAGGAAAGGTACCAATAATAAATAACACCTTGGCCCCAGAGCCTGGCAGCAGCCCTGGAACTTGAAAGGGTAGATTCCTATCCCACCACATACAAAGAAAATTCAAGCTCCGATGCACTCACCCCGTCTCTCTAACAGCAGCTGTCTCTCCCTGAAAGCCAGAGCTGGGAGCCCCCCGCCCCACCGGTCTTTGCTCCCTTGTAACAAATTTGGAGCTCCACACTTGAAAGGAAGACCACCTATCCAGCTAAACTGGGCTTAGATTGGGGTTTCCAGGGCAACAGCAGGAGTTCAGACAGAGTTCAGACAATCCCTGCCTGAGTTGCCAAGGGAATTGATTGCAAGTGCCAGACTGTCTGGCTTGACGAACAGCAACGAACGAGGCTTGCAATGACCACCTGTTCGTTTAGAATGGGGCCTCACAAACAGCTTGTTTGTGAACAGACATACAGGCTGTTTGTGGGCTTTTTTGCATTCGTAATGCTGTTCGTGGCCATGTCTACTCATGAAAGCTCCTACCCTACCACAAATTTTGTTAGTCTTACAGGTGCTACTGGACTCTTGCTCTCTTCTAGACCAGGAACTAGAAGACCAAAGTTCAGGTATACACTGGCTTGAGGCTCAGTGGATGAGAAAGCGCACTTGGGAAAGTCATGCTGTCTCAGACTGGCCTACCTCACAGGGCCATTGTGGAGATAAAATGGGGGCAGTTGTTTATGCTACTCTAAACTTCTTAGAGGAAAAGCAGTTCAGAACTGAACGTATAACTAGACAATATGCCTGCCGTTTTATTTTTTTTTTTAAACACAGGCTGCCTTTTTTTGTTTAAGCATTTAGCTGGTACCTTTTTTTTTTAAAGTGCAAACTCAGTTCAAACACAGGTTTAAGATTCGGTGAGAAGGGTGGGCCATAAATAAAGTAAGCAGGTAAATAAATTAGGCTGTCCGGTGTGTGGCAGAGAAGGCGGAATCCTCCAGAAGGCCCTTACCAGTATGGGTTTTCATATGTTCATCGAAGTACTGCTTCATGTTGAAGTCCTTCCCGCACCACTGGCACATGAACTGCTTGTGGCCGATGTGGATACTCATGTGAGATCGGAGCTGATACTTGTACTGGAACCGTTCATTACAGTTCTGGAAAGACGGAAGAGAAAGGTATAAAGCCCTTATTATAGCGTTGCCAATCTCCAGGTGGGGCCTTCAAATATCCCAGAATCTCAAGTGATCTCCAGAGGACAGAGATCAGTTCCCTGGAAGAAAATGGCTGCTTTGGAGGGTGAACTCTTATGGCGTTACAGCCCACTAAGACCCCTCCTCATACCCTGCCCTCTGCAGACTCCACCCCAAAATGTCCAGGAATTTCTAAATCCTGAGTTGGCTCCCGAGAGCTAACACAGCCCCCCTCGACCGTGATATCAACTACCCTTCAAACCACTCTGATTTAATTCAAGCATTGTACAAAACCAAATCATGCAATCTATTTAGCTTGGTTGACCAGGACTCCACTGCTCCAGTTTGGTGTAGCTGTTAAGAGCGGCAGGACTCTAATCTGGAGAACCAGGTTTGATTTCCCACTCCTCCGCTTGAAGCCAGCTGGGTGACCTTGGGTCAGTCACAGCTTCTTGGATAATAATATACTTTGTAAACCGCTCTGAGTATGGCATTAAGTTGTCCTGAAGGATGGTATATACATCGAATGGTGTTATTGTTATTATTATTATTATGAAATGTCACCCCTCTTGGCAGCCCTGCCAACAGCAATCAGGAATGCAACCCTGGTTCACAAGAGCCCCTCTTCTGGATGTTAACCCTTAATGGCTGGCCATTAATGGTAGATGGAGTGCAGCACAAATGCAGTTAAATAACAAGAGATTTTAATAATCAAACTTGATTCATAGACAGGTCTTATTATAGTACTCATCATAGGCTGCTTCTAGTGGTTATGAGTAGGGATGTTTTTAACCCGAATCGGGCCTGATTGGTAAAGATTTGGGATTCCTGAATCAGCCCCAGCATTGCTGAGCTGATTTGGGAATCCCAAAGCAAAGCTTTCCGAAGCAATTTGTATAGCTTCGGGAAGCTTTGGGCAAAGTGGCAGCAGCCATGCCTGCAGCATTTTTCTAGCTGTTTGCATTGCAAACATCAAGAAAAATGATGCTTGCATTCAAACTTCCCGCCCCACCATTTTTCCCCCCAATGGGAGAGGGAGGAGGGTTCGGGTGCACACCTCCTAGTTACAAGTGGAGTGCAGTTGAGTACTGGACTATATCTTTTTCAGAGCGATATCAGAAGGGTATGAATGTTTTAAATAAAGTAATATACATAGAATACAGCCTGGCAAGGGACACACTTCTACACACAACTGTGTCCATGTTGTATGAGGACTGGAGACGACTCAGGTTCCAATCTCCACTTGGCTATGAAGCTCTCTAGATGACCGTGGGTTAGTCACTCTTTGGGTTGGTTCAGATATGACACAAAACTATGGTCTTATTTGAGCTGTGGTTAGTATGTGGGTGGTTAGCAAAAGGAGATTCTGATCCACAGGAAGTCAGTGAATCCTGGGTTGTGTCAACAAACCAGGGCTGTTTCTCTTTCCTTGTCCTTCCCAAAATTCCTCACACATTGTGCCATAGCTCTCACAAAGAGTAAAGACAAAGAGAGAATCAAGGGAAAATATGAAACAAAAACATGTGCCATGAATAACTAACTATACAAGCACTTCCTAACCTGTATTATGCAATAAATAATGAACGACAATATGTCAAAAATAGATTATTAAAGTATTTTTCAGTGCAAAATAAGGAATTCATAAAGTGCTATAGTGTCCAAAAGTGCAAAGTACATTTCCAGTTCAAACAGTTACAGAGGCTCCCAATCTCATAACAAGTTCCTTTAAATCCACAGTTGATAACAATGGAGCTGTATGTATATATAACAACTTGTTATGGGTTTGGGAGCCTCTGTAACTGTTTGAACTGGAAATGTACTTTGCACTTTTGAATGCTATAGCACTTTATGAATTCCTTATTTTGCACTGAAAAATACTAAAAAAATTTTTAGTATTTTTGACATACCATCATTCATTATTTATTGCATAGTACAGGTTAGGAAGCGCTTGTATAGTTAGTTATTCATGGCACATGTTTTTGTTTCTTCCCAAAACTCCAGCTGCTATGCCAGGTTGCCATGTGGTGCCTAGCTGATGACAAACCCTCACCATGTTACCAGCTTGCTTATCATTGGCAGCCAGCAACGCAACGGCGGGGAAGTATCTCTTGAGAAGCTTTGGGGTCTTTCAGAATAGCAATCTGCCGTCCAGCCATCTCTTTTCTGGCTGGCCAATGAAGGAGCATAAAACCCCACAACCCGCCCCCCCCCCACGATATAACTTTCTGCTGCTAATTTTGGTGCCACCTCCCCTCACAAAACTCAACAAAACTCCCAATTGTCCCATTTGTACTCCAAAGTATACGTTGTCAGCAGGGCTTTTTTTCAGTGGGAATGCGGGAGAACGGAGTTCCAGAACCTCTTGAAAATGGTCACATGGCTGGTGGCCCCGCCCCCTGATCTCCAGACAGAGGGGAATTTAAATTGCCGTCTGTGCCGCCAAGCGGTGAAAATGTGACCATTTTCTCCAAGGGCAATCCACTGAGTTCCGCCACCTCTTTTCCCAGAAAAAAAGCCCTGGTTGTCAGCAAACCTGCAAGTCAGTTCAGACATAACACACAACCGTGATTTAATTCAGCCTGCCATATTTGATTGCCTGAACTTGCACTCTGTTAACTATGGTTAGTTTGGGTATTATCTGCTTCTCAGGTGGTGGTAGACAGGAACGGAAAGAGGATGGAAGGTGGGTTGCTTCCAAACAGAAACAATTCTTTGTGTATCTGTTGTTGCTTCTGTGCGTGCACAAACATCCAGTGACAATGGAATATCCAAACACAAGTTTCCCCATCTCGTTTCTTGACTCTGCCCAACGTGGTTGCTATCCTCCCCCCCCCCCCCGACCTGATGCCACCAATGGAATTTTTTTTTAATTGGCAATTGATATATTGCTCAGAATGGCTATATAATGAGGGAATGGTCTTCAAATTGCAGTACCGAGAAAGAGCAACCAGTCCAAAGAGACCGTATATTACACATAATCATATATATTCTATTAGCAGTCAATGTACAATTTGAGAATCGAATCCACCAAACAAATAGTTACAATATTTACAACTGATAACGTTGTTTTTCCACAGGCACAGAACATCATAACCACGAAGATGCTCATAAGCTAAATATGGTGCATTAACCTCTGATTTGGAAAAATGGAAAATCCACGTTGCATACTATAAAGGCTGGTGAAGAAGTGAGGTGCAGCGAAACGGGGTACCACCGAGGCCGGCATACTCATTGCCATTCTCCCGCCAGAAGCTTCCCTGAGGGAGCAACTCGGCCATTAAAAACATCGTTTACCGCATATGAGCATCTTCACGGTTATGAAGGTTCTGTGCCTGTGGAAAAACAATGTTATCAATCGTAAATATTGTAACTATTTGTTTGGTGGATTAGATTCTCAAATTGTACATTGACTGCTAATAGAATCTATATGATTATGTGTAATATATGGTCTCTTTGGACTGGTTGTTCTTTCTCGGTACTGCAATTGATATATTGCTACAGCGCTATAATGTTATAGTGATGTATCTACTCCAATTCTCAGCTTGTATTAGTTTTTAAGGTAAGTCTCTAGCCCTTTTCGTTGCAGTGATGTAAGGGGAAAGACATCTCTCCACAATGAAAATGGCTAGCGCTGGGAATTCAGCAGAAGAACAGTGGATGTTCAGTGGGATGCGAGGAGACCCATGGCCGTTTGTTCTCACCTCACATTTAAAAGGCTTCTCTCCTGAGTGCTGCAGAGAATGTACCTTCAGGGACATGCTGCGCTTGAACGACTTCCCACATGTCTCACAGGTGAAGGGCATGTCCTTGGTGTGAGCTAGAAAACGAGGAGAAGAAGAAACATGATTATTATGCAAAGTTTTGCCTCAGAAAGAACGTTCCACTCGACGATCAACATGACCCATTTCTTGCCGCACCAGCTGGACTGAAACAATTCAGGTCGCTATTGAGAGGAAGCATGTGAATAGAATGCCAGGAAGAAGTCAGTGTTAGAAAAGAACCATGTCTGGGAGCAGAGGGAATATACTAGAGGGAATGTGGGGAGCAAAATCAAGTACACAATCCCCCACCTACAGTCACAAAAGATACACGGTACAGCAAAAACAGCAACACACGGTTTTACCGATTGTGCAGCTCCGTCCAAAGACATGCAAGTTGAAATCAGACAAAGGCTTCTAACTGTAACAGGCTGAAAGCCGTAAATAGTATATTTATTTATGTATTTCCTTCATTTATACCACACATTTATCCCCGATGGGAACCCAAAGAAGCTCACATCGTAATTCACTCCCCCATTTTTTCCCTCTCAGCAACGATTCTGGGAGGTCATTTTTGGCTGAGTGCGTGAGACTGGTCCGAGGTCACCCAGCGTGCTTCCCTGGCCGAGTGAGAATTCGAACTTGAGTCTCTCGGATCCTAATTACTATACCACAATGGCTCACACACTGCTCTGTTAGCCAGCACAGTCTAGCACGAAAAGTGTCAAACTAGGAGATCTGGGAGTCCCAGGTTCGAATTCCCACTCTGCCATGGATGCTCACTGGATGACTTTGGGACAATCATACTCTCTCAGAATAATCTACCTCACCGGGTTGTTGTGAGGATAAACTAAAAGACAGGAGAATGATGTAAGCCACTTTGGGTCCCCCTTAGGGAGAAATATGGACCACAAATGAAGTTAAAAAAATTACAAAGCCCAAAGTGAAGGGAACAGAGAGCCACACATTTAAGATGGCTGTACTGGCCAGCCAAAATTCATGATAACCAGAAGGGTGTGGGAGAGAGAAGGGGTCTCATCTTCGAGATCATGTTGAGCTTTGGAGGCGTACCTGCCGGCCCTGGCCCTCCCCTGCCTCCTTTGCCACACTCACCAACCATGTGCTTGCGCACATGCGCCATCGTGTAGAATTTCTTCTCACAGATTTCGCAGGAGAACTTCTTTTCTGCATAGCCGTGGACAATTTTGTTGTGCTCGTGAAGCGACCAGAGCTTCTTAAAAGCTTTCCCACAGGTGCAACACTGCAAGCAAGGAGGAGAAAAGGAAAGGGGGCCAAAAGAGGAAATGGGGTTCATCTGAATTGTACTCAGTTATGTTGCAATTCCTAAAAGTTTTAATATTGCAAGATGATGTAATCTCAGATGCTTTTGCAAACGCAATACAGAATATGCTTACAGGGTTCGGATTGACCTTAGAAAAATCACAGAGCTAGAACACATACATGAAGTCTTTCTATAAAGATGCATCACTTATCTCTGTGCATGTGGCCAAACTACATATCATCCTGTAGTGACATCATCACACAAGTGCTGAGAGGACATGCATGAAGAGAAGCACGTGCAAGATATGAGGTATGTGCCAAGTCCCCCCTACTCCCACCGGGAGGGTATAGGGGCCTGGCAATCCTAACTGCTTCTGCCGAGTACCCATGGGGAACTCGCAGCTAGCATTCTGCCACAAGTCCACACAGAGATCTCATGGTAAATGCAATATGTAGTTTGGACGTCTGCCTTTTAATGGTGCTGATATAATAGTAATAATAACATTTGATTTATATACCACCCATCAGGACAACTTAATGCCCTCTCAGAGCGGTTTACAAAGTATGTTATTATCCCCACAACAATCACCCTGTGAGGTGGGTGGGGCTGAGAGAGCTCTGAGAGAGCTGTGACTGACCCAAGGTCACCCAGCTGGCTTCAAGTGGAGGAGTGGGGAATCAAACCCGGCTCTCCAGATTAGAGTCCTGCCGCTCTTAAGTGACTGACCCAAGGTCACCCAGCTGGCTTCAAGTGGAGGAGTGGAGAATCAAACCTGGCTCTCCAGATTAGAGTCCTGCCGCTCTTAAGTGACTGATCCAAGGTCACCCAGCTGGCTTCAAGTGGAGGAGTGGGGAATCAAACCTGGCTCTCCAGATTAGAGTCCTGCTGCTCTTAAGTGACTGATCCAAGGTCACCCAGCTGGCTTCAAGTGGAGGAGTGGAAATCAAACTCAGTTCTCCAGATTAGAGTCCTGTGCTCTTAACCACTACACCAAACTGGCTCTAGCATATTTATATCTAGATACTTATCTAGCATATTTTAGCCCACCCTTCCTTCAAGCAGCTTAGACCGTCATATGTGGGGTCTCTATTTATTTTATCCTCAAAACATCCCTGGGAGATAGGTTAGGCTTCACAAAGGTGACTTGCCCAAGGTTACAATTTAAAAAAACCCTGAAATTGAAATAGAAATAAAGCAAAAGAACGGGAAGTATTTCTCCCCAAAGGACTGGATCCAAGATTAATTTTCCAACACAGAATGGAACTTGCCTGCCTTTCCCCCCTCCCACTGAACCGCATAAAATGCTGATCTTGGGGGACAGGGGACCCCCCAGGAATTGCGTGAGGTGAGTCGGCTGGTTCAGTACGGATGCAACCCAATGACAGTTCTGTTAATTAGGCCGCAGGCCAATTCTTCCCAGGAGGAGAGGCCTGAATTTAGACGAGGTGGCCAGCAGGGGGAGCTTTGCTACGCCGCTGAGTCTCTCCCTCCTGCCTTTCCACCAGAAAGGAACTCTTGCTTTCAGGAAATACTTGACCACAGTCAAGTAACAAGACCAAGACGGGTAGTAGCCCTGTTAGTCTGTTTGTAGCAGCAGAAAAGAGCAAGAGTACAGTAGCATCTGTAAGACCAGGGGTCATTTTGTAGAAAAAGAGCTGGAGGAACGCATTAGCATAGCTCATTAGCATATGCCATGCCCCTTGACAGCACCAGAAGTGTGTCATTAGCATGACTGATTTGCATATGTCACACCCCTTGACATCACCTATCCTGGCAGTTTTGGACCCAATCCTGGCCATTCAGGGCCGAAATTGGGCCCAAAATGGCAAAAAGGGGCTGAAAATGGCAAAAAAGGGGCCAAAAATGGTCAGGATCAGGCCGCTGCTGAGTAGCAGAGTGATCCACCACCCGTCAAATGCCCGATCTGGGCTGTTTCGGCCTCAATCCAGGCAAAAACGGGCCCAAAATGGCCGAGAGTCAGGTGGGCGGGGCCACCTGACATGTGACCTCTTTGGGGAACTGCTGGAACTGCGTTCCTGTGCATTCCCCCTCAAAATGAGCCTTGTGTAAGACTAACAAAATTTGTGGTGGGGGATGAGCTTTCAGGAGCCACACAGTTCACATATATAAGTGTTTTGGACAAACATAAATGTTTTAGACAGGCAGGAAGGTAGGCGGGCAGGCAGGCAGGCAGGTTGTAAGACCTGGGGTCATTGTGTAGAAAAAGAGCTGGAGGAACTCATTAGCACAACTCATTAGCAGATGCCACACCTCTTGCCATCACTGAAAATGGCAAAAAAGGGGCCCAAAATGGTCAGGATCGGGCTGCTGCTGAGTAGCAGAGTGATCCACCACCCGTCAAAAGCCCGATCTGGGCTGTTTCGGCCTCAATCCAGGCAAAAACGGGCCCAAAATGGCAGAGAGTCAGGCGGGTGGGGCCACCTGACATGTGACCTCTTTGGGCATCTGTGCCATAAAGGAGGGCCACAGCACTGGACCACTCTTTAAGCTCTTTTGGAAGAGGCAGAAATTGCAGGAGCCCACAGGAGGAAGAACCAGGCCACCAGCAACCAGAGAGACCAGGGCAAATTGTGCGGTCAGCCAGCGCAGTGCAGGCATGCTTACAGGCCTGGACTTCTGTGGTTTGAGGCATACGCCGGTTCAATCTATACATTACTTGACTGGAGTGGTTGCCTGTGGCTACATTTTGCACTGTGCTAGTAAACTCTGAAATGATGAAATCACATCCCGGGTAGGACTGGCCTTGGAGACATCCCAGATGGCTTCCTCTTTACCACAGAGACTAGGAGGAGGAGGTTCCTAGAACATCTCTGTTGAGGTGGCCATTTTTTTCTCCCGCTCTCTGATCTCTCCATCAGGACTCTGTGCTAATAGTGGGAATTTACCAGCCAGGGAGGGTAAATGGGGGCGCTATCCAGTACCCACAATTTACCGGGGGGAAGGAGAGCTGACACTGGAGTGGGGGCTTCCTATATGACCAGCTCCTCCAACTCAATTTTTGAGGTACCCAGGGACTCCTTCTGCCCTTCTCTGTGCTCCTGCAAAGAGTCATGCAAAGAAATAGATCTCCCCAGCCTGATAGAGCTTTGCAGATTATACCAGCAATTTTCTTCAAAGCTACATGACTAGAAACTTACTGAAGATCTCATGATGTGGAGTTTGGCTGCACCCAAAACCAACATCAATGTGCAACACTATGCGACAGCAGAATCTACGCAGTCCATCCTATGGTGGTGGAGAGTGCCATCAAGTCATAGCTATTTATGGCGCCCCCTGGCAGAGTTTTCATGGCAAGAGACTAACAGAGGTGCTTTGCCATTGCCTGGCTCTGCAACCCTGGTCTTCATTGGAGGTCTCCCAACCAAGGCTGACCCTGCTTAGCTTCTGAGATTTGACAAGATCAGGTTCACCTGGGCTATCCAGGTCAGGGCAGTCTGTCCTAAACAATGCACAAATGTGAAGAGGAAAAATTAGGCTCGTTACCCTGTATGTGTGCGAATGTGTATGTAGAAGGGAACTATTTTAGATTGGTGCTTTTGAACACAATGTGCTCAGAGCAGTTTACAAAGTGTGTTATTATTATCCCCACAACAATCACCCTGTGAGGCAGGTGGGGCTGATAGAACTCTGAGAAGCTGTGACTGACCCAAGAGCACCCAGCTGGCTTCAAGCACAGGAGTGGGGACTCAAACCCGACTCTCCAGATTACAGTCCTGCCACTCTTAACCACCGCACCAAACTGATTGGGCTGCAAATCAGTACTCTGCTGGTTCAAATCCCACCCCTGCCCTGAGCTCAGCAGGTGGCCTCGGGTCAGCCACTCCTCTCAGCCCCAGCTCCCCAGCTGTATTGTGGGGATAATCATAACACTGACTTTGTTCACCACTCTGAGCAGGGCACTAATCTGTCCAGAAGGGTGGCATGTAAGCCCATTTATAATTCTTCTTCAAGAGACGGGGCCAAACTGCAACTGTGGGGGTAAACTCCCTTCCGAGGAACAAAGAGCACCGAACGGGCAACTCATAAAGCAAACTCATGTTTCGGGAGGCCTCACCTGGATGTTCTTCTCACAGTCTGTCTGATGGTGCAGCAACAGTTCGCTCTCCAGCAGGAACCTTTTGCCACATTTGTCGCAGATCTGCATGCGGCTGTGTGTGACGTTCATGTGCTTTTCCAGGTACCAACGGTTATTGAAAACCCGGGGACACTTCTTGCATGGATAGTGTTGCTTCTCCTCGAGCTTGACCTTCTGGCCAAGTCCATCTTGGTCCTTCTTCCTCTTCCTCCCTCTCTGGTCCTCGTCTTCCTCCTCCCCATCTTCCTCTTCTTCCTCCACTTCCCCCTCCTCTTCCTCTTCTATGGCCACAGCAACCTTGGTGGTCTCTTGGGATCTGGTAGACATAGCAGGCTCCGTGGTCTTGGAAGACCTGGTGGGTCTGTGAGGTGGCCCAGACTTCTCCCTTTTAATCTCTGCCACCTCTTCGCCATCCTCCTCCTCCTCTTCCTCCTCATCCGTGGTCTCCTCTAGATCTTCCTCTTCACTGTGCTCATCCTCTTCCTCCTCTCCCACCTCAGCATCCTCATCTTCTTCCTCCCCCTCACCGTTTTCATCCTCCCTGTGCTCCTCCAAGGGACGTCCATCTCCTTTGGGCCGTCCAATCACTGTGGCAATGGCAGCTGTTTGGTTGACACCAGAGGGCTTTCCTTCCATCCCTTTGGAGACATTGAGGGTTTGGTTGTTGAGGTTGACTTCTACAATGATCTGCTCACCATGGTTGTAAGAGCCCTGGTTGCCCAGACCCACTTCGGACTCTTCACCCTCCATCTTACAGACGTGCGGGCTGCCATCCTTCTCCTCCTTGTAGTATTTCTTGGTGGCTACCACCGCAGGGAGGTGCTGGTTGCCTTCACACGCCACTCCGTCCTCCACCCGCACGGAGTACGGATCGTTCCCTTCCCGAGCGAAGATTTTGGGGTGTGGGGAATCCATTTCTTGCTTGATGTCACAGTAGAATTGAGAGGGGAGGCTTTTGCCGCAGTTATCAGGAGGCAGCGCCATGTTGCTCCCCACGGCCAAGCTGAGGGATCTGCTACTAATGAGCTCCTGGCAAGAAGAGGCAATGTTGTTCATCTGCAGGACAGCGGCCGCGCTCAGGACGTCTTGCACGTTGCAAGCGTTGACCAAGAGCTTGGAGGTGTAAATGAAGTTAAGGATCTGCTGGAGGCCTTGGGAGGTCAAGGCCTCCAGGGAGAGCTCCACCCGTTGAAGTTGCTTGTTCTGGGTGAAGAGGGAGTGGAAGAACTGGCTGTAGGCAGCGAGGACTCCCTTGTGGGCTGGGAAGACGCTCTTCTGTTGCACCAGGACGACGTCTACGTCACACAGGTCTGGTTGAAATAGACGCTGCTCATTCAGTCTGTCCATCAAACACGTGAAGTGGAGAGCTACATCCTCCACCAGAGAGTACTCAGCAGCAGGGAAGTCAGTTGTCTTTTCAACTATCAGCTGTCAGGAGGGAGGGAGGGAGAGAGAGAGAGAGAGAGAGAGAGAGAGAGGTGAAGGAACGCCAGTATGAAACACAATCCCATTCTCCCTTGAATCATAGAATTGTAGGGTAGGAAGGGAACTCCAGGGTCATCTAGTCCAACCCCCTACCCAATGCAGGAAATTCACAACTACCTCCCCCCTCCCAGTGATCCTTACTCCATGCCCAGAAGATGTCAAAACACCATAAGGATCCCTAGCCGAACTGGCCTGGGGAAAACTGCTTCCTGACCCCAAAGTGGCGATCGGCCTTACCATGGGCATGTAAGAAGGGGCCAGGAGAACTAAGCACTGATGCAACCCTTCCTGCCCCCCCTCTCATGATCTGCCCAGGTTCACGGAATAAGCATTTCTGTCAGATGGCCCTGTAGCCTCTGCATAAAAACCGCCAAAGGAGGACTGCTTGGACCCAGCATAGCCAAGAGATGGCTACCCTCCTCCACGATGTTCCACCATGATTTGAAGAACTTTAATAATATTTTGTGTTTTTGTTATGCTTTTTTTGTAAGCTGCCTGGAGAGGTAGTACAGAGATTTTCATAAATAAACAAAGAAAATAATAAATAAAATTTAAGAATGGCCAGGAACACTCCACTGGACTCCAGAATTACCAGCCCCATTTCCTTGCCTCCCCCTCACCTGGACAGGTGAAAGGTAGTGGAGGTGGAGGCTGGGAGGAGGAGATCCCCTGCTAACTGCTCACAATGGCAATTATGGCTCCCGTTTTATCCCGACAACAACCCTGAGAGGTAGGTCTGGCTAAACCCGTCACCCCATTACCCCACTATACTTATTTAATTTATTTATTTATGTCATTTATAGTCTGCCTTTCTCACTGAGACTCAAGACAGATTACACAGCATGAGATTAGTACAGTCAATTTCAAGGACATTTCAATACAATATCAAGGACATTTCCATAAACCATGCCATAGGGTAAACAGATACAAGTTTAAAAGACATAGCATTAGCAAGAATCCAATACAGGGTAGAAAAAATACTGAAGCAGAACATAATCAATTCTAGAACTGACACTAGACAACATGAAGCACTGGTAGTACATAGGAGTACATATTTAAAGCAGCAGATAATATGGCAATATAGTGGTGAAGTCTACGGTCCCTAACTCATTAGCAAAGCATCTGAGACCCCATCCCTACAATGCAGCCCTCCCATTTGAATAAAAAGCCTTTTTGAGTAGTTCGGTTTTGCATCGTTTACGGAAAGCCAGGAGAGTGGGGGGGCTCTTCTGACTTCCTCAGGCAGGTCATTCCACAGGGTAGGGGCCACCACAGAGAAAGCCCGTGTATGGGCTGCTGCTGACTTCACCCGTGTGCAGCCTGGCACCTGCAGGAGAACCTGTTCAGATGAGCGAAGCTGCCGTGGAGGAACACAGGGAGGGAGGCGGTCCCGTAGGTATGCCGGACCAAGCTCTTCTCCTGTCCACCGACTGCTGTCCCGTCAGGTCCCAGGCTTCACTTTTACCTTATCTCACACCATCTTGTGACCTGCCAGGCTCCATCCCTCAAGACTCAAGGTCCGAGCCCCCAGAGACCAGGTCATCCAATGTATTGTGCAAATATAGATTACACACCACCTGGTTGCGAAGGGTACTATCAGAGAAAAAAACATGCAATGGGCACACACTGTACATTAAAGGTAACCTATGGACCACAAACACAGGGAACACACGTGAAGTTGCCTTATACTGAGCTATCAAGGTTGGTATCAGGGCTTTTTTTCCAGCTGGAACTCGGTCGAACTGAGTTCCGGCACCTCTTAAAAATACTCACACGTCTGGTGGCCCCGTCCCGACCTCCAGACAGAGATCAGTTCCCCTCATTTCCCTCTTGCGAGTTCCTCCACCTCTTTTCCTAAAAACTCTCGAGTGTTCCACCATCCCTTTTCCCAGAAAAAAAGCCCTGCTTGTCTACTCAGCTGAGTATCGTTTACTTAGATTTGCAGCACCTCTCCAGGATCTCAGGCAAAGGTATTTCACCTACTACCCAATCCTTTCAGCAGGAGATGCCAGGAATCGAACTCGAGACCTTCTGCATGCAAAGCAGAGGCTGTTCCAGTGAGCTGCAGCCCATCCACTTCACGGACTGGACCACTTTGATGACCCAAACTGCAACCTCAACTAACGGAGACACCCAAACGGATCCTTAAAATTCAGAGTTTGCTGGGTGAAGAGTCTGCCAGCTGCAACAGCCTTCAGTTTCAAAGAGGGAAGCAGGGGGCTATTGTGTCCAAGGCAAGCCAAGAAAGTCTCCGACCTTCACACACGAATTCCAGCAGCCATCACTCAAGAGATCCTTGCACACCTTCCCCAAGGTAATTATAGGCCATTAAAAACTGTGCCTCGCTTGCTTCATTAAGAGAACTCATTAGGATGAATTAAGGCACACTTGAGGTTGGGTTTTTTCCCCCCTCTCCAATGGCCAGGGGCAAAGACATCACCTCCAAAACTTTGAGTCACATTGATAAAGCTTTTTGGCAGCAGCCTGGGACGAAAAGAGCAGACAGCCTTACAGGGGAGATGAAGGTTGTTGAATGAAAAGCAGAGAATCGGCGCCTAGTGACGTATAAACTTGCCTTTTAGCAAATCACACCATAGGTGCTTCCAGCCCAATACCATCTATTCAGACTGGCAATAGCTCTCCAGGGTCTCAAGAAGAAAGGTGTCCTTGCCTGACCCTTGAGACCCTTTATATGGAGATGTTGAAAACTGAACTTGGAACTAAAAACTTGTACTGAGAAAAAAGGCGAGAATGGCGAGATCATGAAGAGTTCAGTAGCACCTTTAAGACTAACCAATTTTATTGTAGCATAAGCTTTCGAGAACCACAGTTCTCTTCGTCAGATGCATCTGATGAAGCTTCCGAGAACCACAGCTCTCTTTGTCAGATGCATCTGAAAAAGAGAACTGTGGTTCTCGAAAGCTTATGCTACAATAAAGTTGGTTAGTCTTAAAAGTGCTACTGGACTCTTCTATTTTGCAACTATAGACAAACAGGGCTAACTCCTCTGGATCTGAGATCATGAAGGATATTCTATTCTGCACCCCACATCACATTCCGTGTTTCAAGGCACAGCTGTGAAATCCATGCAGCCAAGCACCAACGGCCACCCCCTCCCCTCCCATGTTCAACCCCGTCTTTTGGCTCCAAAGAGTTCACAGAACACTGCCCGCCTTTTGCCAATCTTCAGAATGAGAAACACACACGCTCGTTCTCGCGTTCCAGCAAAGCAATTATGGAAACAAGAGCAGAAGAATGCTCCGCGATGGACAGAGATCAGAAATTCAGCACAGGGGAGGGATGTCCAGCCAAATGACCCAGAGGGGTCTGAAAAGAAAGGTGCCTGAATCACCCTGTTATTCTTGGATCTTTCAGCAAGGGGCAGCTGTCTCGACAATAACAACGTTGGTCATGATAAACCTCCGAATCTCAGTTACAGAGATAAGTTGCTCCAAGCTCCTTCCTCCTGGTATCAAAGCCAAGAAGAACAAGTCTGTTCAGCTGGCTTTTGGCTGCCTTTCTCATCCGCTGCTGCCCCGAAAACCCATTGCATAACTTTGCCTGGATTGGAGAGCTCTCGTTGTCCGCTCCAGAAAACCAAAGGTTTTCCCTCCCCCTCTCTCAATCCCATACTCGATGTTTTGCCGCTGAGCCATGTTGGCACAGGACTTCAGGCCTCTTTAACAACACAGCCCGAGCTTCGGGTAACCAGATTACTTTTCAAATGCTTCGAGTCAGAGAACGATCTGATAAATCAGATCGGGGAGGGAAGGAGGCAGTTATTAAAGCCATCTGTTGAAAGCGCAGGTGGCTGCCAGCACTTCTTATGAAACGAGCCACGTTAATAGCCAAGAAGGCTGCCGCAACCTGCGCTTGCATGCAGGGAAGCAGGCAACGGCACAACTAAAATCGAAAACCTCAGCCACCGCCTAGCAGATTTTGGGATGCTCAGACACAGGCAAGCCGGACAGCCGTTCAGACAGCTGACTGGCCAGTGGTGGACAATCCCAAGGACTCACAAGGTTTGCTCTGTTCCAGATGCCCAGTTCTCCCTGTTAGAACTATCTTGCAGGCTGCAACCAAGAAAGGTCAATCAAGCCCCGTTATTCAAGCCAATGCCTCGGAGAAATCCACAAGCAAGACTCAAAACCTCTGGGCTTTTGCTTACCTCTAGCTTCTGGCTCGTAGAGGTACACTGTTCCTGAACATAGATGATCCCACAAGACCTGGTATTGCCCATGAGCTCAGGGCCCAGCTACACTGTACACTGTTCCAGGGACCCCCCTCCCCTGGCAAGCAGATGGGCTTGGGGCATTTCTGGTTGAAAGTCAGATTCTCAGGTGCACGGAGGGCTCTTTCCTGTTAGGACAATGATGCAAAGGAAGGGAGGTCAAGCTTCATCTCTGCACCATTCCCCCAACCCGAAACAGTCCCAGGGAGCTGCTATTTAGCCCACCGGAGAAACTTAACCTGTAGCCCATCAGCTACAAGTTAAAGGCAGCACACACGGCCAACTACATACAAGGGCTACAAGTCATGTGGCCGGCACACACCAGTTCACATCACATCTTCACAGAGAACCACTTATTGTGAGCGACAGTAATCCTGGCGGATCAACGCTTCCTTTCATCTTCCTGGGGCCTGAGCACAAAGGCGGCCAAGCAACTAGGGTTACCAGATAGGGGCCTGGAGATCTCATGGGATTACAACTGATCTTCAGAGTACAGAGATCAGCTCCCCTGGAGAAAAATGGCTGCTATGGAAGGTGGACTCAGGGCCAAGCTACAAGTGACAAATGACACTTGAACGGCAAGTGTATTTCTCCCTGTTCACTTGCCCTCCACTCAATCCACTTGCCAGGCAAGTGCGGGCCAAGCTACACATGACAAATGACACTTGAACAGCAAGTGGATTGAGTGGAGGGCAAGTGAACAGGGAGAAATACACTTGCTGTTCAAGTGTCATTCGTCATGTGTAGCTTGGCCCTGACTTTCGTCATGTGTAGCTTGGCCCTGAGTGGTATACTTCCCTGAAGTCCCTTTCCTCCCCAAACTCTGCCCTCTGCAGGGTCTACCCCAAAATCTCCACGAATTTCCCCACCCAGAGTGGCAACCCTGTGAGCTACCGAGCTCGCCACAGCAAGGGGAAGCCCAGCTGCAACAGAGGCTCGGAGGTGCCTCGCCCTCTCTGGGAGGCATTCAAAGTCACTTCAGTCCCAGAGAGACCTTGCCTCCCTCATTGTCACAGCTGAACAGCTGCCCAGACCGACAGAAGGGCGCATAGTACTCGTTGACGGAGTGGCGCCTGGAACTGGGGCAAAATGACCTCCTAGCTCCGTCCTCCCTTCTCTCCAACGTGGCCTCGCTGGAAGAAGAAGCCTGCTAACAACAAAGGAAAAGTCTGCCGGAGGGCAAACCCAATGAACTATATAATTTTATTATATTTTGATCTATTTTTGGAATTATAAAAAGTGCAAAGTGTTGAAAGTGCAATATATAAAGACTAATAAATAGGATAAACATTATTATAAATTTAAGGAAAATACCCGACATGTACAAAAGTTTATACTGACAATGAATATGTCAATACAAAATATAAATATTTTAAAGAGAACAGCCAGGCACAATGGTCCTGTTAGGGGCAAAGTCCAAAATCCAACTGGTGAAGAGGCATTCCAGAGAAATTTTGAGAGGTAAGTAAGAAAAAATCAACTCGTTTCTCAGTGACTTGTCTTCTCTTGTAGATGGATAGCTGTCTCGCTGTTCGCTGGAAATTTTTCAAAAAAGAGGCAGATAGAAAACCGACTGGGTGGAGCCTAACGAGCATTGCCAGCTTCCAAACTCCCATTTCGTATTCCAACTTTATCAAGGGCTCACAAATTACTGTAACATCCACTGTAATAAAAATTCATATGTAAATTTCCCCGTACAAATTTCCTATTTGATCCTCTGCCTCTTTTGTTGTTCTCGTTCAATATTTATATTTTGTATTGACATATTCATTGTTGGTATAAACTTTTGTACATGCCGGATATTTTCCTTAAATTTATAATAATATTTATCGTATTTATTAGTCTTTAAATATTGCACTTTCAGCCATTTTTATAATTCTAAAAATAGATAAAAATATAATAAAATTATATAGTTCATTGCATTTGCCCTCCAGCATGTTTTCCCTTTGCTGTCAGCGGTCCCAGTTCCGGAGAAGCCCCTCTGTTGGTTTTATGGAAGGAGCAGGCCAGCTCTCGCGAACAAAGGGCGCGAGGAAAGGAGTTCACAACCTTTCCTAAATTTCACCACAAAAACCAACCTGGCAGGTTTCAACACTGGCCGATTCCAGACGACTAACCTGTAGGCGCTGCATGCCGCCATGTTCCGGATCGCGACGGGGAAAACGCAAAATATCGCGTTTTCTCGCGCGAGTTTGGCACGACGTCGCGCCAAACTCGTGCGAGAAAACGCGATATTTCGCGTTTTCCCCGTCGCGATCCGGAACATGGCGGCATGCAGCGCCTACAGGTTAGTCGTCTGGAATCGGCCACTATGCACAATGCACATCTGCTTTGGCAGATCAACGATAAGATTTTCTAAAAGGTTGTTCTGCGCACGCTAATCCACTGGGCACAGTTCTCCAATGCAACAGCAGGTGAATACATTTTTATGTATTTACCGAATCATTTTATATATTATTTTAAAACCTGCTTTAATGTTCAAATGTTTTTACGTTTGTCGCCTTGGGGGCCTATCTAGATGCAAAGGCAGAATTTTTTTTTTATATAAATAAAAAAATAATGAATTAAGCATGGCTCACCTAAGTTGAACTGGGCTTCTTCCCCAGCAGGGAAATCATTTCCCCTTATTAAAGACTTCTTTTAAAAAAATGTTCTGGAGGATTAACGTTAATTTTGCATGGTCTGGAACTGTGCAACAAGTAACCACCTCTCCCTTGGGTGGACTTCTTCTTTGTAACTCCCATAAATGAAAATTGTGGGTAAACCACGCACTCTTAAGAACAGGGCAAACTTTGTCATTTAGTCACCAATGGCCAGCTCTGCAATGAAGAAAAGTGAGGCTGTGGACTTCGATGGCAAATTTGGGAGGCTGGAACCCAAATTGCCAGCTTCAGATAGGGAGTTTCCTGGAGATTTTGGAGGCAAGGAGGGCGGGCTTTAGGGAAGGGGGGCACCTCAGCAGGGTATAATGCCATACAGTTCACCCTCCAAAGCAGCTATTTTCTCCAGGGGAATGGAGCTGTGTTGTCTAGAAATCAGCTCTAATTCTGGGAGATCTCCAGCCACCACCTGGAGGTTGGCAACTACCCTCTGCTGCCTTGTCTCTGTCCCTGTGACAGCCTCACTCATCCCAGCTGGGGAACCAGGAAGGGTTGGCAGCTCCAGACTCTGGACGGTTGTGGACAGGATAAGGGGTGGCGGCAGAAAGAAGTGTCAGCCAGGGGTGGCAGCCTCAGCTAGCATCTCTTATTGAGTCGCCATTGCATTTATCCAAAACAAAGCAAGATCTTTTTTGAGTTACGCACACTGAGTGGGTGGGGAAGTAGAATTGACAAGGTAACCCAAATTTCACAGCAAGGAAAGCTGACATCCTTTTATGCATTATGCAAATTAAACACATCTCCTTAAAATTGATTGACTCCACATACGTCTGCTAGATACAGAGAGAAGCCAAAAAAAAAAATTATCTAGGCCACTGAAGCTTTAGCCTCTGATCCCTGAAAGTCTGGCTTGGCCCGGAGCTACACCCCTTCACACACACACACACACAACACTAGGATTGTTGATTAACATTTTGTTTTGATGCATTAGATTCTTTAACAATGTGTTTTATTCTGTTCTTTGTTTCCATTGTTTCAGAGAATCAGCAGCACTTCTTTTTACCTCTAAAAGCAATCCCAGCAGTACAACAAATAGAAGAAACACTGACTGTGCACATTAACCTAGCAGCACAATCCTCTTGGGTGTTAACACTGATATGCTCTGCTGGTTGGTCAATGTATCTGTCATTTCCAAAACCAGCTGACACTCTTTGTCCTTCCATCCTCATCAAACTGAAACAGCATCAGTGAGGTGCCAGAATACTGAGGATTAGCCATCTTTTCCAATAATTTCCAAATGTAGTTAATTTCCCAATGAGGATTAGCTACAATACTTCTATTAAGCAATTAATCATTGTTTGTTTTTGGGTGTGTGTGTGTTAACTTCTGACTGTACATCCTTCTCAGGAACTATCCCATGTGCCATCTAGGATTTGTGAACTGGCTCAATAGCTTCATTTGTGCTAATCCAGCATAATCTTTCTACGCCGGATCCCAGATTGGATCCGGGAAACCAGATACTCAGAGTCAGATTATTCAGCCACAAGCAGCTGCAGCAGAGACAGAGCAGCTACAAGCAAGAAGGCAGCGGTGTGAAGTGGAGGCAAGCCCTGTGCCCACAGCAGGAGAGCTGTACGAGGCTGGCAAGAGGCAGGAGGCAGCAGGGAGAGTGGGTTATCATCCTGCCCCTCCACCCAACCTGAGCTCCAAAAGAGCCCTTCAAGCTGCCACTGGCCACCTTCTAAACCCTGCAGCTCTGCTGCGCCTCCCCCCAGTTTGGGAGGATTCTCTGGTTTGACATGGGGGTTCTCTGGTTTTACATTGGTCACCTTGCTTCACTTTGGTTCTGTTGGGCTTTGTTTGGTATAGTGGTTAAGAGCAGCAGGACTCTAATCTGGAGAGCCAGGTTTGATTCCCCAGTCCTCCACTTGAAGCCAGCTGGGTGACTTTGGGTCAGTCACTTAAGAGCGGCAGGACTCCAATCTGGAGAGCTGGGTTTGATTCCCCACTCCTCCCCGTGAATCCAGCTGGGTGACCTTGGCTCAGTCACTTAAGAGCGGCAGGACTCTAATCTGGAGAGCCGGGTTTGATTCCCCACTCCTACACTTGAAGCCAGCTGGGTGACCTTGGGTCAGTCACTTAAGAGCGGCAGGACTCTAATCTGGAGAGCTGGGTTTGATTCCCCACTCCTCCACTTGAAGCCAGCTGGGTGACCTTGGGTCAGTCACTTAAGAGCGGCAGGACTCTAATCTGGAGGACTGGGTTTGGTTCCCCACTCCTCCGCTTGAAGCCAGCTGGGTGACCTTGGGTTAGTCCCTTAAGAGCGGCAGGACTCTAATCCGGAGAACCAGGTTTGATTCCCCACTCCTCCGCTTGAAGCCAGCTGGGTGACCTTGGGTTAGTCACTTAAGAGCGGCAGGACTCTAATCCGGAGAGCCAGGTTTGATTCCCCACTCCTCCGCTTGAAGCCAGCTGGGTGACCTTGGGTTAGTCACTTAAGAGCGGCAGGACTCTAATCCAAAGAACCAGGTTTGATTCCCCACTCCTCCGCTTGAAGCAAGCTGGGTGACCTTGGGCTCTCTGGAGCTCTCTCAGCCCCACCCACCTCACAGGGTGTTTTGTTGTGGGGATAATAATGACATACTTTGTAAACTGCTCTGAGTGGGCATTAAGTTGTCCTGAAGGGTGGTATATAAATCGAATGTTGTTGTTGCTGTTATGTTGGTTCAGCTTGCATTGGGGGTGGGACTTGCACTGGGACTGGATTTTGGCCTTTGCTGAAGTTTCCTTTTGCCTGGAAGCCTTGGAAATGTTTTCTCCATCAGAAACAACAGAGAGGCGCTGGGGACACCTTGTTCAGGGGCTCATAGAACTGAACCCCGGGGTCCAATCTTATTGAAATTTGGAGGGTCTTTAATGGACAGGAAGGAGTAGGTTCCCTGCAAATTTGGCAGAGTTACCTTAAAAATGCTCCCCCCCACCCCCAAGCCTCCCTGGATAGTTTTCCCCATAGGGAATAATGGCCTGATAAATTTGGGGTTCTCTAATCGGATTAGAGAATCTGACCTGGATTTTGAGCATATCGTTTTTTGGTATCCCTGAAACCTGAATCCAGATTGCATGACATGGCGCAAATCTCACACGAGACACGATCTTCCGCGTTTTTTGGGCCATGTTCTGGGTCATTACGAGCAAAGGTAAGATGTGTGGAAACGGCCCAGATTTGGGGGGATGTACACCCCCTAGTGGCAGCTGCTGCCAAAGCAATGTTTTTGCACAGCCAATCAAATCTCCAATGGCCAACCAGAACTAGGCAAAAGCTCCACCCACTTTATGAAAAATCTTGGTAAGTTGGAAAGAAGTTTTGGAACTTTATTTTTATATATGATCACGGCAGCAAAAGTCCACAAAAGTGGAAAACTCCCATATTGCCTACAATGGAGGAATGGTGGATAAAAGTTTTGAAGTTTGCATCAATAACAAAGCTAACTTCACTGATTAGAGAAAAGACATTAGCTACATTTTGAGCTGAATGGAAACTGTTTATAGACTTTTTACATGAAATAGATAACAATGATTTGATCATATCTGGATTTATGGATTAAGAATCATGAACAATAGAAAAAAGAGGGCTCTTACGTTTAACATAGATTAAGTGCGCCTTTGAAGCGATATATATTTGACACGGAGAAAGTCGGAACTCAACTTGTAGTTTAGTTCTTTTTTATGTTTTCCCTCTTTTCCCTATCTTTCTGAGTTGTATATTTTATTATTAGTAGTAGCTTGTCTGGTTTGTTTTTTCTTATTTATATGTACTGTTAAGTGTGTTTTTTTAGACTGTTGTGTTTTTTCTTTTCTTTTATGCTTACTGTTTATTTATTGTTTAAATAAAAAATTACACCCATTGATTGCTACAATGAGATACTTTTAAAACCCGCTATTAAAATTCACCTAAAACAAAAAAAAACTTGGCAAGTGCCAGAAAGGGTGTCAGTGGGCACCATGGTGCCCCTGGGCACCACGTTGGGGAACCTGTGGTTTAGGAGCTAAAACTTCTCTAGGAAGGCTGGGAGCAAGTTCTGCTGATTCTCTTAAAGGGTCACTCAACAGAAACAATTCCCTCAGCAATTGTTCTAAAGCAACTTTATGTCCACCCTTTGCTGAGCACAATACAGCATTAAAAGCCATAGCTCCAGAAGGAAGATCCTGGACAGAGAGCAGAATGGGCAGGTGTGTGCACGCATGCACACAGCTTCCATGCAAATAAGCCGAAAGTTGGAAGACCGAGGCAGACGCAGCAGCACCTGATTGCCTGGTTTCATGTTAAGCAAGCTTGGCCCAGGCGGCTGGCGACGTTTCAAAGCGTACGCAGAGATAGCTCTGCAGCAGCCAACCTGTGTGCTGAAGTGAACATTGCAGGCTGCAGTTCGAGCCACAACCATAGTGCCAGATTAGGAGTGCAGTGAGGGAAGACCAAAACATACAGTGTATGCGATGATGGAAACAGAGGGTTAGGTGAGAGAGAAAGGTGATGAGAGAGAGAGAAAGAGAAGACAGTGGTGTATTCCACCTGAACTTGGAGGTTCTGCTTAGACTTCATCGCTATTAAAGTAAGTACCCTTTTCAAAAAGCCTTGATGAGGTGGGTGGGGCTGAGAGAGCTCCAAAAAGCTGTGACTGACCCAAGGTCACCCAGCTGGCTTCAAGCAGAGGAGTGGGGAATCAAACCTGCCTCTCCAGATTACAGTCCTGCCGCTCTTAACCAATACACCAAACTGGCTCTCAAAGTGTGTTATTATTATCCCCACAACAATCACCCTGTGAGGTGGGTGCTGCTGAGAGAGTTCCTAGAAGCTGTGACTGATCCAAGGTCACCCAACAGGCTTCAAGCGGAGGAGTGGGGAATCGAACCCGGCTCTCCAGATTAGAGTCCTGCTGCTCTTAACCACTACACCAAACTGAGCTCCTGCACTTACACTTTGCCCTGGCCGTTCAGTACAGCACTGGATTATAGGAGGAGGATGTGTCCAGGCAGAAATCCAACAGGTACAGCTATCCCAAACAGTTGCTAGAGCTGCCCCTCATGAATTCCTGCCCAGTGTCTCCATAAAAGGCACAGAGTTCCCTGGCAGATCAATATGCTTAGTGAACATGGCAGCAGACAGAAATAGCCCACCTACTGGGAGAGTACTCTAACGGGGAAGCAGATGAATGGCTCAAGACCCATCAATTCAATTTCCAGGTCCCTTCCCCATGGAACAAACCCTTTGCTATATCCCCCTGGTACCCCAAGATGCATTGCTGAGCTCCACATGTTCAGTCATGCTGCAGTAATCTTGAGTATGTATTGCTGCAGGAAAACACCAATGTACAAGTCAACAGAGGGGTGATGTCATAGTAAAAAATACTCCAGGTGTTAACATTTAGGAAAGAATAGGAACGTTCCGCTGGCTTTTTGTCTTGTGTGCATCTGTCATTATAAACAGCACAACATGGGAGCAAAGACATGAGACTATAACACGTGCAGAATTTCCCTGACCATGTATTTATGCAATAAATACCCTGTATAGTGACTCATAAGGCAGTCCAGTGCGCTTGCTGGCTTGCTTAGAAGGGAAATACCATACCTTCTGTGGATGAGTCAGCAGAGACCTAGAGCTGGACCAGGGTCCGGTCGTTTATGCAGTCTCACTCCCTGCTCAGCATTGGAAATGCAAAGCTAGAACATAGAATCATAGAATAGAATAATAGAATCATAGAGCTGGAAGGGGCCACACAGACCTTCTAGTCCAACCCCCTGCCCAGTGCAGGATCAGCCTAAAGCATCTCTGACAAATATTCATCCAGCCTCTTCTTGAAAACTGCCAGTGAAGGGGAGCTCACCACCTCCCTAGGCAGCTGATTCCACCTTTGAGCTGCTCTGACCGTGAAAAAGTTCTTCCTAATATCCAGCCGGTACCTTTGTGCATGTAGTTTTAGCCCGTTGCTTCAAGTCCTATCCTCTGCTGCCAACTGGAACAGCTCCTTGCCCTCCTCCAAATGACAGCCTTTCAAGTACTTAAAGAGAGCAATCATGTCCCCCCTCAACCTCCTCTTCTCCAAACTAAACATTCCCAAGGCCCCCAGCCTTTCCTCGTAGGGCTCAGTCTCCAGACGCCTGATCATCCTCGTCGCTCTCCCCTGCACCCTCTCAATTTTGTCCACATCCTTTTTGAAGTGAGGCCTCTAGAACTGCACACAATACTCCTGGTGCAGCCTGACCAAGGCAGTATAGAGAGGAGCTATTCCTCTCTGTACATCCCTGACAAGTGGCTGTCTAGTTTCTGCCTAAAGGCCTCCAGGAAAGAAAAGCTCTACCCCATCCCAACGGACTCACTGGATCAGCAGGCAGCAACTGATTTGCCAAGACATCATTGCTACACTTTAAGATACAGAACAATGAGTCTTTTATGAACCTGTCAGGTTGAAATCCAGTAGGGGCACACCTCTGTCAAGCCACACCTATTGAACTTCTGCCTGGACACATTCCCCCGAGCCTTGTGTGGAGATGAAAGACCAAAGCAAAGTGTGTGTACACACAACCTAATTTTGAAGCAGTGCTCTCAGAGAGGAAGGCCACAGATTCAGCCCCTGGCATTACTTGGTAAAGGAACTCAAGTAGGGTTACCAACTTTGGGTTGGAAATTCCTGGAAATTTGGGAAGTGCAGGGTTTGGGGAGGCGACAGACCTCAATAGGGTATAATGGCAGAGAGGCCATCTTCTAAAGCAGCCATTTTCTCCAAGGGAACTGGTGTCCATAATGTGGAGATCAGTTGTATGTCTGGGAAATCTCCAGGTCCCTCCAGGAGGTTGGCAAGCATAATATCAAGGCAGGAGGGGCTGCAAAGGCCTCAGCCTGGGTCAATGGCTGCCAGTCAAGAGCATCAAACACTGACTAAGATGGAGCCCTGCTCTGACGCGCTACGAAGCATCTCTAACGGCTCACACGGACAATTAAAAAAGGATTTCTTTAAAAAGTCACAGATTCACATGCATGGGTACGGCAGGGGACATATTTCTTTACTAAATAAGCCTTTATCCTTCTTTTCTATTAAAAAAAAGCCCAAGATGCTGTAAAACAATTCCAAATTTCAAATACATTCAAAACGCAGACATGAAAACTTAAACAAGAAGATAACACAATGACAGGTGTAAAAACAGCGGGATAAAATAGCGCAGACAAAAAGCACCCGCTCAGAATCAAAACACAGATAAAATCAGGGCTTTTTTTCAGCTGGAATGCGGGGGAACGGAGTTCTAGAACCTCTTGAAAATGGTCACATGGCTGGTGGCCCCGCCCCCTGATCTCCAGACAGAGGGGAGTTGAGATTGCCCTCCGTGCCGCCAAGCAGCACGGAGGGCAATCTAAACTCCCCTCTGCCTGGAGATCAGGGGGCGGGGCCACCAGCCATGTGATCATTTTCTCCGAGGGCAACCCACTGAGTTCCACCACCTCTTTCCCCAGAAAAAAAGCCCTGGATAAAATATTTCACGGCATTAAGCCATTCCCCGTCAAAAAAATTATAATTTAAACCAAGAAGTAAAATAATTAAACTTAAGGAAAGGAAGAGATGACAGCGATGATCGGTAATTCATATTTTTAAAAAAACAAGAAGCAAATGAGGGCATAGGATGGAGCATTTAGAGACTCGAAAATACAATTTTTAAAAAGTTTTAACCATCCATTGGAGGGCCAAGAGCAAAGGATTTCAATGCATCATCTTGGGAAGAAAATTGCACAGGGTGGGGGCTTTGCAATGAGAGCCCGTTCAATTTTTTAATTTCAAAAAATTATTTTAGAGAAGGTACATTTGACCGTTCTGTTTAACATGAGTCTGGCTTAAGTATCCTATGTCCTGCCAGCTGGCCAGCTATCACTCGCAACCCCCCCCTTCAGGTTTCTTCAAACACAGAGTGCTGCTCCAGTTTCTAAATTCTTGTGAGTTTATTTATCCATTTAAAGTACTGATATGCCATGATTGTCTTCCTCCTTGCAAGAGGTTAGCCACCAGGGTAGCTGAAACAGGGGCCGGCCGGACTCTCCCAAGGCCTTCAAATGCCGTATAGTGCACACATATTTTACTGCACTGTTCTTAAAAAGAGCAGAGGATAATAATAATAAAGTTCAATTTATACACCGCCCTTCAGGACAACTTAACGCACACTCAGAGCCGTTTGCAAAGTGTGTTATTATTATACTCACCAAAATCACCCTGTGAGGTGGGTGGGGCTGAGAGAGCTGTGACTGACCCAAGGCCACCCAGCTGGCTTCAAGGGGAGAAGTGGGGAATAAAACCCGGTTCTCCAGATTAGAGTCCTGCCGCTCTTAACCACTACACCAAACTGGCATAGAGAGTTAACTACACAGGCTCCTAGACGTGGGTAGCAGCAGTGAGAGCGTATGTGTATGGGGAGGCTAGCATGTGCTGCCATTGCCTGAAGCCGCAAAACACTCTAGACACGAGAGTTGCCAAATGCAGGTTGGGAAATTCCTGGTAATTTGGGGCAGATTATGAGCAGGGCAAAGCTTAGGAAATGGAGGGAGTTCAGCCGGGAGGTAACACCTTAGGGTTGCCAGTCTCCAGGTGGTGGCTGGAGATCTCCGGGAATTACAATCGATTTCCAGGTCACAGAGAGCAGTTCCCCCAGAGAAAATGGTTTGGAGGGGGAATTCTATGGAATTATACCCTGCTGAGGTCCCTCCCCTCCCCAAATCCCACCCTCTCCAGGGTCTTCCCCCCAGATCTCCAGGAATTTCCTAACCTGGAGATGCCCCTTTCTCCAGTGGAACGGCTCTCTCTGGAAATCAGCTGCAATTCTGGGAGATCTCCAGGTCGCACCAGGCAGCTGGCAACCCAACAAGAGGCCTCCCCTCACTTCTTCAGACCTGTGATCTTGGCACCACAACGCTGCAGTGTTCTCCACCCATACTACTTCTAGTAATATAAGATCTGGCCCTTGAAGTGGAATGCAACCTCACAGGGGGGAATTCGCTCCCCAGGACTACCCAAAAAGATTCGCCCCTCCTCTCAACCCTGCAGCAAGCCAGATCTGAAGGAAGACACCCGGCTGAGCTCAGGCTGAAAGCTGTTCTCGGCTCTCCACCAAAGTCCAGAGGCCTTCGAGGGGGCTACGACTCAAAGAGCCAGAGTCACTGATCCCGGTTCGGCTCTATTCCAACTTCTCCAATAAGGCCAAGCCAAGGTCAACGTGACGGGAATGTGACGGGAATGTGGAGGCAGGCTGACTGGCCCGGCCCGCTTCCTCCAAACAAAGAGGATTTCATGAGAATGGGATAGATGAGGGGTTAGAGTGCTATAAAACTTTTTAAAAGAGAAGCAACAATCAGCTTTGAAAAAAAATAATAATAAAGCAAGCAGCAGCTCTATGAGAAAGGGGAAAGTGATAATTTTTTAAAGGACACCAAAAATTGGGGCTGGGCAGGGTGGAGAACCCGAGGCAGCTGCTGAAAACGGCAGCCCCGTGTTGTTAGGTTCTCACTCACCTCCTGCAGAAATTCATAAACTCAGTCAAGGTCACGTTTTCTCACTCTTTCCTTCAGCTGCAAAGAAAGAGGGCAGGGAAAAGTACCACGGACACTGCTTGTTCTGGAGGAAGCCCTTGACATGGTGTTGCCATCTTCAATGTCCTATCTTGCACAGTTTTATCTCAACCTTCCTACAAAGGAACTCAGAGCTCAGGTCTTCCCTGCAAGGTTGCCTGGTCCAGGTTGGGAAATTCCTGGAGATTTGGGGGTGGAGTCTAGAGAGGGTGGAGTTTGGGGAGGGGAGTGGCCTCAGCAAGGTATAAAGTCCGCCCTCCAAAGCAGCCATTTTCTCCAAGGGAACTGATCTCTGTCACCTGGAGTTCAGTTGTAATTCCAGGAGATCTCCACGAGGCTGGCACCTAGAAGCTAGTAATCCTAACTCAAATCACCCCTGCAAGGTAGTTTAGCTGAGAGAATGTGACGGGCCCAAGGTCACTCAGTAAGCTTCTATGGTAGAGTGGGGATTCAAACCCAAGACTCCCAGCCCCTAGCCCAACACATTAACCACTGTGCCACGCTGGTTTAGTTCTCTGCTATCTCCAGCTACCACCTGGAGGTTGGCAACCCTATCCGGACTCCAGACCTAGTAGCGAATGCCGGCAAAGATGCTGGAAATAATAGGCTTACAATGTCAGCAGGAACAAAATACTTAGAAACAGCCCTGTGAACTCTGAATTATTCTTCGTAAGGAATCAGTAGCCAGCGTCATACATCTAAGACTAGCAGGATGTGTTCCCTAAAGCTCCCACCAGTCAATACCTTAACCACCTCCCTTTGCAACGTTTTAAGTTTCTGTACAATCTTCAAAGGCAGCCCCAAGCAAAATGTGTTACAGTACTCCAAACTGGAGGCCAACAGAGCCTGGGTAACCACGGCCATCCCGAATTACCAGGAAAAAAAATCCCTGACACAAGGCACCCTTATCTTTCTTTCCTTAAACCGCTGCCCACTAGAGTTGCTCTAGAGAAGCAGCCAACAGGCCAACCCAGACAGAGGCACAGACGGGGTGCAAAGCTGGGTTGCAGAAATTCCAAAGCAGCCTCATCGCAAACCCGGAGGAACCAGGCACATCTGCTTGGGCATTCGAATACTGCCAACAAGCTCAAGACGAGTGGGAAAGGAATCCCAAACAGAAGCCAAGAACGCATCTCTGTTTGCAGAACCCAGGCTGTATCGAGTGGTGCAATAAAGAGATTCCCTCTTTGGAGTCACTAAGCGCTTTTCCCCTTCAGCACTAAGCAATCACAACCAGCCCCGAACATTTGGGATTAGGGGAACACACCGCCACTCGAAAGGGCATCGTTTTCCCACTAAACTTCAGGATCTCGCTTTTTCAAAGTGAAGCAACACGTCCCCCTTTGAGCAAGCAGTGATGGGTAAAGGAGACGGAAGAGCGAAGGAGGACATGGCCAAGGCATAATTTTGCCTAGGCACCTACACATGTGCAAGATCTCCTATGGCCCACATGCAGAGAATCTTATTTTAAAAAAAAACACGTTTTAAGCTGTATGGTTAAGCTTGGAAGAGCTGGTTGAAATACTGCCACGCTCCCACCCTGACATGACTGCCACCCCAACGCTTTTCCATGGAAAAGTGGTAACATTTCAGAACATTCCAGCTGCAAACATGAGCGCAATATCTCACGGTATCACACACCACTGCAGCATTTCTGTGGATCTCCCTGGCCCAGAGATCCGGCTGAATTCTGAATCAGGTTCAAGGTGTTGGTTCTTACCTTTAAAGCCCTGAGCGGGTTGGGACCGGCATATCTTCGGGACCGCCTCTCCCTGTACGTTCCCCAGAGACCGCTTCAATCAGCGGATAAATGTTTACTGGTGGACCCCAGCCCTAAGGAAGCCTGCCTCGCTTCAACCAGGGCCAGGGCCTTTTCAGTCCTGGCCCCAGCCTGATGGAACGCTCTGTCAATAGAGACCCGGGCCCAACGGGACATATTATCATTCCGCCGGGCCTGTAAGACAGAGCTGTTCCGCCAGGCGTTCGGTGGTTGAAGGGGGCGGTGCCATGTCAGCCTTCCACCTTTGGGATGGGGGGAGGGGTTCTCCCCACCACTGCACTTTAACATACTTGGTTATTTTTTTTTATTATTGCTTACTGTATGTTGATTTTAGAACTATAGTTTTCCTGTTTTTATTGATTTTAACTGTTGTTCACCACCCAGAGCCCCTGAGGATGAGTAGTTTATAAATCGAAATAAATAAATAAAAAATCATTTGTGTAAGAGAGACAGAGAGACTCCCAAGAGGGCACACAGCTGACAGGAGCTTTAGATGCAAATATCAAAATGGTTTGCATCACACCCCACTATACCTTTTTTTGGATTCCCTAGCTTTGCTGTCATTTGTATCCCACCTTTCTAAGAAATTCAGGGCAGTGCACACACACACAAAGCCCTTATCTCCTATCAAGCAGGCAAAGCCAGGAATACTAACAGACGCAAGATGACCTCTTTACAGCCTCCTGAAAACTTGAACATGGGTCTTTCTGGCCAAGGGCAGGGTGTTCTTTACTTCACCACACTGACTTATTTTTAGTCTGCTTCGCTTCTTCCTTGAACTACACTTTAAGCGTCATCTAAAAAGCAGGTATCAACCAGTAAGGAAAGAAAATAATAAACCCTTTCCCCCCCAGACCGATACCAAAACTGGCAAACTAAAAAGAAGCAGCTCAGGAGAACTATTCCCTTCATTCTCCAGCACCAGGAGGAATAATCACCACGTTTTTTACACTTAAACCCTGAAAGAAAGCCTAATGTTTTGACACGTTGAGTTCACAGGCAAAGAGTTTTCGCTTTGATGTATTGTCGAAGGCTTTCACGGCCGGAGAACGATGGCTGTTGTGGGTTTTCCGGGCTGTATTGCCGTGGTCTTGGCATTGTAGTTCCTGACGTTTCGCCAGCAGCTGAGAGATCTCTGTCTTTTGGTGCTACACCTCTGAAGATGCCAGCCACAGCTGCTGGCGAAACGTCAGGAAGTACAATGCCAAGACCACGGCAATACAGCCCGGAAAACCCACAACAACCATCAGTTTTCGCTTTACGTTCCTTTGCAAAGCAACTACTAGACCTGAATCTTTCCAAGTCAATATCTTCTCGGCACAACGACAGCACCCTTTGCCGTGTCAAAACCCCACTTCCTTGCCATCAGGAAGTGGTGTGGCATACCACGAGCCTGCGTTTAGAGCCACCAACTTCTCATGCCATGAGTTCCGACTCTCAAAGGAGTGCATCTCATCCCCCCACTTGCACATCACTCCACTCGCCAGCTTCTTTTTAAAAAATTCTGTACCTCTGAGCTTGCGCAGAGTGCATTTCTTTTGGACGGAGCCCATTTTTGCTTAATTGATTTTTTTTAGCCAACTTTACGGCTTTACAACTTTGTCTTTACAAAAAGATGGAAATTGTCAATAAATGTCAATGCAATGGCGCCCAATGAACACAGCTCTTTAAAAAGTGCGAGCATCTGGCTTCTTCCAGTATTGTATCAAAAGGGTAGATTCCCAGAAGATGTACACGGCTTATCACTTGGAGCGGCAACTGCCACTTAGAAGGGTGTGGACGTGCTGGTGCTGCCATGCGGTCTACTTGTGTGAATCTTCTACTAAGTGGCAGCTGCCACACAGCAGCATAACCAAGTTGCATTTGATGCCAATATGGCTCCGCTGCCCTGATCTGGATAGCCCAGGAAAGCCCGATCTCATTACATCTTGGAAGCTAAGCAGGGTCGTCCGTGGTTAGTAATTGGATGGGAGACCTCCAAAGAAAACCATGGCTGCTATGCAGAGGCAGGCAATGGCAAACCACCTCTGTTGGTTTCTTGCCATGAGAACTCCAGCAGGGGTCACTGTAAGTCAGCTATGACTTGACGGCACTTTATACCACACATGGCTATATGAAAAAGGGGTCTGTACCCATATTGTCTGAGGGTCCATCCATGCACACCAAGTAAACACAGCAATGTACGGCCAAGCTACGAGAGACGAATTACACAAGGGAAAGAGTCCCTTGCACATGAAGGGAGTCGCAATGTTAGCCGGGAAGCTGAGTTTTAAAAGAGATCTGAAGGCTTTGTCAATTTCCCCTCTCTAAGGAGCTGCTCAGAGGGTTTGTTAACTTCCTCTTTGCCTCCTAGAAGGGGAGGTGAAACAGACATAACCTTTGGGAGGCAAAGAGGAAATTAACAAATCCTCTTGAGCAGCTCCTTAGAGAGGGAAAATTGACAAAGCCTTCCGATCTCTTTTAAAACGCCGCTTCCCAGCTAACATTGCGACTCCCTTCACATGCTCTTCCTCATGTCATTTGTTTCTTGTAGCTTAGCTCGTAGACTCACGCCCCTAACTTCACAACATTTTGTTTTGGCCACTGATCAGGAAGAAGAGATGGAAAAGATCAAGCCAGGCCAGAAAAATCCTAGCTAGTCCATACTCTATTACTCCTTTCCCCTTCTTGGATTCTTTCCTTTCTCCCAATTTAGGTCAGAGCACTCAAAGCCATGGGGGGGGGGGAGAGGCAGGAGGGGTTGCATTGGTGCTTGGTTCTTGTGGCCCCTTCTTGCATGCTCAGGGTAGTGCTGGTCGCCGCCTTGGGATCAGGGGGCTGTTTTTCCCAGGCCAGCTTGGCTAGGGATCCGGACAGTGTATTGCCATCTTCTGGGCATGGAGCAAGGGTCATTGGGTGTGTGGAGGGGAGGGGGAGGTAGCTGTGAATTTCCTGCATTGTGCAGGGGGGTGGACTAGATGACCCTGGAGGTCCCTTCCAATCCTATGATTCTATGATTGTCAGAATTGGAAAGGTTTTTCCAGCCTTGGCCAGAGCTACTAGGAATACAGTTTGGAATAGCTGCATTTTTTCTCAGCATTAAAAAAAAGACATGCAGGTGGCAAACTGAATTAAAACACATCAAGATGGGTAGCCGTGTTAGTCTATCTGTAGCAGTAGAAAAGAGCAAGAGTCCAGTAGCACCTATAAGACTAACAAAATTTGTGGTATCTGAAGAAGTGAGCTGTGACTCACGAAAGCTCATTCCCTACTACAAATTTTTCCTAGTCTTATAGGTGCTACTGGACTCTTGCTCTTTTCTACTGAATAAAAACAGGATACTATTAGTCTAAATAGGACAGGGCCTACAGTCACTACAGAATCTTTGCAAGTTTGGAAGTTGGAAACGGGAGAGAGCGTCCAGCAGCAGCTTGAGCCTAGCTGAAGATGCGTTTGGGTTGTACCACATAAAGGCTCCTGTGATGGAACGCTTTCTCTGTTATCAAAGAATCCCCTCCACGTAGAAAACAAGCATGTCAGGGAAAGGTTAGGCTCCCTGACAGATTAGCTGGAGGGCTTTAAGATGGAACACTCTTCCATAAAACCAAGATGCCACGTGTGAAGTGTGGACCACTTCGGCTCCTGCAGGGCATGATAGCGCCCATCCTGACAAACCTCCAAAGAGGGAGGGCGGTATTATCCCTTTAAGATTCCAGGGTCTACCCAGAGAAAATCCACTGATACTCCCAGAACGAGCCAAGCTTCACATGTTCCTGGGTCAGGCTTTAACCTCCCACCTCTCCTCCAAAAGATACCCCAGCTGTTCGCAGCTAGAGAACAAGTAAATTCTGGACCGCCCTTCCTGGAACGCTGCCTTGAATCCCTGGCCCAAGGTTGCCCCGAGACTCCCTCGCAAGGCTGGCCTCCAGTCCTGCAGGCCTTCGGTTTGGCTGCCTCCAGCCCCCCTGCCTCCAGCAATAATCTCGCTTGCTCCAGCTCAGCGCCGTATTAATTCAAGCAAGCGATGAGTGCATTTCCTCCCCTCAAACCTGGCACTTCTCTGCCATTTTCTGAAAAGTGCTGGAATTACTAGCTGCGTTATTACGGGCACGGTGCCACGGCTCCAGCAATCACATAATGGCACAGTTTTTAATAAAAGGCACAAAGGAAGGGCAAGGACCGAGAATGGAATGGAGGTGGGGCTGGGGCAGAGGTGCAGGCGGGGGGGGGGGCGGGGGGGAGAGTTGCATCACGGTTGGATCTGCAGATACTGCTCCCTTTTCAGAGCAGATTTTCTGGCGCATTCACAACTGACTTTTTAAACATTTCTTTTTATGTAACAGGAATGTGTGTTTTGCCATGCAGTATCACAGCAGGTCTGCACTCTGCACAAGCATGCCAACCTCCAGATGGGGCCTGCAGCTCTCAAACTGCAACTGATCTCCAGGCTACGGGATCAGTTCCCCTTGAGGAAAGGGTAGCTTCATAGGGTGGGCTGTTTGGCACCATAGCCCACAGAGGGCCCTCATCTCCCCAAACTCCACCTTCCTCAGGCTCCACTCCTAAATGTCCAGGAATTTTCCAACCCGGAGTTGGCAACCGTAATTGCAAGAGCTGCCGATCCCACAGCGTGCCCCAAGAAGCGCTCTCAACTCGTGGGGCCCAGGTTTTTACTATTATTATAATTTATGTCCTGCTTTTCTCCATATCGAGACCCCAAACAGCTTTTCACATTGCTCTCCACTTTATCCTCACAACAACCACCCTGCGAGGTAGGTTAGGCTAAGAGATTGTGACGGGCCCATGGTCAAAGCAGGGATTCAAACCTGGTAGTCCCAAATCCTAATCTAACACTCTCTCCACTATGCCGTGCCGACTCTTTACATAGTCAGCAAATGCCAAACTCCTACTAGCTCGAGATGAGAGCTTGGGTTAGGCTTGGAATGCAGCAGGAGGCTGGAATAAACCGTTGCAACAGAGGCCAGCAGGGAGAGGCTCCTTCCACTCAGCTCTGGGAATATCACGACCTCTTTCCCCGCTGGCACTTGCAAGACGCCACGGCAGAGGCCTAGTTCATGCAAACAGCAGGTGAGGTGGGTGGCCAGTCTCTGGGCTGGTATCAAGGGTGGAGGCTCACCAAACTGCATGCTCCTGCCATTAAACAAACTAAAAATCACAGCCAACTCCTCGCACATAGAATGCTGCCACACCAGGGTACAAGCTGAAGGCGCCTTGCAGCAGCTAAGCAAGTATTGGCCGGGTCTGTGCTTGGCACCAAGAGCTCATGGGAACATTACAGGCAAGACATTTTGGCTTTCATGGAAGAAAGATGGGGGGAAAGTGTAATAAAAAAAGGTCAAGTCTTTTCCCTAACATGCTAGCTTTCTGCATACGGAGATTTTTTTTCTCCCAACCATGTAGCTGCTACTACTGCTAAGAAGGAGATAGACAGCCTTCAGTGGGGCGCACTGAGAGCTGGTGTAGTGGTTAGAGTGTCAGAGAAGGATCTGGGAGACCCAAGTTCGAATCCTCACTCTGCCATGGACGCTCGCTGGGTGACCTTGGGCCAGTTTTACGTTCTCAGCCATACCTGCCTCACAGGGCTGTCGTGATGATGAAATAGAGGAGAGGAGAATGATGTAAGCTGCTTTGAGATCCCCGCTGGGGAGAAAGGCAGAGTCTAAATGAAGTAAATATATAAATAAAATTCTTGGTTGCTGCCTTTCCTTTTAAAGAAAAAATCCAAAGAGCCTCAGAGCACACAGATAGTGTTTGGTTTTCCCAGGTTCTTAGGGAAAGGCCAAGACTTGTGGGAAAGTGCCCCAGAAGATACAAAGAGCTCTTTGTCTTCCCAAAAATGAATAGCAAAGAGTAGTTAGTACCTTTAAGACTAACCAACTTTATTGTTGCATAAGCTTTCAAAAACCACAGTAATCTTCGTCAGATGCATTGTTAGCTTTCGAGAACCACAGCTCTCTTCGTCAGATGCATCTGACGAAGAGAGCTGTGGTCCTCGAAAGCTGACGATGCACCTGACGAAGAGATCCATGGTCCTCGAAAGCTGACGATGCATCTGACGAAGAGAGCTGTGGTCCTCGAAAGCTGACGATGCATCTGACGAAGAGAGCTGTGGTCCTCGAAAGCTGACGATGCACCTGACGAAGAGAGCTGTGGTTCTCGAAAGCTTACGCTACAATAAAGTTGGTTAATCTTAAAGGTACTACAGGACTCTACTATTTTGCAACTACAGACTAACACAGCTAACTCCTCTGGATCTATGACCGAAAATGAACGCTGCCTTATCTATTTGGACGCAATCCGGGCAAATGCTTGAAGCTGGTGTCCTGCATCTCAGCATGCTTGAACACTACGGGCGGCAATAGCCTCGCAGTGTCTCCGGCTTAGAAACAGCTGGAAAGAAAACAGAAGGGATGGAGGTGGGGGGGAGAGACGAGATTTGGGCTGTGCTCTGGACTATCTGACTTGCCTTCCCATCAGCAGCCATCCAATAAAACCAGAAAACAAAACTCCATCTTATGTGGGCCGATGCTATATTACTACAGTTCTGGAAGGCGTCCAGCCACAGGCCTTGGCAGATTCCCCATAGCAGGACGGCGTTAGCAGTGCTCATTTTGGGCAGGCTAGCTGGGGAGGGATTCTCGCAAGGAGATCCAGCTCTGGAAGCCAAAAGTGTGCCTCTCTTGCAGAAGTATATGAGTTAATTTCTTAACACTTCAGTTTTTAAAAAACACGTTTCTAACTTTCAGCTGTTCACCATAATTAAGGTTATGTTCATAAAGCGGAAAAATCAGAGAGAGTCCAGACGAGTTTCAGGGTCTAGGGACAGCTCAAGATGGGTAGCCGTGTTAGTCTGTCTGTAGCAGTAGAAAGGAGCAAAAGTCCGATAGCACGTATAAGACTTTACAAAATTTGTGGCGGGGTGTGAGCTTTCTTCATATATCTGAAGAAGTGAGCTGTGACTCACAAAAGCTGCTACCCTACTGCAAATTTTGTTAGTCTTATAGGGTCTAGGGAGGCTATCACCCACAGCGGAGGGACTCTGGCTCGGTGGAAAAGCATCTGTTCACCATGCAGAAGATGCCAGGTTCGATCCCTGGCATCTCTGGTTGAAAAGATTAGGTGATGTGGAAAAGCCTCCATTTGAGAACCCGGACAGCAGGGTTGCCAGCCTCCAGGAGGGGCCTGGTGAATTAGAATTGATCACCAGACGATAAGAGATCGGTTTCCCTGCAGGAAGGGCTCTATGGCATTATATCCTGCTGAGCTCTATGGCATTATATCCTGCTGAAGTCCCTTTCCTGTCCCCAAACTCCGCCCTCCCGAGGCTCCACCCCCAAATCTTCCGGAATTTCCAGACCTGAAGATGGTAACTCTCGTAGATCATACTTGCCTCGATGGACAAATGGTCACATCATTACTGCAGCTTCAGTTTCATCTTTGATAGAGTTGCCAGCTTCCAGGTGGTGGCTGGAGATTTCCCGGAATTTCAACTGATCTCCAAGCAATACAGATCAGTTTCCCTGGAGAAAACGGGCTGCTTTGGAGAGTGGACTTCATAGCATTATACCTTGCTAAAGTGCAAACTCTGACTTCTCTAGGATCCACTGCTGAAATCTCCAGGAATTTCCCACCCTGGAGCTGGCAACCCTATGACCTTGAACATACACAGCCTATGCCCTGTGAAGTTGCCTGATACCAAACAGGTCCATTGGTTGGGCTGAGTGAGTTTTGTTCTGACAGGTAGCAGAGACTCTTCAAGTTTTCTCTTTGACATTGAATCTTTGCAAAATTTGTGTTCCGTGATATCTTTTTTAAAAAAAAACTACAGATCCAAGAGCTGTCCTCAGACATTTTGCATGCAAAACCTGTGTTTGATCTCTGGCCCTGGGGACTGAGTAGGGTTGCCAGCTCCAGGCTGGGGAATTCCTGGAGATTTGGGGGGGGGAGTCTGGAGAAGGCAGGGTTTGAGGAAGGGAGGGACCTCTATGGGGTATAATGCCATAGAGTCCAACCTCCAAAATAGCCATTTTCTCTGGGAGAACTAATCTCTATGGCCTGGGGATCAGCTGTAATTCTGGGAGATCTCCAGCTGCCATCTGGAGGTTGGCAACACAAGTACTGAGACACAAAATCCAAAAAGTCTGACACAAAAATATCGGTAATTTGCGTATCATGTTTCCCTGCTTCTGTAGCAACTTCTACCCCTGAATTTATTTGATTTAGAGGTGGATACCCTCCTTTTCTCTACAATCGGGACCTAATGCAAGTCACAACATTCTTATCCCCTAATAGAATTTTATCTTCACATCGGTGCGGTTGGGTAGGCTGGGAAAGGTGATAGGACTGCCTCCCCTGCTATGCTCCACCACAACAGTTTTGCTCATCTCTGAAAAGCCTTCAGAAAGTAACACCATGCAAACAGGTAAGATTGATAGCTGCCTGGACAGGAGCATTCTCTATTCTTGTAGAACGTCCTGCCAGAGAAGACCTGGAGGGCTCCCACACTTCTGTCATTCCACCGACTGTGCCAAGAGGGTATGTTTTGATAAAGGGAATAGGAGAATAGTTCAGGAAAGGGCTTCCATAAAGGGAACACAACCGTAGTCTATGCCACTGTGTACGGTATGTGTTACCTGTATACTGCGCGTGTCATCCTGCTCTTACTACTTTGGTTTTCTACTTTTGCAACTCCATTTTCTGCATCGCGTGACATACCATGTCTGATATTTTGCATTGTTTTTAATTTTTGCAATCCTTGTCCTATTGTATTGCTTATGCAAGCTCTCACGCTGTTTCATTACACTGCTTTAGAATCATAGAACCATAGGGTTGGAAGGTACCTCCAGGGTCATCTAGTCCAACCCCCTGCACAATAAAGGAAATTCACAACTGCCTCCCCCTCACACCCACACATCCACCTCCGTCAGATGTTATATGATTTTTATACAGTGGAGCAGGTTTTTTATTAGAAAGCTGTGTTAATTTATTGTGATTTTATCTTGTATATTTTATCTTCTGTTGTAACCTGCCCTGAGCCCGCTTGCGGGGAGGGCGGGATATAAATATAATAAATAATAATAATAATCCCCAGTGACCCCTGCTCTGTGCCCAGAAGATTGCAAAACTTTGTCAGGATCCCTAGCCAAACTGGCCTGGGGAAAATTGCTACCTGACCCCAAAGTGGTGATCGGCCTTACCCTGGGCATGTAAGAAGGGGCCCTGAGAACTAAGCACTGATGTAGCCCTTCCTGCTCTCCCTTTTACATCACATAATCTACCTTGAACCTCAATGAGAAAGGCAGCCTATAAATAAAGAAATCAACCTTTCTAACCAGTACGCTTCTCTGAAAACCTCCTTTCCTGGAGATTCTCGCTCATTACGATGGAGAAACGCAGGTTGGCTACTAGATGAATATTTAATAGAAGCTTCAATGGACCTCTGTTTGTGTTATGCAACCCAATGTTTTTTGCATTCATAATTGGTGCTCACCTACAAAAGTAATGTGTGAAGCATTAGAAGAAAAGAAGGTGGATCTTTAAGAACATAAAGAAGGTCCTGCTGGATCCATCTAGGATAAGGGGATCCATCCAACAAGGCCCATCTCGTCCAACATCCAGATGTTCACAGCGGCCAACCACACGTCTCCAGAAATCCAACAAACAAAGCAGAAGTTGTCTTGTTGACCCTATTGGGCCAGTAGGTTCCAAGATATAAGACGCTATCTAGCCATCATAGCCAATAACATCAGTCAGCCTGCTCACCATGAAATTTCCCAATTCCACTTCTAAAGCCATCCAAGCTAGGAATAATAACATAGTAACATTTGATTTATATATTGCCCTTCAGGACGACTTAACACCCACTCAGAGTGGTTTACAAAGTGTGTTATTATCCTTACGGCAATCACCCTGTGAGGTGGGTGGGGTTGAGATAGTTCCAAGAAGCTGTGACTGACCCAAGATCACCCAGCTGGCTTCAAGCGGAGGAGCGGGGAATCAAACCTGACTCTCTAGATTAGAGTCCTGATGCTCTTAACCACTACTGGCTCTCAAAGTGTGTTATTATTAACCCCACAACAAAACACCTTGTAAGGTGGGTGGGGTTGAGAGAACTCCAAGAAGCTGTGACTGACCCAAGGTCACCCTGCTGGCTTCAAGCAGAGGAGTAGGGAATCAAACCCAGCTCTCCAGATTAGAGTCCTGCCACTCTTAAGTGACTGACCCAAGGTCACCCAGCTGGCTTCAAGCGAATGAGTGGGGAATCAAACCTGGCTCTCCAGATTAGAGTCCTGCCGCTCTTATCCGCTACACCAAACTGGCTATCCAGGCAAGGCACACTGCGTCTTTTGCTGGAAGGGCATACTTCTGGAAGGGCACGAGATGATGCATGCCAGACTGTGATCGGGTTGTTTGATGCCACTCAACTAACAAAGAGAAGCCCACACATATGTATAAGCACAGCTAGTGTGTGTGTGACTTACCCAGCTGAAACACTGTACAACATAAGCCATTAAAATACTGCCAAAATCAATGTCCATATAACAGTAAGATGATCCACAAAATATGTCCGTGAATCTACTGCAAAATAAGCACCACAACAACCCATTCTAGTTAGTCTGAGGCATCCAAAAAGGGACAGTTTTCGCTGATGGAAAATTAGCCTCAAGGGCTGCCATAGAGAAGAAGCTCCAGGGGGAAGGGGCTGCCACTGAGAAAGCCCTGCCTGCCTAGTCCCTCAGCACAAAGAAGAGGATCTCTTAAGTTCACCAAAGCACTCCACAAAAGAGGCTTATGTTTTTTATTCTTATTTAGGTCAGACATGTTGTGTTCCTTGAGCTTCTCCCAACTATCTTGCAACAGGTACCTTGGGGGCCCACACCTCAACAGAAACAAGTTGCCTAAAGCCGTGCCAAGTCATTGGTACATCAACGCTATTACCTCTAACTGGCCGCAGTTCTCCAAGGCCTTGGAGAGATGCCCTTTCTCAGCCTGGTTGCTTTTAACAGGAAGTATCCGGAACTGAAAGCAAGACCTTCTACCTGTATGAGCTAGCTTTCTGCAAGTGGAGAACTCAGCACCAGAATTACCAAAAGCATTTGCAAACACACAACCACCATAACAGGGAAATCTTAACTGCCAATTTTATTTCTGTTACTGGAACGGATCCGAGGCAAGGACATAAGAGTAACCCGGTTGGATCAGACCAATGGAAACAAGATAGACTAAAAGTAGCCAATCAGATAGAGCCCACTAATGGGGCCTACAAATAACAGCCCTCCCTTTCTGACCCCTCCCCAGCAACTGGTATTCCCTGCCTCTGAACCCAGAAATCCCATTCAGGAATCACAGCCAATAGCTCGTGATAGACCTCCCTGCCATAAATTTGTCCAGCTCATTTTTAAAGCTACCCACTCCAGTGGCCATCGCCAGATCTTGTGGCGGGGAGTTCCCCAAGTCAACTACTAATGGCGCAAAGCAAAGTAGACCCGAAACATTGGCAGCAGGTACCCAGCTAACATGGAAGGCAGGGCATCTTCTCCTTTTGCACATTTTGATCTTGCTCCACTTCCTTCAACCCTTTCTTGCAGGCTGTGCCGTCCAGGCCTCAAGCATCTCTGTCGTTCTCTGAAACTTTTGCAGCTCACACACATCCCTCTTGGATGCTGGCAGCCAGAAGTGAACATGCACTCCAAAAGCCCTGTTTTTAATATTAAGTATGTGACAGCTACTATTGCATCCTGCACAAAGACAATACCTTTATTAATACAATTCAAAGCAGCTATTGGGGGGCTGCATCTCACAACTCACAAGCCTTCCCAGGTTATCCTCCACTATAACCCCTAAATCCTTCCATACTGCCACACTCCACAGACAGTAACCCTGTTCAGATTTGTTCCCTTTTGATAAATGACTCCGGCTTTCACCCGGCCCCTGCTGTCAGTGAGATACTCAAACGCCACTGTCTTTACCAACTCCCTTAAGACGCTCTTGGAAGGCTATATAACCAGGTTCACAGTTGGTTTCATATTTAGGAACGGGGTCAGCTAGCACCCCAGAGGCAATCCAAGGAACCATCTTTCCAATTTTATCAAGGCCTTCCTCCAAGAAGCCCAGGTCAGGATGCAAGGTTAACCATTTGATCCTACAACAACAACAACAACAACAACAACAACAACAACAACAACAACAACAACAACAACAACAACAACAACAAACAGTTGGACTTTGTGCTGCTATGTTGATGTTTATATGTATTTTAAATTGTGTACATCTGGATGTTTTTATGGTTGCTAATTTATAATAATTGTTTTATATATTTTAACCTCTACGTATCTGTAATCCGCCCTGAGCCTGCTGGAAATATGGGGAGGGTGGAATATAAATCAAAAACAAACAAACAAACAAACAACAACAACATATCGATTTATATACCGCCCTTCAGGATGACTTAACCCCCACTCAGCGCAGTTTACAAAATATGTTATTATCCTTATGACAATCACCCTGTGAGGTGGGTGGGGCTGAGAGAGCTCCAAGAAGCTGTGACTGAGCCAAGGTCACCCAGCTGGCTTCAAGTGGAGGAGTGAGGAATCAAACCTGGCTCTCCAGATTAGAGTCCTGCTGCTCTTAACCACTACACCAAACTGGCTCTCAACAATCCTGTGAAGTAGGTTAGACTAAAAGCACTACCAGAAAAGCAAATCAAAAATGAGCAAGAGAAAGAAAGAAACTGGCAAACGATCACCCTGTAAGCTTCATTGACAATTGGGGATTTGAACCCAGAACTTCCCTGTCTAAGTATGACACTCTTCTAGCCCTTCTAGAGGCATCTTCCCACTCAGCCAAATATCACAACAAAAGATGCACCAGTGTGCACTTCGCCCTGCGGGTTTAGGGGTGTTATATTGTGGCAGGACTTCTGTGTCTTTTACGGCAGCGTGGCAGGCCAAAATTCAACAGGTAATACCTTCCTCCAGGCCAAGAAAGGCTTTGCCTGTTGGAATGTAGGAAAAAAGCTACTAAAAGCACAGGACAGGAGTTCTGTCCCAGAGCATCTTGGGACATTGGAGAGAAGACCAGAGAGGCCCAGAGACTGCCATGTACATGGCTGTTCACCATTACCCCGGGCTTATGCAGCTCCATTTTGATGGAGTCCAGGGCTCTTTTTCTGAGAAAAGAGGTGGTGGAACTCAGTGTGTTGCCAGCACAGGGGGCAACTCCTGGAGGGATGTGGTGCCCCTGGTACCATGTGTGCACACGCAAAGTGGGCGCACACTTCCGGGACCAGGCAATGACGTCACTTTGGGTCAGCTGGAACAAAGGAAGAGTTTTTTAAAGTTTAAATCGCCCTCAGCGAAAATGGTCACATGGTCAGAGGCCCATGGCACGGAGGGCGATCTAAACTCCCCTCTGTTTGGGGGCGGGGCCACCGCCATGTGACCATTTTCAAGAGGGGTCAGAACTCCGTTCCATCGCGTTCCAGCTGGAAAAAAAAACATGGTGGAGTCATGCTGGAGGATTTCCTTCGCTTAGATCAGGCCTTCACTTAGGGAAGAGGGAGAGACATATATGCAGAGATCTGATCTAAATGTCTATCGAGTCCAGCACCTTCTTTCCAAGAGCAGCTAGCAAGATACCTGTCGGAAGCACACAAATGATGGAGGGGAAAGGCCTCCCACCATTATTTGACTCCGACATTTGGTTCTCAAAGATAGACGGCCTCTGCACTTGGAAGCTCTGTTAAGCTCTCAGAGCTAATCGCTATCGATGGTTCTATCAATGGAGACCTGCTACTCCATTCCCGATCCACGATTCTAGGAGCAGCTTCATAGATGAATAATTTCTCCACATTCAACGACTGGCTGCTAAACCCATGAACAGGCTTCACACGTTTGGGTGGCGCAAAAGCTCTCGTGCAGGGCTTGACCGACAGCGGCTGCTTTTGCATGCGCAAGCCACCTGCACGACGCTGTAGCCACACACGTCCGAAACCGGCCTGTGATACAGAGTAAGTCACAGCGAGAACCATTCCATGCACCGTTTCAGGTTCTCGCCCCCCCCCCAAAGCTATCTGTACCAACCAGCTTTTACCAAAGGTGGGAGTGCCAAAGCACCCAATTTATGTCTGGATTTCCTTTTTTTCCTCCAGAGCAGTCAAGCCTGCCAAATCAACAGGACTTCTGATATAACTTCTTTTGCAAGATTTCTTCCTAGCAAAAACCACTACAGGGTCAAACGCCTTCCGAGGCCAAGGGGGTCCAGAAAACAGCTGCCGAGCCAAAGGAGCCCAGAGCACCTCGGAGCTGTGTAACCCCTTTCAGCGCCCTACAGCCTCACCGTGCACAAGGACCCCTGCCCGACTCCCGCTTTTGATCCTCTTTCTGCCCTTGAGCCTTACACACAGGGAGAAGCCTCCGGCCTCCGGCTTTTCTCCACGCAGGCACGCTCTCCCATCTGCATTACAAGCCTCCGACATCTGTGCACAGGCGCACCGTCACACACAAGCTCTCTTGGGCCAAAGGAGAAAACGGGGGTCTCCCCAAAACCAACGCAAACTTCAACAGACTTCCTCGCTCCAATGGAAGAAAACCAGACCGGCGCCCAACGGATACCTGGCCCCTTTCCGTTATGGATCCTCTGTCCATCCTCCCCCCTCCTTGAAAACCAGCTCACCAGAGAAGGCCTCCAGATGCAAAGCCCCTCCAGCTGCCGGCACCCCCTCCCCAAAAGCCAAAGAAGTCCGAATCCCAGACCTGTCAACTTGTCACGATTTGCATTTGATGAGCGAATCCGTTGCAACTGGATCGGCCTGCCGGGAAAGGAATTTTAACCCTTCGCACGCAACAAGAAAGCTATTGTTGCCCTGCACGCGCCCCCCCCCCCCGCGTTTCTCCAGCCCCCTCCCCAAGAAAGCCAGCAATACACACATTGGATCTGTTCTGCATACAAAGAACCCAACCTCGCCTCTGCCCTCCCCCCTTCCCTTTTAGCCACCCCCCCCACCTCTGGGTTTCCCAACATGCAACCAGAGAATCCAACCTCGGCGTGCCAAAGCAGAGCAGAGAATCCCTCCAGGGGCCTTGGCAACCGATGGAGGTGAGTTCTGCTCTCCCGGGGGGGGGGTTCCAATGAAGGGGAGGGTGTTTTTTGGCGGGGGGGGGGTCGGCAGGGAAGCGCTACCATTTTGCTGCCGGGGGCTCCCTTCGGCTGCGCCCCGATGCTCCTCTCCTTGCAGGGGGGTTGTGATCTCCATGAAAATGCCGGCTTCGCAAGCGCCTCTCCCCCCCCCCCCGCTTCCCCCTGCCCGGCTCCTGGGCTGCAGCGGGGCCTGCCCGGCCTGCCCGGCTCCCCCGCGACCTCCCCGGCTGCAGCTGCTCCCCTCCGGCCGCCTTCACTCGGGGCCCCCCATCGCCCCTTTGCAAGAGGCGGGCGGGCGGGCGGGCAGGGCGGCGAATGCCAGCAGCTCCCAGGCCCAGCTGATCGGAGCCGCCGCCGCCGCCGCCGCTGCTGCGCCTGCGTCGGGGGCCGTTAAAGGGACAGGGCGCCGCAGCCGCCGGGCGAGACGCGCAGCGCCGACGGGGCTGGGCCGCCTGCGGAGGGACGGGCGCGCCCGCGGAGCGGAGCCTCCTTGGCCCGGCGCAGTGGATCTGAGGCACGGTCGCAGCTGCATGGTTGCATCTGGAGACGTCTAAAGGAGCCGGAGCCGCGATCCGGTGCGGGCTCTGCGGTTTCTTTTCAGGGCGCCTCTGGTTGCCAACTCCAGGTGGGGACGTTCCTGGAAATTTGGGGGTGGGAAGGGGAGGGACCTCGACGGGTTATAATTTCATAAAGCCCCCCTCCCTTCCAAAGCAGACGTTTTCACCAAGGGAATTGACCACTGCCGTTTGGAGATTCATTTGGAATTCCGGGAGATCGCCAGGCCCCTCCTGGAGGATGGCAACCTTACTTCAATACGGTTGCAGGGAGGGGGGCAACCACAGAGAGGGAAGCTTGAGCGTCTGGGGGGGGCATCTGTTTGGCCCCTGTGGGTAACAGGAGGCTAAGAGCCTGTGTGGTGTAATGATGATGATGATGATGATGATAACATTTGATTTATATACCGCCCTTCAGGACAACTTAACGCCCACTCAGAGCGATTTACAAAGTATGTTATTATTATCCCCACAACAATCACCTTGTGATTTGGGTGGAGCAGAGAGAGCTCTGTGAGAGCTGTGACTGACCCAAAGTCACCCAGCTGGCTTCAAGTGGAGGAGCGGGGAATCAAACCTGGTTCTCCAGATTAGAGTCCTGCCGCTCTTAACCACTACACCAAACTGGCTCTCAAAGTGTGTTATTATTATCTTCACAACAATCACCTTGTGATTTGGGTGGAGCTGAGAGAGCTCTGAGAGAGCTGTGACTGACCCAAGGTCACCCAACCGGCTTCAAGCGGAGGAGTGGGGAATCAAACCTGGCTCTCCAGATTAGAGTCCTGCTGCTCTTAACCGCTATACCAGACTGGCTCTCAGTTTTGACTACTGTAGTGGTGAGTGCCAGACTATGACCTGGGAGACCAAGGTTCAAATCCCCTGTCTACCATGGAAACTTTCTGGATAACCTTGGGCCTCCACACACTCTCAACTTAACATACCTTGCAGGGTTTTTTGTGAGGATAAAATGAAGGAGAGTGATGTAAGCTGTCTGGGTCCCCATTAGGGAAAAAAGCAGGGTACAAGGAAGCACAAAAATAATAATAGTTGGACGCAACTTCCAAGGGATGAGCCTGATGGGCTGCTGGCTGGAGGACGTCTAGGATCCAGCAGAACCAAAGCCCAGTTGCGGTGCCAGGGCCCCTTGGGGTTGGCTCTCCGGTGGCAGCATGGATCTCTGCCTGCTGACAAGGCAGTGCTTGGTAGTTTCAGGTAGGTAGCCGTGCTGGTCTCCAGCGGCAAGGTTCGAGTCCAGCTTTTCAGGCTAGAAGCTTTCGGGGGTCTCAACTCCAGGGCTTGATGGCATTGCTTGAGGAGGCAAGCAGTGAGCTGACCCCCAGACGTGGATGCCAAGGCACCCAGCTCTGCACCACATACCCTGACTGGCAGAGGTCGCGTCCTTATCAAGAATGGAAGTGGGATCTTCGGCAAGTGAAGAAGGTGCTCTGTCTCTCTACACGAGACATCTGACACGCGAAGAACACGTGGCAGGAGACGCATTGTTAGACGGGAAGGGTAGTTTAAAAAGACAGAGCCTGCTGCAGGGCAAAGGCTTTGCTATACGCTGGAGCTGTGTGAAGGGGCTGTGAAATGCGAGAAGGGAAACTTCAGCCCATTAGAACCTCCCCAGGTCCAAAAGCCTGGCTCTGGAAGGCAGCTCCAGCCCGTTTCCATCCCTCACTGCCCTCTGGTTGCCATCCCACACAGTTTTAGACTGGAGAGGTGAAATTGACATAGCCTTTGGAGAGGCGAAGATGAAATTAACAAACGCCCTGAGGAGTGATCTCCGCCAACTCTGTCTTTTTAAACTACGCTTCTCGACTAACGTTGTGTCTCCCTACGCTTGACAAACACGCCGAGGCATCTTGTGTAGAGAGACTAAAACTGAGCCATTTGATGCATCCCTAGAAGTTGCTCAAACCATTGGTACTCCCCTTGCTATCTATTTTGACCAGAAGGGGCTTTCTAGGGTCTTCCCAACATACGAGATCCTTGTTCATGAGAGATGCCTGGACTGAGCCTGGGACCAAAGCAGCCCCATAGTCCCTTTTTCTACAAGAAACGATATGGAGTAGCTTTATGCTGAGCCAAACCACTGGCCCCTCATTCAGCACAGGGTAAACTGTATGGCAGGAGATCTTGGGTGGAAGTTCTTTCCTGGCATGGGCTATCTTAGGGTGCTCCAAATAGGTGCCCTGAGCCAGGGCCCCTCCCCTGATCTCCTCCAGTCCGCATCCTGGTTGAAGCTTCATCTGTACTCATTGACCGATAGGGGCAGCCTCACGCAGAGCGCACTGCAGTAGTCTCTCTTAGGTGTTAGCAAGGCCTAGGAAAGCCTAGGAAAGGCTGCAGCTGGTTAACCAGTCAAGGCTGATAAAAGTCTGGCCACAGCTGCCACGAGGGTTGTCAACTCCAGGCTGGGAAATTCCTGGAGATTTGGGGTGGAGTCCTCGGAGGGTAGAGAGTGGCGGGGATGTAATGCCATGGAATCCCCCTCCCAAAGCAGCCGTTTTCTCCAAGGGAACTGAATTCAGAAATCAGTAGTAATTCTGGAAGATCTCCAGGCCCTACCTGGAGGTTGGCAAGCCTACCCAGAACAAGCAACACGTTAAATCCTGCACCAGGCCTTCCGCTCATGAATAACATTTCCAGCTTCAGCTTCTTTTGCACAGAAAGGTCTTTCCAGTCGCCTCCTGCTGTGGATCCTTGGCCCAGAGATACAAGGGCTAAAACCTGGTTGCTTCTGCATGCTAAGCAGGTGCTTTACCCTCCTGAGCCGCAGCCTCTCCAAGTCGGTAACAAAGCACAGGAAGCTGCCTCCAGTGCATCTAGTTTAGCATTGCATACGGATGAACAATTTTTTTTTAAAAAAAGGTGTGCAGAACATTTTAGGACCAACCAACGCTATCACAAAACTGCGCAAGCTTTCGAGTATTCCAGGATTCTTCATTGGGCTCAATGTTCAGTAGAAAAAGGGGTGAAGAGAAAAGAAGCACAGTCTGGCAACTTGTGTGTTTGTGTGTGTGTTGGGGGTGGTTTGCTTTTCAGTGCCTGGTTCCAGAGATAGAAGAGTTTGAATCTGGGATTTTCTTCATGCAAATCAGGTGCGTTACCAATGAGCTATGGCTTCCCTTTAGGAAAATGTATTGCTTTACCATAGCAGTTGGGAGAAAAAAAATCTAAATGCTATGGACCGTTCAGTTTATCTCCAACAAATAGTTTGGGCACTTTCTGTTTTATAGTATCATCCTAAACAGAATTACGTCCTTCTAAATCCATTGAAGTTAATTGGTATGAATTTGTATTTCTCCTTTTTTAGATTTATGGACAAAGGAATTACAATTCCTAATATGATAAACTGCCCCGACTTTATTTCATGCTGTTCTGTGGCAGAATTCTAAGGAATTCACGCCATGTTATTTTAAATTTCATCTCAGCTTGCATAAGTTCATTAAAATATATTTATTTAATATTGGTTTTCTACTTATTTTCCCGGTATTAACCTTTACACATTTTGTCCCCCTTTTTCTTCTATTCCAGATTCATTGTGTGCTAGGTCATGTATGTTTAATTTATGTATTTTATCAATGGAGTGCTGTGATATTTTTATACCTCTGAGGAAGGCCTTTGGGCTGAAACGCATTTGGCTTTATTGGTTCTGTACATATGGCAATTAATTATACTATCAGGGCTTTTTTTCTGGGAAAAGAGGTGGTGGAACTCAGTGGGTTGCCCTCGGAGGAAATGGTCACATGGCTGGTGGCCCCGCCCCCTGATCTCCAGCGGCGCGGAGGGCAATCTAAACTCCCCTCTGTCTGGAGATCAGGGGGCGGGGCCACCAGCCATGTGACCATTTTCAAGAGGTTCCAGAACTCCGTTCCACTGCGTTCCCGCTGAAAAAAAGCTCTGTATCCTATTATACCTGTATATTAGTGATTTTACTCTATTTATATACAAGGTTTTGGTTGTGTATATGTAGAACTATGTGATGTTTTAATCTCATTTATGTATTTCTAATTAAACTTTATACTGGTATTTTTAATTTATATTTTTAGTTATTTTCCACAATTTTATTTTTCTGTTCTTAGTTATCCCAGCCGGTGTTAGAGCATTGTGCAAAATAAACCTTTGGCCCACAGATGACACTGATTCCGTTCAAAGGGGACAGTCTTTCTTTGGGGGATCAATTGGGGCGACCCAAAGCGGAGAGGTGTAAAGTTGTTTATACTTCCATTCTTATTTCAGACTGACCATGTTTTGAATTAGGATCTGGGAATCAATTTTACAGAATGTTTAGCCATTGGAAAGTGTGTAAGCTGAGGCAGCATCTAAGCCCCCCCCCCCGGACACAGTGGTGCTTACTCCTGAGTAGAGAGTCCAGTAGCACCTTTAAGACTAACCAACTTGATTGTAGCATAAGCTTTCGAGAGACGCAGCTCTCTTCTGATGCATCTGACGAAGAAAGCTATGGCTCTTGAAAGCTTATGCTACAATCAAGTTGCTTAGTCTTTTTTATTATAAAGAATTTTATTTAAAAGGGAAAAAAAGTATAGTAAAGTAAGTGCATAGTAAAAAGCTTATACAGAATCTAGATTAGACATTAAAATTGAAACACAATCAATACATAAGCAAAACATCTGTAATAGTTTTGGGAGTTAGACAATACATTTAAGCTTCTTTGCTCTAATAAAGAAGAACATCGCATATTTGACTTCCCTTGGCCTAAATACGTAACATTTCTTCTTCCCTCTCCTTTCCACCCTCCCTCTGAGCTTCTGTATCAATTTATTATACATAAATAATAAAAAAAATCCTTCCTTTTTTCCAGAACTCATTTAACGGCCTATTATGTAAATAGGTAGTCAATTTAGCCATTGAAGCATGTCCATGCATCTTATCTCTCCACTCTGGAAGACCTAGACAGGCATCAACAATAAAGCTGGCTAGTCTTTTGAAGATTAAACTTCAGCTGAAACCAGAGACTTTTCTGTTGCGAATAATGGACAGCCAGTTGGAAAAAAGTTTTAGAACACTGTTTTTATACTTTATTACAGTAGCAAGAGTACTTTATGCACAAAAGTGGAAAACTACAATATTGCCTACAGTGGAGGAATGGTTGACAAAAGTTTTGGAGTTTGCGTTAATGGCAAAACTTACTGCATTAATTAGAAAAAGGACATTAGTTAACTTCTTGACTGAATGGAAACCGTTAATAGACTTTTTGCATGAAATGGATAACAAGGATTTGTTGACATCTGGATTTATGGATTAAGAAATAGGAACAATAGAAAAAAGGGGGTTTGTGACTAATTTAGAATAAGTGGGACTCTAGAAATGATATATACTTGTGGCAGAGAAAATCGGAACTCAACTTGTAGTGTAATCTAGGTGTTTATTTATTTTTTTCTTTTCCTCTTAATTTTATAGATATATGTATTGTTGGTGTGTTATGTTTAGAAATGTGTGTTTTTTCTTGTTCATTGTTGTCTATTGTCTTGTGGTGTGTAGTTTATAGTTTAAATAAAGAAAATTTTAGTCAACAATAAAGTTGGTTAGTCTTAAAGGTGCTACTGGACTCTCTACTATTCTGCTACTACAGACTAACACGTCTAACTCCTCTTGATCTACTCCTGAGTAGGCATACATGTGCTTTTAGCTGCACAGAAGAAGAGCACCCCATGTTCTTATGTAATTGCAGAAGAATAACAACCCCATTTCCTTTGCAGGTTTACTCAGAAGCAAGCGTTGTTGATTCCGGTAGGGCTTCCACCCAGCTAATCCTGCATAAATTGGGGGGGGGGGGATTATGTTCAGATTTTATATCCCTTGGTAACAGAGACATCTGGACAAGATTTTGTAACAGATTTTATTTAACTGAATATCATAAAGAAATTGGAATACATTAAGTTGGAAATGAGATGAAATGAAAATCCCAGATCTACGATGATGATAGATTTTGGTGGCATGAGAGATACAGGATGCTACTCATCCTACTCAGCTGGTGGCTTTTCTCTGGTGCAAAGGCTCCCCGCACCATGCTGCTCATGGAACAGATCCATGGGATACAAGCCAATGTGCAGTACTGACACACATTACTTTTTACTTTGTAAAAATCATGTTCCTAGTGTAGTAGTATTCTTGTTCAGATCACAAAAATCATGGTAAAAATCACCCTGTGTGCCTACCCCTCATTTGGGGGCCGTTTCTCACACTGCTTGTCTGCATTTTTGGTCATGACTTCCATAGAATTGCCAGCTCCAAGTTGGGAAATTCCTGGAGATCTGGGGGGTGAAATCTGGAGAAACCTGGAGGTAAGAGGGGTTTGGGGAGGAAAAGGACCTTGGCATGGCATAATTCCATGGAGTCCACCCCCCAAAGTAGCCATTTTCTCCAGGTGAACTGATCTCTGTGGCCTGGAGACCAGTTGTAATTCCGGTAGATCTCCAGCCACTACCTGGAGGCTGGCAACCCTAGACTTCCACCAATAACTTACAACCTCAGTCAGAGTCCATTGGGCAAGGTGGAGTTCATCTCTCTCATTCACATACACACAGTGACAAATTCCTACATTATGAACAAGAGAGAATCTTGCAGTGTGTTGAGGACTCACAGATTTACAGGACAATCCTAAATAGATTTATACCCTTCTAAGAGGCAAACGAAACATGACCATTTTAAATTGCAAGGACCCAATTCCAACTGGGCTCACAGGTGCTGTTTTGTGTTCCCTCCCATGCCTTATCAAGTGCCAAAATGGCTGCACACACACCATGGCCGGTTTTGCACTTGAAAAGGGACATCACGGGAAGGACGAGAGTGCTGCACTTTGTGCCCCATCAGAATTAGGCCCTCGCAGCATTTTTAGTCACTTTAAAATGGTGGCCATGAGGACCCAACCGCGTCTAGTTTGGCTCTAAACCCACTGGGTGCAATTCTGCTTAGCCCTGCATTATAGCCGTGGCGTCAGCGTCCCTGGATTAGAGCTCTCTTCATCAAATGCCCGAATTTTATCCTCAGCTGGCAGAAATACAGATGGGCATAGAGGAAGAAATTGTAGTAAGCAGAGACTGAAATGAAAGCACTCCAGTCTGCAACATTTTGATGCAATTGTATACAAAAAAGCGGCAGCTTTGCTGAACTAATTTATCTTTCAGAGAGAGAGAGAAAACTTTTGTCTTTAGTTCAAGCCTAGATTAATTCAGTCAAACTTTTTGGTCATTCTGCTTCAGCAAGTATATGCTGCTGCGAAGTATTTCACTACAGAATGGTGATTTTCCGGTCAGCAGCACAGCTGGAAGGCTGAAATGTTGTTGCTGGATTCTGAATGGTGCCATTTTTACTGTCAAATTTGGGTCAATTTATTCTTATGCAGAGACTGATCCAAGACCGCTTATGTGAAGTCCTTAAGTTTCTCCTTCATCAGGGAGGGGAGAATCGAGAAGCCCTTGGCTGGCATGTCGTCTCTTCTCACCAGTCTCTCTCAGCCCTGCCTGTAATATGGCAATACTAAAGGTAGAAAAGAAGATGAGGTGTACTGACACAGACGTAGTTGATCTGTACGCTAACTGCTCTGCTCTGGGTTATTGGCCTTTGGATCAGGGCCGGTGCCAGGGTTTCTGGCGCCTGAGGCCGGGGGCAGCTTCAGGGCTGTTGCCACCCCCACGTGCACCTGGACTGTGTGATGACGTCAATGGGGCGGCTGCCTGCTCCATTGGTGCGGCAGGCAGCTGGGACAGCACGCGGGTGGCTTCCCAGCCCTCCCACTCAGCCACCGGCTCTGCCGCTGCCAGCTCCATAGTGCACACCCCACCCCTGGCACCCCCTCTGGTGCCTCAGTGCTCGAGGCGGCTGCCAGACCCACCTCCATGGACACGCTGGCCTGGCTTTGGATTGTATGTTGTTTTTATTATGAAATATTTTAAAAGTTTATTCTGCATTTTCATCTTTTCTATGAAAATGTCCAGCATTTAGTTGCTGTTGCTTAATTTTATCTTGATGGACATTGGATTTTATCTTGCATTATTGCCCGGGCTTTCAAGCTAACGCAACAAAGATGGATTGATGGAATATGGCAATGCCTTTCTTTTTACTGGTGTATTCCTACTCCACCGTCTTTCATCCCAATTCCCTTACAAACAGGACTGAAATCTGGCTGGCAATCATTTAGATTCAGCATCAAGTGTCTTGCAGAATATCCTGCTGCCGATGCCTGTGGCCCATGCAAAGCCGTCTAGTTTTGCAGGCCTCCAGGTGGTGGCTGGAGATCTCCCAGAATTACAACTAGTCTCCAGCCAACAGAGATCAGTTCCCCTGGAGAAAATGGCTGCTTCGGAGGGTGGATTCTGTCATCATACGCTGCTGAAGTCCCTCCCCTTCTCAAACCCCAGCCTCCACTCCCCAAATCTCCAGGAATTTCCCAACCCAAAGCTGGCAACTGGAGCCCAATCTTGTCTACACCTCCTATGGCTTGCACCGAGGCCACGCTTCAGGCATGCTGGACATTATTCTGGGCTGAGCAGCACTTGTGGCAGTGAAACCAATGATGCTGATTGGCAGAGATGGTGTTGTGTCAGGGAACGTTCACCAACATTCCAGCTTCTCTGGGGACAAACCTTTCAGCTGCCAGAGGCTGTTTGAGCTTTGATAAGGGAAAGCTGTTCGTTTGGGTGAGATTAAACTGCCACGTCATTGTGAAACTTGGGTGCAGGTGAGGTGTGTGTGAAAGAAGGGGACAGAGCATTAAAAGCTGGTGTCATCATGACTACTCTTAATCGTGCGGTTAGTTATGGCGCGTCTTTAACATTCTTGTTACTTCTCTCTCACTGGTTACTTCTCTCACACTGGATTTATGATGCTGCCACCAGGAATTTAATTCCGATCCGATTCTTCTGCAATTTACCAAGCATTTAAAGAAAGACACACTTTAAATCTTTACAGCTGGGAAAGAGGGGACCTTTTAAGCTGCTCCACGACCCCACAACGCACCTTCCATGTTAGAAAAAGCATCAACTGCATCAGGTCTCTTGGAAAGTAGCAACTTGGGACGGATGGCAACAGAACCTAATTCCAGTCCCCAATTTTAACCAGTTCTTGAGCTGCAGACTTCTGGTGGGGAACTGTGCAAAAGAAACGAAAGAAAAATGGGACGTCCCTGCCCTCGGACATTGTACATATGGAAAGGCAAGGAAACATTCGGTTCTGCACAGTCAAGCAATACGCTGACCCAATGATCCAATTAGACTTGCTGCTGATATGTGGTAAAATCACTCTCTCCCTAGGGCAGCTGACTGAAAGTTAAGTCCAGAGCAGTAAATCTGGCAGGGGCTCCTTGGTGAGTTCTAGGGGCCTCCTTTAATACTTCTAGAGTCTCCAATCTGTCAGCTCTAGTATTCCATAGCTCCATGATGGAGCATGAGACCCAGTTTGGTGTAGTGGTTAAGAGCGCGGGACTCTAATCTGGAGAACCGGGTTTGATTCCCCACTCCTCCGCTTGAAGCCAGCTGGGTGATCTTGGGTCACAGCTTCTAGGAGCTCTCTCACCCCACAGGGTGGTGGTTGTTGTAGGGATAACAACAACATACTTTGTAAACTACTCTGAGTGGGTGTTAAGTTGTCCTGAAGGGTGGTATATACATTGAATGTTATTATTATATTATTATTATAGTGGGTTTTTGAAGAGCTTATCTATGTTTTATGTTTACTTTGTTCATTTTTAATGCCACATAAAACATTTATCCATGACCTCACTTTTCTCTTTATTGAAGGTGGGGTACCAAAGTTATAAATTGCCTCAGGCACCAAAAAAACCTTCAGCCTGCCCTATCTCACTGACTTTTTTTTTTTTTTTTGGCTAATGATCACATAATTAGTGCATGCAAAATATAAATTGCATTTTTTTAATCTTACTTTTTTGAAGTGAGGGAACATAACTTGCCTTGATCTGTATTCTGCCCACCCTGTTCTGCAGCTTTGGTGGTAATGAGTGAAGCATATACAGCCATTTTTGAAGTTTTATAACTCACCCCCCCTCCCCGAGAAACAGAATATGAGAACAATTAGCACGGATTTCCAAACCTCACTAAACGTCAGAGGTTGTCTGGGATGCCACTCAGCTATTAAAATTAACAGCATAAGATGGCTACTTCCACGCTTTGAGTATTTCATTCGTGGGAAGAAGTTTCCAAGTTTGGGGGCTCACTCCGAGCACGAGTTGTGAATACGGAGAAACTTGCCGTATGCATAATGCATATTCCACTATGCTAATTTTAGGCACCTCATATGCTCAGACCCACCAGGCGTTTTTTTTATTACATGGTTAGAAATAGGCAGCATACAAAATTATTTGAAAAAAAAACACGACCCAATCAAAACCTTATAATCCAAAATTGAAAGCGTTCTTTGCGGGTTACAGGAAGGATAGCCAATCGAGAAAGTGCATTCCAAAAGAGAGTAACATTCTGGACATGTAGCAGGTTGCAACGGGGTGTGTGTTTTTTTTAAAGTTACTTTGCAGATTTAAATTTTTTTTTTACTTGTTATTCCCCACCTTTCTCCCGAATGGAAACCCAAAGCGACTTACATCATTCTCCTCTCCTCCATTTTCCCCTTCCCTGTGACTGGCCCAAGGTCACCCACCGAGCTTCCACAGGAAGAGTCGGGAATTAAATCTGAGTCACCCACATCCTAGTCCATTACTCTAGCCATTACACCACACCTCCTCTCATTACTGGTTAGTTAGCCCACCAGGCAGACGGTGACATGTTTGTACATTACTAGCTAAGTAGCCCTGATCGGTGGATATTTAAAACTGGAGACTGGAGCCATTAATGGACAAGACAGATCTTCATGAAAAATGCCCCAGGTTTGCAGAAAAATCTGAAATCTTAATACATTTTTTAAAAAAAAAGTGATAAAAAGGGTTCCTGTAGCTTTAACCAGATGCCCTCAGTGGCTACTGCTAGGCAACCATTAACAGTTTAGTGACACCCCCCAGCACCTGAAAAACAGCACCAAGGCTTCTTACAGCTGTGTACAAAGGGCATACATTTTTTTCCAGTAAAAGACCATGCTGGAGGTTTGAAAATGGCTCAGTCCTATTAAAATTTAAAAAAGGATGCAGCTACTCCACTTAAAGGAATTCTGGTGTAAGCTCTTTTGAGCCATGAAATTGGCACTATTCCAATTAGGGCAGACATTTATTTTTGTATCCATTCACTCTCATAAAAAGGAAATTGCTTACTTTCAAGCGCAGATTTGCAAAGATGCAACTATTCCTCTGCAGAGCTCACCTACTTAAGGCAAGGTGCATGAATATCACAGTTGCTCCCCCAAGGCCACGGCTGGAGTCCAAAGGGCTGTGGGATCTCTCTGCTGAGGCAAGGGGCCTTCTGAGCCCTAACTTCCAGTTCCTCCTCCTTCATTCGTGGTTACCCTCACCAAGTCCATCCTCACTAGATTAGTCCTTCAGATCGCTTCCTCCACCCCCCCTTCCTCAATCTGGACGGGATGGTGAGATCACTGATGGGTGGGAGGGATTCCTTTTGAGCACAGAGAGGCTCAGAGACCTCCCTCCCAGCAAAAGTGCTCCCTTGCCTTTGCCCAGCCTGGCCAGTCCCAGACAGTTGTCCAATGCTGCATGCGTATGCTTGTGATGCAAAGCAAAGGGGGCATTCCCCCTCCCACTGTCAGAAGCCTCCCCGGTGTGCAAGATCCTATTCATTGTTCTGAATTATTGCTGTCTGAAAATGCAATAATATCCTTTTTTAGCCACTAAGCCTGTTAGCTGGTAATATCTAATAATGACATTCAGAGCGGTTTACAAAGTATGTCATTATTATCCCTACAACAACAAACACCCTGTGAGGTGGGTGGGGCTGAGAGAGCTCCTAGAAGCTGTGACTGACCCAAGGTCACCCAGCTGGCTTCAAGCGGAGGGGTGGGGAATCAACTATCACGACTGCATTCAAGTTTAAAGAGATATACAAAGAAGCACAATGGAGTCCTTGAAGTTTTATCTTCAATAGTTCTAGTGACAGCATCATCACGTGCATTTTCGCAAAACCACAATTTTCCTGTTCTAATTCAAACCACAGTTAAAAACGCCTATTAACATTCCTAGCCTTGCATGTACATTTGTGTTCAACTTTACTAAGCAAAGAAACATCATATTAAGCAGGCAGAATCTCATGGGAATTACCAGTACATTCCCGTTTTCACAAGCTGTTAAAAGAAAATAGACACATAACAGGCAACAAATTGAAGACACACAAAAATTTATGGCAGTTAAACATATTGATTACAAAATAATGAATACAAAATTGGAGTGTTTTTTCTGGGCAGAATTGCCCTTGAAAGAGAGGTTCAGCAGATACTTAGGATAAAGTGCCCAATGTAGCCCATCTGTAGCAACTATCATGCAGTCTTGAATGTGACAGACTTAAACTTCATGCAGAGCCCCTGAGGATGGGCAGTTTGTAAATCGAACTAATAATAATAATAATAATAATGCATAAAGGATAAACAGAGGAGGAAGATGTCTCAGTCTTCACTGCAGTCCCCTTAGGTGCTTTCCCCCCCGCCCCCAAGTAACACCTAATGACCATATCCAATACTTAAAATGATTCATATTTTAATTGCAATCACATATTTAAAAATGTACAGCTTTCGGCGCTTGACAAAAGGTATCAATTTTTAACACCTAAGAAATGTACAGCATCTCAAAATCATAGAAAGTTAACAGACTCAGTTGTCACCACTAGTTACAACTGGCATGTCCCTCTGCTACCAAATGGACATTATAAGGGAACAATTTCCCCTTTGTAAAAAAACAAACAAACCCATCCCCTCTCCCTCAGTAAATTATTCAGTACAAAAAAATTGTATATACTGAAAGTCTGAATTACAGCACTGGGGAAAAAATCAGTGCTCCATGTTGAAAATGAGTTCTCTGAACCAATTTACAATCTGCAACAGGATGCAGATGCTCTTTTTGGTACAGAACACATCTACTCTTCTTTCATGGCTATCATACATAATCGTGCAATATTTACCCATTTCCATCAGGTGGCAATCTTAAACTACAGGATGGTGGAAATATCCAACAGCAACCCTCTTATCCGAGTCGCACACATTTCACTGAAATGGCACCCAACACTTTTGCACACAGGTGGGAGCAGACTTTGAAAATAACCATGTCAAAGTCTGTTGGTTTTTTTTACAAGCACAGACAGTAACAATGACATTATTCCTCTATTGATACCAAACCAAGAGAACTGTCTAATACCACTTTTGGAATAAGTGGCCAAGTGTGAGCACTTAACTGTTTTTAACTTGTTCAAGTAAGAGTCACAAGCCCAGCCCCTAAACAGAAGAATGACATTTTGCATCATACGAGAAAGCCCGCCTGGCATGGCCTCTGCGATGAAAAGGTACAACAGAAAGAAAATGGGTGGGGCCAAGACAGAGAGCCCGCCTTCATTCTCTTGAGAAAGCTAGGGACGCCTGTCAGCTTATACCATGTACGTACAAGACACTGCGGGACTGAGGCAGCGATATCGACGAGAAGCTTTTTCATTAACTACACAGAAGGTAGCCTTTTAATAGTAATTATTACCTTCACAACTCCATAGTTGCCAGCATATTTTTGCGAACAGGCCAGAACCCATCTGCTTCTCTGCACTGGATTTTTCCAGTACAGCAGATGTCTCTCTCGAAATACAATGCCAGCCAATCTGCGTAAGTGTAACCCCCTGGCTGGGAAGTCCCAGCTCCAGGAAGAGTACACAACATAAAAAAAGAACCTGCGCTCAAAGTTAAGGCTGCATGCCACCAGGCATCAGGCACCCTTCATTTTTACTCAGAGCACCAGGGGTTGAGGGGAGTTTCTTACACGATAGTGACGTGAAAAAATTGCTCAATATAATCAACATTTTCTAGAGTCCACTTTCAGCTGTATCGGCTGCTTTCACTGGGGCTTCGGTGGTTAGAGTAACTGCGGTCACTTTCGCTGTCAGAACCGTAAGACCTACCAAAAAAAAAAAAGAAGAAGAAGCCAAGATGCATATAAAAATGTATGCTGCATGGGTCTTCCATTTTCGCCTCTCGGCAAACCCCATTTTTCTTTGTGAAACAGCACAGATAACAGATGTCGTATGAGATATCTTATATAAAATTATTCAGACAAACATTTTGCAGCAACCAGTAGCACTTACTGAAACTTAGTATTTTTAGTCCTGAGACTACTGAAAGCTCAATAGAATCTGAGAGCTATGTCAGGATTCTTTTCTCCTACTTTGTGCCTTTCCCAATTTTAAAGCCAGTTATTTAGGCTTGCTAGGCAAGAGGCAACAACTCTGAATCAATCAGGTGGGTGTGAAGGTCTTAAAAGAACTCTCAGTAAAAACAGACACAGGAACAAGGGGGAAAACAGAAAAGGGCATTAATTTAAAAGTGGTAAGTTTTCCAAAATACACATATAAGCTAAAGAGTCCACTTTTGTTTATCCAACATGGTAGGAACTTCGTAAACCATATCCCTGTGTCTAATTTTCCCGCCACAGCATTTGGGGAGCATGACATTTGAAAGAGGGTCCAACTACATTGTTTTGTCAAGTTGCTTGCCGACCTGGAAGAGGAGGAAGTCACAAAAAAGCGTGCCCTGTTGAGCATCTCAAAACAGTTTCAATAAGTAAGGACTGGTGTGGGATCAAGATGGGTAGCCGTGTTTGTCTGTAGCAGTAGAAAAGAGCTAGAGTCCAGTAGCACCTATAAGACTAACAACATTTGTGGTAGGGTCTGAGCGTTCGTGAGTCACAGCTGACTTCTTCAGTGAGCTGTGACTCACGAAAGCTCAGACCTTACCACAAATTTTGTGTCTTATAGGTGCTACTGGACTCTAGCTCTTTTCTGTTGCTAAAGACTGGTGTGAATGAGTGAGGGGGCTATACAGTGTCCAGCACACAGCTAGATCCACCAGTCGAATGACCCCATGAAAATGCTGCAAAATTTAACTCCATTTCATCATAGCCTTCTTCAGTAACCTGGCAACAAAGTGCTTCAGTTTTGGAGTCTGTATTATAGAACTGGATCTAGTTGGTGGATTATCAGGAACTGACTGTGGTAACCAGGTGTTCTTAGAGCTCTGGTTGCTTTGACAGGATACAGGCATTTTCACAAAGTACTTTTCAAGAGATGCATGATGCAAGGTACATGCTTTGCTTCTCCAAGTCCCAGGTCACCAATGGAAATGCAATTTAATATTCTAGCCTCTCTCCTATTATGTAAACACTTGGCCATGGTGGGAAGTAGTAAATGAAACTGCTAAGCGCTACAGATCATAAAAACCATCAAAGGTCCTTCATACGTGTAAGAATTCTGAAATGTGACAGATACTCTCTTGATATTCTTCCTGTCCGATTGTTTCAAGTCACATACCTGGACCGTCTGTCGTAACTGCGAGATCTGTGATAACTGTCACTTCTCTTGCTTCTACTTCGACTGCGACTTCTGCTGTAGTAACTGTCATAAGTGTAGGATCTGCTTTTATGAGTGGAAAAAAGTGAAGAGCTGATTATCTGGTTTAACAACCAATTCTTCCCCTTAAAAGTCTTAAGAGTTAAAACAAATGTTGATAGAACATTTTGGGAATCATGAACCTATTAAGCGATCCCTTTCTTTGAGGAAAAAAATCTTACCAAGACACAGTTTAATCACTAACTTGAAATTTCATGGAAGATATTAATACAGATAAGTAGCTCATCGTGAGTGAAAGTTTGCTCACTTCTTAAATGCATGCTTAAAGTCCTCCAATACGGATGTTTTATGATTTTATTGTATGCTTTACTTGGGACCAGGGTCTCTGGAGAGGTAGTATACACATTATCTAAATAAGTAAATAAATGTTGGTGGCTAGTATTCTGGGACAGTTACTGTTCCACCCCAGTTGCTAGGGGACAGAAGAGGCTTCCTCAGGCTCTACCCCCCTTTAGGCACTCTGGCAACACTTTTGCCACCGCTTTCTGGTTTTGTGTTTACAGAAGTCAGTAGTTGGATGAGAGGATGAAACACGCCCCTTCTGTGCTGAATTTAAAAGTATCCACACTCATTGCCTATGCAGGTTCTTCAAGCAGACTTTGCTTGCTTGAAAAATAAAATGGTTTTTTTACGTTGTATGCATCACCGCCACAAAATGAAAGAAACAACTCGGAGGGGGAAAGTCCCAAAAGGATTTAAATATTTATATATTAGCTTCATATACATCAAGGTATGGTTTCTCCATAAAGGAAAAAAAATCCTCAAACAAAAAAAAAAGATTTTTTAAAAAACCTCACGAAAACTGTATTTCAATCTTTCCAAGATTTCATGAGACCATGGGGGGGAAAGGAAGGAAGACAATCAGTTGAGACGAGTTGAACTACAAGCCTCTACTGCTCCAAGGACTTCCTTCCAGACTCAAATTCAGCAGCCACACTTACAAATAAAGACGCTCCTCTAACCACATGGGAAATGCAGGGAAACCTCGCCCACTTGGGAACAAGCCTTGACTTTACCATGCAGGAAAAAATCCCCACATCACAATGACAGTAATGTAGACAACAAAGCAGCCAAACAGAGAAAACCCTGCCACCTTACCCTGCTGGTCATCGGTTTTTACCTAAGTTCACTAAAAACGTATTTTGATTAATATGACATACATATTATTATGCCATACACATTATCCACAAATAATTTTAAAATGCATTACTTATAAATGAGAAAGGGGCTATCACAGCATTTAATCTGATTATGTTTCCCACACTCTTCCACCTTCTGCTGCTTGATGGTGATGTGAACCAATTCTATTTAATTCCGTGGCGTTCTCAGCCAGCTACAAGGCCATACGATTGATGTACTGCATTCAAATTATTAACAGTTTATCAGATATGTTTTTTCTCATTAGAAATGTTCACCTGTCTTTGCATACCTGGATCGACTATGGTGATTATATGAACTGCTCCTGGACCGACTTCTACTATAGGTACGGCTATCAAAACAAGAAAGAGTTGCGTATTAATTTCTACAACTATGCTACGTGTTGTTTTTAAATCTGCAAAGAAAGGTCCGTAGTACTGTTTATGCTAGAAAGCTACACCTATTTCCTTGTTGATTATTGTGTATTCAGCAAGTTACATTATTTGATAAGCAGTTTCTTAATGGTAAATGGTCAGCAAACCTTCTCGGACAGGGACTCAACCAGGACCGTCCCTGCAGGCTCCACGTTGCAGAGAAGGGGCTGCGGCAGAGACATCGTCCTTGTGAAAAGGAGGTTCCAGGGTCAAACCCACATCTCCATTTTAAAAGGATCCAGTAGAAGACAAGGTGAAAGATGCATCGTCGGAGGCTTCCACGGCCGGGGAACGATGGCGGTTGTGGGTTTTCCGGGCTGTATTGCCGTGGTCTTGGCGTTGTAGTTCCTGACATTTCGCCAGCAGCTGTGGCTGGCATCTTCAGAGGTGTAGCACCAAAAGACAGAGATCTCTCAGTGTCACAGTGTGGGAAAGATGTAGGTCATTTGTATCTACTCAGGAAGGTGGGTTTGGGCTGAGTCATCCTGTAAGAGTTTCCCAGGGTGTGGAATGCTAATGGTGGGAGGCTTCACTGTATCCTGAGGAGGTTCTTTTGCATATGCAACCCCACCCCTCCTGAGTAGATACAAATGACCTGCCAACATCCTTTCCACACTGTGACACTGAGAGATCTCTGTCTTTTGGTGCTACACCTCTGAAGATGCCAGCCACAGCTGCTGGCGAAACGTCAGGAACTACAATGCCAAGACCACGGCAATAGGAGCCCGGAAAACCCACAACAACCAATGTGAAAGATGTTTACCCTGACATTCGGAAGAGTTGCTGCCAGTCAGACTGACCTTGATAGACCAACGGCTAACTCAACAGAAGGCAGTTTCACATGTGTTCATAGGGTCTTAAATTTCATTCCAAAAGGGTCTCTAATCTTCAGGACATTAACAAAAGTTAAGTACTACCTGTGACTTCTGTAACTGTGATAGGAACTACTTCGACTTCTTGAACGGCCTCTGCTGTACCACCCTCTGCTTCGGCTTCGTGTGTAGCTCCTCGACCTACGGAGTTTAAAAGGCACGTATTGAGAAGGGAGGCAAAAGAAGGAACAACGTTCACAGAAGTGTGTGTGTTCACCAAAAATGAACAAGATTTTCAAAGGCAGCAAGTGACTGCAATGGCTAGCATGCATTCAGAGAACACTTTCCAAGGCAGCGCTTTTCTGAAGCAGCTACAGCCACTGGCAAAAATGCAAAAAATTTTACCCACCTGTAAGAGTAAGTAGAACTCCTTGATCGACTTCTGGAGTGACTATAGGAAAGGGACCTTGTTCTGTGCCTGGATTTGGGGTCCGATTTACTCCGTGACCGGCTGCGGCTCCTTGACTGGCTGTTCTCCCGTGGGGGGGAATCCTCTTCGCTGGAGCTCTCGCGGATTCGTGGCCTCCGATTGAGCCGCGCTGTCTTTCTGACTTCATCAAACAGAGAGCCTGGCCTAATTTTATTTTTGCTTTTAATTTCTATCCTTAAACCTTGTGGCTTCGATTCTGATGAGGAGGCCACATTTTTGGTTTCCACCAGATTGCTGGCAGCAGCCATCACCTGAAGATTCCCTACACCCTGCAGCGGTTTCCATTTATTATCTACCACGCTGTTCTGCGCGTTTTCTGTCGCTTCAGTTTTCAGCACACTTTCCACAGCAGCCATTGATGATGTGGGGCTAGGGCTCTGCTTCTCTCTCTCTCTGTTTCTCTCTTCCTTGACGCTGGCTGCTTCTCTAGCATCGAGTCTTTCATTTGCAACCTCTGCTTCAGAATTATTTGAGACATCTGAGTTCTTACTAACTTTAGAGGCCTGGAGGTTCACCTTCAGGCTTACTGGTGAAGGGTCCAGATCCACCTTCACAGGTGAGTTGTGGTCCGGAGTACAGATCTCCATGTCGTCCATCTGAGTAACATCCACCTCATTTTCATCATTTGCTTTGGTGCCATCAGGACTCCCGGAAGCATCCGCATTTTTATCTGGATTTAGAGGAATGGCGCCAGACGACTGTTCCCCATCATCTTTACTATGTTTGTTAAGTGGAGATGTTCCGCCTGCAACTTCATCAGAGGGCATTTTATCTTCACAGAGCTTTTCATCATCTTGGGTTTGTTCTTTCATCACTTCCTTATGTTCAGAAGCACGATCCTGATTTTTCTCTTTTACACCAGCCGTGGCTTTCTCATCCTTCGCAGCCGGTTTTACAGCCATGTCCTCTTCTTCCTCCTCCTCTCCGAACTCCAGGGGAGGCTGCCAATGAAACGTTTCCTTTCGCTTTGGAGCTTTATGCTTCTCTTTTTTACCCTTGGATTTCTCTTTTGCTTTTTTGGAATGTCCCTTTTTGAGGTTCTTTTTGGAACCATGCTTTTGCTTTTTTGATTTTCCCCGAGTACCTGAATTGGAACAAGAGCTCCCTGACTCAGAAGGGGACGACGGCTGCTTACCTGTCTTCAACGTTCCTGAGAAGGAATCTACTTTCGTCTTAAGGTTGGCAAGGATAAGTTCTGTGTCAGAATCTGACGTAGCTTCACCTTCCTCCTTACTAGAAGATAACCTGGAACCTTCTTTATCATTCTTGATCTCACCTCTTTCTGAATTTGATCCAGACTCCCATTTACTGCCGGCCTGGGTTTTCCTTTTTGCCTTCCGACCAGTGCTGGGAGACTCAGAAGATTTATCCTTCGAAGCTCTCCTGTTTGAAAGGTCACTGTCCCATTCAGACCGAGACTTCTCCTCTTGTCCGTCACAAGTTGAACTGCTTTTCTTTTGCTTCTGGTTAGCTTTTTCAAGCCGCAACTGTCTTTTTTCTTGGACCAGCTGTGTCTTAGCCGATTGCTCGCTGTCTGTGGAGAAGTCCAAAGAGGATCTACTTGCACTCTCTCTGTGCTTTTGAGAAGCTGCCTCTTTCACATATGGAAGAGTACTTTCAGAACTGCTTTGCCTTTTCTTTGACAACTGGACACTCCTCTCTCTGGAGTCAGATTTCGTTTTGCTTTTCTGCCGGTCGTCATCACTTAGAGAAAAATAAGATGATGACCCACTGTAGCATGACTGATCACTGGGATATTTATTCACTGAATGGGATCTACCCGTTGACCGAGACCTGGACCTTGAACTGGATGGGCTTCTTGAGCGCGAGTAGGACTTAGAGTAGGATCTACTTTGAGACGACCTGCTCCTTGACCTTCGCCGGCTTCCAGAACTTCTATCACTCCGATTTTTGGAATAACCACTCCGATCGCTATCTGAACTCTCTCGTCGCTTGTGGTACGAAGAGGATGAACTAGCCTCTTTGACACTGACTAAGCTGTAACTTGTTTGAGGAGGTATTAAGTGGGTGGCTTTTGCCTTCATCTCCTGAATTCGCTCATAGGATGGCTTCCACGGCTTTTGACCAGGTTTCCATCTAGAAGGAGGAGGGCTGTCACTGAGAGGTATAACGGGAATGCTCTCAGCAACAATGGGCTGTATCACAACTTTATCGGCCTGCGGTAATGCTGCTCTTGCAGGTTCAACCTTGACGGCTTTGTGTTCATTTATACGTGCAGTAATATTTTTGGGAGGACTGGATACGGTCCTTGGGTGCCTGGAGACGGAGCTAGACCTTGACCTGCTCCTGGAGTGAGAAGACTTCAAAGCAACTCTTGACCTCGAACTCCTTCTAGAATAAGATCTGGATCTGGATCTAGATCTGGACCGGTAGTATGAGCGTGAGTCTCTGCTCGACAGAGACAATGAGCTCTGGTTGCCTCTTTCTGATTTCGACCAGTCCTTTCTAGAGGAGGAGTCCCTAGATGACAGCGAGGAAGAGCGAGACACCCTCTCATGAACACTAGGGGATTTTGTCCTCCTGGTAGAAGAAAGAGAAGAATCTACCTCCGTGGAAGGAGAGACTCTCTTTTTCTTAATTTGCTTGTGCTTCTTTAAATGTTTTTGCTTTTTCGCCTTTTTCTTGTGCTTTGCCTTCTTCTCTTTCCGGTGTTTTTTGCGGTGGCCAGCGTATTTTGTACTTAGATCTGAAAAGCCATTATGGGACCAAGACCTCGACCGCTGCGAGAGGCTTCTTTCATCCCACTTTCCTGGGTCGCTCAACCTGCAAAGCAAGCAAATACAATTGAGCGGGGCACGCCCTTCACTGAGCCTGCTTGATTTCCTCCTATTCCCAACTGAGGAACTCAGAACGTGCAGCACCGGAGAATAGGGGGACGGCTAGGGATCTGGAACATGCTTGGAAATACTAGGTTGGTACGGGCACTTGTCTAAAAAGCACGTGAAACGAGTACTGGTCATTTAGGTCAGATGGAATCAGAATGGCTTCTCCGTGCAAAAAGGAAGGGCAGGTGGATAAATACTACCTGACACAGGAAGGATGCCGGCCTTAAAAGGACTTGGGTGGGATGCAAAACTTCACCAAAATGGGTGAATCAAACGAATTGTTTAAAGGCGAGTCCATGATCCAACAAAATATTCAGGAATTTTTAGATAACTATTAATTTTGCAGAAAGGAGATACTGATCTTTACAAGAGAAGAGAGGAGGTAAGTTAGAAACATAATGTAACTGATAGTTTGATGTTAGGTTTTGCTCAATCTAATATATATTATCTATTTTACTAGTGTGTTAAGACAGTTAAGAATAGAAAAGGGGATATAAGTAGTAGATTCAGACAGCAGGTTGGAAAACTGTTGGAAGTCTTAGATTAAGGGGGGAGGGGAAAGGGTGGGAGAACAGGGAAGTGAGGGTTTTAATTGAAAATCTGTAATATTAATTTTTACTTACCCAATAAATTTTTTTTTAAAAAAAAATAATATTCAGGAATTTATTGTCAGAGACATTTATATCAATTCTCATTTGAACTATGTTTTGCATACATAAATCATTCCCAAAGCCACCTTATGTTCGGTTGTGGTGCAAAAACTTTAGAATTCCCTCCATACTAAGCCTTGCTTGACACAGAACTTATTTTTTAAGGAGTCAAAGACTGATTTCATCTTCTCCCAAGCTTTTAATTGGCTCCCCTTCTTTTGAACAGTTCGCTGTTTTATTTCCACTCTATCTGGTTTTGTGTTACGTGTTCTATTTTGAATGCTGTTTTATATTACGTGATTGTAAACAGCTTTAGGCGCTTTGGCAGAAAATGTGGGATACAGAAGTACTCAAAAGACTTTTCAGAAACATCATTTCTGTTCCCTTTTGGAATCCTGTGTGGGCAAATATGAATTAATTGTTCAAAACCTTCAGAATTCAGCTTCCAAAATGCATTACTACAGAGGAAGATTCTGCATGAAACTTTAACAAAAAATGTACAGTTAAGAAAAACGCATTTCACCATCATCATCTAGGAGCTGCTCAGGTACGTTTGTTCCACTCGTTCACTTGCAATCTCTCACTTATATTCTATTCTAATATTAAAACTCCCTTTCAACTACAACAAAATTAGTAATTACACGCCATCTATAGATTGACCTCTTTATTTATTTTGTGCCTTTTCAAGAGTTTATACTTCACATGAGATAAGTCATTTAAGAGAGCTTTATATTCTCAGAAAAACCTTACTTGTCTCCTTTGCTCCATTTCTCTCCACTGGGTGGCCTATATGCTCTCAATCTTTGCATTTCTTCTTTCCAGTGTGGAGGAGTTTCACTGCTTTCCTCATTATCAGATTCTGAACATGAGCGAGAACGAGGGGGCGTATGGTATCGCTAGAGAAGTACAAATGGCACAAGTATAAAAAGGTAACTCAGAATTCGTAACACAAAAACGGCGTACGAAGAATGATCAAGCATGCAACAGACACTCACGAGCAGCTAAGAAGTTTTATATATGGTCAAAAGGAACTGCTGGAGGTGACTACCGGCAGAACTTGCATGACATGTATAGATTACTGTATACGCAAACGTATAGATTACTGTTAGAGCAACTGCCTTGAGACTGCAAGAAAGGCAGATCATAAAGGAAGTAAATAAACAGTATCCAGTAGCAGATCGCCTTCTTTAGGAGGACATTTCCACCAGCAGATGAGGGGGGTGATGTATGCCAATTCCCCCTTCCCACTGTAGGCCACTCCTATTACCTCAGGATACCCTGGCTCCCAGGGGGGTGGGAAAGAGCGGGCTACGGCGGAAGAGGAGAGTGGGAAAGCCCCATTCTGTCCGCTCCATTCCACTTGCTGCAGTCATTAGATACAAGCGATCGGGAGGGCAAGGTGCACATGAAAAGCCATATTGCATCTGAGAACTTTCAGAAATGGGATCTGGCTGCAGGAGGGATTCTTTATTTAGCACATCAACACTTCCATTACAGTGTCCATTTTGACCAAAGCTTCCAAATACCATACGCCTCCACTTTTGCCAATTTAAGAATTATTTTGTTTAGTCTTTCCTGCTCTCTCTTTATCCTGGTCTGGCTATAAGCCCTTCTACTACAATTCTCAGCTCTTTTATAACATCCTGCTAGAGATGTCACTATTTCAGCGCTTTGGTGTCCCTGAGCTGGGTAGAAAGGCAGCACAGAAATGCTTTAAATAAATATTTACTGCATAAACATATTGCGCCAGGAAAACACCAAGTCTATTTGCATTGTGCCTTTTATTCTCAACACCTAGTTCTGATAAGAAATACGTAGCTGGAAAGCTCCCTGGCAGTGCCTGAAACACTGTGCCAGCAGACTTTCTGCACACCAAATTACATTACCGTCTTCTTGGCCCGGACCCAAAGAGGCCTCAAAATTTCAACCCACCGAGCTCTTTTCCACTGCCACCAGTTTACAGTCAAAGTAATTTTCTGTACACTTCTACCAACCACTTGATAAGCTAATGGACAGAATTAACAATGAGCAAACCTTTCCCACAAGGACCCCAAGTCACTTCACAAGAATGTGATTATTTGTTCATTGTTATGCCAGCTGCTCTCCTCTCACCCAACAATGAACAGGAATCCTACTAGCTTTTCTACCAAACACAACCACTGTTTCGACACACATACACACAGTGCCCAGGCAAGCAAGACATATTTTTTTTCAACAGTAGCCAAAATAAAACTACCATAAAGGGGGAAAAAATTATGAAAACATACTATTGTGCCTCTCCCTCTGATTTTTCTTCCAGATTTAGACACTGAGGGCTTCTGGTCAGACAAAACTGGTGCTACATCAAGGGGCTTCCTTAAATATTAAGAACAAGGATGGAAGTATGAGGGCAACAGAACTGGAAAAACAGAAACGTATTACCCGCAATCAAAACATTAAACGTGGACTTAACTGAGAAAGAGTAACAGACGACCTATTTGTGCTATGGCTCAACGGGTCTGGGGCACCGATCGCAGCTGAGAAACATCTAGAGCATTTATTTCCTTTGTATGAGCTACAGAAATTTTCAGCCATAGTATAATGAGCAAAAGAGCCAGAGTGCAATACTGCACAACGAAGACCCATTGTTCCATACGCTCACTAAGACAGACCTGATAAAGTGGACATCAAGTTTTGTTGGTATGCCCGGAAGAAAGACTCCTCTTAGAAGGCATGACTGAGTCAAGTCCTAAAGGAACTCCCTAAACATGCTAGGAAGTAGAATTCCTTTTCTGAGTGGACTGAATAATTGGAGCTGATTTTATATTGAGCAGCGTTCCCCAAGGAACAACATGGTGCCATCTAAAGTGTAGGCCTGGACTTCTGCCGAACTGAAAAAGATGAGCTCTTTGAGGAATAAATTCAGAATAATACTGAGGTAAAGCTCCTCACTTAAGATAAGCACCTAAAGATGAACTGGAGGCAAATACTGACTTCCCCACCTTAAGGATCACAGCAACTCTACCTGGTGGAAGCTCAACATGGGCCACATAGACAAGATCTGGAGAGGGCACACCAGTATTTCTTCACCATCTTCTACATCCTTGCAACAAGGGTATGTGAAGAGTAACTGGGCTTCTGTGTATGAATTAGTCAGTACTTGAGCAATGGAAATATCAGAGGCTGTGATGGCCAGGAGGTTTGTCTTTCATGCTGATGGAACCCCTAAACCCAACAGGTATCCAGAGCAAATAGGGAACAAATGATGCTGTCTCGTGACTATCCAGCTCTCATGGACGCTGTTAAAAAATACTACCTGGAACACACCACTGCTGGAGACCTGGCTAGGCGGAACATTCCCTCCATTACCAAGGAGCTATGATTAGACTTTAGCTTTTACACTTAACGCATTTTTCAGCCATAGGAACAGTTCAGCAAGCATCACCTTGGCAATGTAATTATGTCAACTGTCATTTAGGTACTGAAAGTCGTAAGAATGGAGGACTACTCCCATCACTAAAAACAGATGCATTGGCTCAAGGGTGACTGGATGCAGCTATGGGAATAGCCCCACAAAGAAGGAATTAACACAAAAAGAAAGCTTTGGGCATACTGCTCAGGCTCTGTGGCGATGACCGGTGCGTCTCTTCTCAGCAAAAATCGATTTTCAGGCACTGGAGGGATTTCTTCAGGACGGACAACCGGCTTATCCCTTTTGGCATTCAAGTCCACCGATTTTTCATTTGCTTCACTTTTGTCAGAATGGCTGGATGGAAACAAAGACATTTTTTTTTTTTTAGAAAATTTTATTGGTGAGTATACTTTTCAAATTCAATACATACATTCCCTCAATATCTAATTAACCCTATCCCCCACCCTTTTCCTCCCCCCTCTCTATCGACTTCCAACAGCTTTCCAACCCTTAACCCCTCTTATTACTTAATAAATCCCTTACTCTAAGCACATTCTAATTTTTTTTCCAGGTACTCTATCATATATATCAAATACCCTATCAATATAGCATGCTTCTATCAATTATACTATCAAATATTCTATCAGTATAATATACATCTATCAATTACACTATCAATATAGTATAAATCTTATACCCCTCAATATAGACCAGTATGATATAATATAATATAATATATAACAAAAGTCTTAGTTTAAACATATTCTATTTCTTTTAAACATATATTCGATCAAATATACTATTGTCATTATAATATGTATTAACACCCCTACTGTGCACCCTGCCACCAATGTGGCACCGCACACAGCACCATACTGCACATTCATTATATAATATACAATCTAATCTACCAACATAATAGTATATATAGTATGCCCCATCAGTATATTTGTTTAACTATTCCCTTATTCATATACTCTGATAAAGGTATTACTTATCATAACCTCCCTATCTTATTCTTTAAAAAATCAGTTCTAAATTTCATCCCTCTTCTGCTATATTATAATCCAAGCTTAGATTAAAATAGATATAAATTCTTAATGGTAAAGTCACTTCTCTCTTCTGTTTAAAATGTCTTGTTTCAAAAGTTCTCAAACTGCCACAGGTCTCCTTTCACATCCCATTTTTTTTCCAAAAATTGTTTCAGTTTCGCCCAGTCCGCCAAATACTGTCCCGGATCTAGGTCTTTAAGTTTTCTTGTCATTTTATCCATCTCTGCCATGTACAGCAATTTGTAAATCCAGTCCTCTACAGTAGGTATTTCTTGCACTTTCCATTTCTGCGCATACAGTAATCTTGCTGCAGCTGTCATATAAAATAACAATGTTCTATTTTGCACTGGAACATTCTCCATTCCCAAATTTAGTAGCAGCAGTTCTGGGTTCTTATTTATTTGGGTTTGTAACACCTCATTAATTACTTCTATTATATCTCCCCAGTACTGCTTCGCTACTTCACAAGTCCACCACATATGGTATAATGATCCTTCGTGCTTTTTGCATTTCCAGCGAAACAAAGACATTTTTAATGTACACACTAGATTAAGCCGTCAGAAGAACATCTGCTGGGGCTAAACTCACATGTTTTCAAACAACCCAAATGCCGTGTGACAATCCAAATCCTGCATTTCAACTTGCTAGACAAAGTTCTCCTAGAAACGTAAGTTTTACCCAGATCTAATTACCACTTCATTAAACATCTCCAGACACTTTGTTAAAACAAACTTTCATTTCTTACCATCTGTAAAGCCACCGCCCCTGACTTTTCCAAATAACCTAGCATGTAAGCTGGTCCACAATCTATCAACTACCTCCTTTGGCCTGAGGTCCTTTTGCTCTTGGGCTCTTCTTTCTTTCTTTCCTCCCGTCTCCGCTTCCTCGCTTGCTTCGTTTTGGTTCTTCTCTTGCGCTTCCTCTTCCGAGTTCTCTCATTCTCGGAATCGCTATCAGATGAAGAGTCCGATGAAGTCGATGAGCTGCTGCTGGAGGTATCCGAAGCTTCTGAGTGGGGCGAGACCTTCCTCTTCTTTTCCAACACTTTGAATGACAAACATTTTGCACTGTTACAATTCCCTCCAGTAAAAGACTTGGGAGGCTATTCAACATGCATAAGGGCACAAAAACACAAATTAGCAACTATTTTGACGGATAGGTCCACTCTATCTGCCTTAATACCGGGAAAATATAAATCTTTTCGGTTGTCATGCAAATCTTGCTAGACAATCCATCCATAGCAGGATTCTGCCCAACAAGTTTAATTGCTGAACAAGTGAAAATGGAGTGTGTGTGTGCGTGCATGCTTGAGACTGATTTTCTCCAAACTAAAGATACACGAAGCTGCAAGAACAGGAGAGCAGCACCAACCCCCAAAGGGAGGAGAGGACAGAGAAGTCCCCAGCAGTCTTAAACGCTTCTATTGTACTAGAGGGTCAGGTGCACCATGCAAAGCCACGGGGGTCAATTGCATCTCAGCTATTCCTCATGAACTGGGCAAGAAGGAGTTGCCTGGTTAGTGCTGCTAATCCTGAGGTGGGGGAGGCTTGGGTTGGACCAACAACGGCATCTTCTACATATTCCTCACTCCCAATTGGAGTGGGAAAGAGACGAGGATGGTGCCAAGCTGAGGTGCTGGCCACAGAGAGAAAGAACACACCACAAGTTTTACGGTGCAGGCTCATCTGGTGGATAGAAACTTTGTAAGCTTTGCACACATGTTGTCAAAATTACGGCCAATTTTTTTCACCATGCCAGGAATTTTAAAATCAATCAAGCTGCAAAACCAATGTGGTTATACTTATTAAGATGGATATTAGTGTCTGAATAGTTGTTCAGAAAACCTTTTAATGCCAGCTGGTGAAGGGTGTGTGTATTTGCATGCTATATAAAACACAGAATATGATCTGCTCCCACAATGGTGCAACTTCATTAGCTGGAAAGATCTATCTTGGGCTCAAGGACTTCTTTGCTGTCCCTCTAGCTAGATTCTGGCCATGCACACACCTGTCAGGACATTGCTTGTAATGGGAGGACAGCTAAGACTTCCCCCCTCTCTGCTTCCAACGCTCCTGGTCCTCAAGGTCTGTGAACTGCACAGGGCATACAGCCAAAGGATGGCTGGACAGTCACACTGACTGCTGTGCACTACAATGGGTGAAGCTGTTCCTTCATACAGACAGCTGTAAAGCTCAGTTTTTCCTTGAAGCATTAGAATGTTGTGTGATATCAGCAGATGCATTAACTCATGAAGTTAGCAAATTCTGGGTAGAGACCTGAGTTGCAAAAACAGGCTACTGTTACAATTTGGATATACAGAAATGGATTGTAATCCATTGGTTCATTTCATCATTCAAACATTTCAAAATAATTTGATGAGCAAGAACATTCATTCTAATATCCTATGGTTACAAAGAAGCACATTCCAGAGTCTATTTTGTCCAATATCCAGCATCAGACCACAGCCCCCTAAACATAATGACAGGATAAATGGCCCAGCTTAGTTTCACTACTCTGCAAAATGGTATCGCCCACAAACGCAGATTGACAGGAAGGGTTTCCTGGAGTTCCGATCCAAATTAAATCTTGCCAGGCCTCTAGAACGAGAACAAACATTCAGCTCTTCCCAGTGACACATTCTACATATTTCCAAGTTGAACCATCATAGCTTACCGTTCCTCGCTGATTGTGTAACCAGCACCCCACAACCAATAACACGCACATCTGCATACGGCCTACTGGCAGTATCAGTTTTCAGGTTTTCAATTTGCTCTATTACTTCAAAACCAGAAATAACCAGTCCAAAGACAACATGTACGCTGCGGAAACAGAAGGTGCAAAAAGTATGCTGTTTATATAGACACACAAGGAAGCTGCTGCTTGGAATTTTCAATGCAACTGGCATCATTCTTATGCAGAATTACTCGCCAGACCTATACTGAGTCACCCAATAAGCAATCTTAATTATACACCCAGATGATAATTAGGAGGGAAAGAAACACATGAAAGGTTTAGCGATAGCCACAAAAATGTTACACAATTGACAGGAGGAAGGCAAAGTACCCTCAGGGCAACTTTCCTGTTTGGAAGTGCTCATATTGGAACACGCTGTTGACCAGGAAAGCATATCATCTGCATAACAACTGATAAAAGCAGGGCCTTCTGAAGAGACATATTTCTGCATAGATATTGTTTGTTTCAGAAACACTGCCCTCTTGGTGTCAAAGATCTTTCAGAGTTTCTCAAGGTCTCTACTCTTTTTTAAAAGTAAGACTACTACACTCACTGCAGGTAAAGATCACCAGAAACTATTTTTGCAAGGAGCCTTCTGAAACGAGCAGGAGTTAATGCAAAGAAAGAAAGCAAGAACGAACGAAAGAAAGCAAGAACGAACGAACGAAAGAAAGCAAGAACGAACGAACGAACGAACGAACGAACGAACGAACGAAAGAAAGAAAGAAAGAAAGAAAGAAAGAAAGAAAGAAAGAAAGAAAGAAAGAAAGAAAGAAAGAAAGAAAGGGGGGATTCCCCCGTTCAATTTACCACTTCTCACATTTTTATCTCGGCTTTCCTGCAGGCATCTGAGGGCAGCAAACATTCATTTCTGTGCATCAGCTGTCATATTCAGGCCGCCATCTGTTGGCTGTCCCCCCCCACTCAGCCAGGGCCCAGGCCTTTTCCATTATGGTTCCTATTCTGTGGAATGGGCTCCCTGAAGCAGGGAGGGGATCCCCATTGTTGGAGGTATGTAGGGCTGCAAGGGTTCTTTGTTTCTCAGGGCAGTATGAGCAGGAGGAATCTTTTAGGGGAGAAGGGAGATACCTGGGACTTAATTTTATTTGGTTTTAACATGTAATGTCTTCATTACTGTTTGTACGCCGCCTTGAGCCCAGAGAAAAGCCAGGGGGAAAGTATAAATAAGTGGTATGTGGTCAACCCATTCTCTCCACCCCATCTTCACAGATTATTCTCAGATCAACCCTGCGAGACAGTTTAGGTCAGTGACCAACTATAATGCAATCCTATGCAGTTACTGCCTTCTGTCCACGGATGTCAACAGGCTTCGAAGGTGTAACGCTGCTCAGGACTGCACGGCAACACTGCAGCCACAAAGGGCTCTCACAAGGGCATGCAGGTTGCCAGTTCACAGGGCACATGCAATGCAAAGAAGGTGCTGTTTTTTTTAAAAAAAAACGGTGTCTTACTTGTCGAGATGAGGAGCCGGCTTTGTAGTTCTGCTTAACACCAACATGCATGAGATGATTTTGGGGAGAAGGAAAAAAAATCAGGTGTTCAGATGAGGAGGTAAAAAGGCAGAATGGCACATAAAACAAAAAAGTAAAGGAAGAAAAAAAAGGAACATTAATCATTTTGTACACATTCGATTTCTACATAAGGACTATATTAGACTTTTAGTACAGACCACTACAGCAGAGTCGCATGTCAGTTTTTCTGTATCAGATTACAATCATACAGTGTGCATAAATATTTAAATCAATACAGCAAACACCTTGGTTTCAATGTGGCTGCAATTGAGCAAACTGTTACAGAGAGACCTGCACTGCTCCACCGTGCAGGACTGCAACCTATGGGCTTGATCCAGACTACCTCAAACTAGTTCACAGAAGGAACCTTCGCAATCATCTTCTTTCTACAGGCCTCTGCAATTCTTGAAAGCCTGCTTGCGAGTGTCAGGGGTTTGGGGGTGGGGGGGAGACGGCCTGGAATCTGGACACAGAAGGGGGAACCTGGCAGAATACACCTCTCTTCTTCCTGCACGAGTGCCTGTTGTGATTACAGAAGAGCTCTTGCAAGTGGCAAAAATTCAATCGATTCTCCCTCTTCGCCATAGTTTTTACACACCGTATCCAAACCTTAGGAGCAGTTTTTTATAGGGTGAGGGGGCTATAGGAAGACAGGGATGGAAGCAGAGTTACCTACTGCAAGCTCAGCTCACAGTAATAAGTACTGAACCCTTCGTTTCTCGGCAGTAACACTGAAATATCAATGCAGGTGCTGCTTCTATGACACTGGCCAGATTTAACCGCCAACTCTTACACACAAATGCAGAGACCGACATAAATGTCAAAATATCAGCAAACCTGCTTGTCTACCACAGTGCTTCTAAGTCTATCAATCAACTCCAGATCTTTTCATTAGATTATTGTTATGTATTTATTTAAAAGGATGTTCCTTTATCCGTTTCCTTTTGAAAAAACAGTTCCTAGTACCTGTTGACATGATCTTAGTATCATCTTTTGCTAGAAAGGGATACTTCAGAAATTACTATTTGCAAACTAATTTACAGGAAGACTGTATTAAAATCACAACAGAAACCTCATGGGTCAATTAACTGTATGCCAAACATTAAGAAGGCTTTCAAATTATTCCTGTGACTTCCAACGAAGTTCAGCTTGAGGTTTTTTTTTTAAAGTTTGTGCATCCAGAGATAAATGCAACATTTGAAATTTCATTCATCCAAACACTGTAGCACCCCAAATACTGCTTAACCCCTTGAGCCCGAGAACCCAACACTGCCCGTGCAGTTGTGCTCCAACAGTTCCAGTCTGCCAACAGTGTAGTAAAATGGCAGAACTCTGCAAGGGGATGGAGCCGCAAGGCTTCGAGAAAAAGATTACAACCCAAATAGCGCACAGGCCTCTTCTTCGTGTCACACAAAGAGCATTTCCGCAGCAAAAAGCCAGAATTAATGCAGAGCTGTAAGAGTGGTCCTCATGGGCTTCCTTAACGCATGCCACAGTCTCAAAGGATTATCACGTATCTGTGTAAACATAGCATTTCCTATACATCAGCAAATTTATCACACATCAGTGAAATAAGGATTGGAAGTTTTGTGTTACACACAGGACAGGGCACAAACACGCTACGTCTCATTATGTCCAGAAAGGTCTTGGGCTTCTGTTCAGTGCCCCAGGGAGACTGGAAACCACTGCAGAGGACATGAACCATATGCTCAAATGTTTGGGGACGCAGAAGAATATGCACAACCTGTCAAGGAGCAGAAAGCACTGCCAGCCGAGCAAACTATCCTTTGCTGGTAGCTGGTGCTTCAGCATTATCCTGCTGAGGCTACTGTTGGCTTAATTACTTGGGTAAAATCCAAGCAGCTTCACACCAGGATAACGTATGAACGGCCCCAGAGTAAAACAGATGAGCACTTCCCTAACCTTGTTCTTCATACAGCTGTGAGGTTTAATTGTTAAGAGGCTGAGATCTGGCTCTACAAGCGCATCTTACTCCAGTTATGGATATACTAGGTGGCTTATTAGCACCTCCCTCTGCTTCAGTTCCCCTATCTGTACAATGCGACAGATCCAGCAGAGGGGCTAGAAGGATGAATGAGATATACTGCAAAGAATTTGCACACTTAGGAGCTACAACAGAAACAATTAGAAAGAAAAACCTGATTGAGATTTCTGAAATTACCAGGAAGAAAAAACTATCAAAAATGAAACCAATTCCAAACACTTCCAACCAAAGGATATTTAATGGTCTCTTTTGTGTCTGAAGATTCCCCCTCTCCCAAAGAGTTTGGTTTATAGTTTTAAGAGACTTTATATTGTCTTTTCATTACTCATATACAACATTTTCAAAAAGCTGGTGAGGGACACAAAATGCACTGTACTTTTCAATAACCATATATTTTCAACGCTTTTCGATAACCGGAACAGAAATTACAATATTTTAAACTGTCATTTCCCTTGTACTTACTGATGTTCCAGTAAACCTGAAATTCTGCATCAGAATAAACAAGGTAGGTAATGCCTATATATAACCTATATATATTTAACTGGTCCTTCTCCCATTGAAATTCTGCTGCAAAACTGCAATCAGAACATAAATGGGCATATAAAGTATCCATCCCACATTTTCCCAAGGTTTTAAGTAGAACTTCTACCTAATGAAGAGCCGAGTTGCTTAGAAATGTTACGTCTACAACGCTCGATGGAGCTCTTTCCCTCCGGGAAACTAACTTTCCGGATATAATAGGGCAATGGACTGACAAGGTCAGTTGCGAAATAGCCCCACTAACTTACTAAATTGAGAGAATTAAGCTAGACAGTACATATGAGTTGGAAAAAAATACTGTCGTGGAGATTAGCAGCCCCCTCAAAGCTGACATTGCCTTTTCCTCCCCCCGCCCCGCCCCCCCCCAGGAAGAACTTCAACAGCACAAGATTTAATGCACACATGATCAGAGAAAGGACAAGAAAGACAGAAAGAAGAGAAAGGACACAGCCTTAGAGGTATGAGACATTACCTTTGGAGCGCACGATGTAACACTGTTTCTGTAAATTTTACACAAAAACGGCAAGAAATAAATTGTAGTACAATTCCAAACAAAAGCGAGTCTATGTTTAATACAAATTTAAAATAATTTCCAAGTGTATGCAGTTTCCAAAGTGTATGCAAAAACCAAGGATTTCTAAAAAACAGGGCTCTAAATTTTCTTTTATGTTTCATTTTGGAAATTTGTAGTAAGCTCTGGATATACCAAAAAAGAAACAAATTTGTGTATGCGCTGAGGGGCCACTGTGTAGAACGGACTCTTACTAAAATCTGTCCAGAAAAGCACTTCTTTCCTTTAACTTTTTAAAGGACTGAGCTGCCCACCTGTACAGAATTAAGTTTAAGTTACGTGAGGGTGAGTTTATACGGTAGAGGACATCATGCCACTACACTCAATTATATACGAGACCAACAAAAGGACAATTTGCTAGTAAAGGATGATAAAAAGGGAGGAGTCCATACTTTTACAGGCAACTAAGACCCTTGTTGTAAAGACCTTCAATCCCTCCCCGAAAAACAAACCAACACTCCTCAAATGTTAGAGGCAGAGAGCTTCCACTTCAACAGGTTTAGAACGTAAAGAAGTTAGTCAGACAGAAACAAGGGGGGTGGGGGGTGGGAAATACTCTTGAGCAAGCATCTCTTATCTTGGCATGGTAGTTTGTTCGGGGACATTAAAATCAGTAATCAAAAGCACTAATCCTAAAAACCTTTGCTGCGTCAATATACAAATGCCAATGCAAGGGCGTACAATGCATGGCTGTGTCGATGTTGCAGTTTGCAAAGTGTTCAAAGTCACTGCAAAGGTTCACCTGCTGGACTGCTAATATTTCTTATTTGCCAAAGCTGATCAGTAACAAAGTATTTTAAACCTCCCCCAATTGACATTACATTATGTTAGGTAAAACAATCATACATGCTGATGTAGCACGCCCTGGAGTAGTTTTATTTATCCTAAAGACTTTAGGACAGTCTAACAGGATTATTCAGGGTTAAATTAAACTTGTATGTTGATTTCGGATTGCAGAATTTTTTTAGGTGTTGAACAATAATTTACCATCTGGGTTAGCAATATTAATAATTTATTAAGGATGTGAAGAAAGGAAGTTACGAAAATAGCCATACTGGAAGAGTGACAGTTTCAACTGATGTCATTTAAACAAAATGGAAGATCCCAAAACATCTTTTCTCACAAGCAAGTCCATACACACAAGCTTAGAGTTCCCTCTTGTTAAAATTTAAACAGAATTCTTCCCCGAAGGACAGCATTTACTAGAAAGGCGGCAAAGACTGGAAAAATCCCAGATGCCAGCTTCCAAAGTTCTGGCATCTAGAATTCAGACCTGTTTTAGAAAGGCTCAAAACTGTGCCGTGCTTACATCTGTTTTTTAAAAAAAGCTTTAGGGTGCTCAACCACATGCCAGCAACATGTTTCAACAGTCGTATTCTCATCGCTAAAGGTTTAATAATTAAATACTGTGTGCATGTAAAGGGGGGGGGGTGGAAGTTTAACTGCTCAGCTTACTACCCACTAATGCTACAAGCCACTCTGTCAAAAACTCTTGAAACAAAACAGGAAAATGGTTTGGGTCCATGCCATTTACTTTGTAGGTTACATGGCCAGGATCCAAAGAGCTTAGGCAATCCCAAGGACTTGTTGGCACCCAGTTTGACGTTTTTCTTCTTCTTTCCTCTGGACAGACCTCTTCTTCTACCTCCTCCCTCCCATACTATAATTTTAGAACACCCCTCAATAAACCTTTTGGGGATATGAACAACTGCTGTGACTCTTCAGATCCCGGCCAATATATTTAAAAGCTGGATTTCCTAGCTCAATCAGAAATATAGCAGGTCAACCCACAACACCGATAATTAACACATCCGAATAGTCAGAAAATGTTGCCCAGGGTCCACCCAACTGGGCACAGCAGCAGAACATGCCTGCTTTCAAAACAAAGACGGCTGATTTTTCTTCCCCAACTGCAGCACTCTGTCCTTGTGCCCTTCTGATTTTTAGGAGCAGTTGCAATGGAAATGAGGAAAGGACTGTAAAAATGTATGAAGGAATCAACATATGGTTCTCTGGGTCTTCATCTAAGTTTGTTTCAGATTCTTCCAAACAAAAGAACAAAGCCATGCCCCCACAACTGCTTGAATTTCTGTTTTAACATGACAATCTCTCTCAAGCTATTGCCATAAACAATGTTGGTGTTAGCCTAAACACTGAATTCAGCCTGCATCTATCTGCACAGACCGTTTTAGACTGCACAACAAAGCAATTATATTCCTTCGTAGGCCTGCCTGAGAAATCACAGTTAATAGCCTAAGATTGTTCCATATAACTGTAGCGCTGGGAAAAGAGAACAAATCTTTTTAAGTATTATTTCCACCCATGTTTACCATACAAGATTCACAGGACCTCAGGAACCAGAATGCAAAGGGTTAACTACGGAATACGTGTGTGTGTGTGTGTGTGTGTGCGCGCGCGTGCTTGCGTGCACGCATTATACAGATGTGCTCCAACAAAAACAGGACCCAACTACAGCAATATACAATTGGGATGGGTTGTGTGTGTAACTACAGTTAATAGCTTAAGACTTACTTGCGTGCGTGCGTAAGGCTCAGTTAGCTTTTGTATTTTTGTTGCACAGAATTAAGAAACGTACAAATGTCTGCATCTTTCAGATTACAGTGTTTTATGAACATTTCAAGTTATATTTGCTAGAAATTCTGCACGCCTCAGCTGAAAGGGCACAATGCAGAATCTTGCCTAGGCCTCAAAATGCAGCTTGGCGCCTGGAGGTCAGTGGCTTGGTTCATCTACAAGAAGTCCTCAGCTGGTGACGGGATGGTGGAAAGTTTATACTGGGGCCAGCTGGCACCCTGCTTTGAGTATGCAAAACACTCAGAGGAGTTTTTTAAATGAAAGTTAAGACTTTGCAAGGGTCTTCTGACCATAAGAGATGGCCTGTAGGGCCTATCCTAACCTGCCCCCTAATTCAAGCATAAAAACTAAGTATGTATTCTGCCAGGCACTCTCAAATTGCTGCACCTATTCACTTTCCCCAGATGAAGCAAGCTTCAAGGGGGGCAGAATCTCTTCATGCTAGGCTACAGAGAAATTTAGAAACGGAGTCAAACAAAGCGTTAAACACTTACCATCAGATAACATAAAAAGGCACTCTGAATAATTCCTGTCCTAGTAAACCACATATACTTTGGATCTTTGTCTACGTAAAATTACCTCCCTCTGAGCTCTTGGCATAAGCCACACTATAAAGCTATTTATAAATAGCATTTTACATATTTTAGCCAACAACTCTTGGCATTATCGTTTTAGAAGTTGATGTGTAACTCACAAGCTCCTCCCCCTGTCATCTTAATGACATACGGATGCATATATTGCAGTGTGAGATTAAAGAAACTTTAGAGCCCTTTGGAAGTTTCTCGATGAGTGTACCAGCAGTTGTAATTTTTGAAGTTCAGATAAGCTTAAAAATGGAAATATATAAATAAAGGTGTAAAGTAGTAAAAGAGTGAACTATTTATTTCAATTCACTGTATTTACATATGATTTATTCAGTCCTAGAGTATCAAGAAATGCCACTTTTCTGCTAAACTAGACAACAAACAGAATTCACCTCAAACCTAGTCATCTTTCCCCCGCAAAGAGAGAACAAATTCTTCTTGTTGTGGTTATATCTGCTTTCCATTTTTGGGACATTCTTTAGGAAACAACCTAAATATGCCTCTTATCTGAACCTTACTGGATCATGGGGGCAAAAAAAAAAACCCTGTCCAGGCAAGAGTTTATTCCTTCCATTCAACTTTCTCCTTTAACAAGGCAATGAAGCGCCATTCATTCTCAAATATTAAGAAAGATGGCAAAGTTCATAAAGATCTGAATATAGAAAACTAGATGGTGATTCCATTAAACCACCTGAAATACATCAGAATGAAGATGCATTGTCACAAAAATCCTCTTCTCCAAACTCAAGTCTTGGGAGCCTTGGGTTTTAGTTTTGTAAATACTAATAATAGAAGATATTTGAAAGAAGATAAAGAGAAAGGTATACCGAAACAAATATAAGTCAATCAAAAAGACTTACAGGGCAGCTAGCTTGTTAACGGCAGTCTAACAAGGGTATAATTTAAACATTTCTGTTCTGTGTTGTTCAGTTGGTCATCGTGTAATTATGAAGCTGGAATACTCTTAGTATCAAAAATTGGAGTGCACTCCTTTGTCAAAGAATGTATTTTTGTCATATGATATATTATAGTTCAACTCTAACTTAAAGATTCACAATGTGTGCAGAAAAATCTATGGCTATGCATGAACTGCATGGTGTAGTAAAAACATTCTGAACAAACCAAAAGTAAGCCCTCACAAAAGAAAGCCACTCTTAAAACACACTTTACCTCTTGCTTGTAAATGGACTCTGGTCATGATAATCAAATATATATTGGCACCTTTTTAAAATTTCATGTTTATTCACTAAAGACGTCAAGCAAGCTAAGTATTCTAGAAGAGCACAGACTTTCAAAAATCAATTGGAGTTTTTAAGTAATTTGTAAAAAGATTAACACAAAAGTATACCAAAATGTGTACAGCTTCTTGTCTGTTTTGCTCAAACACTGATCGATCAGCAATACCATCTTTCTCATGAACAGCGCTTCTCCGTTTAAGAAAAGCTCAGCTCTCAAAGTACAACTACTTACATGAAAAACTGGGAACCATTTGTATGTTTCCCTCTGTTTGCCATTGACAAAAGGAAGGCTCTGTCATGTTTCAAAATAAAATTTTCATCTGTTTTAAGAAAAAAAAGGAGAGAGGTTAATCAGCTTCTCTGAGCCAACTTAATTATTTCAGAAAGATCAACAATTACACAAGGAGGACTTCGTCAGCAGCTCATTAAGAAAACTTCTTTTAAAAAGTAAGCTACACAACAAGAGCGGAGATACATCTGTACACAATCACTGTGTCAGTAACACTCATTAAAGAATACAAGGTTTTTGATCCTGTTATTAGAAGTCACAACAGCTTTTTAAATAAAGCATACAGAGATGTTATGAACCTGTCTTAGAACAGTTCAGGCCTCTGTCTCTCTCCCATTTTCATCTCACCTTTCTCTACACATAATTCTCCCCTCCTCCATTTTAGCTTCATAACCCACTTTCGAAGTAATTTAGGCTGAAAGACAGTGACTGCCCCAAGTCCAACAAGTGAATGTGATGTCTGCATGGGAATTTGAATATGGATCGCCCTAGCCTAGCCCAATATTCTAACCAGGACACCACACTTGCTCACCATCGGACAATTTAGCTCCATACAGCCTCTCTGAGGAACAGCAGCCCCAACAAGGTTTCAGGTGGCAGACTCACAGAACTAATAAATCTGTCCAGGATTGAACTTAGGCTCTTCCACATGAAAACCATGTGTTGTATACTGTCCCTCCTTTTATTCACCTTCAAACTGCTGCCTATGGAGATGGGAGCGGAACAACCCAAAGGCGTCCAACAGAATGTCTTTTGCAACATCATGTCTGGGTAAATAAAGCACATTCTCAATTTTGAATCAAAATGGTATCTCTAGCTGGCTCCAGCCCAGGTTTAAAAAAACAAAACTCTGTGCTGCAAGGTGATGCAAATCAGGGGTCCCTGAACTGTGGGCACCTTGGAATTTTGAGCCTCTGGGCACCTTTGGAATTTTGATGGCTGCCACAGGAGGTGGAGTCAAACACGTAACTCCTCCTTGCTCTGCAGAAGAATCACATGGCAATCACACTGAACACATGGAGCTGCCTCACAGAGTCTGGCCATTTTTTTGGACAAGGTTAGTATTGTCTATAGTTTGCCTAGAAGCATGGTCCAGCCGCTGGAAGGACAGCAAGCCTGGAGAAAGAGTGGGTGGACTAACTACCCCTCAACACTCATCTCCCCTGATGCAACAGCTCACTCCCATGGGCTCTAAGACTAAAACAAAGCCTCTCTGCTTTGCAAAAGAAGTTCAGGACAATAGTTGGTCAGGCTCGAAGGGAGAATGGAGCCCCACACTAAAGAAAACTGGGTGCTTAACAGGCCTCCTGGTCACCCAGTGACTGCAGCTGCTATTGCAGCAATGGAAAACTCTCTCATTTGAATGAGGGCACCCCACAAGCCTTGCCTTACAATGGCCCCACCCACTTTCTGAAAAGCTCAGCAGTTGCCATGTTGGGGATTCCTGATCTAAATCAAGAATTCTCTGGGGCGCTAGTCAATTAACAGCAGAAGGCGAAAAATGCCAAGTCCTTGCTTCCCCACTAATCCAAAGGCTGAACTGGATACGTACAGTGGAACTGGGATCCTCCTCTTAACAAAACTGTTTTGAACATTAGTATCTGCAAGATACCACCCCGACAAACACACACATATATACACAGAGCCACTTCTATGACAGACACCCTCTTTTCTACTTTGTTGTGTGCTCCCAAGTATAAAAAGCATAATTCCTTCTCTTTCCTGCCACAAATTTCAAACAGGTCATTCTGCTTAGTCCAAGTACACCAGTTTAACCAAATGTAAAAGTGAATGAAAAACTACTGCCATGAGCAAAAAAGAAGACCACATATTTCTCCTTTTCAGCTTCTGTCTCAACAGATATAATTGTTTTTTATATTAAAATATTTGCTTGATAGTGTCCTCAACCAATGTCAAGAAAATAGTTTTCACATGTAAGTCATCGATACTTATAGCTTAATTGCTTAATAGCAAACTTACAGACACACAGCAGCAGACTATTTGTACTTACCTACTATAAAATCTTAAGAGAGAAAAAACCAAAACCCTTTTTAGAATATGGATTTGTCAACAGACCACTATTCAAGGTCAATATCTTCTGCCATCTAACAGTACTGTATTGAAACACAACCTCTGCAAGCATGCACACTATAGGAAAGAAAGGCACACAGAACAATACACTGTATCTAAACTCTTTCAGTACTGGGTTGCAGCTAATACTGCAACAGCACTGAAACGTCCGGTTCGTGACACAACAAAACTGGTTCATATTTGCTCTAAAAGTAACGACTACTATTATGAGAATCTTCAAAGAGTGTCTTCAGAGTCAACAATACACATGGATTTATTACTCCTAGGAAGAGCACATGCTATATATATTTTCAGAATCCAATAAACATACAAACCTTTGAAGGGTGGGGATGGGGGTGGAGGCGGGGGAGGGAAGAGAGCCTGTTCCGAGACAAATATTTAGAATCCTCACAGTTTCTTGTTCAAAGAGAAGGCAACTTGAGAGCCTCTCAACCTAGCTTTAACCAAGCTACATCATTTACCCAGCCACAAATTCATTATTAGTGGTCCATATATTTACTAAAAAGGGTTCAGGGAAACAGTTTGAATTTGTGTTGCGCTTTTGTCTCTTACCTTTTCATTTTGCAAAAGACCACATTCTCTATAAACAAAAGAATATGTTGACAGTTTTAGGCAGGAAGACAGGAGTTGTCATGAATCAAGTTGCCTAGCCTCCATGCTGAAGTCACGTTTAACCAACTAAGTTAGCCGCAATTAATTTTGTCCATTAAACACTAATATTACAATAAACAAATTTTAAAACTCATGCACATAGATAATCTCCATGCAATATTACTTTCATGCAAAAGTGTTCTAAGTCGACCTTCTCATTAAATGTATCAGGAATCAAAACTCTCAAAACTGAAACAAACAAACCCACCAAGGATTATTAGATCTTACCTTTAAAATATCCACCATAAATAGATTCACCTCCTTTCCCGTTACCTGGTAATTTCAAAATGTAGACATGGCAATTTAGAATCATCCACGTGGTCAGTAATAAGTGACAGAAAGACACTGGGGGGAGGCAATCCAATTAAGATGGTTCTGGACTCTTGTTTTATAAAACACATTTTCATAAATAGGTCCATTGTCATCAGAAGAGTTTACAAGACAATTCTGCATTAAAGCTCAGTTCCCCAAGGCTCACAGCCTTGAATGGGTCATGTTGCTAATTAAGGTTTAAAAATACGCAAGCAGTTCAACAAAGTTACTTTTCTCCTTTAGTGCAAATGAACTTGTTCTCTGGGGGAAGAGGGGAGAGTGGCAAAGTACTAACGAGGAGACCCAACGGAGGCCCAGGTCCCCTCAGCAGTTCTGAGTGCCTTTGGTCTGCTTGCCAGCCACGGTCCTCTTTGAGGGAAAAATTATCTGGTCTCATTCAGGTTAGATTACTGCAATGTGCTTTATATGGGGCTCCCTCTGAAGATGTTTTGGAAGCTGAAATTAGTGCCAAATGCAGCGGCAAGATTGGAAGGGTTACACTGATTGCCAACCTGATTCTGGGCCCTATTTAAAAAGGGCTGGTTATCTCCTTTAAAACCCTAAATTATCTTGACACGAGGATGCTTAAAAGATCATTTGCTGCCATTTTAGCCTGCTCCTCAACTGGGAGGACCTTTGGCAGCCATGTTCTGTGTGCCCTGCACCTGCTTAGGCCCTGAGGGTGGCTGCAATAGACTAGGCCTTCTCTGTTCTCTGGAAAATGCCCCCCACAGCTGTTCACCTGCTGCCCAGCCTCTTGAGTTTTGGTGTCAGGGAAAGTAATTTTTTCCTACCCTGAACTGTTTACATCCCTGTACCTAATTGTGATTGTTGTATGACCCTTATTTTATACTGTCACTGACCTTATTCTCCACATTTAGCAGCAAAAGGCCCCTTTAAAATTTTATGCTGCTTTTAAATTCTAACTGTTTAATGCTACTTCTATAATTCTTTATATGGTCATGAGTTTTCAAAAATTTAAAACAGCTGGTTAATTAGCTTTTGGTTCTTCTGTTTCTTTTTACTGATGCAAATTCATATTTTATAATTAGATATTTACTGCTTTATGGCTGTTATGAAGATGTTTTATGCTTATTAACGGCTTCAGCATATGGAGAGACACAAAATTTAAAATATGAGAATCTCATTTGAATATTTACTTTTAATGTAAACAATTCTGAAGAAGTGAGCTGTAGCTCACGAAAGCTCATACCCTACCACTAATTTTATTAGTCTTATAGGTGGTACTGAACTCTTGCTCTTTTTCAATGTAAACATTATTAGGTAACAGATAATCAAGCCACCTTTAAAAAAATATTTTTTGAGTTCTACCTTCACTGAAGTCTCCACCTTGAATCATGAAGTTTTTAACCACTCGGTGGAATGTAGAGCCTTCATAACACAGTTTTTTTCCAGTTGTTTTCCCAATTCCTTTTTCACCTGCAAGTAAGAAAGTATCTTAAACAGCAACCTTGCTTTTCAAATCAACCAAAACACACAACAAATAATTAAAGGAAAGCAAAGAACCAGGTTTCTAGGTGAAGGGCTGACATTTTTTTATCATATGTTTTTGGGAATTTGCCAAGTCTTTCTTTTCCCAAAGCCCTTTAAAACATTAAAGGAGATTAATTCAGCATTGCAGTTTCTATTTTCCTCATCACTTGGGGGGTCTCTATGCAGACTTCCACGCCTGCCACTGAGATAGTTCACAGACAAAGACCAGAAAGGTTTAAACAAAAGACAGTTTCACAGTATCGAGAAAGATCCCATATCCAAATAATTACAGAAGCACCTTTTCATTCATTTTCATGATTCTTGAAAAAAGATCGTATGTACTGCAGGACTATCAAAAACAATTATGATGATATCCATAGTAAGCATCTCTTTAAATTCTGATTTAAATTCTGATTTAAATTCTGAGTAAGCATCTCTTTACATTCATTTGTGACACCTGCCCCATCCAAAAGACAGGCCCAGCATGATCTCTGACCCACATACTTTTAAAGCTCAGACAAAATGTATAGAGCTCTTGAATTACAACTTTGCGCATTAAATAATGATTGTGGAAATACAAATTACCTGTACATAGGCAGAGAAAGTTTTTGCAAGTCTTTGGACATACATCAGAGAAAAGCTGAAATACAATACGACCAACTAGAAGAAGAAGAATTAAAAATAGGGTTACTTTTCATTCCATCATTTCTAGGGCAAAGCAGTTACTTTCCTTAACAACAGTCTTCTGTATGTTCTTGCCGAAAAGAAAACAAAAAGCAGTACAAATTTAATCTCATTTTATGTCCATCATTTGATCCATTCACTCTCCCACACAGACAAACAGTGTTGTGAACACAGGAGACTTGCAGGATTCACATTATATTGGCCAAGCTAGATGAGACAGCAGGATATCTGCGATCTAACTCACCCTCATTGACAGTGCAATCCTAAACAGAGTTACTCCAGTCTAAGCCCACTGAAACCGATGGGCTTAGGCTAGAGTAGCTCTACTTAGGACTGCACTATAAAGCTGCTATTTGCCTGTGAGTTTGTAATGCAGTATTGAGAGTCAACATCTCATCATAAAGACGGAAGGAGGGCAACACACCAACGTGAGCTGCAAGTAGCAGGAAATAAATCTTTTTGAGGATCAAAACACAAAAATTGGAAGCTGGGAGAATATACGAACTCTGTGTGTGTGTGTGTGCTTTTTTTAAAAAAACAACAACAACCATGTCCTTTGTCATTTAGTTAAAGTCCATTATAGTCAGGATCTGACAGGTGAACCCCGCCCCCCCGCCCCCAGATATTTCACTGCATTGGACCGGGCTGCCGGGCTGTATATGCTAAAGCTCTTTATTCAAGGATCACAAATTCATGACTCCAACAAGTCGTTGACAGGAATGCTGGTATGAAGGTAAGTATCAATGGTTCTACTCCCCTTTCCCCAGCCAGGGCCGTTAGTTTTGGTGCAAAGCCTCTAAGCAGGAGAACTGCTAGTCCATTTCGTGAGAAGAGTTCTCCAAGGCCATCCCCAAGGCCTCAGGCAAAGCAGGAAGGCATGAATAAGCAAAGCAGCACGAGACAGATAAGGAGCAGGAAGGAGGTCCCCCTTCCTCCCCCCACACAACACGGAGGAGCTCTGGGTAACCGATGTATGGCAGACATCTAGTAAGCGTATCTGACAATTATATGTTCTAAAACATGGTTTGTTCCACTGTTTTAGAATAGATTCAGACCAGTAACCTCAAGCACTCAAAAGCTCTTGTGGTTTTCCAAGAAGTCCCTGAAAATAAGCTTAAAGAATTGCCTTGACAATCAAAATCCTTGTGTGCTTTGTACTTAACAGCCATTTGCTAGAAATCAGAGGACATGTTTTAGATGTAAACTTTCAGGTTGAAAAAAAAGTTACACAGACTATACAAGGCATTGATGCTACCTTTAATAATATATCCAAATGTCCTAATGAGACAGTAGTCATTAAAAGTTATTTTAAATGCAAGCAAAATCTTAAAAGGCTTCTCCAATTGAAATGTCCCTTGCCCCGTTGCTTTTGTACTCCTCTTCCTTTTAGACCCTAACCAATGCATATAGAGTAACTTGATAAAATTGTTTTAAAAACTGTTTACCTCAAACTGCAGGCAAAAAATACTGAGAAACTACAGGAATATGTTTTGCTTTTTTGCATGAACCGTTTTTCTAAAAGTGGCAGAAATGACACATGATGTAAATGATCATTATTCAATATAAGAATAGCCACAGTCAAAATCCAGAAACAAAGACCAATACAGATTGAATGTTACCAAAGCTCTTGCTCTAACAAGCACCTGGCACTGTTAATATACTTTAGCATGCTTGGAAACGAAGAATGTCGGTGAACTCCTTTCCCCTTTATCTCTTCATTAAATAACCAAATGTGAAGAAGGCTACCTGAAGGCTACCAGAGTAGTAGTAAAATGCAAGGAAGATTTCCTGTGGAGGCACAGACAACTGCCAAGAGGGGATCAAAGGCCCATCTAATCTGTCACAGCCTATTTCTGTGGATCTGGATTAGGCCAGGTACAATGTGCCATCGCAAGGGGAAAGGCTTTTCTTCCCAGTAATCAGATTGTAGAATCATTATGCCTTGGTACTCCAGCCAACAGATGGGGCCTATGAGCTGCAGGAAACAGAGGACTCTCCGCATCTTGCTGCCTAAATTCCCCTAATGTATATATTTAATAAATTTTATCCCACCCAACCACGCAATTTAGATTCTCACAGTGGCTTACAGTTGTCTCTGTTTCATCCTCACAAAAATCCTGCAACGTAAGTTAGGCAGGGAGAGAGAGAGAGTGTGTATGACTTTTCCATGGCTATCCATTCTGGCTTTATTATACTGTAAAACACGTAATATGATTTTATAGTGTCTTTGTCAAAATCTCGTCAATCACAATCTTAACAGTAACTGTCTAGTCCTCGTGATTATAAAGAGATGAGAAATGTGAAAGGTCTATTAAAGGATGAGAAGTTAGAATGAATCTCTACGAGGACCCCTCTCCCCATGGACTGTAGTATTTTTTCACCTTTTCCCTAATCAGTCACTTGTTAGTGCCTTGTGTGATTCTTCCCTCCATTCTCACCAACAGTACAAAAATACACTTTATGAATCGACATGTATTATGCAAATTACATGGATATCAGTTAAGGTTATTTATCCTCCCTTTCAGGAGGTGGCAGGGAGATAACCAGATATTCCACTTACCTCTTTAATGGGACTAGAAAAGTTCTCGCACATAAATTCCATTAATCCAAATCTTTTTTTAACCTGTTAACATGCTTTTATTTTTTTCTATTAATCTGCAGGGAGCCATCTCATCTTGCAGACTACAGACAGACTTTTACTAGAACACTCCTTACCACATTCTGTTCTTTTCACTAGCAAGATTTATTACTCTTGAAATGCCAGAAGACGCTGCGAATGCACACTGCCGTAATTTTGAAAGTGTGAGCCGCTGTACATGGCTAAACATTACAAAGCCTACTGGGGGGGGGGGGAATAATTCCACCACAGTAGGAAATATGTCAGTCAATTACTGAAAAAGCCTATTCTAAGGAAAGCAGCAACTACATGTAACACAAGGCTTTTATTAATATAAGCAGCAATTCAAACTCCTGTCAGGTCATTCAATAGCAGTCTAATGAATCTCCCAAGTCTTACCTGGCTCTCGATTGATTTCTATGTCAAAGAAGCACTGAGGCCGATCCTGTGCCCCCATGGCAGCAGGAAGACCGGGTGCCTCTCCTCACCACCCTGAGAAAAACAGAACCGACTCAGAATCAAACTCAGTCAGAACTCAAAGCAGTTTAATGCAATTTATCCGCTATGAAGAAGCCAAATGCTATTTATTGAGGCTTGAACAAGTCTAAACTACAGCTCCCTCCTCCCGCTGTAAAGGGAAGTTAGTGTCAATATTGAAAACCCACCCACATTGCAAAGTAGCCAATTGCAACCAGCAGTGTGGATTTCACATGATACCAGCTGAAATGAAGTTTTCTATTTATATTGAGAATTTCTCACCAGGAAGAGGGTATAGAGAGAGGGACAAGAATAGAAAGGCTATAGAAGAGTTCATTATAAAAAACAGAAAGCAGACAGACATCCAGAGGAGGATGCATCTGACGAAAAGAACTGTAGTTCTCGAAAGTTTATGCTGCATTAAAGTTGGTTAGTCTTAAAGGTGCTACTGGACACTTTACTATTTTACAGACAGACAGTGTCCATTGGCAGAGATAGCAACAGTGAACATTCTGAACATGCTGTTCAGGGATGTAGACAAGGGAAGATAGCCCCTGCTCAGTTCCTCTTAACCTTGTACTGGAAGGGACTGTGCCTCCACCCCCATACAAAGCTGCTCAACCTACACTTGTTAAAAACTGCAAGGAGGTACCATGCACCCAAATCACTCATGGATTTTGAAAGGAGTGAAAATGTAGATAGAATTACTGGCTGTTTTTCAGGACTTAGTTCTTGTACTAAACTTCTAATGGTATAGCTTATCTTGTCTATTGCTTAACAAGCCTGTTAGCCTTCAAGGTGACACTCACTATTTTTTAATTTGTTTTTACTTGTAAGTTGTCTTGTGGGCCATTTTAAGTAGAAAAGTAGGATACACATTTTCTAAATGAAAAGAATACTGCTCTTCTTCCCCCTCTCCCTTTATTTGCTAGGGAGAAAGAGTGAACACTTTAGCTGCCAATGTGAAACTGGTGGTGAATATTTACTTGCTTCATATGTTGCCTGCCTGCCTTTCTTGTAGAGACTCGATATATATTCATGAGATAAAAGTTTCATGTTTCCCTATTAATCAAGGGTTGTTGCTGTTTTTAAAGAGGGTGGAAGAGATCTTGCCCTCATCTCTAACTCTCAATTTACTGAGAATGTATATCAATGTAAGTAACCTACGTAACTCAGCCATATTCTGCTAATTCTGTTTATGGCATTGTTATAAGCACAATTGTTGTCAAGGGGATTTGACATCACTTGCACATGTTTGAAAGAATTACATCCTTAATGTGTATTTACTATAAACAGTAGTTGCTTTGCATACCAGAAGGCTTCCTTATTTTAGGTTGCTGTATCTAACAGCTAACTAGTCAGTTCCTGTATGGATGACAAAAACCACAGCCAAGAACCCATAGAAAGTATCTCTACCTACTCAGGGGACTCTCTAAATATACAAAATATAACTTTATTCATTAAGCCAATGGGGAAAATCTCAAACAGCTAGATAAGAACTGAGCACACTCCAAGAAGAATCACAGAATGTTTAAAGCAATTAAGAATTAGTTAAACAGGAAAGGGGCAAAAGAGGAGAAATCAGCCTGGTAGAGCACTCAGAAGGGAGATTTTGGGGAGGCCTTCAAGGGCCTGTAGTTAGTATAACAACAAACCACTACTTCCTATCCTTGTCTTTACAAATTAGAAGGCTGACAATATACATTATAGTCAAAGACAATATACAGTAAAACAGTTAATTCCAGGTGGGTTACTGTGCTAAGTCTGTTGCCATCCAAATGAGGACTCTTTGTGGCACCTTTAAAGGCTCACATATGGACTGTGGCCAACGCTACATCCCATCAGATGTAGCAGAAAAGTTTCTGCCGCTGTGCCTATGAAGGTGCCATGAGACTCCTGGGCTGTTTTGTCACGTCACCATTTCCTAAGGAAGACATTAAATAGACTGTTGGTTTAAAGACAGAATTCTAGCTTGGGGCTCTGGAAACCCCAAGTAATCCTGGAAAAGGTTGGTGAAACTGTGGGGAAAGGGCTGAAGCACAGAAGTAGTGGGGGAAAGAATCACGAAGCTCAGGGGTAGCTGTGCTTGGCAAAATCCCAACTGCCACCCTGCCCTCTGCCACCCCTTTCCTCCAGCCTTGGAGACCTACTGCCAGACAGAAGGGACAGTCCCTTTAACTGGCCTGGCTTGATCTAGGGCAACTTCATGTGTTTATGAAAATTTTTAGAAAGATAATCTAGTGAGGTGAGGCTGTCAGACTACACTCTGGGTTCTGATCCCATCTGACTGCAAAGGGATAGCCTAGTTGGTCTGTTGTAGCAAAATAAAACAAAAAATCCAGTGGCAACTTAAAGACTGATTGCATTTATTTCAATATAAGCTTCCTTGATTCGTATGGAAATCAAACTGAGAATACTCTGTCTGGGGCAGGTTATGGGGGGTGGGGTAGGGAAAAGTTAAGACAAAGGGTTAATTCTATGAGTCCTCCACTCCCCCCCACCACAAACCATGAAACAATGTGCTTGAAAACTCATCCAGAATTAACCCTCTGCCTTAACTCTTCCTTACCCCACCTTGTAACACACCCATAAGGATTCTTATTTTGATCTCCATAAACATCTCATAATGAAATAAATGTTAATCGCTTATTTTATTCTAATCCTTGGCCTGCTGTGGAGCTCTCTGGCTGTCCAAGGGCCACAGTAATTCTCTCTTAATCTACCCGAGAAGGTTGCTGTTGTGACAAAATGGGGGGGGGGCAGGAGGAGAACCATGCATGCTGTCCTCAGCTCTTTGCAGGAAGGCAGGCTCAAAATGTTACAGACATCTAAAATCTCTCTTTTTTTAAAGGTACAAGGCCTCATTTCAGCTCAGTGCAGCTGCCTTGCTGAAAACGCAGCTTTAGGTTTCCAGACACGCACATCTCTGCAATCCTATGCTGAGTGACACACCACTGATTTGTAAGGGGCTTGGACTAGAATCGTTGTACATAGGATGGTTTCAGGTTGATAGCTGTGCCAGTCTGCAGTAGAAAAGCAAGATTCTAGTCCAGTAGTCCAAGAGGGATTTAAAGCAAGGGTAATAATAACAACAACTGCACTTATATACCACTCTTCTAGCCACATCAGTGCCCCACTCAGAGCAATAAACAAGGTCAGTGTATAGCCCCACTATACATCTGGGATTATAACTTATTAACTGTTCATTATCGTGTTTTTGCTCAGTGAATGCCCTAGCTGTTGATTCTATAGCATTTACTTGCACCACGAAATCCGCCTTGGATCACAGAGGGAAAGGCGGACAATAAACAATAACAGTAATGAAAAATACTAATCATAATAATACTCTTCCCACTTCGTACACAGGGTTGCACTGAGCCATGGGGGGGAGAAAGGGAGAGCGCGCATGCGCCGTAGAATCCCCAGCAGGGCAATGAAGGGGGGAGCTCCCGGCCCCGCCCACCCAGGGGTTGGTTGCTGCCCTTCCCCCCGCTGCCACAACATCTTAAAACCCAGAAGCGGCCCAGCCCGCCCCTCACCGGGGCGTCCGGGTGGGTTCCTTACCCAGCGGTGGTGGCTCTTCCCTTTGGTTCCCCTTTCAGCTCTTCTCGACCCCGCAGGGGAGAAGGAAAAAAAGAGCGGCAGCGCCACAGGCAGCCGCTAAGCCGCGAGCGCCATTAACGGACTTCCACTGAGGGGACGGGGGAGGGGGGGCGATAGCGCGCCCGGCCCCGCCCACCTCGAGCCTTCTCGTTAGCGTGCGCCTGCGCTTTCGTCTCCTTCGCTCGCTCCTCATTCGACCGCTGGCTCTGGCTCCGCCTCCTTCGCCTGCCACACCCCTCTCGTGCGCGCGCGCGCTGCCGGCTCTCCTCCTCCAGCCTCATACGGAGGAGTTGTCAGACCACGCCCCTCCCGCTATACAGTGTGCGAGGGGAAAAAAGAATCGAGGAGAGGGAGAACGGCCACTCGTTTCCGCTACGCCGCGGCGCACGCGCAGATCCACGTCTTTTTCCCTCATGAGGAAAGAACGAAATGTAGCCGCGCATCTCTGGTGTGATCTCGCGAGAACTTTCGGCTAAGGCGTGTCTTGCGCCTTCCCGCTTTGTTTTTTTTTGTACTCTCCCATCTTGTGACGTGGCATTGGGCAGAGTTTTGAACGAAAAGTGACCAGGGAGGGTGTGTTTTTTTAATTTATTCTAATTTTTTAATTCTACTTTTATTTTTTATTCTAATTTATTCTAATTTTTAATTTAATTATAATTATAATTTTATTCTAATTTTTAAATTCTATTTTTAATTTTATTCTAATTTTTAAATCCTATTTTTATTCTAGTTTTTTAAAATTCTATTTTTATTTTTTATCCTAATTTTATGTATGCTAAAGAAAAAAAAATTGTTCAGGGAAGTACAACAGGCCAGCCAGGCCAGCAAATCCTACCTGTTCATATTAATCTCATCATGCATTCCCGTCCAGGTCTTTGATGCATTTTCTTTGGGCCCCAGCCCAAAACTTGAACTGTCGAATTTCATCTTTCAACTGTCAGGTTTTTTGAATTTTAAGAACCATAATTATTCCTTCCACAAACCCCATCTTAACCTCTTCAGAGATTTCTCATAATTTTATTTATCACAAAAAGAGTTATCGTGTGTAAAATAAATAGAGGGGTAACCTGGTTGTCAGCGCTACCACAGATAATTTCTAACCTTAGCACTTCTCCCCAGTTTCAGCATCCAGTTCCATGGTTGCTTTTAAAAGTTTCATTTAGTTGCTGTTAAGAAAATGAATTTATCCGCCCCCACTGAATGTTGCAAAGACAAGTTTACATATACATGAGCAATGACGTTTGCGTACATTGGTTTTTACATCATACAGCAGAATGGTCTGATGTAACCCAAAGAAGCTTTGGGTTAGATCCAGCCAGCGTCCTGCTCATTTCTGCTAATTCCCCTTATCACTGGCATTGCCCCTGTTTCAGATGGCTTTTGCCAGGCAGGCCCCATGATCTCAAACATAGCCATTTGGTCGGCCAAAGGAAACGCCTGCTTCCCTTTTTCACCAGTGGAAAACCCTTTGTAGTAATGTTGCCAACACAGGTGGGGCCTGAAGATCTCCTGGAATCACAGCCTGGCCTGCCGTTCACCCTCTTCTCCCTGCTGCCTCTTACGTGGCCGTGGGAGGGAAGAATAGTGCAAGAATGCCATGATGGGGGCGAAGTGTGCACCCACGTGCTCCAGAGTGCCCCCACATGTGCCGGCATCACTCCATGATGGGTGATGAGTCACACGAGGGCTGACTGAGTGAAAATTGGCCCCAGATTGCCCCCAGCGTGACCCATTATTGCTGTGTTGCACCAGGAATAATGTCATTCCTGGTGCAAGGCGGAGGCGTTCCAGAGCCCATGCGTGCAAAGTAAGTACCCTCCCCTCATGACTCCCCCCAGCCCCCCTAAGGACCAGATAACCTTAATTACAACTGATTTCTAGACTACAGAGATCAGTCGTCCTGGAGAAAATGGCTTTTTTTGAGGGTGGACTCTATGGCATTATACCCTGCTGAGGTCCCTCCTCTCCTAAACCCCACCCAGTTAGCCTTCCTAGTTGCCCACCAGTGGTTTGCCCCATTGCTTGCTGATCACTGGTGATCAGCGGGAAGTTGCAAACCCCCTGGTGATTCCACTGGCAGGCAACGCAGGACAACGCACACTGGGCATGCTCCCAGCCGGGTGCAACGATGTCACTTCCCGAAGTGATGTCATTGCACTGACTGTGGGCATGCTCCTGGACGTGACGTCATTGCACACTGGGCATGCTCCCAGCCGGGTGCAACGATGTCACTTCCTGAAGTGATGTCATTGCACTGACTGTGGGCATGCTCCTGGACGTGACGTCATTGCAAAAGTGTTGGGAGTGAGAAAGATTCCTGGGAGGCACAAGGTAATGGCCAGTCCCCCCTCCCACCGGGAGGGTATAGGGACCTGGCAACCCTACCTTGACGACAAAGGATCCACCCCCGAATTGCCAGGTTTTTTTTTACCACACATGAGTTGGCAACCCTAAGAAAATGGCAGTTCAGAAGAGGACTTCATGGCCTTGGCATTGCTCTACCCTCAACTCCCCAAACTCCACTGTCTCTGCCCACCAAATCTCCAGGAATGCCCATACCCACAGCTGACCACCTTACTTTATAGTTCCAGTGACACTATTTCCACCCACCTACCTAACTTTTCTCTTTATCTGACTCTCAACTGATTTAATTTGGAACCTACTTGGTTCTATGTGGCCATTGTTTGAATTTTTTCCCATAAGGTAAATTGATAAAACCATATTTTTGAATCTGGAGAGTCCACTGCGTAGTTAGAAATGCCTGTCTTTGTCAGTGTGTTAGAAAGGTTGCGGCAGTCCCGGCACATTTGCACATTGCTGGTGGGAATGCCCCCACCTTCAAACGTACTGGAACAACATAATAAAATATGTCAAGGACAGGGCTTTTTTTCAGGGGGAACGCGGGGGAACGGAGTTCCGGAACCTCTTGAAAATGGTCACATGGCTGGTGGCCCCGCCCCCTGATCTCCAGACAGGGGAGTTTAGATTGCCCTCCGCGCCACTCCCCTCTGTCTGGAGATCAGGGGGCGGGGCCACCAGCCATGTGACCATTTTCTCTGAGGGCAACCCACTGAGTTCCACCACCTCTTTCCCCAGAAAAAAAGCCCTGGTCAAGGACATAACTGGCTATACAGTACCTTTAGATCCGGAAATATTGTTCCTAGACCAGTGGAACACCGTTGAGATTCCTAAAATTAGAAAAGAGTTCATTAGCTCTTTTCTAGCAGTGGCCAAATCTTTAATTGCTAAAAACTGGAAATCGTCGAAAATACCAACAATTGATAATTGGATGTCAAGAATCTGGGATTTTCATCTCCAAGAAAAAATCCATGACAAAATCTATCATTCAGATCATTTTCCAAATGAAACAAATTTCACAACAAAGTGGGATCCTTTTTTTGTTTACATTTCTAACAATAATCTTCTACCGTCTAAGCACATGGCAACCTGTTATGCTCTTATAAATAATAGCCTAACTATATTTACAAATGTACCATATTAGAATGATGTTAGTATATATATCAAGTTGTGTTGTGTTGTAAACTTACCTGAAGAGAACTGAAAACTGATTCTCTCTGTATCTTCCCTCCTATTATTCTTTGAGATCGTATTTATTAATATTGTATTTTGTTTTAATTATACTATGTAGATCTTCTTATGTACTTGTTGTAAATAGTTGTCGTTGAACCTAATAAAGTAAAATAAAAATGCCTGTCTTATCTACGGATGACCTCGTTGCGTGGCCTTTGTCATCCACGCAGGAGCCAACGAGTTTACTGTTAGGTATCCTGTGATCTAAAACAATGAAACTTTGCAGTACCCAAAGCAAATCACTGTTTGTAGTAAATAAACATTAAGAATATTATTATCTTAAATATGTGTATGTGGTGCTGAATCTCTTTGACAACAATTGTGTTTAGGACAAGGCATAAATAGTAGTAGCCGAATACGGCTCGGTTTTAGGCAGCTTTCTTACACCTGTACAGATTTTCAATAAATTAAGAGTTTGAGATGAAGACAGGACTACCTTCTTTTAAAAACAAAACAAAACAGAGGGCATTTCTAAGCAGGTCTGCTCGAGTTTCTTCGATGGGGTTTATTCCCAGGAAATTGTTTTAGGATTGTACTGTCAGTCTCAAGGATTCCATTCCATTCTCTCTATACAAGACATCTTACATGGGATGCTCAAGTGTTGGGAGACGCACTGTTAGTTGGGAAGCGTAGTTTAAAAAGAGCTGAAGGTTCTGTCAGTTTCAGCTCTCTATACTCAGGTAGTTTAAAGAGACAGAGATTGTTGAGATCTCTTTGCCTCCCTGAAGGCTACTACAGACTAACACGACTGACTCCTCTGGATCAATTTAACCTGTCTTTTAAAACTACCCTCCTATCGAGGGGTGAAATTGAAATTCGGCTCTGTCTTTTAAAACTACACTTCCCGACTAACGTTGCATCTCCCAACACTTGAGTGTCCTCTGTAAGATGTCTTGTGTAGAGACACTCTCCGTGAGAAAGCTGGACTGTGCAAACATAAATAAAGAAAAATGAAGCATCCATCACTGCTTTCACATTGGGTGGGAAAGTGTTGACTCATTTTTCTTTAGAAATAACCAGGGGTTAGAAACATAGAATCTATTTATTAAGATCCAGAGGAGTTAGCCGTGTTAGTCTGTAGTAGCAAAATCAAAAAGAGTCCAGTAGCACCTTTAAGACTAACCAATTTTATTGTAGCATAAGCTTTCGAGAATCAAGTTCTCTTCATCAGATGCATGATACAATGCATGCATCTGATGAAGAGAACTTGATTCTCGAAAGCTTATGCTACAATAAAATTGGTTAGTCTTAAAGGTGCTACTGGACTCTTTTTTATTTATTAAGAGAATTTGCTAGCAACAGCGGCAATTTGGTGTGTGGGGGGGGGAAAGTATTTTTAAAAGTTATCTCAAGTTTATGTGTGTACATTTTATGGGGGTAGGACTGCAGCCTGGCTAGAATTTTACTGGCCTGCTAATAATTTCATCGTCCTTGTCAGTGGAGAGAACAGAAAGAGGATGTCCTGGAGAGCTGCAGCTATTCTATAAAAAGCACATGCGGATCGGCTGCGAGATTAAACATTCTTAAGCTTTAAAAGAAGGAAACTAATATCCTTTCTTCTAAAGTTGGAACAGACGATAGCAAAGAAAACAACATAGCAAACAAAGAAGAACCTTTTTCAGATGTTTTAAGTGGGGAAAATTTGCACGGGAGAGGGGAATTGCATCAAAGCACCTCTGGTCAATGTTCATTCACCGAATACTATTCCCAGACTCCAGGTAGTGGCTGGAGATCTCCTGGAATTATAACTGATCTCCAAACGACATAGATCAGTTCCCCAAGAGAAAGTAGCTACTTTCAGGGTTGAACTCTATGGTATCATACCCCGCTGTGGTTCTTTCCTTCCTAGACTCCACCCCAAATCTCCAGAAATATCTCAACCAGGAGCTTATAATTATAATTACTGGGCTTCTCAGCTGGGGCTGAGAGGAGTGGCTTACCCAAGGCCCCCTGCTGAGTTCATGGCAGTTATTTATTCATTATTATTTTATTGGATTTATAACCTGCCCTCCCCGCAAGCGGACTCAGGGCGGGTCACAGCATCATAAAAACCACAATTTAAAATAAATAAAAGTTAAAATCATAAAAACAACAGATCTCATTAAAAAGTGGAGTGGAACAAAGCAAAACAAAGCCAAAGTGGCGGGATTTGAACCAGCAGAGTGCTGAATCGCAGCCCAACCTCTTCTCTACACTACAGCAGCTCCCACTGGAAATATGTAGCTTTGTTCTCACGCTTCTCTGCTTGCAATTCGGGATGCAGCATTTTAAGGGTCCCGATCAATGCAGACATATCCCTATGTGTGTAATCTAAAGCACTATGCATGCATTACAATCGCAGTGTAGGTCAGAAGGGGAGCTTGTCTCTGCAGTCCTTCTGAACGCACGCACACACCCTGTTCATGTCCGAAAAGGATGTGTCAACATGTCAAAGGCAGTAGGTACACATGCAGAGGTCCCTAGTGTGAGAACAGGGATGCCCATACACGCACAATATATATATCCCTGTACCCAACTGTGTAATACTAGCGGTTGTGTGCTTGTTCCAAAAAATATAATGGAATATAACCCCAGGCATGCCACTCTAACCTTCAAGAGGTGACAAGAAGGGACAGAGACGGGGTTATGTCCAACAGTAAGAGTGGAAGGTGGAGCCAAAGGTGATAGCTGGCTGGCAAACAGGCTGCATTTATCTCTTTAAACTGGGAAACCAAGACAAGGCAATTCAAATATACTCCTAGCAGGAACGGTGAGTTTACAAAGACGACAGGTGCTTTAGCTATGAAGCTTTTTACTGCTAAGCAAATAGACAGAAAGAGGAAGAGGCCTCGAGGCAGTTCCTTATTAAATATCTTGAAAAGGTGAACAGGGATTAAAAGTTCCTGGCCGACTCTTGAGGAGAGACACCAATGGCTTGGGGCACCGCTAATGAAAACTAAAGGCATTCATCTCCAGGGCTGATCTTGGTTCACAGCCAGACACCAGACAGCCGTTGTGTTGTTGACCTTTATTTGATGAAAGTCAAGTGGTAGGTAAGGCTTTTGCAAAACACTTGTCTTTTAAGAGATACAGTATTCTTATTGTGAAGATCCAAACGCTTTTCTCAAAGCAGCACAGGTTTTCCCCCCTCGAGGATCCAAATATCACGCGTTCAGACAGCACTTTTATTGTGGAGTTATTGTGGGGGCGCCTATTGGACTGCGCCTGTGCCATCACCAATCACAATTAACGTAATTCCACTCCTATGCTGGGTCCTTTGCTCTTCAGTGACTATATTGTAATGTTCCTGTCCAGATTCTTGATGTGCTATCATTTGAAACGTGACAGTTCTGGTCACTTTGTCTCAAAAAAGGTACTGCAGAGCTGGGAGGAAGGCACCCAAGAGTTACTGCATCTTTTCTATGAGGAAAGGCTATCCATTTGGGGGCTTTTCAGTTTAGAAGAAACAGCAGAGATGAGACACGACAATGGTTTATAAAAATCATGATTGAGATACTAAAAATGGATGCAGTATCCAAAAACGAATACAGTAGACTATTGCAATTCACGTGGACCATTCCTGAGATCACCATGAATGGCAAAATCAGCTAATAATCTCCTAATAGTAAAACCCCTTCCAAATTTCTCACATTTAATGATGTAATGGTTATGATGATGTAGTGGGAGTAAAAATTGGCTGGAGACCATGGCCGATTCCGCACGGCTTACCTGAAGCTGGGACGTTGTGGAACATGCCAGAAAAAACACGGACGATCGCGTTTTCTCACACGAGTTTTGCGCGATGTCGCGCAAAACTCGCGCGAGAAAACGCAATCTTCCGTATTTTCCCAGCATGTTCCGCAACACTGAATAAATAAAATAAATAAATAAAAACATTCCGGCTTCAGGTAAGCCGTGCGGAATTGGCCCGTTTCAGGTGGATAGCCATGTTGGTCTGCAGTAGAAGAGCAAGATTCAGGTCCAGTAGCACCGTAAAGACCAACTAGATTTCCAGGCTATGAGCTTTTGAGTGTCAGAAGGGAGCTCTGACTCTCGAAAGTTCATACCCTGGAAATCTAGTTGGTCTTTAAGGTGCTAGAGGAGTGGACCCAAATCTGGGTGGAGACCGTCGTCTAGGGGCATCTTGCTGGACCACTAAATGGAACTCTGATCTGAGCTACCAGGGGGCTTCTTATGTGCCTTTTTTGTCTTCTCCCTGCTTGAAGGGAGGGAATAAAAATACAACAGACAGAACAACCAGTCCTCATAAGAATGATTCAGGAGGAAGTGCCCTCAGTCAGGGCAGACTTCCTGGCGTGAGAGAACGGCAGCTAGTTTTACAGGGCAAGCTTTGGTGCCCTGCTGCAAGCCAGCCCGCTAGAGATAAGGCCGCAAAGTGCTTCAAGCACCTCAGATAAGCATCCTAAAATGCTGGCTCTTATTGCAGCGGTTCTCCGTTCAGGTGGAGAAGGATGAATGTCATAAACTATCAATCAAATCCAAAGCAATGCTCCCGCGGGCCAGGAAAAGAGATCAAGGAAGACAGATTTGAAGGAATGCTTTCATACATGTTATCTAAGCAGCACTCCAGGAGCCAAGGGCATTGCTGTCCCCTTTTAATGACTGCATTGTTTTATGGAGAGACAAAAGCCACCTGTTGATTTAAGAAGCACGTGCGTCATTCCCTCTGACCAAGGAAATGGAAAATGCCAAGTGAAACCATGCGCATAAGCGGCGCCCGTTCAGCAAGGGTGATTGCCCGTGATTGTGTTCTTGCTTTAACGGAAGTGGTGTAAAATAAAAGCAAAAGTCCAGGGCCACCTTAAGGACAAATGCTTTCTTTTTTCTTTTGCTAAAATAGCCTAACACAGCTGCTCCTTTGCAATCGCCATGGAGGTGCCGCACATAACAGCAAGACTTAGCAGCTTCTTCCGGTATGCAAAGCGCTTCGCACATGTTAATTTGTTGGACTGTTTACAACAGCCTTGCAGAGTATGCTTGCTCTTTCCCCATATTGCAGAAGGGGCTCCAGATCCAGTGGCTTGCTTTGCGCCATCTAGCGAGCTTGCAGTAGAGGTGGAAGTTAAACCAGGCAGTACAATTCACTGGCTTCTACGCCCAGCCCTTGATCCTCATGTCAGGGAGCAAGGTTTCCACCCTCCAGGTGGTGGCTGGAGATCTCCTGGTATCACAACTGATCTCCAGGCTATACATATCAGTTCCCCTGGAGGAAATGGCTGCGTTGGATGGTGGAGGGCATTATACTCTGGTCAGGTCCCCCTCTTCCTGGTGGTAGAAAGTGCTATCAGGTTGCAGGTGACTTATGGCACAGGTGACTTATGGCAACCTCTGATGAGTTTTAAAGGAAAGAGACTAACAGAAGTGGTTTGCTATTGCCTGTCTCTGCATACCAACCCTGGTCTTCCTTGGAGATCTCCCATCCAATTACTAACCAAGGCTGACCCTGCTTAGCTTCAGGGCAAAATCCTGCCCTGAAGTCATAGCTGACTTAGGGTGACCCCTAGTGGGGTTTTCATGGCAAGAGACCAACAGAGGTGGTTTACCATTGCCTGGCTCTGCAGCAACCCTGGACTTCCTTGGAGGTCTCCCATCCAATTACTAACCAAGGCCAACCCTGCTTAGCTTCTGAGATCTGATGAGATCAGGCTCACATGGGCTATCCAGGTCAGGGCTCGTATAATATGGAGGTGGTGAAGAGTACTCTCAAGTCATAGCTGACTTATAGCAAACCCCAGTGGGGTTTTCATGGCAAGAGACCAACAGAGGTGGTTTGCCATTGCCTGGCTCTGCAACCCTGGACTTCCTTGGAGGTCTCCCATCCAATTACTAACCAAAGCAGACCCTGCTTAGCTTCTGAGATCTGATGAGATCTCAGAATTGCTAGACGGCTTCACTTGCTGCAACACAGCATATTTTTTCTCGGAGAATAAAAAGTTTACAGATTTTTTTTTTTGCAGAGCAGCAGCAGGTGAAGAAGACCTTCCTGGTGATGTTACTTCTGCTAGGAAAAGTTTCTCCTGCCCAGGTTGGCGTTTAGGGCGGTCGCCTTCCCCTCTCCTGCACCTTTAAGAGCCGCTCCCCCCGCCTCACCTTCCTTCCTTCCCATCACAGCATCGCTCCTAAGCAGCTCTGCCTCTTTCTCTGTTCTGTCCCAGAGAGATTTTAAAAAAAATGGTTTGCATGATTCACAGCCCAAACTTCGGTAAAAAATCAAAATGGGGACAATCTAGCAGCCTCGCCAGGAAAGCGGTGCCCTTGGCTTAGGGTGTTCTAAGCCAAGGGAGACTTTCGCTGTGAAACCGGAAGTCTCGAGTGTGCCTGTAGGCGAGAGTGACCGTATCTCTAGGGGTTCCCCCTGTGGGAGGCCGACGCTCTTCCCTCGCCGCTCTATGGCGCGGCCACCCGCTCTAGCCGTCCCCGGCTCCGTGGGCGGAAGTGGGCGGGCGAGGGGGCGTTTGTTGTGGCGCAGGCCGCTTCCTCCGTCGCCTGCCCGGTCGCTGCGACGGCGAGGCCCGCAGGAGAGCCCGGAGGAGGTGAGAGCCGGTGGGGAAGGGGAGGGAGGGTCGCTCGCGAGCCACGGGGTGGGGCGGAGGGTGGGCGGGGTCTGGGGGCGGAGGCAGCCTTGGTTGCTTTGTACGTCGCCTGGCGCAGCCGCGTTAAAGTCGGTGGCGTTGAAGTTAGGCGGCTAGGGGAGGATCGGTGATTGTGTGTCAGCTCCCGGTCGGGAGATTCCGGGAGATTCGGCGGTGCGGCCTGGAGAGGGCGAGGTTTGGGGAGGGGGGACCTCGACGGGGTATAATGAACGCCCACCCTCCAAAGCAGCCGTTGTCTCTAGGGGAACTGATCTCTGTTGCTTGGGGTTGCAATTCTAGGAGATCTCCCGGCGCCGCCTGGAGGTTGGAAACTTTAGAATGAGCAGCCCTGGAGGGACCAATAGGGTGGCCAGCTGGTCTGGAGAAATAAGGTCCTGGCCCTTTAAACGAATTAAAAACATTTCTGTTAAATGCTGTATTTTGGAGAGATTTTGTTTCATTGTATTTTGTTTCATTGTATTCAGTAGCATTGATAAGACCAACAAAAGAACACTCACCTGAAGTGGCCTGAAGAAGTGAGCTGTGACTCATGAAAGCTCATACCTTATCCCAAATTTTGTTAGTCTTCTAGGTGCGGCTGGACTTGCTCTTTTCTACTGCTTGTTTTGGACAGAATTCTCTGCTATAATTTGCCCTGTATTTGGCTGTTTTGAGTGTGACCTATAAAAGTGCACACAGTCCTGTCGTTGTGGCGCTCAAAAGCAGTTTTCTAAAATGTATCTGAAGAAATGAGCTGTGACTACCACAAATGTTGTCCGTCTTATAGGTTCTACTGAACTCTTGCTCTTTTCTACTGCTACAGACAAACGCTGCTACCCATCTTGCTGTATTTTATATTCTATTTTATACTGTATATTTATTGATTTTGTTTTATGCATAAATATATATGCTTATGTTATATTTGTATGCGATATGATGTTGTAACCTGCTCATGGGGTGGGCGGGCTAGAAATGTAATAATTCAAATCAATCTGTGCCCCTTGCCTTACCGAAGAGGGTCTCCAAGGTGGCAAACATCAGCACAATAAAACCCCTCTGCACCCAAACATCAAAGATGTTAAATCAGCCTTTAAAATAGAGTTGTTTATATAGAATATATAAACCCTCCACCTCCTCTGACGTACCTGACTTTCTCTCCTGGAGCTTTTATCCTGCCACCCCCACTACTTAAAACTTTGAATTAACCGAGCCTCAGCAGGTCAGAGGCTCCGGAAGGGGAAATGCCAGAGGTGGTGGAGCCCTGTGAGAGAATCTGTCCCCTCTGGAGCAATCTCTGCCGTTTCTGTCTTTCAAAACTACGCTTCCCGGCTACCATTGTGTCTCCTGACACTTGACGAACATGCGCCCAGACATCTCCTCTAGAGAGACTGTTAAGAAACCATGAGACAGAGTTCCTGATATCAGTCCCTCTTTAATGTCCAGTGTGATTCATGTCTTCTGTGTGTCTCTTGGGGGAGAAATACAGGATTTTATTCTCGGGGTGGGTTGAGCAGTATAAAATGTCTCGCTGCCGTCATCAGAAGTCATTGCAAGTGGAGAGCAGGCGCCATCTAAAATCCCATATTGCCTTCTAAGATTTGTAGATCCCCCGATTAGGGCCATGTGGCCCCAATTAAGTTATTTTTCTCAAAGGAACGCATGAAGCTGTTGTGGGCGTGCCTTTCCTCCTGACGGTAATGCCGGCTGCAAACGACAGAGGCTCCTAGAGAAGAAATCGGGGTTGGGTGTAGTCTTTGGAACCAGGCTGAAGTCTTGTGACATGTAGACAGGCTCTTTTTTTATCTTACGAGATTAGACGTGGCTTTGGTGCTTGCATTTGTTTTATTGATTTATATAAATATTTGTAGATCCAGAGGAGTTAGCCGTGTTAGTCTGTAGTAGCAAAATCGAAAAGAGTCCAGTAGCACCTTTAAGACTAACCAACTTTACTGTAGCATAAGCTTTCGAGAACCACAGCTCTCTTCGTCAGATGCATCTGACGAAGAGAAGTGTGATTCTTGAAAGCTTATGCTACAGTAAAGTTGGTTAGTTGATTAGTCTTAAAGGTGCTACTGGACTCTTTTCGATAAATATTTGTGTTGCACTTTCTGTCTGATAAACGTTTTGAAGCTCTTTTCGAGTAGGTCAAGATGGGTAGCCGTGTTTGTCTGTCTGTAGCAGTAGAAAAGAGCAAGAATCCAGTAGCACCTATAAAACTGACCAAATTTGTGGCAGGGTATGAGCTTTCGTGAGCCACAGCTCGTGAAAAGTTCATACCCTGAAGAAATGAGCTGTTGCTTACAAAAGCTCATATCCTACCACAAATTTGGTTAGTCTTGTAGGTGCTACTGGAATCTTGCTCTTTTCTACCATTTTTCGAGTAGGGTTGTGTGTGAATGATTGGGGAGGGTAGTACTGTAGCTTCCTTTGAATGAGCGGAGAATCTCCCCTTAGCAACATTTAATGGCCAGTGTTCTTGGTTATCTGCTACATGTATTTTGGAGAAATAACCTGCTGGTGTAAGGGTTATAACAACAACAACAACATTCTGTTTATATACTGCCCTTCAGGGCAATTTAACGCCCACTCTGTGCAGTTTACAAAATATGTTATTATTGTCCCCACAACAATCACCCTGTGAGGTGGGTGAGGCTGAGAGAGCTCTGAGAGAGCTGTGACTCACCCAAGGTCGCCCAGCTGGCTTCAAGCGGAGGAGTGGGGAATCAAACCTGGCTGTCCAGATTAGAGTCCTGCCGCTCTTAACCACTACACCAGACTGGCTCTCTCAGTTCAATTAAAGCATTTTAACATTCTCGTCCACCTGTTAGGGTCGTTTTTGCATGCCTCTGTACGATCTGTGACTAGATTCCATGTCAGCTTTATTTGCTGTGCTCCATTCCATGCTAGAACACTATTTGTATATCTGTTTGATGTATGTATACCCTGCTTTTCTGATTCAGATTGCAAATAATTTTTGTTTTAAATCTACCAATTGCTGAGATTAACAGTTCAATTTCTTTACTCCCTAGTTTTTTGTTTAAGTCAACAAATCACAGTATTTCTTGGGATGTGGGAGAACTCTGAGAAACTGGGAATTGTCAGTTAGTAAGAGATGGGGGGGGGGAGGTTTCCCAGTTGTCAATTCTCCCCTCTTACCCCACCCACCAGCCCCTGACGATCTTAATATCTGGGCTCTAAATATTGCAGTTTTGCTCATATAATGCACTTTGCCGTGGAATACCACAAACATATCACATTAGTCCTTGCGGAATCTGCCAGGCATTTTCTGGACGTAATAAACTTGATTTCGCTTGGAAATACAATGGCTAATTCTGCACACATTGGACAATGCACTTTCAATGCACTTTATCAATCGTTTGAGGCGGATTATTTGTTCCTCACACAAACAAATCCGTTCCAAATGATCTATAAAGAGGATTGGAAGTGCATTATCCAACGTGTGCGGAATCACTCAATGTTTGAACAAGGCTGTTAGGTGTAGGATGCTGAGGGGGCTCCTAGCTTAGTCCAGAGTTATCAGATCACTCTTTCCTTGCTTGCAGTATCACCCGACATGTTCAGAACAATCCTCTTACCTCCGCACGCCGTGTTTTTCTTTCCAGGCGGTCCCCATGAGTTCTCCTGTGGAGGATGTCCATGATCCTCTTTGCCTGCGTGGTGCGGGTGAGGGATGGGCTTCCGCTCTCTGCCTCCACGGACTTCCACCTAGATCAGGACTTCTTGGAATGCCGGAAGAAACTCAAGGCCTTGTCCTCAATGCTGATGCGCTATCCAGATCGGGGAACAGCCAAAGAACGTGATCTCAGCATACAGTAAGCTGCCCTTCAGCCGGAGAGAAGTACTGACCCTCCGTAATATAACCTTAAGGAATGGGCTCCGTAGCACGCCTCCCGTAGTAACGAGTAACCCGCCCTGAGCCCATTCCCGGGGAGGGAGGGCTGGAAATTGACTAATAAAAAAATAAGTTGTTTCTGAAACGCTGTTTCTTGATAATATCTGAAGGAGAAATGGGTGAAAGAGTCAAGAGGGCCTGGAGCTTTATCTTGATGGAGGCTACTCCGCATTCTGACCAACTGTCTGTCCTTTAAGTGTTGCACGTACGCTTTCTATAAGCCCTTCAGAGCTGTGTGCGTAAAACTCTGCATCTAGCAATGAAAAAAATTAATGCTGCAATTGCTGCTAGAATCTGCCCTGAGCCTGCTGGAAATGTGGGCAGGGCGGAATGAAAATCAAAAATAAATAAACTCTAACCAAAGTAATTTCAGATTTTATACTGGGAAAATCTGCATTCTGCAAGCTAAACAAACACGGATATTTGCAGGTGTCTGATTATTTTGTATAACTTTGCTGCTCCTAGTTGTTGAAAAGGCTAAGGAGCCACGCTGCGCCCCGCGATTCTTAACCACCCCAGTAGGACGATCTACAAATCTTGGAGGGTGTTCAGAACTTGAGAAACCTTTCCTGGGTGATCCCATCCTCCCTTCATTCCAGATGCTAGAATTTTCCTGCCCACGTGTTTTCAGATTTCCTTTTGCAGTCTTGAGGGCTAGAAACGTGTGTTTTGTTTTTACTGTTACTTAAAGCTTACGAACACGGTGTTCTCGACGTGCTGCTCTGCTGTCACTGGATCACTTCCTGGTCCTGTGGGTTTAAGCAGGGGGTGTGGTTTCTGAGACTGACAATGGGGCCAGTGTCTGCAACTCTGGAAAGCAACCTGCCTGTTGAGAAAGAAGAATTAAGGATAACAAAGGCTAAGATTTGGAGAGGCACTTTTTCTGCACGACGTCTGGTCCTGTGGTTTGCAGAGCAAACAATCCAAGTTCCTCTTCTGTTGAGTTTTAAGGACAGAGTCTCGATTGCATCCTTTGAGTCTTCTCTCCTTCCAATGTTCTGTCCTGTTTCTTTATTTTAAGCGTTTATATATCCCCCCCTTTCTCCTGGGTGTCTCCTTGGATGCCTGCGGTTGATTTTGACTATTTATTTTTTCTTCCAGCTTCCATTCTTCCGGCGAAATTGCCTGCATGGGCATTTGTGCGAGTAGCTACCCAGCCGTCATGGCGTTCTGCTTTCTGGACGAGCTCCAGTGGGAATTTGCCACTTCCTACGACGCAACAAGCGTAGGGCTGGCTTCCAGGCCCTACGCTTTCCTGGAATTCGGTGTGTAGCACATGGACTTTCTGCCTGTTGTCCCGTCCTCTTTTCCGCTTCCTTCTTAGGAACCAGCGTAGCAAATGGATTTGACATGCAATGAGTTGGCTGCTGCAGATTCAGGCTGCTCCCTGGGGCAAGGAACCTTTTGTCTGATGCAAGAGGAAGACTCCTTGCGCTGGACAAGAGCATTGCCCTTATTTGAACGGATCTGCAGTTATCTGGCCCGCTGTTTCTAGTCCTCACGGATGTGCTTTAACAGCCCGATCTTCACGACACATACCTCAGAAGTAAAGCAGCCGATCCAAATTCCATCTGTGTTTTTTCAGTCCTCTTAAAGGAGGATTTGTTTTTCATCCACAATCTCCAGTTGCCCTCCAAGACCTGTATATATTTATTTATTTTATTTTATTTATTTTTTCAATTTATATACCGCCCATCCCCAGGGGCTCTGGGCGGTGAACAGTTAAAATCGATAAAAACAAGAACTAAAATCAATATACAAACAGTAAAACAAATTAACAAAGTGCAGTGGTGGGGAGAACCCTCCCCCACCCCAAAGGTGGGAGGCCGACATGTTCAGCAGTAAATGAAATTTCTGCATTAAACCCTGCTTCCAATTGTTTAGCCTGTACAAATTATGCTCATTACACCTCTTTGCTTAATACGGAATAAGCTTTATGCCAACTTTTCCTTCTTTCTCTGCTGCAGATAACGTCATTCAGAAAGTCAAAAGCCGCTTCAATTACGCCAACTGTGCTCCGATGAAGCTCAACTTGGAAAAAATCCAGGAAGAGCTCCGTGTGCGTCCTCCCGCACAGGTAAAGCTGGAAGAGGCAGAGCTGATGAATGGGATGGTGAATGGACACGCAGAGCTCCCCGTGGAGTCTGGTAAGTGCCATTACATTTAGCGTGTTGCACTGGAAAGGGGTGTGGGGGGGGAGATCTGAGTTCAAATCCATCCTCTGCCATGAAAATCACTGGATGACCATGGGCCAGTCACTGTTTTTCAGCCTAACCTACCTGATGTGGATGAATTTAATGGAGTAGAATATTTAAGTGCTTTTATTAACACTATGTAATTTTATTGGCGATACGCAGTTAAAGCAAGGTAAAAGCACTAATTGTAAGCACAATATTCTGAGAGCGCTGCTACTTGAGCTGGATCTGCAAAACAGCAAGAGAGAAGGATAGACATGGTTGCTGGCAGGATAAAGTAGAGGAGGGGAGAACCATGAATGCCTCTCTCAGCTCCCTGGAGGAAGGGTGGAATAAAAATGTAATTAAAATAGTTACAATACATTTATTTTTATTTATTTATTTACGTCATTTATAGTCCGCCTTTCTCACTGAGACTCAAGGCGGATTACACAGTATGAGGTTAATACAATCAGTATCAAGTAAGTACATTTCAATACCAATACCATAAGGTAAACATATACACGTTTAAAGACATTAGCAAGGATCCAAGTCATAGTAGAGATACTGAAGCAAAACATAATCAATTCTAGGACTAACATTAGACAGCATGGAGCGCTGGTTGTACGTAGGAGTAAATATTTAAAGCAGCAGATAATATATAAGGCAAAAATAGTGATGAAGTCTACGGTCCCTAACTCATTAGCAAAGCATCTGAGACCCCATCCCTACAATACAGCCCTCCCATTTGAGTAAAAAGCCTTTTTGAATAGTTTGGTTTTGCATTGTTTACGGAAAGCCAAGAGAGTGGGGGCTCTTCTGACTTTCTCAGGCAGGTCATTCCACAGGAAAGGGGCCACCACAGAGAAAGCCCGTGTATGGGCTGCTGCTGACTTCACCTGTGTGCAGCCTGGCACCTGCAGGAGACCCTGTTCAGATGAGCGAAGTCAGTGGCCGGAGTTTGGTAGGCAGCTCTTAATGCTTTATACTCTTACAGTCAACGGGCTTAGATTGGAGTAACTTTGCATAAGATTGCACTGTTAGTGTAGTTTGTTACTGGGACCTGTTTTAAGCTGCCCTGAGCCTGCTTACTCAGGGAAGGGCAGGGTATAAGCTGAATAAAATAAATAAATAAAAATAAAACTGCTTCAGCCGTAGCGGTAGCTAAAGGGACATACTACATTTACAGGGTTCCAGTGCAGTTAGCAAAAGAGCCCCGTGGCGCAGAGTGGTAAGCTGCAGTACTGTAGCCCAAGCTCTGCTCACGACCTGAGTTCGATCCCAGCAGAAGCCAGGTTCAGGTAGCTGGCTCAAGGTTGACTCAGCTTTCCAGCCTTCCGAGGTCGGTAAAATGAGCACCCAGTTTCCTGGGGGTAAAGTGTAGATGACTGTGGAAGGCAATGCCAAACCACCCCGTAAAAAGTCTGCCAAGAAAATGTCATGATGAGACGTCTCCCTGTGGATCAGTAATGACTCGGTGCTTGCACAGGGGACTACCTTTACCTTACCTAGTGCAGTTAGCAAAAAAGCATGCTTTAATAACAAAGAACTTTCTGGTTGTTGGGGGTTTTCCGGGCTGTATTGCCGTGGTCTTGGCATTGTAGTTCCTGACGTTTCGCCAGCAGCTGTGGCTGGCATCTTCAGAGGTGTAGCACCAAAAGACAGAGATCTCTCAGTGTCACAGTGTGGAAAAGATGTTGGCAGGTCATTTACTCAGGAGGGTTGGGGTTGGGCTGAGTCATCCTGCCAACATCTTTTCCACACTGTGACACTGAGAGATCTCTGTCTTTTGGTGCTACACCTCTGAAGATGCCAGCCACAGCTGCTGGCGAAACATCAGGAACTACAATGCCAAGACCACGGCAATACAGCCCGGAAAACCCACAACAGCCATCGTTCTCCGGCCGTGAAAGCCTTCGACAATACAAAGAACTTTCTGCTGATGTTAAAAAAACAGCAACACAATAATGCACAATTTATGCTGCTGCTTGGATCTGATGATGTGGGCCGTGCCTCATGAAAGTTTCCGCCACCATAAATTAATTAGTCTTTAAAGTGCTGCCAAATTCTCTGTTGCTTTGGCTCCTGCAGATTAACCAAGCTACTCTTCTGCGATTGTTACCTTGTTAACCTTTGCAAACTCGGATCCAGTTTGGGGCGTGATAAAACTTGGCATTTACACTTTAACTGAAAGTTCTTGCTGAACTTCGGTGCAGTCAATCTTAGCTTTTAGTACTGGGTAAAACCATCTTGTGGCAGTCCGGACAGCCACCCTGAAAGAGAAGAGTGGTGGTGTGACCTCCATATAGCCAAGGGCAGGGAGGCTGAGACTGAATGGAAGTGGTTTACCGTAGGTCTTTGGCTGAGTTCATGTCGGGATTCGAATGGGTGACTGCCTGTATTAGAGCTCATGATTTTGGCCAGGACGCTACGCTGTTTTGGTGGAAGCAGCCAGAGCCAAAAGAAATGTCCTCATGCAAAACATCCTTATCTCTGCCGCTCAGTGCATACGATATTTTTATTATTAGTCAGAAAACTAACCTCGTTTCACATGGTGGTCTTCAGACAAGCTGTTTTGTGTCACTTCCATCTCACCCAGCACTGTTTCTGATCTTAACATAAAGTGAACAAGAAAAGAACCTTTATGTGAGTGGAAATCAGATTTGACTATTGCTGGGTTCTCCTTGCCTTCCCATCGCAACTTAAGATCCTGGTTCGGCCAGCAGAACTTCCTGCCACCGTGGTCGGCCATCCCAAAGAACCTTCCTCCTCCCTTCTGCTCAGTTTTGATGGTTGTGTTCGGCCCCATGTTCCTGTCTGGATTATCCCCTAAACACGGAGAAGCAAAGGTTAACCAGGGCAGGCTGAAGGGGGTACTTGATCAGGTTTCCTGGATCCTTCCCCTTAAAATCTTGGAAGGTGGGGATGTGGATTCCCTGCTTCGGGCACTAAAACGTTTTGGGATTCCTTTGCAGGCCTGTAGTGGAAGCAGTGTCGAATGACGAAATGGGGGGATTATGGCAGGCTGCTTGAGAACTGTGTACTTGTCTTGCTGACATTACTTGTCTCTTTAGTATTGGGGGTTACAGTAACAACCTCACCCAGAAAACCAAAATCCCCCCCAACTGTCTAACTATAGATAAATCACAGTCCAGTATTGGATAGCGTACAATAAATTCTTAATCCAGGTAGGTAGGAATTAAAACATCAAATGTCCAGTCCCCCAGAAGGAGAGCATAATACATCATCATCTTGTCAACCTGCAATAAAGTGACATGTGCAATAAAGCAAATTGATAATAAAGTGCTGACAATAATAATGTACACTCAAAGAATCTAACAGTCAAAAGTCAGTCCAATTCCATGCAATTGGGGGATTTTTGTTTTCTGTATGTCCTCGTATGTCCTTAGTATCAGGGCCTGATTGCCTCATTATTTGATCTGCCTGTTGGTTCTCATTAAGATCAGAACTAGTATAGCCAGGGCTTTTTTTCTGGGAAAAGAGGTGGTGGAACTCAGTGGGTTGCCAGCATAGGGGGCAACTCCTGGCAGGAGGTGGTGCCCCTGGTACCGCATGCGCAAAGTGCACGCACATTCCCATGACCGCACAATGATGTCACTTTGGGTCAGCTGGAACAAAGAGGGAGTTTTTTAAAAAAGTTTAAATCACCCTCGGTGAAAATGGTCACATGGCCGGTGGCCCCGCCCCCTGTTCTCCAGACAGAGGGGAGTTTAGATTGCCCTCCGCGCCACCAGCAACATGGAGAGCGATCTAAACTCCCCTCTTTCTGGAGGTCAGGGGGCGGGGCCACCGGCCATGTGACCATTTTCAAGCAGTTCCGGAACTCCGTCCCACCTGAAAAAAAGCTCTTGAGTATAGCCTGCTGCTGCTTTTGGGTTTGGACCTGGAAGAGGTCCAAGAGTTCAGGCTTCACTCATCATGCACGTCTGTTACACATACCTGCTGAGAGCCATGGAGATAAGCCCAGACTTAACCAGAGTTGTACCCTTCCCAGTCTGTTGTCATCAATGGGCTTAGAGAGGTGTCTTAGAGAGAACTCGGCTTTCGAGTCCATTGTGAGGGAGGTAGCCCAGAAGCCACGTAGGCCAAAGAGGTATAGGAAGACAGCCCACAAAGCGCGAGGTCAGGGTGCAGGCTTCCAAGCAATCGTTTCCCATCTCCTTATTCTGTTCCCTTTCTTTTTTGATTGGGCCTGAAGCCTCTGCTTACAGGATGCAACCCGTGTCCGCTGTGGGCATCTTGTCTCTCGTCCTCAACATCATGTGTGGGGCTCTGAATCTCATTCGAGGCGTTCACCTCGCCGAATATTCGTTCCAGGTAACTTGAGAGAAGACCGAGGGGCGAGGATGCAGGGGGTGGGAATGACACAGGGGCCGGTCTCAAGGCTTCAGTTCCACATTCCAATGGGGATTGATAGTACCGTGTCGAGCAAGAAGGCTTCACTTTTCCAGGTCAGCTGCAATAAATGTTGGGAGGAATTTTTTTAGGTGGATATTTGTGTCGATCCGCAGTGGAACAGCAAGATTGGAGTTCAGTGGCACTTTAGAGACCAGCAAGATTTTTACAGCATAAGCTTTCGAGAGTCAGAGCTCCCTTCTACAGAACAGTAAAAAGTCCAGTAGTACCTTTAAGACTAACCAACTTTATTGTAGCATAAGCTTTTGAGAACCACAGCTCTCTTCGTCGATGCATCTGATGAAGAGAGCGCCGGTTCTCAAAAGCTTATGCTACAATAAAGCTGGCTAGTCTTAAAGGTGCTACTGGACTCTTTTCTATTTTGCAACTGCAGACTAACACGGCTAACTCCTCTGGATCTTCTTCAGAACCTGTCTGAAGAAAGGAGCTCGGGCACTCAAAAGCTGCTGCTCTGAAAATCTTGTTGGTCTCTAAGGTGCCACTGGACTCAGTTCCTGCCGTTGTTCTTGATGTTCTTGAAGGATTTATTGTCAACGTAGATACCGCTTTCAAAGAAGCTGTAGTTCAGAGTGCTATCAAGGCATTGTTCTGGAAGCCACCTTGAGTTCCTGCAAGGTAGAAAGGTGGCTAAGAAATGTTTCCAATAGCTAGCTGTGAATTAGACTAGCATCCCAGGTTTTTAACTTTTCTTCTGCAGTGGAACCTACTGAGGACATCTCCTGATAATTTGAATACTGTTCAGGTTCCTTCCTGAGAGCCAAGCTACAAGTGACGCCTGACAGAGGTTGGACACTTGTCAGCTTCCCTCAAGTTTTGATGAGAAATGTAGGCGTCTTGGTCTTGCAGCTTGGCTCTCCATTTAATTCAAGTTTACAGAGCAGCAGTCTATGGGAGGGAGAACATGTGGTCAGGAGAGGAGTGCAGGTGTTGGGCTCTCTCCGGAGACCCCCTTCCCCTCTGCTCTGTGTGTGTGTGTGGGGGGGGGGGGTTCTGTAAACTTCAATTAAATGGAGAGCCAAGCTGCAAGACCAGGACGCCTACATTTCCCATCAAAACTTGAGGGAAGCTGACAAGTGTCCAACCTGTGTCTGGCATCACTTGTAGCTTGGCTCTGAGTGTTGTGTATCTGCTTATCTATTTGTAGTTCAGGCTTACAAATAGCCGTGCCCGGTTTTCCACTCAGGCACACCTGACTATAGTCTGGTTGATACATGCAGCAGAATGAGATGGTAGAGCAGGTCGTACCAGTCCAAGCTGCTGGTAGGGCTAGAGTAATTTTTCAGTCATTACCCATGTAAAAAAAATCTTCCTACAGGTAAAGAAAAATAAATAGGGCGGAACGTTTTAATCCAACTTGTTTCTTGCTGTGCTAGTTTATTTAAAATTTTTATTAAAAAGAAAAAGACTGAAAAGTACATTAAGAAGCTTATACAGAATATAAAACTGCACATATCAACTACAAAGAAAACATTAACAAGATATACAACACAACAAAACTACAAAATATTACTCCTCTTCCTCTCCTTAATTGCCTGTACTCAAAATTTTATATTCAACATTCTGTATTCGATCTTCTATTTCACATTTTACGTTCCTTGACGTCTTAATTTTATAGTTAGTATATTTCCATAATAACTGTTCTTAATTTTTCTTAATTTCCAGCTACGTAATCAAAAAAGACTTGCCATTTTTCCTGAAATTCCAGTGTTGGTCTGTTAAGCGTATAAGAAGTCAATTTGGCCAGAGGTGCATATTCATACATATGAATGTGCGTACTTGCTGTACTAGTTTTGTGCTGGCAGCGACTCAAAAATACTTATATAGCTTAAAAAATGTGAAACTTTCCTCCCACCTGTATGTCAAATGCTACTTCCTACTACTTCCTTGACTACCATCCTTCTTCCTGTCGCATTTTTATCCCTTGGAGACATTTAGCGCACCATTTGTGGTTCTCCGCCCTTCCATTTTATTCTTACAACAACCTTTTGAGGAAAGTTGAATCGAGTGGGTGTGACTGAGTCAAGGTGAGCTTGCCTGGCTGAGTAAGAACTCGAACCCAGACCCCCCAAATTCCAGTCTGACATGCAAGCCACTACAGTATTTTATTTATTTTATTTATTTTCAATTTATATTCTGCCCTCCCCACATTTCCAGCAGGCTCAGGGCGGATTACAGACACATACAGTTAAAATATATAAAATTATTATAAATTAGCCACCATAAAAACATCCAAAATTACTACACAATTTTAAATACATCTAAACATGAACATAGCAGCACAACTAACCAGCCTAAATCATCTCCAGAGCATCTTCGTAGTAAAAAGATGATTTAAATGGGGGGGGGGTATTTGTGGTGGAGAGGGCCCAATCCACCACCAACAGGCCAGGGGGGGCTCCGCCTAGCACCGCCCATACGCCTGGTGGAACAGCTCCGTCTTGCAGGCCCGGCGAAAGGATAACAAGTCCTGCCGAGCCCTGGTCTCATCAGTGCGTTCCACCAGGCTGGGGCCAGGACCGAAAAGGCCCTGGCCCTGGTCAATGCCAGGCGGGCCTCCCTGGGGCCAGGGACCCTTAGTAGATGTTTATCGCTGGAACGAAGAGTCATCTGGGGTTCGTATGGGGAGAGGAAGTCCCGCAGATACGCAGCTCCCAGTCCGCGCAGGGCTTTATAGGTTATTACCAAAACCTTGAACCTGATCTGGTACTCCACCGGTAGCCAGTGCAGCTGACGCAGCTGCCTAGTCCATCCCTCATTCTCCTGCATGTTTAGGTTGGCCTTCTAACCCAGGGGTGGTGGGCAGTCGAGCTTGTCAAGTATGTTTTTGTTTGCTTATGTGCAAAGACGAATGAATTTGACCTCCAAATTCCATCTTTCCACAGGAGGATCGCCAAGGAATTGGAAATATAATAGCATTTCTCACACCTTTTGTAGCTTGCTTCTTGTTGGTAAGTAAGATGCCTACTTTCTCAATATTTTGGCGGGGCGTTTGTCTCACCCCAGTTTTAGTACAGAAAAAACTGTGGTCTGTATTTCAATATTTTATTTATTTATTTATGTCATTTATAGTCCACCTTTCTCACTGAGACTCAAGGTGGATTACACAGTGTGAAAGCAGTACAGTCAGTTTCAAGGACATTTGCATAAACAGTGCCATAGGGTAAATAAACACAATTTTACAAAGATATAGCATTAGCAAGAATCCAATACAGCAGGGGTGGGGAACGTACTGCCTGCGGGCTGGATATGGCCCGCGAAATCATTTGGTCTGGCCTGTAGGGCTGGTGCATCCATTAAGGCAGGGCCAGCAGCCGCCTCGAGCGCAGCTGTCTGAAGGAGGCGCTGTGGCCCATGCCAGCCCCCGACGACCCCCCAGCCTGACCTGGCACCAGCACCATGGGCTGCGCAGCACAGAGGCAGCCAGGCTGTGCCTGTTGCTTCGTGCGCTTGCGCCCCCGGCCCGGCCTGGCGGCAGCACCGCAAAACACGTGGCGCAGAAGCAATTAGGCTGTGCCTATTGCTTCGTGTGCTAGGTGGGTATTGGACATTGGGAAGGTCAGTTTGTAGCCCCTGAAAGTAGCTTCCAGCAGACACTCCAGTTTTTGCCACTGTGAAGAGAAAGTGACCAAAGAGAAGCAGTTCCAGCCATCGCATTAGGGGTGAGTTAATTAAATGTTTGACCAAATATAGCAGGCTAATTTTTAAGTTGATAATTTTGTATGGCCCGTGAATGATGTTATAAATATCCCAATTGGCCCTTGGCCGAAAAAAGGTTCCCCACCCCTGCAACACAGAGTTGAACAAATGCTAAAACGGAGCATAAGCAATTCTAGAACTGACATTAGACCGCATGGAGGACAAGTAGCTCATAGGAGCACATACTTAAGACAACGTAAGGCAACATAATGGTGAAGTCTATGGTCCCTAACTCACTAGCAAAGCATCTTAGAGACCCTCCCTACAATACAAAAGCCTTTTTTTATAATTCAGTTTTGCATTGTTTGCAGAAAGCTAGGAGAGTTGGATCTCTCCTGACCTCCTCAGGCAGGCTGCTCTGCAAGGTAGGGGCCACCACAGAGAAAGCCCTTGTATGGGCTGCTGTTGATTTCGCCCATGTTCAGGGTAGCACCTGTAAGAGATCCTGTTCAGATGAGTGAAGCTGCCGAGGTGGAACATAAGGAGGGAGGTGGTCCTGTAGGTATGCCGGCCCGAGGCCGTGAAGAGCTTTGTAAGTGATAACCGATACCTTGAACTGAGCAGGGTAACTGATGGGTAGCCAATGGAGCGACTGTGGGATGGGAGTGACGTTCATGCTCCTGCTCGCTCCTGATAGCAGTCGCACTGCAGCATTTTGCACCAGTTGGAGCCTCCTAGTTAACTTAGATGGGAGACCAATGTATAGAGCATTACAATAGTCAAGTCTTGATGTTACCATAGCATGGATCCAGGTGGCCAGGTCGGCCGTGTCGAGGTAAGAAGCCATCTTCCCGGCTACAGTGAGGTTGTCAAAAGCGGTTTTTGCAGCTGCCTTAACTTGTTCTAGTAGTAGTGCTGGATCCAGTATAACCCCTAGGCTCTTAACCGAGTCTGCAAGGGTCAGACAAACTCCATCAAAAGTGGGGGGGGGTACAATGTCCTTCAAGATCTCTGCCTTCTCAACAAGCATCACTTCAGTCTTGTCTGGGTTCAATTTCAATTGGTTCATTTTTAGCCATTTCACTACAGCTGTTGGGCAGTGATCTGAGATTTCTACTGCATCCTAAGGGGACCTGGATAGTGAGATATAGAGCTGGGTGTCATCTGCATATTGGTAACATCCAGTATAAATGGCTTCAAGCTTTACGTTGTGTTTTAATTTGAAATCTAATTATCGGTGGAATAAAATCGGCCACTTTAGTGACTGGTTTATCCTCATGTTACAGTGCATCCATCCATGTCTTAAAATCAGTTTTCTCCCAATCTCTGCCAGTGTTTCTAGACCAGTAAAAACATTTTTACATCAAATTATTTGAGAGGGCATTTACAGAGTCCAATACCCCTTTAGATATCTCAGTTATTAATCTGGTGTGAAACCGAGGCTCTGTTCAGCTGTAACAAGAAACCAGGGTTTATTTTAACTGGTTAGGATGTGAAATCAGAATTTGGCTAACCATCATTCACAATCTTAAGTACGTTTTAAAATATTTAATTTTTAAAAAATATTTAAGATGTTTTATTGGTTTTAAAGATACTGTATTTCATTTTATTGTATTAATTGGAATCCGCCCTGAGCTTGCTGGTGCGGGGAGGGCAGAATACAAATAGAATTAAATAAATAAATAAATAAATAAATAAATAAATAAATAAATAAATAAATAATCTGGTTTGCTTTGACAATAACAACAACAACATTCGATTTATATACCGCCCTTCAGGACGACTTAACACCCACTCAGAGCGGTTTACAAAGTACGTTATTATTATCCCCACAACAAGAAACACCCTGTGGGGTGGGTGGGGCTGAGAGAGTTCTGAGAGAGCTGTGACTGGCCCAAGGTCACCCAGCTGGCTTCGAGGAGTGAGGAATCAAACACAGCTTTCCAGATTAGAGTCCCGTGCTCTTAACCACTACATCAAATGCTGCTTGCATTGCCTTCTCTCTGGCTAGGCATCTCTGTAGACTGGGAGTGTACGAGAGCATTGCTAGGAGCCAAGGGGTGACGCCTGCATTGGTAACTCATGCAAAATTAGTTAAGACCACAATTTTCATACCGTGGTTTCTGAGCATGGTTTGATGGACTCTGACTACGGCTAGTGGAGCGGCCCATGTTCAAATGATCACACAAATCCGAGGCAGTGATTTGGGTTTTCTGGGAAAAGTGCATCAGAAAATAAGTTAAATATTTAAATGAGCTTAGCAAGATTTTAACTATGTTAGCAGAAGAAGTAAACACACCGTGTATGAGCCTGGACCGTGTATCAGCACTGGAGTGCCGTTGCTTCCTATCCCACATTTAGCCCGTCTTAATGCGATTGATTCGCAGCGCAATAGTACTGACAACTGTAGATACACAGATTCACAGGGCAGTCCTAAAAAGAGTTACTTCCGTTCTAAGCCCATTGATTTCAATGGACGTAGACTGGAGTAGCTCTTCTTAGAATTGCACTGTATATTTACATAGGTGGGGCAGAAAATTTTCTGCGGGCAAATGTGTCATTGGAAAATGTTTCACTGATTGGAGATTGTTTAACTCGCCCTCGGACGTTTGTTATATGTGGACCTGGCAATCTTGTTTAAAACACTTGTTTATGTAACTGATATCCATCCTTGTGCCGAGGTGTGAAGCTGAAGTTCTCTTTGATGCTCTCGTCCCTCTTGCAGTGCTACCTTTACCTGTTCTACAGTTCGGCGAGGAGGGTCAAGGTCTTTGTGCTTTTCGTCACCATCTGTCTATGCAACATCTACCTGTACGGATTAAGGAACGTCTGGCAAATCCTTTTCCACATAGGGGTGGCGTCTCTTTCTTCGCATCAGATACTCACGCGGCAAGTCGTGGAGAAGCAGCCGGACTGCGGAGTATGAAAACGGCTACGGAATTCCTGTTGCGGTTTTTAAAAACCTGGGGGCGGGAGTGATTTTTAATGCTGCTTGGCAGCAGCCTACACTGCAGGGCGGGATTTTTTTTTAAAGCCATGATTCATTCTCTCTCTCGAGAGTGGGTTTTATAGCATAAATTGGTCATAATTTCGCAGGGCGGAAAGGGAACGGAAGGTGGATCCTCAGCACACCAATGCGCTACAGATTAATGCGTGTAGATGGGAGGATGCTCTGAAACTAAGCTGATCTGGGCCTACTAAGGGACTCCGCAAGGTGACCTCTTGGCTTCTAAAAGGAGTGAATCATCTGTCCCAGAAAGTGAAGAGTAAGTTAAAAAGAACCAGCGCTTCTGGATGACACACATGCAGCAAGCGTCAGTGCGATTTAGGGGAAGACAAAAGGAAACCTCACAGTGACAGCTGTTGATGCGTGAGCTCAGCAGATGGGTGCTGATTTGGTCAAACTTGTACTAGCGCCTAAGGACATCGAACTGAAGGGGCTTGTCTTACTAGCTCTCCACGTCGCACAGTCCTAAGAACCGAAGTCTGTAGAAGTTGGGTGCTTCTTTGCACAAAAACATCTACGTTATCCCTTTGTAAGGACTATGTCACGTTTACTGCTCCTGTCTGCCGTCTGCAGGGCTTACACAGAGTCCATCCAGGACCATCCAGTGCACGTTGTGTGGAATAGCAAAGCACTTTTTAGATTGTGCCGCTTCAGGCCGCAGTTAAGGGGTGGTGTATTTGAATCCCTTTTCCATCGAAAGCACCCATGTAGGTAGAAAGCTAGCACCTGAGGGGAAAGGTTAGCTCTCTCCTTAGTTTGCCTTTTTTTCTTTTTTAGGTGGGAGACTTTCAAACGAGTGGATCCCCCTTTCTGCTGGCCGAAGTAGTACGGTCAGGCAGGGTTTGTGCCATGCCACTTCTGCTCATGGAGCCAGTTGGTTCTTAGACCCGTTAACAGTAGCATCTCTAACCAGCTGAGACGCTTCTGGTTTTGATACGTGTGTTTGCAACAAAGCCAGATTGAAATGGTAGGTCATTACGGTGACCAAGGTAGAGGTGATAAGTGTCCGATTCAGACGTTCTTGAATGCTGAGGCCCGGTTTGCATGCCTCATGCCTATTAGGAATGGAGGAGTTGTGGCCACGTTCTAGGCGCAAGGCCAAGAGAGCAGCCCCCTGACGAGCTACAAAGGTGGGAGACGTCTCCTAGGGTGCACCCTGGTGAGAGTTTCCAGGACGCCTTATTCAGTGCTCAGCCCTGTGCTACGTGTACACATGGATAGAAGTCCTTGGAGGCTGAACATGGCGATGGAGAGCTCTGTACGGGTGGAGCTTCAGGAGGGAGGTGGCTTTCAGCCTACGATACACCTTTCCCCTAGGCACGTCACCCTGAGGTTTCAGTCAGGTGATGGAGGAAGTGTCGTGGACACTGCAAGGATCAGATACCCCAGCTGAGCACATTTGATCTCCATAAAGGCATTCCTCCAGTTCAAGTCAGCAGCTTGCGTATTCATTGTAAACACTACTTTACTGTGGCTCGGTCACCAGTGCTTCCATAGATTTCTGCCAATCCTGGCTTTCTCTTATTTATTTATTTGAAAGAAAAAAAAAAACCAGGTTCTGTGGCACATGACTTGTGAGCACGTCACAAACCTGAAACCTTTGTCACACATTTAAAGTGCATAGCGAAGGAGCTGGGGTGAACTTTGGTCATACTGGTAGAGTCTCGAGGTCTTTTTCCTTTCAAACTGTCTCCTGTTTTACTGCTGGGGCAGAGTGCATCAATTTCGCAGGGCTGGCATTGCCCCACATAGAGGGTGTTCCCAGCCAACATTGGCCAAAGTGTCTTTAAAAAAAAAAAAATCAGATTGCTCTTATTAGATCAAAAGAACTTTCGAATTAGCTGAATTTTTTATTTGCATCAACCCCTGTGAGTTTGTCTGATCAAAAAGCGACATCGTAGCAGGGGCTGACTTGGTGGTTTGGTCTTTTTTGGTGCTTGCGTAAGGGTACCTCGTAGCATCATCCAATCGTAGGGTTGGAAGGGGTCTCCAGGGTCATCTAGTCCAACCCCCAGCACAATGCAGGAAATTCACAACTACCTTCCCCCCACCACACACTCACCCAGTGACCCCTGCTCCATGCCCAGAAGATGGCAAAAGACCTTCAGGATCCCTGGCCAAACTGGCCTTGTGCCCTTCTTTGCAGCAGGCTTCACCCACTAAATGTCCTCTTGTATGTAAATCAAGTGCCATCTCCTCCCAGGGGTTTACTATACCCCCTCCTATCTTGTAGAACCATCCTTGGGACAGCAGAGTGAATATTGCCTCCTGGTGTCCTCTCTTCCCCTTTTGCCTGGTCATTCATGATTCAAGGGTGTGGCCATGCTTGCACAGCACACCCCAACTTCTTTCCTGCATGCAGTTTGGGAATCACTGAAGAAACTCTACATAAAGCATAATAGTAGCCTTAATTTTATCCCACCCCTCAATCAAAAGTTTCCTTGCTTAGATTACAAACGTTAAGCAAGACCCCCCCTCCCATACCCTAATATCTTCAGAAATAATTTTCTAACAACAAAACATAGTAAGCATTAAAAACAGTAAAATCAGTATAATAATAATAACAACATTCGATTTATATACCGCCATTCAGGACAACTTAATGCCCACTCAGAGTGGTTTACAAAGTATGCCATTATTATCCCCACAACAAAACACCCTGTGAGGTGGGTGGGGCTGAGAGAGCTCTGAGAGAGCTGTGACTGACCCAAGGTCACCCAGCTGGCTTCAAGTGGAGGAGTGGGGAATCAAACCCAGCTCTCCAGATTATAGAGTCCCACGCTCTTAACCACTACTACAAACTGGCTCCTATGGAAGCAGCTGAAATGCACTGGAATGACACTGGCCTAATTCTGACTTTCTGGGTTGTATTGCTGTGCAACAAAAGAAAAAGAACATATTTATAATTTCTGCTTTGGAGCAAAGGCTAAAGTAGAAAACTTCTCCTTTAATCTTCTATGTGCAGGGATTTTTTTTTTTTGTATAGTGGGTGGTTCAGTCCTGTTCAGTCATCCTTTCTAAAGTCTGAATCATAGTGTCCAGGTGTGGGCTTACCACCTCAGAACTAGGCCCTTTATCTTATACCTTGGACTTTATTCGGGACATGCTTCAGGAACACTCCCTCAACTCTGGAAAGAACACGTTTGTTAATAATGTTAAAGACGAACCATCCCCGTCCCTACAGCCACAGAGTAGAGCGGGTTCTCTGCCTCGCGGACTCTCGTCGGGGTACATGGCTGATCTGTGCTCCCCGTTTTAATTTCCGAGCATGCATTTTTGAATATTGTAACTAGAAGGCAAGCCTCCTTCAGCCTCCGCTGCGTTGTATATTCTGCTACTTAATGTGTTGTGATAGAAGCCAGCCTTTCACGTTTGTGAACCCTTTTGATAATTTTTATGGGAACAAGTTTGTTTTTATTGTGTGAACTTTCAATGCTGTTTGGAGCGGTTAGACTGCACAGATTTCAGGATGTGTGGTAGTCTGCCAGGACGTACAAAGACGGGTCTGTGCCACCTTCCTTTAGTGTCAAAATCTTTGCCCTCTCCCCAGATATTTATGAACTCCCAGCTTTAATATGTGCACTCAGTCTACTTGTCTCTGCCTTTCCCCCATATTTCATCTTAATAAAAAAAATCTTGCCCTGTGAGGCTTACAGATAATTCTAAAGGGAAAGCAAGCACTTGCTACAGCCTTCTTCCCTGCTTGAAGAAAGCTAGCATGTCAGAAATGATCTTTCTCCCTGATAGGTTAACTTTTCATATGTAGGAACTTGCTCATATTCAAACATGAAATTTATTTTAATTGTCCCCCCCTCCCCAACACACATACACACACACACATTTGGTTATTAGCAATTCGCTTGAAAGTTTTGGGTAAATAGCTGTGTTGGTCAGCAGCAGGGCTTTTTTTCTGGGAAAAGAGGTGGTGGAACTCAGGACCGCACAATGACGTCACTTTGGGTCAGCTGGAACAAGGGGGGAGTTTTTTTAAAGTTTAAATCGCCCTCGGTGAAAATGGTCACATGACCAGTGCCCCTGCCCCCCCTCTCCGATCTCCAGACAGTGAGGAGTTTAGATTGCCCTCTGCGCCGCTAGCGCAGAAGGCAATCTAAACTCCCTTCTGTCTGGAGATCAGGGGGCGGGGCCACTGGTCATGTGACCATTTTCAAGAGGTGCCAGAACTCCGTTCCACCACGTTCCAGCTGAAAAAAAGCCCTGGTCTGCAGTAAAAAAAAAAAACAGCATTTGAATCCGGTGGATTTGAGTCTTTTTGGTCTCTAAAGGTACCGCTGGAGTCAAATCCTGCTGCACTTAGATTTACTGAAATCAGGGATTTGAATTTTCAGGGGGTTTGGATTTGGATTCCCCCCCCCCCGTTTCCACTCAGCAACTTTGCAGATTTCCTCCTTAAGCAAATTCCCACTTGCCACCCCAACAGAAGAGGGAATCAAATGGTGAAATGAAATTTGAAATGTGGTGCTGGAGGAGAGTTTTGCGGATACCACGGACAGCCAAAAAGACAAATAAGTGGGCACTAGATCAAATCAAGCCTGAATTTTCCTGAGAAGCTAAAATGACAACACTGAGGCTTTCATACCTTGGTCACATCATGAGAAGACAAGATTCTCTGGAAAAGTCAATAATGCTAGGAAAAGTGGAAGGCCTAAAACGAGATGGCTGGACTCAATAAAAGAAGCTATGTCTTCCATTTTGCAGGATCTGAGCAAGTCTGTTAATGGATAGGACGTTTTGGAGGTCTTTCATTCATAGGGTCGCCATAGGTGGGAGACGACTTGACAGCACATAACACACACATTTTAGAGAGCAAAAGAAAGAGTTCAAGGATTTGGAGGTTTCTCTTAAAGGCTGTGTTTTACTACCTAATGGGGAAGATGCAGACTGTCAGAATGAGCAAATAGTGGACATTTGGGCTTTAGTTACACTGAGATGATAAGTCTCAGGGAAAGCTTATATGATTGAGTTCTGTTCCATGCAAAAGAATACCCTGCACAGAGAAAGCTAGTGTGTCAGGAAGAAGGCTGAGTTACATAGCAGGGTTTGATGTTCATCCTATGAGCCTGCAGTATGGAATGGCGTAGCCCAGACACAATTCTGCTGCCTGAGTGAGAAATGTATGTGATAAAGGCACTGTCCTGTCTTTGGTGTGGTAGGGCTTCACTGGCTCCTAATATACCCACCTACACGTAGCAAGACATCTTTTTAAAATCCAGTTGGTAAGAGAGAGTTCTCTGCTTTGGGGAGAAAGGGCAGAGTTAAGGGCACATCAGTAAAGGGCAAACTAACATGAAGGTGTCTTATTTAAAAAACAAGACAAAACAGGAAATCCTCCGTCACCTGCTCTCTCCACCCCTTTCCACCTTGCTTATACAGGCCAAGACAACTTTCCAAACAAAAGCCACCAAATTTATCCAGAATAAATATTAGCATTTAAAGTTACCTGAAAGACGAGCATCTGCAGCAAGCACCCGTCCCCTTTATTTTGAAGCCAAAGATGTTTCAAACTCTGTGGAAAAGAGGTCCTTTCCCCCCCCCCCCCCTTCTGGAAGGAGATTTTGCACTGTATTAAAAAGACTGACCTTGTGCTGGTGTTTGTAGAATTTTTTTTTTGCATGAATGTATATATGTATATAACTAACGGACGATTAGAATAAATGACATTTTTGTATTGGCTTGTAGCTTGGCATTTGTAGATTGAAGTTGTGTGTGTGTGTGCGGGGGCAGGGGGGGAGAGTTAAGCTGGCACCCCTTTCTACAACATTTTTTATTTTTCAACAATTTTTTGATTTAACAAATTTATCAACAGTAAACAAAAGTAAACAAGTTTTAACAGTACAGGTAAATTGGTAAAACAAAAACAGAGAGAGAGAGAGAGAGAGAGAGAGAGAGAGAGAGATTTGAAGTGCCTACATGTAGTCTACAATAAAACGTACATATTTGGAGAACCAAAAGTTTCACACTATTAAGGTTACAATAAGAAAGGGTCTATTGGATATTTTTTGCTGGGACCAATGTCTTCTGTAATCAAATGATCTAGTACTGGAAGCCAGTCTTCCCAAAAGTCTGATTGTATCATTGGCGATTCAGAACAACAGATTTGATATGTTACCTTCTCCATGTAATACTGGTCCCAAACTTTGTTAAACCACAGAGCTGGCACCCCTTTCTTTGTTGCCTTATCGTTCTCTGGAGTCCAGAGGAGCTGGGCATGAGTCAAGTGTGGGCCCAATGCCACCTCCATATGTTGGAGTTTGTAGCTTGCACTTAGAAGGCAGCTCACCAGCGCTGGTGGTTACTGCTGCACCTCAGAGGTTTTTCCGTCATAGCTCTGCCCTGACAGCATAGCTCTGAAAATGGAAGGGCCTGATTCAGTCCCAGAATCTCCTGTGAGAAGATCTCAGCCGCTATTGGAAAGACTTTTCCCTCCCTGCAGCTTTGGAGAGCTGCCCGTCCGAACAGACCTGCCTAAATTTGATACACTGAATGTTCTCGCTTGGGATAAGGCCATTTCACACATACACATTATTGGGTAAAGCACCTGCTTTCCATGTGGAAGGTAATTGGTTCAGTCCTCGATGTGTCCTGTGAAAAAAAAATTCATCCGTTCTCTGCCCGGGATCCTGGAAGGCTGCTGATAGACAGAGCTGTATGGACCACTGTTCTGGCTCTGTTGGGCAGCTTCATAGGTACATTGGAGGTGGAGAGTGCCCTCAAGTCATAGCTGACTTATGGCGACCCTTGGCGGGGTTTTCAAGGCAAGAGACTAACAGAGGTGGTTTGCCATTGCCTGCCGCTGCAGGGGGTTGGACTAGATGACCTTGAAGGTCTCTTCCAACCCTATGATTCTAAATGAACCCTAGTTTTCATTAGAGGTCTCCCATCCAGTTACTAACCACGGTTGACCCTACTTAGCTCCCGAGATCTGATGAGATTGGGCTTGCCTGGGCTATCCAGGTCAGGGCCATAGGTACGTTAACGCTTCCAAAGTCAACACAATTCCAAAGGCAGAGCCAGCAATCCTAAGTGTGACTGCACTGCCCCCCAAAGAGTTTTTCAGTCATAGCTTAGTGGTACAGCATCTGCTTTGAATGTGGAAGGGGCCCAGTTCAATCCCTGGAATCTCCTTTGAGAAGCTACATTAGAGCTTCCAAAGTCAGCACAATTCCAAAGGCAGAGCCTCTGCCCTTTCCCAGACTCAGCAGACTCCCAGATTTAGGAAGTGCTTAGGAAATGAGGAAACTACTTTCCGCAGGTCTCCGAGGCTTGGCCCAATTTACATTTAAAAAAAAATAAATAGAAAATTTCTGGTCCAGCTCCAAAAAACGTGCTGCAGGTGGCTTACATCATAAAAACAGAAGGCACCATAAAAGTTGCTAACAATAAAGAAACTATTAAAAACCCAGCCACAGCATAAAAACAGCTTAAAACAACCCGTTTAAAATGCGGTACTTGGGAGGGGCTCAGCCGCACCCCATCACCAAATGAGCCCTGGCAAGAGTGACTAGAGATACTGAAGTGGAACCCACACTGATTCGGTATTTCTTGCTGTGTGTGAAAATACAGCCAGTCTCAGGATGTTTGTGAAGTGAATGTGACCTACTTTGGAAAGAATCAGGGATTGCGATTTCATTGCGTACTTGGGAAAGCTTGACTACCGCATGCCGCTCTATGAACTCGAGGGGGGAAATGCGCTACAATTAGCATTGAATCGATTTTTGTCTTTATTTTGACTAAACGTCAGCTCTGGCTTTGTTTGAAGGAAAGCGCACAATTTAATCCAGAGCTGTTTGGGTATTTATTTTGAGCAAGTGTCACCTCCAACTTTGTTTGATTTGATGGCTTTATTCTTCATACTTTGCATGGAACTGCCTTTCTAAGTACATTTTGAATACCTGTACACACGGCTTTTTTTCTGGGAAAAGAGGTGGTGGAACTCAGTGGGTTGCCCTCAGAGAAAATGTTCACATGGCCGGTGGCCCCACCCCCTGATCTCCATGCGGCACGGAAGGCAATCTCAACTGCCCTCTGTCTGGAGATCAGGGGGCGGGGCCACCGGCCATGTGACCATTTTCAAGAGGTGCCGGAACTCCATTCCCCCGCGTTCCCCCTGAAAAAAAGCCCTGCCTGTACATCAGAAAATGGCACGAAAAAACTGGTTTTTGTAGCATTGCACAGAGCTGGCCCAATCACAAAGGCAACGCAGGCACTAGGGGTGCCAACTCTCGGATAGCAATTTCCTGGAGACTTGGGACAAATCCTGGAAAGGGTAGGGTTTGAGGAGAGACCTCAGAAGGGTAGCATGCCGTAGAGTCCACCCTCCAAAGGATAGTTTAGGGTAGAGATTTCAGGTGCCCACTGGTGGAAGGCAGTCTCCTAGCGGCTTAACTGCTTGCCTGCCAGCCACTGATGATCCGCGGGAGGTTTTAGGCTGCCCAGAGATCGTCTGCCACCGGCAGACACCCAAGGGACGTGCGAGGTGTGTGCACTCCCGGTGGATGCAACGAAGTCATCACTTCTGGAAGTAATATGATAGTGCAAGCACACGGAAGGCGCGAGGTGAGTGCTGGGTCTCCCCCACTCCCACCAGGAGGGGACCTAGCAACAAAATTCCTATATCTCGCTGTACCTGTGGAAAAGAACAACGTTTGGAATGGAACAACATTAAATTATTTGGACATTTTATTGTACTACAGGGGAGGGGTACCATTCACTTCCACCACCCCTTTTAGGCATTGTATATAAACAGCTCTACTTTTTCATTTTTCTATGTACCATTGTGTATTTAATGAGGAATATTGTATGCTCTAAATTATTCTATTTATGTATAATTATTGTAATTGATTGTACAAGTATTTATTGGGGGTCATTGAGCATTTGCCAGTATGATTGATTTGTACGATCTCTTTAAATGAGCTCCAGCCGACCTGAGAGGCCAGTTGGAAATTTGCACTTCTTATATTAAATTAGAGTTATTAATAACAATTGTATAAGCAGGGCTCATTTCAAGGGGGAACGCGCAGGAACGCAGTTCCGGCAGTTCCAAAACAGGTCACATGACCAGTGGCCCCACTCACCTGACTCTCAGCCATTTCAGACTGGATTGGGGCTGAAACAGCCCAGATCGGGCCTCTGACGGGTGGTGGATCACTCTCCCACTCAGCAGCAGCCCGATCCTGACCATTTTGGGCCCCTTTTCAGCCATTTTCAGCCCCTTTTTGCCATTTTGGGCCCAATTTTGGTCTTGAACGGCCAGGATTGGGTCCAAAACAGCCAGGACAGGTGATGTCAGGGGGTGTGGCATATGCAAATCAGTTATGCCAATGACACACTTCCGGCGATGGCAAGCGGAGTGGCATATGCTAATGAGCTATGCTAATGAGTTCCTCCCTCTCTTTTTCTACGAAATGACCCCTGTGTATAAGGGTGTATCGGAGTATTGTGTTAATTACGGGAACAAGGTTCTTCTGCAGGTTAGTTTCAACCCGTAATTGCCCTCATTGTCATTAGCCGCCAGGTGGTGGCTGGAGATCTCCTGGAATCACAACTGATCTCCAGCTGACAAGAGATCAGTTCCTCCGGAGAAAATGGCTGCTTTGGAGGGTGGACTCTATGGCAATATACTCTGCTCAGGCCCCTTCCCCTCCCAAATCCCACCCGTGCCAAGCTCCACCCCCCAAAATCTCCAGGAATTTTCCAACCTGGAGCTAGCAACCGTACCCTACAGCATCCTGCTCGAGGCAGCTTACAGTTAAAAACCACAGTATGTACCCAAGCCATTAAACACAAGCCGTGTAAAAACTGTCCATGTAACAGAGCAGACTGTTAAAAAGCTGGTCAGATAAAAATCTTGGGATGGTGATGTGTGTGTGTGTGTGTGTGTGAGAGAGAGAGAGAGAGAGAGAGAGAGGTCAAGCCACAGCTGACATGACCCCATAGTTTTCAGGGCAACAGACTAAGAGCCAAGCTACAAGTGACGCCTTACACAGGTTGGACACTAGTCGGCTTCCCTCAAGTTTTGATGGGAAATGTAGGCGTCCTGGTTTTACAGCTTGGCTCTCCATTACAGCTGCAAGACCAGGACGCCTACATTTCCCATCAAAACTTGAGGGAAGCCGACAAGTGTCCAACCTGTGTCAGGCCTCACTTGTAGCTTGGCTCTAATAGAGGTGGTTTACTATCGCCTGCCTCTGCAACCCCGGACTTCCTTGCTTGTCTCCCATCCAAATACTGACCGGGGCCAACCCTGCTTAGTTTCTGAGATCTGATGAGATCGAGGAACCTACTTTTGCTGGTTTCCTGTTGTTAAAATCTTTTGAAAGCGCGCTGTACATTTTTAACATCCTTAAAAAGAATACGACAGCCGCACTGGTTGAAACAACATACCTATTTCAAGCAATCTTGACCCCAAAATCTTTTCCTAGCATGGCACAATACTGGAAAAGTCTTGCCTTGCTTGGCTCCCTCTCAGACACAAGAGGGCACCTGTATACCAGCCAACGTTGTTAAAGAAAAATGGGACAGATGATACCTTGCCACCTGCTCTCGTTTTTTTATTAAGATGCTTTCAGCATGTTTTTTCCCTGCGGGTCATAGAAAATATCAGCAAAGAATTGTATAGGCTTTCAAGGGGCACGCTATCTATTGAATGCATTTTTATCTAGCCCTTCTTTTGAGGAGATCCGGGCGGAGTACTTTTTTGGTGGTCTTTTTATCTTCACAACTACCATGCGAAGTAGGTTAGCGTGACAGAGTCCACCCAACACAAGACTTTGGCCACAAGGCACGTCTGGGTTTACTTGGACTTGACTTGCACGTCCCTCAGTCAGATGGCAGCTATGAGGGAAACTTATTTCCCAGGCATCACAGATAGATCAAGATGGGTAGCTGGGTTAGTCTGTCTGTAGCAGTAGGAAAGAGCAAGGGTCCAGTAGCACCCGTAAGACGAACAAAATTTATGGCAGAGTATGAGCTTTCGTGTGTCACAGCTCACTTCTTCACAGGCAGGGTTGCCAATTCTGGGTTGAGAAATTCCTGGAGATTTGGCGATGGAGCTTGGGGGAGGGCAGGGTTTGGGGAGGGGCTGGAGCTCAGCAGTTTATAAGGACATAGAGTCCACCCTCCAGAGCTGCTGTTTCCTCCAGGGGAACTGATCTTTATCATCTGGAGATCAGTTGTAATTCTGGGTGGTCTCCAGGCTCCACCTGGAGTCTGGCAACATTAATCACAGGGCCCAATTTGAATTGGGACTGAGGCATGAGGGAAGAGCTTCTGTCTTCCCTCCCTTGCCATTTTCCCAACCTGAAATGGCTATGAGGTTTACCCTCTATATGGAGGGGAGGTACATGAAATTGTGTATAGGGTGCCGAATGCCCTCTGCAAACAGTGCCTCTAGATTATTCTTAAAAGCAGAGGAGCGTATCAGTGAAAATGCTGGCAAATTTAGCCCATGTTGCAACCAACTTCATTTATCTTTAAAAGCCTTCGCATAACTAGAAGGTCTCTTTCTCAAAGAGAGAGGGAAGAGGTTGAGGATAAAAGACTGAAGTCTCAAAACAAAACAAAATTAATGGGCTGCATGCCCTACAGGCCCGCAAGATTGCTTTGTTCTGGGGGATGCTTGATGTAAGCATGAGAATTTCTGCTTTTCGTTCGCTTAAAAAGGATGTTTTGTTCTCCTCTCCCGGTGATGAAGAAAATATGGCAAGTATGCTTCGGAAGCCGGCAGTGCGACTTTGATGCTGTCATGATCAGAGCGTAACTTCCCAAATCTAGTTCACTGTTTATATTAACAGTTAAAGTATTTTTTTTTTCACTCATATATTGAGTGCTGAGCATGTTTTTGCGGTTGCACAGAATATTGGACCGTGCTTTTTTCAGAGAAGCAGTGTTATCAATTAATTAATTGATTGTTTGATTGATTAATAATCTATCTATCTATCTATCTATCTATCTATCTATCTATCTATCTATCTATCTATCTATCTATCTATCTATCTATCCAATTCAACTTATACCCCCATCCTTTCTGCATGCGGGTTCAGGGCCGCTTCCCACAAATATAACAATACAATAAAACATTATTACAAATAGCATAAAAACCAACGTTAATACACAATTATACCAACAGCATAAAAATCCAGGCGCCACCAAACAATTCTGGCCACTACAGAATCAACAGGGTAGCTGTAAAAGAAGGGTGTGGCGGTCAGAAGAGGGGACAAAAAGCTGGCCCCTAGTCAAAGGCCCAGTGGAACAGCTCCGTCTTGCAGGCCCTGTGGAATTGTAAAAGGCCCCGCAGGGCCCGGATCTCCATTGGGAGAGCAGAAAAGTCCCTGGCCTAGTTGAGGCCAGCCGAATATCCCTCGGTCCGGGGACCATAGGCTGTTTATCCGCAGAGCGCAATGCCCTGTGGGTGGCATAATGGGAAAGGCTGTCCCGTAGGTATGCAGGTCCCAGTCCATGAAGGGCTTTAAATACTGACTAGTACCTTGAACTGGACTCGAAGTAGTCGGCATGTCAAACTAGAACTCGGCCAGGCTCAAATCCCAACATCACCCGTTTTGGTCCAGGCATTCTCTCCCAGCCCAGCCTACCTCACAGGATCGTTGTACAGAGCACGCTGAGCTATTGCTTTAGTGCGCTGGCATAAATCTGTGCCATGATTTGCATGTGGATTCCTGGCAACTGTTCAGCTCTGTTACTTCCCATTCACCGAAACATCTTTAAGAAGCCCTTAAAAAAACTTTGTCCAGCATTCCCTTCACAGACTGGTGATTCTAGCACCTCACATCTCCCCAAAAGACCTTAAGTTAAAGATTTCATTGACTCTCTTAAAGATCCCTGCACTGTTCTCCACTGAGCCACATTCAGTTCCAGAGGTAAGAGTTGCAGACCCCTGGGTCAGAGCATCATACCAGGAGACAAGAGACTTTGTTTCAAATCCCTGTTCTGCTATGAAGCTCTGAGGGTGGCCTAGGGCCCATCAGGCACACCTACCTCGTAGGGTGGTTGTGAGGATACAAGAGGGCTGAAAATCAGGGATGGAAAGTAAGTTTTGCCTTGAATGAGGGGAGGTGGGGAGAGAAAATCCTATTTCCTACATTAAAGGGGGGAAAAACTGCAGCAGTTTAAAAAGTGATATTTATAGTAACTAGAATTTCCTGCCAGTGAAATATACAAAGTGAAAAAAATGAAAAATGGATGGCCACTTTGGGAAAGGATAATTGCATCCTCCTGCTGTAAGAGCCAGTTTGGTGTAGTGGTTAAGAGTGCGAGACTTTAATCTGGAGAACCGAGTTCGATTCCCCACTCCACTTGAAGCCAGCTGGGTGACCTTGGCTCAGTCACTTAAGAGTGGCACGACTTTAATCTGGAGAACTGGTTTGATTCCCCACTCCTCCACTTGAAGCCAGCTGGGTGACCTTGGGTCAGTCACTTAAGAGCGGCAGGACTCTAATCTGGAGAGCCGGGTTTGATTCCCCACTCCTCCACTTGAAGCCAGCTGGGTGACCTTGGGTCAGTCACTTAAGAGCGGCAGGACTCTAATCGGGAGAGCCAGGTTTGATTCCTCACTCCTGCACTTGAAGCCAGCTGGGTGACCTTGGGTCAGTCACAGCTCTCTCAGAGCTCTCTCAGCCCCACCCACCTCACAGGGTGATTATTGTTGTGGGGATAATAATGACATACTTTGTAAACCGCTCTGAGTGGTTGTTAAGTCATCCTGAAGGGCGGTATATAAATCGAATGTTATTACTACTACTATTATTAAGAAAGACTAACATTAGGTTTGGAGAGAAAGCAACATCTATTTTCTCCATCACATTTCACACAGATCCATCTTATTCACTGTCAAGTTTTCATTTTTGTTTCTCTTTTAGTTCTGGCTTTCTTTTCGCAGGACTGGCATTTCAGTCACCTTGAACCTTGCAAAGGCGTAGCCAATGCAGCCCTTTCTCCACCTCAAATTGATTGCTTCTCTGTTTGATGTTCATTTGGCCGGAACATGTGAATAATTCAGGGCCAAGAAAAGGTCACCCAAAGTTTCCGCTACCAGCAAGATTGTTTAGCATCAGGGCCCCGATCCTGGACAGCACCTAAGCGCCCCACCCGGTGATCTGCTTAACTGAACTGCAGTCCAGTCTTCCTCACGTCTGACCTGAAACGACCTCTCACTACGGCATGACAATCTGCCCGTCTTCCCCACAACTTTAAAAACTGCCATTCCCAAAGTAATATAGCCAGGAGAGAATTGCAAGCGTGTCAAGAGAAATCAATCAAGCTGTCAATCACAGAGTTAAAGGCTTCATTTTTAATTGAGATCCTTTTCAAGTCCCAAAACCTGACTCTGTGCTGCCTGTTCAAATTGAAGTGTAAAGCCAGCGCAAACACTCGTGGAAGCGGAGTGAGAACACAACATGAAGTTGTCTTACACTGACTCAGAGCCTTGGTCCATCAAGATCAGTGTTATCTACCCCCAAATTAGCAGCAGCTCCCCAGCCTCTTAAGGCCTTTCACATCATCTACTACCTGACTCTTTTAAATGAGAGATGCTGGGGATTGAACCAGGGACTTTCTGCATGCGAAGCAGATGCTCTACCACTAATCCACAGCCCGTCCCTTGCAGCTTTGCAGGTTCTATTGGCCTTCTGTATCACATGAGCTATGGTGAGCTGCAAGCTGCAATACCATCTTCAGCCATCCTCCATGGTGGCGCTGTAGTATAGCACAGAGAAGGGTAGAGTCCACTCCTTTCCCCTAGGAAGGCATCGAAGTCCTTTCTGCCAGGGTCCTTCACCTTTCACACCTTCCCATCTTTTTCCATAAGAGGCAAAGCTCTTAAGTTCCTTTCAAGGCTCTACTGGGTGGGAAAAGAATACCCTTGTTTTTTTTCCCTTTTACACATTTGTAGGGAGGGGGTCTCAGATGCTTTGCTAATGAGATAGGGACCATAGACTTCACCACTATGTTGCCTTACATATTATCTGTTGCTTTAAATATGTACTCCTATAGTACCTGTACCTGTGCTTCATATTGTCTAATGTCAGTCCTAGAATTGATTATGTTCTGTATCAGCGTTTCTTCAATTCTCTATTGGATCCTTGCTAATGCTACGTCTTTATAGACTTCTATTTATTATCCTATGGCATTGTTTATGGAAATGGCGACACTGTATGGAAATGTCCTTGATACTGCTTGGAAATGTCCTTGATACTAATTGTACTTATCTCACACTATGTAATCCGCCTTGAGTCTCAGTGAGAAAGGCGGACTATGAATGACATAAATAAAAAGAATAAAATTATAACTAATCCCCCGACTACAGAGACCAGTTCCCCTGTAGGAAATGGCAGCACTGGAGGATGGGCTTTTTGGCATCATGCCCTGCTTTTCCCCAAACTCCGCTTCCCCAGTCTCTGTCCACAAATCTCCAGGAATTTTCCAACCCAGAGTTGGCATGGATCTCTTGGAAGGGGGGGCTTCGACATTTGCTGGAAGAGGGGAGGGTAGGAAGCATTTACATACTCAGGCTTTAAATACTGGGCGCTCTGACCTGGCTAGCCCAGGTGAGCCTGATCTCGTCAGATCTCAGAAGCTAAGCAGGGTTGGCCTTGGTTAGTAATTGGATGGGAGACCTCCAACAAAGAGCAGGGTTGCAGAAGCAGGCAATGGCAAGCCACCTCTGTTAGTCTCTTGCCATGAAAGCCCCACCAGGAGTCACCATAAGTCAACTCTGACTTGCGGGCACTCTTCACCACTACCAAGTGCTGGGAACTTGGGAGAGCCATCAATGAGCTCGGGGTGCTCGAGAGCTATTAATGTCTTCTGTTTCCCGTTCTTGTGCTGACAGAAAAGCCTGCTAAAACGAATGTGGAATGAAATGCAAATGGAATCCATTTCTCCACAACACTCCTGAAGCCTGACTTCCCTCACAGGGTTAACAAACTGGAGGAGGGAAGAATCAAGTCTCCTTGGAGGAAGGGCAGAATAAAAATGTGGAAAAGAAAGAATTTCACCAAGTTCCTGCAATTTGACCCTATGCTACTGTAACAAAGAATGAAAAAGAAAATATTAAGGGAAGTCACTATTTTGTGAGTTAACTTAGAACCAGGGCTCATTTCGAGGGGGAACGCGCAGGGACACAGTTCTGGTAGTTCCCCAAAGAGGTGACATGACAGGTGGCTCTGCCCACCTGACTCTCAGCCATTTTGGGCCCGTTTCGGCCTGGATTGGGGCTGAAATGGCCCAGATCAGGCCTCTGATGGGTGGTGGATCACTCTCCCGCTCAGCAGCGGCCCGATCCTGACCATTTTGGGCCCCTTTTCAGCCATTTTCAGCCCCCTTTTGCCATTTTGGGCCCAATTTCGGCCCTGAATGGCCAGGATTGGGTCCAAAACAGCCAGGATAGGTGATGTCAGGGGGTGTGGCATATGCAAATCAGTTATACTAATGACACACTTCCAGTGATGTCAAGGGGCATGGCATATGCTAATGAGTTATGCTAATGAGTTCCTCCCGCTCTTTTTCTATGAAATGACCCCTGCTTAGAACTAAGCTATAAGAGATGAATTAGAGGAGGAGGAACACATGGAGTTGCAATGTTAGCCAGGAAGCTGAGTTTCAAAAGAGATCTGAAGGCTTTGTCAATTTCCCCTCTCTAAGGAGCTGCTCAGAGGGTTTGTTAATTTCCTCTTTGCCTCCCAAAGGTTATGTCAGTTTCACCTCCCCTTCTAGGAGGCAAAGAGGAAATTAACAAACCCTCTGAGCAGCTCCTTAGAGAGGGGAAATGGACAAAGCCTTCCGATCTCTTTTAAAACTCAGTTTTCCAGCTAACATTGAGAGTCCCTTCACATGCTCCTCCTCATGTAATTCGCCTCTTGTAGCTTGGCTCTTATACTTCCTTTAGAGTTTAAAAAATCCCAAACTACTCGAGGGCTTTGGTCACATCCAAACACATTTTGATTTAAATGATATATGCAGGGCATTTTCCCAGCAGTATGTGCTGGTACACAGTACTAGTACCTCTTTCTGCTATAGAGCTACCTCTTTCGACTGGCAGGGTTGGGCCCACAAGATGGTGAACAGTACCAGGGTCTTTTTTTAAGGGAAAAAAAAAGACTGGATGTATGTATCTATAGGGTTAAGTGATAGATGGTTAAACAACTAAAAAAATATTTCATGGGTGGATAGCCCTGACAGAAATACACAATATTTGGATGATGGAATTGTCTGTTGTGCCTCACCCCCATTTTCAGTGGGGAATCAAAGTGCTTCCATGTCTGGATCAGGGCCCCTTTGGAATGTCCTGCAGCCCCCCCCCCCTTCTGAGTTCGCGTGGAGAGGCATCCCAGTGCTGTTGATTGGGCTATGCAGGGATTGGCTGCAGGCAGGTTTGAATACGTTGCCTTAATTGATTTGTTCTCCGTGCTCCTCAGAGCCCCAAATCCAATATCCAGAGCCGCTGGCAACCCTCCAGCTTAGATCAGCTGTGACAGACTCCGCTGCAAGATTAAAGCCATTTGTCAATCAGCCGCTGCAGAGAAGCCATTTATCTGTTGAGAAATGCACACCTCCAGCAAAGGTAAAGGCCATGACATTTCCCGGGCTGTGCGTGCTCCTTTCCTAGGGCTGTGTGCGGATGCCATGGGTGGTTAAATGACAGGCGGGCTCACCCTTGGTATTTACGGCTCGTTTGGATAATGTGTCTGTAGATGTGTGGGCATTTTGCGCTTCCGACAGGGGAGCTGGCCCATCCGTTCTGTGGAAGAAGGAGGATCAACTGTGGCGGCAATTGGACCACAACTGTGGCGGCAATTGGCTGCAAAGCTGAGAATGTGGCTGACAGAGGGCAGGGTTGCCAGCTCAAGTTTGGAAAGTGCCTGGAGATTTGGGGGGGTGGAGCCTGGAGAGGACAGAGTTTGGGGAAGGACCTCAGCGGGGTCTAAAGTCATGAAATCCACCCTCCAAAGCAGCCATATTCTCCCGGGGGAACTGATCTTTATGGGCCTGGAGATCAGTTGTAATTCTGGAAGGTCTCTAGCCACTACCTGGAGGTGGGCAACACTAGACAGAGGTCATATGTTGAATACTTTCTGCACAGAAAAGCTCTGTTGATGTGGCCCATCAGAGCGGGGTCTTTAGGTCTCTCCCCCTCTCTCTTTGATCTGCTAATTTTTCACATATAGGGGATTCATTTTTATGTGGGGAGGGGAGTGTTTAAAACCTGATCTCCCTCTTACCTCTCTATTACTTCATTTAGTATAATGGTTGAATTGAGTCTGAGTTGGATTTGGTTGAATTGTCTTTCAAGGCCTGATCCACTGGCCAATCAGGGGAGGGGGGGATTTTGGCTAAACTTCCTTCTTGATTATTCTGAGAATATCATGATTATTGTAGGAAAGGGGAATCCCCCCAAATTCTTTTTTTAAATTGCACTTCCCCCAAGTCTGAAATCCTAAATAATTCAGTCTTGTTGCTGAAGTAGAAGCAATTAAATAAGAACCCTCTATTGTTTCATTTTTTAAAAGTTTCTGAATTTGACATACAGCGCAGATCTCTTTGGTTCTGAATAGAGATGGGCACGAACCTGGGGAAAAAATGAACCATGCGGTTCATGGCTTATTGTGTTTCAGGAACCATGAACTTCCACGAACTTCCCCCAGTTCGCAAACTGGTTTGTTTGGTTGTGAAAATGTCATTTCTGGGTCAGCAAAACGACACTTCTGGGTCAGCAGAAGGTCTGCAGAAAGCCCATCCCCCGTCTCCTAGGAAACTGATTGATTGACACCAGGCTGCCTGCAGTGACGAACCGAAAAACGAACAAACGAACTGGCCTAAAGTTCGCGGTAGTTCATCAGAAATGGGCTCTGATGAACCGCCAGTTCGCAAACCATGAACCGGCCCAGTTCATGCCGAACTTTGATTCATATTTTGGTTCTTGTCCGTCTCTAGTTTTGAATGTTTAAAGCTGCCTTATACTCAGACAATTAATCTCTGTAGCTCAGTATTTATTTGCTTCCTTTATACCCTGCCAGTCTTCCCAATGGAGACCAAAAGTGGCTTACATTATTATCCTCTCCCTCATTTTATTGTCACAACAACCCTGTGAGGTAGGTTAGGCTGAAAGCCTGCGACTGGCCCAAGGTCACCCAGCACACTTTTATGACAGTGTACAGATTCAAACCATTGCTGGGCATGATGATGCCACTTCTGGAAGTGATGTCATTGCACTCACTGGGAGCATATGTGTGCTTTGCGCACACTTGAGAGCATCAGTGGGATAAGTTCTGGGTCTCCTGCCTCCCATCGGGAGGTTAAGGGGAGCTGGCCACCCTACTCGTGGAAATTTAGGGGTGGAATATGTCAAGGCAGGAATTGGGGAGGAACCTCAGCCAGGTGATAATGCCATATAGTCTATCCACCAATTAGCTATTTCCTCCAGGGGAATTGATCTCTGTTGTCTGGCGATAAGTTGTAATTCTAGGTGATCTCCAGTCCCCAGCTGGAGACTGGCACCTCCTAACTGCAGCACTCTCTGAAAATGCCCTTCATGCCCAACTCTTCTCTCATATTTGTTGGTTTCCCCTTTATTCTCACTGGCAAAGGCGCAGCTGAATGGATGGAAAGGGAAAATCTAGACATTCGCTTTCCACACTCCAGGTTCCGTAATACAGAGAAGAGGCCTTTTCACACACAGCTGGCTCTTCCGTTGTTTGACCTTTTCACTTTAAAAATATGCAAGTCTTCCGCCCCCTTTCAAACACCAACCACCACACAGAGAAACTCGTTGCAATTAGCACAACTGAGCCAAATCTAGAACTTTATTGCATGTCATCTGCTAAATACTACTGCATGTTGTCAGTTATCTTTTGCCAAGGCTGGCCAATATTGGTCTAGAATCATATATATTGCCAGATGCCAAATACTGGCAATATTCAGCAAACGTCGCCATTCACAAATTGTTCGGGGGAGAGAAATTTTTGTCCGTCTTATCTAATGCAGGAGCCACAGAGAACCTTTGCTCGGACTTGCTGCCATAGAACATTGCAAATTTGTAAAACTAAATCCTTCCCCCGTTTCCCAAAACACAGTCTGTGCTTATGCCTGCGGGTCTCTTTCTGATTCAAGCCAAGCCTGCTTGTAGCATTATGGCACAAATCAGGGAGAGAGATTTATTTCCCTGCCAGACAAAGGCCACCTGCTTCTTTGGCAGACTCAATGGACAGAATATGAAACTGTCAGTTCCGATGAATTTGCCCGGGCAATTAAATATCCCAGTAATCACCACTGCTCTGACGCCTGAAAGCCAGAAATCAACAGTCACTCCGAGAAGTTAAAGAATTTTGCTAGGAAACATGAGGTCAGTAGATATATCATCTGCTCTGTGCGGGCTTTGAGCTCCCTGTGGTGGATTCTCCTATTGCCCTTGGGACCGGATACAGCCTCAGTGTCTCCTGTGTGGGAAATGGGGACATGATTTCTAGAATGTCTTCAGTGCTCCATTCCTTAATAACATGCTGCATATATGCTTATTACTGTACGTGTGACTTGAAGTGCAGTTTACAGCTGGACTCACTTGCCTGAGCTATCTGTTTCAGAAAAAAAGAGGCAAACCTCTCGGAGGGAACAAAACCGTACACTTAACAACAATTTAACAAAAAAATTTAAAACAATTTTTATGGCTATTGCTCAGTAATTTTTAAATATTGTGCTGTGCTTTAGAAAAAAGTTTTGCACGACATCGCGCAAAACTCGTGCGAGAAAATGCGATATTTCGCATTTTCCACGCAAGATGGCGTGACGTTCCGGAGGCAGGTAAGCCGTCTGGAAATGGCCCAGGTGAATGTGGATCCTTCCAAAGCTTGTAGAAAATTAATTTCTTTTGCCGTGTTTTCTTTTGGGTGTGAGGAAAGAATTCCACTGAAAGCAGTCCAAATAGCTTGACTTGCTCAACACAAGCGTAGTGTAATAAAGCTTCTTATCTCGAACCACATGTGGGAAGTGTAATCATTTACAGCTGACTGAGGACAGAGCTGGGCGTAGCCTAACGGGCGCGTGCCAGCATTCTTATCCCATTTTGTATTAATCACTTTTTCAAAGGCTTATTATTTATCAATCTATCAAGAAATAATAATGACACACACATCAAACAATGCCCTATACAAGAATCTCATCCCCCACCAGTGTGCTGCCAGAGAATCACACCTCATCTACTCAATTGTTTGAAATTTTGTTGTTAAATTGTCGTTAAGTGTACGCTTTTGCTCCGAGAGGTTTGCCTCTTTTTTTCTGAGTTGGTTCGGAGGTGTCCCCCAGTAGTTGCGTTATCTGTTTGGCAGTCCATTTAAGTTTTAGAGGTGTGCTTGAGAGATCTGTGCTGGCCTTGTGGGGATGACATCTCTTGGAGATGAAGGGTTTCTAAGCATGTACAACTGCCGTGTGCCAGATTTTCTCTGAGTTCTCGTACCCGAGCCATCGTCTGGTGACTGGCACCGGTAGGCACCTTGGAGATCTAATGAACAAGCACTTAATTTTGCAAGCCGATCCTGTTTCTAGAGCACCGGAGTGCCGTTTCTATATCCAGCTGGGATCAGATGGAGCGAAAATCTTCATTACTTTAGCCTCCCCATTTAATTTCTCCTCCTCTTCATAAAACTCCACTTGGACCTCATTTGCCGCAAGCCTCACAGATAGAAGGTAAATGAAATTTATTTAAAATGTGCACTGATCAGATTTCATTGCAATAAAATGGGCTGGGCAAAGAGCCATAAGTCTGTGGGAGGGAAGTGGCTAGAGAGTTTATCTACTGGATTTTTATCCCGTCCTTCTTTCAAAGAGCTCTGGGCAACGGAACTGGTTCTCTCTTCCTCCATTTTATCCTGGCAAGAGCCTGTGAAGTAGCTTACACTGGCTGAAATTTGACCCCTGGACTCCTCCTGATCCAGAACTCTAACCACTACACCCAAGGCTTTTTTTCAGCTGGAACGCAGTGGAACAGAGTTCCGGAACCGCTTGAAAATGGTCACATGGCTGGTGGCCCCGCCCCCTGATCTCCAGACAATCTCAACTCCCCTCTGTCTGGCGATCAGGGGGCGGGGCCACCAGCCATGTGACCATTTTCTCTAAGGGCAACCCACTGAATTCCATCACCTCTTTTCCCAGAAAAAAAGCCCTGACTACACCACACCTCCTAGGTAGGCCAAAATGTCAGTTTGGAACCAAGCTGCTGGCATGATCAGGCAATAATTTGTATCCCCCTCAGTCAGTTAATGACTTAGATTTTGATGGTGTTTGTTTGTTTTCCTTCATTTATACCCTGGCTTTCCCCCTGAAGTGGCATACACCATTCCCCTCTCCTTCATTTTATCTTCACAGCAATCTTGTGAGGTAGGTTAGGCTGAGCATATGTGACTGGCCCAAGGTCACCTAGAAAGCTTCTGTGGCAGAGTGGAGAGAAATGTTGTTTGCTTCAGGTTTGCAACCAACAATTGGTTTTCTTTCTCCTGCATGTGTAATGCAATTGACTGGGCCCCAGTGTTAATTCTTGCTGCCCAGGATTAATCGTGCGTTCCTTTTTCTCCGGTGCCGGGCCTGGGTTCTAATTGCAAGCTGCCGATCGAATTGTGTCAAGCAATTTTTGCAAAGAGCAAATGCTGTGAGTTCCCCCCCCCCACACACTTTTGGAAAATTAATCCATAAAAGGGGACTCCCTTTCCTTTTAACGGGAGACTAATTGAATCCAATGACTGGAGATGGCAGCGTTTAATGGCGTGTGTTCCAATTCCTACCCGCATCGACAGTAATCGTATTAGAGTGTTTATGCATCAAACAAACGATCAGTGATATTCAGAACCATGAATGTGAGATTGACATACTGTGCTAAATGGAGCATCCTTGTTCAGGTGCCACTGAGTGCCAGTTCTTCTGGGCAGTCAAAGAGAAGAAGAGGCTTTGGTCTTGTGGGCTTTTCAGGGGCATCCTTTTTCACTGCATGAAAAAGGATGTTGGACAAGACAGAACCAGGGCTTTTTTTCAGCTGGAACGCGGGGGAATGGAGTTCTGGAACCTCTTGAAAATGGTCACATGGCTGGTGGCCCCGCCCCCTGATCTCCAGACAGAGGGGAGTTGAGATTGCCCTCTGTGCTGCCGAGTGGCGCGGAGGGCAATCTCAACTCCCCTCTGTCTGGAGATCAGGGGGCGGGGCCACCGGCCATGTGACCATTTTCTCCGAGGGCAACCCACTGAGTTCCACCACCTCTTTTCCCAGAAAAAAAAGCCCTGGATAGAACATTGGTTGGATCCAGCAAGCTTGTTCTTGCGTCTTGAGTATAGGAAGCCGATGGGCCAGTTTGGCTGCAGATGCGGAAGGGTAACTTAGTGGTGTTTCCTCAGCAGTAGGTTGGTCAGGCTCCACCTGGCGTATTGTGTGCAGTTCTGGAGGCCTCACTTTGAAAAGGATGTGGACAAACTGGAACGGGTGCAGAAGAGAGCAGCCAGGATGCTCAGGGGCCCGGAGGCCAAGCCCGATGAGGAGACCGAGGGAACAGTTTGGAGAAGAGGAGGTTGAGGGGAGACATGATTGTTCTCTTCAAGTATTTAAAAAGCTGTCACTTAGGGGAGGGGAGGGAGCTGTTTCTATTGGCAACAGATGATAGGACTCGAAACAATGGGTTTAAACTACAGGAGGGAAGATATCGACTGGACATTAGGAAAAACTTCTTTACATTAAGAATAATTCAGCAGTAGAATCGGCTGCCTAGGGAAGTGTTGGGTTCCCCCTCATTGGCAGTCTTCAGGGAGCGGCTGGACGAATACTTGTCAGGGATGCTTTAGGCTGTTCCTGCATTGGGCAGGGGGTTGGACTAGATGGCCAGGACCCTTCTAACTCTTCTAGGATTCTATGACGTTGCATGTCAGTCCCTGGCAGGTAGATCCCTCCGTCCCTCTCCAGTGAACACACCTGGGTTCCAATCGAAAAGGCTTTATTCAGGATTTTACAGTTCCGGTCTGAACTCCATCACGGAGCTTGACAGAAGTGACAATTCAAAACAAAAGGTCAATGTTATACTTGAGTTTTCCCGCGTTCCAGCAACGGTTACGTTTTGGTGTGCAGGTTTACACTGGTTCTGTGAGAACCCATTATAGTTATTTTTTAAAATTTATTATTTATTTATTTATTTTATTCGATTTATACCCCGCCCTCCCCACAGATGGGCTCAGGGTGGCTAACAACATTAAAAGATACATTAAAATCACAAAAACATAAAATCAATAATAATTTTTTAAAAATCATTAAAATAGTCCAGGAGCAGGCTATTTAAACAAATATTGGGAGTCCGTATACGGGCATAGCAGATGGCTGAGGGCAGCCCCAGAAGAAGTGGTGGTCTTAGATGGAAGAAGGGAGACACCCGCTGGCACTCAGCCAAAGGCCTGGTGGAACATCTCCGTTTTACAGGCCCTGCGGAACTGTAACAGGTTGCGCAGGGCCCGGATCTCCAGCGGGAGAGTGTTCCACCAGGCCAGGGCCAGGGCAGAAAAAGCCGTGGCCCTGGTTGAGGCCAGACGGATGTCCTTTGGGCCGGGGACCACCAGGAGTTGCTTGTCTGCAGAGCGCAACACCCTGCAGGGGACGTAATGGAAGAGGCGGTCCCTCAGGTATGCAGGTCCCAGTCCGTGAAGGGCTTTAAACACCAAGGTTAACACCTTGAACCGGATCCTGAACTCCACAGGAGCCAGTGCAGCTAAGCAGTGAGTATACAATACTAGACTCCCAGCATCTGGGCAAAGTAACAAATGCAGGCGCCTGGAGTCTCCAAGGTCGTCTCTAGCTCGGAGAGGCATAGTTCTGTGAGATAACAGGGGGGCCCATCCTGTCTGGAGGAATAACAGTTATAATATGGAAAGAACATGGCTAAGGAGAGAATACAACAGGTTAGCATTAGACATTCAATATACTGTGGCATTAGTGACGTAACAATCGTGGCAGGGCTGTACACAGCACACAGAGGTATCAGACTGGCTCTTTGGAATCACCTGGTTTCCTGGACCAGAAGTTTTTCGGGCTACCATTCCTGCTTGAACAGCCAGAGGTTCTTCTTCAATGCAGTAACCTGCTGTGGTATGAAATGACTCCTAGTTCTTGCCCTGAAGCACCTAACATGCTCCTATGATAAGGTTCAGGTTGCTAACAGAGTCCATCTGGTGCCACATCCCATTGATACTCGATTCCTAGAAGCCCCTGTAAAAAGGAAGAAGGAAGAGAGAGGAGTGTGAATGGAAACTGGAAAACGGTATGGAAAAAATATCAACCGAAAGCTGGCTTCAGCCATCTTGTTTCCATCTGAGCGCAGCCAGTGGTGACCATCTTGTGGCACCATGCGGGGAGGGGAGCTCTTTGAGTTGAAAGGCAGAAGAAATCTCTTCCAGGTTATTTGCCCTTCTGAAATTAGTGTAAGAACGTTTCCAGATCAGATTCTGATCACTTGCTAAATGCACACTCTCAGCATTCATTTCAATTTAGACAGCTCCACCGTGGGCCCTCTCTCTGGCTCACACAAATGTGTCACAGAATGTTGGCTTTTGAAAAAAGAGATTGTTTTAAAGGTAAGTTTGGACTTAGGGTATTATATGTAATACTTATATAGAGAAAATTGGCAATTATTCCTAATTTCTTTGGGTTTTTTTCTTTTTTGGTAGATACCGGTTTTTCTTTTCTTCTTCTTTGTTTGTTACATGAGCCCCATGACGCAGAGTGGTAAGCGGCAGTACTGCAGCCCAAGCTCTGCTCACAACCTGAGTTCGATCCTGGCGGAAGCCGGGTTCAGGTAGCCAGCTCAAGGTCGACTCAGCCTTCCATCCGTCCAAGGTCGGTAAAATGAGTACCCAGTTTCCTGGGGGTAAAGTGTAGACGACTGGGGAAGGCAATGGCAAACCACCCTGTAAAAAGTCTGCCAAGAAATTGTCGTGATGCGACATCCCCCCATGGGTCAGTAATGACTCGGTGCTTGCACAGGGGACTACCTTTACCTTGACCTTGACTTTCTATTAATTTGGAAAAAAATATTTCAAGAAAATAATATATTAAAAAAGAAAAAAAGATTGTTTTCAGTTTCTCACTCCTTCTCAGCCAGACTTCCAACTGGCACATTTAAATGCCATTGAGGTTTCACCCTAGGTGGGAAAACTGGCATTTAACAAAAGGCAGAATTGCAGTGTTCTAAAAATCACTCTAGTATCATCAACGGAGTTTCTTGTTTAAGCAGTGCCTCTGTTTTCCTTGCTGAATCACGCTTAATGGGTTAACACCTTGCCAGGTTCTTTGTAGCCATTAGTTGGTTGAAGTAAATTTGACACTTGTCACAAGGAGAAGAACCCCAAATTACTGGCATTCCGATCAGCTCTTGTCTCCCTGCTCGGTGGCACATGTTCCCCTCCGATAAGCAAGAATCCGATAGACACAACATAATGAAGGACTTGTGTCAAAACAACTCCAGATTTCTGCCTCAACACATTGTGGTGTAGAATGCTGATGAAAGATCTCAGGCTACCAGCCAGTGGGCCCAATCTGCTCCTCGTAACGTTGCCAGTCGAGTTCTGGGAACCCCTGGGAGATGGGAGGGTACAGTCATGATGAACAATGTTATGATGGTCCTGAAGGCGTGCTTCCAGTGTGAACCCGGAAGTGACATCACTGCATTGGTGCGATGCTCTAGGATTCACCCAACACTCTATGGTAAAACCATACAGTGATGTCACATCTGGATTTGCACAGGAAGTGATGTCACAGTGCTGCTGTCCCCCTCCATTTTGTTCTACCAGCAGCAGTGGGAACAGCAGGGCCCAGGGCAGAGTTCTTCCAGTATAGCAAGAGGCAAACTTGAATCCTTGCCCAGAGGAGACTTTGCGGAAAGCATTTCACAGGAGCTGCGAACAATGAGCTGTTCAAAACAAAACAGGACTTCATGAACTTTGCATTTTGGGGCGTAGAACAGGAGGCTGGTGGATGAGGCTTGGGTTCACATTCAGATGCCGGACTGATGTAGATTCTGGAGGGTGCAGAACTTCAACCTTTCTCAACTAGGACTCACTAAGCTACAAGCACATGGCAGGAAGTGATAATGGTAGGAAGGGTTATGACCTCACAGCGGACAAGGCCAGGACCACAAGACCAAAAGGATCGGGGACAGGAAACACAAGCAGAGCGTCACGAGTTGTATCCTAGCGAGAAAAATCCAAGTGTCACTGCTGTGGAGGAATCCTCTCCACTCCTGAGTGATCCCACCTTACTGTCTGGCTGCTCATTTGGGTGTGCAAGCAAAGAGAGGCAGGAGACAGGGCCCCCTTGGAATGGGCTGTTGTTGCCGTGGCTAGAGAGCTTTCCTTGTTGGCTGTGCCCAAAGGCTGTCAGCAGATATCATGCTTTGCTTCCACCAGGTGCCACCAGGTTCTGCCCTCCCTCCATATCAGGCTTTACCCATGTTCGCAGTAAGTTAAAAAACCCTTAACCCTTTGCTTTCCTGAAATCTCAGAGCTATGCCTTATGACACAGTGATGGGACCTGGTCTTTTTTGCACTTCAGAGGCTGCATCATGGCGCAGTTTGGACTATTAGCATGCTAAGCAAGAGGCCAGCAAATGATGTAAACGGGGAATATTTAATACAGTGCATGTAATCTGCATAATAGCTATCAGAACGATGTGCCGATTAAGTCATCCACATTTAAGGGCTCGGGATTTTAATTTACTTGTTTGTTTAGATTTGCAGCCCGCCCTGCCCCTAGAGCTCAGGGGAGGGAAGAACAATTTTAGAAGAAGCAGATGGCCCTCTTCAAGGAATTTTGTAGGCAAAGCAGAGTAAACAGATGGGCTCAGGGAACAAAGCCGAGCATGATAAAAGAAGGAAAGCCATTCTAAGTTTTAGAAAAATAGAAGCACATTTCTGCCCCCTGGTCCTTCCTGGAGCCTGGGATGGGGGGCAAGTAGAAACAGGCCCCAGAACTGTGTTATGAAAGCAACAACCTGAGGCAAGGAACTGGATATTTACAGAAAAGGAAATAAAACTCTGTATAGAAGATAGCCCAGCCAAGGCTGATGCAATAAAGTCCTCATCTTTTCCCTTTTTGTCTTTCAGGCCTAGTTCCTCCTGTGTCCTTCAGATGAAGAGCAGCAACTGGTTGCAACTGAAAGAAATATGTATCTTGCTGACTCGTAATGCTGCAGAGCTGCAGTGATACTGCTATAACGCACACGGCTGTCACGATTCCAGCAGCTGCTGGGAGAAAAAGGAGATGAAAACATGTTGGCATGATGCCATTATGCCAATTCTGGGGGAAAGCCGGAAGTGACATCTCATCGCTCTAGGTAATGCTGGAAACTAGATTTTCTGGCATTTCCTAGAGTGCTGTGATGTCACTTCCAGGTTGATGCTCTGTGCCAGGGAGTGCCTTGTATTTATGATATATGGGGAGTGTTTATGATATTTCGTCTATAAACTAGGTACCGACTGGATATTAGGAAAACCTTTTTCACAGTCAGAGTAGTTCAAAAGTGGAATTAGCTGCCTAGGGAGGTGGTGAGCTCCCCTTCACTGACAGTTTTCAAGAAGAGGCTGGATGAATATTTGTCAGAGATGCTTTAGGCTGATCCTGCACTGGGCAGGGGGTTGGACTAGATGGTCTGTATGGCCCCTTCCAACTCAATGATTCTATGAAACTGCCCTCTTAGTGTGGCTAGGGGTTTGACTGCTAACAAATCCAGACTAGCAAGAAGTGATAATGGTTGCAGAGGCAGAACGTCTGGCTAGTGTTGATTTACCAGACCTTGATGGGGTGAAGCTTTCTGTAGTAGATCAAGCTGAGAGCTTGGGGGTGCACCTGGACTTGACCTAGTTAACGGAGATGCAGCTCAGCGCTGTCGCTAGGAGTGCCTTCTTACATCTAGCCTGCAAGCTGACCTGTTATCTAAATCCTGCCAACCTGGCTACACCGATCCCAGCTACTGCAACCTCCAGATTGGATCCTTGCCAAATTATCTACGTGGGGCTGCCTTCGAAGATATCGTGGAAACGCCAATTGCAACAAAATGCGACTGCAAGGCTCTCCTGTGGGGTGAACTGCTTGGAATACATACCTTCCGTAAGGGCTGCCAACTCCAGCCTGGGAAATTCCTGGAGGTTTGGGGGCAGTGCCTATGGAGAGGGAATTTGGAGGGGAGATTTCACCCAGAACCAATGCTATACCGTAAAATCTGCCCTCTGAAGCTGCCAGACCTGAAGTTGGCACACACTTTTTTCTCCCCGCCTCTCTTTCACAACAACCCTGCAAGGTAGTTTAGGCTGAGAGAGAGTGTCCGGCTCAAGGATCATGTTAAAGATAAAAAAACAGGTGAATTAGTGCTGCTAAATAGGGTATCTGGAGGAGGTTGGTGAGACGTCATCTGCTGGTTCCAAATTTGGCATAAGTCACATCAGCCCTGTGGAACGGCCTGCCTGAGGAGGTCAGGAGAGGCCCCACTCTCTTAGCTTTCTGCAAATGATGCAAAACAGAATTATTCAAAAACACTTTTGTATTATAGGGAGGAGGGTCTTAGATGGTTCGCTAATGAGTTAGGGGCCATAGACTTCATCGCTATGTTGCCTTGCGTACTACCTGTTGTCTTAAATATGTGCTCCTATGCTTCATGTGTTCTAATGTCAGCCCTAGAATTGCTTATGCTCTGTTTCAGCATCTCCTCAACTCTGTATTGGGTTCTTGCTAATGCTGTGTCTTTGTAATCTAGTGTTTATTTACCCTATGGCATATTTTATGGAAAAGTCCTTGAAATGGACTGTACTCATCTCACATTGTGTAATCCGCCTCGAGTCTCAGTGAGAAAGCCAGACTATAAATAACATTAATAATAACAATAGTAACAACAACAACAACAACAAATAGCATCCATGCAGACTCTAAATTGAAGACTTTAAATTTTGAAATGCACAGTTTTTATGCGTTGATCCCCCCCCCCTGCAGCTCAGCTTCTTAACTGCATTGTTTTTTCCCCTCCATTGTTTTGGAATGTTGCTCTTCCTTCCCCCCCTACTTTCCCCCAGGCTGTTGTAAAAACAGGGAAAAGCTCCAAGAAAAATTGGACAAGCAAAAATTAGCTAATGATACTGAGTGTAAATGCGGCAGGGGCACCAGGACTTCTGCTCTGGTGGAATAATTCCCTTGCAGCAGCCCGGGTTCCCTGCTGTTGCTTTGTATCATTGCTCCTAGAAAGGTACATTGGATGTTAGATATAACAGAGTGCTTCTTTTTACAACAGAAATGTACCTGTTGAAATGGATATTCATTATATAAGGGAGATTGGATTTTATATTAACTCATTCCATGACTTCTTATAGCATTTTCTTTGTACTTATTCTGCAACTGGCCAAGTTTATCCAAAGACAAAGGGTGTATAGCAGTTTATCAGTGACCGCTGAAGAAGGCCCAAGTGAGTTTGGTCAGCCCATTACAAAGATTGTTCTGGCTATTTGTATGTGATTCTTATGTTTGGCCTTGTACTTAATAAGTTTTCTACACAAGGGGAAGATGCAATATTTGGCCTCGACCAGAGCCAGGGCCTTTTCAGTCTTGGCCCCAGCCTGGTGGAACTCTGTCCACTGAAACGAGAGTCTGGCAGGATTCGTTGTCCTTCCAACGGGTCTGTAAGACAGAGATGTTCCGCCAGGCATATGGCTGAGGTTCGGCTAGGCGTCATCCAGCCATGTAGGGGGAGGGAGTGGATGAATGATTTAATCCTTTCCCATTTGATATTTTACCACCGCCTGTTTGAACAGTTTAATTGCACCTGGAAATTACACCGGAGCCAGAGAAAATGGAATGTGTACCAAAAGGAATGGCTTACTCGGGATTTCTCCAAGAAAACTGAATATGATTATTATTATTATTTATTTATTACATTATATATTTATTACATTTCTAACCTGCCCTTCCCGCAAGCAGGCTCAGGGCGAGGTACAGCAGTTATAAAATATAATACAAATATTAAAACCATTCATAAAACAACGTTCATCATAAAATCAACAAACAGATAATAACGGTCCCAAGATGGGGTCAGTTCCAGATTCCTGCCCATCAACATACAGGGGGAGGGAAGCGGACAGATAATGTACTGCAACCCATATGTGGGTCAGCAAACAAATGGGCACTGCATAGTCCTGTGCTGTACCCATACGTTGGGCAACCGGCCTGTGGTCACTGTATAACCCCACACTTAGTGGGAGACCGGTGGGAGGCTCAGTGAGGATTTCATGCTGGCCTCAACCACACGCCTGGTGGAACATCTACGTCTTACAGGCCCGCCAAAATGATAGAAGATCTTGACGGGCCAGGGTGTCCTCAGACAGAGAGTTCCACCAAGTTGGGGCCAGGACCGAAAAGGCCCTGGCCCTGGTTGAGGCCAACCGAGCCTCCCTGGGGCCAGGAACCACCAGCAGATGTTTTCCAGCTGATCGGAGCGTTCTCCGGGGCACATACGGGGAGAATTGTTTTTTAGAGAATTGTTTTTTAATCTGCAATGCTTTCTTGTTGGGGCCGAGCCTCTGAGGGACAAGAGAGAACCGGATGGAGTGATAAGACAGAGAGGGAGATGACTGGAGTTAACAAACTGCAACCAAGCAGAAGAAAAGGAGATAAAAATGAGCAGGGCTGGGAAAACAATTTTTGCTTCTGACCTAAATATTGAGCAGATGGAAGACAGCAGGAGATAAGTGGAGCTCCTAAGTACATATATGCATACTAAAAGTAGCGGGGATTAAAAAGATCTGTGGGAAAGAGCCATGTTTATCTCAGATTGCAAAGCCTGTCTCCAATTTCGTGGAGATCTGCAAGGAGGGGCTAAGTTCTACCTAAACTGTTGCCTATCCTCTCCCAGTGGGAGGGAGGGACCTGACACTTAACTTGTGCTTCATCTGTGCTCTTTTTCATGCACGCGCATTGTGGTCCTTGTCAGTTCTATGGATGACAGGCTACGGCAGATAGACCCCTGTACCCTCACAGCAAGCACTCCATGGTCTTGGTTGAAAAGGCTTTATTCAGGAATCAAATCAAGTTCACAGATATGTCCACAGGTTGATCAGAAGTTGACAGGAATGGTAAAATCTGTAAAAACTATTGTTCATATACGTCCCAAGCACTCTCCCCACTCCCAATAGGAAAATGTAACTTTTGGCACGAAGCAGTCCTGAGAACTCCCTAAATAGTTTACATGCTTTGTCTAGACATAAGAGAGGCAATAGATTAAGAATGAAACACGGTTATTCTTCTTCCCCCTGAGAACTAGCAGGTTTACAAGGTCGGAGACACTGAGCTTCAAAGCACAAGAGATAAGACACTCTGGATACAGCAGGCCGGTGAATGCAAGGCAAGTTATGGCATTAGCAATATGACATCAAGGCACAGCAATATATCAAGGTACAGCACAGAAAAATGGTTCATAGTGATACGTCAGCTGAAGATAATGGCGTGGATGGGTACAGACATGACAGACCTGGAGCTTGCCTGATGATGTCGCCTTCAGGAAGTGCTCTTGTGCTTTCCATGGGGCTAATGGGGAGAACCAGTTTGGTGTAGTGGTTAAGAGCATGAGACTCTAATCTGGAGAGCCGGGTTTGATTCCCCACTCCTCCACTTGAAGCCAGCTGGGTGATCTTGGGCTAGTCACAGCTCTCTGGAGCTCTCTCAGCCCCACCCACCTCACAGGGTGTTTTGTTGTGGGGATAATAATGACATACTTTGTAAACCGCTCTGAGTGGGCATTAAGTTGTCCTGAAGGGCGGTATATAAATCGAATGTTGTTGTTGTTGTTATTAATTCTAACCCTTTTGGGACCAATATTGGATCCCACAAAGTGCAAGAGCGTGCCCACGGCCAGCGCAACAATACTTCAGGAAGTGACATCATCACACCCCTGGGAGCAGTGCTGCATGTGTTCCCAGGGTGCCTGCTAGTGGCAAGCACCGAGTCATTACTGACGCATAGGGGAATGTTGCATCACGACTGGAAATGCGCCTGTCAAGAAGTCACTCGTGTTCCCTCAGGTCTTGTAAAAAACTCATAGAAAGCAAGAAAGGTCTAGTTCACTATTAAGACCCTGGGGTTTAAGGCTCTTTAATGTGAAAATCCATTGTGTCTCTTTTCTGAACAACGTTCTCTGTAGGTCTCATTTAGGGATATTGGGGTCCGAAAAGAGAACCGTAAATTTAAAGTCATCCTCCTTATGCCCACAGCTCTCAAAGTGCTCAACCAATGGAGCTTCTGCAACCTTCAACCGTATCCGGGACATATGATGGTAGAATTCTTCAGATACCATCAGACACTGTTTCTGACGGTGAGGGATTCCACACATGTTGGATAATGCACTTCCAATCCTCTTTATAGATCATTTGGAATGGATTTTTTTGTGTACAGAACAAAAAATCCACCTCAAATGATTGATAAAGTGCATTGAAAGTGCATTATCCAACGTGTGCGGAATCAGCCGGTATCTGAAGAAGTGAGCTGTGACTCACGAAAGCTCAGACCCTACCACAAATTCTGTTAGCCTTATAGGTGTAACTGGACTCCTGCTCTTTTCTACTGATACAGACAGCCTAACATGGCTACCCGTCTTGCTTTATCAATTGGAATATTTATTTTGTCGTAAATGTATCTTCTGCCTTCCCACAACATTCAAGACGGCTTCCAAAAATGATGATAACTTCCACTGAGAACTTTTGTTCAAGAAAGACCCCAAAGATCTTTCTTCTACTCTCTCCCTCTCAGTTTGAGTTCAAAGGCTTATAATTTGTGACTAATTTGCAGCATGCGTGAAGGGGACTCGTGAGCTCTTTTGGAGAGGAAGATGAAGCGCCTCTTGGAGTCCCTGGTGCCGAACTCCCCACAGAGAGCTGCTTTGCTGGCAAAACTGGATGAAGAGAATTGGCGAGGAGGGGGGGGAGCCTTTGTTGAGCTAATGAGAGAAGAACTCGCAGCATTTTGCTGTTCTGAACTGATAAGTACCTACTTGGAAAGTCTTTTTCCTGAAGTGGCTCCTCTTGCATTTTTAAAAAATCTCTGGGGAAAGCCTCTGAGTGGAAGGCAATTGCTTTCGAACAAAGCAGAGGTGCGGATGCTGTGCAAGCCTCCCCCCCCCTTGCAAAGGAAATTGCTGCCGCGGGGTAACGGTCAGAGAGATGCGCTAGGATTTAGGGTTGCCAGCCTCCAGGTGGTGAACAGTAAGGAGCAACCCTCAAGAAAGTGAAAACAAAAACAAATAAGAGGGCTAAACCAATGAAAAAATATATGAAAAAATAGAAGTATATTTCAGTTCAGAGTAAGTAAGCAGTAAAGTGCAACTAGGCTACCAAAAATACTTCCAAATATACATAAATACAGGAACAGCGGCAATCACAGTATACAATAAGTAAGGAATACAATCAGAAGCTAGCAATTGGCTTGTTTCGATCTTTCTAGCAATTGGCTTGTTCCAATTGCTAGCTTCTTGTTGAGTTAGCGGGGGGTGTTCCTGTGCCCCTTTCCTTAGTTGTTCACACCTGTTATCATAAGAAATAGATAAGACAATTGGTTGAAAATATTTTTGTATATGAAGCACTATACATTGTACCTCCCTCGGGTCAAGTTTCCTTGAGCTCTTGTGTGGTTTCCTCTGATTGTATTCTTTACTTACTGTATACTGTGATTGCCACTGTTCCTGTATTTATGTATATTTGGAAGTATTTTTGTAGCCTAGTTGCACTTTGCTGCTTACTTACTCTGAATTGAAATATACTATTTTTGCATATATTTTTTCATTGGTTTAGCCCTCTTATTTGTTTTCGTTTTCAGCCTCCAGGTGGTGGCTGGAGATCTCCCAGAATTACAAGCAATCTTCAGCCGACAGGGACCTGTTCCCCTGGAAAAAGTGTAAAAAACAATGGCTTCTCCCGTAATATACCGACAGAACTACCAGAGAGAAAACTCTTGGGAGAAATCAACCACAACCTTGTAACTTACCACGATTATTTCAAAAGTGCAATGTGCTATAATCATACATCAAATTCATATCCAATAAATATATATCCATATATAGCACTCACGGTCATGTAGATGGTGGGGTAGAAATTGCTGAATGCCTGGGGACAGTGCTTCCCCCCCACTATGCACCTTGGAGGGCCTGTGCTCTGCAGACAAGCAGTTACTGGTGGTCCCTGACCCGAGGGACATTCACCTAGCCTTGACCAGGGCCAGAGTTTTTTTGGCTCTGACACCAGCCTGGTGTAACTTGCTCCCAATCGAGATCCCGGCCCTGCAGGTTTTGTTGCAATTCTGCAGGACCTATGAGGCGGAGGTGTTCTGCCGGGCCTATGGTTGCGGTGTCGCTGATCAGTCCCTCCTGACGCCCATGCCCTTTCCATCATGCTGCCCAGATGAGAATTGGTAGATCCATCTCACTGTCTGCATTTTATGGCTTCATTATAGTCTTTTTGGTTCTGATGGTAGACCCCTTTTAATTATAACAACAACATTCCATTTATATACCGCTCTTCAGGACAACTTAACATCCGCTCAGAGTGGTTTACGAAGTGTATGATTATTATGCTCACGACAATCACCCTGTGAGGTGGGCGGGGCTGAGAGAGCTCTGATAGAGCTGTGATTGATCCAAGGTCACCCAGCTGGCTTCAAGCGGAGGAGTGGGGAATCAAACCCAGCTCTCCAGATTAGAGTCCTGTTGCTCTTGACTACTACACCAACCTGGCTCTCTGGTTTTATGTGCTTTATCTCTATTTTAAAGCATTTTTAATTGTGTATGATGTGATCTGCCCAGAGCCTGCTTGTGGAGAGGGCAGGATATAAATGGACTACGACAGACAGACCTTGGGTCAGTCACAGCTCTCTCAGAGCTCTCTCAGCCCCACCCACCTCACAGGGTGAGTGTTTTGGAGATAATAATGACTTACTTTGTAAACTGCTCTGAGTGTGTGTTAAGTCGTCCTGAAGACAGACGGATGGACGGACAGACAGACAGTGTTCAACTTCAGAGGATAAAATGTTATTAATAAATTAAATAAATAAATGTTATTAATAAATTAATAAATGTTATAAATAAATAATAAAACAACAAGAAAACAGTGTTCACAGTTATTGTCATTATGCATATGCAGATCAAAAGAGATGTAATCAGTCATGAATTAATTGAGCGTTCCTTTCGAACTCACACAATTAATTAACAGCCCTGGCAAATTGAATGGAATCCGGGTGCAGTCTGTGTGGAATCCGTGAACTGCCCCGTACAAATGTGGAGACGAGAGCAGCAGCCTACGAGATTCCCGCTGCAGTTTGGCCTGCTATGATCAAGAAGAACGCCAGGATTGAGACTGGCTGCATTTTAAATGGAGCAAACCAACCATGCTAAAGAAGACAAGCAAAAACAAATGGACTTGCGGCCAGCCATGGAAACCAGAGCTGCCAGGAGCAAAATTATTTGCTTTAACTGTGTACTGGGGTGTTTATCTTAGTGATGAAGATCCACAGATCTGTTGTATAGGATCTTGTTTGTTTGAGGGATAATAAATGGAAGCTTACTGGTAACTTTGCTTCTGCACTAAGAGTCTCTCTACACAAGACATCTTACCCGGGGATATATTGTTGAAGGCTTTCACGGCCGGAGAACGATGGTTGTTGTGGGTTTTCCAGGCTGTATAGCCATGGTCTTGGCATTGTAGTTCCTGACGTTTCGCCAGCAGCTGTGGCTGGCATCTTCAGAGGTGTAGCTCCAAAAGACAGAGATATCTCAGTGTCACAGTGTGGAAAAGATGTTGGCAGGATGACTCAGCCCAACCCCAACCCTCCTGAGTAAATGACCTGCCAACATCTTTTCCACACTGTGACACTGAGAGATCTCTGTCTTTTGGAGCTACACCTCTGAAGATGCCAGCCACAGCTGCTGGCGAAACGTCAGGAACTACAATGCCAAGACCACGGCTATACAGCTCGGAAAATCCACAACAACCATTACCCGGGGATGTTCAATTGTAGGGAGATGCAATGTTAGCTGGGAAGCATAGTTTAAAATGATAGAGGTGACCATCAGTCAAATCCTTAATGTCAACCTTAATTTGTATTTACTGTGTACAACTTTTAAAAGTATAATAACAATGAGGGAAAGTGGTCCCAAATACACACTGAACAAAGGAGGAGACTCAGAGAAAATGGCATAGAGAACTACCATTGCCTCACATAAAAATACCAGGAAGAATGGAGCAGTAGAATTCTTGGCTTGAAAAAGCAACTGCGAAATGGGCTGTCTAAAGAGCTGGCGCACCCGTTGCCAACTGCCCAGGAGATTTGGGAATTTTTCCTCCTGGAGCATACTCACCCATCGTTGGATATCAGCGGAAATCCTGCCTAAAACCAGAAAAACATATCAAAGAGACAATTATTGAAATCAACAGATGATTGATACTTACCTGAAAAGGACATTGTGATAATTGATTAGTAATGTGATTTCTCCACAGGCTCTGGTTGTGATATGAACAAACTATTGCTCAATTGTAGTAGAAGGATATTATATTATTACATATGTTTGACCAAAATATTGCCACACTTGGTTTGACCTATAAATTGTATTTATTTATACTGAGACAATCTTCTTTATTGTATTAGTGGTCTCTTAGGAATTTCCTCCTTTGTTCAGTGCAACTTTTAAAAGTGCCTGGGGTAGAAAATCTGAGATTTTATTCTCAGGCCAGGGAATATGAAGCAGCCACAGTTTCGAGGGTGAACTGCGCCTCTAAGGATGTGTGGAAACAGCCAAGGAGAGAGAAAGGACCCTTCTTGTGGCGTGCTAATCTATTTGTATTTTATAATGCTTTTGCTAGAAACGAGTTATTCTGTTCCTAAAGAAAGGGATGATAGAAACACTCATATTAATTATATTACAGAAATTAGTAGCAATAACAATCTTGCAGACTTTAAACAAAAGAGGACAAGAATAGGGATTCTCACTACCAATAAGCATAATTATTTGTTGTGCAGGAACTTGACCGCAGAGTAGTTTATCATGGAATAATGCAGCCTGCTTCATATCTGTCTTATCACCTGCATTTACTACCTCCTTGATTTATGTCAACAAGAAGATGTATTTATATTTGTTACAAGCGACTGGCAACTGAGAGACCAGGGAACGGTGATTTTAAGAGGCAGGCAGTGGCTGCTTTGTAAATCATTAATATCTTGTACCAATTGGCGGGAACGATTGCGTTGGCATTAATGAGCCTTGGGGGAGAAGCCATCTTGTCGCACTTACCAATGGAGAAGCTGAGCTTACCGCCTCATAAACAGATCTGCTCTGACTGCTGAGGTGGGTGTGTGACTCACACAGCATAAGGGAATGTCTTTTGGTTCGGAGAATCCTTAGTAGGAGTTACCATAAAAGCATTTATGACAGAGCAATGTAAGCCCCAGGCAAACTTTCCAGATTTATTTGGAACTTATTTATGAGCTGGATCCCCAATAGAGATGGGCACGAACCAAAATACGAACCAAAATTCGTGATGAACCAGGCCGGTTTGTGATTCGCGAACCAGCGGTTCATCAGATCCCTTTTCTGACGAACTGCCACGAACTTTAGGCTGGCTCGTTTGGTTTGTTTTTTGGTTTGTCACTGCAGACAGCCTGGTGCCGATCGATCAGTTTCCTAGGCAACAAGGAATGGACTTCCTACAGACCTTCTGCTGACCTGGAAGTTACCTTCTGCTGGCCCGGAAGTGACAATTTTCTGACCTGGATGCGATGTTTTCACAAACCAAATGAACTAGTTCATGAACTGGGGGGCAGGTTCATGAAAGTTCATGGTTCATGGTTCGTGAAATTTGATGAACCACGAACCACATGGTTAGTTTTTTTCCCCGGTTCGTGCCCATCTCTAATCCCCAATAAAGGCTGGCATGCTAGCTTTGGTTGTCCTTAGCCAGTGTGGTGTAATGTTGGAATAGGTCTCAGAGACCCTGGTTGGAATCCCCACCACTATGGAAGCTAGCTGGGTGACCTTGGGCTCCTCTCAGCCTTACTTACCTCATAGGATTGTTTTAGTTTCACCACTGTGGTCTTTACCCTGACCCCCATCGGCCAGACTGAACCCCAGAAGATTCTGAAGGCAACAATTACCAGATGAAGCCTGAGGCAAACAGGAAGGAAAACAGTAACTTTTATTAAATTTCTTGGATGGAATAAGGTTGCTCAGTAAAGAAACTCAAAACTATATTCAAGTATAACATGCAAAATTTGCTGGGCTCACACAGTTATGAAGTTTCAGTGGACAATTTAGGAGTGTAGAGAGCAGCTTTTATGCCCGAGGCCTATGATTTTCTCTCAGTTTTGGAATGTGCAGGGAGGTCGGTCTATTCATTCTTAGCATCCACAAGATGCAGGGCCTTTTCTATGGTAACACTGGGATTTTGGACTGCCTCCCATAGAACTGCATTGTTTTGTTTTAATACCTCAAGCTGAAAATAGTCTTGAGAACATTTGTTCAGAGGCAGCCTCTACTTTTTGCAAATAGAAATAAACAAAATATTAAAAGAGAAGTCCCAGGCAGTTCTGCTTCTGCAGGGGGAGCTCGGCTACTTTCTGGCTTTGCAGTTTTCACAGCCGGTGTGAACTGTCGGTGAGGCTCTTCCCCATCCTTTATGCAGGCTGCCAGTATTTTTATCACAATGTATGACTGTGTGATCAAAGGATTCACAATGAACCGCTTTGGCTACAGCGTGTGAAACATGTTGTGTGCTAGATAGTGCTTCAACATTCGTCCATGTGCATTTATTTTCCTGGTCTGGTTAGATCCTGGAAGCTTAGCAGGGTCAGCCCTGGTTAGGGTTGCCAGCCCCCCTCAACCTCAGAGCAGGGGGATAGGGGCCTTTGGGGAGAGGGGGTGTGCGTGCGAAGTGCGTGCGAAGTGCGCATGTGCCCCCCCCCCACAGGCACAATGATGTCAATGATGTCACATCACGTAGCTCCTGGGAGCACATTCAGGCTCTGCAAGGGCTGAAAACGGGCCTGATCCATGCGGAAATGGGCCCGTTTTTGAGGTGCTGCAGAGTGCAGGAGCACTTCTGTGCTCTGCAGCGCTTGAAAACGGGCCTCTTCTGCTGCGTATTAGGCCCATTTTGAGGCACTGCAGAGTGCGCTGCAGCAGCCCCAATCTGGGCCAAAATTGCCTGATCCTGGTGGCTGCTGTGCATGGGAGTGTGCAGCACTATGAGGGAGCCCTCAGGGAAGGTGCACGCGCCCCCACTGGTTAGATAAGTGGGGGCGGGGAACCCCCCACCCCCACCAGGGGTCTGGGATCCCTAGCCCTGGTCAGTATTTGGATGGAAGACCACCAAAGACAACCAGTATTATCCTCACAACAAAACACCCTGTGAGGTGGGTGGGGCTGAGAGAGCTCTGAGAAGCTGTGACTGGCCCAAGGTCACCCAGCTGGCTTCAAGCGGAGGAGTGGGGAATCAAACCCAGCTCTCCAGATTAGAATCCCACACTCTCAACCACTACACCAAACTGGCTCTCAGTAGTGTGCTAGACAGTGTGCTAAATAGGAGGTCTTGTTAATTAGTTGGGAGAATTAGCATTAAGGAGGCAGTCAGAGGGGGTAACTTGGGATTCTCCACCTATATACACCAGGATTATTAGAGAACTCTCAAATAACCAGGCAGATGTTCAATAGGAAAGGCTTCTTTTATTGAAGAGGTTTCAACCAAGCAAACACAACGCACACACAGCACACACACACTGCTAGCTAGGAAAACAGGGAGGAAAATGGGAGAGAGTAGTTGGGATAGGGCGATGTTTACTAGTCCTGAAGAAAGGGGAAGGTCTGCGGGAGCTGCAGCCAATTGGCCAGTGTTTCTTGGGGAAGAAGGAGAAGCACATATTTAATGAGACTTGAACCCAGTTTCATTGCCATGACATTACGCTAGCTCTCATTAACCACACAGAGCATTAACTAAAAGGTTGGTTCAGAGGTTTTGATCTACCTAGGAGTGCCCGATTCCAAACAAAAGTTGACTGAAGGGAATTCTGAACCATTTCCTGCAAGGTGGTGCCTGGAGCCAGTAAAGCAGGAGAGAGGGGAAACTTTCTGCACTGTCTCTTTGAATCCTGTCGGGCTGAAACATTGAAATCCCGAGGCAAGCAGAGAACTGAAGGAACATCGATAGGGTGAATCAGCGTGGCGTCTGATGAATTATTCCGACACAACAAAGTGAAAAACTTTAGACACCAAGTTAGAAATGTGGGTTTCCTTACCTTTTTAGGTCTCCTTCTTCCAAGAATTGTGAGAGCACCACTGGATCTCGGATGACAGTCTAGAACAGCTGCCATCCTGAGCACAGCTTGCAACCAATCTGTAATTCACGATAGTCCCGTTCCTAAACCTCATGGGTATTTCATACCTGATGGCGATTTTCTCTTGTATGAGGTAAAACAGCGGCCCCCGCAACCTTTTTGGTACCTGGGACCGGTTTTGTGGAGGACAATTTTTTCACAGACGGGGTGGGTGGGGGTAGGGGGAGATGGTTTCAGGATGATACAATTGTGTACTTTATTTCTATTATTATAGTCAATTATATATAATTGTATTTTAACTGTAAATTGGATGTTTTTAGAATTGTTAACCGTTTTATATATTTTAACCTTTATGTATTTTGTAATCCGCCCTGAGCTTGCTGGAAATGTGGGGAGGGCGGAATAAAAATTGAAAATAAATAAATAAATAAATATTACATTATAATATATAAAAATAATTGTTCAACTCACCACAATGCAGAATCAGTGGGAGCCCTGAGCTTGTTTTCCTGCAACTAGACAGTCCCATCTGGGGGTGATAGGAAACAGTGACACCCGAAGTGTGTTGCTTATGTCCAGTCTACTCCGTAATCTCGTTTTGGTTGCTGTCACTGCAGAAAACCCTGCTTCTCAAAGATGGGATGTTGGAAATGGAAGCAGGATGTTCAGTGCTTTTGTGGCAATCTCAGGATGTTCCACCTTGATTTTAATCCAGCCACTCACCTCCTGAGCGGCCCGGTTGCTAACAGGTCACAGACCGGTACCGGTCCACGGCCAGAGGGTTGGGGACCCCTGAGGTAAAAGACACAGAGAAAAACTTGAGTAGACATCATAAGAGTATAAGAACATAAGAAGAGCCCTGACAGATCAGACTAGTGTTCCATTTAGTCCAGCACCCTGTCTCATAAAGCGGCCAAACAGTTACTCAGGATGCCCGTGGAAGCCATTTTCCAAAATGGCTGCCAGTTATTTTTCTACAGCACTTCCCTCACGAGCTGTGGCTGTCTCCTCCATCCATAAAACTATACATTTCTGATTGTAGCAAAGAGAGAGTATCACCTCCAAAAATGCAGCAGTGAACTTTTTCCCCAGTTATATATTTTTATTTAAACAATAAACAGTGAACAAAACATAAGAGATGAAAACAAAATATAAATCGGAGTAGTGGAACTATGTGCCCTGACCTGGATAGCCCAGGTGAGCCTGATCTCATCAGATCTCAGAAGCTAAGCAGGGTCAGCCTTGGTTAGTAATTGGATGGGAGACCTCCAGCGAAGACCAGGGTTGCAAAGGCAGGCAATGACAAACCACCTCTGTTAGTCTCTTACCATGAAAACCCCACCAGGGGTCGCCATAAGTCAACTATGACTTGAGGGCCAGATTTCATTCATTTCAGTGGAACTGCATTATGGAAACTACATAATATTTCACCTCTCCATCTCCATACATACTTACAATTCTTTACATTCAACATTTTATATTTTGCATTTTATATTCAACATTATATTCAACCTTATCGTGTTCAGCATATTAGCTTACTAATTTAACTGTTTAACTTTGCAATTGATCTATTTTAATATCAATTATACTTCACTCTCCTTAGTTAACATCTATATATTCAAGAAAAGCTTTCCATTTTTTCTGAAATTCTTGGTTTGGTCTGTTATGTATAAAACTTTGCCATTGATGCATATTCATAGGTCAGCAGTGAAGTTTTTGAAGTTACATAAGGTACCAAAATAAATGGCATTTTAAAATGATTTTAAAAAAATCAAAATAGGAAATTGTTTATGAGCAGAAACTCCGGTGCGCTATCATCATAAAAAGCTACGTAGTCATGCCACCGGTTGGGTTGGGTGGAGAAAACATGTTGAGAATGTTGGATGGGAAATGCCTGATGAACCCAGTAGAGGTAGAATGTTATCGGTGTCAGTTCCTAAAGGGAAAGAAGTGAATCACAGCCAAGGAATCCATCATTTCATTATTCCTTTCTGCATCGTAAGGCCATAAATACTGCAGCGGAGAACCGTTGCGTCGACTGCTTAACGGTTCCATTAATAGTTCCTGGCTGCGACTCAAGCTTGAGGCTACTTCCAAGTAAATCATCCATTTCCTGGTGGTGCTCGACTTCTAATGATTATTGTTGATTTAATGTTGCTGGATTTCCCTTGAGGTGACCAAGGAACATAAATGGAATAGGAAGTGGGCAAGCAATGCTTGCAAATGAGCATCTCTGAGATAGTTTTACTCAAAGTGAATTTTATTGCTATCTCTGATACTGACAATGCGCTCCTGGTTAAGACTTTGAGCTTCTGTTTTTATGAGGGCTTAGGCACTACCGGCCATTCTTTATTGGGCTTTGTCCTCAAAATTCATAACACTCACTGTAACATTTGGAAAGCTGCCACTGCTGCCCTTTGTCAAGGAGTCAATGGTTTATAAAAACGTCTTTTATTCCAGAGACTGTAGATTTTCCGGAGGGATGTTCCATTGGAAAGGAAATTGGAAAGAGTGTTTTCATTCCTCATTGTGGAACTCCATGGGTCAGAGGCCATTTCTTCTCTTGGGGTACCCATCCTCCTTCCCCTACAGCAGGGGTGGGGAACCTTTTTTCCATCGAGGGCCAAGTTTATGTTCTGTCCCGTGCGGGGAGCGCCCTTTCTCTCACGCGTGTGACATTGCTCCCGGAAATGACATCTGGGAGCGACGTCACACGTGTGGGAGAAAGAGCGCTTGTGTCCCCTTTCTCTCTGCTGCCACTGCTGCAGCCCGCTCATGGCAGCAGCAGCTCTGTCATCAGCACCAGTGCCCCCCGCTGGCTCTCGCCATGGCGGTGGCACAGGCCACTTTCGCCAGCACTGCGGGTCACTCTCAGTGGCAGCGGAAGTGTGTGGCGCTGGCAACAGCAGGCGGCCGCAGCGAGAGCGGCCTGCTTTCACTGCTGCCACCGCCTGCTCTTGTGGTGCAGAAGCATGCCACTTATCTCTCTCCGCGGGCCAGTCCAAATGACTTTGTGGGCCGTATGCGGCCCCCGGGCCTGACGTTCCCCACCCCTGCAAGGTTGGGTATTACTGGCTCAGTGGTAGCGCATCTTCTTGGATTGGGACATTTCCCCCCAGCATCTCATGCTATGTTCCCTGGAGGACATTTGGTTCAACAGACAAATATCTCACCAGGCCCTGGCTCCCACCAGGTGGAACGTTCTGTCTGTGGAGACCCGGGCCCAGTAGGAATTGTTATCTTTCTGCCGGACCTGTAAGACAGAGATGTTCCACCAGGCATAGGGTGGTTGAGGTGGGTAGGCCATGAAACCAGCCCCCTGCCATGGCGGGGGTGGGGGTTACCCCTTGTTCTGTTAACATCTAGTATTTGGCTGTCCGGTACCACAGATTGCTATCTGGGTCGTGCAATATGTGTGCACGACCCAGAAACTTTTAGAAACTGTATTGTTGCATTTATTGACATTTTTATCTGGTTTTAAATTAACATGCTTATGTGTTTTATATATGTTGTATTCCGCTTTGAGCCTGTTCATGGGGAGAGCAGATTAGAAATATAAATAATAATAATCTCCATCTAAAAGGATCAGGTGGCAGGTGATGTGAAATACCTCCGCCTTAGACCTTGGAGAGCTGCTGCCGATCTGGACCCTACTTGGAGCGGAAGAGATTTCTACATCTTGGCTATCTTGCTTACTGCACGCCAGGGAAGGAACACCTCTCATGAGAAGATATTCTATATTGTGTTGAAATAGAAACCAGACTGTGTGTTATTGGTGGACAGTACTTTGGAGTGACTTGGATGATATGAACTTGTATCGATACAGAAATATTATTATAATTAGAGGTTGCTGTAAATACGAACATTGAGTTTTGTTAACATTGTCTTTAATTATATTTGCATGTTGCACTTTTCATTGAATGAAAGACAATTTATTTTGGTATACAGAGTTTTGTATCCATTGTAGCAACTACTATTCAGGAAGACCCTTTTTCTGTATTCTATTTAGGGACTGGGAACCTGGCACTCACCCTCCGCACTCTTCGGCGCTCCCGGTGTTCGTGATGACGTCACTTCCAGGAAGTTATGTCATCATGCGGGTCAAAGGGCCGTATAGCTATGTAAGCTGTATAGCTATGTGTTGTTGAGGACGGCTGTCTTTCCTTTAGCCTCTCTACTACTTGTCGCCGATCTGGACCCACCAAGAGTCTGATTCAGTATAACCAAAGAACAAACAACATTGTGATTTACAGCTACTATATTATATCATAACATGACATGTGATCCTAACATATTACATCAATGACAGAAAACTATCACAACAAAAAATGTGATCCTGTATCACAAATGTAGAAACGTCCCATTGGGATATTTATAAAACAGCTTCTGTAATAAGTTGTAGTAGGACGAGCTGACGGGTATCTAGATGTAAGCCCGTTTCATAGTTGACCTTCCTCAGAATATGATACAAGATCAGGTTATTTGTTGTGATACTTCTCCGTCACTGATGTAATATGTTAGGATCACGTGCCATTTTATAGATCCAGAGGAGTTAGCCGTGTTAGTCTGTGGTTGCAAAATAGTAAAAAGACTATTTTTACTATTAAGACTAACCAACTTTCTTGTAGCAGAAGCTTCCAAGAACTACAGCTCTCTTGCATCTGACAGAGAGAGCTGTGGTTCTCAAAAGCTTATGCCTCAATAAAGTTGGTTAGTCTTAAAAGTGCTACTGGACTTTTTACTAGGTCATTTTATGATATAATATAGTAGCTATAAATCACAGCTTTGTTTGTTCTTTGGTTTTTTATACTGTGATCCCAGTTTGTTTTTCTGGTTCAGTACAAGGCAGGTTCACGTGCGTTCAGTATCAGTACTCAAACTGTGTATTGGGACCCCAAAGTGGATTCTGAGTCTGTCACAGGTGGTTTGGGGGGGGGGAAGGAGGAAGAGAGTGAGATGAGAGAGGGGTCCCTGGGAGACGCAACAGTTTATTTAAGCTTGCTTCAGCAGTATGTGTAATATGGCTCTCCCCGTTGCTCAACAATGCTACATATTTATAAACACCAAAGATAAAGTTGTTCACCGTGAACTGGTGCAAAATTCTAAGATTTTTTATGTTGAGGAGGAGCAAAATAGTGTGGAGTTGCTTTGGAAGAGAATCCCGAAAAAAAGAACGTGTGGAAGCAGACAGGGGAAGCTTTTCATGGCGCGGAGGTAAAGAAATCACATCCCATTAAACCGCTATTAAAATCACATTCCATTAAACCTCTAGTAAATCACATCCCATTAAACTTCTATTAAAAGGACATTTTTTTCCTGGCAAATGGCAACTTTATCATCCCTAGCCTGGCACACCTCCCCTCCAGACCTTGCATGATGCCATCTTTCCAAGCCTCCTCCATGCCAGCTCCTTGGCCGATTCCAGACGGCCCTCTGCCTCCCGAAACGTTGCGCGTCGTCGCGCGGAAAATGCGAAATATCGCGTTTTCTCGTGCGAGTTTTGCACGACCTCGCGCAAAACTCGCGCAAGAAAACGTGATATTTCGCGTTTTCCGCGCGACGACGCGCGACAACGCGCAACGTTTCGGGAGACAGAGGGCCGTCTGGAATCGGCCCTTGTCTCTTTTGCTGTCCTTGTGTGCAGGGGGTGTATGCACATGAACACACATGGAGATGCCTTATACAGAATCAGACCCTTGGTCCATCAAGATCAATATTACTTATTCAGACTGGCAGCTGCTCTCCAGGGTTGCAGGCCAAGGTATTTCACATCCCCTATTACCAGATCTTTTTAACTGGAGATGACCTGGGTTTGAACCTGGGACCAAGCAGGCCGAGCAGGTGTCCTTCTCCCTGAGCTATAGCCCCACTCACAGGTTATGTAATGCTTGGTGACGGCAGACCTCTTCTGATCACCTGTCAGTGGCTGGCAGGATTTGACTCCAGTGTCACCTTAGAGACCCGCAAGATTTTCACAGTGTGAGCTTTCAAGTATTAGACTGAAGACTGTCTGAAGAAGGGAGCCCTGAAAATCTTGGGGTCTCTCAGGTGCCACTGGACTCGAATCCTGCTCTACTGTGGACCAACCCAGCTACGTACCGGAAACAGCTAGACTGGTACTTTCCCTCGGGGTTCTTCTGTTCTCCTCTTTCTCTTCCTGTGCACTGGGGCATGTTGTGGTGCGGCCATCACTCTACGCGTTACTTCTTTTACGAGTTCTCCATGGAGCCAACCTTGGGGATTGGCTTCTATTAAAAAAACCCAAAAACCTGAGCATGCAAATGGGCTCAGAAAGCTGTTGGCTGAGGGAGGGAAAGCTCCTACCTTTCTCCCAAGCTTTTTCCTCCTGTGCAAAAACATTGAGGAGGGGAGACATTTTCCCATTTCTGCTACTCCTCGTGGAGGTATTGTGTGCGCATGCGGCAGCAGAAAGGGGGAAAGCTCTCCTCCCCGGCACTGTTTTTGCATGGGGAAAAAAGCTTAGGAGAAAGGTGGGAGCTCTCCCTCCCCCCGGCAGCAGCTTTCTGAGCCCATTTGCACTTTCTTTCTTTTTATAGAAGCCAGTCTCCAAGCTGACGTGTGTCTGCATGGAGCATGGGTTGGCTCTGCGGAGAACTCATAAAAGAAGTAACATGTAGAGTGACATGTCCCAGCATTTAACATAACATTTCTTCCCTCCCTGCTTCCATGTTAGCTAAAGCAGCCCTGTTGCAACCTCGAAAGAGCTGATACATGTGTGAAGAAAAACACCTTTCTCTGGAATGGGTTGTTACAGAGCAGCTTAGCTGCTGCCAAAAGCAGCAGGGGAACTCAAGATGCTCATATTGAATCAGGCTACTGATCTATCAAGCTCAGTCCTGCCTGCTCTGACGGGTAGAAGGTCTCCAGGGCAGTAAGTGGAGGTCATTGCCAGCCTTTTACTTGAGAATCTTTTGTTTGGAGATGCTAGGAATTTAACATGAGTCCCTCCAGGGCTTTTTTTCTGGGGAAAGAGGTGGTGGAACTCAGTGGGTTGCCCTCAGAGAAAATGGTCACATGGCTGGTGTCCCCACCCCCTGATCTCCAGACAGAGGGGAGTTGAGATTGCCCTCCACGCCACTCAGCGGCACGGAGGGCAATCTCAACTCCCCTCTGTCTGGAGATCAGGGGGTGGGGACACCAGCCATGTGACCATTTTCAAGAGGTTCCGGAACTCCGTTCCCCCGCGTTCCCCCTGAAAAAAAGCCCTGAGTCCCTCCCATGTGCAAAGTATATGGTGTACCACTACGCATGGATCTCTCCCCCATTACTCCTTTCGCCTCACCCCAGTAATGTTTGGAACATAGAAAATATGGCACCAGGGCACTGTCTGTCTCTCTACATTCCCTCGGCGATCCCTCCTCTTCCCCCAGGGTTTTTTCTGCTGTTTCTATCTTTCGTGTTTATTTTAAATGTTGGTTTTAAATGGTTTTAATGATGCATTCATGTTTGGGTTTTAATGGCTTTTAAGTTTCTCTGCTGCAGTTATGTAACACTCTTATTTTTGGATCTTCCCTTAAGAACAACGACAACAATAATAACAACAACAATCTCAGTTATAGACTGTGTTGGATGTAGGGGTTTTAGTAAAAACAAACCTGGCAGGATGAAATATTTAAACTCGAAAGTTAGTATTCAACATCATTGTCTTAAACCGATCCACAAATTTTAAGATTCATCTTTAAAAATATTGCTCTCAAATCTGGTTTTCTAAAAGTTCGTCCCTATCTGTGCCAGAATTTCTCCTTTCTCGACAGCTCTTATAGGTACACAAATCTCAGTTCTCCGCTGCCTCCGGTGATGCTATCTTAAACCTCTTACCACTCGAATCAGGGGAAGCAAGCACAAAACTTGACAAGCTTTCCCTCTGATTGAAGCTGCCAGATTGAAAAATACCGACCGAGTTTCAATCCTGCAGTTACGCAACTCTTTGGCTTTCTTCTTAACTTGACTATAAAATCACACGGGTCTTAGCAACGCTACTGATCATCCAAGCTTGTGACCCATTTTTCTGCACACTCTGTATCTCTCCCCGTGCTCATAACTGGGAGATGCCAGGCGCTGGGAGCTAATTACATCTCCGTCTGTTAGCAGACTCCAGACGAAGAGGGTTTACCGAAAGCGCTGCTTGTTTATTCTTTCCGCTACCACGAAATCCATTTTGCCTCCAATTAAACGCTGAATTAAAACTCTATTATTTTTAACTTAAAAAGGAGATGTATTGTCGAAGGCTTTCACGGACGGAGAACGATGGTTGTTGGGGGTTTTCCGGGCTGTATTGCCGTGGTCTTGGCATTGCAGTTCCTGACGTTTCGCCAGCAGCTGTGGCTGGCATCTTCAGAGGTGTAGCACCAAAAGGCAGAGATCTCTCAGTGTCACCGTCGGTTGTTGGGGGTTTTCCGGGCTGTATTGCCGTGGTCTTGGCATTGCAGTTCCTGACGTTTCGCCAGCAGCTGTGGCTGGCATCTTCAGAGGTGTAGCACCAAAAGGCAGAGATCTCTCAGTGTCACCGTCGGTTGTTGTGGGTTTTCCGGGCTGTATTGCCGTGGTCTTGGCATTGTAGTTCCTGACGTTTCGCCAGCAGCTGTGGCTGGCATTTTCAGAGGTGTAGCACCAAAAGGCAGAGATCTCTCAGTGTCACCGTCGGTTGTTGTGGGTTTTCCGGGCTGTATTGCCGTGGTCTTGGCATTGTAGTTCCTGACGTTTCGCCAGCAGCTGTGGCTGGCATCTTCAGAGGTGTAGCACCAAAAGGCAGAGATCTCTCAGTGTCACCGTCGGTTGTTGTGGGTTTTCCGGGCTGTATTGCCGTGGTCTTGGCATTGCAGTTCCTGACGTTTCGCCAGCAGCTGTGGCTGGCATCTTCAGAGGTGTAGCGCAGCAAGACAGAGATCTCTCAGTGTCACCGTCGGTTGTTGGGGGTTTTCCGGGCTGTCTTGCCGTGGTCTTGGCATTGTAGTTCCTGACGTTTCGCCAGCAGCTGTGGCTGGCATCTTCAGAGGTGTAGCGCAGCAAGACAGAGATCTCTCAGTGTCACCGTCGGTTGTTGGGGGTTTTCCGGGCTGTATTGCCGTGGTCTTGGCATTGCAGTTCCTGACGTTTCGCCAGCAGCTGTGGCTGGCATCTTCAGAGGTGTAGCGCAGCAAGACAGAGATCTCTCAGTGTCACCGTCGGTTGTTGGGGGTTTTCCGGGCTGTCTTGCCGTGGTCTTGGCATTGCAGTTCCTGACGTTTCGCCAGCAGCTGTGGCTGGCATCTTCAGAGGTGTAGCGCAGCAAGACAGAGATCTCTCAGTGTCACCGTCGGTTGTTGGGGGTTTTCCGGGCTGCATTGCCGTGGTCTTGGCATTGCAGTTCCTGACGTTTCGCCAGCAGCTGTGGCTGGCATCTTCAGAGGTGTAGCACCGAAAGACAGAGATGTCTCAGTGTCACAGTGTGGAAAAGATGTTGGCAAGTCATTTACTCAGGAGGGTTGGGGTTGGGCTGAGTCATCCTCCCCGGTCGTAGTAGGCCTTCTGGGCCCGCTGGGCTTCCCGTAGATGTTCCCGGGCGGCGGCCCGACAGGTCTCCAGCCGGTCTTGGAGGTCCTGAACATACTCGGGGGCGGGTCGTCCCTCGGGGTCGGCCCTCGGGGCCCACTTCTCCCCCACCAGTCCCAGTATCCCCCGGGGTTGCCGCCCATACAGGAGCTCGAAGGGGGCATATCCCGTAGAGGCCTGGGGTGTCTCGCGGACCGCGAAGAGCAAGGGGTCTCGATGTATCGTCGAAGGCTTTCACGGCCGGGGAACGATGGTTGTTGGGGGTTTTCCGGGCTGTATTGCCGTGGTCTTGGCATTGCAGTTCCTGACGTTTCGCCAGCAGCTGTGGCTGGCATCTTCAGAGGTGCAGCACCGAAAGGCAGAGATCTCTCAGTGTCACCGTCGGTTGTTGTGGGTTTTCCGGGCTGTATTGCCGTGGTCTTGGCATTGCAGTTCCTGACGTTTCGCCAGCAGCTGTGGCTGGCATCTTCAGAGGTGTAGCACCGAAAGACAGAGATGTCTCAGTGTCACAGTGTGGAAAAGATGTTGGCAAGTCATTTACTCAGGAGGGTTGGGGTTGGGCTGAGTCATCCTCCCCGGTCGTAGTAGGCCTTCTGGGCCCGCTGGGCTTCCCGTAGATGTTCCCGGGCGGCGGCCCGACAGGTCTCCAGCCGGTCTTGGAGGTCCTGAACATACTCGGGGGCGGGTCGGCCCTCGGGGTCGGCCCTCGGGGCCCACTTCTCCCCCACCAGTCCCAGTATCCCCCGGGGTTGCCGCCCATACAGGAGCTCGAAGGGGGCATATCCCGTAGAGGCCTGGGGTGTCTCGCGGACCGCGAAGAGCAAGGGGTCTCGATGTATCGTCGAAGGCTTTCACGGCCGGGGAACGATGGTTGTTGGGGGTTTTCCGGGCTGTATTGCCATGGTCTTGGCATTGCAGTTCCTGACGTTTCGCCAGCAGCTGTGGCTGGCATCTTCAGAGGTGCAGCACCGAAAGGCAGAGATCTCTCAGTGTCACCGTCGGTTGTTGTGGGTTTTCCGGGCTGTATTGCCGTGGTCTTGGCATTGCAGTTCCTGACGTTTCGCCAGCAGCTGTGGCTGGCATCTTCAGAGGTGTAGCGCAGCAAGACTGAGAGATCTTTCTCAGTTAAAAAGGAGACTCTGGCAAATGTGTGAAAGCGGATGACAGCAGCATCCCATAATTAAAACATCCTATCCGTTTAGGACTCAACAGCTTGGGAGGATGGAGGAAAAATAAGGAGAATGGCTTCGGGGAGGGGAAGGTGTAGGGGGAGCCTGCGGTCTTTCTCCCTGAGACTGAAAAAGCATCTGGGTGATTTTGAGGGCCAAGCTAGACGTGACGGATGACACTTGCCTGGCAAGTGAACAGACGCACGTGTATTCCTCCCTGTTCACTTGCGTTCCACTTGCGCTCCACTTGATCACGTGCAAGTGGAGCACGAGTGAACAGGGAGGAATGCATGTGAGCAGGGCTCATTTCGAGGGGGAACGCGCAGGAACACAGTTCCGGCAGTTGCCCAAAGAGGTCACATGACAGGTGGCCCCACCTACCTGACTCTCAGCCATTTTGGGCCCATTTCGGGCTGGATTGGGGCTGAAATGGCCCGGGTCGGGCCTCTGATGGGTGGTGGATCCCTCTCCTGCTCAGCAGTGGCCCAATCCTAACCATTTTGGGGCCCTTTTCGGCCATTTTCAGCCACTTTTTGCCATTTGGGGGCCAATTTTGGCCCTGAATGGCCAGGATTGGGTCCAAAACAGCCAGGATAGGTGATGTCAGGGTGTGTGGCATATGCAAATCAATTATGCTAATGACACACTTCCAGTGATGTCAAAGGGCATGACATATGTTAATGAGTTATGCTAATAAGTTATGCTAATGAGTTCTTCCAGCTCTTTTTCTACGAAATGACCGCTGCATGTGAGTCTGTTCTTGCCATTCAAGTGTAATTCATCACTTCTAGCTTGGCTCTGAGAGGACAGCCAGCCTGGGACCAGCCATGATGTCACTTCAAGGTTCTTCCCAGGTTGGCATGATGTCACTTCCAGGTTTTTCCCAGGTTGGCATGATGTCACTTCCAGGTTTTTCCCAGGTTGGCATGATGTCACTTCCAGGTTTTTCCCAGGTTGGCATGATGCCACTTCCAGGTTTTTTCCAGAAGTGATATGATACTGTCATGCCTATGGTGAGCCAGTTTGGTGCAGTAGTTAAGAGCAGCAGGACTCTAAACTGGAGAACCGGTTTTGATTCCCCACTCCTCCTCTTGAAGCCAGCTGGGTGGCCTTGGGTTAGTCACAGCTCTGTCAGAGGTCTCTCAGTCACACCCACCTCACAGAGTGATTATTGTGGGGATAATAATAACATACTTTGTAAACCCTTCTGAGTGGCCGTTGTCCTGAAAAGCAGTATATAAATCGAATGTTATTATTATAGTTTATTTTTCTCCTGTCAGCCAACAGAATGGCAGTGGGTAGATGCTGGCAGGACTTCTGCTGTAGCAGGGGACCATCCAACCTTCATTCAAGTGTTGTGGCTACAATTTATTTTTCCACCTCCAGCTTTTTTTTGAGGCTAAATTACAGATTGGGTGATCCGTCCAACCACAGATTCTTTGTTGCGTGCAGTTTGGTCCAGTGTTCCCTGGATGTATAAAGCCCTAGGAAATATTCTTTAGATACATTTTTGTATCCAAGTAGGCCTTATGCTATGAACCTTGGTCCTCACTCTTCTGCTAAACTCTGCATTGTACCTAAATGGCTCTCTCCGAATAGATGACTACAGATCTTTGAGGGTTAATTCCTTTCCCTTTCGAAGGAAGGGATTTCCACTCCTCTAAAACACCTTCCTTCTCCTTAGCCTATGGCTTTTTATCTCTTCCAAAGATGTGAAAACCGATTCATTCAAAGGCTCTGCTAAATGCCTAATCGAAAGCAAATTGCACAATATGAAAGCTCTCTCTCCCCGGAAGTTCCTCAAAGAACTCATGGGGGGAGCCAACTACAAAAGTTATTATTTCTAATAAGTAACAGCCTGAATCCTGTAGTCATTACCAAAGCCCAAACATTTCAACAAAAACTAGAAAGTAGGCCAACCAATTGTGTTAGTGCTGTACCTCACACCTCATTGTTACATTTCCATTTATGCTTGTGGTAATAATCAGGACTCGACACCAGAACGAAACCGGATGAAATGAAACAGCTTACAACAACACTGGATCAATGCCACCTTTTGAAATTAAGGTTGCCAATTTGGGGTTGGGAAATTCCTAGAGATTTGTAGGTATATCCTCAGCAAGATAAAATGCCGTAAAGGCCACCCTCTAAGGCAGCCATTTTCTCCAGGATCTGTTTTCTCCAGGGGAACTGATCTGTGAAGATCAGTTGTCATTCAGGGATCTCCAGGCACCACCTGGAGGTTGGCAAGCCTATTTGAAAAGGGCTTCATTTTAGGGAGGTCCATTTAGTTCCAGGCAGATCCTGAACATTTTTGTTGGTGCTACCCATCCTTCAGAGTGATTGTGAAGAGAAGGTGCAGAGACCAACAGAAATGAAGTCCTGCCCTCAAGTCATAGCTGACTTATGGCGACCCCTGCTGAGGTTTTCATGGCAAGAGACTAACAGAGGTGGCTTGCCATTGCCTGCCTCTGCAGTCCTGGCCTTCGTTGGAGGTCTCCCGTCCAATTACTAACCAAGGCTGACTTTTTTTTGCTTCGGAGATCTGGCGAGATCGGGCTCACCTGGGCTATCCAAATCAGGGCTGCAGAAATCAACTATCAACTATCCCATATAATAATAACATTCGATTTATATACCGCCCTTCAGGACAACTTAATGCCCACTCAGAGTGGTTTACAAAGTATGTTATTATTATCCCCACAACAAACACCCCGTGAGGTGGGTGGGGCTGAGAGAGCTCTGAGAGAGCTCTGACTAGCCCAAGGTCACCCAGCTGGCTTCAAGTGGAGGAGTGGGGAATCAAACCCGGCTCTCCAGATTAGAGTCCTGCCGCTCGTAATCACTACACCAAACTGAGCTATGCCTCAGTGGAAGAGCATCTTCTTTGCATGCACGTGGTTCGAGACTCGATTTCTGGCAGGGAGCAGACAGCAGGTGATGTGAAAATCTCGACCTGAGTCCCTGCGGAGCTGCTGCCTGCCAGTGCAGACAATACTACCCTCGATAGGCCAGTGATCTATATGGCAGCTTCGTGTGTTCATGCAAGAAAAGGTAGATGTGGAATAGTCAGTCAGGCAGGCAGGCAGACACCAGGGTTGCCAGCTCCACATGGAGAAATTCCTGGAGGTTTGGGGGTGCAACCTGGACAGGGCAGGGTTAGGAGAGGGGAGGGACCTCTGATAAGGAACAATGCCTTGGAGCCCACTCTCCCAAACAAACCATTTTCTCCAGCGGAACTGATCTCTATGGCCTGGAGATCAGTTATAATTCCAAGAGATCTCCAGCCACCACCTGGAGGCTGGCAACTCTAACACACACACAACGTAAAGAATGCATGAAAATTGAAGTTAGTGAAAACGGGAAGATCCATACAGCCTTAACCCATGCTGACACACTGCACCTCTCAAAGTGACAGGGCAGATGCTACCAGTTCAGGAGGGGCGAGCATTCTCAGTGGAGAGAGGGTAGCTGCCAGACAATATTTCTTTCTTTTTTTAAAAAAGTGGCTTGCTGCATAGAGGAACTGCCTGCCGTCTGTCAAGTGCAAATGGTTGCTATTATCAGTTTTGTAGTGAATCGTTCAAGGAAATGACCAGTCACCGAGATCGCATAATTTGAGGGCATCTGCCGGAACACCAAAATATGCAGAGATATGAACTTTACCTATGCTAGCTGTGTGATGCTTTTGCACAATTCTGGGAGGAAGCATCAATTTATTCAAACAAATTCGGCTTTCCTTTAGATCTCCGCTTTAAATAAAAATAACACGTTGGCATTTATGGAGCTTTTTGATGTGAGAGTCAGAATTTGCCCAGGGTATCAAAAACTATTTTAAAGAACATTTCAGAAAAGCTGCATACAGATTCCTACAGCTCTGTAACTTGAATCTAAGCTTCTAATTGCTTCAAATATTTGTTGAAATGCAGCTCTCCGCCCTACCTCCTGCCGAACACAGAGAAACTGGTTTGGAACCATTTAGATTTTTAATTTCTTACATCATAATCTCATATTAATGCATTGCACGACCACAGTGCAGTATGAGTTTTTATGAGTCAAAGCTCACTTCTTCAGATACAGCTAGAACGTGAGTCCATCTGTTCTATATCTTGGAGAGTGGAGTGACTGCAGAAGCCAAATGATAATACCTGCATTATAATGAAAGTCAAGACAATGCATCCACCTGGATTGAATCGAGATATGGGCTTTCTGACTCAGTGCTGATTCCTCCACACCCTCTACCCCTCTGCATACCCCACTCTGTTCAACCGCACCTGCCATTGTCATTCACCAGCTATTATCATATTATCTCCTTCCCTGTTTTTCAAAGATTGCTCCCATTTCCATCTAGACATCTTTCTTGTGAGAGCTTTTGGAAGGAACGAATATTGATCATTAGTATCGCCTCCATAAAATTCCAAGCTTTGGGCCCGTCCATCCTGAACTCCGACAAATCTCCATCACTAAACACATCCCAAACTGACAAAAGACACTTCCAAGACATAAAAGGGAGTTAAAGTGTAGATTATGGTTTTTCTGAACAGGTGTGTATGGGGGGTGGGGGGTGGGCAGTCAACCTGGCAAGGAAAGTTGGCATCAAGAGGTCAGACAAATGGCAAAACATCCTTGAATGGCTCAGCCAAGGTAGAAAGCAAACAAAGTTAAACAAGGATGGATAGCCGTGTTGGTCTGTCTGTAGCAGCAGAAAAGAGCAAGAGTCCAGTAGCACTAAAAGACTAACAAAATTTGTGGCAGAGTATGAGCTTTTCGGTTTTTTGGCTCTCAGTTTAATGGGAAAAGGGGAAACAGGAGAAGGGAAACCAAATCCTCCAGCACAGTATAGTGATTAAAGGGTCAGACTAGGTCTTGGGAGACCCACATTCAGGGCTCATTTCGAGGGGGAACGTGCCGGAACGCAGTTCTGGCAGTTCCCCAAAGAGGTCACAGGACAGGTGGCCCCGCCCACCTGACTTGGCCATTTTGGGCCCGTTTCGGCCTGGAATGGGGCCAAAATGGCATGGATTGGGCCTCTGATGGGTAGTGGATCACTCTCCCACTCAGCAGCGGCCTGATTCTGACCATTTTTGGCCCCTTTTCGTCCATTTTCAGCCCCTTTTTGCCATTTGGGGCCCAATTTCGGCCCTGAATGGCCAGAATTGGATCCAAAACAGCCAGGATAGGTGATGTCAGGGGTGTGGCATATGCAAATCAGTTATGCTAATGACACACTTCTGGTGATGTCAAGGGGCATGGCATATGCTAATGAGTTATGCTAATGAGTTATGCTAATGAGTTCCTCCAGCTCTTTTTCTACGAAAATGTCCCTTCCGTAAAGTGTAGGGATCTCAGGTGCCCGCCAGTAGAAGGCAATCTCCCAGTGGTTTACCTGCTTGGTTTTGGGCTGCCTGGAGATCACTCGCCACCAGCAGGCACCTTAGGAGCAAGCACGGCGTGTGCCCTCCCAGCAGACATGACAACCTCACTGGCCGGGGGAGTGTTCTTGCACTTTGTTTGAAGCTGATTTTCGCCCCAAATGGACCGATTATTAAAGAATTGGCCCCGTGTGGAGCATGGGAGCATTCCTGCAGCCCGCATGACAACATCATGCAAGCGATAGGAAAAAAAACACACACATAAGGCACACGGTAAGTGCCAGATCCTCTGCCCCTGCCGGGAGGGTGTAGAAACCTAACAACCCTAGTCTTTGGGCCGGTCACTCTCTCAGCCTCTCCTACGCAAGATTGTTGTGATGATAAAAAGGAGATGGGAAAACTGTGTATGCCACCCTGGATCCCTGCAGGATAGGTGGGAGCAGGGCTTTTTTCCAGCCGGAACATGGTGGAACAGCATTCCGGAACCTCTTGAAAATGGTCACATGGCTGGTGGCCCCGCCCCCTGATCTCCAGACAGAGGGGAGTTTAGATTGCCCTCCACACCATTCTAGCAGCACGGAGGGCAATCTAAACTCCTCTCTGTCTGGAGATCAGGGGGCAGGGCCACCAGCCATGTGACCATTTTCTCCGAGGGCAACCCACTGAGTTCCACCACCTCTTTTCCCAGAAAAAAAGCCCAGGGTGGGAGACAGAGTGCTAGAGCGGTACATCCTCTCCCTTTGCTCACTTGGCCTCCCAAAATCTTTCTCAGCCTGGTTCCAGGTCTGGAAAAAAAGTGCAGTGGCCAGCAAAGACAAGACAGTGGAGGAGAGAGAGAACAAAGTTTCCTTTACCTGAATGCACCTTTGAACGCTAAAGTAAAAGCCCACCCTACATCAGAATAGGGAAGAAATCTATCTCTCTAAACTAGTACATGCTGGTCATTTATTGTATTTATTATTTAAAAGCCCTGTGGCACAGAGTGATAAGTGGCAGTACTGCAGCCCAAGCTCTGCTCACGACCTGAGTTCATCCTGGTGGAAGCTGGGTTCAGGTAGTCGGCTCAAGGCTGACTCAGCCTTCCGTCCTTCTAAGGTCAGTAAAATGAGTACCCAGTTTTTTGGGGGTAAAGTGTAGATGACTGGGGAAGTCATCTACGGGGAACCACCCCGTAACAAAAAGTCTGCCAAGAAAACGTCGTGTGATGCGACATTCCTCCATGGGTCAGTAATGACTCGGTGCTTGCACAGGGGACTATCTTTCCCTTTACTCTTTTAAAAGCTTTATCAGCTGCCTTTCTACCTTGCAGGAACTCAACGCGGCTTCTTTCAGGTTCGGCTTTGAACATACGTCTCTCAGGTTCTACTCTAACTACTACATCACACTCCTTATATGGGGTTAAATAAATCTGATGGCTGCTGCCGTCCTGCCTACTTCAGCCGTCTTCTCTCACCTTTAATTTTTTCCTATCCTTTCTCGTGGAAGAAATTTCCCTCCTGCTGCTCTGCTCTTTGCAGCAGTCGCGACTCGCCAAGCTCCCAGAGGACCAAACAAGCATTGGAATGGTGCAAAGCAAAATGTCAACTTACTCTCATCACAGTTGTGGCTTTTAGGCTTCTCTAAAAGGCAATTTAGCAGAGCCAAATGAAAAGCTACCGGTGGGATTGACTTGAGGTGGGGACAAGAGAAATGTCAGATCCAGGGATCTTGGTCTTCGCGTTCCATTTGCAAGTTGCTAAAGGATAATACAAGAGAGATCTAAATATTCAGGAACATTACATGAGCTGAGACAGCGTTAAAAAAGAGAAAATCAATCACTCTCTCTTGCCAAAGGAGCCACCAAGTTCTGATTAAATGCCTCTCTGTGTGAATCTGAGATGCAGCTACAGGGAACCGAAGTAATGGATTTTCTAATTAGCAGGATGCTCGTTTCCATAGAGTGCATAGATGCAGCCTTGCCTCGTTCAGATAGACTTGCAATGGAAGGTCTGTGACAGGTTATTCAAGAACCGAAGCGCATTTGCATTTGAGTTCTAGTACCCTCTCTGTCACCGACCGCAATTCTAGCGGTCTATCCCAGTCTATTGGTTTCCTCTGAAGTAGCTTCCACTGAATTCAAGGAGACTTTAAAGTCCCGTCAAGTGTGTTTAGGATTGCAGCTTTATTCATGGCACTAAACATTTGAGTATTCTCTTAGATTCTCTCTGCGCAATACTTTTGACATGTGTTCTTCATGTGTCGGGACTCGGGAGACGCGATGTTAGCCAGGAAGTGTAGTTTTAAATGACAGAGCTGGTGGAGATTACTCCAGAGGGGACGGATTCTCTCACAGCCTCCCACCACCTCCGGCTTGCCGGACTGTCTCCCCTTCCAGAACCTTTGCCTTGCCTCCCATGCTGCTTAAAACTTTGACTTAACCAAGCCTTGGCAGTGTAGGGAGATGCAATGTTAACTGGGAAGCATAGCTTAAAAAGACCGAGCTGGGGAGGAGATTGCTCCTCAGAAGGTTAGTTAATTTCATCTTCACCTCCCCAAAGGCTGTGTCAATTTCACCTCCCCTTGAGGAGGTGAAGATGAAATTAACAAACCCTCTGAGGAGCGATCTTCCCAGCTCTGTCTTTTTAAACTATGCTTCCTGGCTAACATTGCTTCTTTCTACACTTGAGCAGCCCCATGTAAGATGTCTTGTGTAGAGGGACTCTTAATACTCTAGTATTTCTATCTAGAGTTCTAGTATTTTGAGAGAGGAAAACTTCCCTCTGTCTACTTTATCTACCTTGTGCATAATTATATAAACCTCTATCATGCCCCCTGTTAGTTGTCTCTTTTCTAAACTGAAAAGTCCCAGACTCTTCAGCTTTTCCTCATAGGAAAGGTACTCCAATCCCTAATATAATTGTTTGCCCTCTTCTATACTTTCCCCAGCTCTTTCCGTCCATTTCCATCCAAATTCAACTGGGAATCCTTTGGGCCTGTTCATAGCTGCTCGCAATCATGAGATAAGAAATCATTTAGCCCTTTGGAGAGAAGATCCCCGCATGCAATTGTTGACCAATTAACTTTTCATTGAAGAACTAGATGATACTGCTTAAAGCAGAGTTAGCTCAGGTATAATTGCTTTCCAAAATGCTAAAACCCAGAACGAGTCCAGGTGGCATGCATTTTGTACCATCTGTGGGGGCAACGTGACAAGGAATCATTCTGTTTGGGGAGTTGCTCTGGCAATCTCTTGTTTTATTTATTCGTGTTTCTTCTCATTAGCAACCCAGCCTGCATTCCCTTGAAGGCTTACGGTTGGCTGCTGCGAGACAAGTGGAGAGATGCAGATCAGATAATTTCTTGTGCAAGATTTGGCAGCGTGATTTATTTTGCTTCCCTTCCAATGAAATTGACATTGTCACCTTTTTTCACAGAATGGATGGAAGCCCATTATTCATGCTGTTATCACTTCCATGTCTTGGCTGCAGCAGCATATACTATAGGGAGGCATCTCTTGAAGTCTGTTCAAAGGTTTCAGCTATCAAAGAAAACAACTCTTTGAGTCCTCAGTTGCTGGAAACTGATGGTAGTTGTGTTCCAGCATCTGCTCTAGTTTCCTTCTAACACCTCAGGCAACAGCGCTGTTCTTAAACCTCTAAACAGGATTGTATAGTCTGTACTTAAGCCATTTTGAAATTCTGCACCCTAAAAAACTGAACGTTTGCACTCTGAAAAAAAACCCTCTTTGCAATATTTTTGTATAATTTATTCTTCTTTGCTGTAATGAAGAGAAGCAAAGAACTGGGGAATGCCGAAACTCCCACAGCATTTCTAACCGTTGGAAATGCTGTTCTCAGGGCATCCTTCCCCAGTTTCTGAGATGTTGCCTGCAGATTTTTGTGACTCTGAAGGCAAAGGCAGCCTACCTGTGGTGGCTGTCTATGGCTATGTACCAGCCGGCCCGGGCTTCGTTCTCCTCCTGTTACGGCTTTTCAGTGTCAGTTTTAAGAAACTGGCCTGGAGGGTTCCTAACTTGGTGGGCTGGATTCGATGGCAGACTGGGCGCAAGTCCTAGAGGGCAGCTCGATTTAAAATTATTGTATCCTTGCGTGCATTTCTGCTTGTGCAAGACACTGCACAAGTAATTACGGGATTGACAGAGAATGCAGTATATTGATCGTTTAAGTGGGATTGCTCATAGAAGATCTTTGATAGTCGGGTTGGCAGAGAGCCTCTGTCAGTCAGAAGAGTAAACGGCCGGCTGGTGCACTCTTGTTCTGAATTAAGATAAGGTAGCTTTGTATATTTGCAGGGCAGGCAAACTACATTCAGCCTCATGCATGACCAGTTGTGCAGGCCTGCAATAGGGCTAGGAACGAAGATGGATTTAATTCAATGTATCGCCTCCCTTTCTCCATCATAGAATTTAGAGTTCCCTTCCGGGTACTGGCCACAAAACCCTGGACTCAGCGGTGTGGCATGGTCCAGGGGCGCCCAGGGCAGGAAGTGGCACCCTTGGCCCTGTGCACACACACACTTTGCGTGAATGCGTGCTCCGGCTCCTGTGTGATGACATCACTTCCGGCAAGTGATGTCATTGTGCAGGGGCATCCTCGCTCACCTGGGAGCGTTCCCACAATTTGGGATGCTCACTGCCCCTTACTTCTTTGCTGTAGCTGCCTGCACCGCCGCTGGGCGCTGAGCTGATGGCAGTGGTCTGCGCGGCTGCAGCAAAGAGGTAAGGGGCAGGGGAGAGGAGTGGGGAGGTGGGTTGCCTGCCGTACTGCCGGCTGCACTGCTGGGGTGCCCAGCTCATTGGGTGCTGAGGCGGGCGGCAGTGCTGGTGAAAGGGCAGGGAGGTGGGCTGCCTGCCGCACTGCCTGCTGCACCGCCAGGGTGCCCAGTTCACTGGGTACCGTGGTGGGCGGCAGTGCCGGTGAAGGGGTGGGGAGGCGGGCCACCTGCTGCACCACCGGTGCACCCCGGCTCACTGGGTGCTGAGGCGGGTGGTAGCGATGAAGGGGCATTCCTGGGGGGGTGTCCATGGACATGGCGCCCCCTCAAAATTTTGTACCCAGGGCGGCTGCCCCCTTGCCCCCTCATGCTATGCCACTGCCTGGACTGCATCTGACGGAGAGGTGAATGACCAAGGTGTTTGCCATTGCTCTGCCTGCAACCATCTTCCCCTCTGAGAACTGCTTCCTGCAGTGGCCGTTCGATCCGATCTTTGCAGGTCAGTCATATCAAGGTGGCCCCATCCGCGGATACTTAAATCTAGAAACTGGGGCCATAGAGTAGGGATGCCATTCCCCTGCTGGGGTAGGGGACCCCCTGTTCCCAATCTCTGCTCCCTGCCTCTATTAACCTGGCCGGTGAGGAAGGAAAGGTGGAATAATGCTGCCCTGGGCATGGGCACACTTTCGGGGCATCACCTCCAGGAGTGACTGCTCCTGTGCTTCTCAGTGGGCCAATTTTGGCTCCAAACAGAACAAATAGGGCCTGTTTGGGGCCCAAACTGGCCTGCTGAGAAGTGCATGTGTGCTCCCACGCTTGTGCGATGACCTCACTTCCTGGAAGTGATGTCATTATGTAGGTGTGGGAGCACGCACACGACGAACATTGAAGCGGTAAGCCTCCTTCCCATGCTGAAAGGGAAGTTTATGGATATGGAATATCATAAACCCCTTGCCATAAGTTCTGGGCACTGCCTGACCCAAGGCAGAGAAGATGCTAGTTGGCTTGGAGACTGGAAAGTTACCAGAACGTGAGTCAGAGAGTGGGATGACTGACTGACAGCGATGATGCAGGTTCATGAAGCTATCACATTGCTGCACAGCCAAACTCAATTCACATGTTAACCTATGGTTAAGCTTGTGTGAATCATTCTCTTATTTATGTGTCACAATGGAGGAGAGAGAGAGAGAGAGAGGCAAACTGTAGCTACCATGAGTGACTCAAAGCCACCTGTCTTAGAACCATTCCCAATGAGGGAGTAGCAAAGGGAGGGGGAGACAAAAAATTAAATTTTTTAAAAAAATGTGTGACTCAAAATACGAGAGAAGCAGAGATAATTTCAGACTCTGGAATTTTGAAAAAGAATTTTGGAATTTTTTCCCCTACGCTGGCAGAGGGAATCTGTTAGAATTTAGATTTGTGAGACGGGTTTTGGATTTCCTTCTTGCATATTTTAAAATATGATTCCAAAGAAATGAAATTTTTGGGAAAGGGAATGGAAGATTTTACTTTTTGTAGAGGATACAGAAAGGAAACAAACTCTCATAATAGTGTAATTTTCCAAGCTTACTAACATTTATCTTGTCGTAATGCATTGTGCTGGGTTCCGGGAAGAGGCATCACTTCCGGAAGTGATGTCACTTCCGGGAATTGATGTCATCATGCATTTCCAGGAGTGGGCGCGCAGTTTGCGTGCACACACGTAATAATAAAGAGTTCCACCACCTCTTTTCCCAGAAAAAAAGCCCTGCACCTACCTAATCAAAGCTATTTAGCACACCTGATAGCTTTCCCGTATGATATTTACCAGATCAACAAGCAATATTTTCACCAATAGACCGTCCCAGATAGTCATACCAAATCTCTCCCAATTTATCGTTCTACCTTCGGACAGGCCATTAAACTATTGTTTTTGGAAGCAAGACATCAACATTTCCCCAGGGAATGTTTTGCCCTATAAGTGGGCTACCCTGCCATGTGCTCAGTATGTTGTGTGACCTGGGACCCATCCAGACACCTCTCTTCTCCTTGCCATGAAACTCCAGCCATTCTCGCTGCTTCCTCCGCAGACCTCCTCCTTTCCAAGACTGGTTATTATCACCCTTCCCTTGAAACTGCTTTCCCGTTTCCTCACTGTTCTCTCAATTAGCCCTGTGTGTATGCTGTGTGTGGGTTTCTGTAAGCTTGCCTTTATTTCTCTGATAACTAAAAAAACACTTCCTGTTGAACATCTGCCTGTTTATTTGAGTGTTCTCTAAGGAAATAAGCCCCATAGATATAGGTGGAGAATCCCAATTACTCCCTCTTGCTGCCTCCTTAATACTAATCCCCCCAACCAATTAAGGATACCTCCTATTTGGGTAACAGTGGCACGGCAACATCACTTCTGGTTTTGCAGCATCATGGAATGCCATTCGGAGAAGTCTTTGCCCCCTCCCCATCTTCCAGGGTCTGGCAATGCTATTTCACACCAGTTTCATGGGAGTAAACCCCACTAAACTCAATGACACTTCCTTCTGAGTAAACATGTATAGGATTAGGTTGTAACAGTGCAATCCTATGCAGCGAGACTGCCGTCAAAGCCCATCGATTTCAGTGGCGTATCTCTGCACTGCAAGTCTTTCACAACCCCAGAACCTCTCAGCCAATATATTGTACTTTGGGACTTGCCTTCACTTAGCTAATTGCTTCTTTCCCTTTTGAAGTTAATAGTTTTGTTTTACTGTTTTAATTTAGAAATGAATGATCAAAGGAAACTGCTCGGCTCCTTTACAAGCTACTGAAAATCCGCTTTGTGGAACAGGCTTCCAATGCAATCAAAGCTCTCCCTGGCTGCTTGCCTCTTTTTTGCTTCTGCTTTCTCTACCCCACTATCTCTAGTCACCCTTCCCCACAGATCAAGGATAGGCAGGGAAATGAAAATGGCCCAGGAGGGAGCCCAGCTGAGCTCCCCTATGAGCCATCACTACAGGGTCGCTCCACTCAGTGGAGTAGGGATCTCATTCCCTGGTGGGGGCGAGGGATCCCTCTTTCACCCTCCACCCCCTGCCTCCACTTACCTGGCCAGTGGGGGAGGAAGGCACACGAACCGTATTCGATAAGTATTGTTGCAGAGTAGAAAATTTGCACAGCAGATAAAGAATCACAGACATATGTGTGTTCAGTTTCTAAAATAAATGTTTACTACATTTACTAGGGGAAAATAATGAAGGGTACATTGGAGATAAAATAAAGAAGAGCTAACTTAGTTCCTACATCCCCACATCCTCGAGATAACGGTCTAACTCACTGGAGAGCAACAGGCATCCTGAGAAAAGGAAAGAATGTCAATTGCCCCCCAATAAACCTGGTCAGCCAATAATCAATCCTAGATCTGTTCATTAAGCATGCAACTCCCCTTTTACCCTGGCGGGCGGAACAACTCGACATCTAACTGGTCTTATGCAAACTAGTCGTCTCTAACTAAACACAAACAAATTAACTCTTTCATGACTGAAGAGAATGACACTTGTAAAAATCCCAACAAACAGGCATCCCGGGCGTGCTCCCGGGGCAGCATGACAACGTTACTGGAGTCATTTTGCCACCCCAAGAGTGCTCCCATTTGAGGACCAAATTGGCCTGCTGAGAAGTGCAGGAGCACTTCCGGAAGTGATGTCACTGGAAGTAACGTCAGTAAGAGCCACTTCCCCTCTCTTGCTGGGAGGGTAAGGGGGCCTGGCAACCCTACAGCGGAGTCAACAGGGGGCTTTGGCTTTGCCACTGCCTGCAAATGGGCAGCAGTCCAAGAGTAGGAAGTTAGTGAGCTGACACTGGTTAAGCGTCCCCTGAGGCACTGGCAAAGCTGCTGGGGCTTGGCTCTACTTGCTCCTTTGGATGAGGGCAGCCAGTAACAACCCTGCCTTACAATAGACCCACCCACTTTCTGAAAAGCTCAGCAGGCACCAAAGGAAGTACATGCAGGCTCCAGGGAGCCCATGGGCACCAAGCTGGGGGGATTCTGGACTGCGCCATACTGGGTCTCTTATCGTGGCTTTGAAGAGAAGGCATATTCGCCATGCTAAAAAAAAAAGAGAGATGTCAATGGATGTGAAGTATGGGGTAATTGCAAAATGAAGTTGCAGAGTTAGTGGCAGATTATCTTCCCCCTCCTCTATATGTGTAGGATTGCCCAGGAAAACCTGATCTCCCCAGACCTTAGAAGTTAAGCAGGGCCAGCCTTGGTTAGTAATTGAATGGGTGACCTCCAATGAAGACCAGGGTTGCAGAGGCAGGCAATGGCAAACCACCTCTGTTAGAGTCCCTCTAATTGAGACATCTTACACGGGGGACACTCAAGTGTAGGGAGATGCAATGTTAGCCAGAAAGTGTAGTTTAAAAGGACTCAATTTCACCTCTCTACAGGAGGGTAGTTTAAAAAGACAGAACGGGTGGAGATTGCTCCTCAGAAAGTTTGTTAATTTCATCTTCGCCTCCCCAAAGGGTCTGCCAATTTCACCTCCCTTTCAGGAAGGAGACGATGAAATTAACAAACCTTCTGAGGAGCCATCTCTGCTGGTGTAGAATGGTGAAATTGACAGAGCCTTTGATTCTGTCTTTTTCAGCTATGCTTCCTGGCTAATATTGCATCTCCCTACACTTGAATATCCCCCTGAAAGTTATCTTATGTAGTCTCTTGCCGTAAGTCGGATGCGACACACACACTTTCTACCACCACCACCAGTAGTTACTGCAAGGTGGCATCATGCACAGAAGTCTTAGGAGAAGTCGCCAAAGGGCTCTTGTGCTGGCAGCTGTGGTTTCAGTGATTGTGTTTTCCTGTTTGATTTTATTGCAAACAGCCTCGAGCAAACTGTGGCTAGGCAGGATATTGATATTTCAAATAAATGAAATAATAACTGCAGAAGCTGTGCTGGCGATGATGCAATGATGGAAGTATCAACTAGAGATGGGCATGGACAAAAATACGAACCAAAATTAAGCACGAACCAGGCCAGTTTGTGGTTCGCAAACCGCAGTTCGTCAGATCCCATTTCTGATGAACTGCCACGAATTTTAGGCTGGTTCGTTTGGTTCATTTTTTTGTTCGTGACTGCAGACAGCCTGGTGCCAATCAATCAGTTTCCTAGGTAACAGGGGATGGACTTCCTGCAAACCTTCTGCTGACCCGGAAGTGACCTTCTGCTGACCTGAAAGTGATGATTTTCTGACCTGGATGTGAAGTTTTCACGAACCAAATGAATCGGTTCACGAACCAGGGGCAGGTTCGTGAACGTTCGTGAAATTTGACAAACCACGAACCGCATGGTTCAGTTTTTTCCTGGTTCGTGCCCATCCCTAGTATCAACTACCCCTTAACTGCTTCTCTCTTTAACTGACATGCAAGTGAGGGGTAAAAGGGCCGAGTGAAGGTTTGGACTGGCTTTTGCTCAAGTCTGTCGAAGAAGCCTGACATTTCTGACTGCCAATAAAAATTTGCACTGAAGTTGTCCTGGGGGAGGAGGGAGGGCTCCCTTCATGTAGAATTGATCAACCAAAGCAAGAAAATATATGACACATTGCAAACAAACAAAAAACCACTCTGATGCAATTAAGTCGCTGGAATATCCCGCAAATGTCAGCCTTTTAAACCTGGAAATGGAAAGAGAAAATAACTCAGGTTCCATCATTATGAATCGCCTGAAGGAATTTAACAGAATGTGATCCAATTTTCAGCTAGCTTTCTGACTATACGCTATTTTAATTCAGCAACGGATGAAGCAGTGGGCGCTGGCCAGACTCCAAAGTGCTTCTAGGTAACTATCAAGGTTTGGGTTTTTTTTAGTTTCAGCTCTTTGCAGTGCATAAGAGTGTTCTCAAAGGTTCTCCAAGCGGCTTGTCATCAGATGCGGGGGCGGGGGGGGGGGTCTCAGAAGGCATGTAAGTCTTAAAAGTCCTCATCTGCTCACAAAGTGTGGCTCTTTGGATCAGGGCCATTGGTGGCAGGGGGAGAGAGAAGAGGGGAGATGTTGAAACTCTGGGGCTCTGTGGGCAATATTAGTGAAGCCAGGATTTCTGCTGCAAAAGGCATCCCTGTATTGAGCTCCTTTCCTCTCCCTTTGTGTGTTATCATCAATCGGTGTCATAATATTGTGCATTTCCCACACATTTTCCATATCAATATTGTGCATTTCGCACACATTTTCCATATCACTGGCTGCTGCTGGTAGAGAAACACACCTTGATGGCCAGTGGACATACAGTAGAACTAGATGCTGTGGATACCAATTAGCTACAAATCTTAACCAGACAAAAAAATTGCAGGTGCTTAAGACATGGATATCTATCTAGTCTCCAGCTTTCTTCCCCGGAGAGAGTTTCATGTACAGTATAAAAGCCATTTTGTTCCAGGAATGGGGTGTGATACAGAATCTTCTCCAAACACTTCACAAATCTTTAGAATCTTAAATTATGAATAACTGCCTTTTGCTAAGTACTTTGATTATTCAGAGCCGACCAGTTCATTACCATTTGGCTCTGGTCCTTTACACCAAGCTCGGCCCATATATGAGTTGACCTTGAAGCATACTTGAAGCCTGAAGAAAGTAAGTGGAAACCACAACAGGACTCTCAGTTTAGGCATCACACAAACCAGGGTTTAAAAAGATTAATGAGGGTTCCTGTGATCCTCCATGTAGCGGCCATTAAACCGCGATTTGAAACCATGTTTTCATATTGGCTGAAGGATGTCTTTCCATGATGCATAAATGCCGATATCAGAGATCACTTTTGGTTTGTCACTTGACCACAGCTTCACTGGGATTCCTGTGGAAAGAGAATGGGATGAACCCAGCACTAGTTGAGTCAAACCACAGTTTCCATGTTCGCTTGCAGGCTGACACCTGGTTTCTCATACTAACTGTAGTTAAAAACAACAACAACATGTTTTCATGTTATGTTTGATCTAGGCTGTAGTGGCTGCACCAAGCACACAGCAAAAAACAGACTATCGGTGTTATGGGAGAGTTAATTTTAATTCGTGCGAACTGCACTCTATTCGTTTCGAATGTGCTTAACCAGGGGGGCCTGGAAAAAAAAAGAATACCCCCCATGCAAAATGTACACGGCTCTCAGCGAGTGACCCCTGCTGGGGCTTTCAAGGCAAGTAAGAAGCAGAGGTGGGCTTGCCGTTGCCTTCCTCTGCAGAGTCTTCCATGGTGGTCTCCCATTCAAGTACCAACCCTGCTTATCTTCCAAGATCTGACGAGATCGGGCTATACTACGCTGCCTTCCCTCCCATCAGCACCTAGCACACATTTATTATCTAAATGTTTTGCAGATACCACCGGAGGCCTGTTCAGGTGAGAATCTGGGAACCATTTTCCTAAAAGCAGAGATGACACATTTTACTGTTCATACCATTTTATTATTTGCTTTCAACAGTGGTAGTCACAGAAGGAGTTTCCCCTCCCCTGCCGCCATTTTGAAACGGAAAAAAAAATTTCTTCTGAGATGAACCCATATAAAGGTAAGGAAACCATTGGCCACATATTTACAGTTCCAAGTCTGTCTAAATAAATAACATAAAGTCATTAGAAACCGAGCAGGCTCCATGTCTGCAATCGCCAAGAGACCCGCCAAGAACAGATGGCGAACATCTTCACATTGAGAAACAGTCAACGGAAAGTGGACACTAAATGGGACAGTCAATCAACGCTGCTTCCGAAACAGTACGTTCCTGGAATATTTACAAGAGAGCAGAGTTTCTGGCATATCTAGCAAGAACAGTCAAGGGCAAGCCGTGCTTAATACGACTCGGGTTTCTTCCTTTTTAGCCAGGCGGAAACACACACTCTTGAAAGCCAGGTGGTTTGAAAGGTTAGAGAGTTCATTTAATTAAAAATGTCCAAGCCTCCTCTCATTTTCCTTACTTGGTTTTTGGAATCGACACCTGTACGTTGTTTGCAATGTCAGTGACAGAGGACAAATGGACACAGAGCCTGTTCCATGCAATTCATGTTAGTGGTAGCCGAGGGTGTGTGTGAACCCTTGGACTGCCCGAATACATTTACAGCGAAGATGGGCAACTTCTTCAGCTGGTGGAACACAGTCTCCTTAGCCAACCTGGTGAGGGAACAGAGTTGGTAGTCCCAGAAGATGGGTTAGGAAAGTCCAGCTCCACTTAGGGAAATTCACCTTCCCACCCCTGGATGAAGAAAGTGGCGAATCACTCCTTTCCCTTGCCAGCAGCAATCTCTTGCTAAAAAATGTCTGTAAAAAATAGTAAAATAGTAAAGAGTCTAGTAGCACCTTGAAGACTAAACAACTCTACTGTAGCATAAGCTTTTGAGAGCCACAGCTCTCTTTGTCAGATGCATCGGCAGCTTTCGAGAACCACAGCTCTCTTCACCAGATGCATCGATGCATTTTTACGAAGACAGCTGTGGTTCTCGAAAGCTGATGATGCATCTGACAAAGAGAGCTGTGGTTCTTGAAAGCTGACAACGCATCTGATGAAGAGAGCTGTGGCTCTCGAAAGCTGACAACGCATCTGATGAAGAGAGCTGTGGCTCTTGAAAGTTTATGCTACAGTAGAGTTGGTTAGTCTTAAAGGTGCTACTGGACTCTTTACTATTTTGCTACTACTACTGACTAACACGACTAACTCTTCTGGATGTAAAAAATAGTGGTGGCGCCAGAGGGTTGCATCTAAGATCTTTCTACAGTGATCATATTAGAAGGGATGCCATCTTGGGGGTGGGGTGTGTCCAATATACCACTATGCATATAACGACTATTATGAAGTTTCCTTTAGGATTCAATAGATCCTCATCACTGAATAGATCAGGAAGGCACAAGACATTCCTGATGGCTGATCCACTGCTCAGATTATGGTCGGAGCGAGAAGTGGATTTTGCTGCTCAAGGTTTCCCCCTTGCAAGTGGCTGGGATCTCTATTATTTATTTATTCAGAATATTTCTAGGAGTCTCTGTATAAGAGACATCTGACACGTGAAGAACACGTTCGGGAGAAGCAATGTTAGCCGGGAACGGTAGTTTAAAAAGACAGAGCTGATGACAGGGCAAAGGCTTTGCTATACACTGGAGCTGTGTGAAGGGGCTGTGAAATGCCAGAAGGGAAACTTCAGCCCATTATAACCTCTCCGGGTCCAAGCCCAGCTCTGGAAGGCAGCTCCAGCCCATTTCCATTCCTCGCTGCCCTCTGGTTGCCATCCCACACCGTTTTAGACTGGAGAGGTGAATTTGACAGAGCCTTCGGGGAGGAGAAGATGACATTAACAAATCCTCTGAGGAGCAATCTATGCTTCCTGGCACAGTTTTAGACTGGAGAGGTGACATTGACAGAGCCTTCTGGAGGTGGAGATGAAATTAACACACCCTCTGAGGAGCGATCTCTGCTGGCTCTGTCTTTTACAACTACGCTTCCCAGCTAACACTGCATCTCCATATACTTGATGAACACACGCCAAGGCGTCTCATGTAAAGAGACTTAAAGTCACCTCTTCCGAATCCTCTAATACAATTGCTGCCATCTAAGATCATAAGAAAGCGCCCCCCCTGCATCTCCGTCATCTCCTGATGCAAAAATCTGGTAGTGGGTGCTACAAAGATCTGCACCAGAGACCCTGGAGAACTTGACTGATCAAACATGTGTCTCAGCATAAGGTGGCTTCGTGTGTTCACCTTCCGTTACGTTTTCTCTTATCACCTTTTCTGGGGGAAACCCCCCCCTTATGCACAGATATCTAGGGAAGCGTCTTAACATTGGGATTTGCAGGTGCCATCACAGCAAGATCAGATGATACCAGAGGTCAATACGGTCCCTCCTGCTCCTATAAAGCTGGTACATTTGGCCTGGGTCCTCAGTCGGACCCACACTTGTTTATCTCAGCTAGTCTCTGACAAAGGCACAAAACCAACCGTGACATCTCCATTGCTAGCAGAACGATGTATTAGGCCACACTGAAAGCTTCTGATAGCAAAAAGAACAGAGAAAGGGGTCATTGGCTCTGGAGTCAAGATGACTTCTGAAGTTTATTTAATGAGGATAGCTTTTGGTTGATAAGCAGCGTATCTCCGTACCAAAGATCTCCTGCAAACCCTTTGCCTATCAGGTCACAAATCCTTTTGTCACTGGCTCATATATTATTTTAAAATTCTGTTTGTTGAAAGGCTTGTTCCGGCAAAGTCTACTACGGGTCCTTGCAAAGAAAGCCAGGTTTTCTCCTTGTCGGTAATGCGTGTGATGTTCAAAAACGGTTCTGAAGCTTATAGTCAAAGATCTGAGAAGAGTCCATCCATGTATACATCCCCTCAATCAAGACCCAAAGGGGGCTTTTTCCAGTATTTTGCCCTTGGTTGGACGAGCGAAAGCGTGTGCGGTCTTAAAAAATAATTTTTCCTCTCTGAACGGAAGCCTCCAGCGGCGCGATCCTTCTCCTCTCCCCTCCCAGCTGTCTGTCACTCGCTCAGCTGGGTCTGGTCTCAAACCAGGGACAAGTCAGCCTGGAAGCTGGAGCACCGGCGCGTCTTTGGACTGCACTTGGTTAGCATGGAGATTTGGGTGCTGAAATTGGTGCCGCTGCTTCCCAAGGAAGGCTGGTGGTATTTCAGGTCGGAGCCCAGGAACCTCTCCATGTGCCACCTGCGCCACTTGCGCTTGAGTTCGGCTTGAACCTAAAAAGGAGAGAAAGCAACCGCGTTAATATTAAGCAGAAAAAGCAGTGTCGTGTATTTGACGGATTTATGCACTTCTACACCACCTTTCTCCCCGACGGGGATCCAAAGCGGCTTCCATTATTCTCCTCGCCTCCGTTTTATCGTCAGCACATCCCTGTGAGGTAGGCTAGGCTGAGAGAGTATGACTGCAGCTGGCATGTCAGACGAAGATCCGAAAGACCCATGTTCGAATCCCCCCCTCTGCCATGAAAACTTTCTGGGTGACCCTGGCCACTTTCAGCCTGACCCACCTCACAGGTTTGTTGTGAGGATTAAATGGAGGAGGGGAAATAATTAAGCAGTTTTTTGTCCCTACTAGGGAGAAAGGAGACGTATAAATGAAGTAAAATAACATAGAATAAGATAAAACAGAGGCTGGACAGAGCCCTGTTGGGAATGCTCTAGCTTTAAATTTCCAGTATTGATAGGGAGGCCTGACTTGGATAGCCCAGGTGAGCCTGATCTCATCAGATCTCAAAAGCTAAGCAGGGCCGGCCTTGGTTAGTAATTGGATGGGAGACAAGCAAGGAAGTCCAGGGTTGCAGAGGCAGGCAATGGCAAACCACCTCTGTTAGTCTCTTGCCATGGAAACTCCACCGGGCGTTGCCGTAAGTCAGCTATGACTAGATGGCACTTTCCACTATCCCACTGATCATGCGGTTGGACTAGCTGGCCGCTCAGGCACCCTCTACCTTCAGGAGTGCATGAATATAAACACACACTAAAAATAGTCCTAGGTTGTTGACAGGATGTGACCTTTAAAGTTAGACCATCTGACTGAGAGTCTTTCTCTATGAGACACGAGAACGCTCAAATGTAGGGAGATGCAATGTTAGCCCGGAAGGGTAGTTGAAAAAGACAGAGCTGGCGGAGATCACTCCTCAGAGGGTTTGTTAATTTCGTCTTCACCTCCTGGAAGGGGAGGTGAAATTGACAGAGGCTTGTGTAAGATTTCTTGTAGAGAGAATCTGAGTACCATCTACTCTAATTGGTAGCAGCTCTCCAGAGTCTCAGGTAGAGAAGGGTCTTTCTTAAGAGCTGCTATCAGCGATCTATTTAACTGGAGATTTCAGGGACTGAACTTGCAGGCAAAGCATGGGTTCTGCCACTGAGTCCAGTGTGTTCCTTGGTCTTGAGTTGTTTCCATATGAGGATGATTCCACGTTTGCAGTGGCAATAGAGCTTCTGCAGGTGGTACTCCCTCTTGCTGCCCGTGGGCTTTTTAGAATCACAGGGTTGGAAGGGACCCCCTGGGTCGTCTAGACCACCTCCTGCACAATGCAGGATATTCACAAATACCCCCCACCCCCATCCAGTGACCCTTACTCCATGCATAGAAGAAGGCAAAACACCGTCAGGATCCCTAGCTGAACTGGCCTGGGGAAAATTGCTTCCTGACCCCAAGGTGGTGATCGGCATTACCCTGAGCATGTAAGAAGGGGCCACGAGAACTAAGCACGGATGCAACCCTTCCTGCTGTCCCTCCCATGATCTGCCCGGGTTCACAGAATCAGCATTGCTGTCAGATGGCCCTCTAGCCTCTGCTTAAAAACCTCTAAAGAAGGAGCACCCACCACCTCCCGAGGAAGCCTGTTCCATTGAAGGACCGCTCTTACCAACAGGAACTTCTTCCTAACGTTTAAACAAAAACTCTTTTGATTTAATTGCAACCTGTTGGTTTTTGTCTGCTGTTTAAAAAATAAGGGAGTAGGTATCTCACTATAGTGTTAGTCTGTAGTTGCAAAATAGTAAAAAAGTCCAGTAGCAGCTTTAAGACAAACCAGCTTTATTGAGGCATTAGCTTTTGAGAACCACAGCTCTCTTCCTCAGATGAATCATCAGCTTTTGAGAACCACAGCTCTCTTCGTCAGATGCATCGTCAGCTTTCGAGAACCACAGCTCTCTTTGTCAGATACATCATCAGCTTTTGAGGACCTCAGCTCTCTTTGTCAGATGTATCGTCAGCTTTCGAGAACCACGGCTCTCTGTCAGATGCATCTATAGCTATAGATCTGCTACAGACTAAAAAAAAAATAGCTTGCAAAAAGCTTGCTCGTAGGGATGGTGAACAAAGTAAAATGGTGCCAGGTGTGGGCATGGAGGTGTGGAAATCAGCACCTTCCCATCTACATTTTCCCCAAATCCACTTTGAGGAGGACCTTTCTGAAAAACAGGTTCGGGGAACGGTGCAGCAGAGCTGGGAAAAACGGGGTCGCCCCCAAAAGAACCGCTGCAGTTTGTGGGTGAAAGCAGAATAAAAACCTCCATGAGGAAGGAACCTTCGTCACTAAGGGTTAACTTTGGTTTATAGAACTTAAAACCTCACAGTTCCTTCATCAGCTCAGACATCTCTACTGAGGTTTTGCTGATATGCAAATTTAATTAACGGTAATCAGTGACTCCAGTGACGATTCAGCAGAAAAGCAGATGATTAATCAACTAATCATTTAATTAGACGACAGTCCTAGCTGTGTGGTGCCAGCAAGTAAGCTTCTTGATCTTACCTCTCCGTTGAGGAAGCAATATAGGATGGCCACCACAAAACCCTGGAAAGGAAGAAAAGCAGAGACGGGAAATGAACTACAAGGTTTTGATTTCGTTGTCTTTATTCACTTGCAATGAGCAGCTGCCACAGAAAGAGCTGAACGTGTTCTTGGTCAGGGGTCCCCAACGTGGTGCCCGTGGGCACCATGGCACCCATCAACACCTTTCTGGGACTTTTGCCCAGCAAGGCTTCTAATTTGACATTGGAGATTTGATGGTGTGTGTGTGCAGATTTTTTAAAAACATTGCTTTGGCAGCAGCTGCCATTAAAGCACAAAAACCTTCACTGTGTGAGTCACTGTGGTGGAGCCATCTTGTGGCTGGCTCCACCCCTTTCACCAGCCGTTTTGTAGCAGCCATTTTCAGTCTGCACCCACCACGCCGTGTCAGAATTCCTAAGGTGACCCAAAGGCTCAAAAAGGTTGGGGACTCCAGTTCTAGGTCCAAATTAACTATCAGACTCTAATTGGTGCAAAATGCTGCGGCGCGACTGCTATCAGGAGCAAGCAGGAGCAGGAGCATCGCCCCCATTCTGCAGTCACTCCATTGGCTACCTATCAGCTAATGTGCTCAGTTCAAGGTATTGGTTATCACATACAAAGCTCTTCATGGCCTTGGCCCAGCATACCTATGGGACCCCCTCCCTCCCTATGTTCCTCCATGGCAGCTTCGCTCATCTGAACAGGGTCTCCTGCAGGTGCCAGCCTGCACATGGGCGAAATCAATAGCAGCTCATACACGGGCTTTCTCTGTGGTGGCCCCTATCCTGTGGAACAGCCTGCCTGAGGAGGTCAAGAGCTCCCACTCTCCTAGCTTTCCACAAACGATGCCAAACTATGGTTGTGGATTTTCCGGGCTGTATAGCTGTGGTCTTGGCATGGTAGTTCCTGACGTTTCACCAGCAGCTGTGACTGTCACAGCTGCTGGCGAAACGTCAGGAACTACAATGCCAAGACCATGGCTATACAGCCCAGAAAATCCACAACCACCATCATTCTCCGGCCGTGAAAGCCTTTGACAATATATCAATGCAAAACTAAATTATTCAAAAAGGCTTTCATATTGTAGGGAGGGGCTCTCAGATGTTTTGCTAATGAGTTAGGGACCATAGACTTCACCACTATGTTGCCTTTCGTACTACCTGCTGTCTAAAATATGTGCTCCTATGTGCTACCTGTGCTTCATGTTATCTAATGTCAGTCCTAGAATTGCTTATGTTCTGTTTCAGCATTTCTTCAACTCTGTATTGGATTTTTGCTAATGCTACGTCTTTGAAAACTTGTGTTTATTTACCATATGGCACTGTTTATGGAAATGTCCTTCAAACTGACTGTACCAATCTCACACTGTGTAATCTGCCTTGAATCTCAGAGCCAAGCTACAAGTGACGAATGACACTTGAACCGCAAGTGAACAGACTCGTGTGTATTCTTCCCTGTTCACTTGCACTCCACTTGATCACTACGTGATTACTATGTGATCAAGTGGACCGCAAGTGAACAGGGAGGAATACACGTGAGTCTGTTCACTTGCCGTTCAAGTGTCATTCGTCACTTGTAGCTTGGCCCTTCGTGAGAAAGGTGGACTATATATGACATGTATAATAAATAATAATAATAGGTCATGCAGGGCAACAGTGAAGCCTAACAAGCCACCCATGTGAGTAAAGTATGCATCTTATAACCTGCCCAGAATGTCCCGCACCACCTTGGGGTTTCTCAGAGCGGGACCACAAGTAACACCTGACACAGGTTGGACACTAGTCAGCTTCCCTCAAGTTTTGATGGGAAATGTAGGCATCCTGGTCTTGCAGCTCAGCTCTCTGACTGCTGTCCAATGGACTTTTCAACTGTCACTTGTCCAACATTCCGCCAAGCTGCCTACATTTCCCATCAAAACTTGAGGGAAGCTGGCAAGTGTCCAACCTGTGTCAGGCGTCACTTGTGGTCCCACTCTCAGTGCAGGACTCGACGTGGGGTTGGTTCCATGGAAGCAGAAGAGCTACAACCACTTTTTGTAGCTGGAATAAACCCCCAAAGCAAGATCTTTTTGACGTTGCAATGGCAATAAGATTGAGCAATCACAAAACAGCGGTTTGTCAGGGGAGATACAGCTGTTGGTGGTCCCTGGCCCCAAGGAGGCCTGCCTAGCCTCGACTAGAGCCAGGGCCTTTTCAGTCCTGGCTCCCACCTGGTGGAACGCTCTGTCTGCTGAAATCAGGGCCCGGCAGGACCTACTATCCTTCCGCCGGGCCTGCAAGACAGAGTTGTTCCGCCAGGCATATGGCTGAGGCTGGGTCTCCACTGGCCTGGAAAAAAGGGGTGTATAAAGGGGTGTATAACCCTCTGGGAAGGCTGTCCCCCATCCTGTTTTAAATGTGTATTAATACACTGTTGTTTTAATGTTTTAATGTAGATGAACTTTTAATATGTTGTTATCTGCCCTGAGCCTGCTTGCGGGGAGGGCGGAATAGAAATTTGAAATAAATGAAAGAATGCAGATCCAGTGATGATGTGCTGGAGCGTCTGTGTCTGTGGGGAGAGTGAAGGAGGTGCCCGGCTTACCTGGAAAGAACCCAGCACAAGTTCAAAGACCAATCTGACCTCCCGGATCTCCTTCTTGGCGGTGTCAGGGAAGAAGGCAAACATGATGTAATGGATGCCAAAGAGAGGGATCAGAAGAAGGGTCGATTTTGCAAGTCTCCTGTGAGGAACAACCAGAAATGCAGAGGTGTGTGTGTGGGGGTTAAATAAAGTGGCAAGGGCCCCAGTCCCGCCCTCCCCAGGTCCTGCCTTCAAATCTCCAGGAATACCCCAAGCCAGAGTTGGCAACTCTATGTGCAACATAGGTAGAGAAGAGAAAATCAGAAGCTGGATACAAATAATCAGTACCACATCAGGTCCCAGGTATGGTCTGAAGGCATGTAAATGCAGCTACTTCATCGAATCTACAGAGGACTGGTTCCACAGCTACACTCAAAAAAGCAAATTGTACCAGCTAGAAAATAGGTCCTGAGTATTTCCCATCATTGGTAAACTGGGTTATCTAATTTAAACTGACATTTACCATCCCAATTTTGATAGGTATGGCTTCTTTTTAATGCAGAGGCAACAAGTAACCTTGAATATGCATTTTGTGCTCAGATAAGCCAGGGGCCTAACAAAAAGCCCCATGGCGCAGAGTGGTAAGCGGCAGTACTGCAGCCCAAGCTCTGCTCATGACCTGAGTTCGATCCTGGCGGAAGCTGGGTTCAGCTAACTAGCTCAAGGTTGACTCAGCCTTCTATCTTTCCTAGGTTAGTAAAATTAGTACCCACTTTGAGTAATGAGTAACCACCCCATAAAAAGTCTGCCAAGAAAATGTCTTGATGATAACCCCCCATGGGTGAGTAATGACTCGGTGCTTGAACAGGGGACTACCTTTATCTTTACCTTTACCTTTACGCCAGGGGCCTAATACAGAACCAGAAAGTAAAGAGGTTGGCCAGATCTGCTTGCCTGTTATTTACTAAGTTCCTTTAACCCCATTTTTATATTACCGACATGCTATTTTGTACTATTTACAAGCCATTTATATGCAACCGATGCAAAAAGAGCATTGAAAAATGCATGCATTTTCATAGGGAAAAACTGATGTGATGAAAGGGAAACCAGTGCAGAGATAAAGACTCTTGAGTTAGTTTCCCATGAGCGAGAAATGAAATCAAAAGCTGGATGTTCTCAGACTGAACCAGGACCACTAATTAATGTACATGTGCGGGACCTGCGCAATAATGCATATCCATTGCTTTCTCAGGGGAAAAGCATCCATGTGCATAAGTTGCTGGGAAAAGCAAGGCTATCCGAGACACTCTGTGGACTTTCCATGGGTGCTCAAGTGTGCAAGGAGGTCAAGTGGAAAACTGAGTGGATATAAAATGAGTTTCTCACATCTCGACTTTGAAACGTCCCATTGATTCCGACAGGAGACATAAGCACATGCTTAACGCACTGGAACTGATGAGACTGTAAAGTGCTTAATTTGGGCTGCATTGTTCTAATGTCTTTTAGAAAATGGGGGCTGGCAGGAGATGTGATTGCTTCTAAATTTAGGGCAATTGAGACACTCCAAATTCAGAGCGCTAGAGGGTGAGTCATTGGTACGCTTGGCCTTCTGGCTTCAGATCCAACATGGGCTTGCCAAGGACGGAGACATTTTTTATGGAGATCTTCAACTGATGAGAAAGTACGAGAGATAAACAAAGGGGGGAAGAGATACACAGTCCAATCTCCAAGGCAGTCCCACTGAAACAAACCCTTTGGCTGGCAGGAGCAAGGAGAATTTAAAACCATCATCAACAAGCCGGGAACAAGATGTTTAACGGGCACTAAGTTATGCAACATTTCCAGTAGGGGGCTTCAAGATGCTAAGACCCAAAAGGTCACCCTCGCACCTCTAACAGCTGGATCCAGAATACAAAAATGGCACTTGGCACAGAAACACCCAATATGGCACTGCACCAATGGTGGAAGCCCACTTCAAAGTAGGCGTTAAGGAAAATGACTCCATGGGTAGGATTTTCAGGACCAGTTTGATGTTCTGTGGAGCAGCTGAAACATAGTGAGTTGCAGGGGTCATTTCGTAGAAAAAGAGCTGGAGGAACTCATTAGCATAACTCATTAGCATATGCCACGCCCCTTGCCATCACCGGAAGTGTGCCATTAGCATAACTGATTTGCATATGCCAAACGCCCTGACATCACCTATCCTGACTGTTTTGAACCCAATCCTGGCCACTCAGGGCCAAAATTGGGCCCAAAATGGCAAAAGGGGCTGAAAATGGCCAAAAAGGGGCCCAAAATGGTTAGGATTGGGCCGCTGCTGAGCAGGAGAGTGATCCACCACCCGTCAGAGGCCTGATCCGGGCCGTTTCGGCCCCATTCCGGGCTGAAACGGACCCCAAATGGCTGAGAGTCAGGTGGGCGGGGCCACCTGACATGTGACCTCTTTGGGGAACTGCCGGAACTGCGTTCCTGCGTGTTCCCCCTCAAAATGAGCCCTGGTGAGATGGCTAAAAAGAGCTTTTAATGGGGGAGGGAGGGGAGCCAAGAGTAAGCTTCTTAGGCCAGGAGCCTGACGCTGTTGTGCTTACGGTACTTCGTAAGGCCACATCTTTATTGATGCTACAGAAATTATGCTATGCTAAATGTGCATGTTTCTCTAAAACGGCTCTTGTGAGATTTTGTATTTACTCACCTCCCACAGCATAGGATTGGTTGTGGGAAAAGATGGGGGAAATACACAGCTTAAGTCTTATGAGATGTTGTACAGGGAGGAAAACTGATGCCCTTTTTTCTATGGGGTCCATGCTTTTAGTATAATGGCCCTGAGAGTTTTCTTCCCCCTGAGCAGTTGGAATGTTAACAACATTCCATGCTGATAGATCAAGATGGGTAGCTGTGTTAGTCTGTCTGTAGCAGTAGAAAAGAGAAAGAGTCCAGTAGCACCTATAAGGCAAACAAATTTTGTAGTAGGGCATGAGCTTTCGTGAGCCACAGCTCACTTCTTCAGATAGTGAAGAAGTGAGCTGTGGCTCACGAAAGCTCATGCCCTACCACAAATTTTGTTAGTCTTACAGGTGCTACTGGACTCTTGAACATTCCATGCCATCACTTAAGCTCAACCAATTGGTGTTAGTGACTTCATCTCCAGAATGGCAGTATAATATAGATGCAGGGTCTCTTTAGGTCAGGCACGCCGTACTTCAACAGATTTTTTGATTCAGTTGTCTAGACTCGATGTGCCTGTTTTTACCCTTTCAACTTACACTGAATTTTATGTTATGCAAAGCAAAGAATGGCCTTGCATGGTACATTCTCAACCCAAGAGATAACTGACTTTCTCACAGCAATTGAGAGGAAAGCAGTGAAGATGGCCAAGGGTCTGGAGATCAAATCCTACAAAGAAAGGTTGAAGGAACTGGGTGTCTTCCACCTGGAAAAGTGGAATGAAGAGTGATGACAGCCCTCAGCATATATCTGAACTATCTGAATCCTCATTTGGCAAGCTAACCACAGTTAAAATAAAGCAGGGTTTCGTGTTATGTCCGAATTGAGTCATTGGCTCATTCATGCCCTGATCAAAGCCACCACTGGAACCAGAAGTAAGCTCAGCCAAGAGAAAAACTGCCTGGGGAGAGCATTTGCAAGTTGGTAGCAGTAGGAGGGGTGAAGGACCCTTCCAACTAAATCCTTGCATAAGACCTCCAGTCTTACTCCTATTATCTCAGCAATTGCAGGTTTGGAAACGTGTACCTGCCCAGGTAACATCTTGTTCCACCCTGAGCTGCTGCCTCTCTTGCTGAATCATTCAATATTCCAGAGGGTAATTAAGGACTCTGCATTATCTTCCACCAGCCCAGATATTCTGGTAAATTTAAACAGGAGAGGCACCAGGGTCCATAGCTAATGAATAGTTAATGTTGCCTCCGGCCAGACGCACAGATCCTCTAATGAGGTTGGCGGGTTCTGCTTACACTCTGAGAAAGTGGCATTCAACTCCATCACCTCTCAGCCCCAAATGGGGACATCTTTCAATATGCTAATTTAATCAGAAGTCCTGAGCAGTGATGTTTTGAGTCAGAAACAATTGGCAGCAAATGCTCGACAGCCCGTACCACAGCGGCTTGGTAGGCAAGATTGATACTCTCCATTCAGCCAAGAAGTTTGCTGGGGTGACCCTGGGTCAGTCCCCCCACTCTCTCAGCCTAACTCAGCTCACGGGGCCCTTCAGTGAAGGAACCTCTATCTTGTTTCGGCAATACCTGCTCTGCTGTTAGCATTTTAGTTTATAATATATATTATCTTGCTCTTACTGTGGTTTGTACTTTTGTAATTCCCTTTTTGCATTGTTTATGATGTATCATGTCTGATTTTTTTTACACTGATTCTAAGTTTTGCAATCCTAGTCCTATTGAATTGTTTGCTGGATAGAATCATAGAATCATAGGGTTGGAAGGGACCTCCAGGGTCATCTAGTCCAACCCCCTGAACAAAGCAGCAAATTCACAACTACCTCCCCCCCCCTCCGCATACTCCCAGTGCCCCCTGCTCCATGCCCAGAAGATGGCAAAACACCGTCAGGATCCCTAGCCAAACTGGCCTGGGGAAAAATTGCTTCCTGACCCTAAGGTGGCGATTGGCGTTCCCTTGCCGTTTAAGAAGGGGCCATGAGAACTAAGCACTGATGTAACCCTTCCTGCCCTCCCTTTCATGATCTGCCTGGGTTCACAGAATCAGCACCACTGATTCTGTTTTATGCTATTTAATCACATTGTTTTATATGGTGCAACCCACCTTAAGTCTCAACAGGAAAGGAGGGCTACAGGTGAAGTAAATAAATAAATAAATAAATGTTAAAGGAGAAAAAGCATGGGTTTTTTTTTAAGGCATACTTTTTCTTGTATAGAATGTCAATACCCCAGCAGAAGAATTGTGCAAAGTACATTTGAGGGAGGGAGGGGTGTAGCATCACCAACCTCCAGTTAGGGCCTGGAGAGCTCCTGAAATTATAACTAATCTCCAGACGACAGAGATCAGTTCCCCTGGAGAAAATGGCTGCTTTGGAGAATGGACTCTACGGCATTATACCCTGCTGAGGTACCTCCCCTCCCTAAACCCTGCCCTCCCCAGATCTCCAATCCTCAAATTTACATGGATTTCCCAACCCAGAGTTGGCAACCCTTGAGAAAAAGAAGACGAGTTGGTTTTATACCCCATCCTTCACTACCCGAAGGAGTCTATAATACAACACTTACAAATACTTACAAGTTACAAACACTTCCCCCTCCTCTCCCCACAAAAGACACTCTGTGAGGTAGGTGAGGTTGAGAGAGCTCCGAGAAGCTGTGACTGACTTAAGGTCACCCAGCTGGAGGAGGAGGGAGGAGTGGAGGAGTGGGGAATCAAACCCGGTTCTCCAGATTAGAGTCCTGATGCTCTTAACCACTACACCAAACTGGCTCTTTGAGGGGTGCTTGTAAATCCTATGGGGGGAAAGATGGTGTGATATAGCAACGGGTGGACCACGTTCAAATTTCACCTCAGTGATGAGTGGCCCTGAACAAGAAATTGTGCACTGTACTCCAACTGAGGCTGCCCCCATAGATCTGGGGCCAGTCATACCCTCTAACCTACCTCGCAATGTGAGCTACTTGAAGGGAGGTTGGGATATACTGAAAAAAATGTATTGTTGAGGATAGAAACCATTTGGAATGGAGAAACAGCAGATGGGAAAGGAACTATACTGAGGAAGCTGGTGCCCTTTCGTCTCCACCCTAAATTACATCTTTCTGAATTAGCTTTGCATTTCACACTCTGAGTTACGATGCAATCATTACCTCGTTTTGTTTTTAAAACTGTTGACCCCAGGAAGGAAGCACCAGGTCCCACATGAAACATGATCAGAGAATCCACCTGTTCATTGCCATTTTTCGGAGCACGATGTTTAAGGCACGTAAATGGCATCTTGACAGAGAACCTCTTGATTAGCCTACCAATTCCCTGAAGCCCTCGTTTTATGCCTTGCTAATGAATTCAGATTGCTCTTCTTCGCTCTAAGCTTTGCAGGTGCGATGGACCCAGATCCGCCTGACAGTTTTGACAAAGCAATTGGATCCAATTTTAGAACTGGATCGCCTTCATTTCCATCCCCCAGGAATTCGATTTTGTTTTAAAATTTGGAAGATCAATTGCAGCTTTCTCTGCCTTGGCCAGCCACAAAACTAGGGGATTGTTCGCAAATGAAGATGCTCCTTCCGGGGCATATTTGCAGCCCCCACCTTTTCAAAGAGAAAAAAAGGGGCGAGGGGTGGACCAAGATAAGATAATGGGATGCATTTTTATTTGCTTATTAATATATTTATATCCCACCTGTCCCCGCATTTTAAAGATGCTCAAAATGGCACCACGCAAGATCCTTGAAGCAAGAATAATAAAGTCACAGCCACAAACCTACAGTTGCCAAGCCCTGAAGCAACTGCAGATAATAAAGATTAGCTCCATCTGCTGCTCCTAATGTTCATTCTCTTTTAACTAGCTGGTGCGCAGAACTTTGATTCGGATTGGGGACACACAGGGGTGTGAGGAGGGGAGCTGAGCATTTCCCTCGTGACAAATTTGGATTCTGGTCCGGATACAGGATCTACATGTTAGCCTCAATGCGTGAGAAAACAGCTCTACAAGGCTGTTTTGGGTCAGGAAAATGATACGGGGGAAGGCTGATCCCCCCAGTTCCCATCCCATTTGCTCCGGAGAGTGCCATAGGGTTGGAAGGGACCTCTAGGGCCATCTAGTCCAACCCCCTGCACAATGCAGGAATTTCACAACTACCCCCCTGACTGCCCCAGTGACCCCTGCTGTATGCCCAGAAGATGGACAAAAACCTCCAGGATCCCTGGCCAAGCTGGCCTGGAGAAAATTGCTACTTGACCCCAAGGTGGCGATCGGAATTACCCTAGGCATGTAAGAAGGGCCACAAGAACCAAGCACTGATGCAACCCCTTCTGCCCTTCCCCTCACGATCTGCCCAGGTTCACAGAACCAGCACTGCTGATTGCAATGTTCCCCACTGTTTGACCCCAAATCTGAAGCCAGGTATTTCACTTCGGAGCGGCTTGCAGATGGACATATCAGTAGGGCTTAAAATATTGAGTTGGATCCTACCAGCTCTTCCGCTGGTGAAAGAGAAAAGGATATGTCAGAGATCATGTGGACCACAGGTACAAAAGTCACATAGATAAGGGCTGCAGTGAGAAGGGGAACTGGGCAATATCAAGAGGAAATGCTGGCAGGATTCAGCCCATTACTTTTCCTCAGGGCTTTTTTTCTGGGAAATGAGGTGATGGAACTCAGTGGGTTGCCCTAAGAGAAAATGATCACATGGCTGGTGGCCCCGACCCCTGATCTCCAGACAGAGGGGAGTTGAGATTGCCCTCCGTGCCACGGCACGGAGGGCAATCTAAACTCCCCTTGTTTGGAGATCAGAGGACGGGGCCACCAGCCATGTGACCATTTTCAAGAGGTGCCGGAACTCCGTTCCCCCGCGTTCCCGCTGAAAAAAAGCCCCACCTTTCCTCTTCGTTTTAGCCTCCTCCTTCAGCCAAACGATTAATCTTCTCTCTAGAAATTTCGCACATTTGAGTTATATGTTAAAATCGGGATCCGAAACTTACGAATACTGGCTCGTTTCGTTTCGGCCGACGTCTGGAGAGTGAAGTTTCTGCACAAGGATTTGGATAATGCAAATGAAGAGAATAAAATTGACCTGTAGAGGACAGAAAGCAGAAAAGAAACGGAGTTTGACATTTCTCTTTCAGCCAACACTAAACTATACCAGGGGAGTTTCCAGTTTTACGCCATTGTAGGTGCAGACGTGCGATAACATGTGAGGCGAAAAGGTCATCTGTATGGTGACATTCTAGAAATGTAACATTTTGTCACTGGCCACTGTAATTAAAACACCACGAAGATAAAACACTGCTCTGTGGATGACAAGGCAAAGCAAGACAGGACGGCAGCCATCTTAGGCCCGACATCAGCCTGCTTGGGACTTTGTGTTATAACATCCCAAGTATGATGATGTCAAACCCACAGAGCACAGCTATGCACAACGTCGACACTGGGTCAGGAAAAAAGCCCTTTCTGGTGGTCGGAGAAGACGAGAGGTGACGTTTACCACAGCACATTGCTGTGGCCTAATGTTAGTGCCTCGAGCCAGAAAATGACTGTGAAAACCTGTGAAAATCTTGTAATTTGCACCTGTGGAGAAGGCCTGCCCTTTGTACATGGGGACGGAAGGACGTGCTACTATCCTGGTCCTTGAAGGAAACTTCATTAGAAGACCCTCAAAGTAGTTCTAGTCAGAGAACAGCGCTTCTCGCTCATGGATGCAAAACTCTTGAAAATCCTTTGTCTTTCAGAAAGTGGGTTAGGAAGCGGATGAATGTTGCCCTCGCTTCAGGATTCTTGAATGGCAGAGGAAAGGATCTTGAATTTGAACTCAGATCTTAGTCTTCGCTTTCCAGGGTTACAGTGGAGGAAGAGGAATTCCAAGCTTAATCCTGCACACATGGACAGTGTACCACCTCCTCCCCTCTGGCTGCACAGAAGAGAAGTGAGTCATTCAGCTCCCACCTTTCCCCACCTCCTGTCTGATGTTCTTAAAATTAAAGGAGGATTTCATTGGTTGGCTAACAAAAATACTGCTATACTACTAACAGTATGCTGGACAGATTAGTGCCATACTCAGAACAGGGGATGAAGTCAGTGTAAGGGCTTTTTTTCAGCAGGAATGGGGTGGAATGGAGTTCCGGCACCTCTTGAAAACAGTCACGTGTCCGGTGGCCCCACCCCCTGATCTCCAGACAGAGATCAGTTCCCCTGGAAGAAATATGGCCATTTCGGAAGGGGGATTTGGAAAGAGGTGTGCAAATTTAAAAGTTAAAGCACCCCTTTCTGCGTGGCTTGGAAGCTGCACAGAAAAGAGCACATTAAACCCTCATGGCTTGCTTCAGCTGACAGGAGGCTCCCCGCCGATCAGCTGAAGCACGTGTGGGGATTTAAAAGTTAAAGCGCTCCTTTCCCCGCAGCTTGCGCTTTAACTTTTAAACTTGCACACCCCCTTCCAAAATGGCCATTTCCTCCAGGAGACTTGATCTCTGCAAGATGCATCAGGTGAAGCCGGTAGCAGGGTGTTTGAAACTGAAAGTGCCCCTTCTTCTACCACTTGCGAGCAGCAAGAGATGAGGGGCTTTCAAATCCCCCCCCCCCCCGTGCCGGCTTCATTTGATGCATTGGATGTGTTTCTCCCTCATTTCCCTGTTGAGAGTTCCACCACCTCTTTTCCCAGAAAAAAGCCCATTATTATCCCCACAATGCAGCAGGGGAGTTGGGGCTGAGAGGGGCAGCTTACTCAAGGCCACCTGGTGAGCTCATGGCAGTAGTGGGATTCGAACCGGCAGAGTGCTGATTTGCAACCCAACCACTTAACCACTGCTACAGCAGCTCAATTTTCCTCTGCTGAAGAACAATGCAGAAAACAGGCTGTATCTTATAGGAAACACCTTTTCTCACCTTTCATCTACCAGTTTGCTGGTGATAAGAAAAAAGCTACCACCAGTGGCGAGGAAAGGATCTTGAATTTGAACGCAGAGCTCTCCCTACCAATCCAACCCTCTCACGTTATCCAGAATCCTGTTACTTAACGGAATTTTCTGCCCCTCTTCCCCAACAGTTACAGTCCATCTCAATATATTCTCCACAATTCTTAGTCTAGGCAATATAAATTTAAGACAGCACCTGTTAGCAAATCCCTTCTCTGGTCTTATGTATCTTCTTTTCTCCCACCTCGAGCCCTCAGAGGGAGAATTGGCAAGATACATGTTTTCAAAATAAAGAAATAAATATCCCATTTTATTGGCAAAATGGTCTCTGAGCTCTCCTATCCAGCATGTGCGAGATCAGCTCTACTTATGCAGTCTTCAGCAAATAAAAGGTTAACTAACAAACTGAATTTCAAGCTAATATATGTTCATTATCTTACAGGAGTACCAAAAATTTAAAAGGATTATGATCTTATCTGATGAGGATGCTACTTTTGTAAGTCCACCTGTCTCTAAGTATCAAGCCAATGGCCATTTTCCAACTAGCCCCACCCACACTGGTGACAGAATGGGTGGAGCTAACATCTGAAAGTAGATGGGGTTATATGTTGGATAACGTTATCTACTGGCAGCCACACCATGGTATTTGGGAGTACTACTCTCAGGTAGTACTCAGAAATTGAGATGTTAAGACATACTGGGTTGGATCCAGCCAGCTATTTCATTTATTCTCATCTAATTCTCCTCCTTTGTACAATCCTTGTCTCATATGGTTTTTGTCCATGTGAGTCTCATAGGCCGTTTCCACACTACTCACCTTCATCTGGAACGGGGCGCAACGTCGCGAAAAAAACGTGGACAATAGCGTCTTCTTGCGCGAGAAGACGCTATCTTCCATGGTTTTTTCATGACGTTGCGCCCCGTTCCGGATGAAGGTGAGTAGTGTGGAAACAGCCATAATCTCAAGCATTGCCTTTCTGGTGTTTAGAGCCCCCCCCCTTTCCTTTTTTGCCAGTAGAAAAGCTTTTTGGACCCAGCCCATAAGATCATAATATGTCCGCGAATGCACTGAACATAGGTATTAACTGAACCGGTGAAGGGCAAGACAATATTTCTGGTTCTGTTCCTTACAGACAATTTCTGGACTTGCCTAGCTGGCTTCTTTTTGAGAGTCTGTTAACCAACTATCGATTGTTACTTCTGTTTCATTTTTAATTGTAGAGGACCAGAAGCAATGGCAGTGCACGGAAAGTTAGCTAAAGAAGGCAATTAACAAGCTGTGAAAAATGCAGAGACATTACCAATATAGAAACCAGGATTGGAGCTTTGATGATCCACCAGTAATGAGGCTCAATTAAGTCCCAGCAACTGAAAAATAATAATTATGGATGAATAGATTCTTATGTAACACAGGAGGAAGATAACAAATTGCAACAAGTTTCCGGTCATCTCAAAAAAGCGGCTTGAGACTTTTGTTGGTTATTTAACTGCTGCGGTTTGCAAAATGTTTGCCCTTTTTGCATGGACATCTGGAATTAAAAGCTCTGGAGACTGCAGAAAATTTTAAGATGTGCTCTTGGCAGGATGCATTCAGTCTAAGAGGAGATGGCCAGTAGGAAAGCACATGCTCTGCACACAGGAAGTACATGTTAAATCTCTTCCATCAGTGTAGACAATACATCTAGATGAATCAAAGCAGACCTTCTTTTATGGGGAGGACAATGGATGTAATTGTCCCAGCTTTCACACATCTGGTAATTAAAAACAAAAAATAGCTACATCTATTCATGACATCACGTCCAGGTTTTATCCAGGTAACTCTAGGAATCACTGGAAACTCTATGGTAAACCTGGATGTGATGTCATGATGTAGCCAATCTTGCTTCCCCCCCCCATTTCCCTGCCTCCAAACCCTCTGCTGGTGGCTAGGCTTGGCCAGGCAACTGTAGGTATCACTGTCACATGAGAACTGCAGGATATGAGTCCAGTGGCACCTTAGAGACGAACACTGGACCAATGCTGGTGCCACTGGTTTCATAACCTGCTGTTTTACTGCAAACCAACACAGCTACCCACCTAAACTATATTAGAACTGGTATTTTCATTAAACTTCATGGGGTGAGATGGCTTCAAACTTCAGTGCAGCTAAAGCTGGCAGAGGAGTTCAGATTTCCCAAATACTGAGGGAACGCCCACCAAATTTAAGGGAATTGCTGTTTTGCAGTTTATTAGTTTTTTGTTTATATTTTATTGTATGTCCTGATTTTATCTGTATCGCTGGTCTAATGACCGTTACAATAAAAATTCATTTATAGTTTTTGTTTACTGCAACTGAATCAAAGTCTGATTCACAGAGTTTCTATAACGTCCCGCATAGAGGCAGTGAACGGTCCGGACTCAGATCTGTTTCACTTCTGTGAGGCACCTACATATCATGTGCCCCCCAACTATATCCTGGGTCAGTGTTTTTTTTTTCTACTTGGAAGGTGGGAAGTGCCTATCTGGCTATCTAGTGATGTTCTGCTGACACAGAAAGAAGGCTAAAGCAGCTCCTTCTCACAGAACGTCTTCCATTTTTGACCCCCAAGCACTTCATTCCAAATCTATAACCCCTCCCTCAACTATTTTTTCTTTTTCAGATTTGCCTGCAAATCAAAGGATGGAGACACATCTCCCTTATCCTTGGGTAGACTGTGGCTTCTCTCTGTGGCTTTTTAAAATCCTCACAAAGGGTCCATGCTCAGAATTAGGTATATAGTTTTGAAAAATGGGTCAATGGGCTTCTGTTGAATTGGTCTTTAAATTCACCTCTGCTATGTAAACAGTGTAGGTAAGTTGTCCTCTGTAGCTTCTGACCCCATGGATAAATGCAAGATTATCACCCATGGGCTCTTCTTAATCCAAGAATGGCATAAAATGGGGTATAAGGAAATCGAAGAATGCTCTTGCTATGTCACAGGACTGCCTCGTGTTTCTTCATGGTACGGACGCCTGGAGTTTTGCACAGGCGAGATGTGCTTTGACCCATGGGTCTCCCATCCCGAATCCTGCAACATCACAGAACAACCTCTCGCTTCCAGGTCTGAGAGAAAGTGGAGTGAGGATTTCCTTTTAACGATTTCCTACATTATTGGTATTTAGAGCTAAGGCAAATAACTACGGCAGAAAATTTGACATGTCAACTTAGAATAGTCAAAGGTGAAGTTAAAATGTCAGATTTCTATGAAACATGGCTCGATTTTATTTCACATACAAAACAGGAAGGCATTCAACGTCAACATTTATCTATGCCCTCCCTCAAATTATGGGAAAAGAATTAGGTATAAAGCATACAAAGAAATACTTTTAAAATCCCCTGTGGCATCAATGAATTCCTCTCATGGTTATATCTTGTAAGATAATTTAAAAAATGTGTTGCATATCAAGTTCTCTGACAATAATTTGATTCAACATTGTCTATTTTTGCTTTTTTCTCTATGTGTTTTTCTTCTTTTCATCGTTTTGTTCTTTGTGTTTATATATTAGTTGGTGGTTGTATTCCTTTTTGTGAGGTTTTTTTTTTGGTTTGGAAAATTAATAATAATTTAAAAAACCCAATTCCCTCACCAATCCCAGACAAGTTGTGTGTATGAGTGAGGCAGAGATATTGGAGAAAGATGAGGGATGGGGACATCCAGGGGGCATGGAGGACAACTTCCCAAGGTCGTCTCAACCAGGAAACAGTCTTGTCCTTAATCCTAACAAGCCCAAATTGTCTCTTGATAAGAAATCCGGGTAAGAGTGAGTTTGATGCACTTACCCAACATCATCATAGTGAACCTTTGTGAAGGCCCAAGCACTGGTAAACAACGTTGGCGCCCCTGTTAAAAAGATTAGCCCGATCAGTAAAGACTATAGAGGATATTGTTGGAAATGTCAATACATGGATGCAACATTTTATCTTATGTGGTGGACATGCAAGAAAGCACGAAAACTGGATAAAGATACATGAAGAGATGCAGAAGATTTTGAAGCTCAGGTTTGTGCTAAATCCTAAAAATCTGCTATTAAACATTCTACCAAATAATGTCACAAAAGAACAAGGAGATCTCTTATGTTACATGGTGACAGCAACAAGAGTGCTATATGCAGTGAAATGGAAAACAGAGATGTGCGCTGATTTGTTAAGAGTGGATAAATAAGATCTACGCATAGGCATCTATGGCCAAATTAACTACTTATGTGCATAACAGACCAACAGTTAAATATTGGGGAAAATGGAAAGATTTCTTTGATTATTTAGGCTAAAATTAAGATAAATTAAGGTAACTCGACATAAAGATAAAAAGATAAAACACAGGAGAAATGATTAATTAAAAATAGTTGAGATTAAAGTCTGGGTATAAGTAACTAAGGAGAGGAATGAGAGCTATTATACAATTGTGCTGTTATATATTCTGAACGTATCTTTCTATTAGCATAATCTAATTTTAAATGTAGTGCTTGTATAAGTTTTTATGCACTTTCTATTGTTACGTCCTTTCGTTTTAAATAAAATCTTTATATTAAATTAAAATATTAGTCTGATGAGCACCACAACCCCCCTCCCCGAGAGACCTCTAGGTGGCACTACACTGTTTCACAAAATAAAAAACGAAAAACGTGTTTCTGAGGCACTTCAGCTCTGGATGGTGCCACCCTGGGATTTCTGAGGAATTCTGTTGATCCAAGTTGGGGGGGGGGGGTCGAGAATGTTTATCTTGTTGGAAAATTACTGTTTGTTATTGTTTTCAATGAAGTGTTATAGATGCTGAATTTTAACCGACCATGTTTTTAATGCTGGAAGATACATCAGATATTGCAGACACTCAGTCCTGCCAATTGTACTGATCTTTTCCATCCCTGGAAGTCTGAAGCGATCCTCTGGTCCAACATAAAGATTTGACGACTCTAATGCAATTTAAATAGGTCTCCCCTCAAAGTCAACTTGGAGTCTACGGTTATTGGAGAATACTGTAGATCGATTATTATTAGGAGCTAAGCAGAGCATGCTTATTACCCCCATTCTGCAGTCACTCCATTGGCTGCCCATCAGATACCAGGCTCCATTCAAAGCTTTGATTATTACATATAAAGCCCTTCATGGCCTTGGTCCTTCATATCTACAAGAGTGCCTCTCTCCCTATGCTCTGCCACTGCAGTTTCACTCCTCTGAACAGGGTCTTTTGCAGATGTCACTCTGTAACTGGGCAAAATCAACGGCTGTCCATATACACACATTCTCTGTGGTGGCCCCCATCTTATAGTACTGCCTGTCTAAGAGGTCAGGAAAGCTCCCACCCTCTTACAGCAGCAAGACTACTATATGCTCAAAAATGGAAGAATTCGACACTGCCTACAAAGGAGGAAAGAACAACAGAAGTGGACAACCCATGGCTAAGGGATATAGACAGTAAAAGATGAAGTAAATAATATGAAGCATTTTAGTGTAGTAAAGTGGCACAGCGCAATATAAATAAACAGTCTTATAAATACCGATATAAACACAGTCAAAAAGAATAACAGTACAATATGCAGCTTAGAGGTGGCTAATTGGAAATCAATATTAAATCGTGGTGCAACTAAGTTCATATCAGAGATGAGAAAGATGAACTGTGAGGACCCCTTGTTCCTGTAGAAATTAAATTTTTAAGTCGAAGTCTTCTTCTTGTTTTTCATAACAGGTGGAACAAGGAGATGGAACACTCTGCAGGACCGAGACCCAACGAGGAACCGGTCATCTACAACGCTTGTTTCCAAACTGCATCAAGGGCCAACAGACCTCCTCACCAAACATCTCTGGAAGCAATACTGATGCTTTACAAATTCTTAGCGACAGTCCGACGCACGTCTCTTAATTGGCCATGTGCAATTGTCAAAAAAAGTCAATAAGTATGTTGATTAACAGAAACTCTTCATAGATTGTTTACATGAAATAGTTAAGAATGATTCGATGACTGGTGGATTTTGATGTTAGAAAAAAGAGAGCTTTTAATCATTATCTACAGAAAGTCATTCATTCATTCCTTTTTTAGGCTTCTAGCCCTCCCTCCCCGCAAGTGGGCTCTGGGTGGGTTACAACAATTTTAATACATTTTAAAAACAAAACAAAACAACATCAACATCAATTATCGGGGGGAGGGGGAACCATCATTATCATCTGATAACTGTACAGCCCCCCCTGCTAAGAGGCTGGTAGGGAGGCTCCTTGGTGTAAATTTGACATGATACGAATATTTGTTTGGGAGAAAATTGGAAACCTTTTCGTTTAGATAGTTGGTTTTTCCTTTACTTTCGTTTTTCTCTGTATGACGTATGTTTTGTTATTCTTGTTTGTTGATTAGTTGTTTTTTGTTTTATTAGTATGTGCCATAGATCCAGAGGAGTTAGCCGTGTTAGTCGGTAGTTGCAAAATGGCAAGGAGTCCAGTGGCACCTTTAAGACTAACCAACTTTACTGTAGCATAAGCTTTCAAGAACCACAGCTCTCTTCGTCAGATGCACCCGATGGCTCTCAAAAGTTTATGCTACAGTAAAGTTTGTTAGTCTTAAAGGTGGTACTGGACTCTTTGCCATTAGTATGTATGTAATCATAGTGTTTTTAGGTTTGTTTTCTAATGATATAAAACTCTTAATAAAAAAGAGGAAAGCTCCCACTCTCCTGGCTGACTGCAAACTGCAAAACTAAATTATTCAAGAGGGTTTTCTTACAAAAGGAAACAGGACTGTGTGCTATAAGGAAATGATTCAAGGATATGCTTCGATAAAGGGATAGAGACTATACTACTACTAGGCACTGCCTGTTACCACTGTTTATTAAGTCATGACAAATTGCATACATTTTGTTTCAACAGTATTTCAGCTTTGTATCGGATTTCAGCTTCTTTTCAAATTTCTGCAATCTATTGTATTGTTTATTGTCTCAGCTGTTGACTATATTGAATTATACTGTGCTGAATTATACTGTGTAATCCACCTTGAGTCTCACTGAGAAAGGCAGACTATAAATAATGTAAATAAGCAAAAATAAAAACTGTAAAACTGCCTTGGTTGCAATGACAGCAAGCTGGTATACAAATGCATCCGATCAGATCAAATAAAGACATACATACCCCAGCCAATCAGGATGTACCACCAGAAGTACTTCTTCTCTGAAAAGAAGGAGATGACCAGAAGGGTATGAAGGTACAAACCTTCGACTAGGAGCCAAAAGAAGTTGGCCATGACGCAATACTGGAAGAAGACCATAGCCACCTTGCAGCCAACCTGAAAGGAAAGATGGGGACAAGTTTCACGGAGGAGAAGGTTAGATGGAAAAAATTTATCCACAATGTGCAATTTCTACTGTAGAGATGGCCTTGGCTAGGAATGTTTAAAACAGCTTTCCAACATTATCTCTGGAGCGTGGGAGTCACTGCAGCTTGTGGTTCCTTCCCAAATGGTGAAGGAAATGTTGGAAGCCCCAAATCATGTGGGAGGAGCTGTGGTGTGACTGGTGAAAAGAGGCGTGACTCCACCAGTTCATTCCAAATGGTTTGGGGCTTTGGATATGAGCCAGGTGGCTTGAGAAGGAACCGAAGGTAATGGGAGAAGGAGGTCTCAAGAAGGCCCGAATCCAGCAGCAGGGTTATTTGATAAGATGTCTACAGCCTCCCTGCTGAAAAGAAGGCCACAGTGCCTTGTTTGTGCTACATTTTGTGTGTTGATTTCAACATACACAGATGGGGATGTAGAATAAGTCCTGTGGTCTGACCCCATCTAGGCACAATCATCAAGTTATGAGTACAGCCCATTGGTGCACACGGGAGCACTGGGTTGTGTGGGGAAGCTTCTGAGACATCACTTCCTGTTGGGAAGTGACATCATGACACTCTAGGAATGTCAAATTCCTAAGCATTATGATGACATTCCTGTTCCAAAGCAGGAAGTGATGTCCAGGCGCCAATATGCCCTTCCCCCTGCCATTTCATCAAATGAGGCTGGGGGATTGGGCGCATCGCTGAGATGTTCCCCATCAGAATCTGGTAAGTGGCAGCCCTACTTCACCTCCATCTTCAGGAACGCAGCTTTATCGACCATTCCTGATCATGAGGATGCAGCTTGCATGAATTTTTACACATGTAGCTGTTATGCTCATGACCCCAGCAATTGTCCATATGCGGGGATGGAGGCAGCATGCATGTTCTCACTCCCCCTCTGTTGTATATCGAAATCGACACGTATTATGTTGAGTAAACAGAGCTAGTATCTGAGAATAACATGGGCTACATCTTAACAAGTTCCTCCAAGAGGCCCAGTTCCCACTGAGGTAGTGATCTTGTTTCTGGACTCTACCACATCAGACTGCAGGTAGCTTCCACACAAGTCAGTTCTGTTCACTGTGCCAGGGAGAAAGGCAGGCTAGATCCTGTTCTCTTTTTAATCTGAAGGGAATATTTTGGGTGGAGGAGTATTCAGCAAGGGTAAGTCCCACTTGCTGTCTGACATGGTACAGCCTAGACATAAGCTTACCCTCTCAGTGAGGGTCAGTCACTCCCCCTCTCTTCCTATGACTTAAAAGTCATTCTTTTTTAATTTAATAGAAATTTTATTTAAAAAGAAAAGATATGAAAATAGAAAGTGTATAATAAAAGATTATACAAACACTACATTTGAAATTGAGTTGAGGGTTATACAAACTTATATTAACAGTACATTTGGAATTAGTCTGAGACCTATACAAGCGCCGGATTTAAAATTACATTGAACGAATAGAAAGATACATTCAAAATTTGCCATAACTAAACGTAATTGTGTATAGCTCTCCTTCTCCCTCCTTGGTTACTTATACAAACTATAATATCAACTTTTTTTTATTAGTCATTTCCCTATGTTTTATCTTCTTGTCTTTATACTAAGTTACTTTAATTAATGTTGATTTCTGCCTAAGTAGTCAAAGGAATCCTTCCATTTCCCCCCAAATCCAGCTATCGGTCTGTTATGTAGATGAGTAGTTAATTTGGCCATTGATGCATATTCATAAATCTTATCTATCCAGTCTGACACATCAAGACATAAAAGTCACTCTCAAAGCAATAGAGGACTGTAGAGAATTGGCTGCTGGAACTCAACCCAAGAGACCTACATGTAACCAAACTCTTCCCTAGGTGGAAAAACAAAGAGGGTTGGATCCAATGTTCCCATTGTTGAGAAAGAGAGGAAGGGGTCCCCTTTGACCACCCAAAAGTCTATGTTTGGGGATCATTCACGGGACCTGCTCTGGACAAAAGCCATGTGGAATGGGACTAGTAAGGCCGGGGCATTGGGCGTTTGAGCCAAAATTTTGTCTGGATCCAATCCAAGATATTCCTTTGACAATACATGTATCTAGATCCAGAGTTCACCGTGTTAGTCTGTAGTAGCAAAAGAGGAAAGAGTCCAGTAGCACCTGCAAGACTAACCTACTTTATTGTAGCATAAACTTTCAAGAGCCACATGTACCTAGGTAATCCAGAAATTGTCAGTATGTTCCACGTTCTTACATTTAACCTCTCTGAACTGTCACTGCTATAATAACATAAGTAATAACAACATTCAATTTATATACCGCCCTTCAGGATAACTTCGCACCCACTCAGAGTAGTTTACGAAGTGTGTTATTATTATTCTCACGAGAATCACGTGGGGCTGAGAGAGCTCTGAGACAACAGGCTTCAAGCAGAGGAGTGGGGAAACAACCTGGTTCTCCAGATTACAGTCCTGTGCTCTTAACCACAAAATCAAACTTACTATGATGGACCAGTTACTCCTGCTGAAAAGCAAAATGGGTTGTGCTTCCGGCATATCAACTTGCTAGAAAGTTTCTCGAATGCCCCTGATAATAATCAAATACTAGGAAAAAATCCACGTGTATCAGTGGCTTGAGAAATTTATCTCCACAATATCTGGTTCCTGGGACCCCCAATTCCAACCCCCACTTGCTGTGAATCCTCTGGAGTGATCTTGGGGCTGTCCCATCATCTCAGCCATACCAAACTACACAAGGTTTTAGTGCGGATAAAATGGGAAAGTGATATATGTTGCTCTGCGGTGGAATGGGTGTGATAAAAATGCATTAGATGATAGATCGACTTGATCAATACCCAGTGCCTGCTGAACAAAGAAGAAGAATTATGAATAATACCCACCATGGTAATAATAAACACTGAAATTATTCAGCCGCTATTGTGAAAAAATATGATAATGAATTCCTCACAGCCGAAGTTTGAGAAGAATCATGTAAGGAAATTCAAGACCATTCATCTCCTCCTCTTCTTGATTTCAGCTATGGGGATAATTTCAGATTCCAGAGGAGTAGTTGCATTTGTCTGTTGCAGCCAAACCAATTTTTATGCCTCCTTAAAGACCAATGGATTTACTGACCCTGCCTTATGAGATGCATTACCTTTAGATGGCACGCGTGCTCATGTGGAGAGAAGCACACAGTTGCATAGGCGTTCATATGTATGGTTGCCAGGTTGCCTCCCCTCCTAAAGGGACAGGGGTCCTGTCATTCACCATTTTTTTTTTGCATGCATGCTCTCAACTCTTGCATGCCTGTCAAGCTGGATGCTTCTCCAGCACTTGGGTAGAAGCAGGAGGGAGGTGGTATAGGGGGCAGGGGATGGAGGCACCGCAGAAAGACCTGCTGGCACTGCCATCAGCTCTTGCAAGCTAGCTGCCAGCAGCTTCTCCCCCACTGGCAAAAATGCCAGACATTTATATGTCCGGTATTTTAACCGCGTTTCCCTTGGACAGCCCGATGAAAAACTGGACTGTCCAGGGGACAACCGGACATCTGGCAACCCTATAATCATATGCACACACATTTATGGATGCAGAGAACAATAGCTGTCATCAGTGGTGCTAGAATGCCATGAAAGATTAGAGGCAGCAGTGGGTGTTGAGAGCCCAAATGTAGACAAGAGCAAAACACAAAGCTGCATCCTACACCGCCCTTCTACTGTTCCATCCTAAGGACTCCACTTTCCAAATTACAGTTTCTCCTATGTTTATTTTAAATGCCATTTGTTTTCTTCTGCAAAAGTATACTCCAGGAATGCTTCATCAAGGAGCAGGATAATGAGGGGAGAGGGGGGGGGAATTTAACTTCCTCCTCCTTTGCCATTTTCTCATTGGAAAAAACTACTTTTTTTACTTGTTCACAGGTACTCAGTTCCTCCCTCTCAATTATTTATTATGATTATTTATGAATTATATTATTTATAGATAGAGATGGGCACGAAATGAAATATGAACGAAAATTAAGCACGAACCACAATGGTTCATGGTTCGCAAACCACAGTTCATCAGATTCCATGTCTGACAAACCACCATGAACTTTTAGGCTGGTTCATTTGGTTCATTTTTTGGTTTGTGACTGCAGATTATGGCCTGGTACCAATCAATCAGTTTCCTAGGCAACAGCGGATGGACTTTCTGCAGACCTTCTGCTGGCACAGAAGTGACCTTCTGCTGACCCAGAAGTGATGATTTTCTGACCTGGATGTGATGTTTTCACTAATCAAATGAACCGGTTCGCGAACCAGGGGCAGGTTCATGAAAGTTTGTGGTTCATGGTTCGTGAAATTTGACAAACCACAAACTGCATGGTTCAGTTTTTCCCCGGTTTGTGCCCATCTCTATTTATAGGCCACAGGTACTCAATTTCCCCCCTCTCAATTATTTATTATTTTTATTTATGAACTATATTATTTATAGTCCATCTTTCTCACTGAGACTCAAGACAGATTACAAAGTCTCATGGAAGACCCTTATTAACTTTTTGCACGAAAAAGAACAAGAAGAATTAACGACCTGTGCTTTAGAAGACTAGGGAGAAGGAATTTTTAGATGGAAAGGGGGAATTTTTATTAATGGTAAGTTAGTGTAGCATAAGTATCATTTTTTGATTTCTTCAAATGGAAAATTGGTATATATTCCTATTATATAGATGTTTTCTTGTTTCTATCTTTTTCTTTATCCTTTTCTCTGTCCTTATTTTTTCTTTTTGAGTATATGTTTTATTATTATGTTAGAAATTTTAATAAAACTTTATATATTCAAAAAGATGGATTACACAGTGGAAGTCAGTACAATCAATGGGACAGGAATCCCATAAATAAGGCAATCGAATTTGAACCGAGGAAATCTGAAATCAGCAGAAATCCGAAACAAAGGCGAAACTTATGCAGTGAAGGTAAAAACTGTTTTTTTCAGGGAGAAAACAGGAGGAGAGGAGAGAGGTAAATATTCCCTCTCTCCTCACACCCCCTCAAGAAAAATGTTCAAAATAAGCACAAAAGATTTATCACTGCGAAAACAGAGCGGAGACTCCGGTGGTGCTGTTTGTACTCACTTGCAGGGCTGTTTTTCAGCTGGAACGCGGTGGAATGGAGTTCCGGAACCTCTTGAAAATGGTCACATGGCTGGTGGCCCCTCCCCCTGATCTTCAGACAGAGGGGAGTTTAGATTGCCTTCTGCGCGGAGGGCAATCTAAACTCCCCTCTGTCTGGAGATCAGGGGGTGGGGCCACGAGCCATGTGACCATTTTGTCCATGGGCAATCCACTGAGTTCCACCACCTCTTTTCCCAGAAAAAAAGCCCTGCTCACTTGCAAATGCAATCACACAAAGGGAGCTTCCGTGAAAGTGGCATTCCCGTGTGCTGAGCAAGAGACAGCCTGCATGTGAATTCAGGACCACACATAAAATCCTGCACTTGAGCATTCTCAGATAATTGCAACATGTATTTCCACTCTTAGTCGTCATGAGTTGCATCTACCACAAAGAGCCCCTTTCTACCCTTACTCAATCCATTTCTCCCCTCTCTCAGCTATCTTTGCCTCTCCTCTCCACCTCTTCCCTCTGGTTTCTCCTCTCTGCATTGTTAAAAGTTTGCTGGTAAGAGCTCCAGAGCACAGACCTCTCTCACTTTGCCAACATCCACGCACAGCAAGGGCATGATAGAAGACAGCCGCAGCAGCCATAAATATCTTGAAAGTCAGATGGTGCAGTGTCTTGCGGTGCCCAAGGAGAGACAGGCCATCTCTTGACCTTTGCAGTTTTATGAAGAAAATTAACCCTGCAGGTGCAAAGGAGGTCAGAGGAAGTCGTCTGGGGTCAGAAGGAGAGACCCAGGGAGGTATCAGAGAGCCAAAATGCAGGCTGGGAGCAGCTCGGTTGAAATCTACTGTGTTGAGTAGTTGGCTCAAAGCAATTACATGCCAGGTCAACCAGATGGCACCAAAATGGCCCTGGAGGCAGGGAGACCAGAAGGGATTTGAGGACAAGCAGTGGCCAGGAGGCAAGGCTTCTGGGCTGGTGCACTGGAGCTTGTGATGTTCTCATTCCCTCTGAATAGAGTGAACTGATGCCCGCGTCTTTTCTCCCAAGGCCCCGCTCAGCATCCCAGCCATTGCCTCCCTTTTCTTGCTTGCTTGATTACAGGCTAAGTAAAAGGCTCATTTGCAAAACTTGGTTTTTGGAGTCACAAAGCAGAGCACAATCTTTGGCTTGAAGTGCAGTAGAGAGAAAAATTGCTTTTAGGGGTCTCACAAAAAGTCTGTCTAGTTCATTCTTTGGCCTACAATTATTGCCACAGTGTTTTCGGACATCAGAGATATACTGACTCTCCATATGGAGATTTCATGCAGCCATCATGGCTACGAGCAACTGAGAAATCATCTTTGCGTTCATCTTGCTGACTAAGCTTACACATATCTTGTGGCAGTGAGTTCCACAAGCTGATTATTCTCTGGGTGGAGGAATAATGGTCTAGCCAAATAACTCAGCGACCCCAAGTTTTAACATTACAGGGGGAGAAAGACATTCTCTCTCTTTACCCTGGCCGTCGTCACATGGCCCCTTATTTCATCAGTTTTGTGCTAGAAATCGTTTCCTCTGTTATCGTTATCAGAACGGATTCTCCCATCTTTTGATGACTGCTTGTGCTTCCAGTCGGTCACATTAACAGGGAAAAGTGCAATTTGATGGGCAGTCAAAGTGCCTCTGGAAACAGGGCCAAAAAAATACCCCCCCCCTTTTAAAAACATTTTTTTCGCATATTTGCGCTATATCACACTTCCGTTATACCAATGTTGTGCTGGGCCAACATTGATATATATATAGATATAAAAAGGGGGAGCCAAGATGGGCAGCGAAGCAGAAAATCCACGGCTACTTGGCACTAAAATTTTAGAGAAAATGTCAGTGTACTCAATCAGTGTAAACTGCTTCAGTTGTTCTCGCATGGCTGAATATTGCAATAGTGCTATAAGGCTTACATTAAAAAAAAAATACTTTGAGGCTTAATTGCGGGTCGTGCTGGGGCTTGTGGGATTGTGGGGTGGGAGAATCAGCGTTAGCTGGGACAGATGATCGGGGGAGTGAGTGCTTTGGCGTTGCAAAGCATACACAAACGATCCAGGGCATTCACATGGAAGCAGATGAGCATGACATAAAGAGTAACAAAGCATGGTTTGGGGAGAATGGTGAAATCGCAACAGAACCGGAATAAAGTGAGCATTCAGTGGGAGATGGTGCTAGTTTGGCGCTAAATTTATGGCTGCGTGACAACGACCACTATTATAAATTATAAACAGGATGAATAAATGCTCCCTATTTAGTTTTTATGTTATTTTTTATTTCATTTATACTCCTTCCTATTTTACTATCACATCAACCCTGCAAAGAAGGTGATCCTGAGAGTCAGTGATTGGGCCAAGGTCACTCAGAGCATTTCATGGCAGAGTGGAGATTCGAACTCGGCATCCCAGGTCCAACATCATAGCCATAACACCAGCTTGCCTCTCTGTTTCAATATGCTAGTATGGATGAGTTAAAAATGAGAAGCAGTCCACGAATCATGCATCAGAGGTATACCAGCTGCTTTCCCTTTTATGATGCCTGCAGACCACTTCAGATGCTAAGCTTACAAAAATTACTAACACTCACTATTTAGTACGTTTTTCTCCCAGCAGTCCAGGGAATACATAGTCTTCCTCATTTTATCTTCACCACTACTCTGTGAGGTACGTTAGGCTGAGAGACACTGACTGGCCTAAAGTCACCCAGGAACCTTCCCTGGCAGAGTTAGGATTCAAACCCGAGTCTCCCAGATCCTACTCTGACATTCTAACCACTACACCATATTGTCTCTCATGCTTGTAGAGATAAACTTGGAAAGAATAAGCAACTGGGAGTCAAATTAGAACAGTTCATTGTTTTGCGTTTTGGACGGGATAGGAGATTAATCCTGGGCTTGGAGAAGCCAAATTACCTGTCCTGAGACTGCATAGATCCTTGTCGAGCACTCTCTTTACAGACACACAAATACTCATTTCGTCTTGATTGCTTGCCGAAATATTTTCTCTCTTCCCTTTCTCACTCTTACAACTAACAGCACCAAAACTCAGACTGAACATTGCTATTATTTGTATCTTGCCTGATTGGATAGATGCTCCCTGAAGTACACATCGCATACAAAAATGCCCTTCATAAAGTCAGCAATCGATATGGAAAATATAAACTCCCTCCGATGTAATGAACCCGTCAAGATAATCCATCAGCTCAGCCTAGTTCTCGGAAATCCTTTCCAAAATGAAAAAGTGTTATGGTTCCGTCCTGAAGGCCAAGTTGATGTTCTCTGGTCAACAGGGGTGCGACTTGACAAGTTCTCCTCTGCCCCCAGTCATGTAACCATGGGAAGAGATCAAAGGATTCATAGCTCATAGGTCCAAATCACATAACCTCCAGTCGGAGAGGTACTGGGTTAGATTGTTTTTCTTAATTCTTCAACACCTAAACTAAAATCGATTTAAAATGGCAAATGAAGCCCAGCAGTAGCTTAAAAAATAATATACTCATAGCATCTTAAAGCAGGGCCTCAGGACAAAAACACAAAACTGATCAATGAAAAGGTGATTCTTCAGATTGTACCAGAGGACCGCGAGGGATGGTCCGTGCCTCCCAGGGTCCACAAGCGAGGGGGAGCTGCAGAAATTCGATGGTTAATTATATGTTCAACAGCCCCAGCCAACATCTCATATGAGCATTCACATCATTTAAGATTCTGTCTTTGAGAATGAACCTCTAAAATTGCCTTCTGTTGTCAGAGAATCGGTTCTCCTATTGCTTTTGATGCTTTGTGCGTATGTTTTACTCTTCACACTGTAAACCACTTTGGATTTCTTAAAAAAAAATAGATCCAAAGGAGTTAGCCATGTTAGTCTGTAGTCGCAAAATAGTAGAGTCCAGTAGCACCTTTAAGACTAACCAACTTTATTGTAGCATAAGCTTTCGAGAACCACAGTTCTCTTCGTCAGATGCATCTGGACCCTTTATTATTTTACTTTTTTTTAAAAAGCACAGCAAGTTATGTCTTTAAAATAAAAGATATATTAACATCAACATCAACATTAATATCAATATCAATGTTAATATTAATAATAACAACTGTGCTTATATATCGCTCTTCTAGACAGATTAGTGCCTCACCCAAAGCGGTGAACAAATTAGTGATATTATTATCCTCACAATACAGCTGGGGAGCTGGGGCTGAGAGGAGCGGCTTACCCAAGGCCACCTGCTGAGCTCATGGCAGTAGCGGGAGTCAAACCAGCAGAGTGCTGACTCACAGTCCAACCACTTAACTACTATGATACAGTGATGCCCTAATAGATAGACAGGCAGTCTTGAACTGTCAGTCAGCCTCTTGGTTTAAACTCTTCAAGTGCAATCATTCTAGAGCATCTTACCTAGTTAGTATTGCAAACTATAATCTTAGAGCAGCCTTCACATCCCTACGCTTCGAAACAATGCCAACTGCAGTTTTAGCAGGCCGCTACAGTAAAATACCTAAGGACCAGCGCTTCTGTCCCTGTGGAACATCTGCAATTGAGGACTTACCTCATTATATTCTCAACTGTCCACTGTATGTCCAACCTAGGACTAAATTTCTTTTTGAGATGTTGTCCAGCCTTTGTACCCACTCAGACCCTGAGAAGACTGCAATTTTATTAGCTGACTCTGATGCTAACGTATCTCACAAAATGGCTTTATATGCCCTGGCTTCAAAAAAAAATACAGGCCAATGCTGTACTTACGGGATAACATTAATATTGTACATTGGGGATTTTTATTGTCTTTACTGTTTTAACTGTGTATACTTTTATTGCCCTATATGAACTTGACAACTGGAAATGGTTTAATGGCTGTATCTAGTTTTAAATTTTAATGATTTGACCATGTATCTAGTTTTAAATTTTAATGCTTTTGACCATGTCACATCAATTTTATTCAAACTTGTGTTTCTGTTCTGTTTGTTGTTTGTGACTTGTAATGGCCTATGGCTGTATACAATAAACATTCTATTCTATTCTATTCTATTCTATTCTATTCTATTCTATTCTATTCTATTCTATTCTATTCTATTCTGATACAGCATAAATGTTGCTATTCGCCTCCATGAGATTGGCATCATAAGAAGACCAATCCTAGGCTTTGAATTCTGAAGAGAAAGCCTCAAGTCCCAAGAGATTAGAGGAGGGTTTTAATGTTGTGTCTGTTCATTGTCGTTTGGTCACCCAGGTGTAGGGTTTACCATATGTTTTCTTCAATGTAGACCTTTGGCAATAGGCATTTTGAAATTTGCACACACTGAAATATGAGAATGCCTTGGCCTGGATAGCCCAGGTGAGCCAGATTTTGTCGGATCTCAGAAGCAAAACAGGGTTAGCCTTGGTTAGTAATTGGATGGGAGACCTCCAACGAAGACCAGGGTTGCAGAGGCAGGCAATGACTAACCACCTCTGTTAGTCTCTTGCCTTGAAAACCCCACCAGGGGTCGCTATAAGCCAGCTATGACTTGGTGCTGGGAGTGAATACTATGTGGGTAGTGCATCACTAGGAGGGGGTGGTATTGCCACTTCCCATACTTACCAAAATTCCTGGGAGGCTAGTTATCAATGTACAGGATTCAGGCGGGGTCTTAGGAACATATAACTGGAGCATTATTGTAGGTAACAGTCTTCCTCGCCCCCACCCCCAGTGTTTCCTCTCCAATTCAACCACCTGTGGTTTTCTTCTCTCAGTTGACCTTCATAATCTCCTCTAATAGGAAGGCAATGTCAAGACATTTCAGATGTGTCTCTTTGTATAGGCAGGCTACATGGTATGCACACGTGGCTGTCCCCCCCTTCCAATGCGCCGGGTTCCCAGCAGCAGTTGGTTCATATTTATGGATGGATGCTGAGTGGATGTTGCACTATGTCCCTGAAGAGTTTATTCCTCTTCTTCCGGCCTTTATTCTGATAAAGAGTTTTCAATGAAAACATTCCAATTACTCTCAGTTTTTCCTATCTTGGGAAAAATAAATTTGGCCAGCATTCAAGTGATGAATCAAAGAGTTACACCAAAATTGTGCCTCCATGGAAGGCAGACACCAATGGTCCTAATCTAGATGCAACACAGAATCATAGGGTTGGAAGGGACCTCTAGGGTCATCTAGTCCAACCCCCAAATCATATGACTTCATGAGGATCTGTTTAAAATCATCTGGATCCGACATTAATGCTCCCTAAACAAAGTCTGGGGAGCTGGGGCTGAGAGGAGCAGCGTATCCAAGGCCACCTGCAGAGTTCATGGCAGGAGTGGGAGTCGAACCAGCAGAGTGCTGATTTGCAACCCAGCCAATTAACCACTATGCTACTCCTGAGTAATGAATAATGAATGTGTAATGAATTCTGATAAAGCTCTGGCCACTTAATTGGAATCGAAACACAAAATCTGGAATGAGAACGTAAACCAGAAAGCCAAGGCTTAGATGCCAAACCTGGCAGGAAAGGACCGTTGTTGTTAAATATTCCAAGATGGGTAGCTATGTTAGTCTGTCTGTAGCAGTGGAGAAGACCAAGAGTCCAGTAGCACCTACAAGAAGTATCTGAAGAAGTGAGCTGTGGCTCACGAAAGCTCATATCCTATCACTAATTTTGTTAGTCTTATAGGTGCGACTGGACTCTTGCTCTTTTCCACTGTGCTAAGGTAGTATGTAATGAATTTCTCCCAGCTTCCCTTCTGTCTTCCCGTGTCCCTCTTGGCTTTCTATTGCAACATTCTCCAACCCTATACCATGCAACTCTTTTATTCCTCCACAAATTCCACCAGCTAATCAGAATCTATATTTCCCTTAGAGCAGCTGCAGATATAGATGAAGGTGAAATGAAAATTGGCAGAAGGACCGTTAACAATTTGAGATATGCAGATGACACCGCATTACTGGCAGAAAACAGTGAAGACTTGAAATGACTACTGATGAAGGTTAAGGGGAAAAGTGACAATGCTGGATTACAGCTGAACATCAAGAAGGCAAAAGTAATGACTACTGAGGAATTACACAATTTTAAGTGGCTGCTGTGGGTCTTCCGGGCTGTATTGCCGTGGTCTTGGCATTGTAGTTCCTGACGTTTCGCCAGCAGCTGTGGCTGGCATCTTCAGAGGTGTAGCACCAAAAGACAGAGATCTCTCAGTGTCACAGTGTGGAAAAGATGTAGGTCATTTGTATCTACTCAGGAGGGGTGGGGTTGAGCTGAGTCATCCTGTAAGAGTTTCCCAGGGTGTGGAATGCTAATGGCGGGAGGCTTCACTGTATCCTGAGGAGGTTCCTTTGCATATGGATTGGTACTTGATGTGCTAATCTTCTCTGCAGGGCTATTGTCGGGGATAGAATGTTTTGTTAGCCTGGTGTTTTTCAGAACTGGAAACCATGCTTTGTTCATTCTTAAGGTTTCTTCTTTCCTGTTGAAGTTTTGCTTATGCTTGTGAATTTCAATGGCTTCCCTGTGCAGTCTGACAACGTAGTTGGAAGTGTTGTCCAGTATTTTGGTGTCCTGGAATAGGATACTGTGCCCTGTTTGCGTTAGGCTATGTTCAGCCATTGCTGATTTTTCAGGTTGTCCAAGTCTGCAGTGTCTTTCATGTTCTTTTATTCTTGTCTGGATGCTACGCTTTGTGGTCCCGATGTAAACTTGTCCACAGCTGCAGGGTATACGGTATACTCCTGCAGAGGTGAGGGGGTCTCTACTGTCTTTTGCTGATCATAGCATCTGTTGTATTTTTCGGGTGTGTCTGAATACTGCTTGAAGGTTATGCTTTTTCATAAGCTTTCCCATCTGATCAGTAATTCCTTTGATATATGGCAAAAACACTTTTCCTGTAGGAGACTGTTTTTCCTTGGTTGTTTGATTCATCCTGGGTTTGATTGCTCTTCGGATTTCATTTCTGGAGTAGCCATTTGCCTGAAGTGCGTGGTTTAGATGATTAATTTCCTCATTGAGAAAGTGTGGCTCACATATCCGTCTTGCACGATCCACTAATGTTTTCATTATGCCTCTTTTCTGTCGGGGGTGGTGATTGGAGTTTTTGTGTAAGTACCGATCAGTGTGAGTTGGTTTCCTGTAGACCGTGTGACCTAACTGAAAGTTTGCTTTGCGGATGACCAAGGTATCCAGGAATGGGAGTTTTCCCTCGATTTCTTTCTCCATTGTGAATTGTATGTTCAGGTGGATGTTGTTGAGATGATTCAAAAACCCCATCAATTCTTCCTCCCCATGGCTCCAAATGATAAATGTATCATCCACAAACCGGAACCATACACTAGGTTTGTGGGGTGCTGATTCTAGAGCTGTTTTTTCAAAATGTTCCATGTAGAAGTTTGCTATAACTGGGCTGAGAGGGCTCCCCATGGCCACCCCATCCATCTGTTCATAGAATTCGTTGTCCCACTGGAAGTAACTGGTTGTCAGACAATGATGGAATAAGGCTGTTACATCCTCTGGGAAAATCTGATTAATAAGTGCAATAGTGTCTTTTACTGGAACCTTGGTAAACAGGGATACAACATCAAAACTGACAAGTATGTCTTGTGGATTGAGTTTCAGAGAACTGATTTTGTTGATGAAATCTGCTGAATCTTTGATGTAAGACGAGGTTTTCCCGATGTGGTCCTGCAGGAGATCTGCCAGATGTCTAGCTAATTCATATGTCGTGAACCAATGGCACTCACAATGGGTCGGAGTGGGACTGAATCCTTATGTATTTTGGGGAGTCCATATAGTCTAGGTGGCTGTGCTTCAGTCTTGCATAGTTTTCTGTGCGTGTCGGGATGTAGTGAGGAATTCTTGATCAGCGCATTTGTTAGCCTGGTGATTTTGCAGGTGGGATCTCGTTTTAGTTTTTTGTAGGTGGAGGGGTCCAGGAGTTCCTTAATCTTCTTTTTGTATTCCTCTGTTTTCATGATCACTGTAGCATTGCCTTTATCAGCTGGTAGAATGATGATGTCTGGATCTGCATTGAGGGTCTTGATGGCATTTCTCTCCTTGCGTGTTATATTGCTGGTGGGAAGCTTTGCCTTTCGTAGAATCCTGGCTGTCTCTCCTCTTATTTCCTCAGCTTCCTCTTCAGGTAGATGACGAATGGCAGCTTCTACATTTGCAATGATGTCTTCCACAGGAATTCTGGTGGGGGTTACTGCAAAGTTTCCTCCCTTTACATCGGGACCACAAAGCGTAGCATCCAGACAAGAATAAAAGAACATGAAAGACACTGCAGACTTGGACAACCTGAAAAATCAGCAGTGGCTGAACATAGCCTAACGCAAACAGGGCACAGTATCCTATTCCAGGACACCAAAATACTGGACAACACTTCCAACTACGTTGTCAGACTGCACAGGGAAGCCATTGAAATTCACAAGCATAAGCAAAACTTCAACAGGAAAGAAGAAACCTTAAGAATGAACAGAGCATGGTTTCCAGTTCTGAAAAACACCAGGCTAACAAAACATTCTATCCCCGACAATAGCCCTGCAGAGAAGATTAGCACATCAAGTACCAATCCATATGCAAAGGAACCTCCTCAGGATACAGTGAAGCCTCCCGCCATTAGCATTCCACACCCTGGGAAACTCTTACAGGATGACTCAGCTCAACCCCACCCCTCCTGAGTAGATACAAATGACCTACATCCTTTCCACACTGTGACACTGAGAGGTCTCTGTCTTTTGGTGCTACACCTCTGAAGATGCCAGCCACAGCTGCTGGCGAAACGTCAGGAACTACAATGCCAAGACCACGGCTATACAGCCCGGAAAACCCACAACAACCATCGTTCTCCGGCCGTGAAAGCCTTCGACAATACATTACACAATTTTAAGTCTGACAATGAAGAAACTGAAATTGTTAAAGATTTTCCATTCTATTCCTTGACTCAATCATCAACCAAAAGGAAGACTGCAACCACAAAATCAGAAGATTGAGACTTGGAAGAGCAGCTGTGAGGGAACTAGAAAAGATCCTTAAGGATTAGAATTTCTTTGAGGACAAAGATCAAGATAATCCAAACGATGGAATTCCCCATTACAATGTATGGATGTGAAAGTGGGACCGTGAAGAAAGCTGACAGGAAGAAAATTGATTCATTTGAAATGTGGTGCTGGAAAATTTACCAAGTAGAAAATTTTCCAAGAACAACCAACTTTATTGAGAAATGGTTTCCTTTCTTTGAATACCTCAAAAATAATAGTTCCTTACCTGGTCTTAAACTCTTTCATACACATGCAAATATATAAGTAGTCTGTCAATTTAATATATTAGAATTTACAAGTACTTTCTCCTTATATTTGTTCAGATATATGCTCAGATATAACCCTCTAAACTGCTTTAATATGCATTCAATTGTTACTTATTATGACATGTTATGTGTTTATTGATTTTGATGTATGTATTTATTAACGGATTTTAGTATTAACTTCTTGTATGACTGCAAATTCATGATTGTATATAGTTTAGTAGTTTATTGTTATTATTTTTTTAATAATAATAATAATAAAAAGTGAAATGTGGTGTTGGAGGAGAGTTTTACAAATACTGCAGGCTGCCAAAAAGACAAATAAGTGGGTTCTAGAGCAAATCAAGGCTGAATTCTTTCTAGAAGCTAAAATGACAAGACTGAGGCTATCGTACTTTGGTCACATCATCAGAAGACAATAATGGAAAAGACAATAACGATAGGGAAGGCAGCAGGAAAAGAGGAAGATGCAATATGAGATGGGTTGACTCAATAAAGGAAGCCCTTGCCTTCAGTTTGCAGGATCTGTGCAAGGACGTTCTAACGGGCTTGGGAGTGAAGCCTTCTCAATGAAGTCTTCTCAGTGAGGCAGTAAAACTATCTCTGAGCTGCAGCATTTCAGAGCAGTTAGAGGCCCAGCTTATTAAGTGCTTCTCAACAAGAAAACAATTCCCCGCACCTAGAAAACTAGCATGTCAGGGAGAAGAGCGCTAGCCTAGATTTCTCACTGTCATATTAGCTTCCCATGTGGGGGGATTTTCAACCACACGATCTCCCACCTGTAAGCACTGCACTAGGAGGTAGGCCTGAAAGATGGGGTAGATTTAAACTGGGTGCTTCCTGCCTGTAATCATTATGACATACTGTCTTCAAGAAGCTCGTTCGTGGTCAATTCTCCGGAGGGTTCAAAACGGTGAATATCTCAAAGGCCATTCCCCACATCCAGTTATTTCACCTTCCGGCCCAGTCTCTTCCTTCTCCCTCAGTACATGATGTCAACCATGCCTGATCTCCTCAGCTGAGATAAAGTCAAGTTCAGAAAGCCAGATAAAAATAGAATAATCTCCCCAGTCAGCTGCAATGAATGGAGGCAATTGTCCTTTACATTTTGTTATTCCTGCGAATCGGGCACGGCTGTTTTGAATCCTGTTCAGAGACCATATTTTTTGCCAAGAGAAATGTTTCTATTACTGACATGAAAGGAAACGAGGGTGGGGGTGAGAAAGTCAGTACTCCTTTATGTTCTTAAAAATACATATTTGGGGGTCATAAACATAGCTTAACTTTGATTTGTAGCAGAGGAAATGTCAGGACTGGAAAGATCCGGGTTAGGGTTGCCAGCTAAAGGCTGGGAAATTCCTGGCGATTTGAGGGGTGGAGCCTGGAGAGGGCAGGGTTTGGGGAAGGGAGGGACTTCAGCATAGGGTTGCTAGCTACAGGTTGGAAAATTACTGGAGATTTTGGGGGTGGAGCTTGGAGTGGGTGGGGTTTGGGAGGGGTGAGGCCGCAGCAGGGTATAATGCCATAGAGTCCACCTTCCAAAGCAACCATTTTTTCCAGGGGAACTGAACTCTGTCGGCTGGAGATCAGTTGTAATTCCAGGAGATCTCCAGTTACCACCAGGAGGCTGGCCACCCTACTTCAGCAGCGTATAATGCCACAGACTGTACCCTCCAAAGCAGCCATTTTCTCCAGCAGACTCTAGTCTGGAAATCAGTTGTAACTGGGTTGCCTAGTTCCTAGGGGGTGAACTAGGGGATGAGTGACTCATTACTTCCGCGACCCATTACTTCCGCCTCGTACTCGGAGCGACCCATTACTTCCACCTCGTACTTGGAGTGACCCATTACTTCTGCTTTGTACTCGGAGCGACCCATTACTTCTGCCTCGTACCAGGAATATCATTCCTGGCGCGACACGGTCACACGTGGAAGTGCCCTGGAGCACAAAGGAATGTGCCTCGCCCTCAGCACAGCGTTGTTGCACCTTTGCTCCGTCCGCCGACCAGGGAAGAGGTGGCGGAGGGAAGAGGGGGAACTGTAAGCCTAGTTGTAATTCCAGATCTCCAGACACCACCTGGAGGCTGGCAACCCTATTCCAATCCCTACGGTGCAATCCTAAGCAGAGGTCTACCCTTTTATGCCTGATAGACTTAGGATAGTGTAACCAGGGCCGGTGCCACCGTTGAGGCGGTGAGGCGGGGGCTGTGGGGCTGGAGGGAGTGCTGGAGGGGGTGCCGGGGGCAGAGGCGTGCGTCCCATGCCACCACCAACCAGCCCCATGCTGCCGCCCGCCCCTGGGTGGGCGCAGCAGCCACAGGCCAGGGACGACAGGTGGCTGGGGTGGTGTGCAGCGTGTGGGCGGCCTCCTCGCTCCGCCCCACCCACCCACCAGTGGCACCATGTGATGACGTCATCATGTGATGATGTCATCACACAGTCTGGGGCGTGCACATATGTGCAGGGCGCATGCGCGAGGCTGGCCTCCGGTGCCAGAAACCCTGGCGCCGGGGCTGAGTGTAACTCTGCTTTGAACTGCATTGCCAGGCAACCATGAAATCCCCCGCCATCAGCAAGAACCCGGCAGCTCTGATGGGACAATCCAATGCGCTGTTTTGTTTGGAAACCTCTTTCAGCGTTTACTGTTCCTCTTTTCAGGCAATCTTTACAGCCTGGCATTTACAATGTATGCCCACTGCAGTTTCGGAAGGGGGAGATTCATTAATGCATCTTTTTTGATCAAAGGCTTTGTATTCCTGAGTCAGGAGTGGTGGTGTTACCTATTCTGCATGAATCCCTCTCTTTCCGTAACCATCTTAACAGCTATTCATTGCTAGCTTTTTGCAGCGGCACGCTAACAGGTCAGCCCAAGAGCAAATAAGCGCTCTCTGCACAGGCAATGATTTTTTTAAAACTGCCTTGTGGGATGCAAAAATGTGCTTGTGCCGCTGAGAAAATTACAGAAGGATGTCTTGTGTTTTTCTTCATTCCCTTTCATATATAATATTCTAGCGGGAGGTATATGCAAGAGCCTTTGTATTTCTTTGTGCTATAATTGTATAATGGTTTTTTAAATGTGTGGGGGACGCATTTCAATTACTCTGCAGTGCAAGGAGGTAAATGGCTTCGTGACAGAGCTCCTGTTTGGCATGCAGAAGGTCCCCGGTTCGATACCTGGCAACTGCCCCTAAAGGGTCAAAGGCAGAATGTGTTAGAAAATATCCTCTGCCTGAGGTCATGGAGAGCTGCCTGAGTGGATCATCTCTGGTTTTACAGATGTTGTACAAGGTGACCTTTGGCTACGATCAATACATTCTGCATGCCGGGATGTGATTCATGACTGGTCGTCTGGACGAGGGAGAGATGAACTGACATGGAAAGGGCAGCAGCCACTTGTGCGGGCAGAGGCTTCTACTGGTGGTCCTTGGCCCCAGGGAGGCTCGGCTGGCCTTGACCAGGGCCAGGGCATTTTCTGTCCTGGCCCCAACCTGGTGGAACTCTCTGTCGGAAGACACTCGAACCCACCAAGATCTTGTATCTTTTCGGCGGGCCTGTAAGAAGGAGATGTTCTGCCAAGCATATGGTTGAGGCCAGCACTGGATCCATCTAATTAGCCTCCCTGCCGGTCTCCTGTCAGTGTGGGGGGAGCATATGGTCCATCTGCCTCCCCATGCTTGAGGAGTTAGAGGTTAACCAACCCACACTTCCACCCTTTTCTTCGCTTGTGTATGGTGGGCAGGGAAAGGGGGAAGGGTGTCCCATTTGTAATGTGGATATCCATGAGATGTTATTTTATTGGTTTTACTTCTTGTATCTTATTTATGATTGTGACCCGCCCTGAGCCTGCTTGTCGGGAGGGCGGGCTAAAAATCCAACCAACCAACCAACCAACCAACCAACCAACCAACCAACCAACCAACCAACCAACCAACCAACCAACCAACCAACCAACCAACCAACCAACCAACCAACCAACCAACCAACCAACCAACCAACCAACCAATTCATCTCTGACAGCTCTGCAGAACTGGAGTCAACTCATGGCTGAATCAGTAGTGTGGGGTGGGAAGATGTCACATGGCTCTACCTAACCAATCCTGCGTTACATCTTGGCCACTGGAGACAGAAAGCCACTCCTTGGTTTAAGTCTCATTCTAACTTAATCCGCCTCCCCCTGTACTGGGGAAGTACTTGACTCTAGCTTCTCGTGGATGGGCTCTGCTCTTATTGGCTGGGTCGAGACAAACAGGGCTCTCTGAAACCTGGGCCGATTCCAGACGGCCCTCTGCAATCCAAAACGTTGCGCGTTGTCGTGCGTCATCGCACGAAAAACGCGAAATATCGCGTTTTCTCGCGCGAGTTTTGCGCAAGGTCGCGCAAAACTCGCGCAAGAAAACGCGATATTTCGCATTTTTCGTGCGATGACGCACGACAACGTGCAATGTTTCGGATTGCAGAGGGCCGTCTGGAATCGGCCCTGCTGCAAATGAAAGGTGGCAAACAAACAACAATTCCGGGAATCCACAATTAATAACAATTCATTTTCTTTTTATAGTGCAAAAGTGCCAGTGTGCAAAGTGCAAAGATACAGAACAATAAATAAATACAATGAAAACTTTTGTTTCTTGTGTCCAATATGTCATAAAATCACGATGTCCAGAAGGGGATAACATGAAAACCCACAATGGGGACTAAACACAGAGTCACAATACTGCATGGACGATGACCCCAGTCCAAATTGAAATGAAATCCAAATGTGCCGACAGGATTATGCGTCTTATACAATTCCCGCTTCGTATGAATCATACTTCTTCCTGGGCACAGTTAATTCTGGATGGTCACCATATAAATAGATACATCAATGTGACTACACATAATATTCTTCCCAACTTCAATACTTCAGTACATCAAGAAAATAAGAAATGACGTGGACACGTGGGTTTTCATGTTATCCCCTTCTGGACATCGTGATTTTATGACATATTGGACACAAGAAACAAAAGTTTTCATTGTATTTATTTATTGTTCTGTATCTTTGCACTTTGCACACTGGCACTTTTGCACTATAAAAAGAAAATGAATTGTTATTAATTGTTATTAATTGTGGATTCCCGGAATTGTTGTTTGTTTGCAGTCCTTACTATCCGGGCGTTTCCCTTGTTCTGCAAATGAAAGGTGGGGCAAGGCTTCCCGAAAATTCGACCCCAACATTCGACCTGTTCGTTGTATCCAAGTGGGACATAGAGTGAGTTCCTGAAGTCCCACACTTGATAGGGGGTGAGGGTGTGTTGCGCCACACTTACGCTGTCTAGGAGTTGGTCTGGCTGACAGAATGCAGCGTGGATTCAGCTGTCGCAACAGGGAATCATCAGTGCGTTGCAAAGAAGCTCTTATGCAAGAGGCATCACGAGGGACTCGGTTCACTGGTAGAGCTTTCTGCCTCTGGCATTTTTGAGTCACTGGAGCAGCGGCCCTTGCCAGGCAGCCCAGAGCGGAGCCATGCCCTTCTGAGCTCATCAACTTCAATGGACTTGGAAGGGTGCAACTCTGCTTAGGCCCGCACGGTTAAAGTCTTAGAGTGCCGTACGAAAGGAAGCTGGCAGCCAGGTAAGGCTGAGACAACCCTTCCACCCTGGCTTCCGATCCTGATCCTAGAACGTAGATGGTTGCAAACAGGTACATTATTGCTGGAAGGGGGCAGTCACTTAGGGGTAAAGAGACACAGAGACAAAACAGGATCGAAGACACGAGGGGAACTGTGTATCTTGAACAAAAGCGGCACATTTTCCTTTCTCAGTTGGCTTTTTAAGCTGGAGCCGATCAATTCACAGGCGTTTAAAAAATGTATGCGCACGCACCAATTTCAAGCGAGAACGCCAGGGGATGCTTAAGTGTCTATATAGTTAGTACTTTTCATTTTTTTTTACACCGACCCCACTCCTCCACAATGCGTTTCAAGCACCTTCCGATGGAATCAAGCAATGAAGCACCACGGCTGAAGACACACTCACCAGCTCAAGAGCACAGCCGGCAGCCACGTGAGCCCAGAGAGCAATCGAACGCTTGCCTAGGTGCCTCTTGAGAATGAGTGTGGTATAATGGCTAGAGGGTTGGACTAGGATCTGAGAGATCCAGGTTTGAATCCCCACTCTCACAGCGAAACTTGCTGGGTGACCTTCAGTCAGACACGTAGAGTGTCTCTACACAAGGCACTTCAGCGTGTGTTTGTCAAGTGTAAGGAGACGCAACGTTAGCCAAGAAGCGTAGTTTAAATGGACAGAGCCGTCGGAGATAGCTCTTCAGAGGAATTGTCAATTTCATCTTCGCCTCCCCGAAGGCTCTGTCAATTTCACCTCTCCAGTCTAAAACTGTGTAGGATCACAACCAGAGAACAAGAATGGAAATGGGCTGGAGCTGCCTTCCCCAGCCGGATGTGGACCTGGAGAGGTTCTGATGGGCTGAAGTTCCCCTTCTGGCATTTCACAGCCCCTTCACACAGCTCTAGTGTATAGCAAAGCCTTTGCCCTGCCACCAGCTCTGTCTTTTTAAACTACCCTTCCTGGCTACCATGGCATCTCCCGACGCGTGTTCTTCACGTGTCAGAGGACTCGTGTAGAGAGACTTGCAGCCTCTGCCAAAACTACCTCACAGGGTTGTTATGAGGACAAAATAGAGGAGAGGAGAAGGGTGTAAGCCACCTTGGGGCCTCATTGGGAAGAAAGGTGGGGTAAAAATGAGCCGCCACCAAAAGGAGACCAGGAAAGGGGAGACGTGGACTTCCTGGGGGGGGGGCATTCCGGAGACGAGGGTGTGACAGCAAAGACGGCTCCATGTCTCATGCCAACCCTCGTCAGAGATGGAAGGGAGATGGAAGACAGCCTGTGCTGACAAGCAAGACAACAAGCAATCAGGGCTGGAGACGAAGCCCTTGGCAGGTTTAGGCATTGAGTGCCAGAACTGTTCCTGAATTCCTCCCAAACAACAATTCCCCCTACACCATGCCTCTCTAATCCGAGTTGTCCAAGTCACAGAATACCTGCGCATTATTTTCATGCTTTCCCATTGGTAAGTCCAAGATTTTGGGAGGAACGGGCACCAAATGTGTATTTGGATATGAATTACTGTAGCCTGTCAGCATTACGGAAGCATGGACTGCGATGTGTTTTGAATGCATTCAAGGCACGTCTCAAACATATACCCGCAATGGCACCTGGTGTATGCATTAACAAAGAAGTTCACCGAAATTCCCAGCGGATCGTCGGAAAGATGTCAAATAGAACAACTGATGCTGCATTAGTTCTGCAAAAACTGCAAAAGCTCTCTCAGAGCTCTCTCAGCCTCACCCACCTCACAGGGGGATTGTTGTGAGTAGGGATGTGCGTTTCGGCATTCAGAATGCCGAAAGAATGCCAAAACAAAAGTGTTTCGGCTTCTTTCGGGGAATGCCGAAACGTTTCGGGGAATGCCGAAACGTTTCGGGTAGCCGAAAGAAAAAAGCCGAAACGTTTCGGGATTCTTTCGGCTTTCTTTCGGCTTTTCAAGGGGAAAATGCCTCCGTCTTCCCGGACGTCTGGGGGAGGCATTTTCCCACCGAATAAGCCCAAAATTGGTGGGGACCTTCCTCTAACCCTTCTCTAACAACCTCCCAAGTTTCAGACAGATTGGACTTTGGGGGGCCATGTTATGGCCCCCCAAAGCAGGTCCCCCCATCCTCCCATAAGAAAGCGAAGGAGCAGCATATTGTTAGCATGCTGCTACTCATCTTCTTCATTATTTCCTATGGGGAAAAAATGAAGAAGCAGGCTTCCTTTGCCAGGGGTGGCATTTATTTCTTGAATAGCTTTAGGTTACACAGTAGGAGGGCACAACAGGGCATGATAGCAATGTACTACAAAAAATAATACAACCCACTTCACCGTTTTTGACAGCAATTGTGTTTGTGTGATTCTCTGATGTGAAGTGAGTTGTGTTATTTTTGTGTAGTACACTGCTTTCCTGCTCTGTGGTGCCTTCCTACTGTGTGACCTAAAGCAGTTACAGAAATAAAGTGCTTTTGACAGCAATTTTTTGGGGTGATTCTTTAATGTGAAGTGAGTTGTGTTATTTTTGTGTAAGATACTGCTTCCATGCCCTTTGGTGTTCCCCCCCCCTGCTGTGTAGCCTAAAGCTGTTCAAGAAATAAAGTGTTTTTGACAGGAATTGTGCTTTTGTGATTCTCTGATGTTAAGTGAGTTGTGTTATTTTTCTGTGTGGGGGACTGCTGGTGTAATGTGTCATAATGCTTTGCCTACTTGTACTTTGGAAGGGAGAAAAAAAATTTAAAACTTTATTTTGTGTTGTTCTTGTTTTATTCTTTGTTGTGCAGTTGGTTCCCATCATAGGGAACAATGGGGCTGGCTGGCCAGCCATCTCTGTAGGTGGTGGGGGAATTTGAGGGAGGGTGTCTGTGGTTCAGGTGCTCTTTCACAGGGACCAGCTGGCACTCAGAAGTGTGCCCACCATTGTGGCACCCCTGGGCTGTGCAGAATTGCCCAGGGAAAGAGAGTTTAGAAGTTCCCAGCATAGGGAACAAAGGGAGAGGGCTGGCCTTTGCCAGCCTGTTCCTGGGGTTATGGGTGTGGGGCAGGTGGGGGTGGATTTGGGTCTGTGAGGGGCTAATGTGGGGATTTGGGTCTGTGTGTGGCAGCTGGGGGGGAATTGGGTTTGTGTGGGGCTGTAAGGGGTGGACTTTAGGGGCTGAGAGGACCTACTTGGGGAGGCCATGAAATGGCCCCCCCAAGTGGGAGCAGTCTGAGCCTTGGTGGGGGGTGGGAGGAAGGGTGGGAGAAGGGCCCCAGAGGGCTGGGGGGCATTTTGCATGCAAAATGCCACCCCTGGCAAGACAAGCCTCCCCCAGCTGTCAGTGGTAGAGATGAGAGCAGAGCACCTACTTGGGGAGGCCATGAAATGCCCCCCCCCAAGTGGGAGCAGGCTGAGCCTTGGTGGGGGGTGGGAGGAGGGGTGGGAGAAGGGCCCCAGAGGGTTGGGGGGCATTTTGCATGCAAAATGCCACCCCTGGCAACACAAGCCTCCCCCAGCTCTCAGTGGTAGAGATTAGAGCATCTACTTGGGGAGGCCATGAAATGGCCCCCCCAAGTGGGAGCAGGCTGAGCCTTGGTGGGGGGTGGGAGGAGGGGTGGGAGAAGGGCCCCTGAGGGTAAGGGGGCATTTTGCATGCAAAATGCCACCCCTGGCAAAGGAAGCCTGCCTCTTCATTTTTTCCCCATAGGAAATAATGAAGAAAGATGAGCAGCAGCATGCTAACAATATGCTGCTCCTTCGCTTTCTTATGGGAGGATGGGGGGACCTGCTTTGGGGGGCCATAACATGGCCCCCCAAAGTTCAATCTGTCTGAAACTTGGGAGGTTGTTAGAGAAGGGTTAGAGGAAGGTCCCCACCAATTTTGGGCTTATTCGGTGGGAAAATGCCTCCTCCAGGCGTCCTGGAAGACGGAGGCATTTTCCCATAGAAAAAAGCCGAAAGAATGCCGAAAGAATGCCCAAAGAATGCCGAAAGAATCCCGAAAGCCAAAAGAGATTCTTGTTTCGGCTTTCGGCTTTAACGATAGAGAATCTTCTTTCGGCTTTCTACTTTCGGCTATAGCCGAAAATTTTTGGCTTGCACACCCCTAGTTGTGAGGATAATAACAACACACTTTGTAAACCAGTCTGAGGGGGTGTTAAGTTGTCCTGAAGGGCAGTATATATATCAAATGTTGTTATTATTATCCACTTCCTTCATAACTTTGAATATACTTTTGATTTTTCTCTACTCCTTTTTTAAATAGCAATTTTATAGCAGACCTGAAACAGACACAGATGCTGCTGACGTTATATCGAGACATTCCCCCCCACCCTGGCTTTTTGGGGTTAGCCATTGCAGTGAAACCAGCGACTCCAACTGTTCCTATTCATCTGGGACAATCCCTACATAACAAGATGCATCTCTTGCAAATTCCTGTATTATTTGAAGAGATGTCAGAGTCATTTGTAAAAATATTTATTTAATGAAACTGGCTAGGGTTTTCTTTAATTCTCTTCCCCAAAGTAAACGGCAGGAGGAAGAATGCACCTTGTGTGTAGTGAACATTCATGCGAATGCATACGCGATGTGGATTAAGATTCCGCATGGTGCACATTCTACCGTTTCACACGCTGTGGAGATTCGTTGTGAACTGCAGGGCAAATTTTGCTTCCCTATCAGCTGTGACCTGACAAACAGCTTTTATAACAGAGCCAATTGCAAAGGAAATGCACATTGCTGATGGCAGTTTTGCTTTTGGCAATGAAGAGGGAAGTAATGGGGGGGGGCGCTAATTTGTCCTGTGGCAAGATGAGAGTCTTAAACAAGTCCCTATGTGAAAAGTTGGCAGGAGATTGGTTCAGCTGGTTTAAAGTGGATGTAAGTTTATAGCACAGGAACGCCGTGAGGATTGGGGAAGACGTGGAGTGGGGAGGGGCAGGTTGCAGATGGCTGCCGTGGCTGGAAGTGGGGAGTCCATCCTCCCTTGCTGAATGAGATTTCTCCTCCGTGCAGCTTGTTGAAAGCAGAGGAGGAGAGGAAGCGACAAATCAGAAAGAATATCTTTGCACAAAGCTTATTAATACCATATTTCTCTTTTGTGGCATTTCTTTCTATTACCGTTGCCTAGCCTGCCTAGAAAATAGAGAGAGGGGAAGACATTTTCACTAGCACAGCCTACATTACAAGAGTGCTTTGTGGTGAACCAAAAAAAGATTCAGTTGTGAGGAGAGAAGTAGAAACCCCCCATTGTCAAAAGGCGCTGGCAGCGGGCCTTGAGACTAGCAGCTGCTGCCAGGGGAAGCTGGAGATGATTTCTTTGAATACGTAGCTGGTAATTAAGAAAAATCGAGAATGGTTAACATGGATATAGATCAATTCTAAAACTAAGACCATAGAAATGGTGAATATAAAACGTGATGTATATGATTGAATGTAGCGTGTTGAGTATAAAATTTGGGGTATTAGTAATTAAGGAGAGGGAGAGGAGTAAAATTATGAAATTTAATTTAATTTAATTTAATTTAATTTATTATATTTATATTCCGCCCTCCCTGCTTTCGCAGGCTCAGGGCGGATAACAAATACAAACATGTTTAAAAACATTTAAAAACATTAAATAATACATTTAAAAACATTTAAAAACATTAAATATAACAATTCATGCTGCCCAGTGGTTCATACATGCCTCTGTGTTTGCATTTAGCTGTGTCGTTACATATTTTGCTTATATTTTTTGTTGTAGCTTAAATCTATTATTCTGTAGTCTGCTCAAGATTCTATACCCACTTTCTATTGTCTCCTCCCCTCTTTTAAATACATTTATATATATAAAAAGAATCTCAGTTGAAGCCTGCTTGGCAAGTGGGGGGGGAGGGCAAGTGATGGTGCCAATCCTTTTAAATCTCTGCCTGCTGCACAGCTGGTTGGTGAGGTGGGGGGGAGGATAGGATCAGCAGCCCTTGGAGAGCAATGCCTTCTAGTGCAGAAGTGACATCAAGAGCATGTGTACCGAAATCAGCGCATTCGTCCCTGTAGTGCCGTATAGTCTATTCTGATTTGCAGCAGCTTTGCAGAGTCACAGGTAGAGAAATCCCCCCGCCCTTAACACCTGGTTCCTTTATCTGGAGTTATCAGAGTCTGAATCTGGGATTTTCTGCATGCTTGAGCAGCACTGAGCCACATACCGTACCACTTCACTAAACCTCTGAACTGAGAAAATCTCAGAGCCAAGGCCACAAACTCATGGTGGCTAGAGCGCCACCCTGGATCCTCAGAGCACTGTTCTTGTGAAACGAGGGTTCTGAGTTCAAATCTCACTGGGGTCTTTTCTGAAGAGGGGAAGCCATGGCTCAGTGGTAGATAATCTACTTTGCATGCACAGGGTTCCAAGTTCAATCCCCGACATCTCCATATTATTTTTTTTAAAGATAATAGGTGAAGGTCTAGAGACCCTGGAGAAGAGCTGCCTCGCAGAAAAGACAATACAGAGCTTTTTAAAAAAAAGTTATTTAAGAAAGAAAAACTAAAAATTACAATAACAATAGAAGTAGAAAGTGCATAGAACCTTATACAAAGTAGATTTGAGCTGCTTAGGAAATGTAAGCACAATATATAACAAAAACTTAATATGATACTTTAACTTCTCTCCTTCAATTAATCTGTTATAAAAAAGGGGAGGCAAGTGCATTATAGTACTTGTAGACAGAGTATATAATAGCATATTTTTAGGATGGGGGGGGGAGATTCAACCCAAGGTGGGACTTTAAATATTTTATATTCCATGTCATGTTCAACCTCACAATATTTGGTATATTAGTTTATTAGTTTAACCGTTTAGCTTAGCTGTTAGTCTGTTTCAGTATTACTTATACCTTCTAAATTTAATAGTTTGACCTATTATATTTATAAAAAATTCATCCATTCATGCAAAAAGAATAGTAACATTAAAAAAGAAACATTTAGAAATCTCTGTGGCCCAGTTATATGGTGAAAAAATAACAAAGTATATAAGCTAATACAGAGTTTGATGGACTAAATGGACATAGTTTCATGTGTTCAGAGAGGTGAGAGGGAGAAAGGGTGAACAAATCATGTCTGTACCTGACCTAGCCTGCGTAAGAGGGGAAGTCTCAGCCCCAGGGGTGCGGAGAGAGAAAATTAGCCGACGAGATATCAGAAGCAACAAGAGGGATCCAACATCAGTGAAAAATCCAAAGAAAAACAGACCCCCCGCCCCAGCTGTGTAAACCAAGAAGTTTCTTCAATTCCCAGAGTGCTTCAGACCCCGGTGATTCTCAAGGGAAAAACTGCTTGACAAAGAAGTAAGGCTTTTGATCTGCTCGCCCATTTCGTATTTCTTTCTTAACTGCTCGAACCGATAACAATACTCTGTCGCTTATTAAGTCCGACTGCTGTTGAACAGCTGAGCAGATCCCACGGTCTTACCTACATGTAAAGCCATTTCTCCCTTGAGAAAGACGGGGGCTTGAAGCTTCCTGGAAATGAAAGATATTTTTTGGTCTGCTTAACCAGTACCATTGCAAAGGAATATTGAGAGCTGCCCTGATTCAGCGATGGTCAGTTTTTAAAGAAAGTGTGATCTAAGATCCACAGGAGTTAGCCGTGTTAGTCTGCAGTAGCAAAATAGCAAAGAGTCCAGTAGTGCCTTTAAGACTAACCAACTTTATTGTAGCATGAGCTTTTGAGAGCCACAGCACTCTTCATCAGATCTGACAAAGAGAGCTGTGGTTCTCGAAAGCTTATGCTACGATAAAGTTGGTTAGTCTTAAAGGCGCTGCTGGACTCTTTGTGATCTAAGTGTGATCAAAAAGGTAGGGTTGGATCTGAAGAGCTGCCAGCGGAGTGAAGATGGTCAAATGGAACACGCCCACTTTTTAGTGCAATCCACTCAGGACCCCCCCCCCCTTCTGCTGATGGTGGTCAAGAAATCATTAAGAATAACATGGAGGGCAACACTGGTGCAGTGCCGGATCCAGGGTTGCCCACGCCCGGGGCAACCCTTGGCTTACTGCCTCGTGCGTGCGCTCCCCGCGCTGCATGATGACGTCACTTTGGTGACATCATCACGCAGGGTGGACGGAGGCAGTGTGTGGGGCTGAGAAGCCGCTCGCCCCATTTGCCTCCCTGCAGGCGAATGGTGCGGGCGGCCTCGCATCCCCCCACGCTGCTTTCGCCTGCTCCGCAGGACAGGGGGCAGCTGGCTTGCCGCGCACCCCCTGCCCTCCAGTGCAGGCGAAAGCAGCGCAGGGAGCTGCGAGGCTGCCCACGGCATTCGCCTCCCCGCAGGACAGGGGGCGGCCGGCTTGCCGGGCACCCCTTGCCTTCCAGGGCAGGCAAGAGGCAGCGCGGCTCCCCGTGCTGCTTTCGCCTGCTCCGCAGGACAGGGGGCAGCTGGCTTGCCATGCACCCCCTGCCCTCCAGGGCAGGCGAAAGCAGCGCGGGGGGCTGCGAGGCTGCCTGCACTGCCGCCTGTGCGCTCTGGCAACTGGGAGCTGCTCCCGGAGCCCCCTCCCTGGCGGCGCCGGGGGCAGACTCCCCCCCTGCCCCCCTGTAGATTCAGCCCTGCACTGGTGTCAGCAGTAGAAAGAGGGAATCAGTGAAAATACCCTCATCCCACAGAGGTTCTATGATTCTATGATGGAACACCCATTTTGGATCCAACCCAAGCTGCAGTGACACCATCGCATGGATGCTGCCTTGGTGTGGCTGTGCCTCTGAGCTATTGAGCAGTGGGAACAGTGCGTCAATTGGGGGCCTAACTTGATGTGATGTTGTCCACGTGCACCATTTTGAGCTGTGTCCATCTGGTTCCACCATCGAGCCAGCAGAGAGAACAGCAGAGCGTTTACTCAGCATTTGTGTATGTGACTTTCAAACACCCCCCCCCCCAATCGCAACCAAGCAAATCCAGCTGTGATCCATCCACGTGTCTGGGGGATAAACAGGGAAAGTTTGAGCTGCAAAAGAAATTTATCTCACTTGTGTGGTGGAGATACAGGAGGAGGAAGAGACCATCCAAAATCAAAGTGACTTCTGTGAAATTCTTAACTAGAATCGTTTTACTAAAACGACTTCTTGAAAATTGTAGAGGCAGTCAGAGAGGCTGGTGCAAGAAAGCTAAGGGAGGAAGGAAAGAGGGGAATTGGCTGGGAAGAGATGCCCTTGGGGCTGCAACCAGACGGACGCGACAGTTGCAAGTGCATATAAGTGTCGGTGTGGAAAAGGTCATAAAGCATAGAAACACAGAGTTGGAAGAGACCCCAAAGGTTTAACTTCCAGTACAATGCAGGAAAGTCACAGCTACCTCTCCCCCTCACTCCGCCCCACCAGTGACCCTGCTCTATGCCCAGAGGAAGGCAAAAAACCTCCAGGATCCCCGAACTATCCGTCCTGGAGGAAAATTCCTTCCTGACCCCAAAGTGGCGACTGGCATTTCCTTGGGCATATAAGAAAGGGTTACAAGAGCCTGGCACCGGCTCGTCCCTTCATGCCCACATCTTCTGAGGCCCAGGGAAGGAAGGCATGCATGGAATCCGGATTCCATGCCTTGCCCAGGTTCCCTGGAAACCGCACTGTGTGTCATAATTTCCCAGCATCTCGGCCACTTTGCAGGTTAACAAGCTACGCCCTGGCTGGTTTGAGGATGCAGGACCGGTCGGTTGTGTTTTCCAGCAAGGTTTCTTCTAGAGATTATCTGGGGGGACGGCCACGAGCACCTCTCCATAGCAAAGGCGCCGGTGCACAAGCCAGACAAATCCTCCTGGTTTGGGCTTCCAACGCCAAGTTCCCGACAGCGTTCGATGTTCTACAAGAGGTGATTCCATCATAGCATTTGCCCCTTGGTTTGTTCTGAAGGACCAGATTTCCCTGGCTCCAAAATAAATTTCAAATGCTTTCGGCACATTCCTTTAATACCACAACCTGCCTGGGTAGAGGCGCCTGCCGGAATGCTTGCTGCTGCTCACTGACTTCTTGGCATTTGCATCAGATAATGCCAGCGGATATTAGCAGCCGTAATAGTCTGAGCAATTATTCATGACTGCTCAGACATCACTTTTACCCCTTGGGGTGCTTGTTCAAATTAAAGCTCTTGTCCTCTTGAACTCCTGGCTGATCTTGGAAGCTACACATGGTCAGTACTTAGATGGCATACCACCAAGGCAGACTCTGCACAGGAAGGCAATGGCAAATCACCTCTGCTTCTCACTTGTCCTGAAAGCCCCAGCAGAGTTCTCTGTAAGTCATTTGTAAAAACATAACAACATTTGATTTATATACCACCCTTCAGGACAACTTAATGCCCACTCAGAGTGGTTTACAAAGTATGTCATTATTATCCCCACAACAAAACACCCTGTGAGGTGGGCGGGGCTGAGAGAGCTCTGAGAGAGCTGTGACTAGCCCAAGGTCACACAGCTGGCTTCAAGTGGAGGAGTGGGGAATCAAACCCAGCCCTCCAGATTAGAGTCCCACGCTCTTCACCACCACACCACACTGGCTCTCATTTGTGACTTGACAGGACGTGACTTGACAGGACACACACACACCAGCTGAGAAATTAGGGACTTTAGCATGGTTAAGCCAGTAGAATACCATGGTCTTCAAACGTTCTATGAGCAGGCAATAGACAGAAATTGACAGAGCGCATGTATTGGTGGCTCTTCAACTAACAAACATGGTACTAGAGGAAAACTGTATGTGTTTTACCAGGTAGACATAAGCTTCATCCATATTCAAACCAGAGTAGAAATGTAAGCTCGGCAGAAACAGAACTTTAACTGAAGTGATTGAAAATTTAAATGATACCAAACATATTCAATACAAAGAACCAATTGTTAATTGGGTCACCGTTTGATAGCTCTGAGGTACTCAAAGCTACGCCAAAGTCATATTGGTTTAATGTGCAGACCTCTCAAAAAGGGTTAAGTGCTAAACTGATTTCAAAATAGATGTACCTGGTGATATTTTTTCACTTTGTAGAAAGCCATTTATCTTCTTTTCTCATTTTCAAATGGTTGTTAATTTACAATAATAAACTATAGATTTTTTTTTTAAAATTAAGAGCGGTGATTTGGCTTGCAAAAAAAGTTTTAAAATTACAGAAGCTCCACCCCCCCTTCCCATCATAATTGATAAACTAACCATTTTATCATGAATACAGAGCAGCCAGCTGGGAGAGAACAGGTAGAAACTGAGAAGTAATTAATTAGAAAACAAAGAAATGGAAGGTAGGGAGAGAAAGCATTATTCCCTGAAGATTTACTTCCAAATAGAAAGGCAGTAGAATCTCAACCTTGGAGGTAAGCAATGGCAGACGTAGGCGAATATAGTGCTGTGACGGACTTTCATTTCATATGCACTTGTCAATGCAGAAAAAAGGTTTCAGGTAGCCAACTGTGTCAATCTGCAATAGAACATTGGGATTTGAGTTCAGTGGCACCTTAGAGACCAACAAGATTTTCAGTCTAAGCTAGACCTTGAAACACTTGTTGATCTTTGTGGTGCCACTGGACTCAAATCCTGCTACAGAAAAAATGATTCTTACAAAGGGCAAAAAGGTCATCAGGCGCAACCTCCAATGATTCCATCTTTGTTACAACAGGTAGATGGGGGATAAAAGTAAAGGTAGTCCCCTGTGCAAGCACCGAGTCATTACTGACCCATGGGGAGACGTCGCATGACGTTTTCTTGGCAGACTTTTTACGGGGTGGTTTGCCATTGCCTTCCCCAGTCATCTACCTTTACCCCCAGGAAACTGGGTCCTCATTTTACCAACCTCGGAAGGCTGAGTCAACCTTGAGCTGGCTACCTGAACCCGGCTTCCGCCAGGATCGAACTCAGGTCGTGAGCAGAGCTCGGGCTGCAGTACTGCCGCTTACCACTCTGCGCCACGGGGCTCTAGATATTCATTCAAAAAAGGGACCCCTGGCACCTGAGCCCAAAACTGCCTCCTAAGTAGAGCAGCAAAGGTTGGTCTAGAATCAGCAGGCCTCTGGGAGGAGAAAGAATAAAGCTTGTTGGACTAAAATCCACCAAACAAACAGTAGGCGCGACTGACCGTGCTCACGTGGCAGTTGTCCGATTCTCCGCTCTCAAAGAGAATGACGTCCTTGACAAAGACAGCGATCGCTCTCATGATGAAAGACATGAAAAGATGCATGTGGATGTAGTTACGCGTGCAGTGCAGCTTCCTGGAGGAAGAAAATGGCATTTGCAAAGAATTCCTCTAGTGGGGTGAGTGAATCTCAGATTCTTGACCTGCCCTCACCCCCATGAAACGTTTCAGACATACTCTGATGCCAAGCGAGTCTGGGTCTGGTCCGTGCTTGAAGGGGGGGAAAGCCTCGTGGTAAGTCATCCCCTTGAAGACAGCCACGAATAAAAATGCAATCCACTCAATAGAGAAGAATCTTCAGCTTTTGTGTGTTCTGTACTCAGGGCCATATTAACCCATGGCTGGGCCCCTAGGCTTTCCGGTATTTCGGCCCCCCTCCGGCACTTCAATCTCACCCCGCTACGGCCGACAGTGAGTAGAACTCTTTAGGAAAGCACATTTTGGGGAGTATCATTGTTCAATACTGTAATATTTTGAAGTGAATAAAATTGTTATTATTTGTTAAAAATATATAATTTATAGATAATTGTTTTAATATAAGACAATTTGTTTCACTTCAATAAGGAAGCAGTTAATTATCTTATTAATAGAGATTATATAAGAGAATCAATTAATTGTAATGTATGTGGGGGTGTGCCTCAGCAAAAAAAAAAATTGATGAGTTTCTAGTCCCTGCTGGGCCCCTAGGCTTCGGCCTAGTTAGCCTTATGAATAATACGGCCCTGACCTAGGCTTTGGCCTTAGGGTTGCCAGCCTCCAGGTAGTGGCTGGAGATCTCCCGGAATTACAACTGGTCTCCAGGCCACAGAGATCAGTTCACCTGGAGAAAATGGTTACTTTGGGGGGTGGACTCTATGGAATTATGCCATGGGTCCTTTCCCTCCCTAAACCCCACTTTCTCCAGGTTTCTCCAGGTTTCACCCCCTAGATCTCCAGGAATTTCTCAATTTGGAGCTGGCAACTCTATTTGGCCTAGTTGGCCTTATGAATAATATGGCCCTGACCTAGGCTTTGGCCTAGTCAGCCTTATGAACAATATGGCCCTGACCTAGGCTTTGGCCTAGTCAGCCTTATGAATAATACAGCCCTGACCTAGGCTTTGGCCTAGTCGGCCTTATGAATAATACAGCCCTGACCTAGACTTTGGCCTAGTCGGCCTTATGAACAATACGGCCCTGACCTAGGCTTTGGCCTAGTCAGCCTTATGAATAATACAGCCCTGACCTAGGCTTCGGCCTAGTCGGCCTTATGAATAATACGGTCCTGTCTGCACTGGCCTGAAAGCAGCCAGGGGTTCTGCCCCGGATGTGGCTCAGTGTGGCAGAGCAAACAGTTTGCATGTTGGTTCAATTCCTAGATCTCCCCTCCAAAAAGACCTCAAGTGGAAGGTCCTGGACAAGGCCCTTTGCTAACCGAGCAGCTGCCAGCAAGAGGAGGTGCTGCTGAGCTAGATGAACCAACAGGTTAAGCAGAAGGCAGCATCGTGAGTCCCATTTTAGCCTAGAAAACCAGAGTGGGTAAGCAAAACCACACCACCGATGTGTTACATGGTTCAACAGGCATTCCTTCGCTGCAGGGATCTCTAGTTTAGTGAAGAATGTCCAACCAAGAATTTTCACCAAACTACAAATCCCAGAATTCTTTGGAGGAATCCCGGCGAGTTAAGTGGTATAAAATTGATATCGTTCTCAGAATAGAAAAGCGCTTTTGTGACACTCTTTGATGAAAGTTCCTCTAGCCTTCCAAAACTGTATCCCAAACCATATTACAAATATATTCTTCCATTCATCTCATTTCTAGCCCATCCTATTAGGGTTGCCAGATTCAGGTTAGGAAATTCCTGGAGATTTGGGGGGGTACATCCTGGAGAGGGTGGGGTTTGGGGAGGGGGAGGGGCCTCAGTGGGGTATGATGCCATAGAGTGCACCCTTCAAAGCAGCCATTTTCTCCAGGGGAACTGATCTTGTTGCCTGGAGATCAGTTGTAATTCCAGGCGATCTCCAGCTGCCACCTGGAGGCTGGCAACCCTATTGCCAACTCTGGGTTGGGAAATTCCTGGACATTTGTGGGTGGAGACAAGGAGAGCCAGAGCTTGGGGAATGGAGGGAGGTCAGAAGGGATGTGATGCCCCATAAAGTCCACCTTCTGAGGCTGGCATTTGCTCCAGGGGAACTGATCTCTGTAGTCTGAAATCAGTTATACTTCTGGGAGAACTCCAGGCTCACCTGGAGGTTGGCACCCACAAATCAAAGAATCATAGAATCATAGGGTTGGAAGGGACCTCCAGGGTCATCTAGTCCAACCCCCTACGCAATGCAGGAAATTCACAACTACCTCCCCACCCCCCACACACCTCCAGTGACCCTTATTCCATGCCCAGAAGGTGGCAAAACACTGTCAGGATCCCTAGTGGAACTGGCCTGGGGAAAATTGCTTCCTCACCCTGAAGTGGCGATCGGCTTTACCCTGGTCATGTAAGAAGAGACCACAACTAAGTGCTGATGTAACCCATTCTGCCCTCCCTCTCATGATCTGCCCAGGTTCACAGAATCAGCACCGCTCTAACTGTCAGGAAGTTCTTCCTAATATTTATCCGGAATCTCTTTTGATTTATTATTAATTTTAACCTGTCGGTTTTCATTTTCTCATCGTAGTAAATCCTGCAGGAGACATTCAGCTCACGGAAAGTGACTTGTCCACCAAAAGGCAGAGCAGAACTTTGAACCCAAGATTCTCTGGCTTAAGTCTAAGACACTGTCTGCTAAACCACGATGGCTCTTTACATTATAGCTTCTACGGGGCATCCCTGGAACTAAGGACCAACCCCTTTCTCCCCTCCCTCCATTCACTCACATTTTCTTCTTCCTCCATAGTTTCCCCATTACCTGAAAATGCACAAGACGATCATAGCCAATGTTAGAGCAACGAGAGATAAGCTGTGCCCGATGGTGTAGCCGGTCTTCACACTGCCATAAAAGATGGTCTGCATCAGAGAAAGAAAAACCAGCTGATTGACTGAAGCTTATATACATGTTGAATTCCTTCCCCAACAAGCACTCCTGCACTGGTGGTCTAGTCTAGAGTGGGCAGCTAAAACCTGTTTTAGATTGATTTCAGGGATTGGCTCGACAGCCAGTAAATACTGTATGTTGTACTGCACGGCTTGAACCTCGCTTGCTCCCCAGCAATTGCGACCTCTGACCTCTTTCTCAATGGCTGATTGGCTCTGGCCAGACACCTTAGCCACAGCCACGTGGGCAGCCATTGGCTTGCCTAACCCAGTGTTAGAGAAACGCTTACCAGTGTTGGTTAGAATCACGGGATCTGAGCTACTAATACCTAAAGAAAGGGCTGACGTTATTGAGCCTGGTTGCTGACACCTCCCTTTTTGACCTTCTGCCTCGTCTCCACCCCTGGACTGTCTTGGGTTCCTCACTTGGTCTAGCCTTGACCGTGTTTAGGTTTGCCAACTCTGGGTTGGGAAATTCCTGGAGATTTGGGGGTGGAGTAGACTTACTAGGTGCCCACTTATGGCGGGCAGACTCTTGCTAATTAAAGCTTCTGCCCGTTGGTCCTCATCTGATTGGTGGGAGAAGGCAGGCTGGCAACATGGATAGGGCATGATCCTTATATCTACACAATCACTTCCGGCATGCCCCAGAACCAACAGCATTGCCGACTCTTTAGCACTCGGCCTGAAACATAGGCCATTCCCATACCTGAACCCAGAACGCTGCACAGCATGCCGAAAAAAACGCGGAAGATCGCGTTTTCTCTCGCGAGAGAAAACGCGATCTTCCGCATTTTTTTCCGGCATACTGTGTAAGCCGTGTGGGAATGGCCATAGTGTTTTTGGAAAAACTGCTATTTGGGCCGAGTGATAAAGAATCAGCCCCAACACCACACTGTTACTTCCAGATTGTGCTGGAAATGACATCATTTTGCAGAGCTGAGGATCATCCCCCCCCCCCCCGGTAAGTTCCTGCAAACTCCACCCCCCCCCCCAGCCCTTTATCTCCCAGAGTTGCCAAAGGGGACCTGGCAACCTTAGGGTTGCACCTACAGAAGGCAGGGTTTGAGGAGGATAGGCACGTCTGAGGGCCATACAGTCCACCCTCCAAAGCAGTCATTTTCTCCAGGGGAACTGACCTCTGCAGTCTGGAGATCCCCCATAGATTGGCAACCCTAATTATGATTTTTGTACCTTGTCTCCACTGTGGACCATCTTGTGGGTTCCTCGCTTTGGGCTTACCCCTGACTGTGCATCTTCTATGTCCTATGGTCAGGCCTCTCTCTGAGTCTCTCTACACGAGACATCTGACATGTGAAGAACACGTGTTGGGAGATGCAACGTTAGCTGGGAAGGGTAGTTTAAAAAGACAGAGCTGGCGGCAGGGGAAAGGCTTTGCTATACACTGGAGCTGTGTGAAGAGGCTGTGAAATGCCAGAAGGGAAATTTCAGCCCATTAGAACCTCTCCAGGTCCAAGCTTGGCTATGGAAGGTAGCTCCAGCCCATTTCTATTCCTGGCTGCCCTCTGGTTGTGATCCCACAGTTTTAGACTGGAGAGGTGAAACTGACAGAGGCTTTGGGGAGGCAAACGTGTAATTAACAAACCCTCTGCGGAGCGATCTTTGCCGGCTCTGTCTCTTAAAACTATGCTTCCCGGCTAACGTTGCGTTTCCTTACACTTGACGAACACACGCTGAGGTGTCTCATGTAGAGAGACTCTCTGACCCTATGACTACCTAACCCTTAGCTTGAATAGAGACTCTGTTATCATGCCTGACCTGCCATTGGCCTCTGCCTAACCAGTTCACAGGATAGGCAGCTCACAGCAGCTGACTTCTTGTTATTTTCACATGCTCCAAAGTTCAGGGGAAAAGTTCAGCCCCCGAGCTTTCAAATCCATTCTTTGCTGTCAGGAATGTGGGAGGCCTGGGTTTGTATTATGTCCACAGAGTGATTAGGGGAACTCCTGGCGTGTGCTTCCAAGTAACTGTGGATCACTGAACGATGCTAATTCCCAGTTTCCAAGAGAACGCACCGGATGGTCTCTTAATTCTGCCTTAATTCTTCTATTTTTAATTCACACACTTCTGAGATGCCTGTTTTGGTAATGTGTGATTTCGGCCGTAACAATGCCCTGTGCTGCTTAGCTGGAAAGACACAACCACGTGGCTTTAGTTTAGAACTGAGTTTAGTCTAGAAGAACTGAGGCAGCATTCCAGTCTTTGGGTGATTGGATTCACTGTTTTTCTTGGTGTGGGGAGAAAAGAGTTGGTGCATTGGTGTGCCCCACAACATACTGTGCCATTCTAGCTCAGCGGCTTTCAAGGAGCAGCGCAGAAAACACGCTGGAATTTAAGTTTTAAGGGGAGACATAGCTGCTCACCTTCTGATCAGACGAGTTTTGCCCGTTTGAGTTGAATCTGAAAAACACACTATTAAATATTCTACTGAGTCAGGGCTCATTTTGAGGGGGAATGTGCAGGAACGCAGTTCTGGCAGTTTCCCAAAGAGGTCACACGTCAGGTGGCCCCGCCCACCTGCCTCTTGGCCATTTGGGCATGTTTTGGCCTGGAATGGGGCCGAAACGGCCTGGATCGGGCCTCTGACGGGTAATGGATCACTCTCCCACTCAGCAGCAGCCCGATCCTGACCATTTTGGGGCCCTTTTCTGCCATTTTGAGCCCCATTTTGCCATTTTGGGCCCAATTTCGGCCCAGGATTGGGTCCAAAACAGCCAGGATAGGTGATGTCAGGGGGTGTGGCATATGCAATTCAGTTATGCTAATGACACACTGCTGGTGATGCCAAGGGGCATGGCATATGCTAATGAGCTATGCTAATGAGTTCCTCCAGCTCTTTTTCTACGAAATGACCCCTGTACTGAGTAATATTACAAAAGAAAAGGGAGAACTTTTTAAGTATATGGTGACAGCTGCGAGAATACTATATGCAGCAAAATGGAAGACAGAATCTTGCCCTGATATGTCTGAGCGGATAGATAAACTGTACGAATATGCACTGATGGCGAAATTAACTTCTTATGTGCATAACAGACCAATACTGGAATTCCAGAAAAAGTGGAAAGATTTCTTTGATGACCTAGCTTGAAGCTAAGAAAAACTATGAGTAGTTAATATGCAAATAGAGTAATCATAACATAAAGACCTTAAAAATGTTGAGTATAAAATATGGAAGAGATGACTGATTAAAAATTATTCATATTAAAGTTCAGGTATAAGCAATCAAGGAGAGAGAGAGCTATTCCATAAGCTAGTTGTGTTGTCACATATTTTGAATATACTTTTCTGTTGTAGTTCAAATGCAGTACTTTGTATTCTGTATAAGTTTCTATGCACTTTCTATTGTCATTTCTATTCCTCTTTTCAAATAAAACTTATTTTGAAAAAGAGTTTTTCCAGTGAAATATAACAGAAATGCATGCCCCAGACCCTCAAACACAGGGTAAGGGGATGTCCTTCTCTCCCACCCTCAATTCTCATACACTAACTCCATTTTCCTTCCCTCCTAGTTCTGCTTCTCCCTCGTCTTCCCTCCCACGCTTCATGCCCGCCCACTCCCCATTGCCAAGGGCACCAGAAGATGCCAGAGGGAAGGTGTTGAGGCACCAAAAGGGGACAGATTCACAATGCCCAAACCCCAGCCCCACAGCCCTGGTTGCCAGGCCAGCTGGTAGCCTGGACGCTCCTGCCAGGTTGTCTGGTCAGCAGCTCTAGGCACACATGTACCTGCCAGCTGGCTGGGTGGCATCTCAATTGCTCCCCTGGCCAGCTGGCAGTACAAAGCATACCTGCTGGGCTGGCTGGCTGGCTGGCAAATGGGGGCAAGCACCCACCTGCCAGTTGCCTGCCTGGTCGGCCAGAGGGGGAAGCAAGGGCTGTGCCCAGTCCAGTTGGCCTTGGGCACCCAAAGCCCTAGCTGCCCTTTTTAAGCCTCTCCCCTCCACTGTCCCATCTTTCAGTGTCACAGCAGAGTAAAGGATCAAGGAAATCTCACTAGCCTATCCCACGAGATCTCAGCAGCCACTTTAGGTTGCCTAGGCAACAACAGACAACATCAGGGTTAACAAGCAATAGGCGAACTCCACTCTAGGAGTGAGCTGTTCCTGTGGGAAACGTGCCCAAGAAGCCCACCTGAGAAAGATGAAAGCGACCAAGGGCTGCTCCTTAAATTCCTGGGGCAATGTAACATTTAATATTGCGCTCTGTCACAAGGACCTCTCTTTATGCCAGTGTGGTATAGTGGTTAGAGTATTGGATTAGGATATGGGAGACCCACTGAACTTTGCTGGGCGAACTTGAGCCAGTTGTAAGTTTTTGGCGTAATGTTGTGGTGGGGATAAAAATGGAGGAGAAGAGAATGATGTAAGCTGCTTTGAGTCCGCACTGGGGAGAAAAGCAGGGTATAAATGAAATAAGCAAGCAAGCAGTTCCTGCTTTTTATGAAAGCCGTATTTTGAATAAAGACGTGAGGTCCTGGAGAAACACTCACTGGGCTCTTGGTTTCAAGAAATATTCAAACAGGACCTTCCAGATCTCGGTTCATTCTCTTGGCCTCCACACTACACAAAGTAGGATTTGCTCCTTCACAGACCTAGACCCTAAAGATCATTTAATTTACGCCATAAAATTCAGCAGACGCCACTGAGAACGAAATCGGCCACACTTCACACAGCAGTCTCTTTTACACACGTACTCCTTGCATATCACTGGGGAATCCTAGGTAAACATTTCATTCATGTCAAACGAAATTAGTAGTAAATCCCTGGACAGGAGATCAGCTGGCATGTGAATACATTCACTCCATGCTGTTGCAGTGTCATACTGTATTCATATATTCCTCGGTCAGCATAGCATGCTAAGAGCCAAACTAGAAGTGACAGAGGCTTTGGATCCATCCCGTGGCTGCCAAAGCACTTGGAATTCTTTAAAAAAACGCTATGGGCCCCTGATCTGGATTGCACACAGGGAGCAGCAGCCCCGAGAGCTATTGTTTTCTCCCCATCCCTTTTCAGGTGCCGAAACAGAAAATGGGTGTATGTTTTGGCACCTGAAAATGGTGTCGACGATGGACATGTGGCTGCTGTCACTTGCCGTTTGACGCACATACTAACCATTTGGGAATCTGACTGCAGACCTCTGTTCTGTTAAGAGGAGCTTGGTTAACAGCAATGAAGAAGGCTCTGCTAAGTCTATCAATGTTGGGACAGCACGCTGAGTCAACAGAATTTGAATCCAGTGGCTCCTTCGAGACCAACAAGATTTTGGGGGTATAAACTTTTAAGATTTAGAGCTCCCCTCGCTTCTTCAGATAAGAAGAAGGAGGGAGCTTTGGCTCTCAAAAACGTATACCCTAAAAATCTCGTTGGTCTCAAAGGTGCCACTGGATTCAAATCCGTCCGTCCTACTGCAGACCAAAACAGCTCCCTACCTGAAACCATGCTGAGTCAACCTCACGTCAGAAACAGGGTGATGCAGAGAAGAGATACTGAAGGGCACAAATGGAACAAATTAGCGAGGGGGTCTAAACCTTGTTCCCTCTCTGCCTTTCTTTCGTGTGCTTCGTTGCTATAAGCATTTCTTCTTCCAGCCAATGCTTCAAATAAATGAGCATAGCAAAGACAGACAAGGAGGAAGTGGGCTTGAAGCCACTACTCTAACCACTACATATCACTACCTCTACTCTCGCTTTATATGTGAACAGGAAGATACGTGAATAGATCCTGGCAGATTCCTGCATCAGGTTGAGTTCTGCCCCCTAATGCAAAAACCTTGCAGAAACCTGCTGTCTTTCCACTGCTCTACTGATTCTCACACCATGAATGGTTTACTGACCTCAGCCGGGGCTGTGGTGTTGGGATCGTATCCACAAGCGGCGATGTAGGTAGCCGGCTGCAATTCAGACCAGCCGTTGCTCGTACAGTTCCTACTCACGTTACCTAGAGAGGAATAATAGTGGGTTATGAGGCTTAATGACCACAGGCTTTGTATGACTTTGAGCCATGGAACATGCACAGTTCTTTCCTAGAAGAGCAAAAAGCTCGTTCTTCCTAAACAGAGCCAAGCTAGCAGTTAAAAGAGTCCAAAGCTTTTATTACTTCTGTGTCTTAGGCTGTTTCCACACATCCGTATAGGGACGTCCCACTCACGGAACGCTGGGGGCTTTCCCCCATGAATCCAAACATCTCAGTTTGCAAAACGGTTGCGGGCTGTTTCAGTTCTGTTCTTTCGGTGCCTTTTCTGGGACCGCACTTTCCTGCAGTCCCAGAAAAGGCACTGAAAAACCAGAAACCAACCTGCAACCATTTGGGAAACGAAGGCGCTGCCAGCGTTCCATGAGTGCGACATCCCTATAAGGACATGTGGAAACTGCCTTAGTTGTGATATTGAATACAAAACATGTGGTGTGCTATCATTGCACGGGCACCTCCTTGCCTCTGCCTTGCATCTTTGGCAGGAGGAGGATGAAGACAAAGGGGCTCCCAATAAGATGGGATCATGCTCTGTTCTTTGTATCACACCTTGCAAAAAAGACAGAGTGGCAGCGATCTTGTGGCTCTCACAAGGTTGAGATCGGTACCTGTGCACCACTTAGGCATGCAAAAGATCTAATCTTGGTAACAACTAAAAAGGAAGCTCATGTAGAAAAACAAAACTCCACAATCTATCTATCGGGTATATTTTTATCCTGTCCTTCCTTCAAAAGAGCTCGAAGCAGTAACACAGAAAACTGCCTTCTGCACCGTCAGCCTCTTGGTCTACCAAGATCAAACTTGTCCGCTTTGACTGGTGGTGGCTCTCCAGGGTATCAGCTAGATGTCATTCACATCTCCTGTGACCTGATCAGATGCTCTGCTAGTGAGTTAGGGCCCATAGACATCACCATAGACTTCACCACTATGTTGCCTTACATACTATCTGTTGCTCCTATGTCACCCCCTAGAATTGCTTATGTTCTGTTTCAGCATTTCTTCAGCTCTGTATTGGATCCTTGCTAATGTTATGTCTTTGTAAACTTGTGTTTATTTACCCTTTGCCATTGTCTATGAAATTGTCCCAATATTGATTGCACTAACTTCACACTCTGTAATCCACCTTGAATTTCAGTGAGAAAGGCGGATCATAAAGAATGAATGAATAAATAAATAGAGACACTGAGGATTGAACCTGGGACCTCCTTCCTGCCAGTAGATGTTCTACCACTGATCCCCTTTTATAACAGGGCTTTTGGGATATTAGTAGAGCTCTTGGAAAGCAGAGCTGGTGCTTGAAAGCTATCATTGGAAGAGAGTGCACTCAACTCATAGATGACTTATGGCGACCCCTTGTGGGGTGTTCATGGCAAGAGACTATCAAAGGTGGTTTGCCATTGCCTGCCTCTGCAACCCTGGTCTTCGTCAGAGGTCTCCCATCCAATTACTAACCAAGGCCGACCCAGCTTAGCTTCTGTGATCTGATCAGGCTCACTTGGGCTATCTAGGTCAGGGCTGCAAGCGATCTATGTAGTTTATTTTTTATCCCTTGATGAAGGGCAATTGCTCAACGGCAGAGCACATAGAAGGTCTGAGGTTCAATTCTCAGAATCTCCAGATTAAAAGGCTTAGGTAGCAGGTGATGAGAAAGACTTCTGCCTGAGACCCTGGAGAGATACTGCCAATTTGAGTAGACAAAACTGATCTCAGTGGACCGAGGGTTCGAGTCAGTATAAAATACCTTTATGCATCCACTCTTCCTCTGGGCAGCAGAAATTCTCCCCATCTCTATGTCATCCACACAACAACCCTGGGAGGTAGGTTAAGTAGAAAGACAGTGACCGGCCCAATCCCATTCAGCCAGTTTCGTTGTCGGAGAAGGGATTCTAACCCATGTCTCCAAGACCTCAGTCCAGAAGTCTGCAATCTCTGATGATTACAAAGAGACCGACTATGTCAAAATTTAGAGCAAGAGATCAACGCTGCTCAACCACATGACATTTATGCTGTGGAGTCCTTCTGGTTTTCATCTTGTCCACCAGCAGGAGACCCAGTTCAGATGAGCGAGGCTGTTGTGGAGGAGCATGGGGGGAAGGGTGGTCCCATAAATATGATCTTGGTCCAGCATACCTACGGGACCACCTCTCCCCCTGTGTTCCTCCCCAGTGGCTCTGCTCATCTGAACAGGGTCTCCTGCAGGTGCCACCCTACACATGGGTGAAATCAATAGCTGCCCGTACACAGGTTTTCTCTGTGGTGGCCCCTACCCTGTGGAACGGCCTGCCTGTGGAGGTCAGGAGAGCCCCTACTCTCCTGGTTTCTGCAAATGATGCAAAACTGAATTATTAAAAAAGGAGGGATGTATTGTAGGGAGGAGGTCTCACATGCTTTGCTAATGAATTAGGGACCATATACTTCACCACCATGTTGCCTTACGTCCTATCCATTGCTTTAAGTATGTGCTCCAATGTACTACCTGTTGCTTTAAGTATGACTCTACTGGGTAGTTCTATGTTGTCTAATGTCAGTCCTAGAATTGTTTATGCTTGCTTCAGCATTTTTTTAACTCTGTATTGGAATTTTTTGCTAATGTCAAGTCTTTGTAAACTTGCATTTATTTACTCTATGGTATTGTTTCTGGAAATGTCCTTGATATTGACTGGACTAATCTCATACTATGAAATCCATCTCGAGAAAGTGAGAAAGGCAGACTATAAATGACATAGACAAAGAAAGAAAGAAAGAAAGAAAGAAAGAAAGAAAGAAAGAAAGAAAGAAAGAAAGAAAGAAAGAAAGAAAACAAGCAAGCAAGCAAGCAAGCAAGCAAGCAAGCTAGTATGAAGCCTCATTTGACCAACTGAAATTGTACAATTTAAAATTACTGATGGGGATTAATAGTCAATAAAGTTTCTGAAGTCTGTCTTACAATGAGTAATCAATACACAAAGGTGCACCCTGCGCTATTGTTTTAGTTCACCGGCATCAATTTGTGTATGATTCACGCTTGGATTCCTGGCAGCTCTTCACTCTGTCATTTACCTTTCTGTAAAGGAGCTGTAAGAAGCTCTTTAGTCCCATAGAAATCTTTGACTGCCGTTCCCTTCACATGCCAGTTATTCTAGCAACCCACCTACTCCTCCACTACACATTTCCTTTACTTAGTTTGAGAGGCATATTTGGTTCCACACTGAAGCACGGGTGGCAGACCACGCACTAGGCCAACACTGCAGCCCTCCAACACCGCACCTGACCAGCTTCCGGAGCCTGTAGTGTGCCAGATGAGACGGCTGTGCACAAAGCCATTTGTGCACAAAGCCATTTGTGCACAAATGCACATTGCCAGTGTCTGCAAATGCACATTGCCAGTGTCTACAAATGCACATTGCCAGTGTCTGCAAATGCACATTGCCAGTGTCTGCAAACACTGTACGCCCTGGCCCAGCACTGGAGGATTTTTTCACTTCGGCTTTGTTCAGAGAATATCTGTTAACGTTGCTGGGTTATGAACTGCCCACATTGCGACACTTCCCCAGCTGGCTTGGGGCAGAGGGCTTTTTCTCCCTGCGAGCTCAGCTTTATTGGCACTTCTGCGTGGGCTGCAGTATCAATAGGCACCTTACCTAATGCAATTTTTCTCCTTTCTCCTTTCTTACGGCTCATCTCCTCCGTTGAGCTTTTCTTCCACCAGCTTCCAACCCTCGCCGAACTGATTGGCTTTCCCTCCATTCATATGCATCTTGGGGACCCTCCCACCCACTTCTGCATTCGTAATTTTTTTTTTAGAGCTGCTTTGAAACTTCCCCCGCAACCCCCTTCTTCGCTATCTCACCCAAGGCGAACAGAGAACTTTGTCTACCTTCCTTTCTTCTCCAGGGCATAATTTATGTCAGCCCTTATGCCCCAGAAACTTTCCCAGCCAGAACTCTGGAATAACCAGGAGAGAATGCCTTGAACATGCACAGACTAGGGTTCCCAACCTCCAGGTGCTAGCTGGAGATCTCCCAGAATTACAACCAGGGCGCACGTCCATGGAGGCGGGTCCGGCAGCTGCCTTGTGCACTGAGGCGCCGAAGGGGGCGCGCGTCATGGCGCTGGTGGCGGCAGCAGGAGGGTTGGGAAGCCACCCGCGGACTGCCCCGGCTGCCTGCTGTGCCTGGCCCGCAGCTGCTGTGCCCGGGTGGGAGCACACGCTGGTGGGTGCCGCGTGGGGCAGTCTGAGTGGGCAATCTCCCAGCCCTCCTGCTCAGTTGTTTCATGCTGCTGCCGCCGTTGCCTGCGCACAGCTGGGGCCGGCTTGCAGTGGCACGCTGCGTGATGATGTCACACGCAGTGACGTCATCACGCAGCCCGGGTGCACGTGGGGGCAGCAACGGCCCTGAAGCTGCCCCCGGCCTCAGGCGCCTGAAACTCTGGCACCGGCCCTGATTACAACTGATCTCCAGGTGACGGAGATCCGTTCCCCTGGAGAAAATGGCTGCCTTGGAAGGTGGACTTTATGGCATTATGCCCAGCTAAGGTCTGCCCAAACGCCACCCTCCCCAAGCTCCGCCCCCAAATCTCCAGGAATTTTCCAACTTGGAGCTGGCAACCCTAGCACAGACTGCGTTTCTTCCACCACTGAATAACCAGAACTAGCCCTCATATTTAGGATATTAGGCTAGACTAAAAACTTTCCAAGATAATTGGTGGGATTCGGGATGGGGGGTAGGTTCAACCCCAGTGTCTCTCAGAAGTCCTTACCCCTGCAGAAACCCTGTGCTGGACTCAACCCACATAATATATATATATATATATATATATATATATATATATATATATATATATATATATATATAATTGGTATTTGCTTCCATTAGATTGCCTCGTTTTGTATTGCCTCTCCCCAAGCCAGTGAAGAACTTCTTTTCACTTTCTGTCCATTTAACACACGTTACCTAAGCTTCAACCACAAATTGCTAGGATCGGGGCCTTGACAGAATTGCCCTGAGGCACCGGAAAGACTTCTCGGGGGAGGGTGGGGCTAACACTTGCAAGACCCAACCGTTTCAAGAGGCTTCAAAGGCTGGTTTAATTAAAGATGGTCTGGAAATCCTTGGGGGGGGGAAGCTGCTGAATATTTTTAGTGTTTTTTACAGCACTGGTGATAGGGTTGCCAACCTCCAGGTGGTGGCTGGCAATCTCCCAGAATTACAACTGATCTCCAGGCCACAGAGATCAGTTCCCCTGGAGAAGATGGCTGCCTTGGAGGGTGGACTCTAGGACGTTATATCATACTGAGGTCCCTCCCCTTCTCAAACCCCACCTTTCCAAAGCTCCACCCCCAAATCTCCAGGAATTTCCCAACCTGGAGCTGGCAAGCTTAATAAACTGGTGAGCTTAATAAAGGCTACTCTGCAAATCCTTCTTTTTTAAAAAAATGGTTGCTGAATATTTTTAGTGTTTTTACAACATCGGTGAACAAACTGCTTTGAGTAGTATGTTCAGTTTAAATGAATGAACGCATAACTTTATTCTAATCTGCACTTCCAGTCTGAGGACATTTGGGAGCTGGGGTGGAATTTCTCAACTGTTCCCCTCTCCTGAAATTCCTCCTGGGATACAGTTTGTTCTTCCTCTATTGAGGAAACTCCCAGCAGGGTTTAAAGCATGTATTTAGTTCTCTTGTAACAAAACACTCCAGATAAGAGAACTTCAAACAGAGTTTCCCAAAGAGGCTCACTTACTGGGAATGCGCTGCAGGAAAAAAAGAAATCACCCAGTATCAAGGCTGCCTGCTGGAATGAGTGACAGGCTGCCAAGGGGCTTCCAGATCTAATTAAAAGTCTGGTTATTAACCTGGTATTATCTGGTACCAGGATATCCAATGGGCCACCCGTTCTCATATCAACCTTTCCACCAATTCAAACTAGATTCAGAGCCCCCTGCCTTGGGTGCCTCCACCTGAAAAAAATGAGGAAAGGGAACACCAGAGGCAGGGACTTTTTTGTGGTGGCTCCACAATTGTGCTACTCACTCTGTACAGAAATTGCATGGCACCAGGCTGGTGCTGGGCAAAACCAGTTTCCATTTCTTCAGAGTTCTTTAGAGTTGATTTGATTGTAAAGACTCCAACCTTTTCCCACTCCCTATGTCTTATGAAGGGAGCTCTGAGTCTCAAAAGCTCATGCCCTGAAAATCTAGTTGGTCTCTAATGTGCTACTGGACCTGAATCTTGCTCTTCTACTACAGACCAACATGGCGACCCACAGGGCCGGTGCCAGTTTCTGGCACCTGAGGCCGGGGGCAGCTTCAGGGCTGTTGCCACCGCCATGCGCCCGAGCACGCGCCTCTGCACTGGAGGCAATTGCCACAGTTGCCTCCATGGACGTGCCAGCCCTGGCGACCCACCTGAGACATGTTTCTTCAGGCTTTATGTCGATTTGCTTGGTTCTTCTACGGTGGGGTGCATTTTCTCTTGCCCTTGAGTTGGTCATTTATTTTATGCTGTCCTTTGCCTTGGCCTTTATTGATTTTGTTTCTATCTTTTTTTAGACTGCTGATTATTTCTGGCAAGGTGCATTGTGGCTGGATGAAGATGCTTTGACTGATGTTTATTGCGCAACGAGTCAGTGATTTCACTAGTGTTTCATTGCTAGTTTCATTGCTTGCTGTCTCAAATCTTGCTGACTGCTTTATCCCTTTAATTTGTTTATTTGGAAGTTGCCTCAGGTGTTCACCAGCTATGAGGCATAATGGAAAGATTTTAAAGAAATAAAATGCATAAAAATATAGGAACGCACCCACTGTGTTTGAGTCTGGAGCGGAAAGGAATTCGTATGTGGAATTCCAGCTGCTTTTCTGTCCGGGGAAGTAACTCTCATTTCTCTTGGCCATGCTCTGAGGAAAATGTTTACCCAGCAAGCCCCAGCAAATCTGGGAGTTAGAGTCCAAAAATCATCAGTTTTTGATTCTCCAGCAATGGCTCGAAGACAAGGGGTGGAGGCAAAATTAGAAAGCAATGTTTACATATCTTGCCATGTTCCGTTTCCGGGGGCTGGAGTGATTGATTCTGTTGTGGCGAGATGTATAAAGAGAACAGAATGATCCGGGACAAGAAACGCTGTTGTAAACGGTCCAATACGCAAGTGGAGACGCCAAGGCAGCAATCAATTTTGGGAGAAAGGTTGGAGGCCAAGGAGGAGAGCAACACTTGATTCGGTTGATTCGGTAAAGCCTTCTTTGTTTGGGAGTTCACATTTTTTCCACGAAAAGGGAGCCAGAGCTTACTTCTGCCATTTTCCCAATCCCCACCGACTTTAAAGAAATAGAGACCTCACATCCTTTTACTGGAGATGATGGTTTGGCTTAGGGTTGCCAACTCCAGGTAGGGAAATTCCTGGAGGTTTGGGGGTAGAGCCTGGAGAGGGCAGGGTTTGGGGAGGGGAGGGGCCTCAGTGGGGTATATTTATTTACTTGATTTAATTTATAGTCCACTCTCCCCGCAAGCAGGCTCAGAGCGGATTAACAACATACAAATACATGTATAATAACAACATATAATAAAAACATGTAATAAAACACTGGTAGCAATCGTATAAATACTGTACAAAAACATCTTAAGGCAGCCCACATTGCATCTCGCTTCTCAAATGTCATCAGGTCCATGGGGCAGGGTGGCTAAGATTTAATAAATACAGGGTCAGGGGCACATATCCCCTCCCCCACTGTATAATGACAGAGTCCCCCCTCCAAAGCAACCATTTTCTCCAAGGGAAACGAAAAGCTCAGAGCTTTCATTGAATTTCCAGGTGCAGAAATGCAGTCTGGAACAAATATGGGAAAAAAAATTAAACAGTGCTGAGAATCCAAGCCCAGAGATTAGGCCGTCTGCATAAGAGTCGAAAGAAAGAGCAACATAAATTATTTACTGATGCTTCGGATGACAGCAGGGAAGGGAAAAGGGGCAAGGGGCCAACGGCCTGGGAGAACAAAGAGAGATCTCCCCTCCCTCAAAATACCTGGAAAAGTGAATACACACATGAAACTGACCTATACTGAATCAGACCCTTGGTCCATCAAGGGGAGTATGATCTACTTAGACTGGCCGTGGCTCTCTGGGGTTTCAAGTAGACGTTTTTCACATCACCTACTATCTAATCTTTTTAGCTGGAGATGGCAGGAATCGAACCGGGGATTTTCTGCATGCTAAGCAAATGTTCCACCACTGAGCCTCAATCCCTGCAGATGTGGATAAGACCGGAAAGTTGAAGCAGGAAAAGTCCTCTGCTCAGAGTTAATTGCGTCCTGCTAAAGCCAGCCTCAACCCGATCTTACTTTGGTTCCACAAAGAAGCTTGCTGCTGTTCGGTGATCTAAGAAATGGGTCATTCTGCCATCAGGTGAAGATGGTGCTGAGAAATTTCATTTTGTCCCATTTTGCTGCTGGTGAAACGGCTACTCAGTCTTGGCATCTTACGTACAACTGCTTTTTTAACACCACATTTCTAGCAAGCAGAGGATACCCTGAATCCCCTGTAGAAAAAATTGCCCATAAGACCTGCTGATAAACATCAAATCAGGACACACATCAATTCTTCCTCCAGGGTTGAGCATCCTATGGACCAGAGAGTGTGGAGAATTTCAGACTTCACAGAGATTAACAGGCTGGGTTGTGCAGCTGCCATCCAATTAAAGGTTGATTAAAATAAAGTTGCACAAATCAGCATGTGCAGGAGACTGATGAAGAAAAAAGAACGTGCTGTCTGGACTGGGCCACACCCTACAAAATCTGCAGAAATGAACAGTCTTCTTGGAAGAGCGTTCTGGCGTGGAGTGGACTGGGATGTTAAAACAGCGCGGGAGCAAGTGGAGGCAAGGGGTCCCTGAAGTCAGGGTTTGCCCAAGAACTTTTGGTGTCCAACTTGATGAAGTTTTGCTACCTTCCTGCATCTGCCTTCCAGGGGACCGACTGACCACTTATCCTCCCCATCAATGAGCAGTGAGAAGCCACTGCCTAGCCACTGGCAGCTACCACATAGCAGAACAAAGTGGTGCCTGGCCTTGCCCTCCTGTATCAAGGTGAGGCTGTAAGTGGAGGCAGAAAGCTGCAGCCTGCCCTCCTTGCCTTCCACCATTAAGGTTGCCGGGTCCCCTTACCCTCCATGTGGGAGGCGGGAGACCTGTCACTCACCATGTTAGAAGTCTTTGCGCGCGCTCCTGGGCTGAGCGATGAAATCACTTCCAGGAAGTGACATCATTGTGCAGTCTACACGCTGCCCCTGGGAGCACTCCCACACTCTGCAGTGAGCTGATTTCGGCCCCTGGAAGCACTCCTGCACTCCCAGAGGCGGTGCGACAGGCCCTGGAGTGCTCCTGCACTCCACAGGTGTGGAGGGTGGGAGTGCAGCAGATTTTGGCCCCTGGGAGCACTCCTACATTCCCAGAGGCGATGTGATGGGCCCTGGACCACCCCTGCAGTTCTCAGTGGGCCAATTCAGGTCTGAAACGAGGCCAATTCAGCCTGTTTGGGGCCCAAATTGGCCCACTGTGGTACACAGGAGTGTGCTGCACCACCTGGGAGTGTGCCCTGGGAGGGGCGTTCCCCCGCCTTTTCCCCACTAGTAGGGGCAGGGGTGGAGGGTGGAAGCAGGGGATCCCCTGCCCCCAGCGGGGGACTGGCAACCCTATCTACCACTAAGGAGGCAAGGGGAATCCAGAAGCTGCTGCCTTCCCTCCTCCCCACATCCTGAGATTAGGGGAGACAGGAAGCCACTGCCTGTCCTGCTCATCCCCTGGCAAAGCAGAGGGAAGGCGGAAGAGGGCTGGGACCACCCCTTGTGGGTGGGGTGCCTCCTGGGTCTGCTGCTTACTACAGTAGACCCTGACTATGTGGGCAACTGGGTTGGTGGGTGCCCCTCCACCTCTGGTGCCCTCGGCGACTGGCTGCCTAGGGCACACTCCACCCCTGCCTGTGGTATTGGCAGCATCCGTGGGATGCTTGACTCTGAGTGGTGTTGCTGCAATAATGGCTACAGGTGTGGATTCACCCACTGAGTGGGCTTACACCCTTTGTCCTCATCACCTTGGCCCAGGTCTGAGCCAAGAAGCCTGCACGCCTAGGGTTGCCAGCCATCAGGTGATGGCTTGCAACTCATCTCCAGGCCACAGAGAACAGTTCATATGGAGAAAATGGCTGCTTCACATGGTGGACTCTATGGAATTCTGCTATGATTTTCCTCCCCAATCCTGCTTTCTCCAAGCTTCATCCCCCCAAATCTCCAGGAATTTAGCAACTTGGAGCTGGCAACCCTACTTGTGCCCCTACAAGGATGGCTTGCTTCTGTCAGACAAAGAGTTAATGCCCCCCCTCCCACTTGCGGTGGTGGAGAAGGCCATTCTCTTGCCACGCCAACTTCCCCAAGACTGGAGATGGAGACCAGACATGTGTGAGAGCTTCGAGCTGAAGGTGCCAGATGAATCAGACCCCGACTTCACTAAAGCCCTGGGCTAAAGTGCCTTTCAACCATACTCTCGGCCTCATGCATGTGGGTGCTTTTGAAGCCCTCAGCGGACAGGGACGGGCATACCTGCAGGACCGCCTCTCGTCCTATATTCCCTGGAGGCTGCTTCGATTAGCAGACAAACAACTACTGTTGATCCCTGGGCCCAAGGAGGTTCGTCTTGCCTCAACCAGGGCCAGGGCTTTCTCAGTCCTGGCACCTACCTGGTGGACCAATCAGTGGAGGCCCGGTCTCAACAAGATTTGCTATCTTTTTGCTGGGCCTGTAAGACGGAGATATTCCGCCAGGCTTATGGGGGTTGAGGTGGACAAGCCACCCAACCGGAGCCTCCCAGCTGGGGGGAGGGGAGATACGTGCCAATTCTATACGGGCTGAGTTTTAACTGCCCTGCCTTGTGGACCCAAAGTGCTATGTAGGGTGCAAAATAGGGTTGCCAGCCTCCCGGTGGTGGCTGGAGATCTCCCGGAATTAAAAGTGATCTCCAGGTGACAGAGATCAGTTCCCCTGGAGAAAATGGCTGCTTTGGAGGGGTAAGACTCTATGGCATTATACCATTCTGAGGCCCCTCCCCTCCCCAAGCCCTGCCCTCTCCAGGCTCCACCCCCCAAATCTCCAGGAATTTCCCAGCCTGGACCTGGCAACCCTAGTGCAAAATGAGCTGCTTTGTTTATGTTTAAACACAATATTTTATAGTTGCTACCAATGTTTTAAATTGTTTTTAAATTTCTGATGTAAAACTGCTCTGAGCCCACTTGTGGAGAGAGTGGACTATAAAATAAATTAATAATAACAGTAATTAATGGATTTCTCTCACACAGCACACTGACGGCTCTCTCACCACACGAGTGTCCTGGCATGTGGCACAGAACTCGCCGAAGCAAGAAGTATGAAGTTGAACGGTAGGGGAAGAGAGTCGTAGAGACCATTAGTGAATCAGCTTGTCCAAATAAGTGACTCACCGTTGGCGGGTCCTTCCCTCTCCAATGATTGATTGGTTTAAGTGGGTTCCATGAGACAGAAGCCCCGTAACGAAGCCTGATATTTATATCTAGGGCTTATGTAAGTTACTTGAACATAAAGTTACACGGGAGGCGTATGTGGATGCCAGCGCTCAGCCCTGCTCCAGCGCAGGTGTGTTGTGACAAACCAAGAACCTGTCTGTCAAATAAGCAGCAGTTTGCCAGAGAAAGTCAAGCCACAGGAACCCTACAATCTCTGCCTTGCGCCCGGGCTCCCAGCAGGATGAAACTCCAACTAGGATTGACATGCTACAAATAACTCTTGGCACAGTGCTAAAAAAAAAGATATTTCTCAGAGATTCCAAGTAATGCCTCAATTCGCTTAAAACTCAAAGCATAGGATCATAAAATCATAGAGTTGGAAGGGGCCATACAGACCACCTAGTCCAACCCCCTGCCCAATGCAGGATCAGCCTAAAGCATCTCTGACAAAGATTCATCCAGCCTCTTCTTGAAAACTGTCAGTGAAGGGGAGCTCACCACCTCCCTAGGCAGCTGATTCCACTTTTGAACTACTCTGACCGTGAAAAAGTTCTTCCTAATATCCAGCCGGTACCTTTGTGCATGTAGTTTTAGCCCATTGCTTCGGGTCCTACCCTCTGCTGCCAACTGGAACAGCTCCCTGCCCTCCTACAAATGACAGCCTTTCAAATACTTAAAGAGAGCAATCATGTCCCCCCTCAATCTTCTCTTCTCCAAACTAAACATTCCCAAGGCCCTCAGCCTTTCCTCGTAGGGCTCAGTCTCCAGACCCCTGGTCATCCTCGTCACTCTCCTCTGCACCCTCTCAATTTTGTCCACATCCTTTTTGAAGTGAGGCCTCCAGAACTGCACACAATAATCCAGGTGTGGCCTGACCAAGGTAGTATAGAGAGGGGCTATGACCTCCTGTGATTTCGAAGCTATGGCCCCTTTGATACAACCCATGATTGAATTGGCCTTTTTTTGCCACCGCATCACACTGACTGCTCATATTTAGTTTACAGTCCACTCTTACCCCAAGAATCTCTTTCATATATACTCAAGTGGACCAGACCGTCTGGTCCACTGTTGAGCTCCAACCTCACTTTACATGTGCTCTTTTAAATACTTTTCACATATAGGAGAAAGAGGCTTTAGAGTTATGCATCTCAGAAACTCTTGAATGGGATGTTGGCGTCAGGGGCAGGGGGGACACCCGAGAACATGTGACGGTACCTTCTGCTGAGTTAAACCATGTGTCAATCAACGGCAGTCTTGTCTTCTCTGGCTGACAACAGCTCTCCAGGGTCCACTATTCACCAGAACCCACTTCCCAGAAATCCCTGCTCACTCTCTTTTGGGAGAAGTCATCTAGCTTCACTTACCCTGAACAGTCGAAAACATGGTGAAGTAGGTTGGACAGGATATCACTTTAATTTCACCTTCATTTGCCGCAGGCCAGCAAGTGATGTTATCAAACACACTCCGGCAACCTGTGGAAAGAGACAAACACTTTAAGAAAACCTCAGGGGAAGGAGACGAGGGGCCCCACAGATATTTGTCCACTGCAGAGTGAAAGAAGGGTCAGTTTGTAGGGCAGAAGAGGGATGTTCCACCTCTCCATCCATTTTTTGTCCTACCAACCCTCCAAGAAGCTAGAAGGTTGCCAGGTTGAGCCTGGAAAGTGACAAGATGGCTGGGGGTAAGGACTAGAGATGGGCACGAACAGCAATACGAACAAAAAAAGCCACGAACGCCTCAAGCTGCTGTTCATGGACAAGCTGTTCATGAGGCCCCATTCTAAACGAACAGGTGGTAATTGCAAGCCTTGTTCGTTGCCGTTCGTCGAGCTAGGCAGTCTGGCACGTTCAATCAATTCCCTTGGCAATTTAGGCAGGGATTGTCTGAACTCCTGCTGTTGCCCTGGAAACCCCAATCTAAGCCCAATTTAGATTGATAGGTAGGTCTTCCTTTCAAGTTCCAGGGCTGCTGCCAGGCTCTGGGGCCAAGCTATTATTTATTATTGGTACCTTTCCTGCTGCCTGCTCAGGTTAGGTTTCTGGGAGTGGTGCAGTAGGGATCTTGACTTGGATATTGGCTGGAGGAGAGCCTGCTGGCCCCTACGAACATCCAACCACAAACATGTTCGTGAACAGGGCCATGTTCGTGGTTGTTCGTGAGTCCCTGTTCGTGGATGGCAACGAACAACTAACATCACGTTTGTTTGTTTTCTGTTTGTGCCCATCTCTAGTAAGGACATGGTGTCTGCATGCATCATTGTAGACATTTTTATGTCACACACGCCAAAAATACCTCTGCCCAAGGTTGCTAACCTCCAAGTGCAGTCTGGAGATCTCTCTGAATGACAACTGGTTCAGATCAGTTCCTCTGCTTTAAGAAAATGGCTACATTGGAGAGTGGATTCTATTGCATGTTACCCTGCTGAGGTCCCTTTCCAGGATGTACTCTCAAATCTCTAGGAATGTCCCAACCCAGACATGTCAACTCTCTGGTCTACTGATTCACTCTTATATTAGCAAAAAGATAGGAGCTCTTTAACTAGCTGTTGTTTCCTGTCTATGGGTAGGTTTACCATGTGCCCACTTATGGCAAGCAATCTCCTGAGCATTTGCTCCATTATCTGCTGCCCCTTAGAGTGGGGATCCACGTCCCTGCCTTCCAACCTTCCTGCTGGTTGCCAGGCTGACTCTAACAAATAGGTGTGAGCAGACCGTAAGAGAACTCTGCCCAAACTTCTGTTGCTGATCATTCTGGTGAGCTGGGGAGGTTAAAGAGCCCTTTGCTTGTATCTCTACCTTAAGTAAGAAGTAACAGTGGAGATGCTTTCTAAGGGAAGGGGCATGAGATGAGAGGCTCTTCTGGGAAGTCTAGGGGGGGGTGGATTGAGCTCGGTGGCTGCCAGTGGCTTACCCCCATTACAAGACCTCTCCGATTTCTGCCTCTGCCTCTAAGGGACATGGTTATGATCTCAAACTGCAAAAGTATGAACACATCCAAGTGGCAATTGCTTAACCATAACCTGTCCTCTGCTGTTTTAAAAGCCAAGAGAGCGATGTTTCTTTTTGAGAAAGATTGCCTACTAAAATAGAATTCTCTTGTAATATATTATCGGTGATTCAAAACATTCCTTGGCAGCTGTAGGGTACAAAATAGCAGGCAGTGCCATACGGCTCAAATGGATAAGACTAACACCATGCACCTTATATTGTCCATAAAATGCAAACTCCGGCCTCACGCAGCCTCATTTTGTCTAGGGGACGTGCATGGAATTAACAGGTTTGGTTTCAGTATTCAAAACCAAGCTCCCTTCTTTGTCAGTGTTTTAAAGGAGGGGGAAAAGGAAACAACTTTTATCCTTTGAAATGCTAACAAACAAAAGCACAAAGCCTAATTTCAAATAGAAAACCTGGGGGGAGATTAAATGGTTAAATATCTCTTCTCTGCATGGACCCAAAGCAAATTGAAGCCGCACAAGCCCATGATCTGCATTTCAGGGAGATGTGTGACCTTCATCTTGTCTGTTTGAGATTTGGTGTTCATGTCCATGTGTTGACAATATGCAGCCATCCTCACATTTGACTTCTGGAAAGATAGTTTCAGATAGGTAGCCATGTTGGTCTGCAGTAGAACAGCAGGATTTGATCCAGTGACACCTTAGAATAGAGATGGGCACAAACAGCAATACGAACAAAAAAAAGCCACGAACAGCCCAATCTGCTATTCGCGAACAAGCTGTTCGTGAGGCCCCATTCTAAACGAACAGGTGGTCGTTGCAAGCCTCGTTCGTTGCTGTTCATCTTGCTGTTCGTCAAGCCAGACGAACCTGCAAGCAATTCCCTTGGCAACTTAGGCAAGGATTGTCTGAACTCTGTCTGAACTCCCGCTGCTGCCCTGGAAACCCCAATCTAAGCCCAATTTAGCTTGATAGGCAGGTCTTCCTTTCAAGCGTGGAGCTCCAAATTTGTTATACGGGAGACTCCGGTTTTGCAGAAAGTGGAGAGGGAGAGTCAGTTGCTGTTGGCATTTTGATAGAGAGAGTGCATTGGAGCTTGAATTTCCTTTGTGTGTGGTGGGATAGGGATCTATCCCTTCAAGTTCCAGGGCTGCTTCCAGGCTCTGGGCCAAGCTATTATTTATTATTGGTACCTTTCCTGCTGCCTGCTCAGGTCAGGTTTCTGGAGTGGTGCAGTAGGGATCTTGACCAAACTTGGATGACGGCTGGAGGAGAGCCTGCTGGTCCCCACGAACAGCCGACCACGAAGATGTTCATGAACAGGGCCATGTTCGTGGTTGTTCATGAGTCCCTGTTCATGGATATCAATGAACAACAAACGTCATGTTCATTTTTTTTTTCTGTTCGTGCCCATCTCTACCTTAGAGAACAACAAATTTTTCCGGGTGTAGGCTTTCAAGAGTCAAAGTTCTTGACTTGTGATAAAGCCAAGCAGTGGTGGACTTGTGATAAAGCCAAGCGATTTTGGTCTAAGATATATGCAGAGATATTGATACTTATGAAAGGTAATTTTTTAAAATGCCCTGAACTGTTTCTGTTAGGGCTTAATATGGAAAAAGTCAATGTACTGGACAGGACATTATTGTATTACATGTTGGTGGCAGCAAGATTATTATATGCGCAATACTGAAAGCAAGAGGAGATACCAGAAATTGAGGATTGGATACAAAAACTGTTGTATGTGGTGGAGATGGACAAATTGACAAGAAAATTGAAAGAACAAAGCTCAAATGAATTTTTAAAGGACTGGGAAAAATTTAAAGAGTACTTGGAAAATAAGTGGGATGTAAAAGGACAATTATGGTCTATGGAAAGTTATTAATGTGTATATGATAATGGAACTAGAAATTATGTAAGAATTGGGACAAATATGAGAATAGAAGGAAATGATTTAAACAGGTTTTAGTGCTGTTGGAGGTCTAGGTTAAAAGGGGGAGAGAGGGTGGAAAATGTGTAAGAGTCAAAGCTCCCTTCTTCAGATCAAAAGCTTATACCCTGAAAATCTTGTTGGTCTCTAAGGCTCCATTGGACTCAAATTCTGTTTTTTGACATCTACAGATCCTGGGGGAGAAAGCTGAAACCTTTTCACAAGATATCCCCAGAAGGCAAAATTAGAAGTGGTGAGTCCCAAGCAAACAAACCACAGTAACCGGAACATAGGAATAATGGAGAATCTGCGAGCAGCATTCCATCAGAGAATAAAGATGACTTCTGGATCTCAGAGCTGAGCTCTCACAAATCAGTTCTACACATATGGTAGAGTCAAAAAGGCAGGGTGGGTTATCTTTCCTCCTTAAGTCACAAAAGGAACTCGTTTCAAGTACAGAGCTGTCGATGTGAGTCACTCTAACATAACGAGAGGAAGAAAAAATAATACATTTCCGCAAATGTTGTGGGAGTATTTCAATATGCCTGCCTGATATGGGCAGAGGTGTAGGAATGCACCCGTGAATTTTATCTGACAACAGAAAAATGTACAGCATCACCGGAAAGCTGTGCCCTTGTTCCCCTGAATCCAAACTGCTTCTTTCATCCCACCAGTCAGGAAGAAGGGTGTAACACACAATCCAGTGGACAGGGAAAGCCCTCAGATAATGAAAGGCCATTCAAGGAGCTTAATAACCAGGAGAGCTCGAAAAGAAAAACAGCCTGACGGCAAAGCACCCAACGTTCAGTCCAGGAATTCTAGCTTCAGGATGCAGAAACTTTATTCTGTCTCTGTAGAAGCTTTCCTGAATAGCTGCTCTTGTCTCTACTGCCGTGTGGTGCCACCATCTAAGAGCCAAACTACAAGTGACGCCTGACACTAGCTGGACACTTGTCAGCTTCCCTCAAGTTTTGATGGGAAATGTAGGCAGCTTGGCGGAATGTTGGACAAGTGACAGTTGAAAAGTCCATTGGACAGCAGTCGGAGAGCCAAGTGGCAAGACCAGGACGTGCCTACATTCCCCATCAAAACCCGAGGGAAGCTGACAAGTGTCCAACTAGTGTCAGGCGTCACTTGTAGCTTGGTTCTAAGATAGCCAGCTCAGCAGGAATCACGGGACCAAAAGAACCAATAAGGTTCTACCTGATGCTATAAACCTGCCAACAACAGCTTGGCTCTTGACCTTAATGGACACAGAAGAGGGTAACTCTGGTTAGGAGTGTGTGGTGAGACAGCTACCCTGGCAAAAACTGTTCCAGGGCTCCTTTGCAGGAAATTAAACTTTTAGCTGCACATAGAAGCTTCCTCCTCCCTTCTATTCACTTAACTGAATTCTATGTGCATGCATGCTCCTTTCTTCACACTGAGCTCTCTTCTCTAGGTAAATGCTGCAGGTCAGAGGACTATATAAACTTCCCTGGAATGTAATTTGATATTTATGTGGCCAATCTCCAAGAATATCCGGCTCTGGTTTAGAGTAGAGATGGGCACGAATCGAATTACGACTCCAAAAAAATGCACGAACCAGGTTGGTTCGTGGTTTGCAAACCAGTGGTTCATGGAAGCTCATTTCCATGAACTTCCACGAACTGGTCTACTGGTTCAATTGGGTCATATTAAAGGGGCAGTTTAAATAGCCATTTCCCTTTAAACTATCAGCTGGCAGGCCTTCTCTGCCTCCCTGCGGGCTCACGCAGCGGCGGAAGAGGCCGAAAACTGCCTTCCCGCCCCTCTCAGGAGGAAGGGGAGGACACCGTGGGCTCGCAGGACAAGGTAAGTGTGGGGCTGGGGCTGGCGGTGGGGGCTGGGGTTTGGGCAGTTTAAAGGGCCCTGCCACTTGCAAGTGCAGGTCCCTTTAAACTATCAGCTGGTAGGCAGCGAGGGGGGGATCCCCCCTGCCAGCTGATAGTTTAAAGGGACCTTTAAACTGTCAAATGCCCCTTTCCCTGCCGCTGCTAAGCAGCCAGAAAGGGGGCATTTAAACCCCACGAACCTCGAACTGGTTTGTAAACTTGCCCCAGTTCATGCCAGCTCGTGGTTCCTGGTTCGTGAAAACCCATGAACCACGAACCTCACGGCTCGGGTTTTTTTGTAGTTTGTGCCCATCTCTAGTTTAGAGCATTTTCAGTTCCTCTTTCTTTTTATGCACCCCTGTAACCGCAAGGAAACAATTTCTCAGCTACTGAAATCCCACCCCCCACTCCTGCTCATGGAATTGTCGAGTGTATAAATTCTGCAGAGGAGTCCTAATTAGTATGGGAGTTTTAAAATGACTCTTACTAACTCGGGATATTGAGAAGCCTGCCTATGAATATAATATTGGTATAGGTTCTTGAGGGGTAACTCAGGCCTAGGCGTTTATAACAGATGCTGTGAACAGAGAAATGCCGTATTAGCTTAATCTCTGGGCAACGCTGCGCTGTAAAAGGAAGACCAAGGCAGCACTCCTGGCGCTCTTAATAAAGTGGTCATATTTAATAATCCAGCACATTGGAAACGTATTCATTGATCGCTCAGCATGGTCCCTCTCTTGGCTGGAGTAATATGGGGCCTTTGATGATGGACAAAAAGGTCCTTTGATGCCGTGTGGCTTCAACAAGCCACTGGATTGGGCGCCACACCCTTCTCCCCGGGTGGAGTGGGGGCTGAAAAAGCTACTTTGAATAGGGCCGGTGGGGGGGGGGGGCGGGGAGAGGGAATAAGGCTTTGCATTTGCAGAGAAGGAACAACTTGCATTCAGTTCTGCAATTTGGTGATTTTATTTTATTTTTACAAATTCAAAGCAGCTGTGGGCGGGTGAACAAAGAGCAAATGAAGAACTAGATAACTCTTTCCTTGCTTCTTTACTCAGAATTGCCCCAGAAGCTTTTTACTCCTCCGGGGGGGGGGGGAATAGGAATGAATCCCTGTATCTTTTTGCTTAGGGTGAGAAAATGGCTTGATTGGGAGAGAAATGGACAGGGGAAAGGGCCACCAAGGAAAAATTTAACCTAGCCTTTCTGCTTCTGCCAGTTGTCTGCTTACAGAGGCCACTTTGGTGAAGTGGTTAAGAGCAGCAGGACTCTAATCTGGAGAGCCGGGTTTGATTCCCCACTCCTCCTCTTGAAGCCAGCTGGGTGACCTTGGGCTAGTCACAGCTCTCTGGAGCTCTCTCAGCCCCACCCACCTCACAGGGTGTTTTGTTGTGGGAATAATAATAGGCAAACAAAAAGGAGAGAGTCCCTTGCTAGAGCAAAACAACCAGAAGAACCCAACTAGTTCTAAGAGATCCAAATAAATACACTTTTTTATTTTTAACAAAGTGCAAGTGCTGTTAAGGGCAAGAACTTATAACAATATATTACTACCATTTCAATAATGGTAGTAATAATAATGACATACTTTGTTGTGGGGATAATAATTCATTAGAACACCTTTCAAACTTTCCAAACAGTGTCCATTTGATATATTATCATGATTAGTCCACCAAAATTCTTCTATTATATCATTTCCTTTCTTTTTACAGGCAAAGAACCATCACGGCCGCTCAGGTGATTAGGAGCAGTCTATGGTATTCTTGAAAACCGAAGCTCCTGGCAGGGGGTTGGCAACGGGTGCACCAGCATTGGCTGTACTCCGTTTCCCTGTTCCTTGCTTCTTCACCAGCCTCTTTCAATTTGCAATGTAACTCTTCAGTCGTCAATTTCAATGCATTGAAGTCAATTTCCTTGGTTTAAGCGCACCCCAAAAGAAACGAGCCAGTTGTAGGTTTGCCAACTCAGATCTACAAAGGCAGGGCACTGAGACGAGAGAAAACTGAGGCTGGAGTAAATGCGAGAGCCTCAAGGAAATTGGGAAAAGGGGGTTATCATTTTGTCAAATATTAAGAGAAAAATTAAAAATTGGGGGAAAATCTGTACAGACTCCAACAAAACATTTTCTCTTTTGTCTTTTTTTTTAAGACAAGGTTTCACTTACTCAAAATGTTTAGTATGAAGATTGCTAAGACCATCTATGGCATCAGCATTAGATAATGATGCCTGTGTGTACTGCAGATGTATGGCATCTTCAAAGTTATGTGTTTTGTTTAGATGTGGCTAATTTTGTCCACTATGTGCTATCATGCATATTATGATAATACACAACTGAAGAGTTCAGTGTTTTGAATGTTTATCATAGAATCATAGGGTTGGAAGGGACCTCCAGGATTATATCCAAATACACAGCGAATCTTGTTTTGTTTACTACAGAAGTCCTTTTATTTTCAAGTTTCATTTTTTCCCTGTTTCTCAGATGGCAAAAACTAAGATACATAGGCAAAGACAATAAAGGACACAGCAGTTTCCTACTCTTTCACAAAACTTGGAGAAAACTAAGGCATTTCAGTGCCATAAATATGCCAAACAGTACAATTTTACACATTGGTTAAGTTATAAATCATGCATTTTTGCCTGTTAAAGCAGTAAAACAAGATTAGCTTTGATAAGCAAGTAATGCATATAATTCAAATTTCCCCAATATTTCCATGTTTTGTTTTGTTTTCATGGAAACTGACAAAAGACGATGTCCACAGAAACGTTAGCACTCACTGTGCTCAAAGCAACTTTACACAATTAAACAGTTTTTACTAAGTGCAAATGCCTCTTATTTCTACAATAAATACATAATATCTCCAAGTACAAATACATGAATAACAGCAGCGCAGTACAACAATGGTAACTGCAATACAACTTGGTTCAGGTAAAGTCCTTTTGCTCGTTCAATTAATTTTCCTTCCAATCATTCCCCAGGTGATATGGACTCCGGGATGGGGAGTGGGAACCGCCACGCTCAATCTGGGGCCGGCTACGGACGCAGATTTCGTGCCACCTTCATCAGGGGCGTGCCATCTGTAGTTAACACAACCCTATGAAATTGCTGTCAATTTCAATATTACTTTTCAACCCCCCCATTTTTTTGTAGCTTATGCTCATTTATACTCACTGGCATCCTGCGGAAAACTATCACCATCACATCTCTCTTTCCACCTGGTTAATAAATCGTATATTCTCTTCCACGTATCTCACTGCTAACTGCCCCTTATTTAAATTAGCCAAAGCTGATTGGTATCACTATTACTTAAAGAGACCTTGCATTTTAACATAACATTTCCATTCCCTGAATTCCCTTGTGACCACCCATGCCTGACAACTAACAAGTACCACAATACATTATGTCTCACAGATAACAGTTTAAACATAATCCATTATTCAATCCCTTAGGTTTTACTGTATCCAATTTTTGAATCCAGAATGCCTCTCTGCGGAGAAGCCTTGTTTGCACTGCATCACCACCACTGTTTTGTTTTCAAGCCTCCAAGACCGTCACCCCACAATGGCTACAAAATTTCCGGACATTTTTACATCTCTAGGTAGAAGAAATGGGTTACCTTAAAGGCTTCCCTCTTTCCTACAACCAAGAAAACACACAAACTCTTAGCCGGAAGAAACTGGTCCCATCAAGGATTAGGGCTGCTAACCTCTAGGTGGTGCCTGGAGGTCTCCTGGAATTTATGACTGATCTCCAGGCTTCTGAGATGAGTTTTGGAGAAAATGGCTGTTTTGGAGGGTGGATTCTATGGTATTATATCATCATCATCATCATCATTTATTTAATTTATAGCCCGCCCTCCCCACAAGCGGGCACAGGGCGGGTTACAACAAAATAAAAACACAGGCATACAATAAAATCACAAATCTTACAATACAGCACTTCAACAATTCACCTGCTCAAGGGTGAAGGTGTGGGTTGATATCCTGTGGCTGCTCATATGTGGGGGGGCAGATGACCATATAGCTTCCCCCACACACACACAGGTGGGAGGCTGGCAGGAAGACGAATTTGATGGGATTTAATGTTAGCCTCAACCAAATGCCTGGCAGAACATCTCTGTCTTGCAGGCCCACCGAAAGGATGGAAGATCTTGGCGGGCCTGAGTGTCTTCCGACAGAGAGTTCCGCCAAGTTGGGGCCAGGACCGAAAAGGCCCTGGCCCTGCTCGTGGCCAGTTGAGCTTCCCTGGGGCCAGGGAGCACCAGTAGGTGTTTACCTGCAGATCTCAGCACCCTCCAGGGTATATATGGGGAGAGGCAGTCCCTCAGGTATGCTAGCCTCGTATTGAGAAGACCCTTCCACTCCCTAGCCCCACCATTCCCAGACTTCACCTCCAAATCTCCAGGAATTTCCCAACCTGGAGTTGACAAACTTAGCAACCTCTCTCTGCTTCGCTGGTTTTCTACTTGCTTCATCAGTCTGAAATGGCATGGTCCGCTCTACCGCATCAGTTAGCTTCATGTGCAGACCAAGGCAGATTTTCTATACAAGATAAAAGGTAGTGGTAGACTGAGCTTACAGAATTCTGGGCTCTACCATCTCGGGCTGTGGGTGGAACATCCCAATTTTAATCCCTTTCATTGCAAGTAATAAAGTAGGGTACCAGGGAGAAAGATTTAGCTCCATCCTCTCCCCAGTGACGCCAGCTTAGTAGGTGCAGGGCAAAGAGCCCTCACAGAAGTGACACCCCCTGCATAGTACAAAATTATGCTTATGACCTCATTCTGTTTAATGGATAAAATAGCTCTGAACTCATGAAAATAGGAGTGGGCAGCTGCGATGGAGTAAAGGAATAACTTGTAGGCGATGTCTGCTGCTTCGGCCAGGGAAGCTGAAGAAACCTTGCTTGGATCCTGATCCGACCAGAGCCCAGTGGGCAGAGTGAATCCCGAGGGCACTTCAGTTTTTGCTCTGTTCTCCTGACCCCACTGTCAACTCCTCCGCTGAGCGATAGCAGCTGCTTGGTGATACTTTTAACCTTGGCGATTGCATTAATTCTCCAAGGAAGAAGCAGGCCATAAAACTGGATAAACAAAGCATCATGTTCTTATAAATGCTTGAGAGTGGAGGACAGCTGGGGGGAGGGGAATGTTGAGTTTGGTTTGGGTTGCCAACTTCCATATGGGGCGTGCAGATCTCCTGGAATTGCAACTGATCTCCAGACGACAGAGACCAGTTCTTCTGGAGAAACTAGGAGCCAAGCTACAAGTGACGAATGACACTTGAGCGGCAAGTGAACAGACTCACGTGTATTCCTTCCTGTTCATGTGTATTCCTTCCTGTGAACAGGGAGGAATACATGTGAGTCTGTTCACTTGCCGTTCAAGTGTCATTCGTCACTTGTAGCTTGGCCCTAGATTCAGAGGAGTTAGCCATGTTAGTCTGTACTAGCAAAATAGCAGAGTCCAGTATCGCTTTTAAGACTAACCAAATTGATTGTAGCATAAGCTTTTGAGAGCCACAGCTCTCTTTGTACCAGATGCACTGTCAGATGCATCTGACAAAGAGAGCTGTGGTTCTCGAAAGCTGATGCATCTGACAAAGAGAGCTGTGGTTCTCGAAAGCTGATGCATCTGATGAAGAGAGCTGTGGTTCTCGAAAGCTGATGCATCTGACAAAGAGAGCTGTGGTTCTCGAAAGCTGATGCATCTGACAAAGAGAGCTGTGGTTCTCGAAAGCTGATGCATCTGATGAAGAGAGCTGTGGTTCTCGAAAGCTTATGCTACAATAAATTTGGTTAGTCTTAAAGGTGCTACTGGACTCTTTGCTATTCTGGAGAAAATGACAGCTTTGGAAGGTGCCAAAACTCTTGAACTCCCTTCCTGGAAGGTTTTTCTGTCTCCCTCTATTGTTTTCCGCCAGTGGGTGAAGACTTTTTTGTCCTGTTTGGGGCATACCCCTGATAACCCTCAAAAACTCCATCTTCATTTTTGACATTGTCTGTTTTTATATGTAACCTTTATTTTAAATATTTAACATTGTAATGTTTGATATTCGCCTCCTTGGTTGGAAAGGCAGCACAGAAATGTTTTAAATATGTGAATACGGCAGCAGACCTCTGCTGAACGCTTTCTTCTCCCCAAACTTCGTCCTCTCCAGACTGCATGTCCAAATCTCCAGGAATTTCCTAACCCAGAATTAGCATCTCTAGGGGTTGTGTATAGTGCTATTATGGAAGTAGGGTTGCCAGCTCCAAGTTGGGAAATTCCTGGAGATCTGGGGGGTGAAACCTGGAGACAGTGGGGTTTGGGGAGGGAAAAGACCTTGGCGTGGCATAATTCCATAGAGTCTATCCCCAAAGGTAGCCATTTTCTCCTGGCGAACTGATCTCTGTGGCCTGGAGACCAGTTGTAATTCCGGGAGATCTCCAGACACCACCTGGAGGCTGGCAACCCTATATGGAAGATTTTGGAGAAGCGAAAAGGGCAGGAGTGAGGGTTCCCTGCAGTACATGGGGGGCAAATCAAGAAGCACAGCAATACGCCCCCCCTACAGGCCACCTGCAATAATTTCAGACCTCTCCAAACAGGAAAAATTGGCCTGCAGTGTACTGAATACAACTGTCTTTAATTTTTTTTAAATAGTTGCTTTACTTCTTTTTTATTTCCTTTTTTTAAAAAAATGCAAGCTGATCCTGGTATTTCAGGAGAAAAGCCAAAGATCAGAACCGTTTGGTGTGTCGTTCCCATTTATAGAAACCTTACCTAACTTTGTTCAATGTTCTAATTAAGTACAATTTGTATACATTAACTTCATTGTTTCATAAGAGCACTTAATTACTTTGTTTTTGTAATGCGTGCTAGTCTTGCGTCTGCTGATGATTACGGTATCTTTTTGTTGATCTAATAACATGTAATGCTCTAAGAAATACTTGACCGTCAAGTGACTACATCTTTTAAAAGCAAACAGCCAGCGCTAGCAGAGTCTAAAATCCAGGGCTGGGCAGCTTCAGAAATCAAGAAAAATGAAGCAGCTCAGGAAATGAAATAGTGTTGCCAAGGAGTAAAAATATAATATGGATTGTGGAAAGTGGAAGAACTGTTCAGAAACAGCATCTGCCATCTCCAGGAATGACTGAACTAAATCTGAATCGCGTGCTTGCAATTTTGAAGACTGATTCAGATTTGCACGGATATTGCTTTTAATGGAGAACAGGGAACACAACGGCTGATCCGTTGACATACAGTCAATATATAACGATTCGGATCTGTCCTGCCAAAACCACACACCTACTTTTATAGATTCGTATCCCAAATATGCGATACCAGAGTGAAACAGGAAGAAATATCCTTACAAGTACAGGATGGGGTGTTTCTAAACCCCTGATAAAGCCTACTTTGTCCTGCAGTGCTCAAATTGATTTGGGGCTGTACCTAGGGGTGCTACCTGGCATCCAGCAGGAGATTGAGGGTGCACGGAAATTGTGAATGTTGTCAATCAACGGAGTGACATCATTTCCAGGGTGAACCCAGAAATGACACGCCACTCTAGGATTCAGTGGGAACTCTATGGTTTTACCAGAGAGTTTCTACTAAATTCTAGAGAGGTGCGATGTCATTACTGGGTTCATCCCGGAAATGACATCACACTATTGAGTGATGGTGACATTTTTCTGCTCTCCCCCCTCAGCCTACCAAGCAGTAGTGGAGGTCAAGGGGCTACTGGCGAGCAGGAGAGAAGCTTAGCTCTATTATTTCAGATTGCAGATAAGAGTTTGCAGAATGGACAAGTGAAATTATCCCAGACATGCTTGCTTGGCAGTAAGTACCACTGAGTTTGTTGAAATTTACTCTGCCTAGGACTGCAACCTGCATGTTTTTCTATACGACCAAAGGAATCCCTCTACGCAGTAAAAGTTATAGCCCAGTTATATACCTAGCTATATTAACATACATTAATGTTCTATACCACAGGGCCAAGCTACAAGTGACAAATGACACTTGAACGGTAAGTGTATTTCTCCCTGTTCACTTGCCCTCCACGTGATCCACTTGCCATTCAAGTGTCATTCGTCACTTGTAGCTTGGCCCTAAGAGTGTGCTTTCCTTGGGCGAGCTCATTTGTCATAGGAGTCTACAACTGGCCATCTGAAATGGTACAGTCTAGACTCAAAGAACTTGGCTTGACTGGTAATGTGGGGAGAGTCCAGACTCACAAAACATCACAGTTTATCTATAAACAAAACCTGTTTATCTGTACATAGCTATCTGTTTATACACAAATCTACTATTTATCCATAGAGGATTATCTGTAAAACTACAGGGTAGTACATTGCTACCCTTAAAAGGCATTAATATTTGAGACTGCACAGTAACGTGTAGTCACCCTTGAGGGGGTTAGTTGTAACAATGGCAGAACAGCTTTAGACCCAACCATCTTTTCTCCCCCCCCCCCATCTGCTTTCAATCGCCACCATTATTCTATCACCCTAGTAGCTCAGTCACACACCTTCTTGTATGTTAAAACAGCTAGGCCCCAGTTGAAGGTGGTTAGCTAGGGTTGCCAACCCTCATGGCGGGAGAGGGGGGGACCGAGTGTTTACCTTCCCAGCACTTGACGACTCTCCTCACATGTGTTCGGCACTGTGCTGGTGCAATGATGTCACTTCATCGTGCAAGGCTGGGAAGCATTCGCGTGCTTGGCTGAGGGACGATTTGGTCCCCAAATGGGCCCAATTCAGCCCATTTGGGGAACAAATTGGTCTGCTGCAAAGAGCGGGAGTGGTCTTGGGGCAGCGCCGGGAGAATGGGATTCTTATGGTTACCTAGCAAGGGAAGGTAGTTCTTCTGATATAGCGGGAGTCTTCCTGGCATTGGCCCTCATCGCCCACCACCTCAACATACAATGGCCGTTTCCACACTACTCACCTTCATCCAGAACGCTGCTGAATGTCGCGAAAAAACCGCGGATAGCGTCTTCTCGTGCGAGCTTTGCACGATGTCGCACAAAACTTGCACAAGAAGATGCTATCTTCCACATTTTTTCATGACATTCCACAGCGTTCCGGATGAAGGTGAGAAGTGTGGAAATGGCCAATGTCTCTTCTGCTGCAAAACCAGAAGTGACGTCATGTTGTTGGGGCAATGCTTGTGGATTTGCCCCAAACTAGGGTTTCGGATAACCCTACAGTGTTGCCCCAATGCAATGGCATCTATCCTGCAACTGCCCCCCCCAGTATTTCCCGGTGAGTTGCCAGCTGCGGCTAGCAATCCCAGTGGCTAGCCACAGCTCGCTCTAATCGTCCCAAGTTCTACGGAAAGAACAAGAGAATAATGAAGGGAAAAAGAACCAACCCAAAATGAATTAGGCAAACAAAAAAGGTTAAGACAAACAGATCAACATGAACAAAATACCAAAGTTGATGCAGAAACTGAAAAACTAATTCAAAAATTTTAGCAGGAATGTAGAACAATAAAAATATAGAATTAAAACAATAGCTGTATGTATAGCACCTAAGTTTGGCACCTTCCCCTTGCGTAGTACAAATAATGAACAAGATACAACAATACACAAAAGGATGCCATACAGACCACTTTCAAATGACCAACCACAATTCTACAATCAGTGGATCTTATGTATTTTGGCCATAAGACCTTTTTCAGTGATAATTAATTAGATTGCTGCACACTGTTTATTAAGTAAAAATAGACCTGAACAGAAACCGAAATGAATTAAAAATGCTGTAGGTAGTCATAGAATGGGATGATATCAATCCCAACCTTCCATTCATAATATGCCTTACCTGGGCACACTTTGGTGTAGTGAAGTGGTTAAGAGCGGCAGGACTCTAATCTGGAGAGCCAGGTTTGATTCCCCACTCCTCTGCTTGACGCCAGCTGAGTGACCTTGGATCAGTCACAGCTCTCTCAGAGCTCTCTCAGCTCCGCCCACCTCCCAGGGTGATTGTTGTCATGGGGATAATAACAACACACTTTGTAAACCACTCTGAGTGGGCGTTAAATTGTGGGTGGTATATAAATCATATGATGGTGTTACTATTATTACTATTATTATTATTATTCCCCATCCTCTGTTTGAAGCCAGCTGGGTAACCTTGGATCATTCGCATCTCTCGGAGCTCTCTCAGCCCCACCTACCTCACAGGGTGATTGTCGTGGGGATAATAATAACACACTTTGTAAACAGCTCTGAGTGGGCATTAAGTTGTGGGCAGTATATAAATCAAATGTAATTATTACTACTATTATTATTCCCCACTCCTCTGCTTGAAGCCAGCTGGGTGACCTTGGGTCAGTCACAGCTCTCTCAGAGCTCTCTCAGCCTCACCCACCTCACAGGGTGAGGATAATAATAACACATTTTGTAAACGACTCTGAGTGGGCATTAAGTTGTCCTGAAGGGCTCTATATGAATTCAATGTTATTATTATTATTGTTATTACTCTTATGGGAAAAGAATGTTATTTCCAATGTACTGTGTATCTTTCTACACAGTGTGTCTAGCAAAAGCAGAATATCTTCTGATTGTTTTTGCCTACAATTTATTTTAAAAACATTACATTCATAGGCAAGAATGGCCTTTGTGTAAACCTAGAAACCACCTGCACTTTTAAATGAAGAGGGAATCAGGGCAGCTGCAGCATATCATGCAGGGAGGCGAATCAGCACATGCAAAAATTCTCCCTTCTGCACCCTCACACAATTCACAATGGCAGTATTCTCTGCTGCCTTACACTCCAGCGAGGGTGTCTTGGATCCCTGTAGCCTTGACAAAAAGTCATCGGTCTCTCCTGTCGAAGATCAGTTGGCGTCTGTGTTTTGCTGTGCCTCGGTGAAGCTGCAAGCTGGCTAGGTGTGTTTTGACTCCAAAAATCTGTACTTGTGTTACCAGTAATGTTTGTTTTGCAATGCCTGACTTGTTCGCGTTGGGTAGCAGGAAAAGTCCCACCACATTCTTAGAAAAGCTTTCTTCGAGCACACAGTCGGAGGTGGGCATCGCTCTAGCTGAACCCGTTGCATATCCACCAACATTACTGTGCAAAGAACAGAGTGGGTGAAAGAGCTGAGCCTACTCCATATTGATCACTTATTGGACAGAGACCTATCACACAACATACTTTGCTCAGAAGTCACACCTGCAAAGTGAAGAAGGAGGGCTGTACTGTAAGGAAGTGCTCTTAAAGAGATGCATCAATAAAGATGCGTCAATAAAGAGATAGGGCTGACTTTACTACTATGTGCTGTGTCTGTTGCAGTTTCTGTGTTCCTACAGGGCAGTTTCTGTGTTAAGGCTTGCCAGTCCCCTTCTGGAGGCAAGGAACCACCCATGAAAGAGTGCAGTGAGCGTGCTCCTGGTGGGTGTAACAATGTCACTTCCTCAAGTGATGTCATCAAACCCAGCAGCAGGCATGCTCCTGTGCTTCAAAGGAACCAATTTTGGCCCCAAATGGGCTGAATTGGTCCTGTGCAAAGCGCAAGAGCAAGCTCACTGCCAGCATGATGATGTCACTTCCCAGAAGTGATGTCATCACGTTGGCACCAGAAGAGCAGGTGCACTATAAGTGCAGGCAGGATTTTAACACCAGGTAAGAGCTGGGTCTCCCCCCCGATCCTCCTGCCAGGGACCTAGCAATCCTATTCTGTACTTTTTAATACGTCAGTCTTAGAATTACTCATTCTCTGTTTCAGAATTTCCTCAACTCTGTATTGAATTTCTGCTGGCTTTAAATCTTTGCAAATTTGTCCTATTACATTGTTTATTGAAATGGCTTTGAAATGGACTGTTAGGACCCACACTGCGTAATCCGCCTTGAGTCTCAGTGAGAAAAGGTGACTATAAATGACAGAAACAAATAAAATAAATTAAAAAACTGCAGCTGTCAGTGCATTTCAGACAACTGATCGACCTTGGCCAATGTTTCGTCACTAACCATAGAAACAACTGATGGTCTGAAATGGAGAGAGGCAAATACGGTAGACTGGTTAGAGGTCTGGACTAGAGAAGGGCACGAACAGAAAAAAAATGAACATGATATTTGTTGTTCGCTGCCATTCATGAACAGGGACTCATGAACAACCATGAACATGGCCCTGTTCACGAACATGTTCGTGGTTGGCTGCTCGTAGGGGCCAGCAGGCTCTCCTCCAGCCATCATCCAAGTCAAGATCCCTACTGCACCACTCCCAGAAACCCGACCTGAGCAAGCAGCAGGAAAAGTACCAATAATAAATAATAGCTTGGCCCCAGAGCCTGGCAGCAGCCCTGGAACTTGAAGGGGTAGATCCCTATCCCACCACACGCAAAGAAAATTCAAACTCCATTGCACTCTCTCTATCAAAATGCCAACAGCAACTGTCTCTCCCTCTCCACTGTCTGCAAAACCAGAGTCTCCCTTGTAACAAATTTGGAGCTCCACACTTGAAAGGAAGACCTGCCTATCAAGCTAAATTGGGCTTAGATTGGGGTTTCCAGGGCAACAGCAGGAGTTCAGACAGAGTTCAGAGAATCCCTGCCTGAGTTGCCAAGGGAATTGATTGCAGGTGCCAGACTGTCTGGCTTGACGAACAGCAACGAACAGGCTTGCGACGACCACCTGTTCATTTAGAATGGGGACCTTATGAACAGCTTGTTCGCGAACAGCTGATTGGGCTGTTCGTGGCTTTTTTTGGTTCATATTGCTGTTCGTGCCCATCTCTAGTCTAGACTGTAATAGGATCTGGGCTCCTCACTTGGCTGCCGAAGCTCGTTGGGTGACCAAACTTGCAGCCTAACCTATCTGCAAGACTTGTAAAGGTAAAGTAGAAGAGGGAAAGTCGTGAACGAAGCCTGATCTCTGATCAATGCAGACTAAACATGTGAGAAAGAGATCAGGGTGGCAGACTTATGTATTTACACAACAGTCTGGAGGCCACCTGTCCTGAAGAGCGACATCATAGATTGAACAAGAGAGTGCTCATCTCAGCAGTAAGTTCTTCACAGGTGTAGCGTGTATGTCTTCAAATCCGGCCTAAGGTCATCTGCCAGAGGCAGGGCTTTAGAAACTACCGTGTTTCTTGAAAGCGCCTCCATATAACAGCATTCCCCACCCAGGTTCTTCCTGACATACAAGCTTTCTAGGAGCAGGGGCTCTCAATATGGAGGCACTTTCTACCACAAGAACTGCACCTGTAGCCAGAACTGGTTGGGCCCCATCATAGGTTTGTCGCTTCGGTAAGAGTGCGCGAGAGGGCTGATCCACATCTCTTGCAGCATCTAGTCTGGCTCAGAGAATGAACCAGGTCAGAAGTTGCCACCAACTTTGGCTTAGGCACCACAGCAGTGTGAACGGAAGCAAGCATTTTGAAAAGTGTCAGATAAGTTTCCAAATCAATAATTCTGGCATTAAGTAATCTATCTCAGGAAGGTTGTGATTACACAGAAACTTACACAAAAAATATTTCTTGCAAGGCATAATAAAGAGCTGTCTTGTTTGGGAAGTTAGGCAGCTTGATTGGCTGTCAGCCACTGGCTGCGAAAGGCAAATCTATGGACATTTTGGCATGCTCAGAGAAACAGAACTGAGATCCAGGCCGAGATTGGAAACTCAAAAGGTTTTTGGCTGTTTGTGTAAAGGAAGAAAAAGGGCATCTCTCAGCCAAAACTGCAAGCTTTTCTTTCTCTAAAGTCAAATATTTTTATTGGCCAAAGAAGCGACACATTCTTCCGGTTGCACAATGGACCGAACAAACAAAATCTTTCCGTAAGTTGCAGTTTGAAAGATCTTTGTTGGGAAAGGGCACATGGTGCAAAACACCAATATCCTTATGCATAGGCCCAAAGATTTGGGATCCCGGGAGACCATTTGCAATAAGCTGCTCTCAAGCAAGGCCTAAGTCATCAGCTAATGAGACAGACAAATATACACACAAGGCAGATGCTTATACAATTAATTATACAGAAAGGGTGGATACAAACTCTTCTTCCTGTTCTCAGAATGCAAGAACTCCTGGACACCACCCATGAAATTGATGTATGGTAGGTTCATGATAGAGAAAACAATTTCTACACACAGCGCATAACACTGGGGCTGAGAGGACCCAAGGCCACCTACTGAGCTCATGGCCGTGGTGGGATTCGAACTAGCAGAGTGCTGATTCACAGCGAAACCACTTAACCACTATGCTACGTCATAAAGAAAGAGCTCCCATTATGCAGAAATTGCATATTCCCAGTAGGGTTGCCATCCCCTCGCCCGGGGTGGGGGATCCCCCGATCCCACCCTTCCCCCCTTGTGCTCACTCCCTTGGGCAGTGGGGGGAGTTGTGCTCCCTGGGGTGCCCCCTCCCCAGGGTGCACAGCACGCCCCTGCTGGGGGGGCATGCTCCCACGCCATGAGAGCGGGCGGTGGCAGCAGCAGAGAGAGAGCAGGTGGCAGTGGCAAGAGCAGGCCGCTCTCACTGCTGTGGCTGCTGCAACCCGCTTCCTCGCTGCCACCACCGCTGCCCCTGTGCAGCCCACGCCAGCAGGACAAGGGGCATGGTGGTGGTGAGCTGCGGCAGCTGCGGCCCGCTCTTTCACTGTGGCCGCTGCTGCCCCTGTGCAGCCCGCGCCGGCAGGGAGAAGGGGCGCGGTGGCGGTGAGAGAGCGAGCTGGCTGCTCTCTCTATCCTTTCCCGGTGTGCATGATGTCGTCATGCAGGGGCCCTTTGTCCCTGCATGATGACATCACTCCCGGAAGTGCCAGTGTCACTTTGCTCGTGCGCGGACAGACCCTCCAGAGCAGTCACAGGGTAAGAGCCAGTGTCCCAGTCTCCTGCCAGGAGACTTGAGGGACCTGGCAACCCTATCTCTCTTGCGGAAAGTAAAAACCAAAGTGCACCCAGTTATAAATGTGGAAGGGCTATGTGCCCTGGCACAAGAAGACATGTCTGCTCTAACTTGAGTTGATCAAGTTTCATTGAGTCCAAACAAAAGGGGGGGGGAGGGAAAATGGTAAACCAAAACAAACAAACAAACAGATTGAGGAACAGATAAGATCTATTACAAAAAGTTATATAATCATAGCAAGGCTTTTTTACGGGAAAAGAGGTGGTGGAACTCAGGACTGCACAATGATTTCATTTTAGGTCAGCTGGAACAAGGGGGTTGTTTTTTAAAGTTTAAATCACCCTCGGCGAAAATGGTCACATGGCCGGTGGCCCTGCCCCCTGATCTCCAGACAGAGGGGAGTTTAGATCGCCCTTCGCACTGCAGTGCGGAGGGCGATCTAAACTCCTCTCTGTCTGGAGTTCAGGGGGTGGGGTCACTGGCCATGTGACCATTTTCAAGAGGTGTCGGAACTCCGTTCCACTGCGTTCCAGCTGAAAAAAAGCCCTGGATCATAGTAGTACAATTACTGGTGTAGTACAATTACAATTATTTTGGTGTTTGAGGGGGGGCAATCAGTGGGAGGCCTTCTAGTGTCCCTTCCCCACTGGCAGACCTCCTGAGGACACCTGGTTTTGGCCACTGTGTGACACAGTGTTGGACTGGATGGGCCATTGGCCTGATCCAACATGGCTTCTCTTATGTTCTTATGTTCTTAATTCAGCATCAATAAATAAATGATGTACAGAAGTTAAAAACATATCATACACACCAACATAAGAAAATATTTATTTATTTGACTTATAGCCCAACCTCCCCGCAAGCAAGCTCAGAGCGCATAACATCACATAATAAAACCACATTAAAGCATAAAAGTGCAGTGCAAGAAGGCAGCAACTCCACACAGCAGCCCATATTGCCAAACCCGACCCAATATATCCCATGGGGTGGGAGATGGTGTACAACATTAGGCATGGTGGCAGATGGCTGGGGAGGGGGAAGGGGCGTTACAATCCCCTCACCCCCAACAGGAGACCGGCGAAGGACTCGCCCATGCCCCAACTTGTGCCGTAAGCCTGGCGGAACATCTTCGTCTTACAGGCCCGGCAGAAGGATAATAAATACCACTGGGCCCTGGTCTCCACAGACAGAGAGTTCCACCAGATAAAAATCATGTACACCAGGGATCCCCAACCTTTTGGCACATGGGGGCCTCATTAGAGTGCCCAGAGCCTAAAGAGGGCCACAGCTTAACTCAAAATGCAACAAAATTGCAGGGTGATAGCAGCAAATAAGCAGGTTGGAGGGCTGCACAGAAAGAGCTTGGGGGCCGCATGTGGCCTGCGGGCCGCAGGTTGGGGACCCCTGATGTACACCAAATGTACATGATGGTAGAGATTCATATAAGATGGTAGAGATTCATATAAGTACACACCGACAAATATAGTAAAATAACAGAAGCATAAACAAAACAGAGTCAGACGAAGCCCCTTCAATAGCACTTTATAAATTTATATCATTTACACCTTGCCGTTCTGCCTAGCTGGGACCCAAAGCCGCTTACATTGTTCTCCCCGTCTCAATTTTATCCTTATATCAACTCTGTGAAGCAGGTTCGGCCTCAGGTATGTAACCAGCCTGAGGTCCCTCAGCAAACCAGCCTTGCGAAGTGGAGATTTGAACCCGTGTCTCCGCGATCCAAGCCCAACACTTGAATCGCTATATTTTGGGGATTGTATTTTTGGAAAGTTTTGGGTCTATGCTTTTCACGGCTGGTTTTGAAGACTTGTCTATTCACGTTGTATTTTTTAAATGTACTATTTATACATAGAATGCACAATGCTGATTTGCTGAGATTAGGCTGAGATCGTCTGACTGGCCCGAGGTCACTCTACAAGCTTCCATGGCAGAGAGAGGAGATATGAACCTGGGTCTCTGAGATCCTAGTCCAGCATTCTAACCCCTAAACCATGCTAGATCTGAGCAATGAGATAGCACTGAGATTCTTTAACAACAACAACAACAACAACATTCGATTTATATATCACCCTTCAGGACAACTTAACACCTACTCAAAGAGGTTTACAAAGCCTATTATTATCCCCATAACAATCACCCTGTGAGGTGGGTGGGGCTGAAAGAGCTCCGAGACAGCTGTGACCGACCCAAGGTCACTCAGCTGGCTTCAAGCAGAGGAGTGGGGAATCAAAACTCCCTCTCCAGATTAGAGTCCTGCTGCTCTTAACCACTACATCAAACTGGCTCTCAAAGTATGTTGTTATTATCCCCACAACAATCACCCTGTGAGGTGGGTAGGGCTGAGAGAGCTTTGGAAGAGCTGTGACTGACCCAAGGTCACCCAGCTGGCTTCAAGCAGAGGAGTGGGGAATCAAACCTGGTTCTCCAGATTAGAGCCCTGCCGCTCTTAACCACGACACCAAACTGGCTTTAGGGACTTATGACCAATTAGAATGACCACATTTATTTTGGAAACAGGCTTTTTTGGATTGGAGGCACTTAGGAGGTATCTGGGCAACTTCAGTGCCGGCAGGGCAGCTACTGACTCCACCACTTTGTATTAAATAGAGCTGGAAATTATCTTTTTGCTAACATACTCCACCAATTACCAATACATGGCATTTTAATGATCATTCCAATATATTTTATGGTAGAAATGGTATATTTTGTTTTCCCTGGAGCCTCGGAGTATTGCCTGCAGAGGGTGGAATTTGGGGAGGGTAAGCCATAGCGTCTACTCTGCAAAGTTGCCATTTCCATCAAGGCAACAGATTTACGTAGTCTGGAGATCAGTTGTAATTTCAGGAGAACCTCAAGTCTGACTGTTGGATTAAGGCTCACTGCAATCAACAAGAATAAACTGTGGATAAAATCATGCTGGATAGCAGCTGATGGAAACCAAAAGAATTGCTGTGTTTTCTCAGGGATTTCATATGAATGCATATTAATCTTTGCAGTAACGGCATCCTTTTTTGTTTATACCCCCAATCCCCAGAGAACTTATGCTGAACATATTTGCATCTTATTCTCCACAGAAAAGGAAGCAAACCCATTCCAAATGTTACACTTCTCCAAATAAAAATGACGCTCCTTTCCCTAGCACGGAATGACGGGTTGCTAAATGGCTGTTAATCCCGAATGTTGGCAGACAGCTGTTTCTCCCTAGCCAAGCAAACACTGGAGTTTTATTCCTGGCCTGCACGCCCAAACTGTAGCGATCAGGCAAATCAAAAGTCATCTTTCACAGATCCAGAGAATAAACCTAAAACAGACAAGGCAATGAAGTGGAAAATGGAGAGAATTAAAATTTATTGTGCAGGGTTTGCGTCTCAAAACTAAGCACTATCCAATGAAGCCAATAGGCCATAGATTCAAGACAGGCCAAAGGAAATACTTCTTTACATAAGTGACTAAATGTGGAATTTGCTGCTATAGTATGTTGTGACAGGTACAGACAGTCTTAAAAGAGGATTAGACAGATACATGGAAAATAAGGTTGCCTGGGGTGGATGGGGGACAGGCGACAGGACTTAATGGCTGCTGGGTTTTTGGTTCAGTACAGATGACACCACATTACTAGCAGAAAATAGTGAAGACTTGAAACAACTACTGATGAAGGTTAAAGGAGAAAGCGCCAAAGCAGAATTGCAGCTGGACATGAAGAAGACAAAAGTAATGAGTTGACTACTGAGGAATTACACAATTTTCAAGTTGACAATGCGGAAATTGTTCAAGATTTTCTATTCCTTGGCTCAATCAATGAAAAGGGAGACTGCAATGAAGAAATCAGAAGGAGATTGAGACTTGGAAGAGCAGCTGTGAGGGAGCTCGAGAAGATCCTTAAAGATAAAGATGTCTCGCTGGGAACCAAGATCAAGATAATCCAAGCTATGGTATTTCCCTTTGCTATGTATGGATGTGGAAGTTGGTCAGTGAAGAAAGCTGACAGAGAGAAAAATGATTCATTTGAAATGTGGTGCTGGAGGAGAGTTTGGACAGCCAAAAAGACAAACACACTAGTGGCCAAAATTGTGGAAACCTTTTGGAAAAAGTGCATTTTTGAGGTTTGATGGCTCATAACATCACTTTTTTTTGGAGTAATACCATAAAAATAAAATATATAAATGAAAAGATAATTGGGTTCTAGATCAAATCAAGCCTGAATTCTCCCTAGAAGCTAAAATGACAAAACTAATGCTATCATACTTTGGTCACATCATGAGAAGACAAGATTCTCTGGAAAAGTCAATAATGCTAGGAAAAGTAGAAGGTAGTAGGAAAAGAGGAAGCCCTAAAACGAGATGGCTGGACTCAATCAAAGAAGCCACGTCCTCCAGTTTGCAGGATCTGAGCGAGTCTGTTAATGATAGGACGTTTTGGAGGACTTTCATTCATAGGGTCGCCATAGGTCGGAGGCATCTTGACGCCTTCTGAGATTTGTTTTTATTGTTACTTTTTGTATTTTTACTATTGTTGTAACCTGCCCTGATGCACAAAGAGGAAGAGAAAACCCTTCCCGAAGTATCATAAGAATAAACAATGCTGAATAATTTTTATACATCAATTTATAGTATTTAGAAAGTGCAATGTGCTAGAATAATAATAAATACAATAAACAGAATAATAAATACAATGATAGATACAATAACTACAATGCTAATATGAACTGCATCCAAAATCTTTCCTATTACAATGAACAATGAGATGACTGATTTTAATCCAATATTGCATAGTCCAACCGATGAAGATAAAACCAACAGGTAAATACCAGGTAAGTACAACCGTCTTTCAATGATATAATCATGAACCTTATATGTTTGTTTCTTCTAGATGACGACTCTTCTTGAAATTCTCAATCCTTGAGAATCCTGCCCTGAGTAGAAGGGTATCAACCTCCGGGCGGGGGATAGGGGCCTGGCACTTACCTTGGGGGAGAGGGGGTGCGTGTGTGTGAAGTGCCCGTGCGCCCCCCCCAGGTGCGATGATGTCACTTCAGAAGTGACATCATCGCACAGCCCCTGGGAGCACATCCAGGCTCCGCAGGGGCTCAAAACGGGCCCGAACCAAGCTGAAACGGGCCCGTTTTTGAGGCGCTGCAGAGCGTGGGAGCACTCCTGCGCGCCACAGCGCCTCAAAATGGGCCCATTTATGTGCAGATCGGGCCCATTTTTGAGGTGCTGCGGCGCGCAGGAGCGCTCCTGCACTCCACAGCGCCTGAAAACGAGCCTGTTTTGCCGCAGATTGGGCCCATTTTCAGGCGCTGTGGCATGCAGGAGCACTCCCATGCTCCACAGTGGCCCCGATCTGGGCCAAGACGGGCCTGATCCTGGTGGCTGCTGCACATGGGAGCGTGCAGCACCACAGGGGAGCCGCAGAGAAGGTGTGCGCTCCCCGGTTAGGTAAGTGGGGGTGGGGTAGGGGAGCGGAGGCGGGGGATCCCGCACCCCCACCAGGGGTCTGGGATCCCTAGTCCTGAGACTGTTTTCAGGGGGGTGAGCTAAAAATCAACTAAACTAAACTAAAGTCTGCAGTCTCTTTGAGCTATACATAAATGAGAATAAAAAATCACCAACACTTCCCTCCCAATAACTCTTATAGGGAAAAATGCAGACGGAGGGGTGCTTTTTACAAGGCGCTAACATTTTAGAACAAGCCCCATGTCAGGTCTTTTCAAGTTTCTTCTGTCTATGGACAGAATTTGAATGAACGCTTTGTATTTTCTGCACCTGATAATGGACATATAACCTTTTATTTAATGGTAAAACAAAAGGAAATATCATGTTCCGGGCTCGAAATTTCCAATTCAAAATGAACTTAAGAAGCATGGCAGATTAGTTTTTAAGCTCCCCGAGAAGCAGGTTTGCCGCCATCCAGATTGAAGGAGTGAGAATTTCGGTCTCATCTCCGAGGAAGCAAAAAGATGTATTAATTAATTTCTTATCTTGCCACACTGCAAACAGACACTGAAGAACAGAGCAGATGTCTCATTTAAAAACTCATTAACCTTTCTGCCAACTTTACTCTTTTTCTTTTTGGTTTTTTTTTTGGTATACTTTGCTTGCATCCTCTCTCCAAACACACGGCCTGACGTGCTCACAACAAGAAACTCCCCAGATTGCCAAGATGCGACCTTTCAAAATCGCATTTCTGCCAGCTATTGTCAGAAATGCATGAGTGATTCAAGCATCATCTATTAATTATGCATTTACATTTTGGATGCATTGCCCCTGGAGTTTCAGAAGAAAGACAGAGAGAAACCACTACAAGGTAACACAATATTACAACCATACACAACATGAGAATGGGTTCTCCTGGTTATAGGGTGAAATGGGGTGAAGTTGGACTCCAGGCAGGTACGAGCTTTCTTACATACATATAACATGACTAGTACTTTGGCTCTGTAAAAACCAAATTATTCAAAAAGGCATTTTTATTGTAGGGAGGGGCTTCTCAGATGTTAAGGACCATAGACTTCACTACCATGTTGCCTTATGTACTACCTGTTGTCTTAAATATGTGCTCCTATGAGCTACTTGTGCTTCATGTGGTCAAAGGTCAGCCCTAGAATTGCTTGTGTTCTCTTTTAGCATTTTTTCAACTCTGTATTGGATTCTTACTAATGCTATTTGTAAAATTGTGTTTATTTACCCTACGGCACTGTTTATGGAAATGTCCTTGATGCCGATTGTACTAATCCCACACTGTGTAATCCACTTTGAGTCTCAGTGAGAAAGGCAGACTATAAATGACATAAATAATAATAATAATAATAATAATAATAATAATAATAATAATAATTGATGCATACATATCCTTGAGATCTTCAAGACCAACTGAGAGCATCCTCTTAAGAAACTTTGTCCCAGGTAGGGCTCCCACTGCCGCTCGATGGAGCAGTGGGAGCAAAGATGGGGGGCGGGGGGAGAACCAAAGTAATGTAACACCATGCCGCCACTTTAGGGTTGCCAGCTCCAAGGTGGGAAATTCCTGGAGATCTGGGGGGTGAAACCTGGAGAAAGTGGGGTTTGGGGAGGGAAAGGACCTTGGCATGGCATAATTCCATAGAGTCCACCCCCCAAAGTAGCCATTTTCTCCAGGTGAACTGATCTCTGTGGCCTGGAGACCAGTTGCAATTCCGGTAGATCTCCAGCCACTACCTGGAGGATGGCAACCCTATGCCACTTCCAGTTGAATACCTGAAAGTGGCATCACAGCATCATGTGACACACTAGGCATGTCCCAAATCACAGCAACACAAAATGCGCATTTTCCAGTCTCTGCCCCCCAGTGCTCCCAAGCACATCTCTCAGTCCTCATTTCTCATTATGCTCCTGCCCTGTGCATTGTAGGTAGCCAGCAGAGGAGAAAGGGTTTTTTTTCGGTAACTTTTTATGTCTAATTTTAACTTCCTAAACAATCAACTTAATAAAACAGGATAAACAGTCAACATTCAAACAATAAAAACATCTAACCAAATGATAAGTATTGTATAGATGTTAGCAGAATACAAAGTCCATATACTTCTTCGAATGTTTATGTATATATGTATGTATGTATGTATGGGGATGGTAGGTAGGTTCCCTCTTTCTTCGGTCCGGTCTGTCCTTAGGAGTTTTAAATGACACGCGTCTTCCATGCTGTTCAGTGGGCATCCTTGTGAGCTAATCTGTGGAAGAGCAAACTTCTACTTGCAAGTAATAACAGGAAAAGCGGGCTTCTTTGCCTCTTTGGTCACAAAGCTAAAGCATACGTCAGCGAAATCCATGTGGTAAAGTGCTACTAGTGTGACTTTATTTGTTATTAATTGGTCTGATATTTTCTCCATAGCCACCATGTCCCAGATTTTATTCTTCCACTTTGTGATGGTGTAAAAATTCATGTTTTGGGGGGGGGGGGGGCATAGAAAGGATAGAGTCTATAATCGGTAACACTATTCCACATAAACCTAAAGCGATACTGTTAAATTTCTGGAATAGTCACACAATACCAACTATTAGAAAAGAACTGATAGCACTCCTGTTGATGGCAGCTAAATTCCTGATAGCACAAATGTGGAAATCAAAGAAAGAGGAGAGGTTTTTTTAAATGCTGCTCAGACCACCCTGAGAATAAAATCCCAGATCCTAGATTTCTGCCCCAGGCCTAAAAATAAAAAATTAGAATGCAACGAAAAAGAATCAAATCTGACATTAAGGAGTTGGCCGACACCCATTGGGCACAAGGGCCGCGCGGAAAGAGTGCCTGAGGTCTGTGTGTCGTTTGCATAGATCATACATATGCCTATCTAAATAAAGTTGACTAATCTGGAAGTCAGTTTTGCATCCTAATTTTTTGCTTGTTCTGAGCTCATTCGCCTCCTTGGATCTTCCCCGGGCTTCGAGCTGGTTGAGTCTTCTCTTCAGGCTCTTCATTCGTTTTCAGCACTAGTATAAGGTAAGCACCGAGTCATTCCCTTGGGGGGGACGTCACATCACGACGTTTTCTTGGCAGACTTTTTGTTACGGGGTGGTTTGCCATTGCCTTCCCCAGTCATCTACACTTTACCCCCAGGAAATTGGGTACTTATTTTACCGACCTCGGAAGGATGGAAGGCTGAGTCAACCTTGAACCGGCTACGTGAACCCGGCTTCCACCAGGATCGAACTCAGGTCGTGTGCAGAGCTTGGGCTGCAGTACTGCAGCTTATCACTCTGTGCGACGGGGCTCCTTTGCAGCACTAGTATGCTCTTCTTCAGTGGTGGAACTTCAGGGCACCATTCCCAAGGAGGAACAAAGAGCCCCCGTTCTGTCCGCCTCCCATAAGAAAATGAAAGTTCTTTTGGGGTGGATATTTTTGAGTTAATTTCATGTGTCTAATTCTGAGGTAAAGTCAGAGAGGTATTTGGCAAAGGCAATGTTGACAGCTACGATCTCCAGCCTTCTGTATTTTCCCTCTCAGCTCATCAGGGTTCTTTTCATTTCCACTAGTTGCAAATGTTTTAGTTAATAAAGACAGAATTCTAAAGAGGGCATTTTCTCTGAGTCTCTCTACACGAGTCATCTAACATGTGAAAAACATGTGTTGGGAGATGCAATGTTAGCTGGGAAGGGTAGTTTAAAAGGACAGAGCTGGAGGCAGGGGAAAGGCTTTGCTATACACTGGAGCTGTGTGAAGGGGCTGTGAAATGCCAGAAGGGAAACTTCAGCCCCTTATAACCTCTCCAGGTCCAAGCCAAGCTCTGGGAGGCAGCTCCAGACCATTTCCATTCCTCGCTGCCCTCTGGTTGTGATCCCACACAGTTTTAGACAGGAGAGGTGGAACTGAAAGAGGCTTTGGGGAGGCGAAGATGAAATTAACAATCCCTCTGAGGAGCGATTTCCACAGGCTCTGTCTTTTTAAACTAGGCTTCCCAGCTAACATTGTGTCTCCCTACACTTGATGAACATGCGTAGAGGTGTCTTGTGTAGAGAGACTCTCTACTATTGTTAGTGTTCAGGTATGCTCAGTTAAGGTGTCCATGCACTCAAGGCACCCTTGGTTTGGCAGTTTTCTACTCCAAGTAACCACAGATGTTCTTCCCTCTTTATCACATTGCCTCCTCCTCTGATATGAGGATCCCAGTGCCTCGGTTCTGGAATTTTATTGGTCTATGTCATTTATAGTTCATCTTTCTCACTGAGACTCAAGGCGGATTACACAGTGTGAGATTAGTACAATCAGTATTAAGAATATGTAAGCAGAATTTGTAGGCTGACCATCCACACAAATATGCACACCTTTACATTTGATTTGAGTAGTATTTTGATTGATTGATTGATTGATTGATTGATTGATTGATTGATTGATTGATTGATTGATTGATTGATTGATTGATTGATTGATATACATGTAGGTTGACACTGTGACAGTGCTGTGCTGTGTTTGGGGCGGGGGCTCGAAGCGAAGGAATATTTTCTCCTTGCAGACTCTAGCATGACAGATTGGCTACAACTGGTCCCAAAGACCATGTGGGTGTTTAAAGGAATGATTAGAATGGGAACCGATTAACGGTAAAGCGATACTCAGCATCATGCATTGTGCCTATAAATTACATTAAACGCATCAAAAATATAATCTGGCATAGACAAGTCTACAAACCAACAGTAAAACGCAGAGAACCAAAACTGGACAAAAATATAACATAAAAAGTACAGCTCCAGGTAGGTAGCTGTGTTGGTCAGTAGTAGAAGAGAAAGAGATGGGTCCAGCAGCACCTTAAAGACCAACCAGATTTCCTGGGTAGGAGCTTTTGAGAGTCAGGGCTCCTTTAGTGGTTAGAGTGTCATTGCAAGTTCTGGGAAACCCAAATCTCCACCCTGCCATGGAAACTCGCTGGGAGGCCTTGGGTCAGTCACACCCTCTCAGTTTAATCTACCTCACAGGGTTGTTGTGAGGATAAAATAACAACAACAACAACATTCGATTCATATACCACCCCTTAAGACAAGTTAACGCGCACTCAGAACGGTTTACAAAGTGTGTTATTTTTATCCTCACGACAATCACCCTGTGAGGTGGGTGGGGCTGAGAGAGCTCTGAAAGAGCTGTGACTGACCCAAGGTCACCCAGCTGGCTTCAAGCAGAGGAGTTGGTGGGGGGATAAAACCTGGCTCTCCAGATTAGAGTCCTGCCACTCTTAACCACTATACCAAACTGGCTCTCACACCAAACTGGCTCTCCTCTCCTTTCAAAATAGAGGGAGAATGACGTAAATAGGAAAAGGTGGAATAAAAATGAAGTAAATAGATAAATAAAATGTATGGAAGTCAGGTCTATCTCTGGCCAAGCCCTAATAGCTGAATAGGGTGCACCTGGGTTCAGATCGTCGGATGCCGAAGAACAGTCAGCAGGCATGGGCTGCTACCAGCAGGCCCTGCTTGCAGGCTTTCCTGGCTATGTGACTCGTCCCTGTTGGGTTGGAAGGATCATTGGTCTGATCCAGTGGGACTTCACTTGTGCATGCTATGGAAGGTACCCAACAACTTCTTGCAGCTGTTCACAGCCAGGGAAGATCCACAAAGAAGGGTGTGTAGTCATTCCATGATGTTGCTTTGAGTTTCCCACACAGACTAAAAGTAGGAAGAGAAAGAAGGGCAACCATAAAGGAATAATTATTTCTGGAAGCTAAGGAATCTCATCAACTGTTACTAGATGCCCTTCTCATAGTAGAACTGCCAGTCCCCCGGGGGAGGCAGGGGACCCCCGCTCACTGCCCTCCACCGCCACTCACCTGGCCGGCAGGGGGAAAAGCACAGGGAACAGGCCCAGGAGGCAAAAAACCTCCCAGGCCAGTGCACAGTGGGTGTGCTCCGGCCGGGCACGATGACGTTACTTCCTCAAGTGACATCATCATCACACATGGCAGCAGACATGCTCCTGTGCTTCACAGGGGCCCAAATTTGCCCGCTGCTGAGCATGATGATGTCACATCTGGAAGGGACACCGTTGCATCCACCTGGCACAATTGAGATTAGCCCTAGTGAGTGTAATGTACTGGGAGCTTCAAGCAAAAAGGCTTTTGTAGCAAGGCTCCGTACAGCTGCATTCCGATTGGCCGTGTTGTTGAGCCGACCAATCGGGATTCCCCTACAGACTATGAAACACCATATATGATAAACTGTGCTGTCACCATATCATCCCGCAGACGTGCCTTCAGCGAATGAATTCAGTTTTGAAAAACCTTGCGCATCAGTTCCCTTAAAAATCGTATCTTTTCATCAACTGTTTTCACAGCCTGAAGTTAAATGATGAAAAGAAAGTTTGGGATTGACCCAAACCTTGAATCTAATTATACATTTTTTTCTTGCCCTTCTGCCAACTAGCTTGGGGTGAGGCACAAAGTTCTTTTTACTTTGTCATCGCGACAATCCTGCAAAGCGGGTTAAACTGAGAGAAAGCGAGAAAGAGGGCCACCCAGTGAGTTTCATGACAAGAGGGTTGGGGGCTTTTTTTTCTGGGTCTCCCACGTCTGTGTCCAACATTTTAACCACTGCACCATATCAGTTCCAGTCCAGGCGCTGATCCAACCATCATTTTGGGTGAGAGCTCTCTGGCAGCAAAGGGCCTCTGAATTTCTTTCTACCACATGTCCTCCAAAAGTGGCAGAAGGACTTTCACCACTTCGATTCCTAGCCACGTTTGCAATCTGTGCAGAAAGCCCCTTGACCCACTGCAAATGGCTTTCCGAAACCTGCTGCTACCCTATAAATATGCTGGAGGGATTAAACGTCTCTCAGGCTGAAGAATCAAGAGCAGAGCGACTTCTGTTATGAGAAGCTGGAAGATTCAGGGCTTTGTTCAAAATCTGAGGAGCAGACGAATCAGCATCCCCTTCAGTGGTTGACAGGGCATTCGTGTCCTTGCAATATATCTATTTTTTACAACTCGGTTAGTCTCCAGAGGGCCACGATTACATCCGATGGCTCTTTTCTGCTTGATAGGGACTGTATTAAATTTACAGATGGCCTGTCCGTGCATTGATAGACCTCTTGGGTGGAGTGGGGGGGGGCAGAGCCCAGCAGCCTGGAGACTGCAAACACAACCTCCCGCCTCTGCACTTGTTCTCTCTGTGTAGTAGCAGGAGGGGAAAACAGATATACCAGATGGGGTCGGGAGAAATATCCAATCCCGAGGAGGGTGGTGGTAGCACTCACTTCTTAAAAAACAGTAGCCATTGGGATGGCATGTGGGATGGCATGATGACATCTGGTAGAGATGTCATCATGCCATCCCACTGTCGAGCATACTAACAGCCAGCCACTCCCAGGCAGCGCCACCTGGGCAAGCAGCCTGCCACTCCCAGGAGGTGCCCCGGTGAGTGAGGAGGGGAGGCAGCCGCTTGCTGAGGTGTGCCTCCAGCAGGGGGGAGGGGATGGATGTGGTGCAGGAATAATAATAATAACAACAACAACATTCAATTTATATATCGTCCTTCAGGATGACAACACCCACTCAGAGCAGTTTACAAAGTATGTCATTATTATCCCCACAACAACAATCACCCTGTGAGGTGGGTGGGGCTGAGAGAGCTCTGAGAGAGCTGTGACTGGCCCAAGGTCACCCAGCTGGCTTCAAGTAGAGGAGTGAGGAATCAAACCCAGCTCTCCAGATTAGAGTCCCGTATTCTTAACCGCTACACCAAACAGGTCTGTGGCCAGCCGTTCCTCCCCCAGGTAAAAAATACCCGACATTTATACATCTGGTATTTTAACCACTTTTTCCCTGGACAATATGATAAAAAACCAAACTGTCCAGTGGAAAACCAGACACCTGGCAACCCTAGGGGAAAACGGAGCAAGGATGGTGTCAGCAACTCTATCACAACAAGAAAAACAACATTTGATTTATGTACCGCCCTTCAGGACAACTTAATGCCCACTCAGAGTGGTTTACAAAGTATGTTGTTATTGATGGTTGTTGTTGTTGTTGTTATTATCCTCACAATGATCCCTGTGAGGTGAGCAGGGCTGAGAGAGCTCCAAAGAACTGTGACTGACCCAAAATCACCCAGCTGGCTTCAAGCGGAGGAGTGGGGAATCATACCTGGCTCTCCAGATTAGAGTCCTGCCGCTCTTAACCACTACATCAAACTGGCCCTCCCCCAAATCTCCTGGTATTTCCCAAGCCAGAGCTGGCAACCATTAGGCAGATAAAATATGCAAGAGGGGACCACATCTGTTGCCCTCTGCCTTTCCTCCAAGGAACTCAGGATACAAATGTGATGAATTTCTTGACCCTCTGAGCTTTGTGGGCCCCCTGCTGATTTCTCTCCTAGCTCTGCCACATCCAAACAAGACCCTGGGCAGAGGCAGAAAGATGTGTTTGTTTGGAGGTCAATAACAGTGATTTCAAACCAGTTCCTTCACTCTTAACTACGTTAACTACTGCAAAGAATGAACTGAGCTGAACCAATGATCTTGCAGCTGCTGTCAGAAGCCACCAACCACAGCCGAGCATGATTACTCCAACGCAGGAAATGGCATTTTATAATCCGTGTCCGGCGGTAAAGGCATGATGGATGAGGTGCTAGGTGGGCAGGCCTTGATTAATGACTCTCCGCCAGCTCAATCTAACATGTCCAAACAGATTAATCCCCTTTAATCAATGCAAATAGATAAGGGGCTCCGAAATCTAATGTTCTTTTCAGTTTGCACTGATTACGTTGGACTTCTCTCTATATATATTCATTTAATAACTCAAGGGTAATGGATTGCTCCATTTATCTTAACATTTATTCCCTTCCCCTCTCCTCAACAACAGGATGTCCGGGGGGCATTAGCAAATCTGCATATCGCCTAAAGAGTTGCTTGTTTTATTTTGCATGGAAGGGTTTTCTGCCTTCTCCTTCTGGCCAATCTCCATGTAGGGGCCGGAGATCTTCCAGAATTACAACTGATTTTCAGACCGCAGGGATCAGTTTAGGGTTGCCAGGTCCCTTCACCCTCCCAGCTAGGGGGGAGACCTATGGATCCTATTCCCTCGGTGGGGGCAGGGGATCCCGGCTTTCACCTTCCACCCTGCCACCTCCACTTACCTGACCAGCAGGGGAGGAAAGCGCAGGAACGGGCCTCCCAGGCACGCTCTTGGGGCGGCACGACGACATCACTGACACCATCGCGCTGCCCTGAGAGCACTCCCGTGCTTTGCCACAGGTCGATTTGGGCCCTAAACAGGCCCGTTTGAGGTCCAAATTGACTTACAGTGAAGCGCATTTGCACTCCTGCACCTGCCATCTTGACCCCAGCTACCTTATTGACGCAGAAAACACTGCGGATCATGCCAGAAAAAACCACGGAAGATCACGTTTTCTTGCACGAGTTTTGCGCGACGTCACGTGAGTTTTGTGCGAGAAAACGCAGTCTTCCGCATTTTTTCCAGCATGATCCGCAACGTTCCGCAATGTCCCGGCTTCATGTGGAATCGGCCCAGGTGTCTGGAGAACTGGGTTTGATTCCCCACTCCTCTGTTTGAGGCCAGCTGGGTGACCTTGGGTCAATCACAGCGCTCTCAGAGCTCTCTCAGCCCCACCCACCTCACAGGGTGCTTGTTGTGGGGGATAATAACAACACACTTTGTAAACCGATCGGAGTGGGTGTTAAGTTGTCCTGAAGTGTGGTATATAAATGGAATGTTGCTGCTGCTGCTGCTATTATTATAGCTAGCCTTAACCTGGTCCCTTCATTTCTGAGACTTGCAAACCTACAACAAACTAAGGTTTGCAAAGACTGGTTAGCAATGACTAGCATGAGGCTATGCGTAGCAGGAAACGGGATCAGCACAGGGGAAGAGGGGGTGGAATTCACTCCGTATGTGCAAAGCATAGCTTGCAAGACAGCCAGCATGCACGTCTGCACAATGGTTACTGAACCACTACACTTGCAAATCATCTTACAGACCCTGGCAGAGAAAAGAAATAAATGCCTCAGAGAAGCAGAGAGAAAGCGTTGGGCAAAGCCAGCCAACGGGGCTGTTTGTTTACCCTGCGTGCAAGATCTGTGATGGTTCTTAAGCCTTCTTTTGTCACTAAAACGAGTTCGGTGAGTCGGAAGGGGCACATGGGGAAGGCAAGTTAAACATACCTGTTGAACCTAACCTTACATAAGTTGTATGGAGTTCATATCTGGGGCTCATGCACAACCAGGTGCCTCCATTTCGGGATCTGAAAAATTCTGGGTTTAAGGATGTCAGCACCTGGGACTGACACCTGTGGTGGCCACAGCTACATTCAAGAGCCTTGTTTGGAAAGCCAGTTTGGTGTACTGATTAAGAGCACAGGACTCTAATCTGGAGAACCGGGTTTGATTCCTCACTCCTCCACTTGAAGCCAGCTGGGTGACCTTGGGTCACTCACAGCTCTCTCAGAGCTCTCTCAGCCCCACCCACATCACAAGGTGATTTGTTGTGGGGATAATAACATACTTTGTAAACTGCTCTGAGTGGGCATTAAGTTGTCCTGAAGGGTGGTATATAAATTGAATGTTGTTATTATTGTTCTCATGAAGGTAAGAAAGCCACATCCGGACTGTACTACTGCAGTTTGCAGGCAGTGTTGTCACCTGCCTGAATGCTCGTTTATGCAAAAAAAAGAATTCGTCCACATGGGAAAACACACATTTCAGACAGAACAGCTGTGGTCTGACGATGCATCTGACAAAGAGATCTGTGGTTCTCGAAAGCTTATGCTACAATCAAGTTGCATCTGACAAAGAAAGCTGTGGTTCTCGAAAGCTTATGCTACAATAAAGTTGCATCTGATAGAGAGCTGTGGTTCTCGAAAGCTTATGCTACTTCTAGGAGTAACATCATTATGCGGGCCTCAGGAGTGCTCCCTGGCTTCAGGCCGGGCCAATTTGGGAGTGACACTGTTGCACTGTGCCAGGAGTGCGCCTCAGGAGGCCCACTGCCACGGCTTTTCCACTGACGATCAGGTGAGGAGGTTGGAAGCAGGGGATCTATGCCCCCACCAGCACATGTATAAAGCTCAGAGAGCTAAGAAATCCATCACATTTGTATCCTCAGTCCCTTGGAGGAAGAGCAGAGACCAGTAACCCTACATCCTCCCCAGGCTCCAGCCCCATCTCCATGAATTTCCCAACTCTGAATTGGCAACACAGAGTCACACAAAATAAGTGATGCAGCTAAGCCTACAAGGCCTCCTGCTATGGTGGTAGGTCTCCCTTCTGCTGATAGACTGTGTTTCCACTGCTATTAAAAATCAGCAACATCACTGATGTCACTATGACACTTACAGGTACAACCTGGACATGACAAACGTAGCTTTAGGAATTGCTGGAAATTCTATGGCTTTACCATAGAGTTTCTGACAATTCCTAGAGCTACCTTGTCACTTTCAGCTTGCACCTGGAAGTGATATGGAAACATTGGCAACATAGCACCGCCCATTTCCCTGCCCTCAGTCCTTCTGCCACTTGCCAGGTTCGGCCTGGCAACACTTAGGGTTGCCAGCCTCCAGGTGGTGGCTGGAGATCTCCCAGAATTACGACTGATCTTCAGGTGACAGAGCTCAGTTCCCCTGGAGACAATGGCTATTTTGGAGGGTGGAGTCTATGGCAATATACCCCACTAAGGCCCCACCCCTACCCAAACCCTACTTCTCTAGGCTCCACCCCCAAATCTCCAGGAATTTCCCAACGCAGACTTGGCAACCTGCTATCAATAGACAGGTATACCTGTGTCTTCAAAGAATTCAGCCTAAATTTTAATTCAGACTTCCCATTTGCAGAGATACTTCTGTTTCCGGCCCCAAACAGTAGCCCAACGAAGCTCAGAACATAGCCGACTAACCATCTGGTTTGTCAAGCAGTGGCCAAAGCCGATCAGTAACTCACTTTTCTAAATCTCAGTGAGGAATGCAGCCAATCGCAGCATCACCACAAGAACTGAAACATGGAAGCTCAGATGCATGCAGGGGAAATTTCCAGAGGGTCTTTGCAGAGAAACTGTGGACCAAGGCTCACAGACGAAGCCGCTAAAAGCCATACTCCCTCCCCATGAGAGAAACAGCAACGTGCTTGCAATAAGCCCATCCCCATATGAAATATGACTGCCCGCCCCACTGAAGGCTCCACGCTGTCTCCAGCAGGCTGCATTCATTTCCTCTGCAAACAGCCTGCCCAGGTCAGTTTTAAAAAGCAAATAAGGCATTGTTAGGTTATAAGAGATGCTGGGAACACACTGTCATCTATCAACAACTCAGAAAGCGCCTGCACCTCATGAGAAATGGCAGGTTGTGCGCTGCGTGGTGCTGCAACATGCATTGTGCATGAATTTAAATGGCTATGCACTACAGACGAGATTCATGCTCTACCACACTCTCAGAGATTTAACTCTGAGAGACCCTCTAAAGACTGATCTAGCAACTCATTGGAAAACTGAAAAGCATCCCCACGCTGAGAAGCAGCGTGATAGCATCGGACTAGGATCTGGGAGGTTTGAATCCCAGCTTTAAAAGGGAAGCTTGCTGGGCGATTTTGGGCCAGTGACACACACTCAACTTAACCTACCTCACAGGGTTGCTGTGAGCATGAAATGGAAGAGAGGAGAATGATGGGAGCCGCTTTGGGTTCCACTGGGGAGAAAAGTGGGGTATAAATTAAATAAATAATCTCCCTCAAAGGCAACACTGGGATAAAACAGGGATAGGAATTTACCTGGAATACCTTCCATAGAATAAGAATTGTCCCTGGTAAATTGGAACGGCTGGAATGTAAATTGGAACGGCTGATCAACTTAAAGCAGAAATTTAAGATGTTCTCACCGTTACGGAACACAGCAATAGCTTCCCAATAACCATCAAAAATACGCAAGCAAAAATTGCAGGTCCAGGGACCGGGTTGCGGAAAATTAAACAGAACAAAACAGAAGGTATCACAGCGGGCAGACCCATCTTATCCAGAACCAAGTATCTTTCCAGACAAAACCAGCTAACCAAACGTCATTCAGAGATGAACCCCACTCAGTTCTTCAAAGCCACAGAGAAAAAACCACTATGAAAGAGATCTGACTTTATTCTGACGGGGAAAGGAGCTGTGGTAAGAGACGGTGCAAAACCTCTTGCAACACCAAAAGCACAGAAAGCGAAAATGGAACCACATAAATAAAGCATGAGTTACAAAAGAACTTCAGAGCCCTGCTCAGGCTAGTAGCCTGCCTGGTTCAGGGAGGACTAGGGTTTCCATATGCCGGCTGACATTCCAGTGGCCAGCAGGATAACTTTTTTTACAGTCGTTGACAATGGAGTGATGTCGCTTCTGGGAAAACCTGGAAATGATGTCAGTCTACTCTAGGAGTCGCCAGATACTTTATGGTAAAACCACAGAGTTTTTGGCAATTCCTAGAGTGACTTGAGATTGCTTCTGGGAAAACTTCTGGTGAGTCCTACAGATGTACAATGTTATTGCTGGGTTTTCCCAGAAGAGATTTCATGCCATTACTGATAGCTGCCCCCCATGTCTCTGCCCCCGGCCAGAAGATTCATAAACAATGCATCATGTAATTACTTCTTTATTCTCATATTTCAGCTCCTGATCTATCTGTCTGTCTGTCTGTCTACACACACACACACACACACACACACACAGAGTGCTTTTTTTCTGGGAAAAGAGGTGGTGGAACTCTCAAGAGTTTCTGAGAAAAGAGGTGGTGAAGCCAAGAGGGAAATGAGGAGAACTGATCTCTGTCTGGAGATCAGGGGGTGGGGTTACCAGACACGTATTTTCAAGAGATGCCGCAACTCAGTTCCACTGAGTTCCGGCTGAAAAAAAGCCGTGTGGGGTGGGAATATGGGGGCCATGACACCAGCTCCAGTGTCACATCATTTCTAGGGGAAAAAAACAGAAGTGAGATAAGTAGTCCTAGGAATTGCTGGAAACTCTATGGTAAAACCATAGAGTTTCTGCAATTCCTAGAGCTACTCAATGTCAATCTCCCCCTTTTTTACCATATATATATATGTGTGTGTGTGTGTGTCTATATATAGACACACACACACACACATGAAATACCTCATCAGTCCTCTTCAAACATCTAAAAACCGTCCAGTGATTTAGACACCCATACAGCTACAAAAGATCAAGATATAACCAAGACAAATGAAAGTGAAGAAAACTTGCCTGAAGTCTGGTTATCCAACTCCGCGTATCCCAAGCATTTCTCACGTTCGGATTCAATGGCCAAGATGATACTGCATTCATGAGGAATCCCTGACACCTACAGAAAAAAAGAGAAACCTGTTTTATCCAGGGGCAAGAAACTGAGAAAACAGTTCAATTATTTAGCTTACGTAGGGGTTTGGCTCCTTTCCCCTTCAAAATAAACCAGCAATCTGGGGGATGCCCACCATATGGAAATGACAGATCTCCTCATGCAAACTTCACAGGCACGCATCTCTAGTTCAAGCGCAAGAGAGAGATGGTGGGTGCTTACAACAGAGTCCATGTAACCAGCTGGTTCCTCGTTCCACTGAATGATGACTACACAACTCAAAGTCGGCAACCGTACTGCTAAATGCAGGTTCTCTTCCCCCTTACTGACATTTCAAGTATCTTTATCAATATTTGTGGGGTTACATATTTGTTCAGCAGGACTGTATCACCCTCTGAATAAATACTTACTGTACAGTTTTACAATTATTTTTGCCAAAACAAAGGTCAATGTGCACTTGGGATGCTATGCTAAACTTCAGACTATTACAAGATTTGGGTAAATGTGTAAAAATGGGTGTCGAGGCTCATTCTTCAGTTCAACAAAGAAGCTGATATAATTGGAAGCTCTTTCTGGATTGAACCAAGGACATCATCTTCCATATTAGCCTCTCAGTTCACTCTTCCAATAATGTCCTATTTAAGACTGAGAGTCACAATGATAGAACTGGCACAATCCTATAGTCTAGGTCAGGGCTATAGGAGGGTTGTAGGTGGGGATATGGCGGCCATGACACCAGCTCCAGTGTCACATCACTTCTGGGGAAAAAAACAGAAGTGAGATAAGTGGTTCTAGGAATTGCTGGAAACTCTATGGTAAAACCACAGAGTTTCTGCAATTCCTAGAGCTATCCAATGTCAACCACCCCCTTTTTTACTAGAAGTGACATAATGCCACACACAATACTGTGGATTAAGAATTTTTTTCTGCCATTAGGCTGGCAAACAGTTTCAAGCATTGCTGAGCAACGTGGTAGGTTTAAGCCACAGTACTTTATGGATCTTAGATGGAATGTTTGTCCTTCTTGCTGATCTGGAGGTCCAGTCAGCTCTTTGCAATCTAGCCTAACGATAGTTTTAAATAGGAGCTTCCTGGTATAACTCAGAGAGTCTCTCTACATGAGACATCTCGGCGCGTGTTCGTAGTGAGACTATATGTTAGCTGGGAAGCGTAGTTTAAAAAGACAATGTGGGTGGAGATCACTCCTCAGAGGGTTTGTTAATTTCATCTTCGCCTCCACGAAGGTTCTGCCAATTTCACCTCTCCTGTCTAAAACTGTGTGGGATGGCAACCAGAGGGCAGCGAGGAAAGGAAATGGGCTGGAGCTGCCTTCCAGAGCTGGGCTTGGAGCTGGAGAGGTTGTAACAGGCTGAGGTTTCCCTTCAGGCATTTCACAGCCCCTTCACACAGCTCCAGCATATAGCAAAGCCTTTGCCCTGCCGCCGGCTCTGTCTTTTAAAACTACCCTTCTTGGCTACCACTGCATCTCCCGATACGTGTTCTTCACATGTCAGATGTCTCCTGTAGAGAGAGACTGAGATTGTGTATTGCAAAGTTTCCCTTAAAATGTGCTTTGAGCCCTGCAAAGGAGCCATACAAACTACACTGGCATGTGGCATGCTTTCCAAAAGGGCAAATCAGGCCATGCAGCTGTTTTGGACAGGTTGCACCACAATTAGAAAAAGATGCTGTTCTTCTAGTAGGATGGCTGCTAAGAACATAAGAGAGGCCATGTTGGATCAGGCCAATGACCCCTCCAGTACAACACTCTGTGTCAGACAGTGGCCACCCCCCCCAGGTGTCCTCAGGAGGTCTGCCAGTGGGGAAGGGACACTAGAAGCCCTCCCACTGATTGCCCCCCCCCAAACACCAAGACTACAGAGCCTCACTGCCCTAGACAGAGAGTTCCATCTATATTAGGGTTGCCAGCCCCCCTCAAGCTCTGCAGGGGCTCACGTTGGGGGCTACTGTGGAGTGCAGGAACGCTCCTGCACTCCACAGCAGCCCAAAACATGCCCATGGATCGGGCTCGTTTTGAGGTGCTGTGGAGCGCAGGAGCACTCCTGCACTCCACAGTGCCTCAAAACAGCCCCATTTGGGCCCAGATCGGGGATCATTTTGAGCTGCTGTGAAGCGAGGGAGTGCTCCTGTGTGCCGCAGCGTCCCAAAATGGGTCCAATCCATGCCAAAACGGGCCTGATCCATGGCCATTTTGGCGCGGATTGGGCCTGTTTTGGGACGCTGCAGCATGTAGGAGCGCTCCTGTGCTCTGAAGCGGCTCAAAACGGGACCAATCCACGGGAGTAAGCAGCTCCGCAGGGGAGCGTGCACGGAGGGTGCGTGCCCCCCCACTGGCCAGGTAAGTGGGGGCGGGGTGTGGGGGTGAGGGCAGGAGATCCCCTGCCCCCACCGGGGGTCTGGCACCCCTAATCTATACCTTGTGGCTAATAACCACTGATGGACCTCTGCTCCATATGCTGTTCTAGTAGGAGTCTTACATTCAGTCTAGACTGAGCTGCTCTTGTCACGTATTTCTATTATTTTAAGTAAGGGCTTGGGACCTTGCAGGTTCTGAAACCACAGCTTTTCAATTGAGCTTGCTAAAAAACATTACAGGATGTAGGAAGTTCCTGACAAACACACAAACTCTATTGTCTGTCTGAATCAAAGTTTTCTTAGAGCACACAGTTGGCTAAAACAGGTTGTTTTAGAACTTCCAGGAATGGTATTGATCTGGCTAGAGCTAGTCGTATTACTGGTTGAGAAATTAAGACTCCCTTTTGTGGGAAACCATTGAACTTGCCATTGCTTTTAAGAGCGTTAAGTAGGATTATTACAAAAGATACTTCCCGGTTTTGGAACGCTGGGTTCATTTAAAGACGGTATGAATAAATATGAATGGGTAGAAGGTCAACGAGGGTCACAGGAGATGCCAGACAAAGCAAAAGTGTCTACCTGCTGGCAAATCTCCCTGGGAGGGAATTCCATAATCGTGGTGCCATAACCAAGAAGGCCCTTTCTCAGGTTGCCACCCACGTAGCTTCAGAAGGTAGGGGCACTCGAAACAGGGCCCCCAAAGATGACCAGAGTGGACAGGTAAGTTCATATGGGAATAGGCAGTACTTCAGGTATGCTGGAGAACAATTCCACAGACACCTGCTTTGCTATTTACACTTTTTAAAATCTCATTTTATTGTCTATGTTATGTGTAGGTCCTGAATTGCCACACACTACCTCATACGCATACCGGAAAATAAGAAACAACATTTACAGGTTGCATTTGGTCCTTGTTATCCTCTACTGCAATCCTCCCCCCTCAAATAATAACTGTGCCTTTCCACATGTCCTTAAAGGGACGGCTCACTCGCTGAACGCTGGCGGCTTTTCCCTTCGACTCCAGACGTCTCAGTTTTCAAAACGGTTGCAAGCTGTTTGGTTTCCATTTTTTCAGCTCCTTTTTGGAACCGTGGGACAGTGCACTCCCAGAAAAGGCGCCAAAAAACCAGAAGCCAAGCAGCCTGCAACCATTTTGAAAACAGAGACGTCTGGAGTCAAGGGGAAAGCCATCAGCGTTCAGTGAGTGGGCCGTCCCTTTAAAAACATGTGGAATGGCCTGTGATTATATAATAATTGTGCTTATATACTGCCTTTCTGGACAGATTAGGGCCCACTCAGAGTGGTGAACAAAGTCAGTGTTATTATTATCCCCACAATACAGCTGGGGAGCTGGGGCTGAGAGGAGTGACTTATCCAAGGCCACCTGCTGAGCTCATTTCAGAACTGAGATTCGAACCAGCAGAGTGCTGCTTCACAGCCCAACCACTTAAGAGCCAGTTTGGTGTAGTGGTTAATAGTGTGGGACTCTAATCTGGAGAACTGGGTTTGATTCCCTACTCCTCCACTTGAAGCCAGCTGGGTGACCTTGGGTCAGTCACTTAAGAGCGGCAGGACTCTAATCTGGAGAGCCGGGTTTGATTCCCCACTCCTCCCCTTGAAGCCAGCTGGGTGACCTTGGGTCAGTCGCAGGTCCCTCGGAGCTCTCTCAGCCCCACCCACCTCACAGGGTGTTTGCTGTTGTGGGGAACATACTTTGTAAACTGCTCTCAGTGGGTGTTAAGTCAACCTGAAGGGGGGTATATAAATCAAATATTATTATTAATTGCTATTCTACAGCAGCTCTCAAAGAATAACTGTGCTTATATACTGCTTTTCTAGACAGATTAATGCCCCATTCTGAGCACTGAACAAATTCAATGTCATTATTATCCCCGCAACACAGCTGAGAGCTCAGCTGAGAGGAGTGGCATACCCAAGGCCGCCTGCTGAACTCATGGCAGTGGTGGGAGTCAAACCAACAGAGTGCTGACTTGCAGCCCAACCACTTAACCACAATGCTATAGCAGCTCAAAATATAGTTTCCGTCTCAGAGCAGGGACCTGGCTTTCGTGCTTTGCACGTACATCCCTGAACAGTGTGACATTAGTTAAATAAATCAGAATAAAAGGCTGGACCCAGAATACATTTTCCGTTAAGACAAGGCAATTCAGTCAGCGGGACTTTTCTGACACTTCTCTCCAGCTGCGGGCCCACTGATCTTCCCAAAATGCTATTCCTGGTATCAAGGAACCGTTTTGGGAGGCAGAAAAGTTCCGTTGTGCTGACAGAAGTACGTTCCATGAATGGAAACCAAACACTGGACGCAAACCAATGTTTTAACGTCTCAATTGGCAGCGTGTCCGGTGGCCGATTTTGAGCATTTTTTTGGTTTTAATGTTTGCATTTTAATAAAGACAGCTTGACTCCAAACATAAACAAACGAGAACTCCCATTTTATATATATATATATACACACACACAGAGGGAAAGGGAAGGTTAGCCTCCACATCAGAGGAAATCATCCGGCTTCTTCAGCCAGCCTAGGTATAATCTTCGCAGTGATTCCAGCCTAATCTTTTGCTCTGCGGAAGTGCTTTAGAAGTGATTTACTTTTGAAGGAGTACTTTAAAAAAAAGAAGCTAGAATTGAAAGGAAAGATCAAAGGGTACGAGACCCTGGACTCTTTTGTTGCCGAGAGAACTGTTAATACCCTATTGATGCCTTCGGAGAAAACAGGCTCTCGGCAAGAGGCTATTTCAGCTCAGCGAAGGAGCTCTGTGGGTCAGCTTTCGCAGCTGCATCACTTGCTGCAGTGATGCTAACGGAAATGGACTTTGGGGAGAAGTTGGGGGCCTTAGTTCACAGACTCAGTAGCAACCCGTCCTCCCAGATCAGGCTGTGCCATCATATTTGAAATACATATCGATCTGTTTAGTTAGTTAGTTCATTTATACCCCTCCTTTCTCCCCCACAGAGATCCAAAGAGGTTTGTATTACAATATTCGTCTCCGTTTTGTCCTCACAACAACCCTGTGAGGTAGGATATGCTGTATGACTGGTCCTAGGTCACTTAGTGAGCTTCCACAGCAGAGTGAGGATTCACATCTGGGTCTCTCAGATCATAGCCCAACACTCTAACCACTACAGCACCCAGAACAATTTGCTCCCATAAGTCTGGCGTCTAAACCTACATAACGGGTTGAAATTAAATCAAAAGAGTTTTTGGCTATACATTAGGAAGAATTTCCTGACAGAGCGGCTCCTCAGCGCAGGGCCGATCAATGGGGGGTGGGTGGGTAGCATGCCCCCGGCACCGCCAAAGAGGGGGCGCCAGGCATGGCTGCCAGCCAGGAGCGTGCCGGAGCTGGTGGTGGCAGCGCGGGCAGCTGAGCAGAGGGCTGGGAGGCCACCCACGCTGTTCACCTGCCCCACCGCACATGCAGAACAGGGAGCGTGTGGCAAGCCGGCCGCCCCATCAGTGGGGCAGGTGAACGGCCTGGGCGGCCTTCCAGTCCTCTGCTCAGCCACCCGCGCTGCTGCCACCAGCTCCACTGCGCACCATGTGCTGGGACGGGCAGCATGCCCCTGGGCTCTGCATGATGGCGTCACAGGAGTGATGTCATCATGCAGTGCCGGGAGCGCGTGTGCACTGCACGTGTGCGCAGGAAGAATGCCAGACTTGGGTTGCCCTGGGTGCCGGCAACCCTAGATCTGGCCCTGCCTCAGTGGAACAGGCTTCCTCGGGAGGGGGTGGCCTCTCCTTTGGAGACTTTTCAACAGAAGCTAGATGGCCCTCTGACAGCAATGCGGATTCTGTGAACCTGGGCAGATCATGGGAGGGCGGGCAGGAAGGGTTACATCAGTGCTTAGTTCTCGTGGCCCCTTCTTACATGACCAGGGTAATGCCAATTGCCACCTTGGGGGTCAGGAAGCAATTTTCCCCAGGGAACATCCTGATGGTGTTTTGCCACCTTCTGGGCATGGAGCAAGAGTCACTGGGGGTGTGCAGGGGGGGGGGGGAGGTAGTTGTGAATTCCCTGCATTGTGCAGGGGGTTGGGCTAGATGACCCTGGAGGTCCCTTCCAACCATATGATTCTATAACGACACTGCCGATTTGCCAGCTCAGGAACCACAAGAAGAAATCACACCTCCAACTCAGAATGTGGAGCTCCACAAACACGTGATGCAGCCTTATACGGAATCAGACCGTTCATCCATCACAGTCAGTCCCATTTACTCAAACTCTCTCTCTCTCTGCTACTGCTCATACCACTATCGCCTTAAGCAGGAGTTAAAATGGGAAATAACAACAACAACATTCGATTTATATACCGCCCTTCAGGACAACTTAACACACACTCAGAGCGGTTTACAAAGTATGTTACTATTATCCCCACAACAAACACCCTGTGAGGTGGGTGGGGCTGAGAGAGCTCCGAGAGAGCTGTGACTGGCCCAAGGTCACCCAGCTGGCTTCAAGTGGAGGAGTGAGGAATCAAACCTGGCTCTCCCGATTAGAGTCCTGCCACTCTTAACCACTACACCAAACTGGATCTCCAGCTGGGCCGATTCCAGACGGCCCTCTGCAATCCGAAACGTTGAGCGTTGTCGCACGTCATCGCGCGGAAAACGTGAAATATCGCGTTTTCTCACGCGAGTTTTGCGTGACCTCGCGCAAAACTCGCGCAAGAAAACGCGATATTTCGCGTTTTCCATGCGATGACACACGGCCCTGCTCTCCAAGTTCTCCCGCGGAGATCTTTCACATCACCTTCTATTTGGTCCTTTTAACTAGATATGCTGAGCATTGAACCTGAGACCTTTGGCATCCCAGATGTGTACTGGGATAACACTTTAGCACTGCTTTCTTTTTAATTTTTTAAAATGTTCTAAACAATAAACTTTCTGCATTGCTTTCAACGGGGATGTATAACCTAGTCTCACACAGACATCTTTCTCACTTGCTCTACCTCGTAACTGCTTCTTAACTTAACTTACTAGCTTTAAGCAGATTACTGAAATCTAAAAACTAGACGACACTTAAACGGCTGTGAAAACCAATCACATGCTTTTTGAAGCATGGCTAGAGCCAGAGAGGAGCATTTTTCAGGAGTACACTACCAAAGCTTCACATTCATCCCCTTTCTCTACTGCTAAACCAGTGTGCCAACTGCAACTCTCATTGATGACCCGGGCTCTTTTTGAAACAGGGCCAAGCTACAAGTGACGAATGACACTTGAACGGCAAGTGTATTTCTCCCTGTTCACTTGCCCTCCACTCAATCCACTTGCCATTCAAGTGTCATTCGTCACTTGTAGCTTGGCCCACAGTGTGTATAATATTCATATTTATTTCTTTATTTTATTTTATTCATCTCCTGCCTGAGGAAGTCAGAGAGCTCCCACTTTCCCGGCTTTCTGCAAATGATGCAAAACTGAAGTATTCAAAAAAGGCTTTTATTCAGATAACAGGGCTGTATTATAGAGAGCTGATCTCAAAGAGGGCCAAGCTACACATGACGAATGACACTTGAACAGCAAGTGGATTGAGTGGAGGGCAAGTGAACAGGGAGAAATACACTTGCTGTTCAAGTGTCATTCGTCATGTGTAGCTTGGCCCTCAGATGCTTCACTAACAAATTAAGGACCAGAGACTTCACCACTATGTTGCCTTGTGTACTATCTGTTGACTGTGCTAATCTCACACTATGTCATCCGCTTTGAGTCTCAGGGCCAAGCTACAAGTGACGAATGACACTTGAACGGCAAGTGGATCAGTGGAGCGCAAGTGGAGGGCAAAACCACTTCATTCGTCACTTGTAGCTTGGCCCTCAGTGAGAAAGGCAGACTGTACATGACATAAACAAACAAACAAACTTATATGCCACCTCTCCACTACGTATGGCGCCCGAGGTGGTTTACAACATCCATATAAAGTACAAACAGCAAAATCAACAATGCAATATTAAAAAGAAACAGACATTAAAAACCAATACCATAGCAAAATACAAACATAAAAAACCCATAGAAGAATACAAACATTAAAACCCATAGAAGAATACAAACATTAAAACCCGTACATCTAAGAAAACATCTAAAAGAATATCGCCGTTCCCAAGCCCTACTCATGCCCATAATAAAGAAACCATATGGAGTTGAACTAAAGTTGCCGGGTCCCTTGAGTCCCCCGGTGGGCGACTGGGAACCTGGAAATTACCCCTTGGAGGCTGTTGCGTTTTTCTGCTTCCAGCGTGCGTGAGGACATCACTTCTGGGAAGTGACGTCATCACACGGGTCACAGGGCATTCTAGGAGTGCTCCCGCACTCAGCAAAGGGCTGAATCCCCCCACGGGCCCAATTCAGCCCGAAACGGCCCATTGTGGGGCACAGGAGTGTGCTGCAGTGGGGCACGGGGGTGTCCAGGGAAGTGTCCAGGTAAGTGGGGTGAAGGTGAGGAGGTGGGAGCAGGGGATCCCCTGCCCCCGGCGGGGTAATGGGAAACCTACATTGAACCAACACATATATTTGAATTCATAGGCAAGGTATGATTTTAGAAACCCATAGCAGACAGAATTGGAGCTCTTGGGCAACATCAGCAGCAGAAAAAGGGGCAGACGTACTCCTCGGGGAGGCACAGAGGGCCTGAGCTTCACTATGCAGGTACAAGAGGCCCAGACACACACTCAAGATCTCACTGTCCCCCAGAGACCCTTCCCTGTCGTTCTCATCTCCATTCATCAGCTGAGCTGAATGCCGTGGCAGAGAATCAATTACACCGTCGTGATTTTGAGTGCATCCTGTTAGACAGCATTTGGCAGCGTGGGGAATGCAAAACTGTAGCTCACACTGCCAGACGGAGGAGAAAACCAGCAAGGGTGTCATTGTAAGAGCGTTCCACAGGGGACACACTTTAAGATCAGGAACAAGGAACTGGGCTCAATGGTTACCGTGCCTATAAGGTTAAGTCGCCTTCACACTAGGGTTGCCAGCTTCCAGGTAGTGGCTGGAGATCTCCTGGAATTACAACTGGTCTCCAGGGCACAGAGATCAGTTCACCTGGAGAAAATGGCTACTTTAGGGGGTGGACTCTATGGAATTATGCCATGCCAAGGTCCTTTCCCTCCCGAAACCCCACTTTCTCCAGGTTTCACCCCCTAGATTTCCAGGAATTTCCCAGCTTGGAGCTGGCAACCCTACTTCACACCAAGCTTGCACTTGACCTCTAACATAATAACAGTGCAATCCTAAAGAAGGTTAATCCAGTCTAAGCTCATTGAAATCAATAATCTTAGACTGGAGTAACTGTTCTTAGGATTGCACTGTAAAACATACTTCACGTTGTTCAGTCTTTACTGTTTATAGAGATCCTTTGGAAGACTGATTCTTTTCTCTAATGGGTTGGAAGTTTGCTCCAGTTTTATGCCAGTACAGTTGGCGAATGCTTCACCCGTCACGAGTCAGAGAGGCACCCAGAGCTCCTATCTTATAAGTGATTGATTCGATTAAGGAACAAGACTTGGAAATCTCCAGGGGAAAAAAAATCACTCCTCCAACTCACCGCAAGGTCTCTTTTTCCAACTTTACCCATAAAAAATTTGGAAATTTCAGAGAATGCTTTTAAAAACTCCTCTTTTGTGAAATGTTTTGTCCTTTGGAATAACCAAAATGCTTTCTCACCTCCAAAAGGCAGGGCTCCATCCATACACCATGGAAAATAAGAGCAAGTTGGCCTACAAATGACTGACTTCCTTATCTTTATTTAATTGCATCAACAGGTATACCTCCACCTTCCCTTTATGGCTGTTTGTTCAGTTGCCACAATCCCAGGCAGTTGACAGCAACACAAATAGACCTCATCAGATTTCTACACAGAGCTGCCCATCACGTTGCTCTGAAGCGTTCGGTCCTTTCACTTCTCCCTACCCCAATGACGGAAGCCACAGGCAAAGAGAAGCCAACCCATCCCCGATTCAAAATCTGATTTCATAAACTGCAGGAAATGATGTCAGGGAAGATGCGTAGGAAAAATTTACTTTACAACCAAAAAATCAATAAAGGGTATTGGCCAAACAACGAAGGATTTGCAGTTACCGCATGACACCGTGCGTAAGATGGAAATGTCCATATTTTGAAGAGCCAGGAGTTGGGGAGAGAGACGTTCGGGATCACCTCTCACCGTATGTTTCCCGGAGGGTGCTCTGTTCAGCAGACAAACATTTACTGGGGATCCCCGGTCCCAAGGAGGTTCACCTTGCCTCAACCAGGGCCAGGGCTTTTTGGCCCTAGCATCAACCTCGTGGAACACGCTGTCTGTGGAAACCCGGCGGGACCAGCAGGATCTGCTATCTTTCCGCCGTGCCTGTAAGACAGAGATGTTCCACCAGGCATATGTTTGATGAGGCGGATGAACCATCAAATTGGCGTCCTGCCTAGGGTTGCCAGGGACTTGGAGTCCCTCGATGGGGGATCCTCAGGTCCCCAGAGTCTCTTGGCGGAGGATTGGGAGCCACTACTTACCCCGGCGTCCACCTTCTCTCTCTTGTGCTCCCGGCTCATGTGATGATGTCACTTCTGGGAGTGCTGTCATCATGTGGGGTCAAAGGGCACCCCGGGTCAAAGGGGGCCCTTGTCGCAGCTGGCACAGGCTGCTCTTGCCCGCAGCCCACTCTTATTCGGTGCACCGTGACTGCGGTGCGTGCAAGTGGGCAGCGGCATGCGCAAGTGGGCAGCGGTGGTGGGGAGAGTGGCCTGCTCTTGCTACCACCGCCTGCTCTCCCCACCATGGCTCCTGTGTGCTGAAGAAGAGCGGGCTGCGATAGTGGAGTGGCTTGCTCTTGCTGCCACCACCTGCTCTCCCCACTGAGGCCCCTGTGCACCGAACAAGAGCGGGCCACAGCGGAGGCAGCGAGAGGCTCTCGCAGCACAGGAGCACGTCCCCTGCTCAAGGGTGCACCGTGCCACCCAGGGAGGGGGTGCCCCAGTGAGCGCCCCCTCCACTGGTCAGGTAAGTGGGCATGGGGGGGTGGAAAGGTGGGATCAGGGGATCCCCTGTCCCGGGCGGGGGAATGGCAATCCTAGTCCTGCCACAGGTGGCATTGCCCCCTGGCTCTGCTGTTCGTCTTGTAGCTGTCCACTCTATCCCACAGGTTCTGGTGATGTCTAACAGGTTGTGCAACGCATGCATTGCTGCTTTAACAGACTGTTTCAATTAACTGTATTATTTGATGTTATTCTATTTTAAGCTAGCATGTTTTAAATCTATGCTCTTTGTTGTTATTATTTTACCATGTTTTTCTTTATGCTCTTTGCTATTGTCTGCTCTGATCCTGCTTGTAGGGAGAGCGGACTATAAATCTAATTAATTAAATAAATAAATTTCCCTCTGGAAGAACTACGGTTGATTGCCTATATACATGACATTAACTGCCATGGATAGTTATGGAGAGATCCAAACTCTCCCACTTTTATCCTGCCGTCCTGTAAGGAAGCTCATCCTTCTTCCATTTTAATTTCATAACAACACTGCAAGGAAAGCCAGGCTAAGGGAGAAAGAAAGACTCACCCAGTAAATGCCACTGCTAAGTGAGAGCTCAGACTCGGGTCTTCGAGACCAAATCTGGTGCGTTAACCGGTATTCTTTCAGCTGGAGACAAGATGCACAGCTTAATCTCATTGGTACTGTGCTACATCAGCTCTTGTGCTAGTTATGGGGGGGAAAGGCGACATTTTGAGGCTTGTTTTATCCCATTTCCAAGACCTCAGCTAGCATTCTCTCTTATCTGGTCCTTGGGGATTGTTTTTGATCTTCTTTGATAAAGGCAGTCTATCATAAGTTAACCACTACAGGCCGAGAGAGAGAGAGAGAGAGAGAGAGAGAGAGAGAGAGAGAGAGAGAGAGAGAGAGAGAGAGAGAGAGAGAGAGAGAGAGAGAGAGAGAGAGAGAGAGAGAGAGAGAGAGAGAGAGAGAGAGAGAGACCCTATTAAAAATGGGTTTAGATCAGGCAAAAGCATTTATCAAGCAAAGTGTGTTAGATGACGAATGGCAGGGAGACATTATCTGAGCTCCAAATTTTTTTGGCTTCAGCAAATTCCAGATATATCGTAGCCCCGGCTGCTGATCTTTCATTACTAGAGATCCCAACTGAACGTAGGGCTTTTCCTGTATTGGTGGAGGGATGATATAAGAAGACTCCCATGTTGGAGAGGGTTTGCTCTTGCAGAGTTTAGGGTCACCAGTCCACCGCTGGGGGCGGGGAATCCTCTGCTCCCCCCCACTCCTGCTTACCTGGCCGGCTGGGGAAAAGGCAGGGGAACACATCTCCCCAGGCATGCTCCCAGGAGGTGCACCATGCTCCGCAGTGGGATGATTTGAGCCCCAAACGTTTGGGGCTGAAATCGGCCTGCTGTGAAATGCAGAAGCACTCCAAGACCCATCGTGCTGCCCCAGCTGCGCTCCTGCGCCATGCAGTGGACTGATTTCAGCCCATTGGGGGCCAGATTGGCCCGCTGTGAAGCACAGGAGCTGCCCAGGGCCTGTCACACTGCCCCAGCAGCACTCCTGCGCTCCGCAGTGGGCCAATTTCAGCCCCAAATGGGCCCAATTTGGTCCACTGCAGAGCTTGGGAGCGCTGCCGGGAGAGCCCTGAAGAGCTCCCGTGTTTCACAGTGGGCCACCACAGAGTGTGGGATCGCTCCCAGGGGCAGCACGAGGCCCTGCATGATGACATCTGTGGAGAAACGCCATCTTGTGTGTGTGTGTGTGTGTGTATGTAACTTTCTGTGGGCTGGATGGGAGAAGACTCTCAAACTTTAGGCAGGCCATGGCCTAATCTCCTCCTCAAAACTCCCCTCCTGTTCCTAACCAGTAACATGAGGGCAACTCCCTTGAGAGGACAGGAAGCCCATCAAGGGGATGAGGAGATCTGCCCAGAAGGCTGCAGGAGGAAAGGGCCTGTTCCTGGGCAGGAACTGATAGACGGGAGAGTTGGTTGGAGCTGGAGAGAGGGGGCCACCTTGAAGGGAGATGTTTGTCCAGCTTAACCCCAAGTAACGAATTAACCTGCCTGCCCTACATACCACCTAGATAGGACATGAGTTCAGAGAAGAGAAAGAGATGAAGCGTTTTGGTCAACATCATTTTATTTCTTCTGTTCACTTCTGATATGCCTGTGTATGGTTGTAGGGTTCTCATTTCCCCACCCAGGGTGGGGGATCCCCCGAACCTACCCTTTCTCCCACTTGCCCACTTACTTGGCTGGCAGGGGGGCATGCTCCCCTTGGGCACCCCATCCCTGGGCAGTGCAGTGTGCCCCCAGGTGGGGGGCGCACTCCTGCGCTGCAAGAGCAGGTGGCGGCAGGAGCAGACAGCAGTGACCCGCTCTTGCCTCAGGCTCCACTGCCAGTGCCGCGGCCCACTCTTGCCACCGCCCCTTTGTGCCAAAATGAGAGTGGGCCGCGGTGGTGGCAGCAAGAGTGGGCTGCGGCCGTGGCGAGAGCAGCCTGTGCCGGCAAGGATAAGGGCCTCTTTGACCCAAGAGTGCCCTTTGACCCCCCCTCCCACGTGATGACCTCACTCCTGGAAGTGACGTCATCACACGAGCCAGGCAAAGTGTGAAGCGAGAAGAAATCAGCTGGGGTAAGTGCCCGCTCCCAATCCCCCACCGGGAGAGCCCAGGGACCTGAGGATCTCCTGTCAAGGGCCCCGGCAACCCCATACGGTTGTGAGTTTTAAATATTGTTGAAGGAGTGAAGTCTCTCTGTGCCACATAGTTCCCCAACCACTTGGAAATGCTAGGAGAGGAGAGGGGTCGAGGAATCCCTAGGGAGAGGAGAAGTGGTGAACCGGACAGTTGTCAACTCTCCAGGGGACCCCAAAGATTCCTGGGAAACCCAGGTTCCTAGTGACGCCAGGGGGAGGCTGGGAGGCTCAAGACAGCGTGTTGGAATTTTAATAAGTGTTTCCATTTCAGTTGTTAAAGAGTTAAACTGTTTGTGTTACTAAGTTAGCAAACTTATTTGCATGTAACCCCTTAGGCCTCGAATTTGGGTTCCTGCCATAGAAAGGGGAGTCTCTAAGCATAATGAAGTAGAATTAGGATTTTCTATTGGGCAACCTGTTTATTGGGGGGGGGCAATTAAGTGATGCTCCATACTGAAGTTTTATTGCTCTTTGCCTCACTTGCTCAGCTGCTTTCTCAGGGCCAAGCTACAAGTGACGAATGACACTTGAACGGCAAGTGGATTGAGTGGAGCGCAAGCGAACAGGGAGAAATACACTTGCGTTCAAGTGCCATTCGTCACTTGTAGCTTGGCCCATACTCTCAGTTATTCTAGCAAGATGTTATCCTTTAGTAAAGTATTCTTACAGAGCTACACTGGAGTGTGCGTCTGTTCTCATTAATTCCAATGCACGATCTTTGCATTAACTCTGCTAACTTTCAACACAGGGACAGTGGTGGCAGCCATACCCGGAGGCAGTGGAGTGAGACAGCCCCTATAGGTGCCAGGATAGGCATAGCAGAGGTAGGCAGAGCAGGGTCCACCAGTTGACAGAGGCCCAATCTGCCACAACGTCACTTCCTGGAAGTGAGGTCATCATACAGCCCAGGAGCATGCACACACACACACACAAAACCACCAGAGCTGACTGCATGCACACTTGCTGCTGTCTCAATCTGTACATTTTAGTTTATTATCAAACAATATGCATAGTCTTCTATACTCTCTCATCCGTGAGAAGAGAACCAAATTTCTACCATTGCCTGCAGTAACAGACAAGACTCTCCCTCAGTCTCTCTTCATTCATCTAGTACTTTTTTGGCCCACCTGCCCCCTACATAGCTCAGGATGTTCACAGCGTCCTCCCTTCTTCACAACCACCCTATCAGGTAGGTTAGGCTGAGAGAGTATGACTGGCCCAAGGTCATCTAGCGAGCTTCCATGGCAGAGGGAGCCAGACCTCTGAGATCCTTGTCCAATTGCTCTAACCACTACACACACTGGCTGTAACACAGTCTATCTGTTGCTTGATAAGAAGGCAATTTAATTTGCCTTCTGCAAACAGCTCGTCTTCCTACAGGAAATCAAAGCACTGAGGCACACAAAAGAAGCTGGGGCGAAGCACTTTTGGAATGAACCAGCTTGGATTGGCTTTCTGTTTTCCTCCCCCTCTTTGACTGCAAAAGGAAACACAACACACCAAACTATTTGCTGTTCCCGTCTTGGCAAAAAGTTTCAAATCCTGCTGAAGTGGCTTTTTAATTAAAACCTGTCCCCGGAGTACGGGAAAAACAATATGGAGAAGTGTCAAATGGGGGTAACCCTAGCTAATTCTGAGCTACTCTAGGACATTAGACTGTTAATCCTAGCAGAAGGGAGATGGGACCAGGTTGTGATACGTAGGGTGGGGTGGGGGGCTAAATTTCCCTGTGTGACGCTGAGTAATATTGTGGTGCACTCCTCATTTCCCCAAACAATGAGAAATTCAAGGAACAAAGCCAGAAGATGTTGATTACATTCCCATTTTAACATTCAAACATCATTCTAGAGGGGTACCTATCATGCCCCATCCTTGATGGCCCAGGTGAGCCTGATCTCATCAGATCTCAGAAGCTAAGCAGGTTCAGCATCAGTTAGTAAATGGATGGGAGACCACCAAGGAAGTCCAAGATACCTTTGTAAAGGAAGGCAGTGGCAAAGCAATCTCTTCATGTCTTTATGGTGCCACAAGGTTTGGTGGTAGAAAGTGCCCTCAAGTCATAGCAGACTTACGGCAACCCCTGGCGGTGTTTTCATGGAAAGAGACTAACAGAGGTGGTTTGCCCGTGCCTGCCTCTGCAACCCTGGGCCGTTTCCACACGGCTTACCTGGTTTCGCAATGTCCCGGTAGATCGCACAAAAAACGCGGAAAATCGCATCGCAATGTCACATGATGTCACGCAAATCTCGCACGAGGAAATGCAATCTTCCGCGTTTTTTGCGCAATCTACCGGGACATTGCGAAGCCAGGTAAGCCATGTGGAAACGGCACTGGTCTTTGTTGGAGGTCTCCCATCCAATTACTAACCAAGGCCGACCCTGAGATCTGACAAGATCGGGCTCACCTGGGCTATCCAGGTCAGGGTGCCACAAAATTTAGTGGGAGCCGATCTGATGGATCTCAACAGGGTTTACTTTCGAGCAAGCATGCAGAGGGCCACGCAACTCATTCCCTTTTAGATGGCAGTGCACTAGAGGCTTTGTTCTTAGCATGCATTTTTGTAGTGTTTGTTTTACTCACAAAGCACCCAGCGGAGCAACCTTGAAAAGCAATTAGACTCTGTAAGCGGACAGGCCATCTATTACCTCTTTCCTTCAGGGAGAGCAACTGAACCCCCAAGCAGGTTTTGCCTTCAACCAGTTCATCTCTCCCTTCATTACCTCGATCCCATGCTTGGGGGGGTCTTCTCCTGTGGACTCAGGATGGAGTCCAAGTATAGAAAGGAGAGTGGCTTAAGTCCTTGAAGGTAAGAGGGCCGAAGAGCTAAGATAAACCTCAGTGTAAATTCAGGGGCGTAAAGCATTTCACTACAGCAACCATTTCAGGATTGTTGTAAGGATGTTGGAGTGAGTGGCATACATGCTTCCTGAACTTGAAGGAAAGAAAAACTGAGCATGCAAGAGCCACGGGGCTGGACTTGCCCTTACACAGCTAGGGGAGCTCTCAGGATTGGACCACATTTCTTTGAAGTTATTTCCAATAGCTGAAGCATGACAAAGAAGAAAACACTGCCTAAAAAGCAGCTAAAATATGTTGTGATCCATGCCCACACGCCACCGCTGCATGGACACAAAACAAGACTGAGCTGTCCCAAATCTCGAGCTTAATAATAGTAATCGTAATCGTAATTGTAATAATATAACGTTTGATTATATACTGCCCTTCAGGCCAACTTAATGCCAGACTCAGAGTGGTTTGCAAAGTGTGTTGTTATTATCCTCACGGCAATTACCCTGTGAGGTGGGTGGGGCTGAGAGAGCTCCGAGAGAGCTGTGACTGGCCCAAGGTCACCCAGCTGGCTTCAAGTGGAGGAGGGGGGAATCAAACCCGATTCTCCAGATTAGAGTCGCACGCTCTTAACCACTACACCAACCTGGGTATGTTTGTTTATTTGTAGTCTGCCTTTCTCAGTGAGACGACCCAAGGTGGGTTACAAAATTAGAAAAATATTGCAATGAAAAACAGCACTCCGGGTAGGTCTTTATGTGAAATCATAATGTGCAAAAGGGCCAGAGGAAAATTAAATGGAAAATGTATAACTGCACAGTGGTGATTGCCATGAGGACAACAACAACAACACACTTTGTAGAGCGCTCTGAGTGGGTGTTAAGTTGTCCCAAAGGGCGATACATAAATTGAATGTTGTTGTTAGGCAAAGAGGGTTGCAGCTTTCCTAGCCAGTTGTCGATGCACCACTATGGCCGTTTTTACACTGCTTACCGGCCACGGAACATCATGCCGAGCTTCCGGAACGACAGCGTCTTCCTAGAGCGATTTCACGCGAGGGTAGTCGTCGTCGTTCCGGGAGCTGGGTGCTGGTAAGCAGTGTGAAAACGGCCCTTTCCTTTGGCATCTTTATCTCCCCATCCAGCAATTTTATTATCAAGACAAGATGGTTTTGAGGCAATAGGCAAAAAGATAACACGCGACCAGATCTCACCAGATGCCAGGTCAGTACCCGGATGGGAGATCAGCAAGGAAGACTCTGCAGAGGAAGGCAATTCCAAACCATCTCTGCTTCTCACTAGCCTTGACAGCCCCTTGCTGGAGTTGCCGTAAGTCAGTTGTGATTTGACAGCACATACACATTTCTGCAAATAGTGGGGGAGGATTTATATCCGATGGTTCTCTGATATGTAAACTTAGGGCCAAGCTACACATGACAAACGACACTTGAACAGCAAGTGTATTTCTCCCTGTTCACTTGCCCTCCACTCAATCCACTTGCCGTTCAAGTGTCATTCGTCATGTGTAGCTTGGCCCTGGGAGTGTGTTTTATTCAACTCCCTGTTTGCGGGGAGGAAGGGCTAAAAATTGAATGAATGAACGAACCAACCAACCAACCAACCAACCAACCAACCAACCAACCAACCAACCAACCAACCAACCAACCAACCAACCAACCAACCAACCAACCAACCAACAAACAAACAAACTGATCCATTGCTCTACTTTCACTGAGGAAGTTTAAAAAGCAGAACGGAGTCAAAAATTACAGAAGTTCATTTTTGCACTATCCTTTCCGCTCAAATCTGTCAGATTTCCTATTTTGTGTGTGTTTGAAATTGCATCCCCGTGGGTATGTTTTTGGGGGAGGACTTGCATTTCCTCAGCAACAACTTAGATAAAACAATCCACTCGAAGAGTTACAAAAGGTGTCAATCGCTGCCTATTTGACAGGTCCAAAAAAAGGATTTCATCAACTGACTTGTCAAATACTTTCACGTCAAGTATGTCTGGCCACAATAGCCTGTTCATGCATAACAGAACTCCCCTGATTCTTGCGAAAAAGCAAAAGAAAGAAATGGACGGCCCTAGGCTACCTTTGCCCCTGAAAATCACTGTAAAGTGTGATCAATTCACACATTAAAGAGAACACAGGTTGTGTCCAGGGCTTCTCCTACTGTGTCCAGTATAACACAGTCATATGAGAATTGCAGGTTCTTCTCAATTCTCTCACGCACACTGCCAGGTTGAAATCACAACTGTGTCACAGCCTACTTTTCCTGACTTGAAATGAGATCCAGAGGAGTTAGCCGTGTTAGTCTGTAGTAGAAAAATAGAAAAGAGTCCAGTAGCACCTTTAAGACTAACTGACTTTACTGTAGCATAAGCTTTCGAGAATCACAGTTCTCTTCTTCAGATACATCTGAAGAAGAGAACTGTGACTCTCGAAAGCTTATGCTACAGTAAAGTCGGTTAGTCTTAAAGGTGCTACTGGACTCTTTTCTATTTTTGACTTGAAATTGTTAATGATGGGTACTATCTGGTCTGCCGGGGAAACCCAGAAGTGCACATGACTTCATTCCTCATCATTCCAGTGCTGTGAGCCATGCAGATATTCATCCATGCAGGCTCTGAGAGGAGAGGAAAGTTCTTCGGGAATTCAGAAGTGGCTACAAGGACAGAGAGGAAAACTAAGTGTCTTCTGGGCATGAACAACAGGATAAAAGCCAGTGTTATAAACAGAGTTTCAGGTGGGTTGCCGTGTTGATCTGTAGTAGAAGAGCAAGATTCGGGTCCAGTAGCACCTTAAAGACCAACTAGATTTCCAGGCTTTTGAGAGTGAGAAAGGAGCTCTGACTCTCAAAAGCACATACCCTGGAAACCTAGTGGATCTTTAAAGTGCTACTGGACCCGTCCGTCCGTCCATTAACCTTTATTGGCATCAGTTGGCAAAATATTCACAATACAAGAAACAGAGAGAAACTGAGGGCCAAGCTACACATGACGAATGACACTTGAACAGCAAGTGTATTTCTCCCTGTTCACTTGCCCTCCACTCAATCCACTTGCCGTTCAAGTGTCATTCGTCATGTGTAGCTTGGCCCAAAGGTACTTCTGTACTGGACCCAAATCTTGTTATAAAAGTAGTGACTGAATTTGTGAATAACAATTACGCAACGGACTCTATGGCATTGTACCCCCGCTGAGGGCCCTCCCCAAACACTGCCCTCCTCAAATAGCCAAGACTTTCCAAACCCAGAGTTGGCAACCTTACCATGTCCCTACTCCAGTGCTGTCAACTCTGGGTTGGGAAATTCCTGGATATTTCGGGAGTGGAGTAGGGTTTGCCAGGTCCCCTCCTCTCCCAGGCGGGAGGTGGGATACTGGCACTTACCTTTGGCAGTCCCCTTGTACATGCACAAAGTGTGCATGTTTGCTCCTGGCCTGAGCGGTGACGTCTCTTCCGAGAAGTGACATCATCATGCAGGCCACATGCTGCTCTTGGCAGCATTCCCACTCTCTGCAGGGGTCAGAATCGGGCCGCTGTGGAGCATGGGAGCGCAGCCACGGTGGCGCGAGGGGCCTTTGAGTGCTCCTGCGCTTTGCAGAGGCCCGATTCAGCCCCAATTGATTCATTGGGGGACTGGCAACCCTAGAGTGGAGCCTGGGGAGGGTGGACTTCGTGGGGGAGAGGGATCTCAGCAAGGTATAATCCAGCCACTTTCTCCAGGGGAACTGCTCTCTGTTGCCTGGAGATCAGCTATAATTCCTGGAGATCTCCAACCACCACTTGGAGATTGGCAACCTTCCTCCACCCACAAAAACCTTCCTTGATTGCCTGATTAACCTGAGGGGGCAGAATTAAGAATGCAGGAAACAACAGGTCCCAGACTTACCTGGGGGCCAGGTTGCGGGCAATGCAAGGGAGGCGAGCGGGGAGACAGCATGGTGGCCGCCATGTTGTAGAGGGGCGGGGAATGACCAGGGGCCAGGGTAGCATGCCCAGGCGCATCCCGTGCAGGCCCCTGGTCTGGGAAGCTGGCCCCCGCACCTCGGCACTTGGCCCGTGGCGGCATCCCACTCAGCCCTCCCTTTTGTCACAACTTTGGAGTGCGTAGGCTGTGGATTGGGCATTGGGCACCCATCCGATTGGGGATTAACAGGGCCCTTGGGCTCAGTTTCTCTATTACGGGGATCCCCATAAGGGGTCTGGGGAGTGAGGAATGGCCAGTGCGTGCCCAGTTGGGGACTGTTAGCCCGCCTCACTCCCACTCCCCCATGGCAGCATTCCACTCAGCCCTCCCTTTTGTCACAACTTTGGAGTGCGTAGGCTGTGGATTGGGCATTGGGCACCCATCCGATTGGGGGTTAACAGGGCCCTTGGGCTCAGTTTCTCTATTATGGGGATCCCCATAAGGGGTCTGGGGAGTGAGGAACAGCCAGTGCATGCCCAGTTGGGGACTGTTAGCCCGCCTCACTCCCACTCCCCCATGGCGGCATCCCACTCAGCCCTCCCTTTTGTCACAACTTTGGAGTGCGTAGGCTGTGGATTGGGCATTGGGCACCCATTCGATTGGGGGTTAACAGGGCCCTTGGGCTCAGTTTCTCTATTATGGGGATCCCCATAAGGGGTCTGGGGAGTGAGGAACGACCAGTGCGTGCCCAGTTGGGGACTGTTAGTCCGCCTCACTCCCAGGTGGCAGGGGGATGATTCACACAGGGGTGTATACCCACGCGGCATCCCACTGACTGTCATCTCATGTCCCCCTCCCCCAGCAGCGGTCCGAGGGGGCGTGTGGGTCATCACCTTGGCAGGCGGGTCAGCCGATGCTCAGATCTGTGCCCTATGCACGCTTTTGCTCCCTGAGCTGTAATCTCAATAAAGTCCTGGCCTCTTTACCTCCAGCACTGTGTCCGTGGGTTTTGTCGCCGTGCCCCATCCCCGCTCTCCTCCCCCACTTCGCACTCGCCTGCAAAAAAAGAATCCAAAAATTGAGTTCTGTCACCACGTACAGAGAGACATGTGAGTTTTGCCAACGGTACGCTCTGGGCATTGAAAAGACAATATGTTCCGTTTGGCTCCGAGTCAGGGTGGATTTACGTGGTTGTAATTCCACTGGCAGAGACTGGATGATATTTTAACAGTCAACAATGCACTCCAACTGAAGCCTGATGGAAATATGGCACTCAGTCAAGATCCTTTTTGCGTCTTGGCTGAATCTCTCCCTACTGTGTGTCCTTTCGGGGAGGGCTGGGGGTGTGCGGAAGAATTCCACAGGCAGGTCCCGCCACGGAGAACAGACTTTGCCATGCCACAACCACAGCTCCAATTTAAACAGCACACTTGCTGCCTGACTCGACCGACAGCAGTTTGGGTGTGTGGAATAGGGGCCCCAACCTCCAGACAATGCTTGGAGATCTCGCAGAATTACAAATGATTTCCAGGTGACTTAGATCAGCTCCCCTGGAGAATATGACTGCCTTGGAAGGTGGACTTTGAGGCATTACACCCCACTGAGGTCCCTTCCCTCCCCAAATTTCACCCTCCCCAGGCTTCACCCCCCCCCCCCAAAATCTCCAGGAATTTCCCAACATGAAGCTGCCAATCCTAGCGTGATATCAGGTTGGGTGTTTGCTGCGAACCACCACTCAAGCATTAGTACATCCAGTGTAACTCAGAAGCGTGTGTTTTCAACATTATTTGGAACACCAGCCATTTTGCAAACTGCGACTCCAAACAGCTTTTTCAAAAGGCTGAGTTAGTTTTATTGAGAGTGTATGAGTGTAGGAAGGAGACTGCAGACTGCCATTTTCAGGAGGGCTTTCAGATTATAGGGCTGTGTTATAAGAAATAGCTCAAAAAGGTACCTTGGTAGGAACAGGAACTATAGACTAAGCTATTGGGTACTATCTAGCAAGGCAGATACAATGTATAGTTCAATATTTCTAAAGATATATTAATTACTTACACTTTAATTCAGAAAGGTTTCATCTATGTATTCGGCTGTATGCTAGTTTTTCAAATTTGCAGCTGCCATACCCTCTTGCATGTGTTTTCATTGAATATCGTAACTGATTATCATGTTGTATTTTTGCTCTGTGAATGTCTTGGCTATTAATTATTGTATTCACTTGTAGTATGCAGTCCTCCTTGGATGTCAGTGAGAAAGGTGAACAAATAGTAATAATAATAGTAATGATAATAATAATAGTCCACCTTTCTCACAGAGACTCAAGGCAAATTACACAGTGTACAAATCAAGATGGGTGGCCGTGTTAGTCTGTCTGTAGCAGTAGAAAAGAGCAAGAGTCCAGTAGCACTTGTAAGACTAACAAAATCTGTGGTAGGGTGTGAGCTTTCGGGAGTCACAGCTCACTTCTGCCTTTGAAGAAGTGAGCTGTGATTCTCGAAAGCTCATACCCTACCACAAATTTTGTTAGTCTTATAGGTGCAACTGGACTCTCGGGGCGTTTTCACATGTCCAAAGCCTCTGGAAGATCATGCGAAACTCACAGCATGAAGTGTCTTCCTGGTGTGATTTCCCGGCACAATTCCGTTTAATGGCACATTTCTGACATTATTGCCCCATTAAAGGGGATTGTGCCGGGAAATCACACAAGGAAGACACTTCATGCTGTGAGTTTCACACAATCTTCTGGATGCTTAAGGGCGTGTGTGAAAATGGCCCAGTTCTTTTCTACTAGACAGTGTATGTTATTACAATCAACAAGATGGAACATCCAAAAAACAACACAAGAGGATTTGGATTGGAGAAATCTGGACCCAAGCAGAACTCAGCCCATGCACATCGAAATCACCCCCTTCTGAAATGACTTTACTGTTTAAATAAAAAGGCCACTGGGGTTTAACGACATGTATTTTCATGTAAGGGCTTGGGCAAACTCAGCTCTCAGTTAAGAGAACCTAAACTATCCCACCCCAAGACTTCCAACAGGTTTAAGACATGCTGTTTAAAGTTTTTTTTTTTTTGCAACACCAGCCTCGTAAATCACAAGCAAGACAGCCAGCCCTAAGAAAATCCAGATCACTCCATCAGGTTTCCGTCTCCATCTGTCTTTCGCACTGTGTGCCGAACCACCTTGGCTTTTCTCCCCCAACACGCCGGTAAGACGTTCATTACAATTTTTATTCTAATAGCTCGACAACTCTGACAAGGAACAGCTGCGAAGAGGGGACAAGCTCTGGCTCCTCTCTATCCCACAGCAGCAGAGCCTCGTATAAAAACGGAGAACTCTAAGCAGTGCAAAAAACGAGGACTAAAAATAAACCTCTGCTGAAACAAAGCTGGAAAAGGAACATGCACGGGTGCGGTTTGTCGTCCGATTGCAACAGCAGTGACCGGAACAATGGAAGTCAATTGTTATGAGCATCATTTGGGACGGGGGCGGGCGGGCACACAAGCTGCCAACTTTTTCAAAAGACGAAGGCTCTGACTTGAAAAACAGGCAGAAGTTCAACCAGGGAAGCTGCTTCCCAATGCTAAAGAAATATTAACTTGTTTCAGCATGGCTTGCTCCCAAGCAGAAGAGTCTTCTCTGTAAAAGGGAGTATGCAATGAGAGTTGCCAGCTCCAGGTTGGGAAATTCCTGGAGGTTTGGGAAACGAAGCCGGGAGAGGGCAGGGTTTAGGGAGGGGCCCCAGTGAGGGATAATACCATAGAGTCCACCCTCCAAAGCAGCGGTTTTCTCCAGGAGAACGGGTCTCTTATCAGCTGGAGAACATTTGTAATTCCAGAAGATCTCCAGCCACCACCTGGATGCTGGCAACCCTAAGAAGAGTTTCCAGGACCTTCACTCTCCCGGTGACAGGTACATTGAAGCCACTTCTGAGAGTGACATCACTGCGCCCACGGCATGTCAGGCCAGGAAGTTGTTTTGCCCCCCCCCCCCCGGGACCCATTCCTAGGGTTGCCAGCCTCCAGGTAGTGGCTGGAGATCTCCCGGAATTGCAACTGGTCTCCAGGCCACAGAGATCAGTTCACCTGGAGAAAATGGCTTCTTTGGGGGGGTGGACTCTATGGAATTATGCCATGCCAAGGTCCTTTCCCTCCCCAAACCCCACTTTCCCTCCAGGTTTCACCCCCTAGATCTCCAAGAATTTCCCAAGTTGGAGCTGGCAACCCTACCTGTTCCCCAGCCCTTTCCTCCTGACATCCAGGTGAGTGGTGGAGGGGAGAAGAGGCTGGGAGTAGGGGATCTCCTGCACCCACCACAGGACTTGGCAGCTCTATCTCTGGGTCACAGAGATCATCTCCCTTGGAAAAAATGTCTGTTTTGGAGGGTGGACTCTCCAAACCCTGCCCTCTCCAGGCTCTACCCCCAAGATCTCCAGGAATTTCCCAACCTGGAGCTGGCAACCTTAGCACCAGGGTCTGTCTGTGCTTCATGGCCTATATTTTGCTCATCTGACATGATTTATTTTCACCACTACAACCCTGGCTGTGATTAACAACTGTATTTACGTGTGTGTGTGTGTGTGTGTTATGTGCCGTCAAGTCATCTCCGACCTCACTGGGCATCCCATGCTGGTGGCTGATCTCATAAATCATGCAATTCTTCTCCCCAAAGAGTTTAGTCACACAAACGGGGCCCCAGAGCTAGCAGGTATCAGTATGGTGCATCTACCTTTTATGCGAGGTAATATGATGGGTGCCCTGACCTGGACAGCCCAGGTGAGCCTGATCTTATCAGACCTCAGAAGCTAAGCAGGGTCAGACTTGGTTAGTAATTGGATGGGAGACCTCCAGCGAAGACCAGGGCTGCAGCGGCAGGCAATGGCAAACCACCTCTGGTAGTCTCTTGCCATGAAAACCCCACCAGGGGTCGCCATGCATCAGCTAAGACTTGAGGGCACACTCCATCACCACCATCCAAATACTAGCCAGAACTGACCCTCTGATGGCCTCCTGTTGGGTAGCAGCAGCCAGGAAGAGCTTGGACTGTGCCTTGGCTGTAGACCTTCCAGGGTCATCTGGTTGGCTGCCAAGCAAAACAGAATGCCAGGTTAGACGAGATCTGCTCTTACACATGAGAACAGGGACAGCAGACGCAATCCTGCTCCTCCTATGTGCCTCCTCTCTCTGGGGATAACCATTTATGAACATTCCTAAGTGGCAGGGCCCTGACCTGGATAGCCCAGGTGAGCCTGATCTTGTCAGATCTCAGAAGCTAAGCAGGGTCGGCCTTGGTTAGTAATTGGATGGGAGACCGCCAACAAAGATCAGGGTTGCAGAGGCAGGCAATGGCAAACCACCTCTGTTAGTCTCTTGCCATGAAAACCCCACCAGGGGTCGCCATGCATCAGCTATGACTTGAGGGCAGTCTCCACCACCAATACGATGGGTGTCCAGAATATTAATATTCTGACATAAGAAAGGGTCAGCTTTGCAGCTGTGGCAGCCATTGTAAATTCTGGATAGCCCTTGATCAGAGAGTGCAATTCCCTTCTAAACTCTAATAAAACCTCTAAAATATGACAAAATTTCCCAAGGGTTTGGAAACAGGAAGCATCAATGTGGCGTGGCACAGCGCTGAAAAAGATCCCCCAAATAAATATTAGGCCTTCACTGATGCAGAAGAGGAGCAACTCGTAATGTGTTTGTTTTAAATTCAGAATGCCAGACCCGGGGTCTTTTATCAGTTAGGGCGTAATTCATTTGGGGTTAAGACCAAAAGAAGTGCTTTGCTGGCTTATACCCAAATTCAGCTGGTTTGCATTAGCAGCAAAACAAACAAATGAATCCTATAACACAGCCAAGAAATTAGGTGGCAGACCCAAAGCCACTACAATTTACCTGTGGCTCACCTTGGCTCAGTTTTATCCGAACACTGCAAAACTGCACCTCTTTTTCCATGGCCCACCCAATAACTATGCTTTGATTAAAAAAATCCAGACAACAATATCATTGCAAAAAGTTGACAATTTCATGTCTCAAACACATGTTAGTATACGGAATTCCAGCTGGGAGATTTATCATGTCCTTTGTAACACAGAAATTATACAAAATTGTCAGAATTTCCCTTGGCTAGTCGGTCTGAAATTAAAAGAGTCTGGCCCAGAAATATTTGGAAAAACTCATGATTGCACATTGCACACAACAAGGGCCGATATTTCGCGTTTTCCCCGCAACGTGGCGCGACGTTGCGGGTGCAGGTTAGCCATCTGGAAACGGCCAAGGAGGCACATAAAAGGCTATGAGCAGGCTTGCTAACAGGCCTAGAGAAACGTGTCTGCCCCCTTTTGTAGATGTGTTGAAATGGACCACTGAAGATCTTCATGGCATGGAGGTAAGTGACAATCCCTTGAGCTTCTGTTAAAGAAAGTAGTAAAGAGTCCAGTAGCACCTTTAAGACTAACCAACTTTATTGTAGCATAAGCTTTCAAGAACCACAGCTCTGTCAAATGCATGCATCTGACAAAGAGAGCTGTGGTTCTCGAAAGCTTGTGCTACAATAAAATTGGTTAGTCTTAAAGGTGCTACTGGACTCTTTACTATTTTGCAACTACAGACTAACACAGCTAACTCCTCTGGATCTATGTTAAAGAAAGGACATCCCACCCACTCCCCAGGAGCTGAGCGTTTTCTGAAAAACATCACCATGAGTAGAAACTTAATAATAATAACATTCAATTTATATACTGCCCTTTAGGACAACTGAATGCCTACTCAGAGCAGTTTACAAAGTGTGTTATTATTACCCTCATGACAACCAGCCTGTGAGGTGGGTGGGGCTGAGAGAGCTCTGAGAGAGCTGTGACTCGCCCAAGGTCACCCAGCTGGCTTCAAGTGGAGGAGTGGGGAATCGAACCTGGCTCTCCAGATTAGAGTCCTGCTGCTCTTAACCATTACACCAAACTGCCTCTCGTAGAGGCCTGAAGTTGCCTTCTGGCACTCGTATCAGAGCTTTGCTGCCTCTGACTATGGAAAAGAGTCCAGTAGCACTTTTAAGACTAACCGACTTTACTGTAGCATAAGTTTCCAAGAACTACAGTTCTCTTTGTCATGCATCTGACAAAGAGAGGTGTGGTTCTCGAAAGCTTCTGCTACAGTAAAGTTGGTTAGTCTTAAAGGTCCTACCGGACTCTTTTCTATTTTGCTACTACAGACTAACACGGCTAACTCCTCTGGATCTCTGACTATGGAGTTCGCTGTAGTCATCATGGCTAGTAGCCACTGATGGAACGCTCCTCCACAAACCTATCAAACTCCTTGTATTCTATCCACCCAATTCCTCCACCTCCTTCTTGCCTCCAGCGACCTACAACCAAAGCATGTCCTCATCAGCTCCCAAATTTGCAAGCCCTGCTGTCCCACTGCTGCTTCTTCCATTCCCGCGACACTCCTGAGTCTCATGAGAACTTATGAAACACAAGTATATATGCAGAGAGACAGCATTGTATAGTGGTTAGAGTTTCAGAATAGGTTTGAGAGACTGGGGTTCAAATCCTTCCTCTGCCATGAAGGCCTGATGGGTGGCCTTGGGACAGCCACATGCTCTCGGTCTAACCGCAAGGTTGTTGTGAGGATCAAATGGAGATACTTCAATCTGGCCTGGTGCGAAACACAGGAGTGCTTGCAGGGCTTGTGCAGTGATATCACTTCAGAATCAGTGAAGTAAGCGCCGGCAACCCTAGAGTAGAAACTCTCCTTCAGTGGGTAATTCAACCATTTGTAGAGTCAGGGAATCCAGGTTTTAATAAAAAGCTTCAAAAACTGTGTGTAAGGGAAGGGCAGAAGCAGCGGGCAGGCAGAAGGCAGGCCTACACGCAACACTTGCTCCCAAGATCTATTGATTGTACGTCCAGAAGCCTATTTTGGAAGAATTAAAACGTCACAAACAAAAAGTGGCTGGAGTGTTAGAGGGTTACGCACATCTCCCATTGTCTGAAATATGCAACTGTTCTACGGACACTCAGTCACTGCCTAAACTCTAATGAACCTTTTATTGCTAAATGGATCTGTTCCCCCAAATGAGAATGCAAGCTTTCAGATTTCACAGAGCGCCTCAACAGTCACCAAATGCCATTCCTTTAACCAAACACTCAAGAGAGCAATTAGCGGTGCCTGTAGCAGCGCCCGAGGGAAGGCGCAACAGCTTCCGAGTGTTTGTAAGCGAAGCAAACAAGCACAGTTTGTCAGAATGAATAGAAATGTGGTCCCATTTGGCCCTAAAAACATCTTGCCTCATTAAGTAATTAGTTTAGAACATCTTTCAAATGGATTATTAACTTAAACTGCAGGGCTGAGCTCCAGAACTAGATTTTCTGTACCAGCATTTAGCCACAAGAGTCACCAGCAAAAATAAAGACTAGCCCATCTGGGCATGCGTAGAGAGCTTTTCATTCTCCACTGGAAAAAATACAACCAATGTTTAGACATCTGGCCTCAGCATCTGCTTTCAATGCCAACACTCAAGCTACAAATATAAGGAAGAGCCTCTGAGGGCATACAGAGTCCCCCCTCTAGCTGAGATTAGGGGAAATGCTGCCAGGTGATTGGGCACACACACACATGAACCTTGGCACTGTGTGCTCTCCTTTCTTTAAGGAACTGGTGGGAGAAAGTGCCATGAAGTCACAGCTGACTTATGGCGACCCCTGCTGGAGTTTTCAAGGCAAGAGACTAACAGAAGTGGTTTGCCACTGCCTGCCTCTGCAGCCCTGGTCTTCTTTGGAGGTCTCCCATCCATTTACTAACCCAAGCCGACTCTGCTTAGCTTCGGAGATCTGATGAGATTGGGCTTGCATGGACTATCCAGGCCAGGGCTCTTTAAGAAATTAGATCCCTGCTAAGTCAAAAGGAAGACAAATATTTCCTTCTTTCCAGCACACAAATTATATACAATGGGAAGAGCAAACAGCCTGGTTTCTGGCTGGTCCTTTATGCTCCCATAGATCCTCTGCAGGCGGGAGAACTCAGAAGTTCCAGATGGTAAAAGTTCCCTTCTTCTACCAGCGTGCAGAAATGACAAAAACAGAAAACCGAGTGATTCATTGCCTGCATTCCCCCAGCGACGTATTCCACCCCTTGCGTTTACATTCCTACAGAGATGCATCATGTTCTCCTGGGAGACTGTTTTTCAGCACAAGATATCACACTACCAGGCAGCCCTTCTGCCCTCAAAAATATGCTGCTGGTTACTCAAGAGCGCTTTATAGTGCCGTACATCTCTCCGAGACAGATCTGGATGTAAACGTGCAATCCAGCCACTGCCTCTAGGACCACTACGTTCTATGGCCGGAGACCCGCTGTGCCACGCCACACAACCCCCCCTGCTCCGTGGCCAATTTATTTCACTGGGGAGCTCTCACCCCTGAAAATGCGGGCAATGGAACGGTTACGATTGGGGCTTTTACAAAACACTTCCATGTACAAGCACAGCCACCAACTTATGCCAGTATATCAAAATGGACTATAGATCAAGATGGGTAGCCGTGTTAGTCTGTCTGTAGCAGTAGAAAAAAACAAGAGTCCAGTGGCACCTATAAGACTAACACAATTTGTGGTAGGGTATGAGTTTTTGTGCGCTATAGCTCTCTTCTTCAGATATGGTATCTGAAGAAGTGAGCTGTGGCTCACGAAAGCTCCTACCCTACCACAAATGTTGTTAAGTCTTATAGGTGCTACTGGACTCTTGTTTTTTTCTACAAAATGGACTATGTCCATCCTTAAAAAAATTATTAAAACAAAATTGTATTATAGTTAACTTGTATTTGATAGGTGTCCTAGGACTGTGGTCCTTGGTTGTGGTTTTCTGTTGGGGACCTCCCCTCTTTGTGGTTTGTAGTCTTATACGTGCTACTGGACTCTTGTTCTACAAAATGGACTATGTCCATCCTTACAATCAGGATAAGGTTAGAGAAAGAACCTCTGTTTTATAAAGATGTGTTGCAGTGTTCTGATGGTTCCCTTTGGGTGCCCAGCGCCGGGTTGGGAAATTCCTGGAGATTTGGGAGGGGGGGGATCCCAGGGAGGGTGGGATTTGGGGAGGGGAGGTAGCCCAGTGGGCTATAATGCCATAGACTCCACCTTCCAAGGCATACATTTTCTCCAGGGGAACTAATCTCTGTCACCTGGAGATCAGTTGCAATTTCAGGAGCTCTCCAGCCACCATCTGGAGGTTGCCATTCCTAGCTCCCTTCCAGTGAAGTACGGACCACAAGTATCATAGACAGGTACACTGAAACAGGCTCCTTTCGATTGCAATGCTTTGCTTATCCCCATTTAAGAGAAAATGAAGAGTGTATTGTCGGGCATTACTAGTTTGGGGATTAAACCTGACCCCATCTCTGGTGACCCCGACGTCCTGGCAAAAGGACAGGCTTTGTCCTTATCACCTACATCACAAACTGTTTACTCGTCCCATTTAATGGTACATTGCCTCTGTATATGGAGGTTCCATACAACCGCAGACTGAGCTCAGTTTCCTGGTAGCATTAGAGTATGGCGAAAAAAATATATGCAGAATCTAGGACTTGGAATTTGCAACTACAAAGATCAAAAGCAGCCACCATGACAATCTCAGAGGATGTGCAAAATTGAAGCGTGCAGGCTTTTGCATTTTTCAGAACTGTTCATCGGTCTGGATAGTAAAAAAAACAACAACACAAAAAAGAAGGGAAGGGGGGAGAAGTTCCAGGCCACAATCTTAAGGACCAAATTTGATTTGGTGCAGTGAGAACACCAGTGTACTGTAGTTGTCAGACTAGGATCTGAGCCACCCAGGCTCAAATTCCCACTCTGTCATGGAAGCATGTCCGGTGACCTCAGGCCAGTCGCACGCGCTCAGCCTAGCCTACCTCACAGGGTTGGTGCGAGGACAGAACAGAGGAGAAGAGAATGCTGTCAGCCACAGTGGGTTCCCCATAGGGAGAAAGGTGGGGTATAAACAGAGTAAAATAAATAAATTAGTAGTCAGTTCGGAAGAACGAATCCTGACTTTGTGTACTTCACAAGATATGAAGCCTGATGGCCCTGAACCTTATACTTCTCAGGCTTACCCACTTCAAAGAGAAAACAAAATTAAATAAATAGCCAATTGGAGAAGTGGATGGTTGCAAGCACAAAAGAGCTGCAAAGGACAGCAATTGCCTATAATATGCTGTTCAAGTCAGGAGTCTAATGGAAAAGATTGGATTCAGCAAGACACACAGAGAAGAGGAAGGCTCGATTCACACATGCCTAGGCATCAGCTGAAATCCCTGCCCTTGACTAACGGCAGCTGAATGTGGGAACTGCCTCCACTGAAAAGCACTGCATTAGAGGTTGGGTTGCCAGCCTCCAGGTAGTACAATATTAAACTATAAACAACAATTACTGTTTAATATTATGCAAAGTGCCAAGTGCAAAAACGTACAATAAATACTTAAGTGAATGAATAAATACATGCAATAAATACTATATCCAAAGTCTGTCAGTCCAATATTCAAAATTCAATATGCTTCAGTACGCAGTCCAGTATACAGGGAGCGGAGTACTAGGAGGTGCGTCTGGAGGTAGATGTGATGGTAAGTGATCTATAGTCGAAGGTGGGAATAAAGATGCCAAGGGGCGTATTGCCGACGGGCTTGTGCTTGCAATTCCCAATTCCCGTTTTGTAATATTACTTCCTCTTGGGCGATAATCACCAACGCTCCTGCTCCCATAGTACTCGAATGGACAGTATGGATAACAGTATGTTAATTGTTGTTTATAGTTTAATATTGTATTTCCCGGTTGTGTGTTAGCTAGTGTTGTCTATAGCACTGGTGGAACTCCCTTTGCTGCTCAGCCTCCAGGTAGTGGCTGGAGATCTCCTGGAATTACAACTGGTCTCCAGGCCGCAGAGATCAGTTCACCTGGAGAAAATGGCTACTTTGGGGGGGGGGGTGGACTCTATGGAATTATGTCATGCCCAGGTCCTTTCCCTCCCCAAACTCCCTTTTTTCCAGGTTTCACCCCCCAGATCTCCAGGAATCTCCCAACTTGGAGCTGGCAGCCCTAATTAGAGGTGAAGAAAAAAAATTCCTGTCCTGGATCCTCAGATAGCTTTTTAGAAGGATTAGCCACATTCCTGGAAGAGATTGCTTTGGATGCCTATTGGCTACGATGAACAGAACATTCATGTCCAGAGACGGTTCTCCTAGGAATAGTCGTTGCTGCTGTCCTCTTGCGCTGCCCAAGAACTTCTTGGACGCATGTCGTGGCCCGTAGCTGGAAACAGAACGATGGACTATATTCCCTTGACCAGATCCAGCAGTTGTGTTCAAATTGCCCGTTTCAATGTGCAAGTCTTCATCAATATTGCAGTATTCAAGCATGTATACTTGGCACAGAATACTGGATCAAACAAAAAGGTGGCAGAGTACCAAAACATCTATTTCAGGACAGGTGATCACTCCTGAATAATTGGCTATTTTCTCCCTCTCTTTGTAAGCTGTATGTTCAGGGATGCAGTGGGTTAAACAACAAAAAAAGAGCCAGGACTACACTCTTACCATACACTGACCAGAGAGTAAATCCCATTCAGATTAGTGGTGCGTACTTCTGAGCCAACCAGATCACACTGTACAAATATTTTACATTACTTTTTATATTCCTCTTTGTACCCATTTTACAGAAGAGGTTGAGTTACTGAGACACGCATATGCCCACAGCACAGGCAGGATTTGAACTTGTATCTCTCAGATATATCCATTCCAATGTTCTACCTCATTACACAGAAAAAGTCTGATGAAGCAGACAATATGTTAAAAGCAGCAAGAGCTTCCTGAAATTCTAAAGTTTACCTGGGGGCAGGGGGGGAGTGAAGAGCCAAACTAAACCTCAGCATTTGGTTACCTCTGGCACTTAGTTGTTCCACTCTGTATCCCTGCTGTCTACCAACTAGTATATTCTCCAGGGTAAATCTATTGCATAGCCCAACAATTAGAATAAAACTCCAAAGTAAGGGAAAGGGTAGCCTATATTCCAAAGATAATATCAAAATAATATAGATTAAATAATAATAATAACATTAATAACAGCAACATTCAATTTACATACCACACTTCAAGACAACTTAATGCCACACTCAGAGCAGTTTACAGATTATTATTATTATAGGAAGTAACAGCATTCTATCAGTTGAAAGGTTTTCTTGCAGAGGACCCATTTAAGTGAATAGGAGTGACAGAATCTTAGAATCCTAGAGTTGGAGGGGGTCTTACAGACCACCGAATCCATCTAGTCCAACCTTCTGTCCGATGTAGGAACAGCCTAAAGCAATGTGGGGGAACCCACCGCATCCCTAGGCAGCCGATGGCGGGGCAACGGCTGCTTTCCCTCTTCAAACGTATCATTCAAAAGCATCAGGCACAATTTGACCCAAGTTAGCATCTTCTAGGAGGTAACTAGACACATATGCAGGGGGCCTGGCTTCATTCTGCAGCCACAGCGCTGGGATATTTAATCCTCCCTTCTCCACACACCATATCCCTTATGCAAATCCCCCATCATCAAGCTACGTAACCACATGGCAGTAACTAAACACATAACCATTACAGGACCTGTATCTCCAATGGGAGAAAGAGTTCTCCAAGAAGTAACTGGTTTTAGAAAGACAGTAAGAAGGAGAAGGTTAAAGACTTCTCTCTAATGTCACAGCCTCTGTCCGAGTCAGCCTCCTCTACTATTCTCTCTCAACATCCCAAAGACAGGAGAGATTTTCTTTCTGGATCTCTTACAGCACACCTGGTAGGATCAACTCCAGCCACTTTCAACGGGAAAGAACACTTGAATTCTCCCACTGAAATCCAAAGGGCTTGGGGGAAACCCATTGAAAAGTTCTGTCTCGAAAGCAAATCAAACACCCAAGAACGTGGTGGCAGAATACTTCTTCCTACACCCTCAGGAGGAAAGTTTCAGGTGTGTGGCCACGTTGGTCTGTAGATTCTCGTCCAATACCACCCTAAAGACCAAGTAGATTTCCAGGGGATGAGCTTTCGAGAGTCGCAGCTCCCTTAATTTTCTTCCTCATTAGGAAAATTCTCTTCCAGGGTACCAGATCCAAATGGCAAGAGTTAACTTGCGTTAAACCCTTGACCCAAAGCAGAGTTCAACAGGCTCTAGGTACATCTTCTCGAGACTGGTCTGATTGCACTATGAAGATTCAACCCTGGAACATTTGCCCCAAGAAATCATGGAGAACAAACAGCCCTCCCAAGTCCCCAGTTCGAATCCAACCTCTGCCGCAAGCTTATTTGGCAGCCTTAGGCAAGTCACTCACACTCAGCCCTTGGCAATACCGGGAAAATAAATTCAGCCCACCTTCTAGGACTGTCATCAAGACAGCATCAAGAACTAAGTATTATTACTCTAAATAAAATTCCTGTGAGCAAAGACAGAGTGCATTTCCCTCCCCACCAGAGAGAAAAGACAAAGAGTGCCCATCTATTTAGACTTTTAGGGAATTCAGGTCTGTTTTGTTTCAGGTGGGTAGCTGTGTTGTTCTGCAGTCCAAGCGCAAGATCTGAGTCCCGTAGGGCTTTGAAGACCAACTAGATTCCCTGGATATGAGCTTTGGCAAGTCAGAGCTCCCTCCAAGAGCTTTCTCTCTGTTGTTTAACACATCACTCTTAGAATTACCATCTTCTGGGTATGGAGTAAGGATCACTGTGTGTGTATGTAGTGGGGACGTAGTTGTGAATCTCCTGCATTGTGCAGGGGGTTGGACTAGATGACCCTAGAGGTCCTTTCCAACCCTATGTTTCTACGCATTGCTTGTGCTCCGTTTCAGCATTTCTTCGACTCTTTATTGGTTTCTCGCTAGTTCTAAATTTCTGCAAAACTGCATTGGCAGACCCGATTGCACCACTTCTAAACTGCCTGCGCTGACCCGCGCTGTGTCAACCGTCTTGAGTCTCCGTGAGAAAGGCAGACCATAAATAACATAAATAAAAATATCCTGGCAACCGAGTTGGTCTTTAAAGCAACACTGGCCCCAGAGCTATTTAGACCCTGCTAAAAACTGATCATGCACATTAAAAAAAAATAGACGGGAGAATCACTCCCTTCTAGGGTTGCCAGCTCCAAGTTGAGAAATTCCTGGAGATCTAGGGGGTGAAACCTGGAGAAAGAGGGGTTTGGGGAGGGAAAGGACCTTGGCATGGCATAATCCCATGGAGTCCAGCTCCCCCCCCCCCGTAGCCATTTTCTCCAGGTGAACTGATCTCTGTGCCCTGGAGACCAGTTGTAATTCCGGGGGATCTCCAGCCACTACCTGGAGACTGGCAACCATACTCCCTCCCGAGCCTCCTCTTGCAAAACCTGGCGCTTGGCAGCCCGTGCCAAGCGCTCAGCGCCTCTCCCGAAGCGAAGCCGCCTCGACCCCGAGCCAGCCAGCCCGGGAGCTTCCAAGCCGGGAGCGCAAAGCGTGCCCATCTGCGCCTCTCCAACCCGCCCGCAGCGAGACTCACCTCGGAGACCAGGTAGCCGGAGAGCGAGACCCAGAACCAGAGGCTGCCCGGGCGCCCCATGGCTCCTGCACAGGCGAGCCAGCCCAGCAGCCCCCTTCGCAGCCCTGCCCGGCTCAACTTCTCGCCCGGGAGAGGAACTCGCGCATCTCGCAGCTGGAGGAGGAGGAGGAAAAGCGCCGGAGCGGCTGCGGGACCAGCGGAGAGGCAAGCAGCGCTCCAACGCGCGTCTCCGACGGGTTTCCCTCGCCTTGGCCCCGCCCCTGAGGGCGGTCCCGGCAAGGGGGCGGGGCTCTCCTGCTGGCCAATGCGGGGAGGCGAGGCAAGGCGGGGTTCAGGTAGGGTGTCTGGGATGGAGAGGGTGGGGAGGGACTGCCAATTCTGGAAGGGGGGAAAGGAATGAAGTTAGATGAGATGGAATATAACAAAATGAAACGAAGACTGGTAGGGCTGTCCTAGGCTTGCCAACCTCCTAGGCGGGGGGGGGGGGGGGAAGGGGGGCAAAGAATAGAGAAAAACACCATGTACAATCAAATAACTATATCATTATACAGAGCAAGCCTGGTAAGTCTGTCTTTAGCAGTGGAAAAGAGCAAGAGTCCAGTAGCACCTATAAGACTAACAAAATTTGTGGTGGGGTATGAGCTTTCATGAGTCACAGCTCACTTCTTTAGACACCTGAAGTTACACTTGGGATTAGGTAGAAGGGCTTCAAGGACAGCTGGCACTGCCACCGGTGCCAGCTGGTGCGTCCGATGAAGAGAGCTGTGGTTCTCAAAAGCTTATGCTGCAGTAAAGTTGGTTAGTCTTAAAGGTGCTACTGGACTCGTTTCTATACTGCCGCCAGTGAGATGTAAACCCCGTGCATCTTGAATTTTGGAAATTAATCTTTGACACTCTGCACATGTTCAGATGTCGACTCTCCCTTACTACATCTCTAATGCTAGCCCTAGGAGAGTTATCTGAAGAAGTGAGCTGTGACTCACGAAAGGTCCTACCCTACCACAAATTTTGTTAGTCTTATAGGTGCTACTGGACTCTTGCTCTTTTCCACTATATCATTATGGAAACTTCTATAGAAAATGGTCCATACCTATTGTTAATCTATTATATTATTGTTATCTGTTATAACATGTCCGGAAATAAAAAGATCCAGAGGAGTTAGCCGTGTTAGTCTGTAGTAGCAAAATCAAAAAGAGTCCAGTAGCACCTTTAAGACTAACCAATTTTATTATAGCATAAGCTTTCGAGAATCAAGTTCTCTTCGTCAGATGCCTGATCAAAACACCAAACAACAATTTCCTCCCACAATGTTAACAAACAATTAGAACAATCAGTCATATACTGGGAGCGGCTGGAGATCACCCAGAACGACAACTGATCTCCAGGCCAGACCACAGAGATCAGTTCGCCTAGAGGAAAGAGCACCCTCAGAGGGTGGACTCCATGAAACTATACAGTGCTGTGGCCCCTCTCCTTAGCAAGCTCCACCCTCCTCCAGGCTCCACCCCCCAAATCTCCAGGAATTTCCCAGCCTGGAGCTGGCAACCTTATTTACTGGCACAGCCCTCTACATACGACCAACCAAATTGCAACTTCTGGCCACTCCAGAAAGGAGTTTTCGAGGAGCAGAGGTGGTGGCTTGCCGCAGCCTTCCTGGGCAGAATCTTTCTTTATGGTCCACAGTTCAGAGAACCGATACGGTTGGGCTCTACCATGCCCCCTTTAGCTCCCTTGACACCATTACTTTTTTATTAGCAGTATGAGGACGGTTGTTACTGTTACAATAAAAGGAGTTCTGCTTGAAAATGGCACAGCAGTTGAACAAGGCACATTTCAAACAGACAAAAAGGTCTCGCCTGTCTGCAGCTTGCGTTCTAAGACACAGCCCCCTCCTTCACAACAGGCAGGAACTAAACTCAAAAGACTTTCTCCCATTCTAGCAGCTCTGTGGCAAAGAAAAGGGCCAAACTGGATTTCTGTTTTGCCATGCAAGGGGCAAAGTACCTGGGCTCAGACAGGGCAGAAGTGCAAAACACCATCATTGCCGAGCCTTCGACCGGTCTCCCTCTATGAGGGGTTATGGAGAGTCCACTGCTGGCTGCCCCGAAAAGGGGTACAGTAATCTATCTCTCCGCTACTACCTCCCCTTTTTGTATGCTGACGGGCAGGAGTGCAGGACTGCCCGTCTTGGAATGGTTTTATTGATTGCTGTTTTTATGCTGTGCTTATTGTTTTTATGTTGTATTTTAAGCAATGTTGTACCTCGCCCTGAGCCTGCTTGCAGGGAGGGCGGGTTAAAAATATCATTAATAAATAAATAATAAAGGGATATAGGAGGTGGACAGGAGGGCATTACTATATTTGGACATCTTCTCTCCTGGGGCTAGCACTAGAGATGAAGTTGTAGTAAAGGAGGGTGGACATCTGAACATGTGCAGAGTGTCAGAGATTAATTTCCAAAATTCAAGATGCAGGGGGTTTAAATCTCATGGGTGGCAAAGGCAGCTGTCCGTGAAGACCTTTTACCTAATCCCAGGTGCATGCTTGTTTTCACTCAGCTGAATGCACTTTGCACATGCTTTAAGACACCAGTATTAAAATCACATATAATCAACCACAACTGAAGCAGGTCTAACAAGTCCAGACACTGTAATACCAAGGACTAAGGAGAAGGGGTAAAGGTAAAGGTAATCCCCTGTGCAAGCACCGAGTCATTACTGACCCATGTTTTCTTGGCAGACTTTTTACGAGGTGGTTTGCCATTGCCTTCCCCAGTCATCTACACTTTACCCCCAGGAAACTGGGTAGTCATTTTACCGACCTTGGATGGATGGAAGGCTGAGTCAACCTTGAGCTGGCTACCTGAACCCGGCTTCCGCCAGGATCGAACTCAGGTCGTGAGCAGAGCTTGGTACTGCAGTACTGAGGCTTACCACTCTGTGCCACGGGGCCCTTAAGGAGAAGGGGAGGGAGACTTAATTTGAATGATGCAAGAAATAATAAAAAAACATGTCTCTGTGTCAGTTATAGGTTATATGCATGCAGCTTATGGTTGTATACCCTAAGCGCTGATGTACAGATAATGTACGGCCATGGGATAAGAGACTCTGAAATGATACTGGCAGTCTGGGCAGCCCAGGTTCAGTTCTCCACTCTGCCATGGAAGTTCACTGGGTGACCTCGGGCCATCACTCTCTCTTAGTCTAAACAACCCCACAGGGTTGTTGTGGAGATAAAATGGAGGGCAGGCGAACAATGTAAGCCACCTTGAGTCCCCATTGGAGAGGAAGGTGTGGGGGGGGGTCAATGAAATAGCAGAGAGAGGGAATGGGAGTGGGTGAGAAGAGAGAAGGAAGAAAGGAAGAAAGGAAGAAAGAAAGAAAGCAAGCAGGACATGGAGCAGGGGTCACTGGGTGTGTGTGGGAGAAGGGGAGGTAGTTGTGAATTTCCTGCATTGTGCAGGGGGTTGGACTAGATGCCCCTGGAGGTCCCTTCCAGCCCTATGATTCTATGCAAGCAAGCAAGCCAGGGACTGTCAAGCTCAAGTCACGGGTGCCTTGCTAAGCACTTTCCATCATCCCTCAGGATTCCTCCCTCACTTCAATGTGCACAACTGCAGTTCCCAAGGTAAGGCGTTTTTATTTATTTCCATCAGTTATAGGTTGCCTTTCTCACTGAGAGTCAAGACAGAATACACAGTAAAAATCAGTGCAACCAATAGGGTGAGACATCTAATAAGCAAAATCAAAAAGAGTCCAGTAGCACCTTAAGACTAACCAACTTTATTGTAGCATCTAATAAGCAAGACAACAAGACTCAAATAGCAGAAATCTGAACCAAAGGATAAAGTATTTGTGGGAAATTTGCAGAGTTAATGCAGAGATGGCGCATTGGAATTAATGTGAACAGACATGCACTCCTGTGTAGTTCTGTAAGAATACTATACTAAAGGATAAAAATAGGGTTACATTTGGAGAAAAAATGATAAATTGCTAAACTGACTACATCTTGCTAGAAAGTGAGTGAGAGAGACTAGCGAGAAAACAAGTGAGGCAAAGAGCAATAAAACTTCAGTATACAGCATCACTTAATTGCCGCCCCCCCCCCCAATAAACAGGTTGCCCAATAGAAAATCCTAATTCTACTTCATTATGCTTAGAGACTCCCCTTTCGATGGCGGGACTCCAAATTCAAGGCCTAAGTGGTTACATGCTAATAAGTTTACTAATTAAGTAACACAGTTTAATTCTTTCATTACTAAAATGGAAACACTTGTTAAAATCCCAACAGTATTTGACGTCACGTGTTATGCAATGCAGAAAATGGTATTGCGTAAGTTAAAAAAGCCCTGAAGTGATAGCAAGGTAATATATCCAGGCAATACATACTATATACACAGTGGCCTGCTCATATTCCCATCTGAACAGGACCTTGTACAGGTGCCAACCTGAAAATGGGCTACATCAACAACTGCCCAGACATGTGACAACTGACAGCAACGCTGATTCTGTGAACCGAAGCAAAGGGAGTGAAGGGTTCCGTCAGTGCTTCGTTCTCGTGACCCTTTCTTACATGCCCAGAGTAATGCTGATCGCCACTTTGGGAAGCAATTTTCTCTAGGCCAGTTTGGTTAGGGATCCTGGAGGTGTTTCGCCATCTTCTGGGCATGGACCAGGGGTCATTTTGTGTGTGTGTGTGTGTGTGTGTGTGTGTGTATAGGAGGCAGTTGTGAATTTCCTGCATTGTGCAGGGGGTTGGACTAGATGGCCCTGGGGATCCCTTCCCATTCTATGATTCTATGTACATTCTCTGTAGTAGCCCGCACCCTATGAAATGGTCCACCTCAGGACGTCAGGAAAGCTCCCACACTTTTGGTTTACCCCAGACTATGCAAAACAGAACTGTTCAGGGGGAGCTTTATATAAGGAAGTACGGATGCATTATAATAGAATAATTCAGGAAGATACTTCAGTGTAGGAAAGAGGACTGTGGACAATGCTATTAATATGCATGATCTGTTGCTGTATGTTTTTACCTTGCTCTCACTGCATTACATTTTTACTTATATAATACCATTTCTTGCAGTGTTTAGCATCTCATGTTTAATACTTATGCCTTGTTTCAAATTTCTGCAATCACAGTCCTATGATGTTTTTGTGTCTCCTCATTTTATTGATTGTATTCGCTTGTGTTATGTAATCTGCCTTGAGTCTCAGAGCAGAACTACAAGTGACAAAAGGCACAGGTTGGACACTTGTCAGCTTCCCTCAAGTGTTGATGGGAAATGGAGGCAGCTTGGCGGAATGTTGGACAAGTGACCGTTGAAAAGTCCATTGGACAGCAGTCGGGGAGCCAAGCTGCAAGACCAGGATGCCTACATTTCCCATCAAAACTTGAGGGAAGCTGACAAGTGTCCAACCTGTGCCTTTTTTATCACTTGTAGTTCCGCTCTCAGTGGAAAAAGGAAACTAAATGCCCTGTCCTGGATAGCCCAGGTGAGCCTGCTCTTGTCAGATCTCAGAAGCTAAGCAGGGTCGGCCCTGGTTAGTAATTGAATGGGAGACCTCCAAAAAAGACCAGGGTTGCAGAGGCAGACAATGGCAAACCTCTCCTGTGAGAGCCAGGCTACAAGTGACGCCTTACACAGGTTGGACACTAGTCGGCTTCCCTCAAGTTCTGATGGGAAATGTAGGCGCCCTGGTTTTACAGCTTGGCTCTCCATTACAGCTGCAAGACCAGGATGCCTACATTTCCCATCATAACTTGAGGGAAGCTGACAAGTGTCCAACCTCTGTCAGGCGTCACTTGAAAACCCTACCAAGGGGTTGCCGTATGACTTGACGGCACTTTCCACCACCACACACAACATAAGTAAATACAATAAATATAAAAGTGCAGTTGCCTCTTTATATGCGAACAGAACACCTGCACAAGTAATTAGACAGAAGACAGGGGTCCTAGCCCCGTTGGCCTAGGTTGAACGGGTGGTCCGTGCTGTCCTGCCTTGAGATTTGGGTATTTTTGCAGTAAATACGTGTGACTTGGAATGCACAGTGAGATTTCCATTCCGTTTTGTGCTCCAGGGGAGGCATGTCGTAGCTGGAGAATGAGGGCTTATCTGTGATTAGATTTGCCTGGTTTTTTAAAAGGCTAAAAATAGATGCCTGGGTTCGGATGGCTGTGGTGCCACTCTGAGAGGGGGTTTAAACCTCTCCTCAACCCTTTTTTTAAAAATGGTGCCTCTTTAAACGGCTCCGTTACCTGCAGCCGGAAACACAGAGACACCATACAGATGCCTGCATGCTTTCTTCTGTGGAGGCAAAGAAATGTGTGGAAGGGGGGGCAGTATGGGGGTGGGTGGGAGTGGTACCCTCCTTCTGCCAGCCTCACAGAAGGTATCCTGCACTGCTTTTATCTTTAAAAAAAAAAACCAGGAGATCGTAAACAAGGTTGCCAACTCTGTGTTGAAAAATTCCTGGAGATTTGGGGATGGAGGCTAGGGAGGGGAGGGTTTGGGGAGGGGAGGGACTTCAGTGGGAATTGATGCCATGGGATCCAGCCTCCAACACACACACACACACACACACACACACACACACACACACACACACACACACAGAGAGAGAGAGAGAGAGAGAGAGAGAGAGAGAGAGAGAGAGAGAGAGAGAGACTTCTTCAGTACCATCTTGCTACTCTTGCGTTTTTTGAGGATGTTCTCATCTCTCCTCCCACTTTCAACTTCTCGGCAAAATCTGTCTGCTTTTTTGAATTCTAGCAGCTGCGCTGTTAGCCTGTCTCGAGGCTTGTTTCTCTGCTGCCCACCCTCTTCCAACCCCAAAGGAACAAGAAATGGGGCAGGCAGAGAGATGGAGGGGCACACAGATATTCGAACGCTATGGGGACTGCAGCTGCTAAATTAGGAGTGGGGGAGAGATGCCTGGAAAAGGGGAAAAAGCTCTCCCTGGGAGGTGTTTGAAATGTGGCCAAGATCCAGGGAAGAAGGGAAGTGGAAGGGGGAGCTGGGAGGAATAATAACAGAGGGGCAGGGCTTGTGCCTGACTTTTTGTTTCCATTTCAGCGCATGTGTATCATTAAGCTGGCACATGCCCATTATTTTTGTAAACAGTCGCTTGGGCAGCCCATTTATCAGCCCTGGTAGTTACGCCTCCCAACTTCTAACCCCTCAACAGTCATATATGTTTCCACATCTTTCCTTTTAACAGGCACCTAAATTCCTCCAAGTGCCATTTCCGACCCTATTCCAATCTCCGGCGGATCCTCAGGAATCGAGGATTCCCAGAAGGACTGGAGTCCCTGGTGTGTATATCCTTCCTTGCCAAGGCCTGCCTGCCCCCCTCTCCTCTTTACAAACATTCTTGGAGAAACTCCTTGACCGTCTCCTCTCCACAGATAATGCAACATCAGAGAATAATCTCTTGTTCATTGTGCCTTTGCTACTAGGACCGTAAAAAGAAAAGGGAAATAATATCAAGGCCACTGAGCATACGTGGTGCACACACATGGCCTGAAAGAGTTCCCGTTCTTCTCCCCTTCCAAAGTTGGAGTGGACCAGAAGGGATCCACCGAAGCAGCTTTAACTGGAGACATCTTTCCCCTCCCTGACTGACTACAAACCACTGCTTTGTAAAACATTCTTAGGAGAGAGCTCTCCCTTCCCAAGATCACGGGGTTTCCCAGACACTAAGAAAGGCACTCACCTTTGAAAGAATTTCCTTTTCATGTGCAAATGAGCATGACTGCCGAAAGCAAGTTGATTTTTCGATGATGATGACCAACACTGACCTCCACCTGCTTTGTTTCCTTCAATGCCTTCGTACACCTCTCCTTTCTTCATATATTTTATTTTTTACCTGCCTTTCCTGGCTAGGAAACACCTTTAGATGAAGGGTTTCCTGGAAAGGACCTGGTAAACAGATGTTATCACTCAGAACCTCCTGAGAACATCTAGACTGACCTTCTAGACTGCCCTTCTAGACTGATCTAGAAGATGTCCTCTAGAGTTGGGCATGAACCTGGAAAATAGTGATTTGTTGCGGTTCATGGTTCATCATGTTTCACGAACCACGAATCACAAACTAGCATACAATTGCCCAGTTCACGAACCGGTTCGTTCGGTTTGTGGTTCGTCACTTCCGAGGCAGCAGAAAGCCCAGACCCCCCTGTTGCCTAGGAAACTGATTGATCAGCGACAGGCTGTCTGCAGCCACGAACTGAACAATGAACCAAACCAACTGGCCCAAATATCAATGGCTCGTCGTGGTTCATCAAAAATGCACCCTGATGAACCGCCTGTTCGCAAACCAAAAAAAGGCCAGGTTCGTGACGAACTTTGGTTTGTATTTCAGCTCATGCCCATCTCGAGTGTCCTCCAACCACAGTACTAGACAAATAAAGAAATAATAGGGTGCAAACCTGGGAGAATACCAAGATGCTCAGCGGGCCATATTTGGTCCTAATTTTGCCATTACAACTACCTGTGAGGTAGAGGCATGATCTAACATTACCCAGCGAGTTTCAGGGCTCAGTGGAAATTTGCACCTGGGTCTCCAAAGCCATAGTCCGACATCCCAATCACTACATCACACTTTCTTTCCTGCTCACTACTTCTTTGAGCCCAGTGAGGGTTGTTCTGATGCACGGGCTGCTTTCGTACACATTGGATAATGCAATTTCAGTGAACTTTCACGATCATTTGCAACTTGATTTTCCTGTGTGAAATAGGAAGAGATAGAGTTAGGGTTGCCAGCCTCCAGGTAGTGGCTGGAGATTTACCGGAATTACAACTGATCTCCAGGCCACAGAGATCAGTTCACCTGGAGAAAATGGCTACTTTGGGGGTTGAACCCTATGGAATTATGCCATGCCAAGGTCCTTTCCCTCCCCAAACCCCACTTTCTCCAGGGCCGTTTCCAGACGGCTTACCTGCCTCCGGAACGTCGCGCCATGTTGCTGGGAAAACGCAAAATATTGCGTTTTCTCGCACGAGTTTTGCGCGACGTCGCGCGACATCGCGCAAAACTCACGCGAGAAAACACGATATTTCGCGTTTTCCCCGCAACATGGCACGACGTTCCGGAGGCAGGTACGCCGTCTGGAAACGGCCTAGGTTTCTCAAGGTTTCACCCCCTAGATCTCCAGGAATTTCTCAACTTGGAGCTGGCAACCCTAGATAGAGAGATAGGAAGATCCACTTGAGAATGATTTTGAAAATGATATATTGTCGAAGGCTTTCACAGCCGGGGAGAATGATGGTTGTTGTGGATTTTCCTTGGTAGTTTCAGGAACTACAGTGCCAAGACCGCGGCAATACAGCCCGGAAAATCCACAACCATTTCGAAAATGCATTATCCCACATGGGTGAAAGCAGCCATGGTGTGTGTGTAGTGGTGGTGGGGGGGTAATGTTGGCAGCTGACCTACATACTCAGTCCACTGCTATAGAAGTCCATTGTGCAGAACTGGGCAGACAACTGACTTCCTCCCCTGACTTTCTCTATCACAACTGCCTCGACTCTTCAGACAATTAATTAAAAGCCCCTTCTCTTGCAACTCGTACTTGTTTATCCCACACGTTGAGTTCTAATGCCACGAGCCCAGATAAAGGCAATCATTATCATTATGAATTTCCTCCCGTTCCTGGCAAGACATTGTAAAACACACACACACACACACACACACACACACACACACACACAAAATTGAAAATAAAATATTGCTATAACCGCACAGTGATTACTCGGCTCCTGGCACAAAACGGTGGTTGCATTCCTTAAGGCTTCAAAAATAGGCACTGGCTTCATCCCCAGTGAGCAGAAAGGATTTAATGCACCGTTATAACTTCCTCCCTCCTAACACCATTAGAGTTCATTGAAAAATTTATGGCATCGGACAGGGAATTTATCAGGCATCCCACTTTCTTCTTATGCATGTGGAAAACTGAAAAGGGCAAAACTTCTGGAGTTGCCATGGACGAGATGATGCTAGAGGTATTAATCGTGTCATCCATCTTGAGTCTCATCAAGAAGGGCAGATTATAAATGAAGTAACTAAATACATTCCAACGTACATAAAGAAAGACATGCTTTCCAGAGCTCTCTAGGTCTAAAGAAGTGCGCCAGTTTAGGTTCAGGATTCCTGCAACCCCCGATCAAACTGGTATGCAGCAATTTTAAGTCCGGCAAAAGAAAGCACTTCTTTGCACAACACACAATTCACCCGTGGAACTCACTGCCACAAGATGGAATGAGGACCATTGGTTTAGAAGGTTTCAAACGGGGATTGGACAAGTTCGTAGAAGAGGTCTATCAGGGGTCATTAGCAGTGACAGATAAATGGAACCCCCTTGCTCAAGTGCAGTGTACCTTTGAAGAGCAGTTGTTGCAACATGCAATTTTTGACTGAGGTGAGCTGAGCCCCAGATCTCTTTAGCAGGACACTGCACAACTAGATGAGCTTTGGAACAGATTTCCCACTTCCCAGTTCACAGTTCAGTTCAGTTCAGTTCGGTTAACCTTTATTGGCATCAGTTGGCACAATATTCACAATACAAGAAACACAGAAAAACAAAGTTACTTCTGGAACCGCTCCTGACGGAATTTTATAGCCATACAGAGAAACATTGCTACATTCTCGGTGGTTTTAGGCAGGATGTCATTCAGACAGTGAAAGACCTTTAGAGAATCCAGGAAGCCCCTCATATTAACTAATTCTGCTTCTAAATATTTAAGACGCAAGTCTGCATATAGTTGGCGATAAAGCAGGACATGCGAAACTGTGTCGATACTATCATGATCACAGTGACAAACTCTGTCTATGTATGGGATCTTGTTATGTCTGCCAAATAAGACTGAAGATGGCATCGCGTTGAATCTTGCAAGGGAGAAAGCTATGCAAAGCCTGTAAGGAAGAAAAATAAGAAGCCGTGCCACCCATCTTAAGGGGGATCTCAAAGCTTAGAGGGGAACAGGTTCTATTGGCTTGGCTAGATAACTCCTGATATTCGATATCCAGTATTCTACGTTTAATTACCCTGTATGCCTCTGGAAAGGAAAGTGGGTATAACGAATCAATGGATATGCCTATGGTAGTTATTTTCTTTTCAATACAGGCTAGCCAATTAGACATGTTGGACTCTGAGAGCATATGTTGTAAGAAGAATCTGTGGGATCCAGTCCAATACAACAACAACAACAACAACAACATTCGATTTATATACCGCTCTTCAGGACAACTTAATGCCCACTCAAAGCTGTTTACAAAGTGTGTTATTATTATCTCCACAACAACAAACACCCTGTGAGGTGGGTGGGGCTGAGAGAGCTTTGAGAGAGCTGTGACTGACCCAAGGTCAGCCAGCTGGCTTCAAGCGGAGGAGTGGGGAATCAAACTCGGCTCTCCAGATTCGAGTCCCACGCTCTTAACCACTACATCAAACAACAGAGAAGAAGAAGAAATATCAGTCGGGTGCCTCCCAAACTCTGGGTAAACAAAATTGTCTTTGTTGTTGAAAAATGGCTAGTGTAGGCTCCACCCATCCGATGACCAAAGGCACACTCAGAGAAGGGTATAAGCAGAAGACCTTAGCGTGCCGGCAAGGTCATGTGATATCTCCCGGCTCCCAAATCTGAAGCTTTTGCTGTCTCAGGACTGGAACAGGAAATGAGTTGTGATGATTTTGCAAAGGGGTTTTTGGGCTGATAAAATCACTTGAATATATATGCTGGTTGTAACGTAGAAAAAAATATATGTCTAATGTTTCATTTTGACCCAGTTCATCTTAACTACTGGATGAGAACTGGATGAGAACTGACCGGATCCTGGAATCATATTACATGCCTTCTGCAGTCCCTCCAATGGCTAACTATCAGTTCCCAGAGTTCAATTCAAGGTCGTGAGTGTCATATACAAAGTACTTCATGGCCTTGGACCCACATATTACAGTTGCCAGCCTCCAGGTGGGGCCCAGAGATGTCCCAGAATGATAACTGATCTCCTGAATACAGATATTATTGATATCATTATTACACCAGTTTGGTGTAGTGGTTAAGAGCAGCAGGACTCTAATCTGGAGAATCTGGGGAAAAGGGGGCGAATTTTAAGACCAGCAGAAGAAAGCACTTCTTTGCGCAACACAAAATTCACCCATGGAACTCACTGCCACAAGATGGAATGAGGGCCACTGGTTTAGAAGGTTTCAAACAGGGATTGGGCAAGTTTGAATGAGAGGTCTATCAAGGGTCATTAGAGAAACCCACAATGATCTACACTTGAGGCCAGCTCGGTGACCTTGGGTCAGTCACAGCTCTCTCAGAGCTCTCTCATCCCCACCCACCTCATAGGGTGATCGTCCTGAGGATAATAATAACACACTTTGTAAAACACTCGGAGTGTGGCATTGTTATCCTGGGTGGTATAGAAGTCGAATGTTATTATTATTTTCATTATAAAATAGTGGGGGAGGGGAAAATGAGATGCCACCTGCAAGTCGGAGCAGGTTCCCTGTTTGTGCATCGTGTGTTCAGCGTATGTGTTATATCACACTTGCTGGATTGTTTTCTACTTAGGTAACACCATTTTCGGCATTGTTGTTATTGTGATCGTTACGGTTTCAGGTTTCTGTAATCCGAGTCCTATCACACTGCTTATTAGACGTCTCATCCCTCTGATTGCATTGATTTACGCTGCGTAATCCACCTTGAGTCTCAGTGAGAAAGGTGGACTATAAAAAACCAACCAAACAAGGAACTCTCAGCCAGACGCAACTTCCTACTAGGTTTGCCATATAGGGTTGGGAAATTCCTGACGTTTTGGGTGGTGGAGCCTGGAAAGGGCATGGTTTGGGGAGGGGGAAGGACCTCATTAGGGTATAATGCCATACAGTCTACCCTCCAAAGCAACTTTTTCCCCTAGAGGAACTGATCTCTGTATCCTGGAGATCAACTGAAATTCCAAGAGATCTCCAGCAACCAACTGGGGGTTGGCAACTCTATCTGCCAGTTCTGGGTTTGGAAATTCCCGGAGATTTGGAGATGGAGGCTGGGAAGGGCAGAGTTTCAGGAGGGTACTCAGCAAGGATGTGGTGCCACAGAGTCCACCCTGCAAAGCTGCAATTCTTTTCCAAGGGAATCAGCTGTAATTGCACAACCCCACCTGGAGAGTGGCAATAATAATAACAACAACATTCCATTTATATACCGCCCTTCAGGACAACTTAATGCCCACTCAGAGCAGTTTACAAAGTATGTGATTATTATCCCCACAACAGCAAACACCCTGTGAGGTGGGTGGGGCTGAGAGAGCTCTGAGAGAGCTGTGACTGACCCAAGGTCACCCATCTGGCTTCGTGTGGAGGAGTGGGGAATCAAACCCGGTTCCCCAGATTAGAGTCTCGTGATCTTAATCACTACACCAAACTGGCTCTCAAAGTGTGTTATTATTATCCCCACAACAATCACCCTGTGGGTTAGGTGGGGCTGAGAGAGCTCCGAGAGAGCTGTGACTGACCCAAGATCACCCAGCTGGCTTCGTGTGGAGGAGTGGGGAATCAAACCCGGTTCTCCAGATTAGAGTCTCATGATCTTAATCACTACACCAAACTGGCTCTCAAAGTGTGTTATTATTATCCCCACAACAATCACCCTGTGGGGTAGGTGGGGCTGAGAGAGCTCCGAGAGAGCTGTGACTGACCCAGGATCACCCAGCTGGCTTCGTGTGGAGGAGTGGGGAATCAAACCCGTTTCTCCAGATTAGAGTCCCGCACTCTGAACCACTACACCATACTGGAAAACACACTCTCCACGTTCATCAGCAAACCAGGGGCATCGCGTTGCCTTTCTTTGCCTTCATGATGGTTCAGCAACCCCCTCGGCCTGACCTCAGTCCTTCCTCCTGTGTGCTGGTTCCGTTTTCTGAAGACAAAAGAGGAAGCAACCTCTTGGGCGCATAAAAGAAAGCAGGGCAGTTCTCAGTAACAGGTTTGACTGGCAAACACAAGCCACCCACAGCTTAGCAAACAGAGCAAACGGCACCGCGACAAAGGAGCGTTATGAGAAATGGGTTTTTATGAACTTGTGGTGTTCCTGCTCACTTTCCCTGTAGTCAACAAGGAAAAGACAGAGAGGGAGTGAGCGTACAGACCTACAGAACAGTTGGAGACATTTAAGAAAACAAACATCATTATGATAGATGGTACGGCGCTGTATGTGTGTGTCAGAAGAGGTATCATGCAAGAACTTGGACATATGTGCATGTGTGCATGTGCGTGTGCATACATATGCATGTATAACCCACATTGGAATCCCTATAAGAGAGGGCTAGGGTGCTTAATTTTATAGGAGCTTATTCATGTGTGTACGGAGGCATGTGCTCTGACCTGGATAGTCCAGGTGAGCCCGATCTCGTCAGATCTCCGAAGCTAAGCAGGGTCAGCCTTGGTTAGTAATTGGATGGGAGACCTCCAACAAAGACAAGGGTTGCAGAGGCAGGCAATGGCAAACCACCTCTGTTAGTCTCTTGCCATGAAAACCCCACCAGGGGTCTCCGTAAGTCACCTATGACTTAAGAACAGGATTTCATTTCATATAGGTGTGTGGGATAGGCTTTGTTATAAAGCCATGCAGGTCTCTTTCCCATCTATAAATGAAGAGTTTCCATGTGGAAAAAATAAAGGCATGAGACGGATCCCACTCCGGGGGACTCTGGTTATTAGTTATCTAATAACTCTGGTTATTCCTTACCTATCTGCATAGCTCCATTCTGAGCTTGATTTCTTGATCCCAGTAGAATGTGACTGACTGCTTGCTGATTTAAAATATTTATAAGCCCACCAGGCTCCCAGCTCTGGGGGACCGGGTTTTATTTATTGATTTAATGTTTATTTGAGAATATTATTTATGCATTTTATTTGTAGACCACCTTTGTTGCTGAGACTCTCAGTAGATTACAGAATTAAAAACCAATGGAATCATGCAGCGTAAAACATTCAACGATCAGTACAATTGGAATAGGGCTACAGGATGAGTCGACAATGTGAACCACAACTCCATAGGTAAGGTATTGTGGAAGTGGTAAAAGCAAGATGATACCTCAAATAATCATTGTACCTATCTTTCTCCTGAACAGCCCTCAAGGTAGCTAGCCACATAGATAATAAAGAAGATAAAACGACTAATAAAACGAAAACAGCAAACACAAAAGAAACCAGACCAAGGTAAATTGTAACGCTGACAAACAATGAAACTAACAAGGAAACAATGAAACTGCTAAAAGCTTTCTGGAACAGAACTGATTCCAACAACTTTAAAAAAGGCTGGAGCAAGGGAATGCTTCCATAAACGGGGGACCGCTGAAAATGGCCCGTTTCCTATGCCAGAAAGAAACCCTCACCTCCTTTACTGAAGATACACAGTGCAGAGATGACAATCTCAAATAAGGAGCAGACAGGTGTGGGAGAAGTGTGTCCCAAAAGTGATGTACAGAACGATTACATATTGATAATCCCCTGTGAATCTGGAAAAAAGGTTCCAGATTCATGGGCGATTATCAATATTTTGTATCGGGGCTTTCTTTCAGCTGGAACGCGGTGGAACGGAGTTCCGGCACCTCTTGAAAATGAACACATGGCTGGTGGCCCTCCCCTCCCCGATCTCCAGACAGAGGGGAGTTTAGATTGCCCTCCGTACCGCTGCATCCTGGTCTTGCAGCTTGGCTCTCCATTTAATTGAAGTTTACAGAAAAATCCCACATTCACACCCAGCAGAGAGGAAGGGGGGTGCCCAGCAAGAGCCCGACACCTGCACTCCCCTCCTGACCGCATGTTCTCCTTCCCATAGACTGCTGCTCTGTAAACTTCAATTAAATGGAGATCCAAGCTACAAGATCAGGATGCCTACATTTACCATCAAAACTTGAGGGAAGCTGACAAGTGTCCAACCTGTGTCAGGCGTCACTTGTAGCTTGGCTCGGAGTGTAATCACTACTTGCCCAGGGTCCTGGCTGGGTCAGGTGATTAAATACTACTGTGTGTATATGTGTGTGTAAAACTACTGTTTCCATGGGGCTGCATGGCAACGTACATAGCACAAACTGCTGCAGATACTGACAGATCAGCTAACCATTAATGCCGAAGCCTTTATACAGACTTAGGTGAACACCAAACAGTAAAATTTTTTTTTAAAGATCCACTGTATTTACTTATATATGACTGACTGTTTGTCCACTCTTTAAATAATAGAAGGCAGAGCGCGGATTGGCAGTGGCTACGTGTATGGGAGTGAATGTGCACTAAGGACTGCTATATGCTGTATGCTTGGGGTGCTTGTAGACAGCATCCCAAGCATGCCGAAATGGCTGCTGAACAATTCACTCCCTGGTCACAATGGGCAAATGAGAGCTAAACTACACGAGATGCCCAGCACGTGTCCTTCACGTGTCATGTTCCTGCAAGTTTCCCTGGGAAGTGTAGTCTGGTTAGATGGGCAGCGGTAGGCAGTAGAGGAAGGAAAATGTGAATTGCCCTTAACTGGACTACAAAAAAAGTGTGACCTGTGGTGTGTGTGTGGGGGGCGGGGTGGGTCCCACCTCCCCGGTGCTGTGGCTCCTGCTTCCCCCCCCCTATTTCTTTTGTAACGTGGGCAAAGTGATTACATTATTTTTGGAATGGAAGGGGGAGGGTTAGGAGGAGGAAGAACAGCTCCTCTCCAACTATATGCCGAGATGCATCTTTAAAACAACAACAAAAAGCAAGCCCCATTTGCCCCGTGAAGTGCGAGCGGGGAGCAACTGCAAAGAACGAGAGAGGGAGAGGTGGGGGAGAGCAGCTGGCCAGGCCCCGGAGAGAATTTGTCCCCTGGCGATTCTGCCCGGTGGAGAATCTCATCGAACGGCCGTCCTTTGTCAGACTACACTTCCCAGGGAAAGTTGTGGGAACCTAACATGTGAAGGACACGTGCCAAGCATCTCTTGTAGTTTAGCTCTGAGACATCAGCAAAACTGGCTGGCGCATAAGCATCTGGTGGGGGCTGGGCATTTGGTCGGGGCTGGGCTATCCTCTCGCCGGCCATACCACGGAACACCGTCCACCACCCATGCAGGAGCTCGTAAGTGTGACGCAGGGCATGATGTCAGAGCCAAGCCATGCGTCTAAAACACTGTATTTTAATATTTATATCTGCCAATTGAAATTTTTTTATTGTATATGGAATAGTGTTTTAATGTTTATTTATAATGTTTCTCTTGTTTTTAAACTGTATGTTACAAATTGTATGCTGTTACACCACCCTGAGCCCGTCTGATGGGGAGGGCGGTCTAGAAATGCAATAAATAAATAAATAAATAAATAAATAAATCTCTGCTGACAATGAGGCATTCTGCTCCTGAACTGGAAGCCCACTTCTGCTTTTGTGGCTAAAAGCCAGCAATAGACCTATCGCCATAACTTGACCCACTCAGCTTTAAAAAGTTATAAATCATCTGTGTGTAAAAGCTGTTCCATAGATTGATTACATCTTCTCGTTATATGAGAGCCAATGTGATGTAGTGACTAGAGTGGCAGACTAGCATCTGGGTGACCCAGGTTCGAATGCCCTGTCCTTCTAGTTTCAGAAGGGTAGTAGTTTTGGTCTGCAGTTGTTTTTGTCTGCAGTCAAAGAGCAAGATTTGGGTCCAGTAGCACCTTAAAGACCAGCTAGATTTCCAGGGTATGAGTCTTTGAGAGTCAAAACTCCCTTTGTCAGATCCTCCTTGCGTCTGATGAAGGGAGCTTTGACTCTTTAAAGCTCATACCCTGGAAATTTAGATTGATCTTTAAGGGGCTACTGGACTCAAATCAATGTACCAGTGACTGTATGCAGGTGTCACACAGGGCCAAGCTACAAGTGACAAATGACACTTGCCTGGCAAGTGAACAGACTCATGTGTATTCTTCCCTGTTCACTTGCCATTCACTTGCTCTCCACTTGATCAAGTGGCACACAAGCGAATGGCTAGTGAACAGGGAGGAATACACATCAGTCTGTTCACTTGCCAGGCAAGTGTCATTCGTCACTTGTAGCTTGGCTCACAGTAACTTAACCCTTCTCTACATTTCATTCTCAGTTTCTTTAGAATGACAGCTACTGCCCCATCTCAAGTCCTCGTAGTGAACTTTTTGGGGGACAGAAACCTTCTGAGGCCTCTAGCTTGCTACATTCATGCTGGAACTAGAAAGAACAGGTGAGGTGACATTACTGAGATGACTTGGCCGAGCTGTGCCAGATGAGGAGATGAAAGCGATGTGCTGGCAGTTCCTCCGACTTCAGGCATCCATCTCTCAAATGCTTATGGGCTCTCGGTGCGTAGCTTCATCAGCAGACGGGCAATATCTCACTTCCTTTGGAGAGGTGAGTGGATGGCTCACAATCTGGGATGAATCATCTCAATCTTGGGTTTAATGCAAGATGTGTCTATTCTTGATTTATGAGTGCAGGGCATAGCCACAATGGATGCTTGCTTGCAACCCTTCAACTCCAAAACACTGGATATCCAAATGGAGCTGTCAAATGGAAATAATAATAATAATAATAAAAATAAAAACCATTATTAATTATATCAATAATAGCAACAATAATAGCAATAATAGCAATAGCAATAATAGCAATAACAGCAATAGCAACAATAGCAACAGCAATAGCAATAACAATGTCGTCAACGACGACAACAACAACAACAAAGGAAGACCTGTCTATCAAGCTAAATTGGGCTTAGACTGGGATTTCCAGGGCAACAGCAGAAGTTCAGACAGAGTTCAAACAATCCCTGCCTAAGTTGCCAATCAAGGGAATTGATTGCAGGTGCCAGACTGTCTGGCTTGACAAACAGCAACGAACGAGGCTTGCAACGACCACCTGTTCGTTTAGAATGGGGCCTCACGAACAGCTTGTTCACGAACAGCAGATTGGGCTGTTTGTGACTTTTTTTAGTTCGTATTGCTGTTCATGCCCATCTCTACTGCAGACCAACCCAGCTACCCGTCTGAAACCACCATTACAGAAGGAGTTCCTTAGCAAGGTTTTTCCAGCAGGAAACAAAAGTTTAACAGCCATTGCACAAGCTCATCTTCTGGTTCTTTTCTGTGAGTCAAGGTCTTTAAGAAACGTAGCAAATGTCACAAGAAGCATTTGTAATGACGTGACACGGCCTTGTGAAGAAATGCTGTCAATAGTCGAGAGCAGAGAAGCAACAGCCTGCCAGGCGGGTGAATCACTAAAATATTTACCTCCGCAGAGGATCCAAATTCTCTTCAAACATCATAATATTAAGATTAGGGAGATGGTGAATTTGGATGTTTGGACAATTAAGGGAGAGGGATAAATATCCAGCAGATGGATTCTGGGATGGAAGGCAATCACTGTACCAGAAAAAGAGCTCAGTGCTGGAATCGTGGAACACGTAGATGGGATGATCCAAGGTCTTTGATGAGGTAAAACGGCTGCCACATCTTCAGTGACTAAGGGCTAAGTTCACACTTGTACATCCGTCACATAGTAACTGCAGCATTCGGTGGCAACTTGCCTGATTGAACATGCCATCACATTGAAGCATAATGCTTTTCTGTTCTGGTGTTCACTTCACACATTCATCTATAAGGCATCAAGTGTCAACTGCCTGCATGTGTGAACCTGTTAATCATCTAGATACTTTCAGGTCAGCAAATGTGTTAGACTGTAGCCATGGAACCACATTTGAGTTCAGTAGCACATTAAAGACCAACAACATTTTCCATGTTACAAGTTTTTGCAAGTCAAAGTTAACTTTGTCAGTTGGAATCTTATGAACGCTTATACCCTTGAAAAACGTTGTTGGTTTTTAAGGCCCAACTAACCCAGGGGCCCAACTAACCCTAACGTCATGTGTGACATCATCATGGGAGCGCACGCGCCGCCGCCGGCCCGATAGCTGCGGTGGGTGGCCTCTGAGCTCTCCCGCTCGGTTGCCTCCGCCGCAGCAGATGCCTTCCCATGGCGGCTGCGCCCGGCCGGGGGCTTGTGCTGGCAGCGGCAGCGGCGCGGGGTGGGAGGAATAGGAGGCTTCTGCTTTGGGGGGCGTGCTCTCGCCCCCTGCGCCTCTTCCAGCGCTCCCTCCGGCACCCCGCGCCTGTGGCCACCGCCTACCTGGCCTCAATAGGCGCGCCGCCCCTGAACTAACCATATGTTATCGAAGTCTAAATTGACCAGGTCAAGAAGATACAGTACAAAAAGATCAAAGTTCCTTGATTCCACCCTTAGATGCTTTTTAACTCCAATGGGTGCATGATGCTTAATTAATTTTCTTTTGCCAAACCCTGAACTATTCAAGCAGTATGGTAAAGATTCAGCATTCTGGGAAAATGCATAATCAGGAGTATGCACAGACATAAAAACGCTTCATTAATTTTGCTCTATAAAGCTCTGTTTTAGTCCTACTATCTCTAATGGTGCAGCTAGTCTAATATTGCCGAGCCTGGCAGCTAACAGTTCTCCTGGGACCCGTGGAACCTTCTCCAGCCTTGCTATCAGAGACACCTGAATTGAGCCTGCAAATTTTTGCTGTGCAAATCTTTACCATGAAGCAACCACCCGTCTTCAGGAGAATGATGACTTACTTAATGCCATAAATATCCATGCTGCTTTACAGAGTAACATGAGCAGAATATTCCAGAAGAGTAGCCATATTAATACGTTGCAGCAGCCAGAGAGAGACAGAGACAGAGAGAGACAGAGAATCTTGTCACTGCATAGTGCTTGGCAGCCAATCGTATAAACAAACAGTGAGCCGATCAATTAATCAGCCAGTGATGATAAATAAACGATGTATTTTTAAAGAAAGTCTTACTGTTTGATGTTAATTTAAGTCCATGTTATCCTTGAGGTTCTTTCACACACTGGAGTTTTCAAGCAGGCTGATGGAGGTTGTAGTATTCCCACCATTCATTCATTCATTCATTCATTCATTCATTCATTCATTCATTCATTCATTCATTCATTCATTCATTCATTCATTCATTCATTTCAAATTTCTATTCCACCCTCCCCACGAGCAGGCTCAGGGCAGATAACAACATATTAAAATACAATAAAAATTCATTTACATTAAAACATTAAAACAACAGTGTATTAATACACATTTAAAACAGGATGGTGGACAGCCTTCACAGGGAGGGTTAAGATTTTATACACCCCTTTTTAAAAATTTCCACAACTGACTCTCCGTGACCTTGGGGGCAGAATCGATGGCACCTGTCAGTCCCTGGCAGTTAGATCCCCAAGTTCTCCACAGTTAACAGGTGTTCCAGTTGAAATAACTTTATTAGAGATCCATTCAGTACAAGGTGCTCAGACAGTGGAATTGGCAGAAGTGACGTATGTGGGGCTAGTAATGTTAGTTATAGGGAATATTTCCGCCTTTGGGAAAGAGGACCATTAACAGGGGTGGGGGGAGTTGGGGTGAGACATTGTTTTAGAGCAGACAGTGAGAAAGATGAACTTATGTTTGGTTCTCAAGAAGGATACATTTCAAGCCAGTTTCAGCTGGCAGTCAAGGACACTGGCTCAGCGGAGCGAGAAAGAGAAAGTAAACATTTGCGAGATAACCTGCTGGCATCACAGCAATAATTTTGGTTCATATTTTGGTTCGTGCCCATCTCTACTCTGGGGTGTCTGATTTGCAGATTGAAATTGTATAGATTATTATGTGTATATTTTTCTCTTTGTAAGCTGGTTTAAGTTCTCATGGGGAGAAAAGTGGGTAGACATAAATAATAAAACACACACCCATGGACCCATTAATCCAATGATTGAACAGAGGGAAAGAAAAAAAAGTGGCCTAAAAGTCTGGGAGAACATTCAGCAGAGGCAATGCTAAACTAATCCAATGCATCAACCAGTGCCAGGCAAGTAGCTAAGGGGAAAACATTTCAAAGCTGGGGTGCCACAACTGAAAAGGCCCTGCGCTTCTGCCTCACCTCTCAAAGGGAAACAGAGATGGAGCAGGACCCAGGGTGATGATCTCAAAGGACAGGCAGAGCCATATGGAAGGAGACTGTCCTTTAGACTGGGATGACTTTGGCCCTCTTCTCTGCCTTTTGTTCTCCAGGTTTATTTAAGGGACGCTATTTCAAAAGGCTCACTTTAGAGCAGTAGCAGAGGGCAGGTCCTTCTTTGCTGACCAACTGATGATATCTTAAACTTGTGGCCGTTCCTTATTGAGACGAAAGATGATTGAGAACCACGGCGTTCTTGAAAGAGCTACTCTCAGACCAAAATCGAATCACAGGCTTGCCAAGAGCTTCGTGGAGTCTGTAGGCGAAAAGTCACAAGCTGTCCTCTGCCATAACAGATGGGGGAGAAAGCCCTTCACTTAACTACCATTTGGAAGAACAACCTTGCCAGCTAAGGGAAATGACTGCTGCATTGAACTGCAGGCTTATTACGTTAAGTGCAGTAGTGGCTCAGCCGCCTCTCTGGAACACTTTTGAGATTGCAAGATACCGGAGAGTGCCTGTTGAAGAGGGGAGACAGAGGGAAGTTTGAATAGCCTGCATGAAAGAGAGAGACTTGTATCCTACTTGGCTCAGCTGAGTTCGAAAGCCTTCTTCTAGCCCAACTAACAAGCCCCTTTTGAGCCTCTTCTATTGGGGCAGAGGAACACCTCAAACACAGCTTAGCATAATGGCAGGTTATTTTAGTGGGATAGCTTTGGTTAAGATTTGATGGTTAAGATTTTGACAACAGCATAGCAGTGCCTATAAGCAGAGGTGCAGTAGCCTGGGAAGATATCAATATATGGCCACTACGTAGGGTTACCAGTCTCCAGGTGAGGCCCGGAGTTCTCCCAGAATTACATCTGATCTCCATATTTCAGAAATCAGTTCCTCTGGACAAAATAGTAAAAAGTCCAGTAGCACCGTTAAGACTAACCCATTTTATTGTAGCATAAGCCTTCAAGAGCCACAGCTCTCTTTGTCAGATGCATGAAGAGAGCTGTGGGTCTCAAAAGCTTATGCTACAATAAAGTGGGTGAATCTTAAAGGTGCTCCTGGACTTTTTACTATTTTGCTACTACAGACTAACACAGCTAACTCCTCTGGATCGGGACAAAATGGAAGCTTCAGAGAGCAGACTGTAGTGTAGAGCCAGAGAGCCAGTTTGGTGTAGTGGTTAAGAGCGCGGGACTCTAATCTGGAGAGCCGGGTTTGATTCCCCACTCCTCCGCTTGAAGCCAGCTGAGTGACCTTGGGCTAGTCACATTTCTCTGGAGCTCTCTCAGCCCCACCCACCTCACAGGGTGATTGTTGTGGGGTAAGAATAACATACTTTGTAAACTGCTCTGAGTGAGCATTAAGTTGTCCTGAAGGGCGGTATATAAATCAAATGTTGTTGTTGTTGTTGTTGTTGTTGTTATTAGAGCATAGATTCTATATGAAATCCCTTTCTAAATTCTCCTCTCCACAAGCATTGCGCCCAAATCTCCAGGAATTTCAAGGGCTCCTTCTTAGCTATGTTTTCCATTGATGGAAGATGATTTTGATTTCCCTTCTCCCACTGCACACCTACATTTTATCCCCATGCTGTCCCTAGGACTCCACTGAACCCCAGGGGCATAATTTCAGGGAGCTCTGAAGGCTGAAGTAGGAGGCAGAGCTAAGAAATCTCATTCCCACCTGCCGCTCTACCTGTAGAAAATAAGACCCAAGACACTTTTACGGAGGAGGGTGCACACCAATATGACTTGGGGCTTTGCTACATCTCCCTTGCAGCAACTGCCGTGCTACCAAGGAAAGAAGAATGCACAAGACAGACGTAATTTAGAAGTCTTCCAAGGGCGTCACCACATGGTGGCCTTGAGTACAGAAAATGTTATCTTCCGTAACAAATGAAAGCACCAAGTTTTGCATTACAGGACGAGTTAAGTTCCAAAACATGCATTTGAAAAGAGCTAGAGTCCAGTTGCACCTATAAGACTAACACCATTCGTGGTAGGGTATGAGCTTTTGTGAGCCACAGCTCACTTCTTCGGATACAGGATATCCTGCAGAGGAATTTCAAAGGGAAATTAGAAAGACTGCTGAATTGCAACTGATAATGAAGCTCAAGACAATGCATCCACCTGGACTGAATTGAGACTTAGGCTTCCTGTCTCATTACCAATGCTGATTTCTCCACACCCACTACCCCTCTGCATACCCCACCGTATTCAATTATGCCTGCCTGTCATTCACTGGCTGTTAACATTCGGCTTCTGCAATCACTCCACTCTCCAAGATATAAGGACAGATGGACTCACATTCTAGCTGTATCGGAAGAAGTGAGCTGTGGCTCACAAAAGCTCCTACCGTACCACAAATTTTGTGAGTCTTCTAGGTGCTACTGGACTCTTGCTCTTTTCTACTGCTACAGACAGACTAGCACGGCTATCCATCTTGAAAACATCCATTTGATACAGACTTCTGGAACAGTTCCACTTCATGGCACAGTGCACGCATGTGGTTGAATGCTCTTTCATGAAAACAAAAACTCTTCTCTGCACCTGAAAACTTCATATCAGTGAAAAGGCCAGGTTACATACCTTTACCCTGGCATCTAATTTTCAATGAGCTGAATTTTTCAACCTGCTGCATGAATTAGTTCACTCCAGGGTGTTTTTTTTTTCTGGGAAAAGAGGAGGTGGAACTCAGTGGGTTCCCAGCACAGGGGGCAACTCTTGGCGGGAGGTGGTGCCCCTGGTACCCCATGTGTGCGTGCACAGTGCACGCATGCTCCCAGGGCCAATGACGTCACTTTGGGTCAGCTGGAACAAGGGGGGGAGTTTTTAAAAGTTTAAATCGCCCTTGGTGAAAATGGTCACATGGCTGGTGGCCCCGTCCCCTGATCTCCAGACTGAGGAGAGTTTAGACTGCCCTCCATGCTGCTGGAGCAGCGCAGAGGGCAATCTAAACTCCCCTCTGTCTAGAGATCAGGGAGCAGGGCCACCAGCCATGTGACCATTTTCAAGAGATTCCAGAACTCTATTCCACTGCGTTCCAGCTAAAAAAAGCCCTGGTTCACTCTAAACAAAGTTTCCCTGATGGATTCTCTGGTGATTGGATAAGCTGACTCTAATAGCAGCTAGAGAACATTTTAAAAAGTAATAGAATGTGGTACGCTAATTAGAATTAGCCATTTGTCCAATTGCCCCTACATTCATGTCAGCTGCAAGTTTTTCCTAAAATCAAATACATGCATTGCATCAAGGAACACGATTTTTTTTGTGATTTTATTTCATCCTCATGAAATGTGCATTTTTGACCTTTCCCATTAATCTGTGTTAAAGGATCCACTTTAAATCTAAAGAGTGGCGTTTTTGGTGTCTGCTTTATTCTGAGTCATCCGCTCTGACTGGTTCTGTCTGCCGACAGTGAAACCAAAACAGAACAGAATCCTAATTAAGGTCAAGGTTCTCACCGACGGCCCATACACTGACTTAGCAGAACCTCACATCATTAAAATAAATTTTGTATTATTAACACTTAAACATATTCACTTAGAATAGATTATTAATTAAAAGGTGTACCTCTTAACTGGAAGACTTACAGTCCTGTCGAATTTAGTACTTTTGGGTCCCATTGATTTCAGCGAGAGACTTACGCATGCAATTTCTTATCCCTGTTCAAATCAATGGGTCTTTAAAGTGCTTCTCAGTGGATGGATCACGCACTGCCTTATTAAACCAGCTAGAAATTATTTTCCTCCCGGCTCTTTACTGCTCGGAATAATTTTCAAAGCACTGAAAATGTACACTTTGTCATTCATTTGTAAACTCTATGGCTATTTTTTTGAAGCGACTGTAAAATTCCTGTATGATTTCAGAACACATGTAAGATGCCACTTCTCTTACTTGCTTCCGTTCCCTCCTCAAAACTAGTTAGGTTTGATTAACCACTGGTTCATCACACATCTCAGTGATTGTGCTGAGAGGTCTGATCATATGACAAGACGTTCATACGCATCTGAATTTATTTGTTTCCAATTGTATGATGAGACTGTTTTCTTATGTGATTACTCAGCTTTACTATAGATGCCGTACCCACACCTGTCTGCTACCACCATCTCTAACTGTTAAAAAGGCTCATAGTTAAATGGGTAGAAATGTGATTTCAGTTTCTGCGTTGAGACTTACTACTTAGGTGTCTCTGGTGTCTGCCCACAAAGCTACCTAATTTGTGGTCAGTTTTTGTGATCACCTCACATACAGAACCTGTTGACTGCACAGCCACAATTGACTGCACAGCCACAAAAGCAGACAGTGCTGGTAACCTGAAGGCACAAAGAGAGAGTGAGCGGCGACCTATTCTTTGCTTGTCAACTGTGTCACTTTAATGACCGTGGGGGATATGTGCCTCTTTCCAGTTAACTGAGAAGTCAAGTTTGTAATTTGGTACTTACTGCCAAAGCATGGCTTGGCCCCACCTGCACAAGTGGCTACAGAGAAGGTGTAAAGTTGATGCTTGAAATAATGATAAAGAAGTGGAAGACTATGCCATCAAGTCACAACTGATTCAGTTTGGTATAGTGGTTAAGCATGCAGGACTCTAATCTGGAGAGCCAGGTTTGATTCCCCACTCCTCCACTTGAAGCCAACTGGGTGACCTTGGGTCAGTCACAGCTCTCTCAGAGCTCTCTCAGCCCCACCAACTTCACAGGGTGATTGTTGTAAGGATAATAGGAACACACTTTGTAAACTGCTCTGAGTGTTAAGTTGTCCTGAAGGATGGTATATAAATCGAATGTTAGTACTGATGGCACAGACACGCAGGGTCTCTCAGGTCAGGGTCCTCTCTTCTTGTACTCAGGCAAATGATTGTGTTACAGCACTATGAAACACAAATTGGTATAAAACACACTTACATTCTGGCACGCCAGATGGTGTTCCAGTTCCAAGATCCACTGAAGAGATATCTGGATTTGGTTGACACGTTAGATAGTCACTGTTGGCTTCAGCTCTAGAAATCCTGTCATTTCATACAGAGAGGGTGCAGAAGAGAGTCATGAGTATGATCAGGGGTCTGGAGACTGAGCCCTACGAGGAAAGGCTGAGGGCCTTGGGAATGTTTAGTTTGGAGAAGAGGAGGTTGAGGGGGGACACGATTGCTCTCTTGAAATATTTGAAAGGCTGTCATTTGGAGGAGGGCAAGGAGCTGTTCCAGTTGGCACCAGAGGGTAGGACCCGAAGCAACAGGCTTAAATTACATGCAGAAAGGTACCGGCTGGATATTAGGAAGAACTTTCTCAGGGTCAGAGTAGTTCAAAGGTGGAATCAGCTGCCTCGGGAGGTGGTGAGCTCCCTTTCACTGGCAGTTTCCAAGAAGAGGCTGGATGAATATTTGTCAGAGATGCTTTAGGCTCATCCTGCATTGGACAGGGGGTTGGACTAGAAGGTTTGTATGGCCTCTTCCAACTCTGAGATTCTGTGGTTCTGTGAGGCTCTTTGGACATTGGAAACGAAGCCAATAGCTATTTATCACCATTCATTTATCTATTGAGGAATCAGGACCACGGACAGCTACATCTCAACTTTGCGCTCCCTCTTCCAGGGCTTCTAAATGTGGAAGAGTTCCGCTTTGTTTCAAGGAACTAATAGACATGAAGGCTTCTCAACAGCCCCTTGTGGGGCTTGGCAGGAGAACAATCCTCGATTGGATGGCTGAAGAAGGAGAGCAGCGAAGGACCGGTAATCACAGACAACAGATAAGGCTATACATTTAAGTCTAGATTTTGCTATTTCGGCTCCTAACAGAAATTCACATGACAGAAAGCACTTTCATGCACAACCATGTTCCTTGAAAGCTAGAGATCAAGGAGAAAGCCTTCTTCCTAGTGCACTAGTTTCTTTTCAGCATGCGAGCCCTCACTTGCAGTGGTACAGACCAGACAGAGGTTGACCATCTTGCTTTTTGTGAGGCTCCAGCATGTGAACTGGGAGTCCCTGGTTCAGATGTCTCTTCTGTCACAGCCTTTTACTAAGGGGTCAATATGACAGGCAAAAGGAGAACCACTGCTGGTTCTTATTAACTTTTAGGATATCTGCTGAAATGAGGCATATTTGCATCGACATCTATGCCACTTGGTTTTAGTAGAGGCACATGCAAATCCCTGGGGAAAGAGGCAAGAAGCAAGAGGGGGTGGGGAGGAACATCATGCCACAGATTATATCCTTTGTAGTCTCATGCACAATCCACAGAAGATTTGCATCTTCTTTGGCCAATCAAGGGGGAAAGGATTATTCTGTGCATCCCATTGCATGTCACCTCCTTTGAGGCGGGATCGAAAACCCAAATCCATGTTGGAGCTCTTACAAGGACCAATAAAAATAACTCTTTATATTCATTCTGTAGCGGTGGTGGGGAGTGCCCTTAAGTCATAGCTGACTCATGGTGACCCCTGGAGGGGTTTTCATAGCAAGAGACTCACAGAGGTGGTTTGCCATTGGCTGCCTCTGCAACTCTGGTCTTTGCTGAAAGTCTCCCGTCTAATTACTAACCAAGTACTAACCAATCACGAACCGAGGCTAACCCTGCTTAGCTTCTGAGAACTGATGAGATCAGGCTCACCTGGGCTATCCGGGTCAAGGCTAGCTCTGTTGATTTAATCCATGATGCAAGGAGAACATGATGGGTAGCCCCTTCTAATTCACGCTGAACCTAGCAGCTATTTTCATTCAAAGATTCTCTTTTCAAGCAGGAAGGGAAGCTCCTTCTCCAGCCAGCCAGTCAGGACTGATTCTCCAGCCAAGCCCCATAAGTGGCTGTTTGATACAAAGGACTGGGAAGGCCCCTTCTGGAGCTCTGGGGCTCAGCGCCCTTGCAATCTCAAGCTGTTGCGCCTGCTTTTTCCCAGCAATGTCTCTGTTGGGATTCTTTAGCATTAGAAAACAGGGAATGAGGTGCCTGGTACTAGTCCACCCACGTTTACCCAGCAGGGCCGGATCTAGGGTTGCCCGCACCTGGGTCAACCCAAGCCCTGTGGTCCCCCGATGACTTTCATGACATCATCACGTGGGGCCCCCTGGAAAGCATGCCGCCCAAGTTGCTGCTGGAGGGAAGGGAGTGCATGGCAAGCCGGCCGCCCCAGCACATGGCTCACCATGTAGCTGGCGGCAGCCGCCACATGAGCAGCTAAGTGGAGGGCTGGAAGGCCACCCGCCCCACTGACAGGGCAGCCGGCTTGCCGCGCTCCCTTCCCTCCAGCAGTAGTGCGGGCGGCATGCTTCTGGGGGGTGCCCTGTGCTGCTGTGAGCATGCGTGGCTGGCAGCCGCGCCCACCAGCCTCTTTGGTGGTGCCGGGGGCAGAGTAACCCTCCCTGTCCGCCCTCTAGCCGACCCTGTTACCCAGTGCAGCTGTGATGGACTGCACTTTTTAAAAGCTTAGAAGTGTTGTACAAACAGCCGAAGGACTGTGAAGGGTTATTGCTTCACAGAAACAGAGAGCTTTGAGTTACAGGCCATTTTCCAAGGAATCTGATGGGGTAGCTTCAGCTGAACAGAGAGAGACTTCTGAACGGGATGCTGGGGAGAGGGAAGTCTGATTTCAGCCCTATCTGCGAGGAGTCAGGTACTGATAGTTTCGAGATTCAGCCCTGACTGAGAGCAGTTTAACACAAACAGGAGAAGGAGGGGGGAGTTGGCATGGAAGTTTGGGAAGTAGGCGAAGACTCCCATTCGGGCCAAAGAAAAGGAGATAGATCTTCTGGTGAGAGAAGAATTTCCCTACCATTAGCTCTGAAGAGAGAAAAGATTCTTTGTCTGGTTAGAAACTACCTTTGGAGACCTTAAGAGTCAGTTAAAAACTCAAGTCGAGTACTGGTGCTTCAAGAGAAAGGGTTCGAGTACTGGAAAGAGGGTACCAGCCTTCTTAAAACCAAAAGAGTCAGAGAATACGCAAAAAACGTGTACTAGAATGACTGGGAAAACACTGGAACAATAAGCCTCACAACATAAAAGATTTATGTAACTGCGAAGAGTTTAAGAAACTCTCATTAGTCTGAAACTTTAGACCTTAAGTCTGTGCCTGTACTGATTTTACCCCAGAGTTATCTATATTGAATTACCTCAGAAACTTTCAACCTCTGAATTCACCTGACCTTTCCCCTCTATGTTAAATAAAATATTTTGTTATTCTTGGATTTAAAAACACCTCTAGTGCCATTTAAGTTGTTTAAGGGGAAAAAAGGGGGCAAATAGCAGCTCCCTGGGATCGTCTAAGATAAAGGTAATGGCTAGAAAGTTTGACCTTCTCGTCTGTCTCTTATGCAACTGGTGGTGACTAAAAAAAACCTGGCAGGGAACTCCCAGAGCATCAACGCACGAGGCTCTTTGGAACATGTTATGCTTGGCGTAAAGGTGGTTCCAGTACTGATGGAGACCTGAGCAGCACATTGCAGCCCTCTCGGCTTGCAGCATATGTTGCTTGGGATGGGGGATGGGTTTGCAGCCCCGGATGAAGGGAGGCAGACGCTCTTTTCCTGGGCATCCGGGGATTTTTCCCGGGAGGTGGAGCCGAAGGGCATATAAGCCTGCTCTGCCTCCCAGGTCCGCAGCCTTCTCCTTTGCTCGGCCCACCTGCCCTCCCCAATGCAGTGCAGGATTAGCCGGTCACTGTTTATCAGGGCCAGGTAGGAATATTTTGCTCCTGTCCTTATTGGCACCCATGGTTGAGAGGTTTTTTTGCCTACCTTGCACTGTAGGGGGTTAATTATAATGATGGAGCTGTAAATAGTTGGTCACTGGCAGGATAGGATGGGATTTGAGCGGGACGGTGACCCCCCTGGGGGAATTGGGGGTCTGTCAGGAGCAGCTGGTGGGCTTCACGGCAGCCAGTTGTGAGGGCAGACTGCCCAGTGGTTCCCCAGGGCAAGTCCACCCCTACGGGCTCCACAGCAGTGGGGGTCGGAGCTTTAAAGGGGAACCACCTGCCTGGCCACTGGGTACCAACCATCCTTTGGAGGGCTCACCCCCGGAGCCGTGGGGGCTCACCCAGGCAGGTCAAGGCAGAGGTCCTGTGCAACCCCAGGACTTGACCTGCACTGCTAGTTAGATCTCTTGCCATTGCCAAGTTTATGTGGAAAATCATAAAACCGAACTGTTCAAAAAGGCTTTTTACTCAAATGGGAGGGCTGTATTGTAGGGATGGGGTCTCAGATGCTTCACTAACGAGTCGGGGATCATAGACTTCATCACTATTTTTGCCTTATATATATATATATATATATATAATGCTTGGCTATATCCGTTATCTGGTTCTTCACCTCCTGTATTTTGTCCTACTACATCACTAACTGTGAATTCTATTGTATCATATACTGTTACCCTTAGTATTATATTACATTTAATCATTATATTTATATGTCATCCATTTGTAGAAGGGATCCCATGGTGCGGAAAAATCTTCCTCCATTTGTCCTTCCATTAGCGAAGTTAATTTGTCCATTTCTGCAGTTCTCATTACTTTCACTATTAACTCTTCTTGTTATGGAATTCTTTGTTGTTTCCAGTAAGTCGCTAATAAAATTCTAGCCACTGTTACTATATGAACTGTCAAATGTCAAAAGGCTTTTTACTCAAATGGGAGGGCTGTATTGTAGGGATGGGGTCTCAGGTGCTTCACTAACAAGTTGGAGATCATAGACTTCATCACCATTTTTGCCTCATATATTATCTGCTGCTTTAAATATGTACTCCTATGTACAACCATCGCTCCATGCTGTCTAATGTTAGTCCTAGAATTGATTATGTTTTGCTTCAGTATCTCTGCTATGTCTTGGATCCTTGCTAATTCTATGTCTTTAAGCTTGTATCTGTTTACCTTATGGTATTGTATTGAAATGTACTTACTTGATACTGATTGTATTAACCTCATACTATGTAATCTGCCTTGAGTCTCAGTGAGAAAGGCGGACTCTAAATGACGCAAACCAACCAACCAACCAACCAACCAACCAACCAACCAACCAACCAACCAACCAACCAACAAAAACAAACTAAGTGGCCCATAATTTTATACTCAAGCAACTTGTCTTCCTTTTATTTCCACTGGGAGGGTGGCAAACAGCCAACTCATTTGATCTAATCCTTTGTAGACCGTGGCTGCTTTCACACAGGTTAGATAAAGCAGTTTCAGTGCACTTTCAAGGCAACTGAGCGATTGTCTCCTAGTGGATTTTCCTGTTTCACCCGGGAAATTCCAGTTGCATCCAATGCGTGAAAGCCGCCTATGGAAAACAGATATTGGGGACAACAATTCTAGCATATCTAATTTCCTGATATGTTCATGGTTTTCCATATGAAGAGAGGTGTCTTTTTTAAAAATGTGATCTCCTCCACCGACATCCCAGGAAATATTTTGGCAACAGGCCACACACAAACACACACACACACTGCTGCTGTCTATTGACTCAGATTGTTGGCCAGTCAACAGTTGGTGTGGTTTAGTGGTTAGTTAGGACCTGAGAGCCAAACTACAAGTGACGCCTTACACAGGTTGGACACTAGTCGGCTTCCCTCAAGTTTTGATGGGAAATGTAGGCATCCTGGTCTTGCAGCTGTAATGGAGAGCCGAGCTGTAAAACCAGGACGCCTACATTTCCCATCAAAACTTGAGGGAAGCTGACAAGTGTCCAACCTGTGTCAGGCGTCACTTGTAGTTTGGCTCTGAGAAAACCTGCCATGGAAGCTCGCCTGGTGACTTGGAGCCCATCACAATCTCTTTGCCTAGCCTACTTCACAAGGTTGTTGTTATGAGGATGAAGTGGAGGAGAAGAGAATGAAGCACCACAAGGGAGAAAAACTGGGTGTAAATAAAATAAGTAACATCAAGGCCAGGATTGTTTATAAATAATGGTGACTAGAAACTTTAGGAATGTGTTTTGTCAGATTAGAGTGTCACAAAACCTGAAACACTACAAAAGCATTTTCATTGAGGGTGTCTGATAAAGGGAGCTTGAACTCTTAGAAGCTTATGCCCTGGAAATATAATAATAAAAATAACATTGGATTTAAATACCGCCCTTCTGGACACCTTAACGCCCACTCAGAGTGGTTTACAAAGTGTGTTATTATTATCCCCACAACAAAACACCCTGTGAGGTGGGTGGGCTGAGAGAGCTCTGAGAGAGCTGTGACTGACCCAAGGTCACCCAGCTGGCTTCAAGTGGAGGAGTGGGGAATCAAACACAGCTCTCCAGATTAGAGTCCTGCTGCTCTAAATCAAACTGGCTCTTGATGGTCTTTAAAGTGCCATAGCGAGGATCACCAGCACCCGGGAGCAGTTCCAGGGCTGTTGGTGCCCCTCTGACCACTCGTGCACACATGCGAAGCACGCATGCACACCCAGACTGCGTGATGACACCACTTCCTAAAAGAGACATCATCACGCAGGGCATGCCGCCCCCAGGAGGGCAACCATGATTCTGTGTGATCCCAGCCAACAGCTGTGAGCCAGCCACCCCATCAATGAGGCAGGCAGCCGGGGTGGTGCCTAGGTGGCCTCCCAGCCCTCCTGCTCAGTTGCCCTGTACTGCTGCCACCAGTGCATGCTCCTGGCTGTGCACAGCAGCTGTGGGCCAGGTACAACTGTTGGCATGGCAGGTGGCTGGGGTGGCATGCAGGAGGCCTCCCAGCCCTCCTGCTCAGTTGCCCCATGCTGCCACCACCAGCGCACACTCCCAGCCATGCACAGCAGCTGCGGGCCAGGCACAGCCATCGGTGCGGCAGGCGGCTGGGGCAGCGTGCGGGAAGCCTCCCAGGCCTCCTGCTCAGCCGCCAGCGCTGCGACTGCCAGCTCCGTGGCATGCGCTCCCAGCTGGCAGCTGTGCCCAGTGCTCCCTCTTCATTAGCACCAGGGGCAAGTGACCCCCTGCCCCCTAGATCCGGCCCTGCTTGTATATTGCTCTTCATTGAGTTAAGAGAATCTCCGCACGCAGGAGTGAAACATTGACATATGATAGTTTACACTGACAAATTGGGAAGGATAAATTGACTGTGTTGCCTTTTGTCACATTGGGTGGGACTCTGGGCTCTGGAATATGGTACAGAGTGATGGGTGTTGATTTGCAAATGATTTCAGACAAAGGAACAGCCCTTTGAATGATCAAGATGAATCTGTTCTGACCCTGAAATTGTAGTTCAGTCTTCCAGTCCCTGCCAAAACAAACCCACTTTGCAAGATATCGGCAATCCAATTTACTTTGGTCGATAACTGAATGCTTGATTAAAGTGGTAGAAATAGGAGAGGGGGAAAAATATGACAGAGAAGAACTGAAACTGTGGCTGCAGCTGACTTGGCAGATAAAAGTATTCCACTTCTGCCTATTGGAGCTGCTGGTTGCTGTGGTTGTATTATTTTGCAACCCAGTCTTTTCCATCTGTATAATGGATGTCATTGGTTTGAAAAGCAAGACTGAATGCTACTTTCTGATGCTTCTTTCTGAAATCAATAACCATATTGTAAATAAATAATTAACCGTATTGAGTTCTATTGTGTGTACACATGCAAAGGAGTATGCAAACTATGGCTTTAGCTGAGATGCAATAATAATAACAACAACACCCACTCATGAGCAGTTTACAATGCAATCAATCAATCATTTATCAAGCACCAATCCATATGCAAAAGAACCTCCTCAGGATACAGTGAAGCCTCCCTCCATTAGCATTCCACACCCTGGGAAACTCTTACAGGATGACTCAGCCCAACCCCACCTTCCTGAATAGATATAAATTACCTGCCAACATCTTTTCCACACTGTGACACTGAGAGATCTCTGTCTTTTGGTGCTACACCTCTGAAGATGCCAGCCATAGCTGCTGGCGAAACGTCAGGAACTACAATGCCAAGACCATGGCTATACAGCCCGGAAAATCCACAACAACCAACGTTCTCCAGCCGTGAAAGCCTTCGACAATAAACCATTTATTACGGTCGCAAGACCAGCCAAGTTAAGTACAGATAAAAAAGAACAGTTTTTAAATACTTAAAATGGACGAATACATAAGATATGATTATACACACACACACACACACACACATCTAGCTATAAAAGTCACTTCATTAATTTACTTCCCAGCAAGTAACATTTCCTTCGTTAAGCAATTCTACTTCCTGAGTACGGTCACACAGAATTTTGCAACTGCATAAGATAACAGTTCTCTGACTATCCTCTAAAAGATATACCCGAAGGGTTTCAGGACTAAAATCCATATAATACTGTAATGGTTTGAATCTATAAAGTAGTGGAATAATTAATTGTATTCTATCTTCTTGATAGAATTCACAGTGCAAAAGTATGTGTGTGATATTTTCAACCATTTTATTTGAACAGGGACAACAACGTTGTTGCAAAGGCATGTGAGAGAATCTCCCATACAAAACTGCAGAGGGGAATTCATCAAATCATGCTCTAGAGAAGGCCTATCTACATCTTTCATTCAGTTTACAATGCGTGTTGTTATTATCCGCACAACAATCACATTCTGAGGTGGGGGGGGGGGGGGGCTGAGACAGCTCAGAGAGAGCTGTGACTATCCCAAGGTCACCCAGCTGGCTTCAAGAGGAAGAGTGAGGAATCAAACCTGGCTCTCCAGATTACAGTCCTGCTGCTCTTAACCACTACACCAAACTGGCTATCTCAGAAGAATTCCAAAGTGCTGCAACATCTGTAGGGGGGAGGCTTTGTTTTAGGCAGAGCCGTGGCTCAGTGCTTTGTATATAGAAGGTCCTGGTTTCAATCTCCGGTAAGCAATCTTACGTAGCAAGTGTCAGCAAAGTTTGTTCTCTGCCTGAGCCCCCAGAGAGCTAGGGCAAACAGAATGGATCAGCCATTTGACTTGGTAAAAGGTGACTTCATATGTTGAAGTACTAAACCTCCCATTTTTTCCCATATTGCTTGATGGTTCGCATACAGTTTTTCGATACTCCTTTCCAGTGAAAAACCTGTGAACTGGCTGCGGCGTGTGGATCATGCAGGATACTAAGAACATGCATGTGTGTACCAAGGCCTGCAGCAAACCAAGATGCCAACTTTGTCCTCATATAGATCCTAGCAACAGCATCAGTAGACCCAACAACGTCAGCCGTACCATCTCAAGTTCATACTCCGGCTCATCCTCCAATGTGATTTATGCCATCATGCCCTTCCAACCTCTATATTGGACAAACTGGCCAGTCCTTTTGACAAAGAATTAATGGACATAAGTCTGACATCAGAAACCACAACGTTAAAAAAACAGTGGGGAAACATTTTAACCTTCCCGGATATTCAGTTGCTGTCCTAAAAGTAGCAGTTATCCTGAAGAGGAATTTCAAAGGGAGATTAGAAAGAGAGACTGCTGAATTGCAACTGATATTGAAGCTTAAGACAATACTTCTACTGAATCTAGACCTCGGCTTCCGGTCTCATTACCAATGCTGATTTCTCCACACCCACCACCCCTCTGCATACCCCACCCTATCCAATCATCCCTGCTATTGTCATTCACTGGTTTTTGTCATTTACCTGCTATTGTCATTCGGCTTCTGTAATCACTCCACTCCCCAAGATATAAGGACAGATGGACATACATTCTAGCTGTGTCTGGAGAAGTGAGCTGTGATCGTGTTCATACCCTTCCACAAATTTTGTTAGTCTTATAGGTGCTACTGAACTCTTGCTCTTTTCTATTGCTACAAACAGACTAATATGGCTACCCATCTTGATGCATGTATACTACATGTATACTACATGTATACTACATATATACTACAGCTTGGGCCCCAAGTGCCCTATAGATGAGCAGACGGTATGGGATTGGTTATTACTTCAAGTTACAGCCCCTTACCTTGCAGGTCAGATTGCAAAATATTCTGGAGGATCTACTGACCCCTGGGCAGAATATGGGGAAACAGAATGGTTTCCAATTGACAAGGGTGTCAGACAAGGATGCAATATTATCTCCCTACCTGTCCAACCTCTATGCAGAGTATATCATAAGGAAAGCTGGATTTGATCTAGAAGAAGGTGGAGTGAAAATTGGTGGACGCAACATTAACAATTTGAGATACGCAGATGACACCATGTTACTGGCAGAAAATAGTGAAGACTTGAAACGACTACTGATGAAGGTTAAAGGAGAAAGCACCAAAGCGGAATTACAGCTGAACATCAAGAAGACAAAAGTAACGACAACTGAGAAATTACACAATTTTAAAATTGACAATGAGGAAATAGAAATTGTTCAAGATTTTCTATTCCTTGGCTCAGTCATCAACCAAAAGGGAGACTGCAAAGAAGAAACCAGACTCAATAAAAGAAGCCACGTCCTCCAGTTTGCAGGATCTGAGCAAGTCTGTTAAAGATAGGATGTTTTGGAGGTCTTTCATGCATAGGGTTGCCGTAGGTCAGTGGTGACTTGACAGCACATAACACAGAGATGCTGACCCCTGGTGGGGGGGAAGAGAGGGTAGAAGATCCTGGTGTATGTATAAAACACTATGTGTAATTCTTTGCATCCAAGCAACGGAGTCAGTGGAAAGTCTTTCTTTCTGCTCCAGCGAAAAGCATCTCAAGAGAATATTAGGCAAATGCCTTCCCTCGTCCCAAGAGTTCCATTCATCAGAGCAGAATAGATTTTCTGAGAGTGAAAAATCGGAGGTTGGAAAGGTTGGCAGGGAAATGTCTTTCCGAAAGCCGCCTATGATGGTTTGAATTAAAATTGTCCTGGCGCTAAGAAGGTTTGATGTCTATGTTTATCCTTCCTCGATGAGACTCAAGGCTCGAGATGGTTTTATTTTACTTAATGCTAGTTATCCTGGACAGGCCTTAGTTCTGATTGAGTTTATTCCTCCTTTATGTCATTATGTTTGTGCAACTTAATTCAGGGGAAAGGGCACCGCCAGTTCCTCTGGCTGCTGCTACTACAGCCACTGACTGTCCCTCGTGAAAATCACCCAAGCCTGCTAAACATTGCTATTTCAAAATAATCTCCCCTGCACACACACCCACCAAACAAGCCTTTTTTGTTTTGTGCCTAAGCGGGCTGCAAACCATCAACATGATGGCTGCAATGAAGTAAATGGTGTCCAAGTTGGGTGTGGAAGGCTTGAGTTCGAATCACTTTTTGACTATGAAACAAAGTAGATAAAGAGGAGTTAGCTGTGTAGTCGCAAAATAGTAGAGTCCAGTAACACCTTTTAAGACTAACCAATTTTATTGTAGCATAAGCTTTCGAAAGCCACAGCTCTCTTCATCAGATGCATCAGACAGAGAGCTGTGGTCCTTGAAAGCTGGTGAAGCATCTGACAAAGAGAGCTGTGGTTCTCGAAAGCTTATGTTACAATAATTTTGCATCTGATGAAGAGAGCTGTGGTTCTTGAAAGCTTATGCTACAATAACGCTGCATCAGATGAAGAGAGCTGTGGTTCTCGAAAGCTTATGCTACATTAAAGTTGGTTGGTCTTAAAGGTGCCACTGGACTCTTTACTAAAGTAGATAAACTATCCCTGCCACTTAGCCTACCTCACTGACATGTTGCAAGGATGACAAGAAATAGCTGCATGGCTGGCAGGTGGGGAGCGGGGGATAGGAGGAAAAAATTCCAGCGGCCCTAGACATCTTGAAGGCCCAAAGAGTCAGGCAAATCAAGTGATTGGGTTTCATTTGAGCCCCATTATACAGAGAACATCTGTACAATTTATGTATGCGTATGGGGTGTGTATGTGCCATCGAGTGGCAACTGACTTATGGCAACTACAGCAAGGGGGTGGATTGCTGTTTTGAAATAATTCTGTATTGTATGTATTTTTATCATGTTTTGTGCTACCATGTTTTATGTTGTGCTCCTCTCTGAGCCTGCTGTAGGGAGTGCGGATTATAAATATAATTAAACTAGCTTGATACCCGTGCTTCGCTACGATATTTAACTACTTTGAATCCAGTTACCACCGTTCTTCAACTGTCTACAGTTTCCTTGACCTGATTTTTACCTCAGAACACAGAGTTCCACAGCTGACCAATCAGGGAGGGTGTGTGTGTAAGCAGGCAGGAGCCAGCCACACAGGAAAGCCAGGCCCCACAGGGAGATTGGCAATGCCAGTGAACTTTGAGGGGAAGACTGGGAGGTGCATTTGACCTCAGGACACAATCAATGACTCCCAAGAGCAACTGCAGACTGTTTAGAATGTGGGGCCGAGGTCCAATCAGGTCGCATATGCAAATGACCTTGAAAGGCCAGCTGAATCAGGGAAGAGTGGCCAAGCTGGCCATGGGCGGGGGTGCAAGCAGGCAGCAGCCTGCCAGCTACACAGGGAAGCTGTATCCCTTTGGAGATACACATTTTACCCCTTTTTACCCCTTTAGGGGGTGAATGTCTTAAAATCCCTTTTTAGTGGGTGTTTACATCATGAAAGGAGTGTTCTCCCCAAATTTCATCTTTCTCGGTCCAGAGGTTTGGGCTGGGCGTTGACGAGTCAGGCAGGACACTTGTCTGTATATATAGAGATTTTTTTTTTTAAAGGGGGCTCTCAAGGCATGTGAGAATCAGAGGTGGTTTGCCATCGCCTTCCTCTGCAGAGTCTTCCTTGGTGGTCTCCCATCCAATTACTGGCCCTGCTTAGCTTCTGAGATCTAACGAGATCAGGGTATACCAAGCCGCCTTCCCCCAATCCATGTATAGTGCATACTCAATTTTTCTTTAAACACACGCTGAGTAATTCTCATGTCCCATTCAACTTTTGTACAGCTGACCATGTGATTTAAACCCAACTTTATCTGCATGCTGTCCCCGGCTTCGCTGGTCAAGTAAATGCACATTGGCTCTTTCTTCCAAGCAGGTTCCACACTTACCGGCAGGTTGTGCATTCATTCAATGTAACATGTGAGCAGGGCTTGGATGTTTGAGTTGGATCTTGGTGACGTGAGGGAGGGCAGAGGTCTGGGGTGGCTTTCAGCAGCCACGCTGAGCTTCTTGGAGGAAGAAAAAAAAAGGAAAATGTCTTTTAAAAATAGCATTATAGGAATTACATAAAGCACAGGCTTTTTGCAATGCAGATTTTAATTGCTAGTGATCTGCCTCCTCTGAAGGGGTGCAGCTATTGCTAAGGAAACAGACGCCCCATCTGTGTTCTCAGCGCAGTTAAAATCTCCAGTTAAAAGGATCAGGTAACAGGTCGTGTACCTGAGACCCTAGAGCGTGTGGACCTTATGACATTATACCAGATTGAGGTCCCTCTCCTTCCCAAACCCTGCCATCTCCAGACTCCACCCCCAAACCTCCAGGAATTTTCCAACGTGGAGCTGGCATCTATTTCATAGGGAACAGGGGGGTTAGAAGGATCACCCAGTTGGGCAGTTGGCATCCTTGGGCAGCTGCGAAGCCCCCCCAAACCCTGGAAGAGCTTGATCCTTGACCTGTCATGTCCACTGTGTAGCAGCTGACCCTGACTGCCTTCCTGTAGGGTTGCCAGCTCTGGGTTGGGAAATTTCTGGAGATTTGGGGGGCAGAACCTGGGGAGAGCAGGGTTCGAGGAGGGGAAGGACCTCAGTGGGGTATAACGCCATAAAGTCTACCCTCCAAAGCAGCCATTTTCTCCAGGGGAACTGATCTCTTTCTTCTGGAGATGAGTTATGATTTTGGGAGATCTCTAGGCCCCACTTGGAGGTTGGCAACCCTAGTTTGAATTCTGCTTGTCGAGTAGGTGATTTGGAGAATGAAGGCAGTAGGCAGGGAAAGGGTTAAACACTCTACTGCCACCACCGCCACCTCTCTTCCCTTTCAAAATAGGCACCGGGGACCTGTTCTTTGTATTCAAGTGCGATGTGTGTAGTTTGCACAACGGTGTTTCAAACTTCATTAAGCAGCATTTCTAATATTGGACTGCCAACTCCATGGGATTTTTCAAGAACACAGTAATGTCGGAAGGGGGCGATGGGAAATCAGAGGGAAATCAAAAGAAAACGGTACAGAGCGATCATTGCAAAAGCGCACAAACAGCCGGCAACTATATAAAGCAATTTAGGAAATGTAATTAGAAGCTACTCTTTCTTCACTGAAAAGCCTTTTTTAAATGCTGCTTGCGTTTAATTGCATTTTAAAAACGGAATTGATCATAATGAAGTATGTCACTTCTCGAGCTTGAGATGACTGACCCAGAGGGAAATTCCATTCTCTCCCCTCCTCAACTCAATGGGGACCTACGGCAGCTTATAAATCCCCCCAACTGGTATTTATTAAATCTCAGCCACCCTGCCCTGTGAATCTTAAGGATGTCACAGGTAGGGTGCAAGGTGGGCAGCCTTAATATGTTTTATTGCTGTATTTATATAACTGCTACCAGAGTTGTAATTGTTTTTATTATATGTATTTAATGTTAATCCACTCTGAGCCCACATGCGGGGAGAGTGGACGCCAAATTAAATAAAATAAATAAAATGAACAAATATACCACACCTTTCTCTTCAATGGGGACCTGAGGCAGCTTATAGCAGCCCTCCAGTTCAAGATCTCATTGAATCAATGATGGGGTTTCTACAGTGGATATAAAAGGGGATGGGAAATTCCTGGAGACTTTGGGGGGTGGAGTCTGGAGAAGGCGGAGTATGGGGAGGGGCCTCAGTAAGATATAATGCCACCCTCCAAAGCAGCCATTTTCTCTAGGGGAACTGATCTCTGTCAGCTGGAGATCTGCTGTAATTCCAGGAGATCTCCAGCTACCACCTAGAGGCTGGGAACCCTAGTTAATTCCTGCATGCTAGTTAATTCCTACATGCTAGTTGTACTGGCATAGTCCCCCAGGGGCCAGGGGCTGGAGTGCAGGGGCCAGTCACAACAAGGGAGCAAAGAATAAACAGAGTCCAGTCCAAGGGTCAGAGTTCCAGAGAAGCCACAAGTCAGGTTCAGTTCAAGGGTCAGAGTTCCAGAGAAGCCAAGAGTCCGGTCCGGTCCGGTCCCAACCTAGAATTGGCAACCCTAGCTTTGCCAGACTTCCAGACTCTGGATACTGATTTTCCAACCACCCCTATTTGCTGTGCCATTGTGATTATAAAAGCTACACCAGACAGAATTCTTCTCTCTGGTCCAACTCCTGTTCAACTGGGGTCCTCTATCCTGAAGTACCAGAGCTCAGAGAGTCAGTCCATTTTTGTCTGGGCCATTTGAACCTTCAGGCAGGGTTCACATAATTGCCTAAGATCAGATCTATAACTGACATATGTCCATTAATACATTTATAAATATTTGATTTAACTTCACAGCGATCATAGCGGAATGCATCCTTATATGCCTTCACTGTAGGGTTGCACTGGATAAGAGCATCGGGCTCTAATTTGGAGAACTGGGTTTGATTCCCCACTCCTCTACTTTAAGCCAGCTGGGTGACCTTGGGCTAGTCACAGCTCTCTCTGAGCTCTCTCAGCCCCACCCACCTCACAGGATGTTTTGTTGTGGGGATAATAATAAAATACTTTGTAAACCGCTCTGAATGGGTGTTAAGTCATCCTGAAGGGTGGTATATAAATCGAATGTTGTTGTTCACCAAGTCCAGCTATCATCTGGTGATGTGGAATTGGTACCCCACCAGAAGGGGTACCTTCTACTCTCCTTCCTTTCTGCTCTCTTGATAGCACCTGGACTAAGAACAAACGGCATGAAAATCTGAATAACTTGTTCCCATCAGAAAACTAGGGGTTGACAGCAATTGAAAAGGCTTTGAAAAAAATAAAACAAAGTCTTGTTGACTTTCCAAACAATAGCGCTTTCCTCAGAGGACGTAGCTTGGAATTACGCTAATGGGAACTGACAATGGTTTTCATTCTCTAACTCTCGCAAATCTAATTTCCTTCTTTCCAAAACATATCGCAGTGTATTTGAAAGAATGAAATTAGTTCCACTGTAAGCTGGAAGAGTCGCTCCGCCAACAATCATGTATTTGCAAAATTGTGCTCTTGGAAACCGAGAGAGTTGACAAACCATCTATAGCTCAGCTTAGCTCTGCGGGATGCTCACCATGGCAGGGTCTGTTGTATTGAAATCAAGACTCCTGAACTTGATTCAGGCACCAACTGGTTAACCTTTCCAAGGGATGAATTAAAGTGAGTTGAAAGCATCCACACTCATGTGCATGCTATTTTAAAAAAATAATATATATATATGTATATATATATATATATGTTGGAGGATGCCCGGCTTTAAATCTCCACTCTGCTACAAAGCATTCAGATTTATGCTTGTTTCTCAAATTTCTGTTTTCCATATCCTATTGTATTGTTTATTGAATGTCTCTGCTGTTGATCATATTGACTTACACTGTCTAATCTGCCTTGAGTCTCAGCGAGAAAAGACAGACAGACAGACAGACAGACAGACAGACATAGATCGATGGATGGATGGATGGATGGATGGATAGATAGATAGATAGATAGATAGATAGATAGATAGATAGATAGATAGATAGATAGATAGATAGATAGATAGATAGATAGATAGATAGATAGATAGCCAGTTTGGTGTAGCGATTAAGAGTGCGGGACTCTAATCTGGAGAACCAGGTTTGATTCCCCACTCCTCCAGTTGAAGCCAGCTTGGTGATCTTGGGTCAGTCACAGCTCTCTCGGAGCTCTCTCAGCCCCACCCACCTCACAGGGTGATTATTGTTGTGGGGATAATAATGACATACTTTGTAAACTGCTCTGAGTGGGTGTTAGGTCATCCTGAAGGATGGTATATAAATCGAATGTTATTATTATTATTAAATAGACATCTATCTCTCAGTCTCTCAGTCTCTCAGTCTCTCAGTCTGTCTGTCTGTCTGTCAGTCTGTCTGCCTAGGTAGGTAGGTAGGTAGGTAGGTAGGTAGGTAGGTAGGTAGGTAGGTAGGTAGATAGATAGATAGATAGATAGATAGATAGATAGATAGATAGATAGATAGATAGACAGACAGAACTCTGCCTTTCTCCCCAAGGGGGATTCTCCTCTCCTCCATTTTATCCTCACAGCAGCCTATGACGTAGGTTAGCTGAGTGGGTGTGACTGGCCCAAGGTCACCCAGTGTGCTTTCGTGGCAAAATGGGGACTTGAACCATGGTCTTCCAGAGCCTACTCCAATGCTCTAACCAACCTGCTGGCTGTCCCTAGGGAGAAGTAGCTAGCGGATAGGGGCTTGCGTGATGTTAGAGATGGACATCCAGCTCGGCCTTTAGAGACTTCCCATCCAGCAAACAGCATATCCCCTGATCCCCCCCCCCCAGTCCTTTATCCAAGCTAAAATGATAGGGAAGGGCTTCTCAACCCGCTTTTCCCTTGGGGCAAGAAGCAACAGACATTTGTCCTATCTTCTGCAAGCTCTTAACTGCTCAGTCCTCTATGCAAGCCAACCCCCCCCCCCCGCCCATTACGTCCCCTGCAGGGTGTTGCGCTCTGCAGACAAGCAACTCCTGGTGGTACCTGGCCCGAAGGACATCCGTTTGGCCTCAACCAGGGTCAGGGTTTTTCTGTCCTGGCCCTGGCCTAGTGGAACGCTCTCCCACTGGAGGTCCAGGCCCTGTGGGACCTGGTACAGTTCCACAGGGCCTGTAAAATGGAGATGTTCCACCAGGCCTTTAACTGAGGACCAACGTGTGTCCCCCTTCTTCCATCTAAGATCACCACTTTTTCTGGGGCTGCCCTCGGCCATCTGCTATGCCCATATATGGACTCCCAAATATTTATTTAAATAGCCTGCATCTGGACTATTTTAATGACTTTAAAAAATTATTATTGATTTTATGGTTTTGATTGATTTACTGTGTTTTATGAAGGTTGTTGGCCGTCCTGAGCCCATTTGTGGGGAGGGCAGGGTATAAATCAAGTAAAATAAATAAAATAAATAGCAAAATGGTAACAGGAAGTTGGTATGCATCAGTGGAGAATATTGACAGAGCCTCTGGAATACTTCCTATCAGCAAGCAGAGAGAGTGCTTTGCCTCATCTTGTGCGGGTACCAAGAAACTCACGTCCCCGTAAATACAAGCAACACTATTGTAATTTCCATTCTAATTATTCAATTGAAGTGCAAGGTGCTCAGAAATATAAGTGCATGTACTAATTCGTAATTGATTACAATGATTTCTTGTGTGTGAGCAAACCAGCAGACAAAGCCAATGTTGCTGCCTTTGTCCACTTTGAAACAGGGCTCCTCTTAAAAATGAGCAAAATCTGAGTCCAGTGGCACCTTAGAGACCAACAAGTTTTTCAGGGCAGAAGCTTTTCAGAGTTCAAACCAGAGATGGGCACGAACAGCAATATGAACAAAAAAAAAAGCCACGAACAGCCCAATCCACTGTTCGCAAACAAGCTGTTCGTGAGGCCCCATTCTAAACGAACTCGTTCGTTGCTGTTCGTCAAGCTAGACAGTGTGGCACCTGCAATTGATTTCCTTGGCAACTTAGGCAGGGATTGTCTGAACTCTGTCTGAACTCCTGCTGTTGCCCTGGAAACCCCAATCTAAGCCCAGTTTCGCTTGATAGGCAGGTCTTCCTTTCAAGTGTGGAGCTCCAAATGTGTTACAAGAGAGCAAAGAGCAGGGGGGAGGGGGGCTCCCAGCTCTGACTTTGCAGACAGTGGAGAGGAAGAGAAACAGTTGCTGTTGGCATTTTGATAGAGAGAGTGCATTGGAGCTTGAATTTTCTTTGTGTGTGGTGGGATAGGGATCTACCCCTTCAAGTTCCAGGGCTGCTGCCAGGCTCTGGGGTCAAGCTATTATTTATTATTGGTACCTTTCCTGATGCCTGCTCAGGTCAGGTTTCTGGGAGTGGTGCAGTAGGGATCTTGACTTGGATGATGGTTGGAGGAGAGCCTGCTGGCCCCCACGAACAGCCAACCATGAACATGTTCATGAACAGGGCCACATTTGTGGTTGTTCGTGAGTCCCTGTTCATGGATGGCAACGAACAACGAACATCATGTTCGGATTTTTTTCTGTTTGTGCCCATCTCTAGTCCAAACTCCCTTCTTCAGATGTTAAAAATTAGTAGTTGACCAGCTTTATAAACAAACTCTGATTCAAATGTTCAGCTTCCATCATGGTATAGTCCTCTCATGGGACTGTGTCCTCTGATAGTGCAGCTGTGACTCATGAAAGCTTCTACCCTACCACAAATTTTGTTAGTCTTATAGGTGCTACTGGATTCTTGCTCTTTTCTAATGCATGTGGAGATCTAGTAATTACACATTTAGCCCTTCCTTCCTCCAAGGAACTCAGACCCACATACGTAGCCCCCCCTTGTTTAATTTTCCTTCATACATCTCTTTGAAGTAGATTAGGCTGAGATGGACTGGCTCATGGTCACTGTCAGACTATGGATGACAGGATACAGTAGACAGGTCTCTGTCCCATTGCAATGAGAAATCCAAGCTCTTGGTTAAATGCTTTTATTCAGAAGTCCAATCATTTCCATCTATATGTCCATAGAGTTACTCAGAGGCAAGAAAGTGTCTAAGCAGTACACATTTCCTTGATAGGAATAGAGACTTGAGGAAAAAATACAGCTCTAAATACTCAATCATTTCTCCCCTCCCACTTTGACCACAGGTTTGCACAGAAAAGGGTCTGGGAATTTCTTCTAGAGTTTATACATCAGCCTAGACAGGACAAAGAGGCATAAGTTTCAATGGTAACAGTTTAGACAGCACAAGGTCACTTCTGTGAGCTTCAAAGAAAGAAAAGATAAGACAGCTGCATTCTCAGGCTGCTAGAGGGAGAAACGAAAGTGACGGTTAGAGCATTTGCAAAATGCAATCAAGACACAGCATTAGCAATGGTTCAACACCTAGCACAATGGCATGGATGTAGGGTTACTTTCATGACTGAGTGTGAATTAGTTTTGTTTGATGTCCTAACCTCTATTCCACACTGACCTTCAACCATTGGCTTGAAATGAGCCTCTGTCAAAAATTATTCTACACATAGAACACGTATCTCCTGAGAGCAAGATTCAAATCCAGTGGCACCTTACAGACCAACTAGATTTCCAGGGTATGAGCTTTTGAGAGCCAAAGCTCCCTTTGTCAGATACTCTCAAAAGCTCATACCCTGGAAATCTAGTTGGTCTCTAAGGTGCAAATGGACTTGAATCTTGCTCCAACATGGCTGCTCTCTTGAAACTATTTCCCAATAAGTAATCTTTTCCAGGCAGAGTTCAAACAGAGCTTGCCAAAGGTGCTCAGCATTGCAAAGTGGAAGAGTCCAGGAAAGATCTATCACAGGGGGGGCCAAACTGCTGCTCGGGAGCCACATGTGGCTCTTCTAGACATATTGTGCAGCTCCCAAAGGTCTCTGAGTGTTGCCGCGGCCATACATTTGATTTTAGTTTAGTTCTTTCCCTCCCTTTCCTTCTTTCTTTCCATGTCTTTCCCCCTCTTTTCCTTCCTTCCTTCCTTCCTTCCTTCCTTCCTTCCTTCCTTCCTTCCTTCCTTCCTTCCTTCCTTCCTTCCTTCCTTCCTTCCTTCTTTCCATGTCTTTCATATTTTCAATAAAAATGTTGGGGTTGCCGGGTCTGACTCAGAAAATATCTGGGGACTTTGGGGGTGTAGCGTAGCAAGGATGGGATGTCATGTTTGTGACGTCTCATCCAAATCAAAGGTTAGGTGATGGCTGTTCCCCAGCTCCACCCTTCCAATGATGTCACTTTCAGCATACTGCACCAAACCCCACCTCTTCCTGTGATGTCACTTTCAGGACACTCTCCCGAACCCATGTCCTCTTCTGAAGTCACTTCAGTGCATCATGTCTTGCGGCTCTCAAACATCTGACATTTATTCTATGTGGCTCTTACATTACTGGAGAGCCAGTTTGGTGTAGTGGTTAAGAGCACGGGACTCTAATCTGGAGAGCCAGGTTTGATTCCCCACTCCTCCACGAAAGCCAGCTGGGTGACCTTGGGTGAGTCACAGCTCTCTCAGAGCTCTCTCAGCCCCACCCACCTCACAGGGTGTTTTGTTGTGGGGAAAATAATAACACTTTGTAAACTGCTCTGAGTGGGCATTAAGTTGTCCTGAAGGGCAGTATATAAATCGAATGTTATTATTATTATTAAGCAAGTTTGGCCACCCCTGATCTATCAGAATGGTACATATAAACTCTTCTGACTGCCCTCTTCAGTGGTAAGCCTGCTTACATGATAAGGGGCTATTGCTGTGGGTGTTGCAGCAGAGCTGGCCAGTTAAGTAGCTATTTTGTGCATTTAAATTCTCTTTCTGAATGCTCGTCTAGGAGAATTTGTGTCTTTTAATCATCAGGATTTCCTTTGGCAGGCAAAGCAGCAGCCACGAGTAGGTAATTTGATGTCACCTGCTGATTGTCGGGCGTGGAGTTTTGTTGGAAAGATGAGTCAGAATTTTCATATTCCCTCTGTGCCTCGGAGCGCTAATAGCGCGATTCGGGAAGGAAAGCCACAGTGACTCGTAAGAGCAATATTGATATAATGCAATAAAAAAGAGAAGAACGGCTTCATTATTTCTTCACAGATACTAATTAAGCTTTCAGACATGGCGTGTATTGATCACACAGACGCTGGGGACCAAATTAGATGAGGCATGAAAGAAACACACGCCGGCTTCTCAGACGGATTCTTTTTAAAGCTGAAAAGTACGCATGAGTGGCTCAAAGAACAATGGAAGAAGGAGATGGCTGCTTTTCTCCCTGAAGGGGAACAGATGTGGGGGATCTTCTGCTGTATCCCTTCTTCCACAGCAGGGAGGATTTTTGTGAGCAGGGAATGTGTGAGCGATTTTTATGTAAAAGAGGAATTCAATTAATGAAAGTTCAGCTGCAGATTACGTGTTTGTGAGCAGGAATTGTGCGAGCAGGGAGGCATTTTGTGTGAGGCAAAATGGCGGGAGGGAAGAGGGTGACTGTCAACCAGCCCTCTTCCACTCCTCATTGTAGTCTCTTTTTTAATATGAACTTTTATTAAAATTCCTAAAATAATGATAAAACATACAATCCGAACCCCTTCCTCCTGGGAACCCCTCACTCCTGTTGTCTACTGCTGCCCAGACTGTGCAGTATCATGTCACTTCCGGTAAAAAAAGAAAAAGTAACAAAGAGTAGCTCTAGGAATCACTGGAAACTCCATGCTAAAACCATAGAGTTTCCTGCAATTCCTAGAGCTGCCTGTCACTTCTCTTTTTTTTACTAGAAGTGATGAGACACCACAGCCAGCATTGTGCCCCCCCACAGCCCTCCCACTGGTTGCCCAGCCTTAGGGAGCAACAAACAATTCATGAATCTCAAGGGGAAAGATAATTGTTTTGAGAAAAAAAAGATGGAACAAAAGCAGATCTCCAGCCAGCAGCTGCTGAACCCCTCAAGTTCAGAACAGAGGTAGAAGCTGTCAGATGTCTCCCAGAGCAGAGAGTGACTTTGTAATGAAAGATTGACTCACTTTTTCAGGAAGGAAGAACTCTTACATGTAGCTCTAAGACAACATCGAATAACATTGCAGAGACGTTAGCTCAACGGCTCATATTTCATGCATGACATCTAATTTCAAGCATCACCTCCGGGCCCGGAGTGCCCTTGCCAAGGTCTTCTGAGGTTTGGTGCAGCACTCCCAGCTGTATTCACTTTGCTCTCTTTTGCAGTCTTGAGAGCTGGGAATTTCAAAGTTTTTCATACGGAACAGGCACACAATTACGACAAAAGGGGAAACCACCATCTAAAATTAAATAAAACACAATTCTTTATGTGTTTATGTTTATGTTATACATATACATATACATATACATATACATATACATATACATATACATATACATATACATATGTACATATGTATATGCACATATGTACATATACATATGTACACACACATACACATACATACACACACACACACACACACACACACACACACACACACACACACACACACACATACAATCCCATTCTTCTTTCAAGGGTGGATGGGCTATTTCACTTAGATGAGTGGCTCACTATTGCTTTAGAGGAAGCTGATGTATGTACGTATGTACGTATGTACATATGTACGTACATACATCGGCTTCCTCTAAAGTAATCGTGAGCCACTAGTATAAGTGAAATAGCCCATCCACCCTTGAAAGAAGAATGGGATTGTCCCCTTTGGCCCACTGCTTGATATCTACTCTTGCAGCCAAATGTCTGCAGCGAGCCGCTGCTTTTTGCCGCTTGGCGTATGCACGGAAGTGCTTGCTACAGAGGCTCTGCTAAGCATGTGAATGTCTGGCTGGGACAATCCAGCTCTTATCTTTGCACATTCAATGAAAGCATAGATGGATGCCTGGAAAGAGCAAGAGTTGATTATTGGTAGGTGGACTCGGCGGACAATGCCAGTTGACTCGGCGGACAATGCCAGTTGACCTGGACAATGCCAGTTGACTCGGCGGACGATGCCAGTTGATGTGCTGCTGACAGCCGACTGAATTGCTTCTCTCTTCCATTCAAGCAAATTGCTTCCTCGAAGGAAAAACAGAAATCAGGAATGTAGTGTGTAATGATGAATAAATATAAACTCAGTCCAGATGAGACACAAGGGCTGATTCCGCACCCGTTGGATAATGCACTTTCAATACACTTTATCAATCGTTTGAGGTGGATTTTTTGTTCCGCACACAAAAAAAAATCCGTTCCAAATGATCTATAAAGAGGATTGGAAGTGCATTATCCAACGTGTGCGGAATCAGCCAAGTACTCATCAGCAGGAATTGAGTTCAGTGGCACCTTAGAGACTGACACGATTTCCAGGGTATAAGCTTTTGAAAGTCAAAGCTCCCTTCTTCAGGTGGCTCAGACATAACGTGCACAGCAAAAGCACTTGAGCGATGAGTATGTCATGCTCTCTAATACTTCTCAGATGGCTACAAGGAAACATTTATAATATCCTTATTCTCATAGCAAGGATCACATCTTGAACACTTGCCGCCATCCCCAGACACACAATTGCACGCTGATGAAAGCTTCTCTCTGCCTGCTGCATTCCTGTACTCTGCTAGAGTGCAGCCTGCCCTAATTTCAAAGCACAGAGGGCATTGATGTATTGGAGGCACCTTGGAAAAAAGTTATTCTCCTACGAGAGTAAGGACAGTTCATAACTCTTATATAAGTTGGAATAATACTGATAAAATGTTTTTGTATAGCCACCGTATCCATTAATACAATATCTCCCTCTTGTATTTTCTCTTTCTTATCACAATTTATAGGCCAACCATTTCCTTGGTTTATGTGCAGATTCAAAGTTCCTTTGTTTTACATAGTTCAATTTTATTTCCATTTCTCTTATTGTTAACATAGATAATTGTTGCTGTAAAATCTTAATTTGTTGAGAAATATTTATAGTTCCTTGGGAATTCTTCCACGCACAGATTTCTCATCAAGACTACTTAGTTTCTCATCAGGTGGTGGAAGAATTGTGAGCAAGGAATACAGCTTCGGGTGTTTGGAAGTAATTCATGGCATGCTCTTGAAAAAGGGACTCGGAAATGAGGTGCAAGCCAGGCTCCTCATCGGGTGATGCAGCAGGGATGGCATATCTTCTCCTGCATCTGATGAAGAGAGCTGTGGTTCTCGAAAGCTTATGCTACAATAAAGGTGGTTAGTCCTAAAGGTGCTACTGGATTACTACTTTGTATTTATTCAAGTATTTTTTTAAACACTGTACATTTTATGTGGTACGTTTTAAAGCATTTGTGAACGTTTACAACCTCCAGTTACGAGTAAACGGTAACCTGTTTTAGGGCATGATTCTCGAGTGGTACATTTATTGTGTTTAATTGTAAAGAGTCCAGTAGCACCTTTAAGACTAACCAACTTTATGCATGCATTGGACGAAGAGAGCTGTGTTTCTCGAAAGCTTATGCTACAATAAAGTTGGTTAGTCCTAAAGGTGCTACTGGACTACTACTTTGTATTTATTCATGTATTTTTTAAAACACTGCACTTACCATATAAAGTGCAGTGTTTTAAACCATTTGTGAACATTTACAACCTCCAGTTACGAGTAAATGGTAACCTGTTTTAGGACATGATTCTTGAATGGTACATTTATTGTGTTTAATAGTAAAGAGTCCAGGAGCACCTTTAAGACTAACCAACTTTATGCATGCATCTGATGAAGAGAGCTGTGGCTCTCAAAAGCTTATGCTACAATAAAGTTGGTTAGTCTTAAAGGTGCTCCTGGACTCTTTACTATTTTGCTACTACAGACTAACATGGCTAACTCCTCTGGATTTATTGTGTTTAGGATCTAACTTTGCAGTAGTTAGTTGATCACAGTGGTCTTTAGCTTCCAAGATCAGGCTATACCATGCCACCTTCTCTCTTAGAGGGATGACTAAAAACACCATTAGAGAGGAGGAAATATTTTCTATTTCATTACTTTTAATAATTGGGGGAGTGGAGTGACTGGTTACTATTCACTACTTTCCACGGCTGGTTTTATAGATTCACAATGCAATCCTAAACAGAGTTACACCTTCCTAATCCACTGAAGCCAATGGGCTTAGAACAGTATAACTCTTTTTAGGATTGCTCTGTCATTTGTACAGTACAGTATATGAGCGACCACGCATGGTTAAGCCACACCTCCACCTCCGTCAGATGTTACATGTTTTTTATATGGTGAGCAGGTGCTTTATTAGAAAGCTGTGTTAATTGATTGTGATTTTATCTTGTATATTTTATCTTCTGTTGTGACCAGCCCTGAGCCCGCTTGCAGGGAGAGTGGTATATAAATAATAACAATAACAACAACAATAATAATATTGCATATGGTTGTATGATTTCTGCATACACTTTGGTCAGTATTTTTATATACATAACAGTTGTATAATGTATAATGCTAGTTTACCAATGCAGAAATAATGTCATAATTGCATGATTTTGTGGGAACAATTCATTGCAATTAATCAGAAAACAGTGTGAAAATAAAGTATCACAGGTTCAGTTCACACAAGGGAGAAGGAAAATGGATTTTCAGATCTAAACAGCAGAGATGACTAATTCAAAATTATGTATTGTTGAAGGCTTTCACGGCTGGAGAACGATGGTTGTTGTGGGTTTTCCGGGCTGTATTGCCGTGGTCTTGGCATTGTAGTTCCTGACGTTTCACCAGCAGCTGTGGCTGGCATCTTCAGAGGTGTAGCACCAAAAGACAGAGATCTCTCAGTGTCACAGTGTCAGCCTGGAGAAAAGACTTCTTGAGAAAAGACTTCTTTTTTGATGGGACAGCATTCACACGCTGTCACCATTTTTCTGGATAAGGAGAGAATTAACATTCCAGATGTGGAATGAACAGAGCATGGTTTCCAGTTCTGAAAAACTCTGAAAAACACCAGGCTAACAAAACACTCTATACTCGACAATAGCCCTGCAGAGAAGATTAGCACATCAAGGCGTAAGTGATGGGGCCTAGACAAACTTTTTGTTGTAGAACAAATGGTATTGACGTGTTTAGTGTGTGAGATGGCTCAGAACTGAGTGCAGACACACAGATACAGCTCCTGGCAATTTGACTGAAGGCCATTCAATATTTTTTTAAAAAATCAGTGATATATCAAAATAACAGACTCAACCAAGATCTTAACATTCAGCATCTGTGCAAACAAGAAGCCCAATAGATAGAATCCCAGGGTAACTGAGTTCCAAACGGTTGTAGTTCGATCAATAAAATGCTCGGAACACAACAGCCTGACAGCGAATTAGGATGCTAAAACAGATGGTCTGGCAGGCAGCCGGTCCGTAGGGATGCAGAAATTAAGCTGTTGGCTTAGTACATTACTGTTAGGACTTAGTAATCGTTGGGTAATGTCAGGTCTTGGCAACCTCTGAGCTGCCTGCCACTCTCCAACATGCAGTTATCATCAACAAGATTTGGGTATTGCCACTTATTCAAGTGTGATGCTACAGGGATGGTGTGAGTAGGCTGAGCAAATATTCCCTTCTCGGTTTCTTTTTATATTTGTTTATACGGTTCTTCACTTTTGACTGTTGGTTTTGTAGGTTGCAGATGCACAATGCAGAGTTTTGAAATACCTGTGCTTCCCCCAGCTTGATGATCCAAAATGGTCCCGCTTTGCCCACTGGACTTAAATATGTTTACACAGAATTAATTCCCAAATTTGTGCTGTGTCTTTCATTAGTCTCCCCCCAAATACCATTCAGACTTATCCAAACATTTGTGCAGTAACCTCTAGGAAGTAAGCAAGCTGATGAGAAATATTTCCTGCAATTACTTTTGGATTCTCAAACAGATGACTTTGCTGCCCTGGAAATCAGTTTGTGAAAACCTGAAGCCAGGTGTGATACAGATTCCGTTCTTGCATAGTCAGTTAGGTGCAGTCTTCAGATAGTTTCTGCTCAGATCCAGAAGATTTCTGCCTCTTCAACTCCATGTGACAGAACAGCTGTACACATCTGGAATGTTAATTCTCTCCTTATCCAGAAAAATGGTGACAGCGTGTGAATGCTGACCCATCAAAAAAGAAGTCTTTTCTCAAGAAGTCTTTTCTCCAGGCTGACACTGTGACACTGAGAGATCTCTGTCTTTTGGTGCTACACCTCTGAAGATGCCAGCCACAGCTGCTGGCGAAACGTCAGGAACTACAATGCCAAGACCACGGTAATACAGCCCGGAAAACCCACAACAACCAAAGAAGTCTTTTAATAGCCTCATACTAGAAGTGACGAGAAAGCTCAAGGCATAATTTCTGGCATGTGAGTTTTAAAATACAATTTACTCTAATTATGCTCCAATTCGTACTATTTGTGCTCCAATTTATGCAACCTGTCCTCATGTTTGGCTCATGTTTTGTTCACCCATTATAGAGCCAGTTTGGTGTCGTGGTGAAGAGTGGCAGGATTCTAATCTGGAGAGCCAGGTTTGATTCCCCACTCCTCCACTTGAAGCCAGCTGGGTGACCTTGGGTCAGTCACAGCTCTCTCAGAGCTCTCTCAGCCCCACCCACCTCACAGGGTGATTGTCATGAGGATAATAATAACATAATTTGAAAGCCAGTTTGGTGTAGTGGTGAAGAGTGGCAGGACTCTAATCTGGAAATCAGATTTGATTCCCCACTCCTCCACTTGAAGCCAGCTAGGTGACCTTGGGTCAGTCACAGCTTCTAGCTCTCTCAGCCCCATATACCTCACAGGGTGTTTTATTGTGGGGATAATAATAACATTCACAAAACGCACAAGAACAATTTCAGCAGGAAAGAAGAGACTTTAAGAATGAACAGAGCATGGTTTCCAGTCCTGAAAAACACCTGGCTAACAAAACACTCTATACCCGACAATAGCCCTGCAGAGAAGATTAGCACATCAAGCACCAATCCATATGCAAAAGAACCTCCTCAGGATACAGTGAAGCCTCCCTCCATTAGCATTCCACACCCTGGGAAACTCTTACAGGATGACTTAGGGCCAAGCTACAAGTGACAAATGTCACTTGAACGGCAAGTGGATTGAGTGGAGCGCAAGTGAACAGGGAGAAATACACTTGCCATTCAAGTGTCATTCGTCACTTGTAGCTTGGCCCTCAGTGTGCTTTCAGTGTCTGCCCATGAATGCAGCTAATCCTGTGATGAGTTTTTAAATATTGGGCGCTGATTTGGGGGCAAAAATCCCAGCAATATCTTTAATCAAAAGATGTATCCAATTGCACAGGTGCAAAGAATTTGTCAAGCAATTCCATATTTACACAAGTCAGCCAATTTACTAACAGCAGTGAGGTACAAAGGTATGGTATTATGATTAGGACAAACTTTGCCTGGAATTAGGGTTGTAAGGGGGGAACCATTAGTGTTCTTTCTCCCGGGAAGTGATGTCATCGTGCAAGTGCGGGAGTGTGCACACACTTCTCAGCGAGTTGATTTGGACCCCAAATGAGCCCAATTTGGCATGTTTGGGGCCCAAGTCAGCCCTCTGCAATGTGCAGGAGTGGTGCACAAGTGGTGCACAAGTGTGCACTATGAGTGTGCACAACTGGTGCAATGACGTCATTTCCAGGGAATGTGCCTGGGAGGCCAGTTCCTGTGTCTTTCCCCCTGCCAACCAGGTGAGTGGTGGGGGTGGAGGGTGGGAGCGGGAGATCCCCCCTCCCCCACTGGGGGCCCTGAGATCCCTACCTGGAATATCAAGGAGATCTGATCAGGAACCTGCATGTAATTAAAGCAGACAAACAAGGTATGATTTCCCCCCCAGATGAACTTGTTCTTCAGGCATTTCTCAGCATGCTTAATTTATATGGACTGGATCCGAAAGTCACTTCCTTTCCCCAAGAATCCCCTGACCCCTAAAAATGGCACTTTGGGATACTCAGTGGGAGGCAGTACAGTTCTTGTTCTGAGAGAGGATATCGCTTCCACCAGCAGAAAACAACCTTTGTGCCCTGCCCCATGGTGTTTATTTTACAGCGCATGTTGGTCATTCATTTTATAGGTGCACAAATAATGTTGACGATGCCTGTTTATTACGGGAAAAACTCAGTGCCAAGAAACAGAAAACGGCATGAAAATCATCAACCACCATTTCAGTTAGCATAAGGAATATGGGAACTCAAATTGGGGGTTTTAATGCTGAAACCGCAGGGCTGAGAAATTTGTAGTCATCCTTGGGTGTGAGCTAGTTAGTATCACGTGATTCCAAGGATCAGGCTCAGAAGCCAAGCTGGAACTCCAAGTCTTTCGGCAGATACTTGGAAGTAGGGGTCATTTCGTAGAAAAAGAGCTGGAGGAACTCATTAGCACAACTCATTAGCATATGCCACGCCCCTTGCCATCACCAGAAGTGTCATTAGCATAACTGATATGCATATGCCACAGCACCTGACATCACCTATCCTGGCTGTTTTGGACCCAATCCTGGTCATTCAGGGCTGAAATTGGGCCCAAAATGGCAAAAAGGGGTCCCAAATGACCCAAAGTGGCAATTTTGGGCCCTTTTGGGCCCAGATCAGGGCCGAAATGGCCCAGATCGGGTTGGTGCCAGGCAGGGGAGGGTTCCCCCGCCTGGTAACAACCCAATCCGGGTTGTTTCGGCCCCGATGGGGGCCATTTCGGCCCCAATCCAGGCTGAAACAGGCCCAAAATGGCTGAAAGTCAGGTGGGTGGGGCCACCTGACATGTGACCTCTTTGGAGAACTGCTGGAACTGCGTTCCTGCATGTTCCCCCTCAAAATGAGCCCTGATTGGAAGCCATTAGGAAATAGTCACTGAAAATATTGAGCCATAAGAACGTAACGTAAGAGCATAAGAAGATCTCTGCTGGATCAGACTTGGGGTTGATCCAAGTGACGGTTGATCCACCCCATTCTGCAGTTTCTGAACAAGGAAGCTCTGAGTCTGGAAAGCTTAAAAAAGATAAAGCACTGTGCAAGCACTGAGTCATTACTAACCCATGGAGGGATGTTGCATCACGACGTTTTCTTGGTAGACTTTTTGTTATGGGGTGGTTTGCCATTGCCTTCTCCAGTCATCTACACTTTACCCCCAGGAAACTGGCTACTCATTTTACCGACCTTGGAAGGCTGGAAGGCTGAGTCAATCTTGAGCCGGCTACCTGAACCCAGCTTCCGCCAGGATCGAACTCAGGTCGTGAGCAGAGCTTGGGCTGCAGTACTGCAGCTTACCACTCTGTTCCATGGGGCTCTTCTCAGCTTACCAGAGTGTAAGCTGGAAAGTTTACACACTGAAAAACTTGTTGGTCTCTAAGGTGCTGTTGGCTGAAAATTCTACTTTTTTCAACAGTGTCCAACCAGGTGCCACCGAAGGCCTACAACAGGGCAAGAACTCAGTAGTCGTTTCTTATCCTTTATCGCAGTTCTTCAGGCTTCAGAGAAAGACTGTTTCTTAGTTCTCATGGCTGAGACAGGTAGATGGGCCTGTCTATCAAGATGTTGTTTATAATTCCCCCCACCCCAGAACCTGACTTCCTTGGAAGCTTCCACAGAATTCTAAGTCAAAATTCGGACAAACAACACCCATAATTCTCCCTCGGAGGGCGTGGGGGATCCCTGCTCTCAGACGTTGCCCCCTGCTGCCTCTTACCTGATTGGCAGGGGGGAAAGATGCAGGGAATGGGCCCAAGAGCTCTGGAGTGCGCTCCTGTGTGCTCCAGCACCTTCATTGTTGCGTGACAATGAAGGTTCCGGGGTGTGTGCATGCTTTGTGCACATGCCCAGTAAGTATCCCCCAAGAATGCCCCCCAAGACACCCCGCTGTCCCCAGTTTGGACCCCAGGAAACCTGGCAATCCGACCTACAAATACAAAACATAGTAAGGAAAGGAACGAAGCTAGTGCCTTGTCCATGCTGTGCTAATTGCTGTACTAATTTTCTTCTTGCATGAAATTTTGTCTTTTTAATGAGAATTTTAAAAATTGCATCCTACAGCTTTGGTCTTTAGTGGTCCAAACCCTTTGGGTTCTGTTGCACATGTAAGCCAGTCTGAGGTATGCTTATTATGCACTGACTTGGGTGTAAGCTAAACTCAGTTCCATGGGACCGATTCCCAAGTAAACATTCAGAGGACGGGGCTGTGCATCAAACCCCATCAAAACTGGCGTTCTCGCCTACAGGCACCCTTGCTGGCGAGAACGGTTACTTTGGGTAACACCTGAGCGTTCCTGTGGCTTTCCAATTACACTCTTCATTTCACCTGTCCAACCACAGTGAAAGGAAACAGACTTGAAACCGAAGGCAGATTTGCGGCAATTTCTCTTTCGGGGATGGAGATCTCATTAACAAACAAGACAGGTGCCTGTTCATAAGAGATAACAAGGCCTGGGAACCTAAAAGTAAGGGGGGATATGCAAACGGCGAGGTCTGGGAGAAAAGAATGGGCCTTTTGAGATAGCTATCGTCAGTCTGACCAGCTTGGCAAGGTATCAGTAGTAACATCGTCAGTTTGGCTATCGCACATTAGCAGATGACTCTCTTTAATGCTGATAAAGTATAGTTGGTAAACTCTCCCTGGCGCATTTTGGAATTGGGCTGATATTTACGAGCTTGGTTGGCAAGTTAAAAGGCTATCTGTCTCCCTAAAGTTCTCTCTGGATTTGTAATGATGATGGCGCATATGCAACCTCCTTGTAGCCTTGGAATTACAGGTAGCTCTGGCCTGTTCTGCAGCTACCATACAGTGGCTATTATGGAAGTGCTTACGTTCGATTTATATATAATAACGTTCAATTTATATACCACCCTTCAGGATGACTTAACACCCACTCAGAGCAGTTTACAAAGTGTGCCATTATTATCCCTACAACAAAACACCCTGCGAGGTGGGTGGGGCTGAGAGAGCTCCAGAGAGCCGTGACTAGCCCAAGGTCACCCAGCTGGCTTCAAGTGGAGGAGTGAAGAATCAAACCCGGCTCTCCAGATTAGAGTCCCGCACTCTTAAGCACTACACCAAACTGGCTCTCAGTTTAAAAACGTAGACCTCTCTGTTCCAATCCAACAGACCTGGGAACAAGAAGCTGTTCTGGATTTCTTTGGCGGACAATGATCACATCAGATACTAGCAAGAAGCAATCCAAAGTATTGCCCCAAATAGGGAAGGTGCTCATCAAACCAAAGGCTTTGTTGATGATGGGGTGGTATAATTTACAGCAAGCAGTGAGAGTAAAAGGGAATGTTAAATAACTGTAGCATGTGCATATACGTCCAACCCTTCCCCAATCTAACGTGTTAACATCTGTCATGCACATACGAAAATGACCTATTTGTCTCAATATTTAAAATAAACCAAACAATCCCCAGTGCTGTTGTCTTTTCCCTTTTAGATTGCAGCTTAAAGATGTCAAAAGATCTCAGGCCCTGCACCACAGATCTCTGATGCATAGAGAAGAGCAAGAGTCCAGTAGCACCTATAAAACTAACAAAATTTGTGGTACGGTATGAGCTTTCATGAGTCACAGCTCACTTCTTCAGATACCTGAAAAAGTGAGCTGTGACTCATGAAAGCTCATACCCTACCACAAAGTTTGTTAGTCTCAGGGCTTTTTTTTCAGTGGTGGAACGGAGTTCCGGCACCTCTTAAAAACGGTCACATGGCCGGTGGCCCCGTCCCCTGATCTCCACACAGAGGGGAGTTTAGATTCCCCTCCACACTGCCAAGCAGCACGGAAGGCAATCCAAACTCCCCTCTGTCTGGAGATCAGGGGGTGGGGCCACTGGCCATGTGACCATTTTTGCTGAGGGTAATTTAAACGTTAAACCCCGCCCCTTGTTCCAGCTGACCCAAAGTGATGTCATTGTGCAGTCTTGAGTTCCACCACTGAGTTCCACCACCTCTTTTCCTAGAAAAAAAAAAGCCCTGGATAGTCTCCTAGATGCAACTGGACTCTTGCTTTTTTCTACTGCTACAGACAGACTAACATGGCTACCCATCTTGATCTATCTCTGATGCATAGAGAGACCTGATCTTTTCTTATCAATGACCTCTCATGGCCTAAAGTACGTTGGTGTGAGTATGTAAGGATAGTCATGGGGTGGAATGTCTGCCTCTATCCTCTTTCTATTGTAAGAAAGGCATGCTTCATGTAAACATTAGGCCTCAGCCTCGACCGCTATTCCTCTCACCTCAAGTATGGCTCTAGCAGGAAAACATCAGCCTAGCAGGCAGGTCAGCAGAGAGTGGACAATGTCATGCAAACTGGCATCATCTACCAATGTCAGAATGATTGGCAGGCTGTGAAATTCCTATACAGAGAAACATCTTTCAAGTTGATCCTGTTCAGCAGGTGTATTAGCAAACTCTTATGGTTGGATAACAACCCTGTGTGTCACACATCTACTAAGTCATTCTTGTCTCTTGCTGCTACCTGGGAAACTAACACCAGCAAGCCCTCTAAAGAATGTGCAGGTCCGAATCACCAAATTAATAATTGAGCAATGATTATTTATATTAACTATACTAAATAACTGCCACAGTGTGGATTAAGTTAAAATTTTCTATTTGGGATAGGCAGGATATTTTGCATGGCAAGTGGACTGGTTGCCACTCAGTAACTTAAAAGTTGAACAGGTTAAGTATTTTTTTTTCAGAACAAGTCTTTGATTATAGAATTGCCAAGGTAAAAGAAATAGGTTGGGGGTTACAGTTGCTGGCCAGCTGTAATGTATAAGTAATGCCCTATACATTTGTAATTCCATCTGTCTCCCTTATCTCCTTGAACCATTTTATCAGCATAAGCAATAGTGGTATTATAGAAACTGGAAAAGCAACAGGTTTTAGTTAAGAATCTGCAAACTTTCTCCTGGGGGAAAAATCCTCAGTGCCCATTTTTCCTGGGAACTGCGTGGGTTCCATCACTGCTTTCTCTTGCATTCAGGAGACATCAGTAACTTTATGATATCAGCTGCTGCTGTTTACTCACCTCAGACCTATTTGCATGTCTGCTAATCAATATACATCTCAATAAGGAAAGGACTACAGGCATTGAGTGTGGTGGGCACATAGAGGTGAACAGCATAGCTACTCCTTCTCTTCCTGCTATTTGGTCAGCATTCTGCTAGTAGATAAATCAAACCTGACATTTTGTATTGTAAATTTCACAAAAGATGCTCCGCCCACTCCTAGAAATTAAGTTCTTAAGGCTACAGATGCATCATCAGTTTTCTGCACAGACGTACCTGGAGTGAATAAATGGAGAATGATTCATGTGCAGATCAGTTTAATGGTAGCTTAAGGGGGAGGAAAGAAGACAAACATCTTTGAGACTCATAAAAGACATCTATCAAGAAATCTTGGAGCATTTCACATGTCTGTATTTTTAGCTGATGGGCAGTTAAAATGCTCCGAGCTCAGGATGAACACTTCAGAATTTGAAGGAGGCACAAACCTGTTGGGTAGGAATGCCATCTTGAGGTGAGGTCCACTGTGGAGATGATCAGCCACTCCAAGTACCCCAACTTGTCACCCGTGCAGGGAGTTGATTCCGAGCTCAAGCTGCCATCAGGAGAGTAAAAGGGAGAGTGAGACATTCAGGTGCTTTGAAAAGCTATGCCTTTATTGAATACTAGAGGTGGGCACGAACTGAAATATGGACCAAAGTTCGTCACGAACTGGACCAGTTTGTGGTTCGTGAACCGGTGGTTCGTCGGAGAGCATTTCTGACGAACTGCGACAATTTTTAGGCTGGTTCATTTGGTTTGTTTTTCGGTTCGTCACTGCAGACATCCTAGCACTGTTCAATCAGTTTCATAGGCAAGGGGAGGAGGAATGGGCTTTTTGCAGACCTTCTGCTGACCTGGAAGTGACGTATTCACGAACCAGACAAACCAGGTCATGAACCGGGGCAAGTTCATGAATGTTTGTGATTTGTGGTTCACAGGGCTTTCGTTCTGGGAAAAGAGGTGGTGGAACTCAGTGATTTGCCCTCGGAGAAAATGGTCACATGGTTGGTGGCCCCGCCCCCTGATCTCCAGACAGAGGGGAGTTTAGTTTGGCCTCCACGCTGCTTGGCTGCACGGAGGGCAATCTCAACTCCCCTCTGTCTGGAGATCAGGGGGTGGGGCCACCAACCATGTGACCATTTTCAAGAGGTTCCGGAACTCCGTTCCCCCGCGTTCCCCCTGAAAAAAACCCTGGTGGTTTATGAAATGCAATGAACCACTGTTTTCCCGGGTCGTGCTCATATCTACAGAATACACAACTAAAGCATAATTGTGCAACTTGCATCATGCTTACCCCAAAGTAGGCTTGGTCAAGCTGTTGGAACCTCACCAACTGATCAGGAAAAATCTAGCAATAAGATTTCTGTCTCAGCACTCTTAAGACTGCCCTTTTATACCCCATACCCCTCTACTTGCGAGGCCTTATTTTGTTGTTGCTCAGGCATTCGCAGCTGTACCCATATCGGCCTTTAGGATTGGGAGTTTCCATTGATGGAGGTACCTGCCACTGGGTCTGGGCCACTCTAAGTTCGTGCCTGCAGAATCCTCTATTTTGGTAGGATTTGAGTCTGGTAGCACCTTAGAGACCAACAAGATACCTGAAGAAGGGAGAAAGCTTATACCCTGAAAATCTTGTTGGTCTCCAAGGTGCCACTGGATCCAAATCTTCCTGTGAGGTAGCTTAGTCTGAGAGGGTATGACTGGCCCAAGGTCACCCAATGAGATTCCATGGCAGAGTAGGTATTCAAACCCGGTCTCCCAGATCTTAGTCCAATACTCTAACCACTATAGTAAAGAGTCCAGTAGCACCTTTAAGACTATTCAACTTTATTGTAGCATAAGCTTTGGAGTACTACAGCTCTCCTCATCAGATGTATCTGATGAAGAGAGCTGTGGTTCTCCAAAGCTTATGCTACAATAAAGTCGGTTAGTCTTAAAGGTGCTACTGGACTCTACTATTTTGCAATAGTACTCTACAGAGTAACACGGCTAACTCCTCTGGATCTCTAACCACTATACCACACTGGCTTCTCTGGAAGAAAATCTTCAGACAGGGCCAAAAGAGAAGAGGTGTATTTTGGACAATGTGTATTGACAAGTGATTGTGATGTTTAGAACGATGAAGACGGACTAAGAAAGACATGGGTTCAATTTGCCCTAAAGCTTGGTGGGTGAGCTTGGGTCAGTCACATTTTCTCAGCCTAACTTACTTTATAGAGTTGCTGTGAAGATGAAATGAGGAAAGGAGAATCGCGTTTATTGCTCTGAGCTTCTTGGAAGAAGGATGGAATAAAAATATACGAAGACAAGAGGTAGATCAAGATGGGTAGCCATGTTAGTCTCCGTAGCAGTAGAAAAGAGCAAGAGTCCAGTAGCACCTATGAAACTAACAAAATGTGTGGCAGGGTATGAGCTTTTGTGAGTCACAGCTCACTTCTTCAGATATCAAGTATCTGAAGAAGTGAGCTGTGACTCATGAAAGCTCATACCCGAAGACAAGAGAGTCTTGGACGCTGGAGTGCTGGTCCAGGAAGGCCAGAAATAAAGAGGCAGAACGGAATTTATTCTGGTGATCTACCCAGCCGCATTCTTAGTGGCAGACAACGACATCGACCGTTTGATGGAATTCAGATTTTGTTATGCAGAGGAGCTATATGCGTCCAACATAACGGTGACTCAAGTGCTACTGAAACAAGCGTCAGGGCTGTGTGATAAAAAACATGCACAATAAACTCTAACTCTAGGTTGAGAGGTCGGAGTCCAGCACATTTCTATGCTACAGTGTGTGCATGGGACATGCATATTTGAATAAGGGACAACTCCAGTACCAATGGAAATATGTTTTAGAGCATCTGTTTTTTGCAGGAGATGCTGTCACAGCATTGACCTCTGGCATTCTCATAAGTAGATAGAAAAATGAGTGATTCTTTTTTGCTTGTCTCTGAATGTCCTAATCTCAGCATTATCTTTCTGAGTTTGGCCCCGCTAATCCTCCTGGAGATAAGAGAACAAAGAGAGTAGTGCTTGAAGATTCTTTTCATTATTCAAGCTGTTCCCAGAAGAAAAAAAGAAACATTATCAGTGCTGTTTTCATAACGGGAAAGGATGGTAAGGGCTTCGTTCTAAATATTGCTGCATACATAGCAGAAGGTTCCTTAAATAAAGGATTGCATTTGCCCAGAAAATCTAATCTATTATCCAGCATTCCATCGGAGGGAAATGCAAATGTGTCTAAGCTTCAGATGTGCCATGGCTGTAGCTCACGGATGGAACATCTGCTTGGTATGTAGAAAGTCCCCAGTTCAGTCCCTGCATCTCTAGTTAAAAGGACCAACTGGTCTAGGGATTTTTTTAAGTAGCAGGAGAATAATAATGTGCTTCATCACCAAGCCACACAAGAAGAAGTCTTTGCCTTCTTCCATGTGACAGCCTTTTAAGGTATCTGAAAAGCACAAGAGTGTTCTTCTCTCAGAGTCTCTCTACATGGGACGCCTCGGCATGTGTTCATCAAGTGTAGGGAGATGCAATGTTATCCGGAAGTGTAGTTTAAAAAGTCAGAGCTGGCGGAGATTGCTCCTCAGAGGGTTTAATTTCATCTTCCCCAAAGCCTCTGTCAATTTCCCCTCTCCAGTCTAAAACTGTGTGGGATGGCAACCAGAGGGCAGACAGGAATGGAAATTGGCTGGAGCTGCCTTCCAGATCCAAGCTTGGACCTGGAGAGGTTCTAATGGGCTGAAGTTTCCCTTCTGGTACTTCACAGCCTCTTCACTCAGCTCCAGTGTATAGCAAAACCTTTGCCCTGCCTTCCTTTGGAGCTGTACCTGACATCCGTATTACTAATTTTTGAATAGATTGCTTTGAGAACTATGAAGTTGATGTTGGCTCTACGCGGAGGGCAATCTAAACTCCCCTCTGTCTGGAGATCAGGGGGTGGGGCCACCAGCCATGTGACCATTTTCCAGAGGTTCCGGAACGCTGTTCCGCTGCATTCCAGCTGAAAAAAAGCCCTGATTGTATCCTGTCTTGAATAGCACTTTATATGAGGTTTAATGAGTTGTGTAATTAGTTCATAGGAATTTATATCGTCATATGCACTAGCACTTTATGTACAGTTCTTGAGGCTGGAAGTTTGTGTGTAAAAAGAATACATTGAAGGCAATTTGTGTATGCATGTAAATTCAATGATAAGTACTAGACACTGGAGTTGGTTATAATATTTATTGTTTCTTAGTTAGTCTTTCACGATTCTCTGTTGGATATTTTATAGAGGGGGCAGGGAGGAAGAATTTTTCTATAGTTTACTTTAACCTAAAAAAGCTATTTCCCTCTCCTTTAGTGTACCAGAAGCACAGAAGCTGAGGAAGGTATGCTAATCCCTCCGCTAACTCGAGAATGGACTTTTGCTAATGGCAAAACTGGAGTCCATCCAGGGAATCTTGCACAGCAAATTAAAAGGTAATTACTCTGAACCTTATGGGAACTCTTTTATCATTCTCTGGCCACCATTCAAACCCACCTTCGGTCAGATGCTGTATGAAAAGCACCTCCTGGACAGGAGGAAACATTTTGGGGGGGAAGGTATTTTGAAAAAAAAAAATGTACAAATATAGACCTTCAGATTTGCACTTTCCCCCTCTATGCGTTTCCTCTTGCCTCATGTGAATGGATGATTTAGGTATGCTTTTATGATAATTAATAACACTTAGCCATAATATAATGTGTCCTGTGTTCAAAGGGCTTCACACGAGATATCTATGTGTTTGTATGTGTGTGAATATGTTTACATGTATTTTAATCTATGTATTGGGATGTTTTATGATTTTAAATTGTATATAGGATGAAATACGTTTTTAAACTTGGTTGTGATCCGCCCTGAGCCTGCTGATGTGGGGAGGGCGGAATATAAATTATAAATAAATAAATGAATAAATAAATAAATAAATAAATAAATATTTTATGATCTTACAACAATCCTGCAAGTGTAGGAAAATTTACAACATCCGTATCTATTCCTCAAATGGCTTGAGTGTGTGAGTAACTGTGAGATCCTTATTATGATATTATGAGGACTTGGAAGATGTGAGTTCAAATCCTCACTCTGAGCTCAAAAAGATGAGTGGTAGGTCCCAACCATGAAGTGCAAATTGCAGGTTCCCATAGTGTCACGCTATGGATAACAAGATATGGTAGACAGGTCCCTGATACCATTGCAACAAGAAGTCCAAGCTCTTGGTTAAATGGTTTTATTCAGAAATCCAATCTTTCCCATATATAATTCCATAGAGTTACTCAGAGGCAAGAAAGCATCTCAGCAGTACATACTTCATTTTGCAAATGAAATCAAGGCACAGCATTAGCAATGGTTCAACACATAGAACAATGGCATGGATGTAGGGGTACAGACATGACACATAGCCTCAGTGTGCCTCAGGGATGTGCGTGGAAGAGCTGGGGGGGGGTTAACCCTTAAACCTCCACTCAGTTTGGCTACTTGAAACCAGTCTACTTGCTTTACTAGTAGCATTTTTAATGGGGGAAAGGCTTCAAAGAATATGTACTGTCTCCATTAAAATATTAACAAAGCAGGGAGACTGGTTCTGAATAGCATGCCAGAGCTACAAAATTCACTGACAAACTTGGGCTTTTTATCCCTTTCTGCCTAATCTACCACACAGGGTGGTTATGGGGATAAAGATGAAGGACGAGAGAACTATGTATGCAGCCCTCAGCTCTATACAGGAAGGGCCGCATCAAAATATAATAGGTAGACTGAGTTAAATAGATATCAATATCATAAAAACACCACGAGATAAGGAAGTATGAAGCCCAAACAAAACTGTTTATACACGGCATGAATAAATGCAAATTTAGAGGTCCTAGCATGCAAAATTATCTTCTGGTATGAAGGGACGAGCGTGGCTTGGAAATTGTGCTTTAAAGGTGTACAATGGGCTACAAATACAATAAAAAGAACAGAGTGTTCTAAAGTTATAAGGTTATGTTGGCCCAAAACGTGCAGAACTGTACACGCAATTGTGTGTGTGTGTGCCTGTTATGTGCCATCACCTCCGACCTATGGCGACCCTATGAAGGGTCCAAAATGTCCTATCAGTAACAGACTTGCTCAGATCCTGCAAACTGGAGGACGTGGCTTCTTTTATTGAGTCCAGCCATCTCATTTGGGGTCTTTCTCTTTTCCTACTGCCTCCCACTTGACTTAGCATTGTTGGCATTTCCAGAGAATCTTGTCTTCTCCTGTGACCAAAGCTTCAGTTTTGTCACACCTCACCCTTGAATATACAACTTAACACGGTAAAGAGGTTTCAGTGTGTCAGTGAAGCTGAGAGCAACACCGCCAGGAGCGCAGGCTTAGTCAAGAGTCTAAACTCCTGAAAGAGTCACTCAAGGCGGAATGGTCAAAGCTGAGTCACCAGGCGAAGATGCCTCCACCCCCTTCAGGAATCAACGGTCACTTCAGCAGAAGAGAATTGAATGTTCCAGTGGTGAAGGGAGCAGAAGAATTATTGAAGGTTAGCTACTGGGCAGCAGCAGTAGCAGAAGATGACACTGGTGGACAGGGCTGGCGCGTCCATGGAGGCGGGTCCGGCAGCAGCCTCGAGTGCTGAGGCACTGGGGTGGAGGCACGCTATGGAGCTGGTGGCAGCAGCACTGGCGGCTGAACAGGAGGGCTGGGGAAGCCTGCCGTGCCTGGCCCACAGCTGCTGTCCCCGTCTGGGAGCACATGCTGGCAGCAGCACCACGGGGCTGTCTGAGCGGGCAGCCTCCCAGCCCTCCCACTCAGTTGCCCCGTGCTGCCGCTGCCTGCACACAGCTGCAGGCCAGGCACGGCAGGTGGCCAGGGCAACTGAGAGGGAGGGCTGGGAGGCCACCCACATGCCGCCCCAGCTGCCTGCCGCGCCAACGGGGCCGGCTCGCAGCAGCATGCTGCGTGATGACATCACATGCAGTGATGTCATTACACAGTCCGGGTGTGCGTGTGTGCGCATGGGGGTGGCAACAACCCTGAAGCTGCCCCTGGCCTCAGGCACCAGAACCTCTGGCACCCGCCCTGCTGGGGGAAGATCTTTCACAGACAACGGCTGTGTCACTTCAACTAATTTCACCAAACGTGAAATTAGTAGGTGATTATAAAATACAAGGAATACGTTTCTGGATGGACTGACCCTATCTTTGTTTTAAAAAAATGTCAGACAACTTAAAACCAGAAAACAACAGGTGTATTAAGTCTGAAATTATTGATTCTCATGCTGCTGCTCCTTGAGGATATATGTTAGAATCCTTTTATTATGTTTGTGTTTATTTATGTTTGTTTATGTGTTTTGTGTTTTATGTGTATTGTGTTTATTATTTATGAGCCAGTTTGGTGTAGTGGTTAAGAGCGGGTGGATTCTAATCTGGAGAGCCGGGTTTGATTCCCCACTCCTCTGCTTGAAGCCAACTGGGTGACCTTGGGTCAGTCACTTAAGAGCAGCAGGACTCTAATCTGGAGAGCCAGGTTTGATTCCCCACTCCTCCACTTGAAGCCAGCTGGGTGACCTTGGGTCAGTCACAGCTCTCTCAGAGCTCTTTCAGCCCCACCCACCTCACAGGGTGTTTGTTGTGGGGATAATAATAACATACTTTGTAAACTGCTCTGAGTGGGTGTTAAGTTGTCCTGAAGGGCGGTATATAAATCAAATGTTGTTGTTGTTGTTATTCAATGAAGTGCATTTCATACATCCCAAAACGAGACCATAATTCTGAAAAAAAGAATGGATCCCCCCACCCCACCCCACCCGCCTGCCTTGTTCCTCTTTGTTCTCCGGCCAGCCCTTGTCTAAGATCACTGAAGGAGTTCATGGCAGGACTGAGATTCGAATTGGGGCCCTGTTCGACTCACAGTTCAGTCAATCAGCTGCTACTTTATACAGACTCCCTTTTATTTATAGCATCACACACACACACACACACACACACACACTACTAGGCAAGAAGGGAGATCTCTTGTTCCTCTCAGCAGAATGATAGAGAGGAACTAGAGAATCTCTTTTCTTCCTTAGTAGCAACGTGGGTGGGGTATTCTTTGGCTTTTAGGCTCCCATTTAGTTGCCTTCTGGCCAGAAAAGATGGGTTTGATCCAGGCTACATTTTCCATTCATGCTTCTGACAGTGGGATGGAACGGTCCTTCCTCCCCTTCGCCATCCTGCTGGAACCCATTGATTCACCTCAAATGTTACCTCTAGGAGGACAAGGGATTCTCAGGAATAGCATGAGAGGCAAATTGCGGGTCTGCAGAAGGAAATTTCTCCACCTCTTCCCTTAGCGTACAATAAGGTCTGGATCCAAGCTGAGAATTCCTGAATGTTGACAATGGATTTTCCCCATGTGCCTTCTGTCTTGGCTCATTGAAGCGATCCAGTTATTAGTTTTCAGGGAATCATCCCTCCCCCAAAGGACAGTAAATGCAGCTCAGGGGAGGATGGGCTTAAAATTCCACCCCCCTCTCCCCATACTGATAAAGCAATTCCAGAAGCCATGTTTGCAAACGAAAAACAAGCCATTTGAAATAAATATGGAAGAAACTGTAAGCCCTTAGGCAAAGCCGCCGTATACTAGTCATTGCTTTGTCTAAACTCAGCGGTGTCTATGCTGATTGGCATCTGAGCTAGGGTTGCCAACCTCCAGATGGGGCCTGGAAATCTTCTGGCCTTACAACTGATCTCCAAACTGCAGAGAACGTTCCCCTGGAAAGAATGGCTGCTTTGGAAGGTGAACTCAGTGGCATTATACCCTGCTGAGGCCCCTCCCTCCCCCAAATCTCACCCTGCCCAGGCTTCCCCCACAACTCTCCAGGAACTTCCTGACCAGGAGTTGGCAACCCTAAGTCAACCAGCCCTACAATTCTATGATTCTATAGGTCCAGAGGAGTTAGCCGTGTTAGTCTGTAGTAGCAAAATCAAAAAGAGTCCAGTAGCACCTTTAAGACTAACCAATTTTATTGTAGTATAAGCTTTCGAGAATCAAGTTCTCTTTGTCAGATGAATCAGATTCTGTGATTCTATGAATCCATGCCACCTTCTTGGGAAGCCCAGGCTTTTAAATCCCGAGCGTCCTTTGTACTAGATGAAGTTTGCGGGGCGGGCAGGAGCTCAGCACGTGCTCAAAAATGCTCTTTATTATGCCTTTTTGTTCCAGTGAACGCCAGTACAAATGATACTTTGTCTTTTGTGGCCTCTATAACTTTGGCCTTTTAGAAACAAGAATGAGTGGGATGGATAAATACATTTAAAGAGTGGAGGGGTCTTCAGAACTGCCCTGATCTCTGAGGCTGAATTCAACAGCAGGGCTGTAAAAGTCGCTCAATTAGATTTACAGGCGATTGCTGGGCTGGCTATTGATAAGGACGTAATGGACTGATTCATTTTTAGAAGTGGTTAGCGAGTCATTCTGTAGAATAGAAGCCCCACGACGGCTGCAAAGTCACGTACCTCTGGCTTGCTATACTGGAGAATTTACATAACGTTATTGTTAGCCCAAAGAACATGTTGCAGAATTAAATTCACTTCGAGACCTCGGTTATTTTCAACACCCTCTCACATCAGCTCACACTTTGGCCCTTCACCATGGGAACAATGGTAGAGTGCTTCGGTAGAAAGCCACCGAAGCACTCAAGATCTGCCGGATCAATTTCCAGACTTAATTTAGATAGGTGATGTGAATGTTGCAAAATAGTTAAGAGTCCAGCAGCACCTTTAAGACTAACCAACTTTATTGTAGCATAATCTTTCGAGAACCACAGCTCTCTTTGTCAGATACATCTGACGATGCATCTGATGAAGTGAGCTGTGGTTCTCGAAAGCTGATAATGCATCTGACAAAGACAGCTGGGGTTCTCAAAAGCTTATGCTGTAATAAATTTAGTTAATCTTAAAGGTGCTACTGGACTCTTTACTATTTTGCAACTACAGACTAACACAGCCAACTCTTCTGGATCTATGAATGTGAATGTTGTATCCAGATTCCACCTCTGCAAGCGAGTACCCCTAAATGAGCAAAGTTTTTGTTCAGGAAGGCATAAATAGCTATACAAAAAGGGAGAGGAGTCACACATCTTGGTACACTGTTCAGCCCCACAACAGCCCAGCAGGGAAGGTTAGGATAGAGTAACTCTATCCTATGGAGAGTTACTCATGTTTAAGTCAATTGCCTTCAATGGGCTTAGACAGGAGTAACTCATCGTAGGATTATACGTAGCCATTGTGTGTTTAAATGGACCCCTGCTTGGGCATCCAGCAGACAGAACAGATGATCTTCAAACAACGGACTGAGAACACTGAAATTTAGATGAGAGGCAACTGGAAGTTCCGCAGGGGTCCTGGCAACCCTCATTCATGGTTGAAGGGAGCTTCAAAATAGGATCTCCCAATCAAAATGGAATATTGTAACTGCTGCCTGACACTAGATCTCCCATTGGTTTGCAATTGTATTTCTTGGGAGATGAAAGGAATGTCTGTATGGGATGGGAGGGATAACTGTGGCTTGGATCTGACAGTAAATTTCCCCTAATGGAAGCTATAAGGCAGATTTATCTTAACAACAACAACATTCGATTTCTATACCGCCCTTCAGGACAACTTACCACCCACTCAGAGCAGTTTACAAAGTGTGTTATTATTATGCTCAGGACAATCACCCTGTGAGGTGGGTGGGGCTGAGAGAGCTAGAAGCCGTGACTGCCCCAAGGTCACCCTTCAAGCGGAGGAGTGGGGAATCAAACCCGGTTCTCCAGATTAGAGTCCCACACTCTTAACCACTACACCAAACTGGCTCTCTTTATCACCACTCCCCTCCTACTGCAGACCAAAATGCTCCCCAAAAAGAAAGAAGAAACCTTAAGAATGAACAGGGCATGATTTCCAGTTCTGAAAAACACCAGGCTAACAAAACATTCTATCCCCGACAATAGCCCTGCAGAGAAGATTAGCACATCAAGTAGCAATCCATATGCAAAAGAACCTCCTCAGGATACAGTGAAGCCTCCCGCCATTAGCATTCCACACCCGGGGAAACTCTTACAGGATGACTCAGCTCAACCCCACCCCTCCTGAGTAGATACAAATGACCTGCCAACATCTTTTCCACACTGTGATACTGAGAGATCTCTGTCTTTTGGTGCTACACCTCTGAAGATGCCAGCCACAGCTGCTGGCGAAACGTCAGGAACTACAATGCCAAGACCACAGCAATACAGCCCGGAAAACCCACAACAACCATCGTTCTCCGGCCATGAAAGCCTTCGACAATACATCACTCCCCAAAATGTTGGTTTTGGGGGACATGGGACCTTCACTTTGGGGTCAGGAAGCTTTTCCTTTCCTTTCTTTGTTGGCTCAATTGACCAAAGGTCTCAAGCTCAGAACTTATAACAGACTTATCCACAGTTTAAAACAATCTAAATCAGTGCATACATACAGAATAGCTACAGCAGAATCATCATAAATAATCTTAATATGATATAGAGAGCCTCATGGCACAGAGTGGTAAGCTGCAGTACTGCAGCCCAAGCTCTGCTCATGAGTCACGAGTTCGATCCTGGCAGAAGCCGGGTTGAGGTAGCTGGCTCAAGGTTGACTCAGCCTTCCATCCTTCCGAGGTCGGTAAAATGAGTACCCAGTTTCCTGGGGGTCAGGTGTAGATGACTGGGGAAGGCAATGGCAAACCACCCCATAACAAAAAATCTGCCAAGAAAATGTCTTGATGCGACGTCCTCCCAAGGGTCAGTAATGACTCGGTGCTTGCACCTTTACCTTTACCTTAAAAGCAAAGAGAATTACCTAAAATATCTATAAATTACCTAAAATGTTTATTCAGAATAAAATATATAAATATATAAGCATTTTTAAAACCAATTCATTGACTATGCAGCAGCAACCTTTATTGGCATTATGTCCATGTTGACAAAAACACTCGATGCAACCAGAACTCAGTCTACAAATACACAACTCGCCTCATAGATGCAAGATACAAAAATTTAGCTACAGTTTTGATAACTTTTTGGTTCTGGGTAGCCAATAGGAAGATAACTTTACATTTATCAGATTTTCCAGTTTGCTCTCTCAACAACGGATCATTGAGTGTGGGACGAATATCACAGTAATAAGTACAATACAAAAAAACATGTTCCAGGGTTTCTAAAGTATCGCAGAAGGTAGCACATTAAACAGAGCTAACGAATAAGCTCTGTGATAATGTGGGGCGTTGAATATGTATAAAACAGGGCAGAGAGAGATAAATAGCGGCTGCTCTTCTCATTTCTAAGTCATGCAAGTCCCACTTCATTTTATCAGGAACTTATTTGAGGTCAGGAAGCAATTTTCCCCGGGCCAGTTTGGCCAGGGATCCTGGAGGTTTTTGTCCATCTTCTGGGCCTGGAGTAGGGGTCACTGTGTGTGGGGGGGGCGGGGCAGGGTGTGATGGTTGTGAATTTCCTGCATTGTGCAGGGGGTTGGACTAGATGACCCTGAAGGTCCCTTCCAACTCTATGATTCTGTGATTCAGGAAGAGTATGAGGGGTGGAGGTGAATTGGCGGGGGGGGGTCAAGGAGAGGAGGGATGTGTGTGGCATGTGTGCGTGTGTGTTGGTGTTCACTGCAGGCTTAGCTTTCCTTTCCAGCACAGGGTTTAGAGAAAGAATCCTTATGCTACAATCACACATCTTAACAAAACAAAGTAAGGCACTTCTTTGGGGAGGGAGTTGGTTTTGCTCGCAGGTCCCCCGCATTTAGCGTAGGCACTCCGTGGGAGGTAAAGTAAGACAAAAAAAGCGAAAAGCACTTCAAACTCGGAAAATATTTAATAAGTGCCGTAACTCCCCAGGTGCCGAGCATCAAAGCACCAAGAATGTACAGATGGGATTAAGAGGGCCCCTAATGCAGCAAATTAGAGATCAGGAACTGGGGGGGGGGGCAATTTCCAGCTCCTTGAAGGCTGCAATCCTGAATCGTTGCACGGCGATGTGAGACAAACGTGGCTCTTGCTGTGTGTTCCACCTACGAGTTCCTGAACCGCTTTGTGCATTTTGCAGGCACTTGAGCCCATAGCTTCTTCCTCGGGCAGCTTATAAAGAGCACGCTTTGGAGGATTTTACTTTCAAAAAGCTCCCTCTCCGAGTTTCTTTCTGGGTGTTTGGATCTGAATAATTTGGTTTGATCATTGAAGTAGAATTGATGCACTGGCAATTCTCCATGATTCTTTTTTTTTAAAAAAATCCCAAATAATGTACAGAACGTTGCGTATGTGCGGTTTAGATCCTTCAGCTTCATTTACACCTACTCAATGGCACCGACTCTGTTATTGAGGCACATGTGTATGCACTGATAAAAGAACAAGCTTAATGAGACTATATTTTGATGTATCTGTATTCTTTTGGTGTGATGCTTTACCGATACTTAGGAGAATGGGTGCACAGCGGTAACTGTGGCAGATTGCACATACCCCAACTCCAGAATTAAATTTAAAAATCCTCTTAATTAACCCAGAATTAAGAAAGAATAGAATCCAGTGCCGAGCACAACTGCAGAACAATAAAAGTACGTGTTTGTTGGGGACAGAGTTCTGTTTTCTCTCAATCACAGGCTGAATTCTGCTAAATTTATGGCTTCTTGCTAAGATAGTTTGGGGAGAATATTTTTGTGGTGACTTACTGGGATCCACATGGCTCCCATATAGCACTCTGATCCCCTTCATATTGTGATACATCCCACTTAAAACACAAGAGAGCACAAATATCCTTGCTTTGTTTACAGCATCATGGAGTTTGTAGTATATTGTCATTTTATGCACAATCCATATAGTTCTTATGTATGCACAAAGGACTCCAGAGCTCATGATACAGCATGGCAGCATGCTGAAATATTAAAATATAATATTTCAGATCTGACATTCATTGATTGAACACTGGAGGGCTTATGTCAACCGTAACGGACTGTGTAATTGCTTGGATGTGCATATTCTATCATGTCCTAAAGTTTAAACTTCTTCCTTTGCTGGTTAATAACTGATCGTGATTCAAAAATTGTTGTGTGCTTTCCAGCAGATTTTCAACGGTGACTGCTGGAACCAGAATATTCTCTGTTTGGTTGCTTGCTTGAGATTATGCAGGTGTACATTTAAAAAGATACTTTTTAGAAAAAAACACAAACTGGGTGGGTGAACTCATAATCTGATCTGGACTTATGTAAGGGTAGAAAATGTGCTCAGGAATTATGTAAGGAACGAAAAATGTCCTCAAATTACTCTCCCGTCATTTGGGGTTTTCCTAGACATTCTGTGGCTGTCAGGTGCTCCTCCACTCTGCATGACAAGTTGGTGCTGTTGGATTTCTACACGTCTGGGATAGAACGTATCACCTCAGTACCAGAAGTGGTGTGGAAACAGCCTGACAGCAGTATTGTGTAGTGGTTAGAGTGCTGGACTGGGATCTGAGAGACTCAGGTTCAGTTTTTCACTCTGCCATGGAAATTCACTGGGTAACCTTGGTCCAGTCACTCTTTCTTAGCCCAACTTACCTTACAGGGTTGGTGTGAAGTTAAAATGGAGAAGAGATTAATGAAAGCCACTTTGGGTCCCCATTGGGCAGAAAAAAAGGGATATGAAAATGTATATCAAAAAAACAAAGGCCAAAATCCCTTCTGGTGGACAGAAGTGGGAATAAAGAGCAGAGGGAATCTCTGAGGGAGGCAGGGCTTTTTTTCAGCTGGAACGTGGTGGAATGAAGTTCCGGAACCTCTTGAAAATGGTCATATGGCTGGTGGCCCCGCCCCCTGATCTCCAGACAGAGGGGAGTTTAAATTGCCCTCCATGTCATGGCATGGAAGGCAAGCTAAACTCCCCTCTGTCTGGAGATCAGGGGGCGGGGCCACCAGCCATGTGACCATTTTCTCCGTGGGCAACCCACTAAGTTCCACCCCCTCTTTTCCCAGAAAAAAAGCCCTGGAGGGAGGAATGGAATGAAAGATGCACCCATCCCTGAAAAAGACCCCTGCCTGACTGCCCCAGAAGGGGCTATGAAGATTGCTGGTCTCTTTCTTCTCCACATCATGCAATGCTGGATGACCTGTGACCCCGGACAGTTGAGAGCAACGAATGAGGAGGCAAGAGAGAGCCTTCCTGCAGCCCAAGATAGAGAGCCCAATGAAGAGATTGTGGAGCTGTGAAGTTGAGGGGGGAGGGGCTGTGGCTCAGTGGAAGAGTATCTGCTTTGCATACAGAAGGTCTCAGCTTCAATCCCCAGCGTCGCCAGTTAAAAGGCTCAGGCAGCAGGCGATGTGAAAGATCTTTGCCTGACACCCTGGAGAGCGGTTGCCAGACAGAGTAGACAATACTGACCTTGATGGACCAAGGGCCTGATTCAGTATCAGGCAGCTTCATGTGCTCACTTGCTAGCGTTTGGCCCAAGGGGATGTCAATGTGAGGCCATCCAAGTCTTGGCCAGTTCTTAGTCGAGCACTGGTCCCAACTGAGGGAGGAAGGGAACTGAATTCCAGTGGGAGCTGAGGAGGCTGATGGCCCAATGAGGAGGTAAAACTATAAAGGTCAAGACTGCTCACTCCTAATTCAGGTGCTGAAAGCCGCCACACTGAATGCTAAGCTACAAGAGACGAATTACAGGAGGATGCGTACATGAGGGGAGTCACAATGTTAGCCAGGAAGCTGAGTTTTAAGAGATCGGAAGGCTCTGTCAATTTCCCCTCTCTATGGAGCCAGCACAGATTGCTCCTCAGAGGGGTTGTTAATTTCCTCTTTGCCTCCCAGAAGGGGAAGTGAAACTGACAGAGCCTTCAGGAGGCAGAGAGGAAATTAACAAACCCTCAGAGGAGCAATCTGTGCTGGCTCTGTAGAGAGGGGAAATTGGCAAAGCCTTCCGATCTCTTTTAAAACTCAACTTCCTGGCTAATATTGCAACTCCCTTCACATGCTTCTCCTTGTGTAATTCATCTCTTGTAGCTTAGCTCTGACAGTCAGGCAGGAGAGGAGCTTGACAGTTTTATTTAATGTAGGCTGAGAGCTCTGCCTTCATGGAAACCCCTGGCTCTCCAACCCCTGAGTCTCAGTCGGTAAATCCAGACGCTGCTTGAATGAAATGTATTTTATTAACTTCCAGAGAGTGTGGCAAAGCATGAAAGCACCCAGATAAACAGGCAACAGATTCAAAAAACAAATATCCTTACTGTTGCTAAACTAAAACCTGTCTAGCGCTAACTAACGTAAGTTTCTCTGGTTGGTCTCAAGTAGCTGATCATCTTACCCGTCTGGTAGCATGCGGACCCTCTCCATGCTGAGTTGGTGCAGTACGGAGGCTCGGCCAGGAGAAGAATGGTAGGTAAAAAGCATACTGAGAAGCCATCTTTTGTAGCCAGGGCCAGCTCCAGCATCGCTGGCACCTGAGGCAGCTGAAAGGGTGCCGCTGCGTGCGCGCACACACATGCATGCGCCAGACGGCATGATGACATCACTGCATGTGACGTCATCATGCAGGGCTGGGTGCGTGTACGGGGGGCCTTCCAGCCCTCCCATTCAGTTGTTCTGCGGGCCAGGCGCAGCCGGCCACCCTGGCCACTGGCTGTGCCTGGCCCACAGAGCAACTGAAGGGGAGGCTGCCCGCTCAGCTGCCCCACGCTGCCACTGCCAGCATGTACTCCTGGCCAGGCGCAGCAGCTGTGGTCCGGGCACGGTAGGCGGCTGGTGCGGCACGCAGAGGCGTGCATCCTCCCAGCCCTCCGGCTCAGATGCTCCATGCTGCCCCGGCCGCCTGCCGCACCTGGCCCACAGCTGTGTGCTGGTGGCGGCAGCAGTGGCAGCAGCACAGAACAATTGGGTGGGAGGGCTGAGAGGCTGCCCACTCAGTGGCCCCACGCTGCTGCCGCCAGCTCGCGCTCCTGGCCAGGTGCAGCAGCACAGGGCAATTGAGCTCCTTGGCACTCTACAGACTCAGAGTCAAACTAGACAAGACAAATTACATGTGCAGAACACATGAGGGCACTTACACGTGTTTCCCTGTTACTGTCCTGTTCACTCGCACACTTCAGACACATGGCAGTCGATCCCGTGTCTGGTCTGGCATGGGTTTTTTCTCTGTTCCTCCAAGATGAGGGATGGTATCCCATGATGCACCTTCTCTTTGTGCATGCTCAGATCTTCCTCTCTAACCAGAGGCTGCTTGTTGATTAACGGAGCCAGAATGTTTCAGCGAGGCCTAGGACCCGCAAACACTTAGTACACTGAACCACACTGAACCAACGTTCAGCCATTCTTGCTGGACTCTTATGCATTAAGTCCGACTTCCAGACAAAAAGTCCTTGCTGGGCTGTAGGAGTAAAAGAGGCTTAAGTGTCCAGCAAGGGGTATGTGACTTTTGAGGCTGCCCTTTGAGGCCTAAGTAGAACAGCTTAGTCAGGGCAGCTGGGCGTGTGAATGTGTGCCGATAAGATAAACTTACACAGAGCCTGTTTATGTTAGTAAAGGAAATAAGAGTCCTTTTATTTAGGAACTCCACTCAGGCTAGGAAAGAGAAGAGGTAGAATCTAGTCGACTCTATCTAAGCTAGGACGCTGGTGGATGCAGGAAGCAAGTCCTACATCCTCCATGGTGGGTGAGAAGATGGTGTGTGGTGTGTGTGTGTGTGAGAGAGAGAGAGAGAGAGACAGAGGGAGAGGGAGAGAGAGAAAGAGGAAGGAAGGAAGTTCCAGGAGAATAGAAATTTACAGATTAAGGGGATAGCATGAGTAGAACAGAAAGGTGGCCATGCGCATATCCTGATCTCTTTCTTTCTCTGTATCTATAGCATGTCCCTCTCTGTAAACAGAGACAAAGACAGCGTAAAAGTCCTCCATTTCCTCCATGAGAATGAGACAACAGCACGAATTTCATCACATTTTAAAAATGTACGTATGTCCTTCTGTTAGAAGGGATTTCATAACTATATTATTTCACGCAGCTAAATCCTCACTTGCTTCATTTTGGAAGTCACAATCAGTTCCTACAATTAACACCTGGTTCAACAAGATATGGGATTTTTTCTAATAATGGAAAAAATAACAGAGAAGTTATACCTACAGAAAAACCCCACTGGTACTTCAAATGTTTATCGTAAGTGGGAGCCTTTTCTCAAATTTCTTCCTAAAAATGATCTACTTTGGACAAAGCTACCTCACCAAGATGTTATTGATATGGAAACGTGGGGTTTGGGGTGACCTTTTGTGCAGATTGTTATATTATTATTAATATCTCTACTGTTAAGATTGTTTTGTTTGTTATATATTTAAAATAAGTGTTAATGGTTTATTGTATAGATACTGACAAATTTGTATCGATCTTTGGTTTTAATTTGAGTATATTGTTGTTTTGTTTGATGATAGCTGTTAACGTTAAAATTATTTTTTTAAAAAAATGTATGTATGTATGTATGTATGTATGTATGTATGTATGTATGTATGTATGTATGTATGTATGTATGTATGTCATTTATAGTCTGCCTTTCTCACTGAGACTCAAGGCGGATTCCATAGTGTGAGATTAGTACAATCAGTATCGGAGACATTTCCATACAGTATCAAGGACGTTTCCATACAATGTCAAGGACATTTCCATAAACAATGCCATAAACACAATTTTACAAAGACACAGCATTAGCAAAGATCCAATACAGAGTTGAAGAACTGCTGATACAGAACACAATCAATTCTAGGACTGACATTAGAGATCACGAAGCACAGGTAGTATAGGAGTACATATTTGAGCAACAGATAATATACAAGGCAACATAGTGGTGAAGTCTAGGGTCCCTAACTCATTAGCAAAGCATTTGAGACCCCCTCCCTACAATACTTCCCAACAAACATATAACACACCGAGTGTGTCTATGGGTCTTTTGTTAGAAAAGGTATCTAAGGAGGATGCAAAAACATAACATTTTGTTAAACAGGATATGCCAGGATGGAGAAAGGAATTATTCAATTATGCTGAAAATCTTATCGATCAAGGTGAAGGAATAGAAGAGTGGCAGAAGGGAACGTGCCTTATCGCTGCAGAGAGGGACATATCCTGGCATAATGTGCTCTTTCCTTCTACATACAACCCTGCTGTAATCATACATTAAGAAGGGTCCCTGTGCGATAAAAGCAGAAGGGAGGCTAATTGCCAAATGACATTCTGACTTGCAGCACTCTGGTTATACTTAAACGCTGCTGTTGGTTTCTCAAGCTGGCCGGGCACCCTTCCTGTCCTACCACTCCACCACACAAAGTTTATTTATTAAAATATGTATACCCTGTCTTTCCTTTTAGCTCCTCCATTGCACTTAAGCTGGAGAACAGCTTCTTAGTCCGGAGGAAGGATACATGGAGGATGGGGTGGATCCATTCCAATATGCAGAAGTTCATACCAGGCGCTATTTTCATCTATAACCCCCCACAAAAATCTTTACAGGATATCTTGCTTATACTATTTTTTCCAATATTATCCAATATTGTTTATTGTCTTTGTTGTTTATTGTTTTTCTTTACTTTCAAATAAACATTTAAAATTAAAAGAAAGTAATAGGGCCAAGCTACAAGTGACGAACGCGACACTTGAACGGCAAGTGTATTTCTCTCTGTTCACTTGCCCTCCACTCAATCCACTTGCTGTTCAAGTGTCATTCGTCACTTGTAGCTTGGCCCATAGACAGTACATAACATGGTGTATAACAAAAATACAGTCTTCAAGGTATTTCTCCTCTCCATCACCATACTTAATTATATTAAAATACATTATAGTCAACATTTTATATTCAACATTTTAAATTATTGATTTACTTATTGGCCTATTTTACTCTTAAATAGTCTTAATTTTTCTGAGTTTTTGGCTGCATGATTAAAAAATCCATTTTTTTCTGGAATTCGAAGAAGTTAATTTAGCTATTGACGCATACTGATAGTAGAACAAAATTTGATTCCAATAGCATCTTAAAGACAAATAAAATTTTCTAGGGTGTAAGCTTTCATGAGTTTCTGAGGAAGTGAGTTTTGACTCACAAAATCTTATACCCTGGAAATTTTTGTTGGTTTTCAAGTTACTACTTGACTCAATTTTTGTTCTTTCTACTCCTGACGCTCTCACTAGAATACAGAACACTTTATTTAAGATATGTTTCCACTGCTTTTCCATATCACTCAAAACTGATATGGAATAGAAGTTGCAGGACAGCCACCCCGTTCTTGTATCAGCAAACTGAAAATGAAATTACTTATTATGCCAGGGCTTCTTGATTTATTTGCGGGAAGATTTATAGCTTCCTTCTTCAAGGCTGGAAGCAGCTATCAATAAAAATACAAATCAAACCCTATTAAACAAAAAATAACTCCTCTTATCAGAAATGTCCAGCTGTAACATGAAACTCCTCAACATATATTAGAACAGAATAGCTGACTGCATAAGTGACATTTACTTTAATAGCAAAGAACAGATGTGTTTGTGTGCTGAATAGCATTAGGGCAATAGCCTTTGTTCTGTTTCCCTAATAAACACTCCCCTCTGAAGTGCTATTAGACCCAGAAGGGGAGAAAATAAGAAGGGATAGCATCAGTATAACATAAAAGCTTGCATCTCTTCCCCTTCTGGATCTAATAGTATTTTAAGATTGCAAGAATGGTGCAAAAGGAAATAATTAAATTCCAGTCCTACCTATGGTATGGCCCCAACTGCTCTTTACAGATCTCCCCCCACCCCAAGTATCAGGAGATCTGTGGGGGGGGGGGTCTCCATCCATCAGTCTTCTTTAAAAAAAATTCTTTATTTAAACTATAAACTATACACCATAACATAATAAACAATAAACAAAGAGAATAAGAAAAAACACACTGTTCTAAAGATGACACACTAACAATACTATATAATTAAAAGGAAAAGGGAGAAGAAAACAAGGGAAAAAACCCCTAGATTATACTACAGGTTGAGTTTCGATTTTCTCCGCCACAAGTATATATCATTTCTAGAGTCACACTTATTCTAGGTTAGTCACAAAACCACTCTTTTTTCTATTGTTCCTGTTTCTTAATCCATAAATCCAAATGTCAACAAATCCTTGTTCTCCATTTCATGCAAAAAGTGTATTAATGGTTTCCATTCAGTCAAGAAGTTAACTAATGTCCTTTCTCTAATCAATGGAGTCAGTTTTGCCATTGATGCAAACTCCAAAAATTTTGTCCACCATTCCTCCACTGTAGGCAATGTTGTAGTTTTCCACTTTTGTGCATAAAGTACTCTTGCCGCTATAATAAAGTATAAAAACAGTGTTCTAAAGCTTTTTCCCAACTGGCTGTCCGTTATGCCCAACAGAAAAGTCTCTGGTTTCAGCTGAAGTTTAATCTTCAAAATCTTCTGAATCGATTCCATCCATCAGTCTTGTTTCTCAGGGTGTGCATTCTGAAATCCCCAAGCCAAAAATATACACAAAAGCCCTCTTTTGAACTGTTTCTGTGATTTCTGGAACAGTGAACACAAATCTGGGCTTCTTAATTGTTACAAAAAACAATCCCTGAAAAATCCTGCTCTTTTGGTGTGTTTGGGTGCTTACGATTAGACATGGGCATGAACCAAAAAAATTTAACGGTTTGTGATTCGGTGCCGATGACGATCCCCAAGTCATGAACCGCAACGGACATTTCCTGTTGCCAAACTGGTTCGCGATTTGTGGGGCTCAGAATGCCCCCCCATTGCACTTAGAGAGCCCATATTCACAGGGAGTGTGTAGCAGGCTCTCCTCCAGCCAGCACTTAAGTTTGGTCAAGATTGCAATAGGGATCTTGGAGTTATACCCTCTCCAATCCGAGGCCCCCAGGAAACTTCCACAAAAATCCAAGCTCAATTATACTCTCTGTGTCTCTCCCCAAAGGCTAGCAAGTAGCAAGCAACAGCTCTCACACTCCACTGCTCACTGAAAGTGAAAGCCAGCCTAGGAGCACCGTGCTTTTTATAAGCTGAGGTCCCATAGAGCAACGCAAGCAGTCTGTGTTTGGCCGTCAGAGCTGTCTATCAGGGTTTGCAGGGATGAGATTGGAGTGCCCGTGGCTACAGAATAACAGTCTAGTTATTTTTATATATGCCAGTAAAGAAATATTTCATACCCAGCACATGCACTTATTATGACAAGCTTTTCTTATCTGAAGAAGGGAGCTTTGTCTTTCCAAAGCTTGTACCTTATGCCACTGGATTCAAATTTTGCTGTTCTACTGCAGACTAACATCTCACACTCCCACAGCCTTTCTCACAGTGCAATGCAAGACTAACCGGCCTTCTTTTGGCAGCCACGAACCTTCTGTTTCTTGCGCAACACCTCCCTGGATCTCAGGCTGATGTCTCTCCCAGCCATTGCTACCTGCTTTTAAATGGAGTTGCCTGGAATTAATTTATGGTGGCGCAAAGACACCTTCTTCAACAAAGTAGCTTGGGAAAGGCCATAAAATGATGTGTGGGTCAACCCTCACCTCCGCTGCCTTCCTGGAGGCTTCCTACGCTTACCTCCAACCGTTCTCTGAATCATTATAGCATTAATCTAGTCTAGGCCTATTGTTGGGAGGTGTGGGGGGAGGCAGCAGCTAAGTCCTTGTCACTCGGCAACAGTATTCTGTTCAGAACATCTATATTTAGATCTCAAGATCTGTCAAGTCTTTGAACTTTGATTGTGGCTACATTGTGTATTAAAGCAATTATCGGAGTTTATTGCGAGCAAGGGGCCAGGCAAATCAAGAACGAACGCGCAAAAGGTAATTGCTGCATTTCTGAGGTGATACTTAACCTCACGCTCTGGAGCGCTGTCATCAGGAGAAGTGGTGCTACACCAGAATAAGAACCCCACAGCATTTCAATCTCATTCGATCCACATGGCACAAAACTCAGCATCCCGTGATTTCAGGCTAGAAGTGCGTCGTGGAGGTGATGTGTGGGTTGCCACCTTCCCAGAATTACAAGTCATCTCCAGCCAACAGAGATTACTGTTATTGTTGTTGTTGTTGAGGGTCCACCTTTCTTGCTGAGCTCCAAAGCAGATTACACAGTGCAAATGAAAGTACAATATAATCAACAGCTATGACATTAATTGAGCAAAGGGTCAAGTTCTGCCATAGGAACCGCCCAGTGGGATGCCGGACTGCCTGCCCTCCGCCTTAAAGGACCTTCAGGGAATATGTGGGATCCTGCTCTGTGGAAGGAGAGGGGGTATACCTCACCCTCTCAGTCCACTTGCAGGTCTCCTCAACCTGACCTTGTCCCGGCAGCCTTCCATAACAGCTGCCCCCATCCAGCTGTCTCCCTCTCCCTCCTACACAACCCACCACTTCCTTTATATCCTGTCCCTCATTCCAGGCTCCACCTGCCAAGCCACACCCCTCTTTTGCCTCCTAGCATTGGCCTTGGCTGCCTGAAGCAGTTGCACCTGTGGTAGCTAGTTTGGCTGCATTGGACAGCTACATCTGTGCTCTCTTGGCTGGCTGCCAAGTTTCCTCTCTTCTGAGCTTCCAGCAGCCTCAGCTGGTCTCTATTTCTAGTCCCTTCCTCCCTGTTTGCCGCTCAAGGTGTGGCCCTGTGCTGCGTCTGCTGTCTTGCCGGTAAGGTAGCTGTCCGGCTGGCTGATGGCTGGCTGTCCCTATTTCTTGTGCCTTCTCCCTCTGCCCTGGCCCCCTCCTGGCTGTCCTTACTTCCCCTGGCAGGGCTCTTAGCCTCCCACTGGAGGGTAAGGCTGGCTGGCGTCCACCTGCTCCTTCTGACCCTCTGGGGCTTGGGTGCTTCTTTCTCTCCCTTGGGTGCTGGCAGGTTCCGGCCCTGGGGATCTGTTGAGGTGGCTGGGCAGCTGCCTCCCGGCTGTCTCCTGTCCCCTTCTCCTAGCAAGTCCAGGGGCTGAGCCACAGACTCCGGACATGAAGTACCTTAATGAATTTATTTATTTATTTACTGGATTCATAGCCTGCCATCCCGACAAGCGGGCTCAGGGCAGGTCACAACATATTATTACAATTACAACAATATATAAATACCATAAAATACTATAAAATATATAAAATAAAACTTAAAAACCATATTAAACAGTAAAAGAATAAAACAATAAAACACAGTCCAACAAGGACCTCTAAGATGCGGCAGGGTGGTAACTTCAGTATATAACAGAGTTATTTATTTTTATTTTATTTATGTCATTTATTGTCTGCTTTTCTCACTGACAGCGGGACCACAAGTGACGCCTGACACAGGTTGGACACTTGCCAGCTTCCCTCAAGTTTTGATGGGAAATGTAGGCAGCTTGGCGGAATGTTGGACAAGTGACCGTTGAAAAGTCCATTGGACAGCAGTCAGAGAGCCAAGCTGCGAGACCAGGATGCCTACATTTCCCACCAAAACTTGAGGGAAGCTGACTAGTGTCCAACCTGTGTCAGGTGTCACTTATGGTCCCGCTCTGAGTCTCAGGGAAGATTACACAGTGTGAGATTACTACATTTCAATAAACAATGCCATATGAAAAACAAGCATAAAGCCAAGCACAGAGATGAAATAATTCTGAAACGAAGCACAACTAATTTACATGGCATGTTTAGCAACACAGAAGACTCCCTAGTAGGCATGTAGCTACATCAACAGACAGTACCGAAAAGAGTAGTGAACAGTCCCGGCCCCTGCCAATGCATCTCTCTGAGCTACTTCTTACCATACAGCCCTATAATCTGAGAGTCTGTCTACATGATACATCTGACAGGTGAAGAACACGTTGGGAGATGCAATGTTAGCCGGGAAGGGCAAAGACTTTGCTGTACACTGGAGCTGTGTGAAGGGGCTGAGAAATTCCAGAAGGGAAACTTCAGCCCATTATAACCCCTCCAGGTCCAAGCCTGGCTCTGGAAGGCAGCTCCAGGCCATTTCCATTCCTCGCTGCCCTCTGGTTGCCATCCCACACAGTTTTAGACTGGAGAGGTGAAACTGACATAGCCTTCCCCAAGGGGAAAATGAAATTGACAAACCCTCTGAGGAATGATCTCTGCCAGCTCTGTCTCTCAAAACTACACTTCCCAGCTAACATTGCATCTCCCAACACTTGACAAACACGAGCCGAGGCGTCTTGTGTAGAAAGACTGAGTAGAAAGGTCTGTTCCTGTAGGAAAAGGGCTGCTTTGGAGGGTGGACTCTATGGCATTATACCCCTTTGAGGTCTCTCCCCTCTCCAAACCCTGCCCTCCCCATGTTCCATCCACAAACCCCCTTGTTGCTTAATTCTTCCACTGATACTATGGGCTCGATTGTGGCTTGATTCTCCCCAAGATTTTTCTCGATTTGCCTATATTCCAGGGCAGACTCGGTCACCCTTGCAAGGGGCAAAATGTGACGAGTCAGAACATGATGAGTTTGTTTAACGGCTGAGCATATTAATCAAACGTGCTTCAGCTTCTTTAAACAAGCAAATGGATCCGGTGCAATAAAGCGGGAAGCTTTTTTTACACATCCTCCAGCAGTGAAATCAGGTCTGGAACATCCTTCATCAAACACTCCAAGGGGAAACTGCAAATAGGAGCCGCTTATTTTGTTTCACTTTTTGAGCTGGAAGAGTTTTGCACATTTAACATATTCTTAGCCTTTATGTTTTGGCTTTAAGCACTGGGAGGAGCCAGTTCTAGAACTTGCCTCCCTCTCCCCCCTTCCTCCTTCCGGGAGAAGACCAGACTGGGAAGTAGAAAGTCCCAGAAGATACATTTGGCTACAAGGCAACACATTTAAAACTGGAGCCAGATTCAGTTTGCAGATCCCTCCCCCATCTCAACTGAAATCACTGCCTTCCCACATGTATTCACCTAACATGACTGCTGAGCCTACAAGCATGCAAACTATAGACACCCACGCTCCGTCCTCCTGATCAAGAATGCTCCTGATTAAGAGCCAAAACACACGAGAAGAAATACCCAGATTCAGCACGTGTTCTCTTACCTCAAGGTTTGCCGGGATCTGTAGGCGTCCTGGAAGCTTAAAGTTTAGCATTTACAGAGCAGCAGGAAGGGAAATACAGGCGCTTGAATTTCCCTTCCCCTTCCTGCTGCTCTGTAAATGCTAAACTTGTTCTCTTACCTCAAGGTTTGTTGTGAAGTGTAGGTGTCTTGGAAGCTTAAAGTTTAGCATTTACAGAGCAGCAGGAAGGGGAAGGGAAATACAGGCGCCTGTATTTCGCTCCCTGCTGCTCTGTAAATGCTAAACTTTAAGCTTCCAGGACGCCTACTGATCCCGGCAAACCTTGAGGTAAGAGAACACGTGCTGAACCTGGGTATTTCTTCTCGTGTGTTTTGGCTCTAAGTCCAGTGTCCACACAGTAATGAGTTTGTTTCGGTAGGAGGCAAGGCCAGCGCACTTCCTCCCCAGTGGGTGATGTAAGTAAGCTCAGTTTTGCTCCCCCTCTATACACATTAAAAGCCCCGTGGCGCACAGTGGTAAGCGGCAGTACTGCAGCCCAAGCTCTGCTCATGACCTGAGTTCCATCCCGGCGGAAGCCAGGTTCACGTAGCCGGCTCAAGGTTGACTCAGCCTTTCCATCCTTCTGAGGTCGGTAAAATGAGTACCCAGTTTCCTGGGGGTAAAGTGTAGATGACTGGGGAAGGCCATGGCAAACCACCCTGTAAAAAGTCTGCCAAGAAAACGTCGTGATGCAACATCCCCCCATTGTTCAGTAATGACTCAGTGCTTGCACAGGGGACTACCTTTACCTTACCTATGCACATTGCCCTGTACCCACATACATTGTGTACAGGGTGCCAATCCTGCTAAGCTCCACTGTCTCTCTTCTACCTCCCTTGTAAAGAAGAAGGCAGAACAGGGTGCAAAAGTACCCAGTGTGACTTTCCATTCTGGCTCCCAGTGGCTCCAAGCCACACCCGTATACAGCCAGGGCTTGGAGTGCATGGACAATAGACGGTATATTTCTTTTTAGCCGGGGACTTGACAATGATTCTCTTATGCTTCTTTTTGACCCTTCTATTATTCAAGTTATTTCAGCTGGAAAAACAAGTTTCTGTTAAAGCTGCCCCAATGCCTACCTTAGCTTGTGTTGGGTTCTTAGTGCGTCACCATGATGTGGTGCTATGATTTTATGTTTTTCAGCCACAAGGAAAGAAATCTTTAAGGACGGGGGACCTCCAGTGGAAAAGGATCTGTGGCAGAGTTCTGCCAGTGGGACTTGAGTGAGCTAAGATGGGCTGACCCATGAGAAGCAGCCAGCAGGTTCCCTTTCCACCAAGGCACCTCCACCCAGAGCGTAGGATAGGGGGAGTGGCTGAAAAGCCAGCAGTGGCTGAGTAGGCAGCTGTGGGGCAATCTCTCCCCTCCGCCACTCCCCAGTAAGCCCATGCAGCTGTCTTTATAAACTTACAAACCTACCAGTCCAATGCACAATTGCATCAAAGCCACGGGGACAAACCTGTGGCCGCTGACTCGTGTAGCTTGACCCTGAGCTCTCCACTTGACACCAGTCTCACGGCTGGTGACTCCCACAGGATCTCCTGTGAGAACTGGTTACCTTCTGGCCACTCCCTGTGCACCTCCTGGCAGGCGGAGGGAATGTCTGAACCTTCTTTGCCACACTGGCCCAATGCCTATCTTTGCTTGTTGTAAATGTTGAAAGAGAATGGCTTGTCCTTTTCAAGCAATAGTGACAAAAGAAAGAGAGACAGACAAAGAAATGAAAAGTTAAAACAATGGGTACATTAGGCACACAGCGGGAAACAGGTTTTATGGAATTGAGCTGTTTTGCTGTCTCCCGTGGATTAAAACTGTTTCTTTTACCTGTCTCTCCAACCAGGTAATACTGGGAGGACGGAATCATTCACAGACCTTTCCATGACCCAGCAAAGTGAAGAGTGCTTTAAAAGGCACTGTATTTCAAAAATGTAGGAAGTCAGAGTTATTCCTTGACGTAACACCAGTAAGACCTCCACCGGTGTCATCTTCTCTACGAAGTTCCATTGTTCAAGAAGGATATTTATTGACATGCTGGAATGAATTCAGTGAAGAGCAAAGAGAAGTGAGGGCTGATTTGAACACTCACATCCAAATTCGGTTTTGCCATTGCAGAAAACAGACTCGGCTTTCACGATTTTCCCCCCTTGGCCAAACGGAAATGTTTGCCCATCTTCACCTGTGTTTTCAATCATGCGGCTTTCGCTTACCAACTGCTGCAGATACATGGAATGGCTTTCACTGATATAATGCACCACCTCGCTACGTTGCCTTCCCACGCTGCTGGTACAGAGCCATGCAATTCAGTCTGCAAAAGCCAGTTGCACAAGAAAGTCCGATGGTTGATCAGCAGCTCCAGTCATCCCATGGTAGCTTGGGCAATTTTTAAATTCTATTTATTTATTTATTTATTTGTTATTTATATTCCGCCTTTCTCGCTGAGACTCAAGGCGAATTACATAGTGTGAGATTAGGACAATTAGTGGCATGGACAAGGGCAGGTATTTCCATACAGTTTGGTGTAGTGGTTAAGAGTGGCAGGCCTCTAATCTGGAGAGCCGGGTTTGATTCCCCACTCCTCCACGAAGCCAGCTGGGTGACCTTGGGTCAGTCACAGCTCTCTCAGAGCTCTCTCAGCCCCACCCACCTCACAGTAGCTCGTTCTATATATGCACATGAGAGCCAGTGTGATTAGAAAGCCAGCTTGGCTCAAGTGTGAGGTTAAGGTCTGTAAGGACCCGGGATTGAATCCTTGCTTTGCCATGGCAGCTTGCTGGGTGACCTTGGACCACTTCATTAGACACACACACCCTGCCCAATTGGTAGCAACAATTTCCTATAGCAAACCCTCTGCTCCAAGAGAATGAGGCACCTGATATCTGTTTCAGCAGAGATGCACACACACACACATCGTAGTGGTTAAGCGCATGGGACTCTAATCTGGAGAGCCGGGTTTGATTCCCCACTCCTCTACTTGAAGCCAGCTGGGTGACCTTGGGCTAGTCACAGTTCTCTGGGGCTCTCTCAGGGCCAAGCTACACATGACGAATGACACTTGAACGGCAAGTGGATTGAGTGGAGGGCAAGTGAACAGGGAGAAATACACTTGCCATTCAAGTGTCATTCGTCATGTGTAGCTTGGCCCTCAGTCTCACCTACCTCACAGGGTGTTTTGTTGTGGGGATAATAGTAACATACTCTGTAAACCACTCAGAGTGGGTATTAAGTCATCCTGAAGGGCGGTATATAAACCGAATGTTATTATTAATATTATAGTGTTATTATTATTATAGTGTTATTATTAATAATATTATAGTGTCAAGAACATTTTCGTAAACAATGTCATGGGGTAAAAGAATATATGTTTACAAAGATATAGTATTAGCAAGGATCCAGTGTGGGGTTAAGGAATTGCTGAAACAGAACATAATCCATTCTAGGACTTACATTGAACAACATAAAGGACAGGTAGGATATAGGAGTACATATTTAAAGCACCAGATAATGTGTAAGGCAACATAATGGTGAAATCTATGGTTTCTAACTCATTAGCGAAACATCTGGGATACCTTTCCTACAATACCACCCTCTTTGCTGAGAAAAAGCCTTTTTGAATAATTCAGTTTTGCATTGTTTGCGGATAGCCCGGAGGGTGGGGGTTCTCCTGACCTCCTCAGGCAGACCATTCCATAGGTGGGAAGGTCACCACAGAGAAAGCCCGTGTACGGGCTGCTGTTGATTTTGCCCATGTAGAGGCTGGCACCTGCAAGAGACCCTGTTCAGATGAGCGAAGCTGCCATGGAGGGACATAGGGAGAGAGGCGGTCCCATAAGTATGCCAGACCAAGGCCGTGAAGGGCTCTGTATGTAATAACCAAAACCTTGAACTGCACACGGTAACTGATAGGTAGCCAATGAAGTGACTGTAGGATGGGAGTGATGTTCAAGCTCCTGCTCGCTCCTGATAATAGTCGAGCTGCAGCATTTTGCACCAATTGGAGCCTCCATTTGAGAACATTTCCCATGTGCTATTGCCCACCCCCTGTCAGATTCTTTCCAACAAGGCTTGGAAAGGCATCTCAGGGTAGTTCTGGGCTAATGCCCTATTTCTCTCTTTCAGACTGGCATCAAGGAATCACCTTTAACAAAGGGTGTCAGGTCAGGTAATTTTCCCTAGTAGAGTACAATCTCTACTGATTAAAGTCCAGAGTTTCTACTCTAACGGCCTCTTTTTTTCCCTGAAAGCAGAGCTGAGTCTCTGCACAGCAGAATTCAATAGTCAGTCTGCTTGAGGAATAAGTTCACACCAAGGCTTTTTATTTCATAAGCAACCTGACCAACTGACTTTCTTCTGCCTTTTCCTGAGACTCCAAATTCTGTAGTAGCATTAAGCAACATGGCATGGTCCATTCCTTCCAACAGTTTCCGGCTGTAGGTCAAAGAACATGGCAGGATTCTGAATTCTCAGGACTCCCAGCAGCCATTGATCCTGGCTCGCATGTCTTTCATGTTGGGAAGTTGAGGGAGTGTTCATAAAGACAGACGGTTTTGCCTGGCATCTGTGTTTGTCTGTGCCTCGTCCATACTCCGAAAAACCAGTTCACTGGGAGGAAGAGCTGAGACTCACTAGTAGAGATGGGCATGAACTCAAATACAAACCAAAAAACCCCACGAACCCATGAACCAGCAAAAGCTTTTGAGAGCCACATTTAAGAGTCACAAACCACAAACTAGTTTGTGAACTTGTCCCAGTTCGTGGTTCCTGGTTCGTGAAAACCCACAAACCACGAACCTCATGGTTCAGTTTTTTTGTGGTTCATGCCCATGTCTACTTACTAGCTCTATTCATATTGGCTTCCCATCTCTGTCTCCTGTTCACTCACCCTGCTGGTTCTTCATAGTAGAGGTGAGGGGGTATCCCTTGCCCAGTTTATGGTGGTGCCCCATTCCTTCTAAACTGGCTGCTCCCCCTTTGCAGCTGAAGAGCTGCTTCTGATCCACACAGGCTGATGTTCATCAAAGGGATTGATCATTCATGAGAAAAACTTTGTTAATGCTCAAAGAGGCAAATAGTCAGGGAGCAGAGCTCCATCTGCAGTTAAGGGTACCAGGTCCCTATACCCTCCTGGCAGGAGGGGGGGACCTGGAACTTACCTTTTCCTTTATGAGAGTCTTCATTTTTTGCACGTGCATGCACTCCTGGACTTGTGCGGTGACATCACTTCCAAGAAGTGAAGTCATCATGGTGGCTGCAGGTGTGCTCTCTGGGGCAAAGTCAGTCTTTTTGGGGCCAAAATTGGCCCCAGTGAAGTGTGGGAACATGCCTGTGGCCAGTGTGATGATATCACTTCAGGAAGTGACATCGTTGTTCCCTGCCAGGAGCGCACCCGGTATGTGCTTTCCAGGGTTGCCTGCCAGTGGCAGGCAATCTCTGGGGGGGTTTCTATCTCCTGCCAGTGATTGGTAGTTGACTGGGAAGTTTATCTTCAGCCCTTGGCCATGATGACAAAATGGAACTTCCAACTTCAGAGACTGTGACTCTTTGAATATCAGTGCTGAAGAGTAACAGTGGGGTGACTTTGGCCTCCATGTAGGGCTTCAAAGCCCCCAGTGGGAGCAGGAATCCACCACTCTCAGGTCTCATTGCCTGCCACAGCTTGAAGTGGCAGCAGGAGAAAGTTTAAAACAAAATGCTGTGGAGGTAGCTCTAGGAATCGCCAGAAACTCTATGGTTTTAGCATAGAGTTTCCAGCGAATCCTAGAACTACCCTTTCCCTCTAAGGTTGCATTTTAAAAATATATTCTTCCTCTACACGCTACTTGTAGGCCTTCTGAGAAGGGTTGCCAACTTCCAGGTGGGCCTCCCGTGTGGTAGTGATGTCTCCACGTTTATTTTTAATAAAGAATATATTAATTAAATACTGCTTCACAGATTTATTTATACAGAATAAGGGATGTAATGAACAATTTATATAAACTTTTGTTTCTCTTAACACAACCAGGTACTACACCATGTATTGCAACCTCCCTTGACCTCAATTATACAGGCATCCTATGCATTCTACAAATAGTTCATTAAAGTGTCCCGTGCTCAAAGTGCTATAATTATTGTTATTAAAGTGCAATTGCTTTATGGCATCCTATGACACTATGATATAAAGCAATTGCACTTTAATAACGATAATTATAGCACTTTGAGCACGGGACACTTTAATGAACTATTTGTAGAACGCATAGGATGCCTGTATAATTGAGGTCAAGGGAGGTTGCAATACATGGTGTAGTACTTGGTTTTGTTAAGAGAAACAAAAGTTTATATAAATTGTTCATTACATCCCTTATTCTGTATAAATAAATCTGTGAAGCAGTATTTAATTAATATATTCTTTATTAAAAATAAACGTGGAGACATCACTACTGCACGGGAGATTCTCTGTTTTGATATTAATATTACCGTGTTGCTCTAATTTTGTTGAACTTCCAGGTGGGGCCTAGATATCTCCTGGAATTGCAACTGAACTTCACACTACAGAAGTATGAGTTTCTGTGGAAGAAATGGCAGTGTTAGAGGGCAGATTCTATGCCATCTGGTCCCCGGGTAGTTCCTTCCCCATCTCTACTTCCAGGGCACCAGGTTGTCCACTGTATGAAAAGCTCAGGAGTTTGTGGCTTTGTGTGCAATCTTGCACAGGGCCGGATCGTTTCTTAGAAATGCACTTGGTCATCCTTTGCCCTTTCAATTTATCTGTGATGTGGGATACAGACAAATTGGTTAGTGTGAAGATGCAGAACGTTGTGCTGCCTGGACATGATCTTGACAGTTCCACAGTGAGAGGCCGGATTGCAGAGGTGACAAGCTAATTGGAACGATCCATTGTTTTCGGGAACGATTTTGTAATGCAATGTGTGCACTGATGTGATGATAGGAGAATTCAGCAGGGCTGCTCGCTGCCGTAGGGATCTTTGCTTCAGTAGAGCTTGCCACTGATTTGACACGAAAGGAACTTCTACGCCAAGTGTGCAAGTTTCCTGCTCAAGCAGCAGGGGGAAAAACAGAGGAAAGAAAATCAGAATTTTGATCAGGATAGCAACATTTCTCAGGGGGGATCCTACATATCCCTAACTGGGACACCCAAAAATCTCTTAAGCAGGTAGGTAGTTTGTGTTGTGGGTAGAGGGAGGGGGTGTAACTGGCCTCTCATGAGCAGATTTTATGTTGGGTGAAGAAACTCTCCACACAGATGGCCAAGTTGATTAGACCGAGGACTAGAGAGCCCTTAGAATTGCATTTAAAACAAAATGTGAAGATTCAGTATGAGAACTACCTTCTTGGGAGATATGCTAGAGGGATTTTTAGAGGGAAGCGAAAACAAGTTTTGATAACGATGCGATGCTCCCTGCATTGTTCCTTCATTCCCATTTTTGCCCGCAATTCCTGTTTTCACTGTTTATTTTATAGATTGATTTGTATTTTGTGCACAATGATGCTACGGTTGTATATAGAAACGACATGTTCATTGCATGATAATGTGTGTGGTGTAGCATTTAGACGGTCACACTCAGGAAAGCTGGGTTCATAACCCTCCCTTCTGTTGAGTGACCTTCACAATCTCTCAGCCTAATCTACCTCACAAGGTTGTTGTGAGGATCGAATGGAAGAAGGAGTACTATGCTTGCTGGCCTGTGCTCCCTGGAAGGAGGGTAAGATAAAAAATGTGCTCAACAGAAAGGTATTTACATACACAATAGTAAAGAATCCAGTAGCACCTTTAAGACTAACCAACTTTATTGTAGCATAAGCTTTTGAGAGCCACAGCTCTCTTCGTCAGATGCATCGTCAGCTTTCAAGAACCACAGCTCTCTTCATCAGATGCATCATCAGCTTTCGAGAACCACAGCTCTCTTCATCAGATGCATCACCAGCTTTCGAGAACCACAGCTTTCTTCATCAGATGCATCTGACGAAGAGAGCTGTGGTTCTCGAAAGCTGACGATGCATCTTATGAAGAGAGCTGTGGCTCTCGAAAGCTTATGCTACAATAAAGTTGGTTAGTCTTAAAGGTGCTACTGGATGATGCTACTGGACTCTTTACTATTTTCCGACTACAGACTAACACAGCTAACTCCTCTGGATCTATATACACAATACATCTCATTCATTATTGACATACTGTGTTGAAAAATGCTGACTTTTTACTGAAAAAATCTAGTAAGATAAAATACACAAAAAGTGTTAAAATCACTGGGTTGGATCATGCGGGGTGCCAACCACTAATGGAGATGGTTTGCTCTGGTGAAAGGAACCTTCCCACATTGTGATAGATCCAGAGGAGTTAGCCGTGTTAGTCTGTAGTAGCAAAATCAAAAAGAGTCCAGTAGCACCTTTAAGACTAACCAATTTTATTGTAGCATAAGCTTTTGAGAATCACAGTTCTCTTCATCAGATGCATCTGGACCCTTTACTATTTTACTTTTTAAAAAAGCACAGCAAGTTATGTCCTGAGCAAATCTAAGTCCATTGAAGTGAATGGGCTTAATTGCTGACCAGCCATTTAAAACTTGCAATCGCCTTCAAAGGTTTGTCTCTTCCTTTCTGGCCAAACAGGAACCACTAGAAGGCACCATTCAGTCAGTCTTAAGGGCGGACATGGCACCAGGCTCACAGCATCTCCACGGCTCATCCGGCACTGACCCAGTCCCATGAAGTAGCACTCTGTCCAAGAACGTTCCTTACAGAATCAAAAAGAGTCCAGTAGCACCTTTAAGACTAACCAATTTTATTGTAGCATAAGCTTTCGAGAATCAAGTGTCATGCATCTGATGAAGAGAACTTGATTCTCGAAAGCTTATGCTACAATAAAATTGGTTAGTCTTAAAGGTGCTACTGGACTCTTTTTGATTTTCCCACATTGTGAGTTTTTCTTCTGCCAAAGGTAAGTGCCTCCACTAGGGGAACAGATTCCACAGGATCCGGCTCATTGATTCGATGCCTATAAAGAAGAAGTGATTCTGAAATTAGGATTTTGAGGTCAAAACATCATGAATAAGAAAATACTAGTGACATTTCAGTAGGCAGGTGCCAATCTCTAGCTACAAGAGCAATGGACCTTGACGGGCTTCCAAACAAGAGATGAAGAACCATGGACTCCTAATTTGCATTCGGGTGGTCTGTTTTGTTTTGAGAGAGCTTCCATTAAAAATTTTTGGAATGTCAGAAAATTTTAATGTCAGAACTGTTAGAATGGAAGAGGCTTTGGTCCCTTCATCTTTAACATACTCATGGACTTGATTTCACATGTGCGATCACCACTTCCATGAAACACATGAGAAGGCACCACAGCTCAATAGCAGACCATCTGCTTGGCAAGCAGAAGGTCCAAGATAGAGACCACGGCATCTCCAGTGAAAAGGCTCAGGTAGAACAGTAAGATTCTAGACTCATAACATGACAAACACAAACACGATTTTCAAGGTATAAGCTTTCGAGAGTCAAAGCTCCCTTTGTCAGAGCTTTGAGTCTCGAAAGCTCGTAACATGAAAACCGTGTTGGTCTTTAAGGTGCCACTGGACTAGAATCTTGCTGTTCTACTGCAGACCAACATGGCTACCCACCTGAAACTGAGGCTTAGGTAGTAAGGGATGGTAAAGACCTCCACCTGAGACCCTGGAGATCCTGGAGAGCTGGTGGCAGTCAGAATAGACAACACTGACCTGGATAGACCAATGAGCTGACTCATGTGTGTTCATTTATTTATTTATTTATTCAATTTATACCCCGTCCTCCACATGGATGGGCTCAGGGCAGCCGCAGCAGCCATTTGAGGGGCAAGAAGGCCATTTTCAGCCTCTTCCATCACCCTGCAGGCCCCCAGGGCAGCGGAAGAGTCCAAAAACTACCTTCCCACCCCTCCTGGGAGGAGAGGCAGGACGCTGCACTGCAGGATAAGGTAAGTGTGTTGCTGGGGCTGGGAAAATGGCCATTTAAACTGCCCAGCAAATATGACCCAACGAACCAGCATGGAAAGGAGCTTCCACGAACCCTGGTTCGTGAACCCCGAACCGGCCTGGTTCGAGGGTTTTTTTCGGGTCGTAATTACGTTCGTGCCCATCTCTAGTCCCCACAGCCTGACTGCACCAGCCATTAGCTGGCAGTTAGGACGTGGTTGCTAAGCAACCCAGAGGTATCAGTCGAGACTGATGGTTTAGAAGGCTCTGCTGTTCTGCTATATGCTTACATCAAGGTTGCATCCTCACATTGTTGGGTATTGCATTTTGCTATAGCAACCATTCACGAATGGATTGTTTTCTTCACGTAAGAAAATCCAGCCAGGCAAAAGCACTATAACATCCAGTACTTTAGTATCTCTTGAGAAGGTAATCCACCATGAATCTTCAAGGACTGAATCCACTGGGCAAGCTAGTCCACAAGACAGGATTGGCTTTTGGGTACAATCGTACGGACATGGAGTGTGGGAGGAGGAAAGTGCCGTCCAGTCATAGCTGACATATGGTGACCTCTGCTGGGGCTTTCAAGGCAAGAGACTAACAGAGGTGGTTTGCCATTGCCTGCCTCTGTAACACTATTCGTCATTGGAGGTCTCCCATCCAATTACTAACCAAGGCCGACCCTGCTTAGCTTCCAAGATCTGACGAGATTGGGCTTGCTTGGGCTATCCAGGTCAAGGTGTGGATATGGAGTGTCCCATGGAAGTTGGATCAGGCTGCTTGTTCATTGCCAAGATATCAAGCAAACTTTTTGCCAAAGTGGAGTATGGATCCAGCTGCTTAGGAAACCAGCAGACCGTCTAAGTGGCGAGGGGGAGAAAAGGCAGCTGTAATTAAGCAAAACATTTGAATACCAGGTGCTCAATTAGTGGCTGGCAGAGGTCCATCGGCAGGGCCTGATTAGCATAATATGAGTTTCAGGATGTGTGTCTTGAATTTTTTAAAATTCAACAAGGAATGCCAAATGTTTCCTAACTAGTAAGATGAGAACGGCATTCTCTGATCTAGCAAGGCAGGTCCTTGCGGCAGCGGAAGCAGCCATCATCCATGGGTACTACCTGAATTCTGTAACGCGATGCGCAGTTCCTTCCTCAGGGTGGGGTGACTGGGCTGCACTTTCTCATCCTTTTTGCATTACAGCCCTTTTCTCAGCCCACTCGCTAGTCATGTACCAGAAGCTTGGATCCATAATTTTATAAAGTGGTCCAGATTTGGATTCATCAGATTGAGCTCTGATTGACCTAGCGAGTGTCTCTCCAAGAGAGAAAGATCATGCCCAGTTTTGCTACCTGAGTTGCTTTTCAGTGAATATTGCAGAAATCTGAACCAGGAACTTTGAGCATGCAAAGTGCAGCGTTAAACTCTGAGCCACAGCTCTTCTCCAAATGTAAAATGTACTCAAATGTACACTCACTCACTTGGCATATATATATATATATATATATATATATATATATATATATATATAAACAGGAAGACATAACAGCACACAATTTAGACAATCCATAAAGCAGTTTTTCCCAGAACAGCATGTGAGAGATGGAGGGTGACATTGGATGTACAAAAAAAATTCCAAGGTAGCTTAGGCAGAGAATAAGTAACTAGCCCAAGGTCACCCACTGAGCTTCATAAAAGAATGGAGATTTGAATCTTGGTCTCCCAGATCCCAGTCTGGCATTCTAACCCAGGGGTCATTTCATAGAAAAAGAACAGCAGGAACTCATTAGCATATCTCATTAGCATATGCCACACCCCCTGACATCACCGGAAGTGTGTCAGAAGGCACCATCCACCCCTCAGGCCCCTTTCCTCAAGAATCTCCAGGTATTTCTTTAAAGCAGAATGAACTCAAACCAGCTTACCCCTCCTCTGGAGAGCCAGCCCTGCTTGCAGGCATGCATGCACGCACTCACTCTCTCAAGTCACAAATGAAAATAAAGCAGCAGAATGAATTCAAAGCAGCTTACGTTCCTTTGCAGTCCAGCCCCACCTGGCTTGCACTCACTCACTCACTCACTCACTCACTCACTCACTCACTCACTCACTCACTCACTCACTCACTCACTCACTCACTCACTCACTCACTCACTCACTCACTCACTCATTTTCTCTCTCTCTCCTTCTCTCTTACGAGTCACAAATGAAAATAAAGCAGCAGAGCAGAATGAATTCAAAGCAGCTTATGTTCCTGTGGAGCCCAGCCCCACTTGGCTTGCACTCACTCACCCATTTTCTCTTTCTCTCTGCCTCTCTCTCACGAGTAGTCACAAATGAAAACAAAGCAGCAGAGCCTGCTGTGCAAGACGAGGACAGCCAGGAGGAAAAGGAATCACATGGGCGGGACAAAACCCTTGTGACCTCTTTTCAGATCTACCGGAATGCCGTTCCGGAGCGTTCCAACTCCAAACGAGCCCTGTCGCGGTCTGATTATGCTACACAGGCGTCAGTGGCAGGTTCAAGAGAAGACACGACACACCAAGCTTCAGTACAAATGGTGTATTATATAATTTACAGGTGGATACATTACAGTTATATTACGTTGGCTGACAAAGTGCTCCGCCAGCAACCCGCAGAGCTGGAGCTCTCTACAGTACAAGACTCTGCATCCTTATATATTACATAGTAGTCTATCCCCACACAGTGCTGACTCACTGTGCCAGCCCAGGTGTCCTTGACATTTACAGAGACGTACATCACCTGGCTGGTGTCACATGATGGCTACCTGTCATCACTCTCTTACTACTGATGACACAGATCAGTCACTGCTAGCTGCCTCATCTCATTGTTTACTTTATTATCATGACAAGCCCTGCTCTAACCACTATGAAACACTATTTCTCTCTGTGTACCAGTATGGCAGTTTATGAGGGCAGGAAGCTGATGGCTTGCTTTTTTTGGCCGTATTTTAATGCCATCATTGAGTATAGCCAGAGAATGGTATTGCAACTTCCACTTCAGTGGAAATCACATGACACAAGGGCCCCATATGAGTCCACCGGGGTTGCCTCTGGCTTGGCGTGCCAGTCTAGGGAACTCATCGCTTCGCCCTTCCACACTAACCTGTTGGACGGTGTGGTTGATTTCCAGCTTGGCTACTCGGTTGTCTCCAGACTGCCAAGCCTGACGAGAATAGTTCCAAGGAACGATGCCAGTTCTTTAACTTCATATTAGTTTCCTGCCTGCACCGTTGGTGGTTTTTTAAATTAATTGCCTTCTTGGCGATGTGACAAAGGCTATAAATATGTACAAGGCTTAAAATTGGAAAAGGACATATATTCTGAAAGGGGCAAGAGAAGAAGCCAAGACCTGAGGACATTGCACAAGTACAGGCAACGTACATTTCCTAAACGTAGGCACCAGACAGATGGCAGCAAGTCTTCATCCCATTTTGGAAGGAAAAGGAGAGCTTTAATCTGGGATGTGTTGATGCTATGATGCTGCAGCAATGCAGGGAAAATGAATGTGGCATTCTGCAAAGAAATACAGTTTCTGAGAATGTCAGCTTTCATTTGTTTTTGTTTTTTTTAAGTAGATTTCTAGACCATTTGATTCAAATATATGGACAATGGGTCAGATTGCTGAACTTGTTCATTTAGTCGAAGCAGTAATTTATGGCATTCTGTTTGCATTTTCTTGCTTTTACTTCATTGCCTCCTAATTCCTCTAATCCAGGTTTATTTTGCATTTGTTAAATGTCATGTCTTACACTGTTATTATTGCATTATTTTCTAATGCCATAATCCAGTCTTATCAGCCACCCTGTTGTATGCCTTCCACTGTTTCTGTTGCGTTGTCAGGAAGACTATAAATAAAGTAAGTAGAGAAATAAAGTAAAAACCTAAAGAAGAGCGTTCAATATAGAGATTTTTCTGAATTCCTGCACAATAGGAATTCTCTCTGGCATATGTCATGTTGATCTCAACATTGCCAACATTACAGTACAACCTAAGTATTCTTTTTGGCCCTTTTCCATTGGTGTGTCCTGGAATTGTTTTAGAGAGAGAGAATGGCCACACCTTTGGGTATGCACTACCATTATGGAAGCAAGCGTTGCAGTGTATCTCAGAGCCAAGCTACAAGAGACGAATTACATGAGGAGGAGCACGTGAAGGAAGTAGCAATTTTAGCCAGTAAACTGAGTTTTAAAAGAGATTGGAAGGCTTTGTTAATTTCTCCTCTCTACAGAGCAGGGGAGATAGCTGCTCAGAGGGTTTGTTAATTTCCTCTTGGCCTCCTGAAGGCTCTGTCAGTTTCACCTCCCCTTCTAAAAGGCAAAGAGGAAATAAACCTTCTGAGGAGCCATCTGTAGAGAGGGGAAATTGACAAAGCTGATCTCTTAAAACTCAGCTTCTCGGCTAACATTGTGACTCCCTTCACATGCTCCTCCTTGTGTAATTCGTCTCTTATTGCTCAGCTCTCAGATGTATATAAAATACATACAAAAATGCACATTATACATATGAGCACATCAAGGTCTCAAAAACCTCAGTGGAATTCTTGGTGCATCAAACCTACAAGACAAGTACAAAATGAGTAATATTCACACTTGAAGACGCCTTACAGACTGTTGGTCTATCACAGTCAGGTTCGTCTACTCTGGTTGGCATTGGCTGTCCAAGTTCTCAGGTGGAGGTTTTTCACCACTTAACTGCTTCATTCTTCTAAGCAAGGGTTGGATCTGCACACAAAGCAGATATTCTACCCCTGAGCCATAGATCCTCCCCTTGGCTCCTTCGTAGAACCTGAGGGCCAAGCTACACATGACGAATGACACTTGAACGGCAAGTGGATTGAGTGGAGGGCAAGTGAACAGGGAGAAATACACTTGCCATTCAAGTGTCATTCGTCATGTGTAGCTTGGCCCTGAGTTGAGTGCCCTTGCTCCTCCTCAAAAGAAAAAGCATGAGAACATGCAGAAATTAAGAAATTTGCTCCTTTAAAATAATTTTTCTACAAGGCACAGCCATCAACATTTCTTAGGGCTGATTTAAATAGAATTGTCAAGTATGAGTGAAACAAATTAGACCTGTAAAATGCAAATATGAGTGCCTATCTTTGAATCTGCATATTTTAAAATGAATCCAATTATCTAGCTGTGAATTTCCAAAATGGGTTTATCAAAGGTAGGATATTTCAAAGTACTTGTTTTCTATCAAGGGGCCAGAAGTGGGAACAGTTAATACCAGAATCCTCCAGAACTTCAAAAAGCAACTTCAATTTAATGTTACAAGGACAGCATTATAGAAATGTGATTGATTTCCCCTTTTATCACATAGGACTGAGATCAGCCTATAGATATATTTTTAAAAAATGAAAACAGGAATAAAGATTACTCTTAAAGGCACTTATGATAAGTGGATATTTTCGGGTGAGTAGCCATGTTGGTCTGTAGTCGAAGAGCAAGATATAGGTCTCATAGCACCTTACAGACTAACCAGATTTCCAAGGTATGAGCTTTCGAGAGTCAAAATTTCCATCATCAGATATCTGATGATATATTTTTATCCCAACTTAGGGCAGGGTACATGGCCTTTTAGTCCTCCATTTTATCCTCACAACAACCCAGCGAGGTAGATGAATCAGAAAGTTAGAGATTGGTCTATCTTTACTAGAGATGGGCATGAACCAGAAAAAAACTGAACCATTCAGGTCGTGGCTCATCAAATTTCACGAACCACGAACCATGAACTTTCACAAACCTACTGCTGGTTTGCGAACCAGTTCATTTGGTTCATGAAAATGTCACATCCAGGTCAGAAAATCGTCACTTCCGGGCCAGCAGAAGTTCCCCATCCCCATTGCCTAGGAAGCTGATTGATTGGCACCAGACTGTCTGCAGTGATGAACCAAAAAATGAACCAAATGAACCAGCCTAAAAGTTTGTGGCGATTCGTCAGAAATGGGATCTGACAAACCAGCACAGTTTGTGGTTCACAAACCACAAACCGGCCTGGTTTGTGCTTAATTTAGGTTCGTATTTCGGTTCATGCCCAACTCTAATCTTTACCCAATGAATTTCATGGCTGGGAATTTACGTCCATGTCTGCACAGTCTATATAGACTATTCTTATACATTACAGAGAAACAAAAATGTAGTTTTCATCCTGTGAATTGCTAACAGGGAGCTAAACAGGGAGCCAGTTTGGTGTCGCGGTTAAGAGCGCGGGACTCTAATCTAGAGAACTGGGTTTGATTCCCCTCTCCTCCACTTGAAGCCAGCTGGGTGATCTTGGGTCAGTCACAGCTTCTCGGAGCTCTCTCAGCCCCACCCACCTCACAGGGTGGTTGTTGTGGGGATAATAATATGTTGTCCTGAAGGGCGGTATATAAATTGAATGTTGTTGTTGTTGTTAGAAACAATCTCTGATGCAAGTACTTGCATAATACACATATTTTTAAAAAGTGGCTCTGCCACATTCATATATTATATTTGCAATTCTACACTTTGAAATGAGGATTTATAATAAACGAGCAAACTGAAAATGTAAATCTACATGGAGTGTGGTCGTCAAATTATCTTGAGAAAGATTTGAGGAAGACCTATGGGTTTCTTCAGTCTTTGTTCAAGGCTTGTTTTTGATGGCTCACTTGAGGCCACTTAAATCTCTTTCTCACAGTGTCTTTATGAGGTCTGTTTACACGTTGGCTTGTCTTACATTTGGAGTTTAGCCAGCTCTGCTATGAAGAATTTGGGCAGAATATGCAAGGGTTTATATGTCTTTGTGTCATGGTCATGGATAAATCAAATGGATTCTTAATCCTAGTTTGCTTTGTTGGGCCAATCCCAAACTACTGATAAAAACCTTTCGTTAGAGTCAAAGAAAGCATTTATACTCAGTCTTTTGCCATTTCAACTCATGTCTTGCTTTTCAGTTGATCATTTGGTGAGATGTTTGAATGTGTCTGATTTGCACAATTAATCTGCTTTCTCACAACTTCCACCCCAGGCGGTCACCCTTGTGCCACCTCCAATTTTTTAAAAAAGGGCACAGTAAAAGAGGCGGAAGCTTAATATCTTTAAGTTGAGACTTACTACTGAAGTTCTCGGGGTGCCTCTGAAGTCTGCTCATGAACCTAGAAGATCTTGTTATCAGTTCCTGCAAATCAGTTCTCAGAGATGCCACTGCCTGCAAGTGCAAAAACGTTGGCAACGTAACCTATCCAAAGTCAGTCACTGAACGGATGACTCCGACTGCTGAGCTGCAAAGAGGATATGAATTAAAAGTGGTTCTATGTTTTACAATGCATGCTAGTAAACTTAATAAGACCAATGACCATGGTATACGGCCATTGTTTATTTTATTTTATTTATTTCATTTACGACATTTACAGTCTGCCTTTCTCACTGAGACTCAGGGCGGATTACACAGTATGAGGTTAATACAATCAGTATCAAGTAAGTACATTTCAATACAATACCATAAGGTAAACAGATACAAGTTTAAAGACATAGCATTAGCAAGGATCCAAGACATAGTAGAAAAAATACTGGAGCAAAACATAATCAATTCTAGGACTAACATTAGACAACATGGAGCACTGGTGGTACATAGGAGTACATATTTAAAGCAACTGATAATATATAAGGCAAAAATGGTGATGAAGTCTACGATCCCTGACTCATTAGCGAAGCATCTTCCCTACAATACAGCCCTCCCATTTGAGTAAAAAGCCTTTTTGAATAGTTCGGTTTTGCATCGTTTACAAAAAGCCAGGAGAGTGGGGGCTCTTCTGACCTCCTCAGGCAGGTCATTCCACAGGATAGGGGCCACCACAGAGAAAGCCCGTGTACGGGCTGCTGCTGACTTCACCTGTGTGCAGCCTGGCACCCGCAGGAGACCCTGTTCATTTTTTTATATATATATTTTATTGGTTTTCCATATAGATAGAAAGTAAGAAAGAAGAAAAAAAGAGAGTAAGAGAGAAAAGTAAGAAAAAAGAATGCAAAAATTTCATTAGGCTTGCTTATATCAAATCAGATAAAAAAAATTATGGGGCAGAGTTTGAAAAAGAGCTCTGTACAAATGATGAACACGTTATTTCCAAAATGTATAAACTTTTATTTAAATTTGAAATGGAAGAAGAATCTGTTGACAATTGTATGGTAAAATGGGATAAAAATTTTGGGTATAATATACCAACGGACCAGTGGGAAGATATGTGGGGAAAGGCGCTCAAATTTACTTTGAGTTCCACACTTAAAGAAAATTTCTATGAAATGATGTATCGGTGGTATATGTCTCCTAAGAAATTAGCAAAAATGAGTAAAGGTATATCAAATAAATGTTGGAAATGTGAGCAACATGAAGGAACATTTTATCATCTTTGGTGGACTTCCCCTAAAGCTAAAAAAATTTGGTTACAAATTCATATGATAATACAAAAGAAATGTTGAAGGTCAATATACAATTTAAACCAGAAGACTTTTAGTTGGGATTAATGGATAAGCAAGAAATCAGTATGGTATTTTATTTCTATATATGACCACGGCTGCTAAAGTACGGAAACATAGCAGAAAAGTACAGTATTGCTTACAACTGAGGACTGTATTATGAAAATGACAGAGAAATGACAGAAAATGATGGCTAAACTTATAGCTCTGATCAGAAATAAAATATTGCCTATTTTTATGATTAACTAGAAACCCCTTATTGTCTTTTTGTGTGAGACAAGGAAAAATGAACTGATGATCTGTGGCTTTGATTTTTAAGAAGATAAATTTGGGAAAAATAAATAGAAGGGGGGCAGTATTGGAAAAGGTAAATTTTGGAGATATCAAAACTAAAAGTATAATGTTTGTTAAAATATGATAGGTGTTGTAGAGAAAAATGGAAAATGAAACGTATTATTGTTCTTTGTTATTTCTAATCTTTGTCTTCTTTTTTTCTGTGTTCTTTTTTCTTTACTTTTTTCTTTTATTTCTTTGCCCTTTTTACTGGGCTTTCTCATAAAAAACCCCCAACAAGTTGGACTAGAAAGAATAAATTACCTATAAAAGAATTTAAACAGATAGCTATATCAGCATGTTCAGTAAAAAAAATTAAATTGTGCCCAGTAATTTGTATCCCCCCTCAATGGTGGCTTGAAGTAAGTTGGCCACTAGTCCCTTTTATATCTTGAGTGTTCTGTTAGGCTTTGATAACGATAACGATAACGATAACGATAACGATAACGATAACGATAACGATAACGATAACGATAACGATAACGATAACGATAACGATAACGATAACGATAACGATTGATTTATATACTGCCCTTCAGGACAATTTAACACCCACTCAGAGCGATTTACAAAGTATGATATTATCATCCCGACAACAATCACCCTGTGAGGTGGGTGGGGCTGAGAGAGCTCGGAAAGAACTGTGACTCACGCAAGGTCACTCAGCAGACTTCAAGCGGAGGAGTGAGGAATCAAACTCGGTTCTCCAGATTAGAGTCCTGCTGCTCTTCTTAACCACTACACCAAACTGGGTCTCAAATAGCTGCACAAAATTTTGCAGTTGCTGTTGTTAGCCGTTCTTCCTGACCCATAAGCAGTATTTCCACCTGAGCTTTACTTGCTTTGCCTGGCAAGCTTTTGAGTAAGGGGACTATATACTTTAGACGGATTTTTTGGTGGAGAGAGCAGTGGAGTAAAATGTGATGAGCCATTATTTTACACCATAGCCCTATAACCTGTTTTAAAAAGCCCTCCTGAATATTTCAGTTTTGCCTAGATTACAAAAGCCACTATCTCCAATTTAAAGCAGCTATCATAGGGATACAAAAGTGCTCAGGACAGCGTTCAAGTTGAACATTGAACATCGAGGCAATCTACCCAAAGGGACCAAGTGACATGTAAACAAGGGGCTTGATTGAGATAAATTTGGCTGGTGATTGCATACACTTTGACATTCCCAGTATCCCTAGAGATAGCTGGATAAAACCCAAACTCCCATTATCAAGGAGAAAGGATTACCTTCTTTTTCATTCTGTGTTAGAGCATCACAGAACCAAAACAGCCTGTCCCATGCAGAAAAAACACCGTGCCCATAATTTGCATCTCTGCCGATGAAAATTTGCCTTAAAATTCACTTGCCAATTAATTAATTAATTAATTACAGCTCGCACTGATTTGTCTGCAGGTTGTGTTGATTAAAGGCCGCCTATTCCTTATGCTCCCATCCACGCCAAAAACGAAAATTGCTGCCGAGCCTTCTTAATAATTGTCCTCCTTGACATTTGTGATGTGTGTTTTCTGACACTGTGTTGGGTAATTAAAATAATGGAAAGGATGCTCGACAAGCCATAATTATAACATCAACATGATCGGCTTACGAATTTCCCCTTGCTGATATCTGGATGGTCCATCATTTGCCAGGTTAAATGTGATTATACCCCCAAATTTCAGGTTGCAGTGCGTGCAATCCAACTCTCCACCCCCTTTCCAAAAGCCTCATCCCATTTTTCAGTCAAAGTACTTGCAATCTTGGCTCAAGCCCAAACAGTGCCTCCTTCCCTGCCTCTGTGCAACCATTCCTGCCAGTTCCTCGGTCTTCTCCACTGAGACTGCCCTGCTACTTCCTAAGCTCCACCACTAAACGGAACAGGATGGCAACTAAGCCCTCTGATGACATATCTTGAAGATTCACCAGCATCAGGCAGGTGTAACCACGGTGACTACATAGGAATGCGCAATGTCAGTGATATGCTGGGATGCAGCTGGATGTCGATGGCATCTTAACTCTCCCCAGAGAGACCACTTTTGCAAGCCTCTGACTCACAAAAGCCTCTGTTGGAATAAATAGTGCTAGTCTTTAAGGTACCCTAAGAATTCTGTCTTATTTTGCTGCTACAGACTAAAATCATGCAGAGTTGTTTTCCATTGCCCCAGAAGGTCAGTCCAGAACCAACGGCTTGAAATTAAATTAAAAGAGTTTGGGGCAAAATATTAGGAAGAACTTCCTGACAGTTAGAGCAGTCCCTCAGTGGAACAGGCTTCCTTGGGGGGGGGGCTCTCCTTCTTTGGAGGTTTCTAAGCAGAGGCTAGATGGCCTCTGACAGCAATGCTGATTCTGTGAACCTGGGCAGATCATGGGAGAGAGGGCAGGAAGGGATACATCAGTGCTCAGTTCTCGTGGCCCCTTCTTTCACACCCAGGGTAATGCCAATTGCCACCTTAGGGTCAGGAAGCAATTTCCCCCAGGTCAGTTCAGCTAGGGATCCCAATGATGTTTTGTCATCTTCTGGGCATGGAGCAGGGGTCACTGGAGGTGCATGTGTGGGGGGGATGTATTTGTGAATTTCCTGCATTGTGCAGAGGGTTGGACTAGATGACCCTAGAGGTCCCTTCCAATCCTATGATTCTATGATTCTGGTTACTCAATTGTAAAGAAACTAGAGTTTCATATCGTTCTGACAATACTTTCAGAATCCCATTGAGGAGAGACGGAATGTGTATCATGCAAGCAGAAGATAAATTCCAAATGAGAAACAGTTTTTAAAATTGTATATAAATGCATTGCAATGTAGAAGCAAGAGAACAAGTTTTAAATGGAATATAAATGGATAAAGAAATAGATTCTGAGCAGAATCACCCCCTATTTTCTTATCAAGAGATAGATAATAGACTTTCCTTTTGTACTCTGATATATTACTTATTTGTTAAATATAGTGGGCATGTGAGATGTGGCAAAAGCTAGTAATATTGAACATGTAGTGCTGGAGGAGATTTCTGCAGATACTACAGACAGTCCAAAAGACAAATAAGTGGGTACTAGATCAAATCAAGCCTGAATTCTCCCTAGAAGCTAAAATGACAAAACTGAGGCTATCGTACTTTGGTCACATCATGATAAGACAGGATTCTCTGGAAAAGTCAATGATGCTAGGAAAAGTGGAAGGCAGTAGGAAAAGAGGAAGACCCAAAACGAGATGGCTTGACTCAATAAAAGAAGCCACATCCTCCAGTTTGCAGGATCTGAGCAAGTCTGTTAATGATATGATGTTTTGGAGGTCTATCATTCATAGGGTTGCCATAGGTCAGAGGCAACTTAATGGCACATAACACACACAGTAATGATGAAAGCAAAAATGTAGTTGCAAGTTATCATATTTTATAGACCGTTTTAAAAACTGAATGAAGGGGATGTTGGGGAAGAAGTTTTCTGTTTCACATACTTCGTTATATATAATTATATCTAAAAAGGTAAAAGTAGTCCCCTGTGCAAGCACCGAGTCATTACTGACCCATGGGGGGATGTCACATCACGACGTTTTCGTGGCAGATTTTTTTGTTACAGGGTGGTTTGCCATTGCCTTCCCCAATCATCTACACTTTACCCCCAGGAAACTGGGTACTCATTTTACCGACCTTGGAAGGATGGAAGGCTGAGTCAACGTTGAGCGGTCTACCAGCTACCTGAACCCAGCTTCCACCAGGATCGAGCTCAGGTTGTGAGCAGAGCTTGGGCTGCAGTACTGCAGCTTACCACTGTGCGCCACGGGGCTTTTAATGTGTATAGAGGGGGAGCAAAACTGAGCTTACTTACATCACCCACTGGGGAGGAAGTGCGCTGGCCTTGCCTCCTACCGAAACAAACTCATTACTGTGTGGACACTGGACTTAGAGCCAAAACACACGAGAAGAAATACCCAGGTTCAGCACGTGTTCTCTTACCTCAAGGTTTGCCGGGATCAGTAGGCGTCCTGGAAGCTTAAAGTTTAGCATTTACAGAGCAGCAGGGAGCGAAATACAGGCGCCTGTATTTCCCTTCCCCTTCCTGCTGCTCTGTAAATGCTAAACTTTAAGCTTCCAAGACACCTACACTTCACAACAAACCTTGAGGTAAGAGAACAAGTTTAGCATTTACAGAGCAGCAGGAAGGGGAAGGGAAATTCAAGCGCCTGTATTTCCCTTCCTGCTGCTCTGTAAATGCTAAACTTTAAGCTTCCAGGACGCCTACAGATCCCGGCAAACCTTGAGGTAAGAGAACACGTGCTGAATCTGGGTATTTCTTCTCGTGTGTTTTGGCTCTTAATCAGGAGCATTCTTGATCAGGAGGACGGAGCGTGGGTGTCTATAGTTTGCATGCTTGTAGGCTCAGCAGTCATGTTAGGTGAATACATGTGGGAAGGCAGTGATTTCAGTTGAGATGGGGGAGGGATCTGCAAACTGAATCTGGCTCCAGTTTTAAATGTGTTGCCTTGTAGCCAAATGTATCTTCTGGGACTTTCTACTTCCCAGTCTGGTCTTCTCCCGGAAGGAGGAAGGGGGGAGAGGGAGGCAAGTTCTAGAACTGGCTCCTCCCAGTGCTTAAAGCCAAAACATAAAGGCTAAGAATATGTTAAATGTGCAAAACTCTTCCAGCTCAAAAAGTGAAACAAAATAAGCGGCTCCTATTTGCAGTTTCCCCTTGGAGTGTTTGATGAAGGATGTTCCAGACCTGATTTCACTGCTGGAGGATGTGTAAAAAAAGCTTCCCGCTTTATTGCACCGGATCCATTTGCTTGTTTAAAGAAGCTGAAGCACGTTTGATTAATATGCTCAGCCGTTAAACAAACTCATCATGTTCTGACTCGTCACATTTTGCCCCTTGCAAGGGTGACCGAGTCTGCCCTGGAATATAGGCAAATCGAGAAAAATCTTGGGGAGAATCAAGCCACAATCGAGCCCATAGTATCAGTGGAAGAATTAAGCAACAAGGGGGTTTGTGGATGGAACATGGGGAGGGCAGGGTTTGGAGAGGGGAGAGACCTCAAAGGGGTATAATGCCATAGAGTCCACCCTCCAAAGCAGCCCTTTTCCTACAGGAACAGACCTTTCTACTCAGTCTTTCTACACAAGACGCCTCGGCTCGTGTTTGTCAAGTGTTGGGAGATGCAATGTTAGCTGGGAAGTGTAGTTTTGAGAGACAGAGCTGGCAGAGATCATTCCTCAGAGGGTTTGTCAATTTCATTTTCCCCTTGGGGAAGGCTATGTCAGTTTCACCTCTCCAGTCTAAAACTGTGTGGGATGGCAACCAGAGGGCAGCGAGGAATGGAAATGGCCTGGAGCTGCCTTCCAGAGCCAGGCTTGGACCTGGAGGGGTTATAATGGGCTGAAGTTTCCCTTCTGGAATTTCTCAGCCCCTTCACACAGCTCCAGTGTACAGCAAAGTCTTTGCCCTTCCCGGCTAACATTGCATCTCCCAACGTGTTCTTCACCTGTCAGATGTATCATGTAGACAGACTCTCAGATTATAGGGCTGTATGGTAAGAAGTAGCTCAGAGAGATGCATTGGCAGGGGCCGGGACTGTTCACTACTCTTTTCGGTACTGTCTGTTGATGTAGCTACATGCCTACTAGGGAGTCTTCTGTGTTGCTAAACATGCCATGTAAATTAGTTGTGCTTCGTTTCAGAATTATTTCATCTCTGTGCTTGGCTTTATGCTTGTTTTTCATATGGCATTGTTTATTGAAATGTAGTAATCTCACACTGTGTAATCTTCCCTGAGACTCAGAGCGGGACCATAAGTGACACCTGACACAGGTTGGACACTAGTCAGCTTCCCTCAAGTTTTGGTGGGAAATGTAGGCATCCTGGTCTCGCAGCTTGGCTCTCTGACTGCTGTCCAATGGACTTTTCAACGGTCACTTGTCCAACATTCCGCCAAGCTGCCTACATTTCCCATCAAAACTTGAGGGAAGCTGGCAAGTGTCCAACCTGTGTCAGGCGTCACTTGTGGTCCCGCTGTCAGTGAGAAAAGCAGACAATAAATGACATAAATAAAATAAAAATAAATAACTCTGTTATATACTGAAGTTACCACCCTGCCGCATCTTAGAGGTCCTTGTTGGACTGTGTTTTATTGTTTTATTCTTTTACTGTTTAATATGGTTTTTAAGTTTTATTTTATATATTTTATAGTATTTTATGGTATTTATATATTGTTGTAATTGTAATAATATGTTGTGACCTGCCCTGAGCCCGCTTGTCGGGATGGCAGGCTATGAATCCAGTAAATAAATAAATAAATTCATTAAGGTACTTCATGTCCGGAGTCTGTGGCTCAGCCCCTGGACTTGCTAGGAGAAGGGGACAGGAGACAGCCGGGAGGCAGCTGCCCAGCCACCTCAACAGATCCCCAGGGCCGGAACCTGCCAGCACCCAAGGGAGAGAAAGAAGCACCCAAGCCCCAGAGGGTCAGAAGGAGCAGGTGGACGCCAGCCAGCCTTACCCTCCAGTGGGAGGCTAAGAGCCCTGCCAGGGGAAGTAAGGACAGCCAGGAGGGGGCCAGGGCAGAGGGAGAAGGCACAAGAAATAGGGACAGCCAGCCATCAGCCAGCCGGACAGCTACCTTACCGGCAAGACAGCAGACGCAGCACAGGGCCACACCTTGAGCGGCAAACAGGGAGGAAGGGACTAGAAATAGAGACCAGCTGAGGCTGCTGGAAGCTCAGAAGAGAGGAAACTTGGCAGCCAGCCAAGAGAGCACAGATGTAGCTGTCCAATGCAGCCAAACTAGCTACCACAGGTGCAACTGCTTCAGGCAGCCAAGGCCAATGCTAGGAGGCAAAAGAGGGGTGTGGCTTGGCAGGTGGAGCCTGGAATGAGGGACAGGATATAAAGGAAGTGGTGGGTTGTGTAGGAGGGAGAGGGAGACAGCTGGATGGGGGCAGCTGTTATGGAAGGCTGCCGGGACAAGGTCAGGTTGAGGAGACCTGCAAGTGGACTGAGAGGGTGAGGTATACCCCCTCTCCTTCCACAGAGCAGGATCCCACATATTCCCTGAAGGTCCTTTAAGGCGGAGGGCAGGCAGTCCGGCATCCCACTGGGCGGTTCCTATGGCAGAACTTGACCCTTTGCTCAATTAATGTCATAGCTGTTGATTATATTGTACTTTCATTTGCACTGTGTAATCTGCTTTGGAGCTCAGCAAGAAAGGTGGACCCTCAACAACAACAACAATAACAGTAATCTCTGTTGGCTGGAGATGACTTGTAATTCTGGGAAGGTGGCAACCCACACATCACCTCCACGACGCACTTCTAGCCTGAAATCACGGGATGCTGAGTTTTGTGCCATGTGGATCGAATGAGATTGAAATGCTGTGGGGTTCTTATTCTGGTGTAGCACCACTTCTCCTGATGACAGCGCTCCAGAGCGTGAGGTTAAGTATCACCTCAGAAATGCAGCAATTACCTTTTGCGCGTTCGTTCTTGATTCGCCTGGCCCCTTGCTCGCAATAAACTCCGATAATTGCTTTAATACACAATGTAGCCACAATCAAAGTTCAAAGACTTGACAGATCTCGAGATCTAAATATAGATGTTCTGAACAGAATACTGTTGCCGAGTGACAAGGACTTAGCTGCTGCCTCCCCCCACACCTCCCAACAATAGGCCTAGACTAGATTAATGCTATAATGATTCAGAGAACGGTTGGAGGTAAGCGTAGGAAGCCTCCAGGAAGGCAGCGGAGGTGAGGGTTGACCCACACATCATTTTATGGCCTTTCCCAAGCTCCTTTGTTGAAGGTGTCTTTGCGCCACCATAAATTAATTCCAGGCAACTCCATTTAAAAGCAGGTAGCAATGGCTGGGAGAGACATCAGCCTGAGATCCAGGGAGGTGTTGCGCAAGAAACAGAAGGTTCGTGGCTGCCAAAAGAAGGCCGGTTAGTCTTGCATTGCACTGTGAGAAAGGCTGTGGGAGTGTGAGATGTTAGTCTGCAGTAGAACAGCAAAATTTGAATCCAGTGGCATAAGGTACAAGCTTTGGAAAGACAAAGCTCCCTTCTTCAGATAAGAAAAGCTTATCATAATAAGTGCATGTGCTGGGTATGAAATATTTCTTTACTGGCATATACAAAAATAACTAGACTGTTATTCTGTAGCCACGGGCACTCCAATCTCATCCCTGCAAACCCTGATAGACAGCTCTGACGGCCAAACACAGACTGCTTGCGTTGCTCTATGGGACCTCAGCTTATAAAAAGCACGGTGCTCCTAGGCTGGCTTTCACTTTCAGTGAGCAGTGGAGTGTGAGAGCTGTTGCTTGCTACTTGCTAGCCTTTGGGGAGAGACACAGAGAGTATAATTGAGCTTGGATTTTTGTGGAAGTTTCCTGGGGGCCTCGGATTGGAGAGGGTATAACTCCAAGATCCCTATTGCAATCTTGACCAAACTTAAGTGCTGGCTGGAGGAGAGCCTGCTACACACTCCCTGTGAATATGGGCTCTCTAAGTGCAATGGGGGGGCATTCTGAGCCCCACAAATCGCGAACCAGTTTGGCAACAGGAAATGTCCGTTGCGGTTCATGACTTGGGGATCGTCATCGGCACCGAATCACAAACCGTTAAATTTTTTTGGTTCATGCCCATGTCTAATCGTAAGCACGAGTGCCTGATTTACTGGGCGGTCGGTTTGCTGCCGCGGGGTGGGGAGGTAAGATGGCCACGGCGGCCGCCATGTTGGCTTGCCCGGCATCCCTCGGGGAGCCGGCAAGCCAATGAGTTTGAAATCCCGGCCAGCCAATCAGCGGCGGCTGGGAAGCAAGCAGTGGGGGCGGGGCTCACTGTCAGACCTCGGGGAGGCAGTCTTCCCTCTGGTCCGGCGGCTTTGCATTTAAGCTTGGCCCGCCCTGCGCTGCTGCATTCCGCTCCTGGCTGCGAAATCCCACCCTCCGCTCCCTCTCTGTTTTGTGTTGCATTTCTTGTTTTGTCACAACTTTACATAGCGGTGGGTCATTGGGTCGGATCTCTTTTGGGGGGAATCAGGGCCTCCGCCCTGGTTCCCATTAAGGGGATTCCCATAAGGAATCTTGGGAGTGAGTGACGGAGGTGCATGCCCAGCTCGGGGGCTACCGGGGCGTACTCATTCCCGGGTGGCAGGGGAATCATGCAGGGGTGTACACCCATATGATCTCCCCCTTAATGCCACTCCTTGGTTCCCGCCCTCAGCAGGGGTCTGAGGGGGGAGGCGCCATCGGCTGGCAGATGGGTCAGCCGATGTTTTGGGGATCTGATCCACATGACTGCCAATGCTCCTTACTTGCTGTTGTTCTAATAAAGTTGTGGCCATTTTTCACTCCAGTCATACGTGTGGTCTAAGTTTGTCGCCGTTCCCCACCTTCCTCCTCACCTTCAGCTCTAGGCTGCAATATATCTGGTTTACGTAATTATGTTATATTTCTCCTCATTTTCTTTTCTGTAGCTCCCCATATTATCGCTCTGCTTTTAAAAATAAAAAATATGTAATAAAAAAAGCCTTCAGGAATCTCTTCTGTCATTCCTAGTTTGGGTTCTGGGTAGCTACATCAAGCTTACTTTTCTTGCTAGTGGCATCCCGTTTATGGTGAGTTGAACATTGTCAGAGAAGCTTCAAGAATTCATTTGTTTAACTGAACGTTCAGTTTAGAGTGCTCTCTCCCTCCAACACGCACCCTAAAAAACCCCTCAATCTTTTTTACTTCTTTTGCTGGATTTATGTTAGAAGAAGAGGCAAAAGGACAGATGGCCAGCAACACTCAAGGGTTGCTTGTGACATTCTCTGGAGTGCAGAGACTGGTCAGCAAATGGAATAAATTATTCCAACAGTTAAATGTGATTAATAGACTGGATTTTCCTTCTGAATTACAAGTGGCTGATGAGGCCACATCTTGCAGTGAAATGGCTTCAGAAAAAAGAGGGCAGCTCTAGAACCAATATGTAACCAACAATAAAGGGAAAATCCTACCGGAAGTATCACAAAAATTATATGATACTAGTATCATAATTGTTTTTTCTGAATTTCTAGTGAAATGGTTTCATGCTATCAGCAACAGCTGAGTTGTTGGCTCCTCAGATCAATCCAGCATCTCTTGCATGTGAGGAAATGAAGAGTGTGTGTATTTAAAGATGAAGGAGATCTTATGAAGTGTACAATGGTTAATAGGGTTGCCAATCTCCAGGCATTTCCAGCAAACCAACCAACCCAAACATCTTAGTAGCCTTCCAGGATCCTTCCCTTTAGGTGAAGGGGGTCCACTTTGCAAAGTGCGATCACCTGTTCCCGTTAGCAAGCTGGGGTTCACCAAAGCGATTCCAGATCAGTTTACAGTTTGCCTGAATTCTCTGCACACTGCAAGCTTGCCTGCACATCAGCCGGCTTTCCCTTTCTATCTGAACGAATTCAAGAAAAGGTGTTAAAGAGGGTGTGACTGTAGCCATCTGATCTGGTTCCTATAAGTGATTGTAATCCTACAGTTGGGGACTGGATGTTCAAGATGTCACTTTAGCAACTGCAAGACATTTATGAATGTATGAAGACTAATGGAGCAATTAGCCTTGGACAACGCATTATTCATCTGCGTAGGAGTAACAGATGCTGAATGCTTTTAGTTTTCCTTGCTACCAGCAGGCCAGTATCCCCGTTAATTCCTCGCAGGACTGGGTCCAATCAGGTGGAGTGTTGCACTGCAGCATAATTAGAATATCGGACAATTCCAAACTCTGGTGTCTTTTCCATGGGCAGTTCCTTATATGATTTTCTTTTTCTTTTGAACAATGTTTGATTATATTGTGCACTGTTTTGCAAAAAGATAGTATCAGATAGTATCTAAATATTTTAAAAAATGAAACAAAACACTTGTTTTCCTCCTGCTGTGTTCCTCTTTTCTTTCAGCTATTATATTTCTAAGGAGGAGGATCAGGATTAATATAATATCGTTATATTAATTGCAAGTAGAGATGGGGACAAACCGAAATACAAACCAAAATTAAGCACGAACCAGGTCGGTTTGTGGTTTGTGAACTGCAGTTCATCAGATCCCATTTCTGACAAACTGCCATGAACTTTTGGCTGGTTCGTTTGGTTCGTTTTTGGTTCATGTCTGCAGACAGCCTGGTGCCAATCTATCAGTTTCCTAGGCAACAGGGGATGGACTTCCTGCAGACCTTCTTCTGGCCCAGAAGTGACCTTCTGCTGACCCAGAAGTGACCTTCTGCTGACCCGGAAGTGATGATTTTCTGACCCAGATGTGATGGTTTCACAAACCAAACTAATCGGTTCATGAACCAGGAGCAGGTTTGTGAAAGTTCGTGGTTCATGAAATTTGATGAACCACAAACCGCATGGTTTGGTTTTTTTCCGGTTCGTGCCCATCTCTAATCGCAACTACCAAGGAAGGTGTAACCAAAAAGACGTTGGTGCTGAGGCAAAAATGCTGAACGTTTGCAGAAAGAAGGTTGGGGTTTTTTTTAGAGAGGAAAACTTCCAGTCACTGTTGAATAATCATAAAACTTACGTGCAGGCCTCTTTGTAAGAGAGACCTCTTGGAACAGGGGTGAAGTGTCGTATCTATCTCAGCAGAGAGGAATGAGGACGAGAACATTTCTTTTCCTGACACATCTTACGGCATGGAGCAAAGCTAAAATGCTAAAAGAGGAATTGCCATCTTCCAGCTCATCAATACAATTAGGTTTGGGCTATATTTTGCATTCTCCTGTTTCTCCTTCGGAGATTGTAATTCTCTCAGTGTAATTCTCTCATCTTCGGGATAATGCCTACTGGCTCTTCGCTTGGAGTATTCACCTGTCTCTTTCAGACTCTGTTGACTCCTGATATGACTGAAGTGATGCTGGTGGGGAAAGAGGATGCTCAGAGCGGATCGCTCTGAAGACAGACAGGGGTAACAGCTGCCTGTTTTGATGCTGCTCCTGGACCCAGCCTTGGTTTTCAAAAGGCTGTTTATTTATTAAACACATTTGTATCCTCTTCCTGCTTTGAGTTGCATACATTATTGCTTGCAGGGAGGGAGGGCTAAAAATCAAATAAACTGAACCGAACCGAACCGAACCGAACCGAACCGAACCGAACCGAACCGAACTAAACTAAACTAAACTAAACTAAACTAAACTAAACTAAACTAAACTAAACTAAACTAAACTAAACTAAACTAAACTAAACTAAACTAAACTAAACTAGTCTCCTCCCTCATTTCATGCTTACTTACTTATACCCAATCTTTCTTCCCAATGGGGACCCAAAGCAGGTTACCTAATTCTCCTCTCCTCCATTTTATCCTGACAACAGCCCTGTGAGGTAGGTTAGGCTGACAAAACACACACACTTACAGTCCAATCCTAAGCAGGGTTACTCTAGTCTAAGCCCAGTGACTTCAATGGGCTTAGACTGGAGTAACTCTACTTAGGATTGCACTGTTATTGCCTTATTTTAAGCTAAGTTGTCTAAACTGCCAGAAGCTCAGTAAGCTTCTGCCAGAAGCTAAACTGTCTAAACTGCCAGAAGCTCAGTCCATCATCTTCCACGGACAAATGAGTCCCATTGTGAAAATAAAGTCTAGATTTTCCGGCCTTGCTGAGTGAGTAGGGCTGCCAGGTTGCAGTTCCCCAAAATGTTTATTTATTAATCTACTTCATTTATATCCCACCTTTCCCTCCCCGCTGCCACAAAGGGGACCGAAAGTGGCTTATGTTGTTCACCTCTCCTACGTTTTATCTTCACAACAGATCCATGAGGAAGGTTAAGCAAAAAGTCTGTGACTGACCCATGGTCACCCAGCAAGTTAACATGGCAGATTTAAATTTGGGTCTCCAACATTCTAGTCCAGCATTTTAACCACTACTCTATACTGGCTACCTCAACTATCCTGGAAGGTAGTTAGACTGAGAGCAAAGCTACAAGTGACTTTCTTCACGTGGAGAACACTAGATTGTTCTCACAAGTTTACCTGGGAAGTGAAGTCCGAGTGGTCCTTCTCCTCTCTGTTAGAATCGCTGCCTGAAGAGCCACAAGAGGGTTTCGTTTGGGGGTGGGCAGCTGCTACTTTCTCCCAGGGCATCCTGTGGGCTGCCTGCTCCCGAGGAGCTGCTCTGGAAGTGGCAGTGTTGGTGAAGCTTCAGCCACAGCAACAGCGGAAGAATCTGTAGCAGATCCTTCCACTGTCACTGTGGCTGAAGCTTCACCGATGCAGCCACTTTCTCTTTTCTTCTAACTACTACACCATGCTGTCTTTCCACATTCACTCACCATACTGGTTGGAGTTGTTGCTGGTGTACCTTTTTCATTTACACCTAACATGGACAGTCTCCTCCCTTTGTTGATCTGTAACTTCCAGGTTTAGAAAAAAAGAAGGCACTAAGTACCAGAGGTCAGAAAGGAATCTGCTTATAATGCAAATTAGCACAATGATTTATTTACAAATTTATAAAATCATCATACTATAATACGTTATATACAATGAGGAATTGACAAGCTACAAAGACATACAATACATTTGCCACAATAGAACATATACAATGAAGGACTGACAAGCTGCAAAGGACATACAACAAGACGGGATGTCATTCACATTACATTTTGATGTGTAAATCTTCCTCAGTCATAAGCAACCTTGTGCAAGTAATTTTGAAGACACAAGTTCAAAAGCTAATAGGTATGCAGTGTATTGTAACTTCAAAAGATAAATGTTCTGGCTTCAGTCATCATTAGTCATGAACCCCCATACACTTGTAGGAAACCAGAGACTCAAAAAACAATTCATGGTATGTCGTTTCAAGGACAACAATGTAGCTCATATCCAAAAGACAACTTGTAAATATTACGTGTACGTGAAAAAGAAAAATGCTTCCAGGTTTAACTACTGCAAAAAACACAGCACTGGATGTTGTTGATCTTTGGTTTGAGCCAACAGGTCTTGTCTGAGGCTTTTATGGATTACAGCCAAGTGGTGTTGTCATGGCTGCCTACCATTCATCCACACCATTCATATATTCTCTGATCTCTGTATTGACCTAACCAATGTATTGATATCCTGTGTGCTGTCATATTATGTAACCATTATAACCATGCTATCCTTGGACTGCCTAAAAACAAAAGTACTAATGCTGAGCCTGTTATCTTTGGAGTATGCTTATTGACCTTGCAGCTGTATTGTAACTTTCACAGGAGACAGGGGGAATTGGATTCCTTGTAATCTTCTACCTTTCTCTGCCCAGACAAAGCTATTGTGTTCTTATGAGAACTTGGGATTTTTGCGCCTAGTTGCTAACTGCTCAAGGGGGGGGGGAGAATCATGCTTCTTATATTAAAGTGCATATGCTTGTAACCCCCTTCCTGCTAACTTATTCATCTATAGATGTGCCCATGAACTTACTGGATCTCTAAAATAAACCCTTTTCATCCAATGCTTGCTGTGAGGGGTTTGGGGGGGTCTATCTGCCATGAACTGCTGTCCCTAGAACTGACAGGGGTGTTGTAGTAGTTAGAGTACAGGCCTAGGATGTTGGAGATCCAGGTTCAAATTTCCATTCTGCCGTGGAAACTGGCTGGTGACCTTGAGACTAGAGATGGGCACAAACAGCAATACGAACAAAAAAAAAGCCACGAACAGCCCAACCTGCTGTTTGCGAACAAGCTGTTTGTGAGGCCCCATTCTAAACAAACATGTGGTCATTGCAAGCCTCCTTCGTTGCTGTTCATCTTGCTGTTCGTCAAGCCAGACAGTCTGGCACCTGCAATCAACTCCCTTGGCAACTTAGGCAGGGGTTGTCTGAACTCTGTCTGAACTCCTGCTGTTGCCCTGGAAACTCCAATCTAAGCCCAATTTAGCTTGATAGGCAGGTCTTCCTTTCAAGAGTGGAGCTCCAAATTTGTTACAACAAAGGGAGCAAAGAGCAGGGGGGAGGGGGGCTCCCAGCTCTGGCTTTGCAGACAGTGGAGAGACAGTTGCTGTTGGCATTTTGATAGAGAGAGTGCATTGGAGCTTGAATTTTCTTTGTGTGTGGTGGGATAGGGATCTACCTCTTCAAGTTCCAGGGCTGCTGCCAGGCTCTGGGCCAAGCTATTATTTATTATTGGTACCTTTCCTGCTGCCTGCTCAGGTCGGGTTTCTGGGAGTGGTGCAGTAGTAATCTTGACTTGGATGATGGCTGGAGGAGAGCCTGCTGGCCCCCACGAACAGCCAACCATGAATATGTTCGTGAACAGGGCCATGTTTGTGGTTGTTCGTGAGTCCCTGTTCGTGGATGGCAACGAACATCGTGTTCTTTTTTTTTCCTGTTTGTGCCCATCTCTGCTTGGGACAGTCACACACTTTCCCTAACCTTCCTCGTGGAGTTATTGTGAGGATAAAATGGAGGAGAGTGAATAATGTAAGCCACTTTTGGTCCCCTTTGTGGTGGTGGTTGCGGGGGAAGGGGGGAGAAAGATGGGATATAAATGAAGTAGATTAATAAATAAACAAACATTTTGGGGGAGCTGCAACATGGCAGTCCTACTCATCCAGAAAGGCTGGAAAACCTAGATTTTATTTTCACATTGGGACCCATCTGTCCATTGGAGACAATGGAAAATTCGCTTCCTATGCTTCTAGCAGTTTAGACAACGTAGCTTAAAATATAGCACTATATGTGTGCGTTTTATCAATAAACTATAAACATGTCATCTCTCCCAATAAAACTAGCATCCGCTTTATTTCTATCATATCTCAAACAACCTGTGATAATATAGTTTACTGCTTTGCCAATACAGGCTACCCAGAGGTTTCCTGGGGTGTGCAGAAAGCTGTTTTTGCTTGTATGTTTCATTGAAAGGTGCCATCCAGACATCTGGAGAAGTTATTTTGAAGGATGAGATCAAAATGAGTTTCTGACTTTTATCGATGGCTGCTTTGGAGCTTAAGACCTATTCACACAAACGGACTGTTGAAACTCACAATTAATATTTGAAATCAAACTTTGGAAAGGGAACTCCAAAGAATCTACAACACAGAGGAACTCAGAAGCATCCACAACACAGGACTCATGGAGTTCTTATTGGGATATCAACTGGGAGTCGAATTTTCATCGGCCAGTACTTTCTAGTGCCCTAGCCTTGCTGTGCTGGGACACAGGGAAGTTTTAGGGGCAGATTGGAAGCTGACTCCCCGCTGATGGGTAATGCACTGGAAGCGGGCTTATGATCCAGGCCTCTGAGAGTAGAAATACACATTGCAAATTTCCTGGGGATACTCAAGTGCAGGATTTTATGTGTTGTCCTCAATTCACACGCAGGCTGTTCTTGCTTGGCACACAAGCATGCCACTTTCCTGGGAGCTCCCTTTGAGTGACTGCATCTGCAAATGATTTCAGAAGGCAAAGTGCCAACTCAGCTCTGTTTTCACAGTGTGAACAAGTACTGTAGGCTCCTTTGACTCGCCAATTTGCATTTCTTTAAGGTGTGAGAAAGTGTCAAGATGTGCATTTCAATGAATGGAGGTGGGGGAAACTACAATTCTTTTAGCAGTTGAGAAGAAACTGATATTGAATGTGTGAACCAAACTGTGTGAGCAAGTGCATGGAAAGTTGGAAGGGGGGGACATGTGAAATGAGGCTCACTTGAGCATCCCTAGGTACTTTGTAATGTGTATTTCTACTCTAAGGCAGATGGCTACACTGTGAATCTGTAGATCCAAAGCCTTGTTGAGACCATGTGATTTTTCCTAGGAGGGTAGTTTTCTGATGCATTCTCGCCCAGGAATAAAATCACTATGCCTTGCAAAGCTGGGATGTAGTAAGAACTTTCCTGTTCACGATGAACTGGCCTAAAACTCCCTGATCACTACTGGCAATTGAAAGGTGAGTTGTGTTGTGAAAGGGGAGCATAAGATATGTTGAATTACACCCAGGGCCTGGGAACCCAAATACCCTCTTTCCAGGGCTTTTTTTTCTGGGAAAATAGGTGGTGGATTGCCAACACAGGGGATTGGTGGATTGGTGGTGGATTGCCAATAGGTGGTGGATTGTCAGTGGGTTGCCAACACAGGGGGCAACTCTTGGTGGGAGGTGGTGCCCCTGGTACCACATGTGTGCTCAAAGGGCACTCATGCTCCCAGGGCCACTGACATCACTTTGGGTCAGCTGGAACAAGGGGGCAGTTTTTAAACGTTTAAATCACACTCGGAGAAAATGGTCACATGGCTGGTGGCCCCGCCCCCTGATCTCCAGACATAAGGGAGTTTAGATTCCCCTCTGCACCACTCAGTGAGGAGGGCAATGTAAACTCCCCTCTGTCTGGAGATCAGGGGGCGGGGCCACCAGCCATGTGACCATTTTCAAGAGGTTCCGGAACTGCGTTCCACTGCGTTCCAGCTGAAAAAAAGCCCTGCTTCTTTCCCAGGGAAAGAAGTAATTAACTACTTTAATTGCCTGCTGAGTCGAGGTGAGTTTCCTGCACAACTGCCAATGTGGATCAGTTTTTCACGGATGCTTTTATTTCTTTTGTCTCTTTCTTTTATTTTTTCCTTCCCCGCTTCTCATCTTGCTTTTACTGTAAGCGGGTTTTACGGCTGGCCAGTGTTTTCATTTGCCACTCTTGGGTTTCATATTTTTTGTTTCCATCAAACAATGTAATGTCAAAAAGCTTCCTCTTCGCATTGCAATCTACAGATGTACCTATGCATGCAAGTTTCTTTTTAGACTAATTGCTATGCCAATAGATTTATTATAATGGTAATCTGGGAAAAAAGGGAAAGGAAAATATACTATATAAAAAAGTCAGCCCATTTGATGCACAGTATTGGTGCATAAAGAACCATGGGTAACCCTGCTTATTGAATAAAAATATCTCTGTGTCGCTGTGAACTGCAGCAATGATGCCCTTGCATGATAACCAGTTGTCTTTATGAATATTCAGTAGGCCTTATCTGCTGCCACCACCTCTCCGATGACTTCCAATTGTCAATTATACATTTCAGAGTGGTTGCAGTACATTAACCAGACTGCTCAGGAAGGAGTTATAATTTGAAAGAACTAATTTCTTAGCAGGTCGTGCTCTGTTTTTGCAGACACCCGTGGACTAGACAGCCACTCTCAAGCTTTCTGCTTCCAGACAGGTAGGTCTTCACATCTCCCATTTGCAAGGAAACTTGTGCCAACCTAACAATAAAACAGTGATGCAAAATAAGATTTTTTATGGTCCCCATAATTCAAGAACTCAAGCTCACCCAACTAAACATATGGACTCATGATTTAGGACAGACAAAAGGAAGTTGTTTGTTTGTGTTGGAAGAGGAGGATTCATCAGCGCTGTCTCTTTCCTCAGGTTTCAGAGGGGGACAAACCAAAGAGTTAGAAAGATAGAGAGGTCAGGGCACTCTGTTTACTGCCCTGACTATCCCTTTGAATGTAGATTGCTTTTCTCAGGATTTCCTCCTCCTGACTTCCTCCCTCTCATTTCTTCTCTTCCTGGCTTTGTTCCAGGCAACATCTCTCTCCTAGCATCTCTGCCCATCCTTAGACTAGATAGGTAGTTAGGATCTGTCTCTCCTCCTTTCCTATCAGAGTATGGAATTCCTACAATAAAGAACTCTTATTTCCTTTCTAAATATAAAACAAGTGTATGCTTGGTTATTTTCTCTCCTACATGCATGCACACATATGCACACACCAGCCAGCAAAACCAGTTCACAACCACCTATGATCACATTTCTTCTGCTAAACTATAGACTCTGCTAATGGCTCAAACATGGAATCCTTTAATTAGGTTTCTGTGGCCAACATAGGATTTATTTCTTAGTTTGCAGATTGCATTTTTTTACCCCAGCCCTGCTACCACCACCTCTCCGATGCATTTTTTTACTCCAGCTTTCAGTTATTGGTTTGGATGCCATGAACTATCAATGGAAACAGATAAAAATCTGGGACCTTCTGCACCCTCCCCTCTCCACTTCAGCCCTTTCCAACCTCAGAAAATTTTGTTGCCTGGATCAAGGGACTGGTGTGTACTAACAGCTGTGGTTATTGGATGATTGTAGTGGAGAAAGCAACACACTCACCCTTTTTGCTTCCGGCATGATTGTAGCTCTGCTCACAGAAGTGAAAGAAAAGGAATATTTCATCCTCTTCCTCCTCCCCATGATAGCTACCTGACTTGTGTAGCTATAAATGCATGCAAGTCCCTCGTCTCCAGCAATACAATTTTCCAAGTTTAGAAATGGCTCCAGGGAGAGGAGGAGAGAAAATGCATGCAGCCCAGAATTGGAAGCTTCTTAGCAGCAATTTAAACCCCATGGGGTTGGAACCAACCAGCTGTTCTACTGATGAAAAAGTAAGGGGTCCCCCTGAACCACCAACTGGTTTATGTTGGTTTTAGGTGGGTAGCCGTGTTGATCTGGATGTGCTTGCGTGCCAGCAAATTAAAGAAGCCAATAATGACGGCTCACCAAAGTTAACATCCAAACAATGTAACCCTTGTAATAATCTAATTTAGATTGTTTCCACACATCCTCAAAGGGATGACCCACTCACCAAACACTGGTGGCTTTTCTCCTTCACTCCACATGTTTCTGATTTTGAAACGGTAGCAGATTGTTTGGCTTCCACTTTTTCGGAGTCTTTTCAGGGATACAGGAAAGTGCATTCTCAAAAAGACACCCGAAAATGGAAGCCAAACAACCTGCTACCATTTTGAAATCGGAGACACATGTAGTGAATGGGGAAGCCGCCAGCATTCAGTGCACGGGCTGTCTCTTTAAGGATGTGTGGAAAAGGCCTTAGGTTATACCAAACTTGATTTTCCTATTTGCTTAAATTAAACATATAATCCTCCAGAGGCTGACAAAGAAGCCTTGCTGTGAAGTTTTATGACATAGATAGTACTTACTGTACAGCGAGCTTGAGTAATAGATTGTGATCAGCTCCAAATCTATCCCAAGATGAATTTAGTGTGTGTTCCTCCATAACAGCAGAGAACAAACTAATGAAAAACTTGATAAGCGCTCATGGGGAAAACTCCCCCATATACTTTTCAAAAACTCACTTGTGTTGATCTTCACATGGCACCAGGTATTGCACACGCTTTACGCCCTCCTAAGCCTTTCAAAGTCAATGGGTTTAGAAAGGTGTAACGCTGCTGGGATTGCACTGTTATCGGGTCAGGATGACTCTTATAAAACGAGACGGGAAAAGGCATGATATCTTGCCTCGCCAGCTTGTCAACTATAAGTCTCAAGTTTCTTTATCTGACAAAACCAACCTTTTGCTTCTCTGTTTGCGGCTGCCTTACTTACTTTTCTGTAATCTGTGATTGTGAACATTCCATGCTATTTCAGGAAGCTAGATGTCAGCCGTAAACGTGATTGCAGATCCTTCTATGAGGGTCCTAATTGATCTCCCCCTAGGAAGAAGGATATATATATATATATATATATATATAAGGAAGAAGGATTTAGGGAAGAAATAAACTCTCTTTCGGATCTGTGCAGGCTTCAACAAACGGCATCACATCTACAAGTCTCAAACCACTTTTGAAGCACAAAGCTTGCTTGAAGAAGTCAGCTGTTAGCATTGTTGGTGCAAAATAGAGGAGCTGAAGAATGGGGGACAAGATTGGCAGCAATGGGTTGAATAATATCTCTTTGGTTTTTTGAGGTTCCTCTACATGCATCTCTCAGACTGAGTCCGAAGAGGGGAGATTGCGCCATCCCTCCTGAGCATTTTCAATCAGCCCCCCATGGATCCCATCAGACCCTTACTGCCGTCTCATCAGGACATTGGTATTTCATTGGGCCTCATTTGATGCCATGGCCTTATCCAAAGGAAATGTCTATATATTTCTAGAGGGAGTCTCACATTCAAATGGCATTGAAAGCGCTAGCCCTTTTCAGCAACCCAGGTTTTCAGCATGTACAAAATGCTGTTTTTCCTGTGCTGATGCAGACACAGAATGATAATTTCCGAAAATGGTGTTTTAATAATGGAGTCAGCAAACATTCCCAATTATAATAACCTTACAAAAGTAGTTGCCACTGATGTTGACGCCAACATGAACTCTCCTTTTCCCTCCTCACCTAAGGTTGCCAGATAGGGTAGCCAGGCCCTCTCAACCTCCCAGTGTGTGTGGGGGGGACTGGCTCCTGGCACTTATGTCTGGTGTGTGTGTGTGTGTGAGGGGAGGGTGCGCGCAGGAAGTGACATCATAATGCGGCCCCTGGGAGCACACCCATGCTCCACAGGGGCTCGGATTGGGGTTGCTGCAGAGCATGGGAGCACTCCTGCACTCCTCAGTGGCCCAAAATGGGCCTGATTTGGGCCAAAATGGGCCCGAAATGAGCCCGATTTGGGCCAAAACAGTCACATTTTGGGCTGCTGTGGAGGGCAGGAGTGCTTCTGCACTCTGCAGTGGCCCTGATTTGGGCCAAACCAGACCCAATCCAGGTGGCTGCTGTGCACAGGAGCATGCACAGAAGATGTGCACCCCCCGCTGGCCAGGTAAGTGGGGGCAGGGGCAGGGGATCCCCCACCCATTCTGGGGGTCTGGCATCCCTATTCCCAGATGGCCTGTCACCCAAAAATGGATGAGGGCACCACCACTTACTGACTCCAGCATGATGATGTCACTTCCACAAAGTAACATCATTGCTGGCCTGGGGGCCAGGCATGCCAGCTGGTTGCTTCCCCAGTATGCAGGAGAAGGCTGGGCTGGCTGGGTGCTTGTCTGGCGCTCAGGAGAGGGGGAGAGGGCCTGTTGCTTCCTGGGCATGCAGGAGAGTTGCTCCAGCTTGGACTGGTAGCAAGGGGGAGGTGGCAGAGATGGCACAGGAGGCTGGGTGGGCCCGCTAGCCACTCCCCCAGGGGGAAGGTGGAGAGGTGGTGCCAGAAGGCCCACTGGCACTGCTACCAGTTCCTGAAGGCCAGTCGCCAGCCACTGCTCCCCCACACGCAAAAATACCGAACATTTATATGTCTGGTACTTTAACCATTCCCCCCCCCCCGGACAGCCGCCCCCCCCCCCAAATGGACTGTCTGGTAGAAAATCAGACACCTGGCAACCATGTTCCCACCTTCCATCCATTTGCTCCGAAGAACAAACGCTGTTGGGTAAGAACAGTGATTCATTTGGACCAGCATTCTGTTTCACACAGTAACCAACCAGCTGATCTGGAAGGCCAATAAACAGGGCATGGGTGCTAAGGCCTTCCGCTGTTGTTGTCCCTAGCACTGGTATTCAGTGCCTCTGGATGTGAAAATTCCCTTTAGACATCTTAGGTAGTAGCTACTGATGAACCTCCATTAATCTGTCTAATCCCTTTCTCCATAGGGTGCTTCATGGCTTTGCTTTCTCAAATCGTCCCTCACTTCCTTAATGACAGAGTTTGCACCATCTTTCCCTCCATTGTCCCCTCTCTTAAGACACAGATGATACCGGGGTGGCAGGTTGTCTGCTATGCAGGGGTCATTTCGTAGAAAAAGAGCTGGAGGAACTCATTAGCATAACTCATTAGCATAACTCATTAGCATAACTCATTAGCATATGCCACGCCTCTTGTCATCACAGCAAGTGTGTCATTAGTATAACTGATTTGCATATGCCACACACCCTGACATCACCTATTCTGGCTGTTTTGGACCCAATCTTGGCCTTTCAGGGCTGAAATTGAGCCCAAAATGGCAAAAGGGGCTGAAAATGGCCGAAAAGGGGCCCAAAATGGTCAGGATCAGGCCACTGATGAGTGGGAGAGTGATCCACCACCCTTCAGAAGCCCAATCCAGGCTGTTTTGGCCCCAATCTGGGCTGAAATGGGCCCAAAATGGCCGAGAGTCAGGTGGGCGGGGCCACCTGACATATGACCTCTTTGGGGAACTGCCTGAACTGTGTTCCTGTGTGTTCCCCCTCGAAATGAGCCCTGCTGCTATGGCAGGTGGCCTCTCACCCTAGTGTTTTGTCTCATGCCACCACTCAATAGGGTAGCAGGAATGGAGATAGGAGGCAGCATTGTGCAAGATTGTGACATCACTCTCAATTGCACACCCAGAAATGCCACTCAGAGCTTTTGGAATTTTCCCACTCTTTATGGTTTTTGCCATAGAGTTTAAAGTGAAATCCTAGAGAACTGTGCAATGCTGTTTCACCAGGTATCTTCCTGCCCCCAGTCTCCCAGGATTATGTTGTGTTTCATCTAGATGTTACAGATAAAACATCATTCGCTAGCACTTCCTGATTCCTGCCTTGACCAAATATAATATCCGATCAAGAGAATCTGGCCAGAGCTCCTGTGGGATGAGTTTTAGATATGAAATGTTTCAGTAGGAAGGAATTAATACTTCCAGCTTTGTGTTTTATCTCTAATGTCTGTAGAAGGGGCTTATATACCTCCCTCGTGATGTGCTGAGTCGTCTCCTCCCTCCACTGGAAATATAAGTCATCCTCTCAGCTTGCCCACAAGATATTAAATTCAAAGCTCTCCCTTCCTGATCAGCCTCCTTTTCTCGAATTCTTCCCCCTCCCCCAGCATATGCCTCAAGAGCCTTTGAAACAAAAGAATTAATTAAAATTAAGGGGAAGAAAGTAAATAAGAACTCATTTCACATAGCAAATCCAATCAAAATAAGCTGATCAGCAATTAGTTCCATGGCAGCCCTGAGAATCACTTTTCACGCTCAACGAATTGATTCCTTTATATTTTCTTGTGTTCTCTAACAAATAAAGTGAGTTTCAGGCTGTAGCTGAGGAAAATTACAGCAATGCTGATTCTGTGAACCTGGGCAGATCATGAGAGGGAGGGCAGGAAACATTACATCAGTGCTTAGTTGTCGTCGCCTCTTCTTACATGACCAAGGTAAAGCCAATTGCCACCTTGGGGTCAGGAAGCAATTTTCCCCAGGCCAGTTTGGCCAGGGATCCTGGAGGGGTTTTTTGCCTTCTGGGCATGGAGCAGGCGTCACCGGAGGTCAGGCTATGGATGACAGTCTATGGCAGATAGACTCCTGTACCCTCACAGCAAGAAACCATGCTCTTGGTTGAAAAGGCTTTATCCAGTAATCAAATCAAATCATAGATATGTCCATAGGATTATTCAGAAGAAAAGTAAGCAATCAAGCAGGTTGGCAAGAATACTTGAAAAGTGTGAAAACCATTCTATTATAGAGTACAATTATACCTCCCCCTTCCTGATAGTAAAACATAACTTTTTGACGCGAATCTGCCCTGAGAACTCCTAGCATATTTTCCATATCAAGCCTAGACACTAGCTGCAACAAAGTAATTCATGAGAATAGACAGTTACAAGGTCAGAAGCACTGAGAGCTTCCCAGCAATGAGATAAGGCACCTGCAGTTTCAGTAGGCCTTTGAAAGCAAAGCAGTTATGGCACTGGCAATATGACATCAAGATACAGCATTAATTCATAGTGACAGCTCAACTTAGCATAATGGCATGTATGGGGCACAGACATGACACTGGGGATTTAAGGGGGGTAGTTGTGAATTTCCTGCATGGTGCAGGGGGTTGGACTAGATTACCCTTCCAAATCTATGATTCTATGAAAATTGGAGGTTCCTTAGAAGTTTATCAGGAACCCTCTCCGTTAGATGCTTGGTAATGGGGGATGAGATTCCCCAAAAGAGCCCTTGCACAATACTATCCTGTGTAACCTGCCTTGACTCTTAGTGAGAAAGGAGGGTTAGAAATAAAAAATAAAACTATCAATCTTGCTGATGCCAGAGGGTTCTGCAATACATGTTCACCGCTGTTTTAATGAATGGTTACTGATGTTTATATATTTTTATGCTACCCTGTTGATTTTATTCTTGGTGGTGATCTGCTCTGAGCCCACTTGTGGGGTGAGCCGAATATAAATCAAATTAAATAAATAAATCTTCCTGTACATAGATCCAGAGGAGTTAGCCGTGTTAGTCTGTAGTAGCAAAATCAAAAAGAGTCCAGTAGCACCTTTAAGACTAACCAATTTTATTGTAGCATAAGCTTTCGAGAATCAAGTTCTCTTCATCAGATGCATGATCCGAACTGGTCAAATACAGAAGAGGAGGGATGAGAGGGGAGAAAGAAGGGGACATATATCACAAGGAGACAGAATGCAATTAGCGTGGAGGCAGTCAAAACATTCCTTTGCTTGGAAATGTAAACATCTCCTTTTGGTGTGCAGTCAGTTTGCCGTATTCATTTGTAGCAGTGAAAGTATCCAATTCCTATGTAGTATAAGCCTTCGATGACCACAGCTCTCCCTGCCAGCTGCATCTGACAAAGAGAACTGTGATCCCCGAAAGCCCACACCAGGCGTCACTGGGCTCCCCCAGACCACGCCTCTGTAAAGGGAATCTGTTACCTGTGATAATGTGATAACCATTCATAGTCTCTATTCAGTCCCAGCTTGACAGAGTCAAATTTGCATATGAATTCCAATTCAGCAGCCTCCCGTTGGATTTTGTTTTTGAAAGGTTTCTGTTGAACCACAGCGACCTTTAAGTCTTTGGTGGAATGTCCTGGTAGATTGAAGTGTTCTCCCACTGGTTTTTGGATGTTTCCATTTCTGATGTCAGATTTGTGTCCATTTATTCTTTTGCGTAGAGGTTGGCTGGTTTGTCCAATGTACAGAGCAGAAGGACAGTGTTGGCACATGAGGGCATATATCAGATTGGAGGATGAGCAGCTGTAAGAGCCAGAGACAGTGTAGTTGATGCCATTGGGTCCTGTAATTGTATTCCCTGGGTAGATATAGGGGCAGAGCTGGCATCTGGGTCTGTTGCAGGGCCTGGTACCTGTGCTGGTGACTCAGCTGGCCGATTCATGATTGTAAGTGAGAAGTCGTTTAAGATTGGGGGGCTGTCTGTAGGCAAGGAAAGGTCTTCCACCCAGGACTTCTGAGAGAGAGGTATCATTTTCCAGGATGGGTTGTAGCTCACTGATGATACGTTGGATGGGTTTGAGCTGGGAGCTATAGGTGACAACCAGTGGTGTTCTGTTGTTAGTTCCTTTAGGTTTGTCCTGGAGCAGACTGCTTCTGGGTACTAGTCTGGCCCTGTTGATTTGTTTCTTCACTTCATTTGGTGGGTACTGTAGTCTCAAAAATGCTTGTTGTAAATCTCTTAAGTGTGAGTCTCAGTCGAGAGCATTGGAACAGATACGGTTGTAATGTAAGGCTTGGCTGTAGACAATAGACCGAGTGGTATGTTTAGGGTGGAAGCTGGAGGCATGTAGATATGAGTATCGGTCTGTTGGTTTCCGGTATAAGGTGGTATTTATTCGTTCATTATGTAGTTGTACAGTGGTGTCCAGGAAGTGTACCTGTTTTGTAGAGTGGTCCAGGCTTAGGTTGATAGTAGGGTGAAAGTTATTGAAGTCCTGATGAAATCTCTCAAGGGCTTCCTTCCCATGGGTCCAAATGATGAAGATGTCATCCAGGAATCTTAAGTATAGTAGTGGTTCCAGTGGATGGGAGCTGAGGAAGCGTTGCTCTAAGTCCGCCATGAATATGTTAGCATATTGTGGTGCCATGCGTGTGCCCATGGCTGTGCCATTCACCTGTAGATATAAGTTGTCACCAAATTCGAAGTAATTGTGAGTGAGTACGAAGTGACAAAGTTCAGTGGCGAGGTTTGCTGTGGTTTTGTCTGGGATAATATTCCGTATGGCTTGCAGTCCATCTGCATGTGGGATATTGGTGTACAAGGCCTCCACATCCATGGTTGCTAGGATGGTGTCATCTGGTAGGTTGTCAATGGACTGTATTTTCCTGAGGAAGTCAGTGGTGTTCCGTAAGTAGCTGCGTGTTCTGGTGGCATAGGGCCTGAGGATAGAGTCCATGTATCCCGAGACTCCTACTGTGATGGTGCATTTTCCTGCAACAATTGGGCGTCCTGGGTTACCTGTTTTGTGGATTTTGGGTAGCAGGTAGAATCTTCCTGGTCGTGGTTCCTGGGGTGTGTCTGTATGGATGCATTCTTGTATGTCCATGGGGAGTGTTTTTAATATTTTATTGAGTTCCCTTTTGTATTGCTCCGTGGGGTCAGAAGGTAGTATTTTATAGAATGTTGTGTTGGAGAGTTGTCTTTCTGCTTCTTGTATATAATTTTGTTTGTCCATGATGACAACTGCTCCGCCTTTGTCAGCTTCCTTGATTACGATGCCAGAATTATTTTGGAGGCTGTTTATGGCCTCTCTTTCTACACGGCTGAGGTTCTGCTTTAGGTGTTGTTGTTTGTCAATTATCTCAGGCTGGACACCATCCTAGCAACCATGGATGTGGAGGCCTTGTACACCAATATCCCACATGCAGATGGACTGCAAGCCATACGGAATATTATCCCAGACAAAACCACAGCAAACCTCGCCACTGAACTTTGTCACTTCGTACTCACTCACAATTACTTCGAATTTGGTGACAACTTATATCTACAGGTGAATGGCACAGCCATGGGCACACGCATGGCACCACAATATGCTAACATATTCATGGCGGACTTAGAGCAACGCTTCCTCAGCTCCCATCCACTGGAACCACTACTATACTTAAGATTCCTGGATGACATCTTCATCATTTGGACCCATGGGAAGGAAGCCCTTGAGAGATTTCATCAGGACTTCAATAACTTTCACCCTACTATCAACCTAAGCCTGGACCACTCTACAAAACAGGTACACTTCCTGGACACCACTGTACAACTACATAATGAATGAATAAATACCACCTTATACCGGAAACCAACAGACCGATACTCATATCTACATGCCTCCAGCTTCCACCCTAAACATACCACTCGGTCTATTGTCTACAGCCAAGCCTTACATTACAACCGTATCTGCTCCAATGCTCTCGACTGAGACTCACACTTAAGAGATTTACAACAAGCATTTTTGAGACTACAGTACCCACCAAATGAAGTGAAGAAACAAATCAACAGGGCCAGACTAGTACCCAGAAGCAGTCTGCTCCAGGACAAACCTAAAGGAACTAACAACAGAACACCACTGGTTGTCACCTATAGCTCCCAGCTCAAACCCATCCAACGTATCATCAGTGAGCTACAACCCATCCTGGAAAATGATACCTCTCTCTCAGAAGTCCTGGGTGGAAGACCTTTCCTTGCCTACAGACAGCCCCCCAATCTTAAACGACTTCTCACTTACAATCATGAATCGGCCAGCAGAGTCACCAGCACAGGTACCAGGCCCTGCAACAGACCCAGATGCCAGCTCTGCCCCTATATCTACCCAGGGAATACAATTACAGGACCCAATGGCATCAACTTCCTGTACAGTGTGTGCCACCCCAGAACCCTGTGTAAGTTCTAGACCACGTTCCCAGTTCCTATGAAGCAATATTGAATTCCAACAGGCTCATCGAAGTATTCTCACATGTATCTCAGCATCTTCGGCAACACCCGTGGCAGACCAGTTCATGTGGAATGTGTCCCTAATGGTAGCAAGTTTGGAAATCACCGGATGAAGCTGATACTACAGAATATGCATAAAATGGTCTTCCACACCTGCTTTTACTCCTCTCTGGTACCCACGCCAGCTATGTGGCTCAGCGTTGTACCTACCTTCCAGCTGTAGCATCATGTTATTCGGATTGCATAATTTGGAGGGTGGATGGTGAATACAGCAAGTAAAATACCTATGTCTCTAGCTTCAGAATCCACAATTCAAGATCCCTGGTGCCGATGCATTCTGACTTTTCAAAGGTTCAGTTCTGTTATCCCTTTTCAACCCCTCCACGGCATATATTCTATACTTTTTGTGTTGCGCCACATTTTATTGTCTTTCTGGGAAAATCACGTTGCGTGCATCTGCTTCGAAAATCAATATGTGTTGCTCGAGATTTTGCCGCTTCAGCCTTGCTTAATTGAATCTCTGCCTTGTACGTGTCGTAAGCTGCTGTTTTGCCAATTTCCACTCAAATATGGCACTTAACCTGGATTTCCGGTTGACTTCCCCTGATTTTCTCTGCAAATTGATGATAAAAGAGACCACTAACCGTGTGGCTTAGCGCATTAAGCGGGAATCTCTTGTAAACAAAACATCCTGCCAGACATTGCAGATGCTGAAGCATGGAGGCAGCCAGGCAACAGCTGGAATGGGGTTCACACATGCACAACTCTCCCAATGGCTGAAGCATTAATTATAGGATGGTAGATCAGACTTTTATAGACTACTGTATGGTATCATTTCAGCCTGGAGATGAGGAAGGTGTAGTTTTGGGATGTTCCCCATGTCAAAAGTTCTTATAGAAATACTTAAAGACAAATGTGGGGGGGAAACAAACTCAAACTCACTCTATATTTGAATGTTGGGATTTTGCTGTCAATTGAGGAGTGGAGCAGTGACAATAAGCTCCTTGTAACACTCTGAAGCTTAATTGGGGCTTAGCCTGGCCTCTGTCTTGGACTTCAACATTTTGCAGAATGTTGAAAATAATAATAATAAAGCTTTCAGAAAATAATAATAATAAAGCTTTCAGAAAATAATAATAATAAAGCTTTCAAAAACCCACCCCTTTGCTTTTTTCAGCATAATTGTTCTTATCAATCAAGTTCATTCATTCATTCGTTCGTTCGTTCGTTCGTTCGTTCGTTCGTTCGTTCGTTCGTTCGTTGTTCTTTCTTTCTTTCTTTCTTTCTTTCTTTCTTTCTTTCTTTCTTTCTTTCTTTCTTTCTTTTCCCAGTACTGACTCAGCCTGTTCTTATTCCTTCTCACACCTTGATCCTTTTCTCTGTTTCTTACTAGTTTGCAAACCCGATCAGGGTGCTGTAGTGAATATATATTATCTTTATGGAGAGGGGAAATTGACAAAACTTTCTGATCTCTTTTAAAATTCAGTTTCCCGGCTAACATTGTGACTCCCTTCATGTGTGCATCCTCGTGTAATTCATCTCTTGTAGCTTAGCTCATAGCCTCATCACCCACAACACCTCCCCATGTCCCCAGCTCCAACCCTTCTGCTGGTTACCATTCTCGGCCTGGCAACCTTATTGAGCATGCCCCTCTTGAATCCTAAATTCACTCATTTTTAAATGTACACTTACATATACACTTCCAAATAATGAAATGATCTCTGAGTTACCTTGCCCCATCCCCCAATTATATTCCTTGTTCAAATCCCCATAATCTTCCATAAAATTTGCTGGGAGATTGTGGGCTGGTCACCCTCTCTCAAACTAATTCTCCTCGTAGGTTGCTGTGAGATTTAAATTGAGGTGCAATGGGCTGTGTTGGCTTCCTTGAGCTCTTTGGAGGAAGGGTGGGAAAATGTGATAGAGCTAACTAGCTAATCTTTCAGCCACAAATGTCTAGGTGTGATTTATGGTATAGTGCTCTGACCATGTTAAGCACTCTAATAATAATAACAACAGCAGCAGCAGCAGCAGCAACAACAGTAACAACAATAACAACAATAACAACAACAGTGTGCTTATATACCACCCTTCTGGACAGATCAGTGCCCACTCAGAGCGATGAACAAAGTCGGTGTTGTTATTATCCTCACAATACAGCTGGGGAGCTTATCCAAGGCCACTTGCTGAGCTCAAGGCAGGAGTGGGAGTCGAACCAGCAGAGTGCTGAGTCAGAGCCCAGACACTTAACCACTATGCTACAGTGATCATAAATGATTCTGAGCTCAGACTTACTAAAATCGCAAGTAATTAACACCAAACTACAAACCTATAAAATTGTGAATTGACAGTACTGCACACCCCAGGAAATGGCACTAATAAATAACATCAGCGAAATCTCCATTATGCTGGAGGGGGTGTGGAGAATTAGGCTCCTATGCCCACTGCTGGTGGAAATGTAATCTCATCAAAAAATTCTGGAAAAAAGTTCTTAGACATATAATGCAAATAAGCTGTATCATTCCAATGAAACCTGAAATAATCTTCTTAGATCATTGGGGTAAAATTAAAATTCCACAAATCAGAAATCAGACAGGACCTTATAAGAAGCCTATTAGTAGCTGCCAAAGCAACAATAGCAGTGAAAAAACACCAATATTAACAAACTGGTATAATAAATTATGGGAACATTTCTTAATTGGAAAAAGTAACAGATGGCCTCACTAAAGCTGAGATCTACCCCAAACCAACTGACTTCACAGAGAAATGGTACCCATTCTTTGAATTCATCACCACCAACATGGTACAACCAGAAACATATAGTTTACTTATTTATTAGAGTATATGGACTATCAAATAACACTACTCAAGATAACAAAAGGTTTCACCAACCAAAATCTCCCTAACCAAGCAAATAAAGTTCAACACAGTATAGCACAGAATTCTACCTCTCAAAAAGCTCTCGAAGAAACTAAAATCACAAATAGCAAAAAATCCTTATTGTAAATGTTAGAGTTGATGTTGAAAAAAAGTTACATGTGTTGTATTTATTATATATGTTGTTAAAAATGAAAAATAAAGTTTAAAAAATGAATGATTCGGGGGTAACATCCACTTCCCAAGTTTGTTCTCTAGTTATTCATTTGTTTATTATTTATTAATTAATTTAATTTATAGTCCGCTTGCCCCGCATGTGGGCTCAAAGCAGATTTACAACATAATACATATTATTATTATTATTATTATTATTATTATTATTATTATTATTATTATTTCCATTTATAAACCGCCCATCCTCTGGGCGGTGAACAACAGTTAAAATAAATAAAAACAAGAAAACAATAATTCTAAAATCAACATATAATAACAACAATAAAATAAATTAACCAAATACATTAAGGTGCAATGGTAGGGAGAACCCCCCACCCCAAAGGTGGGAGGCCGACATGGCACCTCCCCCTTCACTGAATGCCTGGTGGAACAGCTTTGTCTTACAGGCCCAGCGGAATGATAATATGTCCCGCTGGGCCCGGGTCTCCATTGACCCGGGCCCATCAGGTCATAAACATAAACAATTTAACAATCAAAAACATTGATAGCAGACATAAAATACAATATTGAACATAACAGGTAGCACATTTTGCCTTTACCACACACCTCGAGCCTTCAGGGCAGGCTGGCTAAGATTCAATATGTTGCAGGGTTGGCAACATATTCCCCCTCCTCACTGAGAGGGACTGGTTGGATGATTCGTCTGCCTCAACCACCATAAGTCTGGCAGTACCTCTCCATCTTACAGGCCTGGAGAAATGTTAACAAATCTTGTTTAGACTGGGCCTCCACAGACAGGGAGTTCCACCAGGTAGGTGCCAGGACTGAAAAAGCCCTGGCTCTGGTTGAGGCAAGGTGAACCTCCTTGGGGCACGTTCTCTGCTGATTGTAACTAGACATGGGCACGAACCATATTACGAACGTCAAAAACCCACGAAATTGGTGATCGCGCGATTGCGATCTGGCAGTTTGTGATTGTCCACGGCAAACGAACCAGCGTTCGGAAGAAGCCTGGTTCGGTGCGTTTGGCCGTGGTTCGGGAAGCCAGACAGTCAGGCACTATCAATCAATTCCCCTGGAAACAGAGACGGGGGAATGCCTGAACTCTGTCTGCGCTCCTTCTATCGACCTGGAAACCCGAATCGAAGCCCAGCTTACCTTGATCGGCAGGTCTTCCTTCCAACCATGGAGCTGCAAAGTGGTTACAACCTGGGAGAAGACACCTGGGGGAGGGAGGGGGAGGGGTGTTCTGTAGCCACAGGCACTCCAATCTCATCCCTGCAAACCCTGATAGGCAGCTCTGACGGCCAAACACAGACCTCCTGTGTTGCTCAGCTTATAAAAAGCACTGTGCTTCTAGGCTGGCTTTCACTTTCAGCAAGCAGTGGAGGGTGAGAGCTGTTGCTTGCTACTTGCTAGCCTTTGGGGGGAGAGAGAGAGAGTATAATTGAGCTTGGATTTTTGTGGGAGTTTCCTCGGACTGGAGAGGGTATAACTCCAAGATCCCTATTGCAATCTTGACCAAACTTGGTTGCTGGCTGGAGGAGAGCCTGCTAAACACTCCTTGTGAATATGAGCTCTCTAAGTGCCACAGGGGCCATTCTGAGCCCCACGAACCATGAACCGTGAACTGGTTCGGCAACGGAAAATGTCCGTTGTGGTTCACAACTTCGGGATCGTCATTGGCACTGAACCACAAACCGTGGATTCATTAATTTTGGGGGGCTTCGTGCCCATGTCTAATTGTAACATTCTCCGGGGGATATAGGGCAAGAGGTAGTGCCATAAATATGTCGGTCCCTGTCCGCTAAAAGCCTTAAAAGTTAGGCCTCAAACTGCCTATACCAGCTGGCTCATAATTTCTGTGGATGCTGAAATGAAGTCGGCTGGCTGGCCGTCATTCAAGCGTAGTCAACACATTCATGGTTTGAGTCAACAACTAGCTGCAGATAACCTCGGGTATAAACTGGAGCCCAATCACTGCTAATCAGGGTCTGTTGCAGATAATAAAAATTCCCACAGCGCTCTGAAGGACCGACGTAATCTCAGCAAAGAAAAGGAACGGCATGTTGGCAAACGTGGCCAGAGATCATGACAGAAAAGAAGGGGGTCAGTCTAAACAGCGGCACACTTATTTTCACCATGGGTTTGGCGAAGTTAATGTGGTTGTTATGAGGGAGGTTCTCTGTGTATAAAGAGGACAGATAACTGTGATTGTGTGAGAAAGTCTTTCTTTTTGACTCACAGCAATACTCTTGAAGCAGGAGGCCAGAAGTATTATTAATCACTGATAAACGAGAGGAACTGGGGCACAGGTCTTTGACCAGCCCTGTTTCCTAAGATACGAGGGATTTGGTACTCCACGAGTGCAAAATATATTCTCTGCCCCTGTGTTATGGTCCTTCCCTCTTGGAGTTCTGACAGCCTTTCCAGATGCTCACGTTCTTTCAGTTCAATAAATGCAACCAACTTTTCCATTGAGGAAAAAGGAAAGGTAGGGTTGCCAATTCTGGGTTGGGAAATTCCTGGAATTTGGGGAATGGAACCTGAGGACGATGGAGTTTGGGGAAGAGGGGGACTTTGGCAGGGTATAATGCCATAGACTTTATCCTCTGAAGTTGCCATTTCCTTTAGGGGTACTGACTTGATCCAACCCAGTGTTTTTACCCGGTTGTTGAACATAGCCAAGATGTTTCCCCTTGACTCTGCTGTGGGCATTTCTCCAAAATGCACATTGTGTTGGTGAAATGTATTCCTTTCCATTAGGCAGTGTAGATCCATTTCTCTCGAAACAATGCTGTACAATATGATTGTGTGAATGCAAAAGGCATCTAGTTAATGTTGTCTCTGATGCCGGTAGGCATGTATGCTGCACCTCCTTTCCCATGAATGCCCAGCACCACTACGTTTAGAATAAATCCAGATGGTATAGAAATATTCTAAGTAAATAAGAAATAAATCAAGAATGGTGCTCTGACCACAGAGTTTGTCAACAGAGTACTGTAGCAGAGGAAATCCTGACCCACTCGCCTCCTATCACCCAGCCAAAAATTATCTTATTGTATAATTAGGCTGGGTCTACACATCATTGGTCATGGTGCCACATCGCCACAAGCTGCTGGGAGCATGCCCAGTGCACACCTCCCACTGATTGCCAGCAATTGGCAGGCAAGGGGGCAAACTCTGGCAGACACCTGGGAAGCATAGATGTATACTTTCTCAATGCCCAGCAAGCACTGTCTCAAGGCCACATCTAAAGAGGTGAGTGTGGGATTTCCACATCACATATTTTATTTTTATTTCATTTATTATTATTATTATTTATATATTTATACCCTGCTTTTTCTTCTCAATGGGGAGCCAAAGCGACTTACAACACTATTCTTCCTTCTTTCATTTTATTCTCACAGTAACAATCTTCAACATTTATCCTCACAGCAACAATCCTGCGAGGTAGATTAGGCTGAGAGCATGTCACTGGCCCAAGGTCACCCAGCGAGTTTACATGACAGAATGGGGTTCTGAATCAGCATCACCCATATATCTGAAGTTAACAGATAGTAATAGATAACAGATTTTATGTTAATAATAATAGATCTGAAGCTAACAGATAGAGCTTAGCTTAACAAAGCAGAATGTAAACATGATATAATGAGTTATAGAAAAAGGGAATAGATTAGGAATAGATTAAGATATAGGGTTGGAAAGCTGTTGGAAGTCCTGAAAAGGGGGGGAGGGAAAGGGTGGGGGGAAATGATATTGAGATGTTATTTGAAAGTTGTATGTATTAATATTCTCACCTAATAAAAAAAATTCAAAAAAAAAAAGAATCAGCATCACCCAGATCGGCGTCACCCAGGTCTTAGTTTGACGCTACACCACCTAGCTCGCATGCCCTGCTGGCTGTCCTATTAACATTAAATTTCGCTTTAAGTGACAGTTTGAGAAGTTCCTATTTAAAAAGAAAAAAATCTGAGTAATATCACAGGAACCTAAACAGAGACTTGATAAGAGTAGTTTCAAGTTGTTAGCCATGTTAATGAAATGACATAAATAACATAAATAAAATTAGTCTGTACAGCAGAACAAAATTCAACGCCAGTAGCACCTTAAAGACCAACACCATTTACCAGGGTATAAGCTTTTATGAGTCAAAGTTCATTATGCCAGATACAATATGTCAGATCTGATGAAGTGAGCTTATGCCCTGGGAAATTTTGTTGGCCTTTAAGGTGCTACAGGACTCAAATCTTGATAAGATTAGTGACATTTCCCAGGAATGGGGAGGTATATAAGCCTAACATATATGTAAGTGTGTCAGATACAAGCCAGGAGGTGGCTGTCTTTTGCATGTGCAAGCTATGTCAGCTGTGGGAAACATGCCTTGAGAATTTGGAATGCCCTTAAGTCTTAATATCAGCTGGGGCTCAACTCCAGAACCTATTCTGGGGTGTGTGTGTCAATATATAGCATCTCTAAGCATATCCAGAGTGTTTTTCCTCTAAGTACCAAATGACTAATACCTGCTCCCAGCCTTTTGAACTCACAGTGATTTGACACACATTGAATAATGCACTTTCAATGCACTTTATCAATCATTTGAGGTGGATTTTTTGTTCCGCACACAAAAAAATCCATTCCAAATGATCTATAAAGAGGATTGGAAGTGCATTATCCAATGTGTGTGGAATCAATCAGAATGTGACCTCAGAGTGATCTTCCAGAACCTATTCTTGGGGGGGGGGTCAATATATAGTATCTCTGAGCATATCCAGAGTGTTTTTCTCTAAGTACCAAATGACTAATACCTGCTCCCGGCCTTTTGAACTCAGTCAGAATGTGACCTCCGAGTGATCTTGTTAGAGATTTAAGCTTAAAAGGCTGCACAGTTCTTTGGGGAAATCCAAATGTCAATATTTTTTCAAGCAACTGAAGAAAAAATGGCAGAAGCCCACAGAGGAATAGCACTATCCAAATAAGCGTGGCAGAGCAAAGAGAGACTGGGCTAATTACTGTGTTGGCAATCACCTGCCGGAACTAATTGCTTTGATAACGACACATTTTCTCGCTTAATCCTGGAAAAATCTTTCCATCCTGGAGAGCTTAGTAATTGTCCCCCTTATTGGCGGTGTCAACTTGTTTCTGCTTCCAGCGGCAGAGATAACACAAGCCGGAGTTAATGTTTTACCTCTCTTCTGGCTTTCAGCAATTCTCAGCCCTTGCCTGGGGATGTAGGAGGTGCAAGCATGGAATGGATTTCGCAATCAGGACTGATTGTAGAGAAACGAATGTTCGTGTGTTCCCATTTTTTCCGTATGAGTTGTGCAGTTTCCGGACACACCGAGTCTTATTTCAGTTGTCCTTTCCTAAAAGTTCAGTTCCTTTTATTGCTAGGTCTTTTTCAGGTTTGCTAGTAAAGCGGATGACATTTAACGAGTTCAGAATATGAATTCCTGCTCAAAACATCTCACTTCAGTGAGAGGCAAGCTCAGTCTCTTTCAAAAGTGACTCTCAATGCCTCGTATGAGGATTTGTCCCCACTTCCTTCCCTGTTACTCCTTCCCTTCTCCCAAACATCGCTAGTAGGGAAGGCGGAAACTACGGCCGATTCCACACCACCTTACCTCCCGTGTTTTTTCCGGAATGATTGCGTCACGTGTGAGGGCGCAATATCCAGCTGCCTGTCCACATCACCTTCTGACTCCCATTTCTCTTGCGCGATGCCACGATCACATCCCCTCAATAAAACCCGCAATGAACGGGAGGAGGGGCGTGGTTGGGCTGTGAAAAGTCTTGTGACCCTTTTAAAAAAAAATAATCTTCAATTGGTCGGTATATCGACAAGATACTATCCTGTCCTGTCGAAACGACACCCCATTAATTGGCTACGATTGGTTCATTATCCTCCCACCATCGACAGTTTGCAGTGATTGGTCCCCTGTTTAGGCGGGCAAATTTGAACTGATTTTTAATAGTAGATCAGCGGAATTTTTCTCTCTGTTGGTAGTAGGAGGATTGTTGGATTTCTCATCACGGCTCCTCGTGAAACCATCCTGTTCCTTTTTTTTTTCTTTAAGTGTGGGGGGAACCTTGGAGATGAGGGGTGGGGCTTGGTGATGCTTTAGGGGCTGGACGATGTAATGAGCTCATAGCGCGATGAACTGTGACGCCGTAGCGATACCATTACAATTTTTTTTAAAAAACGTGTGAACAGAGGAATGTGTAGCACTGCAGCAGTGAAAAACTGGCGCTAAAACAAGGTGGTGTGGAATCGGCCTACATCAGCAGCAGCAAGATGCCTCTACCCCTTTCTCTAATGGACTTGGGAAGTACGAACAACTATATTTCTCAGGGTTCCTTGGACTAGGGCTAGGAGACCTGGAGTCAAATCCCATTTGCCATAAAGTCCACTGGGTGAACGTGCATCAAAGAATCATAGAATCATAGTGTTGGAAGGGACCTCCAGGGTCATCTAGTCCAACTCCCTGCATAATGCAGGAAATTCACAAATACCTCCCCTTCCCCCACACACCCCCATTGACCCCCTTGCTCCATGCCCAGGAGATGGCAAAGCACCATCAGGATCCCTAGCCAAACTGGCCTGTGGAAAATTGCTTCCTGACCCAAATTGGTGATCGGCCTTACTCTGGGCATGTAAGAAGAGGGCACGAGGACTAAGCACTGATGTAACCCTTCCTGCTCTCACAACAATCTGCCTAGGTTCATAGACTCAGCATTGCTTTCAGATGGCCATCTAGCCCCTGCTTAAAAACCTCCAAAGGAGGAGAGCCCACCACCTCCCGAGGAAGCCTGTTCCACTGAGGGACCGCTCGCACTGTCAGGAAGTTCTTCCTTATGTTTAGCCGAAAACCCATTGGTTCTGGTTTGACCTTCTAGGGCAGTGGGAAAAAACTCCATGCCATTCTCTGTATGATGGCTCTTCAAGTACTTGAAGATGGTTATCATATCACCTCTCCATCATCTCCTCTCCAGGCTAAACATTTCGAGCTCCTCCAATCTTTCCTCATAGGACTTGGTCTCCAGACCCCTCACCATCTTTGTTGCCCTCCTCTGGACACATTCCAGCTTGTCTATACCCTTCTTAAATTGTGGTGTTCCAAACTGAACACAGTTATTTTCTCTCAGCCTAGCCTAACTTGCAGGGTTACCATGAGAGTTACCCCAAGATCCTTGGAAGAAAAGCAGGATGAAAAACAGAGTTTCCAGTTCTGAGTTGGGAAATTCATAGAAATTTAGGAATTGGAATTGGGGAGGCAGGGTTTGAGGGCAGGAGATAGCTCAGCAAAATTTAATGGCATACAGTCCACCATCCAAAGTAGCCATGTTCTCCAGGGGAACTGACCTCTTATAGTCTGGAGATCAGTTGTTGTTCCTGGAGATCTTCAGGTCCTGCTTGGAAGAATGCACCCAATAAGCAAATAGTAATCCCATTGCAATCTAGGTGAGCCAAGAAGAGAGGGTACAGAGCAGAGATGGGCATGAACTGGAAAAAATTTGAACCACATGGTCCGTGGTTCATCAAATTTCACGAACCACAAACCACGAACTTTAATGAACCTGCTGCTGGTTTGTGAACTGGTTCGTTTGGTTTGTGAAAATGTCACATTCAGGGTCAGAAAACCATCACCTGGGTCAGCAGAAGGTCACTTCTGGGTCAGCAGAAGGTCTGCAGGAAGTTCATCCTCTGTTGCCTAGAAAACTGATTGATTGGCACCAGGTTGTATGCAGTCAAGAATCAAAAAAATGAACCAAATGAACTAGCCTAAAGCTCGTGGCAGTTTGTCAGAAATGGGATCTGACGAACCGCGGTTTGCAAACCACGAACCAGCCTGGTTCGTGCTTAATTTTGGTTCATATTTCAGTTCGTGCCTATCTTTAGTACAGAGAACTTGCTTCCACAATCATCACCACTCCTATCTCATGACAGAGTAAAATTAAGCAAGAGGTGACGGGGAAGTACAGAGGTTCCTGGAGAGACTCCAGGGAGATGTAGGGGCCGGAAAAAAATTGTAATTTCCATTTACATCCTGTGCAAGCACTCAGAGCCCCGAGTGGGGGGGGGATGAAATCTGGTTTACAGTGCTGGAGAAAGGAAGGTATCCCTGTCCCCATGATCTAAGTTGCTTCCTTGAAGCTGCCAATTGCTCCATGGGAGAAAATAGTGTGCTTCTATTCCCCCCCCCAAAGGACAGGAAACAGCTTGAGGATGGGGGGACTTAGTCAGGGAAATGAGAAGAGAAGAATTAGACTGCTCCCTTCTCCCTCCCCCTCCCCTCCCCTCCCCCAGAGTCCTGGGTGGCCTCATTACAATTTGAGGTCCTCTTCTTCTAATTTCTGAAATGATACATTGCCCGCCATCTCAACTAATTTTGTTTAAAGCCTTTCTGTTTGGGGCATATACGTATGGTGCCCCCCTCCATGTGCAGCCTGGAGATCTCCCAGAACGGCAACTGATCTCCAGACCACAGAGATCAGTTCTCTTGTTTAAAGCAGCTGCTTTGGAAAGTGGACTCTAGGGCATTCTGTATGTATGTATGCAGGGCTTCTTTTCTGGGAAAAGAGGTGGTGGAACTCAGTGGTGGAACTCAGGACCGCACAATGATGTCACTTTGGGTCAGTTGGAACAAGGGAGGAGTTTTTTAAAGTTTAAATTGCTCTTGGTGAAAATGGTCACATGGCTGGTGGCCCTGCCCCATGGTCTCCAGAGAGAGGGGAGTTTAGATTGCCCTCCGCGCCGCTCCAGTGTGTTCCCACTGAAAAAAAGCCCTATATGTATGTATGTATGTATGTATGTATGTATGTATGTATGTATGTATGTATGTATGTATGTATGTATGTATGTACATATGCTTATCTGCCATGTGTGTCTATTATTCTCTATACTGTATTTGGGGCCTCTGAGAATGTGTAAAGAAATGTCTGTCTAACTATGTAGCTATGAATCGCTTATTTTGCAGGTGGCTACTTCAGTTTCTCCACTGGCCTGAGAAGGTGTCCTTGGAGTGCCAGTCAGAGCCGTATCTCCCTGAGACATGAAATGAGCTCATCCTTGTCTTCCTGTCCCCTACCCCATCCATCGTTCTAGGCCCTGAATGCCTAAATTCTAATGGTCCTTATCCCAAGGCGGGAACTTTGCCCTATAACTAACATTGCTTTGCCCATTTACATCACTTCTGCTAATGCTGTAGTCTGAGTGCACTGATGCTGATGCATCTCTAATAAAGAAACTTTAATGGGACTCTTGAAGTATCTGCAGTGAAGTAACTGGGGGTCTAACTGGCAGAGCCTGACATGCATGTATTTATTTATTTATGTCATTTCTGGTCCACCTTTCTCACTGAGACTCAAGGCAGATACAGTGTCAAGGACATTTCTATAAACAACGCATAGGGTAAATAAATACATGTTTACAAAGACATAGCATTAGCAAGGCTCCTATACAGAACTGAAGAAATGCTGAAACAGAACATAAGCAATTCTAGGTCTGACTTTAGACAGAATGAAGCACAGATTGTACACAGGAGTACATATTTAAAGCTACAGATAATATGTAAAGCAACATAGCGGTGAGGTCTATGGTCCCTAACTCATTAGCGAAGTGCCCTTCCCTCCTCAAACTCTGCCACCCCAAGGCTCTACCCCCAAATCTCCAGGAATTTCCCAACCGGAAGTTGGAAACCCTCCTTATAACAATAACAACAACATTTGATTTATATACCACCCTTCAGGATGACTTAACACTCACACAGAGTGGTTTACAAAGTATGTCATTATTATCCCCACAACAAAACACCCTATGAGGTGGGTGGGGCTGAGAGAGCTAGAAGGTGTGATTGACCCAAGGTCACCCAGCTGGCTTCAAGTGGAGGAGTGGGGAATCAAACCCAGTTCTCCAGATTAGAATCCCGTGCTCTTAACCAGTACACCAAACATGGTCAAATATGACCAAGAGAGCAACAACTAAGCCAAAATATGCAAAACATAAATAATTTGTAGTTTGATTTCTACACAGCAAAATAAATATATTTACTTGTGTACTAACAAAAGAGTAAAAACTTCTTTTGGCTTTGATCTCAGGTGATAATGAAAGGTAAAATATTTGCAATTACTTCGAGCGCTTTTAATTCCCCCCCCCTCAATATTCACGAGGCGGCTAGAAGTAACCACATTCCTCAGGCAATTCAATTAACGACCACTTATTAAGGGCTGTTACACATTACAAGATATTCCAATCAGAGTTGCTTTGAAGTCGCTTTACTTCATTGGAATTCCCAGGGAAAAATGATTTTCTGGGCCAATGTAGAGAAGTATATTATCAGCATGTATTAATTATAGTGGGTTTAGAATCAGGTTTTAAAAGAACAAGTTTGCATGCTGAACAAATATACCAAGGAATTTATAGCACCAACATTTCAAGTACTGTACTGCAGAAAATTTGCATTGAACCCGAACATGTAAGTAAAACTTTATCTACCATTATGAAGTCTTTGGGGCCGATTAAAATATCTTCAGCTAAACTGTTCTGTAGAATAAGCAGGGTGAAAAATAAACTTGTCAGAATTTATATCAGACTGTTCAATAAATAAATTTGCTCGACATTCAGTGGCAGCATTTTAATCATTCTCACCCAGCCCAGCTGAACTACTAGTTTCTTTTCCCCACAAATCTGTTTTTACTGTGCGCTGCTCCACAGGCAATCATTAATATAAATAGTGCGGAAGCCAGTCAGTTATTTATACACTGTTTGTTTTTTAAGTCTTACCAGTCAGTGTTCATCTAAGTTTGTGCTACTGCTGTTATTTCATGCAGACGAAAGGGGGTTCACTTTGATATAGACATGACTATACAACATACAATGAGATGGCTTGACGCAATTAAAAAAGCGACAACATCCTCCAGTTTGCAAGATCTGAGCAAGTCTGTTAATGATGGGACATTTTGGAGGTCGTTCGTTCATAAGGTCGCCATAGGTCGGAGGCGACTTGAGGGCACATAACACACACACAACACAACTGGTGCTCTGGCAACTGGTGGGAGGGCTGTGGGCAGGCATATGGGGGGTTACGATATTGGCTGTGGCATCATGCCACTTCTGTTTTTTTTAAAAAAATTGAAGTGGCAAAAGTAGCTATAGGAATCATGGACCAACAAAACACCACGGGGGATGCAATGGATTCCTCTCCGAAGGAGAGTTGGAAGCCCCCCCCACCGCTGCTTCCCAGCAACAACCCCAGAGACATTGGGGCAAACCACGAGGAAGCCACAGCTGCGGCCACTCATATTGTGACGAGACCCGAAGCGCAAAAGGCGCTATTCCTCCTTGAGCAAAGGAAACACGGCGGCCATTTCTGACTCCCACCCTCTATTCAGGGAGGCAGGAACAAGTTTTCTACTTCCTGTCTTCCTAGGGAGAGTCACCCTTTCTTTCAGTTTTGGCAACTCCGAAAGCAGTTATAGCATCATAATTATGAACACAACACTCTAGAATTGAGTAACAAGGAGAAAAGTGAGTAACAAACATGTTAAGGGGCAACAACAGGACAGGAAGTGAATTTGTCAAGCAGAGGAGAGTGAAAAGACCATGACTTTGGGAGGGACAAGATGTCCTCCTTTCCTCAGAGAAGAAGAACCCTTCACAGTGAGTATCCAATGGACCATTCTCCCTCTGAGGCGGAGGAGATCTCGATGGGACCTCCCAGATCAGTGTCCCTGTTTTCTGGTCGGCCAAGGCCAGATGTTTTCTATATGGAACCTGATTGATCAAATGACTGTAAATAAAGAAATGAAATGAATGAATGAATTTTAGATACCCTATGCCACTTCTGTTTGTTTGTTTTTTACCAGAAGGGACATGATACTGCCTGTGACTCTGGGTTTTTTGTTTTTTAATTATCTGAGCAGGAACGGGCAATTTGAGCAAAGAGAGGTGGGAAATGGGACCCTTAATAGCCATTGATATTCAGTAGGTGATGATTTCTCACTCGGACAGTCAGTTTGATATAGTGGTTAAGAGCAGCAAGACTGTAATCTGGAGAGCTGGGTTTGATTCCCCACTCCTCCACTTGAAGCCCGCTGGGTGACCCTAGGTCAGTCATAGCTCTCTCAGAGCATTCTCAACCCCACCTGCCTCACAGGGTGATTGTTATGGGGATAATAATAACATACTTTCTAAATCGCTCTGAGTGGGTGTTAAGTTGTCCTGAAGGGCGGTATATAAATTGAATGTTGTTATTATTATTATCATAAGAAAAAATGGGTGCCTGGGGGAGCATGATTGTTTCCACTCTTGGTACCACATGAACAGGCCATGGCAGCACAAATCATAAGCAGGTTTTGGCTTGTGGGACTCACTGTCAAAGAATGGAGGTGGCCACCAGCTAAGTTGCTTTTAAAAAGGATTAGACAAGTTTGTGGAGCAGGGCTCCATTAGAGACCTCTTTTTAATGGCAATAACTCTGTTAATATCAGTCCTGGAGGGTTACAACAGCAAAAGGTTAGACCTCCAAGCTCAGGTTGTCAATTGTTCCAGGAGACTGATTGGCCACTGTGTGGAAGAGGATGCCGGACTAGATGGACGATTGGTCTGATCTAGCACAGTTCCTTTTTTGTTCTTAAGATCTGTGAACTCTTTCACACCTCCCCTTCCCTCTGCCATTTGGGGCTGAAAAAATTCTAGAAAGGACATTCAGCTCTACCTTACTGAACTAAAAACTTGCTGGGCACATGGTCAGTTGGGTTTTTCCACTTCTGCATCCAATCTTCCCCTGCGGAGATAAACAAGCCCGCTAAATCATTGGCTTTCTGACTTGCTTCCCTGTAGTCTCTAGTGTGCGAATATTTGCAGGAACAGTTTCCACTGCACTTCACAGTTATAAATTACATTCTATTTACAGTACCTCTCAGTATCTTTTATTAAAAAAGTAAGACTGGCTGTCTGGATCTACATGCATTTTCACCCGGTGTTTGCTCACTGATGTTTTATAGCTAAAATATGTGGTAATGGCTCGTTCTGGGGTTATCCTTCACAAAACGGCACACGCTCCAAATAGGACCAGGAGCCCGTTTGCTTCTTTTCCATATTACAGAAAAAAATCCAGTAGTTCTTTTCTTCCTGAGCTCTTAGTTTTCCTTGTCATTGTAAAGCCATGAGGCATCTTTCCAGTGTTGGAAATGACCATACTTGAAGTGGGAAGTTAAGATGGCCTCTCCTTGCTCAGAACCAGAGCTTATGTTTAAACTCACATGTAGCAGCAGAAACAACCTTGTGGAATGTGTATAGAAGAGTATGGTTGTCAACCTCCAAGGCAAGGCCTTGACAGGGCCGGATCGAGGGGGGCAGGGGGGGTAGTCTGCCCCCGGCACCACCAGGGAGGGGGCGCTGGGAGCAGCTGCCAGCTGCCAGGAGTGCACGGGCGGCAGCGCGGGCAGCCTCCCAGTCCCCCATGCTGCCTTTTGCCTGCCCTGCAGGACAGGAGGCGGCCAGCTTGCTGTGCGCCCCCTGTCCTGCAGGGCAGGCAAAAGGCATCGCAGGGGGCTGCAAGGTCTCCAATGCCAGTTGCCTGCCTCGCAGGACAGGGGGTGTCCAGCCGCCATCTGTCCTGCGGGGAGGCGAATGGCACAGGTGGCTTCCCAGCCCCACACGCTGCCTCCACCGGCACACCACGCGGGCGGCACGTTCCGCCCTGTGTGATGATGTTACAGAAGTGACATCATCATGCAGTGCCGGGAGCATGCGCATGCTGTGCACATGCAGAAGGGGTTGGACTAGGGCACCGGCAACCCTAGATCTAGCCCTGGGCCTGGGGTACCCCTGGAATTACAACTGCTCTCAAAACAACAGAGACCAGTTCTGCTTAGTGTTGCCAGACATAGGTAGGGAAATTATTACATGTTTCCCCTGCCTAGAATTGCCAGGTCCCCATAGGCTACTGGCAGGAGGAGGAGTGATACTCACTGGTACATTGCTCCAGGTCTCAGTGCAAAGATGTCACTTCCTGAAGTGATGTCATCACGTTGGCCACAGGACTGCTCCTGCACTTTGCACAGGGCTAGTTCTTTGAGAATCGTCCTGTTTGGAGACAAAATCCACCCCCACGAAGCACAGGAGTGCTCCCAAGTCCAGCAAGATGATGTCACTTCAGGAAGTGATGTCATTGTGCCTGCAAGGAGATGGGGTTCACAGGTCCCTATACCCTCCCAGTGGGAGGAGGGGACCTGAGACGTACCTCTTGCAGTCTCTTCATGTGTGCAAAGTAAGCAGTGCTCTTGGAGTGCTGCAATGACATCAGTTCTGGGAAGTGACATCATCACACCAGCCACGGACATGCTCCCGTGCTTCACATAGGGCTAATTCTAGCCCATTTGGGGCAAAAATTAACCCCAGCAAAACGCAGGAGCATACCCGTGGCTGGTGCAATAGCATCACTTCAGTAAGTGACATTATTATGTCCCACCAGGAGCATGCCTGGTGCACGTTTGCCCAGATTGCCTGCCAGTGGTGGATGACCTTCTGGGGTTTTTGCAATGGGGCAAATCTCCTGGAGATTGCCTGCCACCAGCGGGCAACTGGGAAGCCCACCAGGAGTGTGGGCACTATATGCTTGTCCAGGTTGCCTGCCAGTGGTGATTGCCAGGCGGCTTGCCTCCTCCTGCTGATCGCCAGAGATCAATGGGCACTGGGACAAAACACTGGGAGTTTCACCACCGCTGGTGGTTACCCTAACCCTAACCCTACCCTTTCGCCACCAGTCTTTTGTCCTGATAACAACACTGTCAGGTTCCGCTATGGGCACCACTATGCTGGGCATCGGCATGCCTGACCTTGATTCTGGGAAGCCGTCAGGGACAGTGCAGGTTCTCGCTCTGTGGAAGAAAGGGCGGGTATACATCACCCTCACTCCCTCTCAGTCCACTTTGCAAGCCTGCTCAACCTGATAGAGTCCTGGCTGCCTCCCCTTTCTCTTTGCCTTCCAAAGCCTCTGCCCTCCTCACCTCCTCTGGGCTTGCTCTTCCTCCTGTTCTCCATCTCTCTCACTCCTACTTCTTCCAGCTTCCCCCCCCTTTCTCTCTCTCACGAGCTCCCTACTGAGCTTGCCTTCCTAGGGCTTCTCCCAACTTCCCCCTCCCTTCTTCCTAAGCTCTGCTCTATCCCTGATGCTCTCCAGCTGGGTATACCCTTTCTCATCCCAGTCTCTCCCTGCTCTCCTATTCTTTCTTGCAGGGTGGGGCTAGACGTAACCCAGCTGGGGATACCCTCAGGTGTTCCTCCTCCCCTCATTCCCTGCTCTCTCATCCTTTCCTGCAGGATGGGGTTGGCAGGGCCTTTCCAGGTGATGCGGCTTGGCCGCTTCTGCCTCTGCTCACGAGGGGCCGCCCTGGCCTCCTGGGTTCTGGCAAGTTCCCCAGGATGTAGTTTGCTGCTGGTTCCCCCTAGGGCTTGGGCAGGGGCTTCTAGCCCATCTGTCCTGGTCTCAGCACCCCAGGTAGGCATGTGTGCTTCTTGCCCTTTGGGGCTTGGCTGGGCAGCGTGCTCCTAGCAGGCCTCCCTGGCTGACTCCTTTCCCCCCTCACTTTCTACTGGCTGGATCTGAGTCGCCTCCCCTAGGCTCTCTGTGGCTGATTCCGCACACGTTGGATAATGCACTTCCAATCCTCTTTCTAGATCATTTGGAATGGATTTTTTCGTGTGCGGAACAAGAAATCCACCTCAAACGATTGATAATGTGCATTGAAAGTGCATTATCCAACGTGTGCGGAATCAGCCCTTGTCTGCTGGGGTGCCATCAAGTAAGGGGTCTGTGGCAAGTCCAGGGCGCTTGGGGTGCCCATCCCTGGATGAACACTGTGAATTAACCTAGGCCTTCCAAGTCAGCATCTAACACTGTATCACACTTATTTTAAAGATTTTTTCATACATCCTCTAAGCCATGTGGAAGTCACTTTTTCATATATATCTTCCTTACAAAATCAAGAGCCGTATATACAGATTCCCTGAGAAAATCCCATACAATCCCACTCAGTTACACCATTCAAACACATCTCCAGGGGTCTGAGATCTGCTTACAGGTAAGCGTTTCCCATATGGCTGTACATTTCTTTTCTATTTACAACGTTTTCATTTCAAAAATGCCGAGCTTTACACAAGAAGAATATAGGGCATGCCCTGAATAAAAAGCAAAAGCAAATCACGACCTTTTGTAATAATAAAAAATGGTCTTCCCTTTAATATCCTGTTCCAATAATGCTTGAACCATTTTCATTTTTCTCCAAATGAATTCGTTTTTGTAGGCCTTCTTTATCCTGCGTGTAACCTGTAATTTTGCTCTAACTAGCTCTATCAATCATTTCCCCCCCTTTTCTATTTTTTTCCCAGGCTCAGCATAAGCCAGTCTACCTACAATCAACATGAAATAAAAATAGTTCCTTGTCTTTTGGAACTGCCATTGTTGTTTACTAAAAGACAAATTTCAGCCTCGAGCCTCGCTTGGGATAATGAGTGTGTTGAAAGCGTATGGTAGTGGTTAGAATGCTTGGGCTGGGATCTGGCATATCTCAGTTTAAATCCACCACCACCAATAGGGTTTCCAGCAATGCCACAGCTAAAAAAGGAGGTTTTGAGGGAAGTCACACACACATCCCGCCGACCAGATGAGTAATGGCGGGGGGAGGGGGGAAAGAGTGGGAGCATGGGGTCTTGGCAAGAATAGTTTTCTGCACTTGTGCAGTGATCTGTTCTTGTTTTTTTTGGCTTTTTTGTAACCCCTTTTTATTTAGTTTTCAGATTTTTCTGATCTGGGTGCAGGGGGTACCCAGAACCATCTGGTTTGTAGGCAAATGGCCCCAATTCTCAAATTGAAACAATGGCAGTTTCAGAAGGCAAACCTTATGGTATAGAAGAGATTCTAGGTGAAATTCCTAGGTGAGGCATTCTATACCAGCTGTAATTTCCCAGTTGTCTTCAAGGTAGGGTTGCCAACCTCCAGGTGAGGCCTGGAGTTCTCTTGCAATTAAAACTGCTCTCCAAAACGTAATAACATATATAACAATAACATTCTATTTATATAATGCCCTTCAGGACAACTTAATGCCCACTCAGAGTGGTTTACCAAGTATGCTATTATTATCCCCACAACAATCACCCTGTGAGGTGGGTGAGGCTGAGAGAGCTCTGAGAGAGCTGTGACTGACCCAAGGTCATCCAGCTGGCTTCAAGTGGAGGAGTGGGGAATCAAACCCGGTTCTCCAGATTTCAGTCCTGCCACTCATAACAATTCCACCAAACTGGCTCACAAACTGAGTCTAGGTGAAATTTCTCTCCACATTTTTCCCTGTATGGGTACCACCCTCAAATCTCCAGGAATTTCCCAGGCTGGAGTTGGCAAACCTACTTCAAGGGCCAACCCATGTAGAGTGAATGACAACAGTTTAGCCATGTCTTTGCCATGGCATGAATCCATGTGGCCAGATTGGCGAGGTCAAGATTGGGGGCCATTCTCTAGGCTAAATGAAAGTGAAAGAGAAGGATTTTTTTTTCTTTTTCCACTGAATTCGCTTTCCTCTCCAACAAAAATGTTGGATCCAGTATAACCACAAGACATCTGGGGGAAAGTGCCCCTAAATGGTAAGATTGCGATGAACTGCATCCAGAAAAATCCTGTTTGGAAAAAGAGATAGAGAGCTCTCCAATTTGTTTCACAGGAAACAGAGTGTGCTGTCTGGGCCAGCAAGGTTCACAGTCCCATAAAAGAGACATTACCATTTAACAATGTAATAAGGCGGCAATTATGTTTTCATTGTTTATGCTATTCAAGAAGAGTTATGCTGCAATTAAGGTATCTGATTTGCCTAATGGCTAAATGACGGTTATGGCTTTAAGCAGCAGTATTAATGGTGAATCCTTCAATGGTAAAGGAAGGCAGCCGCTTCAGAATCGTAGAAGAACCTTGGGACAGAGTTACTTTTCATAACTCTTTATTGTTTAAATATTCTATTATACTGAGAACAAATGGACATGGCTACCGTTCTAGCGATGCAGAAGAATTCCGAAAAATCATTGCATTTGCAATTTAAATAACCTGAGAGTAGCCCTGCTGGATCTGAACAATGCTATGGTTGCCAACTCCAAGTTGGGAAATTCCAGGTTGGGGGGAGAAGGAGGACCTCAGTAGGGCACAGTGCTATAGACTCCACCCTCCAAAGTGGCTGATATCTCCAGGGGAACTCATCTCTGTAGACTAGAGATCAAGGTAATTATGGGGAAACTCCAGGCTCCATCTGGAGGATGGAAACTTTAACAATGGCCCATATTGCCCAGCATCTCATTTCCAACAGTGGCCAATCAGAAGCTGAAGGGAAGCTCACAACCTTTGAATTCCGCTTCGGAGAATTCAAAAGTTTTTCCATTCGGAGAAATGGTGACTTTCGGATTGTGCTTCGGAACCTCTTCTCCATGAATTTGTCTGGTCCTCGTTCACAGCTACCTAGACTAGTCGCAGGCATTACTAAATCTGGTGGCAGTGAGTTCTACAAGTTGCTTTTGCATTATGGAAAGTAGTTTCTTTGGTCTGTCCTGAATCAACTCCCCATCAAATCAGTCAGGTGCCTGAATTCTAATGCACAGTGGGGGGGAAAGCAAGGAAGATACAATGCAGAAGGCAAGTGGAATGGGTGAAACTTGATCTTTCACCTTTCCCCCTTAAAGTTCTTTCCATCTCTCTGTAGGACTGCCACCATTTGTTGTGCTGGTTAAAATGTTGGAAGAGGGAGCCGTGGGTGTACGAATTACACATAGGCACGAACGGGAACCCTCCCCCCCGAACACCCTGTTCATCGTTTGGTGCCATCCACAACAACAAACATGGACAAACATGAACTGTTCCCAGACATGTTTGTTGTTCATTGTTTGTGGGGGCCAGAACCCACCCCCACCCCAAACACCCCCACTTAACCCCCCTCTCCTCAAACCCACTTACCTGGCCCTTTAAAGATCCCTTTAAACTGCCGCCTGCCAGCTGATAGTTTAAAGGGCCCTTTCCAGCCACGTGCAAGGGGCAGGGCCCTTTAAACACCCCACAAACTGACCTTCCCAATGTCCAATACCCACCAAATTTGCAGGGGACATAGTCCTCACTGTCCTCTGAAGACCCCCCCCCCAAGTTTCAGAGAGATTGCAACACGGGAAAGGCATGATCCACGGGTCTCCCCGTTGGCTGTCATTTTCTCTTCACAGAGGCAAAAACAGGACTCTCTGCTGGAAGTACTTTGAAGGTTTAAAGCCAGAAGGAAAGCCAGAAGGAGTTCAGACAGAGTTCAGCCCCTCCCAGCCTCCGGTTACCAAAGGGATTGATTGCAGCAGGTGCCAGACTGTCTGGCTTGCCGACCGGCTGCCGAAGGCAATGAATGAGGCTTTTAATGACCACCTGTTCATTTAGGATGGGGCCTCACGAACAGCTTGTTCGAGAACAGCAGATTAGGCTGTTCAAGGTTTTTTTCTGTTCGTAATGCTGTTCGTGCCTATCTCTAGTACCAATCCCCATCCAGCCGGTTTACTCAATGGATGTCTCTGGTCTTGTCACTCTCTCTCAGCCCCGTTTGTGTGTGTCTGGTGGTGGAGGAAAGTGCGGTCAAGTCATAGCTGACTTATGGCAACCCTTGCTAGGGTTTTCAAGGCAAGAGACTAACAGAAATGGTTTGCCATAACTTCACACATTTGCTTGTTCAGAATGATCAGTAGCATACGAACATCTTGGGGCACATTTATTTGACCGGGAAGTCTCATCATGGAATAAAATCACTCTCATTTTTTTTTTGGCATTATGCATACTTTCAATAATGTTATTATTGCTACCCTTGGGTACTCCAAGTGCTTTTTGACAATAAATGTCCTCCTACTCTGAAAGAAGCCCTCAGAACATGGGACAGAAAGAAGCAAGCTTTCGATCCCACAGCAGGCTCAGATGCCTGCTGTGGGAAAGGTGATCCATCTTCAGGGAAAGGAGATCTCTGATGTCTTATTAAGTCTTAACTCGCAAGAAAGTTGTTTTTCATAGCTTCGCCTTTTTAGAATTCCCCATTAGCATATTTGTGCGTGCATTGAATAATACCTTTGTACAATTTGTACTTTGGCTCTGAAAGACTTTCTGGGTTACTTTCGCTTATAAACTGGCCAGTTTAAGCTCCCATTTCTACAGACTGAGGAAAGAGAGGTGGGGGGCCCTACCTGTATCTCACTCACAGAGGTGGGGTTGCCATTTGCCCACTATTGGCAGTCGGGCTACCAGGTCTCTTGTTATAGGGGGAAATCCCCCATCAGGCACCCCCCAACATCTGCCACCACACAATGCAGTTGTAGTTACTTCCATGTTTGCACCATATATGATCTCACACCATCACAGTGCTGGTGTTTTTCATGTCCCCATTCCATCGAGCCTCCCGCCAGTGGCCAGTGATTGGCTAGCAATCCTAATGAATAATAATAACTGCGCTTATATACTGCTCTTCTAGACAGATTAGTGCCTCACCTAGAGCGGTGAACAAGTTCGTGTTATTATTATCCCCACAATACAGCTGGAGAGCTGGGGATGAGAGGAGTGGCTTACCCAAGGCCACCTACTGAGCTCATGGAAGTAGTAGGATTCAAACCAGTAGAGTGCTGATTTTCACCCAAACCACTTAACCACTGTGCTACAGCAGCCACACAGTGGCAAACTTCTACCACACTCCTCAATCCCTGCTGGGGGTCAGTTGAGCGGGGAGTGAGGGGTGAAAAGTATGTATCAATATCACTTCTGGCTAGAACCCAGAATTGCTTACAGCTACACTCTAGGAATCTTCCCAATCTCTATGGTTTACCATATGGCAAAATACTAGAACATTAGTGATGTCACTTTCCGGTTCCATTTCCCCATGCCCCACCCTAATACTCTCCTGAAAGTTCCAGGCATGCACCCGGCAACCTTGCAGAGAAGCTTACATTCGAATGGAAATTTATTGGCTGATTTAAAACAGCCTTAACTAACAGTGCAAGCTGATAGAAAGAACCAGTCCAACATGTGCAGTGTTGCATTCTATAAAGTTTACTGCAACAACAGGATTGCAAGAAGCATTAACTAACTAGGCCTTCCAGTAGCAGAGAGACCTTCAGGTTAGAGTTCATTTACAGACAGAGAGGAAGCATAACCAGAGGTAGGGAAAACAAGAGAAGCATTCAGATATACTGGGCAGTAGAAAGCATATATTACAGCTCCCCCTGGAGTTAGGGTGGATTAAACACACCTTGTATCAACATTTACATTGACTGAGCTGCTCACCAGCTATCACCTTTCCAGCACTTAAAAGGGTGTAACTCTGTTTAGGATCACATTATAATCTACTTAAGAAATCTCTAGGTAGGGGCAAGGACTACAAACAGATGTCGCTGGAGCCCAGGATTCTGGGCATGTCGTATGCAGTGGATTCAAGAACCATAAGGAATCCTAACAGTATAAATATCCTGTGATGTCATTGTTCAGATATGGAAGTTGTTTTGTTTGCTTTAAGAAAACGAAAGCCTCGTAAAAATATGCTGAAGGAATATCTCAAAGGAAGTACTTTCTTTTTTGACACACCAGTTTCTTGCACAGCAGCTTTTTTCCTCCGAGGTGTACAAACCTATTGAAATTAGCCGGAGAGGCACAGAACTTTGGCCCAGCTTAGTTGAGTCACTCTTTGTAGCCCTGAGAGGAATATTTGAGGAATATTATTTGTAGCCATGAGAGGAATATGTGCAGAGAGTCAGAGTTTACAGAAGGAGCTGCTTTGCGGGGGCTGTAAGGCATTCATGAAACTTTCAGTATTACACTCTACTTGATTACCTTGATTGGCCTTTAGCCTATGGGACTAAAGGATGATACTGGGTAGCCTAGAGGGTGGTAGGCAGGGATGTAAGGGAAATAGACTCAAGTTGATTGTGACTAGAGATGGGCAAGGACAGCAATACGAACTAAAAAAAAGCCATGCACAGCCTAATCTGCTGTTCACGAACAAGCTGTTTGTGAGGCCCCATTCTAAACGAACAGGTGATCGTTGCAAGCCTGGTTCCTTGCTGTTCTCGTCAAGCCAAACAGTCTGGCACCTGCAATCAATTCCCTTGGCAACTGGAGGCAGGGACTTCCTGAACTCTGTCTGAACTCCTGCTGTTGCCCTGGAAACCCCAACGAAGCCCAATTTAGCTTGATAGGCAGGTCTTACTTTCAAATGTGGAGCTCCAAATTTGTTACAAGGAAGCAAAGAACAGGGGGGCGGTGGGCTTCCAGTTCTGGTTTTGCAGACAGTGAGGGAGAGACAGTTGCTGTTGGCATTTTGAGAGAGAGACAGGGAGAGTGCATTGGAGCTTGAATTTTCTTTGTGTGTGGTGGGATAGGGATCTACCCCTTCAAGTTCCAGGGCTCTTGGCCAAGCTATTATTTATTACTAGTACCTTTCCTGCCGCCTGCTCAGGTAAGGTTTCTGGGAGTGATGTGGTAGGGATCTACCCCTTCAGGTTCCAGGGCTGCTGCCAGGCTCTGGGGCCAAGCTATTATTTATTATTGGTACATTTCCTGCTGCCTGCTCAGGTTGGGTTTCTGGGAATGGTGTGATAGGGATTTTGATGGCTGGAGGAGAGCCTGCTGTGCCCCATGAACAACGAACAACGAACATGTTCATGAACAGGTCATGTTCATCAATGTTCATTTTTCATGGATGACAATGAACAATGAACACCATGTTCATTTTTTTTCTGTTCGTGCCCATATCTAGTTGTGACTTGATGGCACAAATGCACACAGAGGGTTTATGTTTAAGATCTATAAGAAGAAGAATGCCCAACCAGGGAAGACAAAATGTTGGAATATGCAGTAACGGCTAAATTGACAAATTATAAAAACAGAAGACCGGTTAATGAATTCAGAGAGAAATGGGAAACCTATTTTGCCTATTATAGATAAAAATTGGAAATAAATAAGACAAATTAGCTTTGAAAATCTGAGTATGAGTTTTGATTATTAGAAGCTTTACAGATGTTGTTTGCTTTAAGTCTTACATTTTTGGTATGCATGATAGATGGATATATTATATAAAACAATAGATATATAAAATGGATATATAAATGTTATTCAATTTGATTAACACAGTATAACCAGTAGAATACAATTTTTATAGCCAGCATTGTAATTCTGTTAGAATATATGTCTTAAATATATCCATATAAAGGTAGAGATAAGTGTAAGAATCAATATTGGTGTAATAGTAATTTTAAAATATATATTATTAATCATAGGTTGATTTAAAAATGAAGTTCTTTAGGATGAGGGGAGTAAGTATGCTTGAGTTTTGTTTGTGTTGTTTATTTGGAAAAACGTATTTTAAACATTATATGATCATGCTATTCTGATAGTCCTTGCAATGAATAGCTTATAATCTTTTCAAATTTTGTTTCCCTTTCCCTTTTCTTCTCTGTACCCTTTTATCTGTTTTAAAAATTAAAAAAAAATAGATTATATATTTAAAAAAAGAAGGTCTGAGCGATCCGGAAGCCAAATCTCTAAGCATTTACATCAGCGTCTTTCTTTGCGCAGGCAGGAATATGATTATCTGGTGCACTTTAGATTTACATCGCTTTAATATCCACTGCATCTTGAATGAATCAAGTTTTACTATAAGCTGATTAACCGAGTCAGGCTACAAAAGGGAGGGACTGTTCATTCACATCATTCTCTCTGAAAAACAAACTGCCAGCATTTCGCGGGTGCCGTTAATCTGCTTCTCTAAACAAACACAATCCATCTTCTTAAACAGCATCCCATGGCAGAAAGCCACTGGAGTTAATTACAAAATTAGCAAAATCAACCCCAGACCAGCTCGCTGGAGGCGAACACCATGAACATTCCAGTGACGTTTCACACGTAGGAGATTAGCAGGGAGTTGTGAAAGCAAAAGGCATTCCTTGGCTTTTGCTAAAATATTTCATCTCGCATAAACAGCCACTAAGTACCTGTAGCTCTGTCTTAACAGGTTGGATCTGGCCAACTTTTAATTGAATTTCCCTCTCTGCTATAGGCCATGGCCCACATAGCTTTTGTACAGGAAGATCCCCCAATTCCCCTTTTGGGGTGGTAAATGAGGAGTCCATTCTTTTGCTGGATGGATACAACCCTACAGCTTGGCAATTTTCCAGAGATTGCTTTCTATGGGAGAACATTTTTGGTTGCATCAACAGAAAAATTATATCCAAAGCAGTGGGGCTGATGGATTCCATGTAATCCTCTTGTTAGCCTCTGCAGAAATTTCTTTTCAGCCCACCAATCCTCTTTTGACTAAATACTTGCATGTCTCATCCATCTCCTAATATTCCCATGAATAAAGTGGGCCTCTGGCCCGTTCCCTCGAGCACATTGACCACATCCGTTGTCATACTTGCTATCCACTCACCACAGTAGCTCTTCTTTTTCTTTTCATGAAAAACTGGACACTATGATTTTAAATATTTCCTTTTATGACGAACAGATCCTTCCACTGTCACTGCGGCTGAAGCTTCACCGACGCGGCCGCTTCCAGAGCAGCTCCCCAGGAGCAGGCAGCCCACAGGACGCGCTGGGAGAAAGTAGCAGCTGCCCGCCCCCAAATGAAGCCCTCTTGTGGCTCTTCAGGCAGCGATTCTAACAGAGAGGGGAAGGACCAGTTGGACTTCACTTCCCAGGTAAACTTCCAAGAAAAATCAAGTGTTCTCCACGTGAAGAAAGTCACTTGTAGCTTCGCTCGAAGTGTTCGACTTTTTGCTAGTTTTCAAATTTGCAGCTACCATACTTTATTTATAACTATATTCATTGAATTAAATGTTCTAATTGTTGATTATATTGTATTTTTGCTGTGAATGTTTTACCTATTGATTATAGTGTATTCACTTGCAGTATGTAATCCACCTTGGATCTCAGTAAGAAAGGTGGATTATAATTAAACAATAATAATAACGATGATGATGTATCACATAGAATGTTATGCTATTTATGTGGCTCATTTTTATCCTACCTTGTTTCCAAGGGGATCAGGGACGCACACATGGTTCTTCCTACCACTATTTTATATTCATGCAAATGTGTATTTTATAAATGGTAACGGTTCGGAATTTTCCATTTCTTGTTTAAAACAGCAAGAAAAACTATCCATATTTCCCCCAGGCCTTTCTGGAAATTAACTCAAAATGCATCCTTCCTTTGAAACATGAAGCTTCTCTCTGGCTGTAATAGAAATCACCCCAATTCATTTTGGGCTTGTTAGCTAAATTGGTTTCGACCTTGCTTGGCGAGTTCACGTCAAGCTGCAAGACAAGACCCCCAGCTTAACGCCAACATCTGTCTGCCACTTGCAGTTATAATTGCCGTTCATTCTTTGAATACCCCTCCCCTCCTCCTCTTGCAGAATGCCACGACCTTGCCCTGGAGAGCAATTATGGAGCACAAATTATTGTCTGGATCCTCGGGGACTGCAGGGCGACATGAACACAATTAATTTTTGCAATTCAAGATTTTTCGAAAAAGAGAGGCTGTCGGATTAACATCGGCTAGGTAAGAGGCCAAGTCACAAATGTTTGTTTTCAATTTCTGAAGGAGAATTTCAACATCTGGGTATTCAGGAATGAAGGGAGTCATGATATTATTAATGCCTTTTTGGAGTGGGATCTACTGTTCAAGTTACATTCCTGTCCTATTAGAGTCACACCCTTTTAAGTCCATTGGCTTCAGCGGGTTTAGAAAGATGAGAAGCTGCTTAAGATGGAGCTGTTATCCTACCTTTTGGAACTCATGCTGCTGGCATTGTGAATCCAGGAGAAAATGTGCTTGGGCTACATCCATTGAGGGTTGCCAACTCCACGTTGGGAAATTCCTAAATATTTGGGGGTGGAGCCTGGAGAGGGTGGGATTTGGGGAAGGGAGGGACCTCAGCGAGTGTCAGTCCTTGGTAGGTAGAACCACCAAGTTCTCAACAGCAAACACACAGGTGTATGGGTTGAAGTAACTTTATTAGAGACCCATCTAGTTCAAGGTGCTCAGACAGTTGAATTGGCAGAAGTGATGAAAATGGGGTTGGTGATGTTAGTTATAGGGAAAGTTTCCACCATCTGGATAAGGACCGTTAAAGTTTTGGGCATGAAAGAGCTGGGTGTGTGTGTGTGTGAAAGGGAGAAGCTAGGTTTAAGCTAGACAGAACAAAGAATGAAATCATTTCAGTTCCCAAGAAGGATACATTTCGAGCTGGCCGCAGCCAGTCTTCAAGGACACTTGTTGGAGGCACCGGGAAAGAGAAAATAAATACTTGTGAGATAACCTACTGTCTTAACATCAGTAAGAAACCTCTCATGCCCTCAGAGGACCAGCACATAACTCAGAATACGTTCATGGCAGATATGCAGGGAGGCATATATGACAGCAAGATATCATACCATAGGCCTCTCCCTCTAAAGCAGCCATTTTCTCCATAGTAACTGGACTCTGTACTCGAGATCTCCAAGTCACTCCTGGAGGGGCCTAGCAACCCTGCACATATCACCTCTTGCACCATGGGTAGCTTGGTGAAAGCTGAGCCTCTGGAAATGAATGGTGAAGGAGGACAAAGGAGGTCCGGTTGCCAGCACTGCCTTGGCAATTGCTGGGAGATTTTTAGGGCAGTGCCCTGGGCGAGTGGAATTTGGGGAGGACGTGACATCACTTCCAGGGAATACCCTGGGAATACCCCAATCTTTATGGTAAAGACCATAGAGACATGAGGAAATTCGTAGTGCACCATGAAGGCTGTTTTTCAGCTGTTTTTCTCCTCCTCCTCAGTTTCTCACGGCCAGAGGACTGGGGGCTGAGGATGAGGTTTTACCCATCCTAGGTGGGCAAAGCCTAGGAGGAGAGAAAATGTGAGAGCTCTGTCCTCTCATATCTTTTTCCCACTGCTGCAAGGAGTTTGAGTTTTGCAACCCGTCTATGACACCCCAGTTTTGTGTCATAATCTGCAGTCTGAGAACTACTATTTTAAGGTGACTGTATGCAATCATATTTAACATGAAAATCTCACAATGAGGTGAGGAATAACTGTCTTTGTCCATTTGGGGTTTTTTTTCCCACTCAAGCTGTTCATTGGGGAAAGAAGCATCCGGGGTAAATAATTATCAGAAAAGGAAAGCAAGAAATGGTTGTGGCTGCATCCACGTACATTACTGGGTATTGTGTTATTGTTGTATTATCATTTGCAATTGGATTTTCCTATGTGGACATGACCGGTGCAAATATTTACTGTTGCACAATGAGTATACAATACCCAGTGAGATGTGGACAGAGCTGGATTTATTCACAAACTAACTAAAGTACAGTTTAGGGCCCCAGATTATGAAGGGCCTTGAAGTTTAAAAAAACCTCAGTTAAAATTCCTAGATTACCATGGAGGGGTAGCGTAATGCTGTAGGGCCTCTTAAGTTTGACATAGGCTGTTTCCACACATCCTTATAGGGACGTCCCATTCACAAAACACTGGAGGCACCTCCATTTGCAAAACAGTTGCAAGCTGTTTGGTTTCTGGTTTTTTGGTGCCTTTTCTGGGACTGCACTTCCCCGCAGTCCCAGAAAAGGCGCCGAAAAAACAAAAACCAAACAGCCTGCAACCGTTTCGCAAGCAAAGACATCTGAATTCATGAGGAAAAGTTGCCAATGTTCCATGAGTGGGACGTCCCTATAACGACTTGTGGAAAGAGCCATAATTTAGGGCCACCGCCTGTCTTCATCTGGACCTTTGTGTGGATATAAAACTCGTGCACAAAAACATTTTGTCCTTTGAACCTCTTTTATATTTTTGCTCTGAAAGGTTTCAGGGCTATTCCCTACCATCATAAAGACTTTACTATAACTGAGCCTATCGATCATGATGGTGAAATGGCTGAAGATGTCTGTTGCTTGCAGGAGGTCAGCCTGCTCTCTGCCTACAAAGTTAACACCTTAACTAATCATGTGCAGTCTCGCATTGCCCCCAGAGGTTTCAACGACACCAATATTATTGTAGCTCTTATGACAAACTGTCATAGAAGTGTGATGGAATCTATTGAGGGATGTTTCCTTGAACGTGAAAAGCATCTTAACAACTCTGCGGGGTAGGAAAGTTGGCTGTCTTCCCTAGCATTGAGAAACATGCAAGATTTTTATCTGACTCCGACTACCTGAAATGGTAGCTGCCATTTCCTGAAAGGTCTGACTCGGAAAATGCTGGTTTACTCTTTTGTTTTTGTCTTGTGATTGGATCAATGTAATGGTGTAAAAGAACCTGTGATCACAAGCAGATTATCCCCTGCTGACATTTTGTTAAACAGAGCTGCCAGCTCGAGTCACCTGCTGTTCAGTGGTTGCTTCCGTTTTCTTTCTCTGAGACCTCTGTGTCAGGGCTGAAGTCTTTATCATGCAGCAAGAGTTAGGGGGTGCATGATTAGAAGTCAAGAGAAGATTTGTTTTAATTGTATATGGCATGTGCTCTTCTGTAGATGGAGCAGAAGGGTTCCGACCACATAGTGTCCAGTGAGTTTACAGCCAGTTTGGTATAGTGATTAACAGTGGCAGGACTCTAATCTGGAGAACCGGTTTGATTCCCCATTCCTCCACTTGAATTTATTTATTTGATTACTTATTAGATTTTTAGTCCGCCCTCCCCGCTGAGGCCGTCATCACACGGGCATCTGTTCCGTTAAATTTACAGCATATAGCGTCATCACTGATATCGGCACAGTAACGGTTCTTTGGGTCACCTCGCGTTTCTTCGCGCTCCCAGCTGTCCACACCTAAGCGCTCTGTTCTGTTCTCTCTAATGGGCGCAGAAGCAGCTCCTCCCCCTTTAAAAAAAATTTTTTTGGGCGTTTAATTCCGCTATAACGGAATAACATTAGCTTCCTAATCTACTGCTATTTCCTGAATAATCTGAAATCCATGTGCACAACTGAAGTTGTTGTCAGCTGGATGAGGCTGCAGTCTTCCGCGCCTAAGATCCTCTCGGTAATGCAAAACTGAAAGTGGAAGTCGGATAGAACGGTTGCGGAGTTTAAAATTTTCCCGTGCAAAAAATATAAAGGCAATATATCGCTATAACATCGTAATTAAAAAAAAACCTGGAAAATGACTGAACACGGCCATTTTTAGCGAGGTGTGGTTTTGGGTTAAAATAAAAATTCCTCTAATGGCAATTCAGTCATTTTTACTTGTTTTCTTCAGCAGAAAATTTTCATTGTGTGATGTCGTTATAGCGATATAAGGACATTATTACAAAAAAAAAGGGGAGTCGCGGGAGAAATGGATTCTGGGATTGAGGAGAGAAAAAAAGGGTAGGCCTATGGCGTGGCGAGGCGAAAAACATCGATGTGAGGCATTCACACTGAGGCGCAAAATATCGTGACTATCAAGCACAAAGCAGAAGAGAGAAAATCGCATCAGTGTTGGAATAAGGTGGGTGTTTGCCGGGAAATTGCACCATTTTCGCGCTAAATAGAAGCCCGTGTGACGACAGCCATAGTGTCCAATGAGTTTACAGCCAGTTTGGTATAGTGATTAACAGTGGCAGGACTCTAATCTGGAGAACCGGTTTGATTCCCCATTCCTCCACTTGAATTTATTTATTTGATTACTTATTAGATTTTTAGTCCGCCCTCCCCGCTGAGCGGGCTCAGGACGTAGCACAACATTTTAATTTACATAAAAACACATAAAAGCAGATAAAACATTACAATAAAATTTAAAACACTACATACAATAAAAACTCCTCCTCAGATGGCGATAAGAGTTACTTCATTTCAGACATGGCCCATATATCCATATCTATAGATATATATAGGGTGGTGGACAGATCTTTTCAAGTCAAGTCTGGCTGGTGGGGGCCCAGCCTAGCCTCCGCCATATGCCTGGAGGAACGTCTCTGTCTTACAGGCCCGGTGGAAGGATAACAAATCCTGCCGGGCCCTGATTTCATCAGACAGAGAGTTCCACCAGGCCAGTGCCAGGAACGAAAAGGCAGCTGGGTGACCGTGGATCAGTCACAACTCTTCCAGAGTTCTCTCAGCCTCACCCACCTCACAGGGTGATTGTTGTGGGGATATTAACAGCACACTTTGTAAACTGTTCTGAGCGGGAGTTAAGTTATCCTGAAGGATGGTATATAAATGGAATGTTATTATAATGTTATTATTGTAATGCACAGCGGTCTTGGGGTGGGGCATTGGTCCATAGTCACTTCACAAACTCCTCTCACCACAGGATGTGAGCAAACAAATTTCATTCAGCTTTCCTAGCCATTGTACAGAGTTACCCGGGCAGGGTTTCTGCGGAGTTTTCTTACTCTGACCTTCATGCTCAACCCACCAATGCTTCGTCAGTCAACCCACCCGAGACTCGTCCTGACCAGATCATCTCCTTTACAGCCCTTGCTGCAATCTAGACTCGCCCCCTCTGGCAAGACCCATACCCATCCCTTTGTGCTTAGGCTCTTAGGAGACTCAGGAGTATGCCATCTCTCCACCAATAGTAGCCACAATGTTCAGCCAGCTCCTTCCCACAGCATTGTCCTAAGGATTTCTGAAGAAAATGGGGGAACCAGGTGCAAGGTGAAAGTAACCTAGGAAGCTCATGAGAGGGAGAGCAGGAAGGTTTACATCAGTGCTTAATTCTTGTGGCCCCTTCTTACATGCCTAGGATAATACCCAATCTCCACCTTAATAACAACAACAACATTCAATTTATATACCGCCCTTCAGGATGACTTAACACCCACTCAGAGCAGTTTACAAAGTATATTATTATTATCCCCACAACAAAACACCCTGTGAGGTGGGTGGGACTGAGACAGCTCCTAGAAGCTGTGACTGACCCAAGGTCACCCAGCTGGCTTCAACTGGAGGAGTGGGGAATCAAACCCGGCTCTCCAGATTAGAGTCCCGCGCTCTTAACCACTACACCAAACTGGCTCTGACCTTGGGATCAGGTAGCAATTTTCCCCAGGCCAGTTTGGTTAGGGATCCTGACAGTGTTTTGCCATCTTCTGGGCATGGAGCAGGGGTCACTGCTTGTGTGGGGGAGAAGAGGAGGTAATTGTGAATTTCCTGCATTGTGCAGGGGGTTGGACTAGATGACCTTGGAGATACCTTCCAACCCTATGATTCTACGATTTATTAAGATTTTTTGATCCCTACATGTTTCACTATTGACCTTCATCAGGGGATCTGTTATAAAATGAATAAAATACATACTTTGTCAATTTAAACACAGATGGTAAGATTGAACATGTTAAAATATAATACATAAATTACCCATCTGACTGTGGTAAAAACATGCGAGAGCTTGCTGGGGCAGGATACAGGGAGAAGGAGCACAGCATGATGTGGCACCATCATTTCCCTCCTAGAAGTGATGCCACCACATTGAGCAATGCCATAGAAATTTTCCCGATCTCTATGGTATTTACCATAGCAATTGGAAGCATTCCTAGAGAGTCGCTCGACATTTCCCCACCCAGTTTCCCCTCATTGTTCCACTGAGCACTGGTGGGGAATGAGTAGGAGATTGTCCGCTTACAGTGGGCAAATGGCCATTCGATTAACCCCATTTCCCGTGTTGTCTGGATAACAAACCGTTTCCTGTATCCATTCTGATTTAACATCACCTTCTCAACCTTTACTCATAATGAAGAACACCCTTTGTCAAGCAGATTGTTATCATGAGATTACATTTGCTCTCCAGTCATACTTAATTGTGCCTTCATAATTAAAGGGAGTGAAAGGTACCATTCAGTACTTAAAAGCTATAATCTTAGAATCTAAATCCCTTGAACTCTGTGGGACTTTCGGAAAACGTCATTAGCATTAGCCAGGTAGTTTTTTTCCTTCTTTAAAAAGGCAACAGGTTTGGAGTGATTTGGGTCATCCTTTTGGATAAATGAAAGTGTATGATTTAAAATTGCACGACATTTCTTTTTCCTTCCCTCATTTTATAACAATGCTGCAAAACAGATTGGACTGTGGCTCAGCCAAGATTTGAACCCAGCTCCTAATTAGAGATGGGCACGAACAGCAATATGAACAAAAAAAAGCTGTGAACAGCCCAATCTGCTGTTCACAAACAAGCTGTTCGTGAGACCCCATTCTAAACTAACAGGTGGTCATTGCAAGCCTTGTTCGTTGTTGTTCGTTGTTGTTCGTCAAGCCAGTCTGGCACCTGCAATCAATTCCCTTGGCAACTCAGGCAGGGCTTGTCTGAACTCTGTCTGAACTCCTGCTGTTGCCCTGGAAACCTCAATCCAAGCCCAATTTAGCTTGATAGGCAGGTCTTCCTTTCAAGTGTGGAGCTCCAAATTTGTTACAAGGGAGCAAAGAGCAGGGGGGAGGGGGGCTCCCAGCTCTGACTTTGCAGACAGTGGAGAGGGAGAGAGACAGTTGCTGTTGGCATTTTGATAGAGTGCATTGGAGCTTGAATTTTCTTTGTGACTAGTGGGATAGGGATCTACCCCTTCCAAGTTCCATGGCTGCTGCCAGGCTCTGGGCCAAGCTATTTTTTATTATTGGTACTTTTCCTGGTGCCTGCTCAGGTCAGGTTTCTGGGAGTGGTGCAGTAGGGATCTTGACTTGGGTGATGGCTGGAGGAGAGCCTGCTGGCCCCCACGAACAGCCAACCATGAACATGTTCGTGAACAGGGCCATGTTCGTGGTTGTTCATGAGTCCCTGTTCACGGATGGCAACGAACAATGAACATCATGTTTGTTTTTTTTCTATTTGTGCCCATCTCTACTCCTTATATGATTCTATAACTATCACACTAGACTGACTCACATAGTTCATTCTTTTAAACATGCAAGTCTCAGTGTATCTTCTTTGTTGTCTCAATGGAGTTTCCTTCCTTAGCTGCCTTAGGTTTCCCTTGACAAGCACTTTAAGATTAACTAGCTAAGGAAACAGCCCTTCCACCAATTTCATATTAGTTAATATGAGGGGCTTCCTGGATTCTCTAAAGGTCTTTCAGCTTCTGAATGACACCCTGCCTAAAACCAGCGAGAACGTAGCAATGTTTCTCTATATGGCTATAAAATTCTGTCAGGAGCAGTTCCAGAAGTAACTTTGTTTTTCTATGTTTCTTGTAGTGTGAACATTGTGCCAACTGATGCCAATAAAGGTTAACTGAACTGAAATGAACTGAACAATTTCTCCACTGAAAAATTGATCATGCTTTTTAAAACTTTTTATTTTAATTTTTTATAAAAAATTTAACATTAAACAATAATATCAACAGTAACGAGAAACATAAACATAATTAAGGAAAGAACTTTAACTGTCACATACTATGGCATCATTTAGTAACAGCATAAGTCTGAATTATGAATATGTACTAAAAATTACAATATAGAACGTCTTGTTTCTAAAATACTAAAGAGTAATACTATATAGCACATATAACAAATGGATCAGACAGGTATTGTTTGTTGAAGTTAGTATTTAAATTAGTCATATAGTCTATAACCGGTAACCAGTCCTCCAGAAAGCTTGATTGGAGGAGAGCTTCCCTCCTCCTGTATGTTGATGGGCAGGAATCTGAAACTGACCCCATCTTGGGACAGTTATTACCAATATGTTGATTTTATGATGAACTGTTGTTTTATGAATTGTTTTAATATTTGTATTATATTTTTATAACTGTTGTACCTCGCCCTGAGCCTGCTTGCAGGAAAGGCGAGTTAGAAATGTTAATAATAATAACGATAACGATAACGATAACGATAACGATAACGATAACGATAACGATGACGATGACGATGACGATGACGATGACGATGACGATGACGATGACGATGACGATGACGATGACGATGACGATGACGATGACGATGACGACGACGATGATGATGATAATAATACATCGATGGAAATCCAGTTCAGAATCTATGGAATGAACTCCTTAGGTGGGTGGGATTGCCAGCTAGGCAGCCATTTATTTATCCTGCCAGTACTTGTAACCAGTACGGAATCAAACTCTAGGTTCCTGATTTTGTTCAGCCTGCAAGTACTTTTTGGATTTGGAGAAAGGGCACCCCACCAAATGGCCACCTTGGACCGGAATCAGCTCTTCGTTTTGGAGAGATGTTTGGTTTCCGTTACCAATGAAAGGGCAGCTTTGCTCCCTAAACTGCCACAAGGAGAGGTTATCAAGCTCAGAGACATAAGAAGGTCTGGATCTCTGACCAAGCCAGAGGTTCACAGCTGCCAGGCAGGAAGAGCCCAGTGCTTTGCTTAGTTAGTCCATCTGAAAGGAATGACCAGAAGCCACCATTTATCCCATTCAAAACTTTTTGGATTGTATTCCCTAGGCTCAAAGGGCAAGCAGACACCAGGAAAAACACATCATTAAGTCTCAAGATGACAATGGATGCTTACACTTGCTATTTGCTTGCCCGCAATGGACAAACCTAGACTTGTGGTATAGAGATTTACCAGAGAGTTTCTGGCAATTCCTAGAACTACCTATTATCACTTCCAGGCTGTACCCAGAAGAGACATAGTGATGTATTGTCGAAGTCTTTCACGGCCGGAAAACGATGGTTGTTGTGGGTTTTCCGGGCTGTATTGCCGTGGTCTTGGCATTGTAGTTCCTGACGTTTCACCAGCAGCTGTGGCTGGCATCTTCAGAGGTGTAGCACCAAAAGACAGAGATCTCTCAGTGTCACAGTGTGGAAAAGATGTTGGCAGGTCATTTATACTCAGGAGGGGTGGGGTTGAGCTGAGTCATCCTGTAGGGGTTTCCCAGGGTGTGGAATGCTAATGGCGGGAGGCTTCACTGTATCCTGGGGAGGTTCTTTTGCATATGGATTGGTGCTTGATGTGCTAATCTTCTCTGCAGGGCTATTGTTGGGTATAGTGTTTTGTTAGCCTGGTGTTTTTCAGAACTGGAAACCATGCTCTGTACATTCTTAAGGTTTCTTCTTTCCTGTTGAAGTTTTGCTTATGCTTGTGAATTTCAATGGCTTCCCTGTGCAGTCTGACAAAGTAGTTGGAAGTGTTGTCCAGTATTTTGGTGTCCTGGAATAAGATACTGTGCCCTGTTTGCATTAGGCTATGTTCAGCCACTGCTGATTTTTCAGGTTGTCCAAGTCTGCAATGTCTTTCATGTTCTTTTATTCTTGTCTGGATGCTACGCTTTGTGGTCCCGATGTAAACTTGCGCACAGCTGCAGGGTATACGGTATACTCCTGCAGAGGTGAGGGGGTCTCTACTGTCATTCCATCTTTTCTCACAACAGGGCACAGTATTTAAAGAATGACACCTTCTTTTTTAGAGTAGAATATATTTAGGTTTTTTAACCAGTTTGGTGTAGTGGTTAAGAGCAGCGGGACGCTAATCTGGAGAACTGGGTTTGATTTCTCGCTCCTCCACTTGAAGCCAGCTGGGTGACCTTGGGTCAGTCACAGCTCCCTCAGAGTTCTCTCAGCCCCACCCACCTCACAGGGTGTTTTGTTGTGGGGATAATAATAACACACTTTGTAAACTGCTCTGATTGGGCATTAAGTTGTCCTGAAGGGTGGTATATTAATTGAATTTATTATTATTATTATTATTATTATTATTATTATTATTATTATTATTATTATTAAAATCGAAGGAGGTGAATGCCATCTCTCCCCAAAAGTGGCCATACTCAAAATGTCATTGACCTTCCTCCTCCTGGGCCCCTTGAGGCTCACTAAACCAATATCAATGTCCAGCCAGCATTATCCGCTGCAGCCCCGAACTCCCAAACCCAGTGCTAAGTTCTTGTGACCCCTTCTTACCCACCCATGATAATGCCAATCACCACTTTGGGGTCAGGAAGCAATTTTCCCCAGGCCAGGGATCCTGGTGGTGTTTTTCCATCTTTGTGGCATGGAGCAGGGGCCACTGGGTGTGTGTGTGGGGGGGAGGTAGTTGTGAATTTCCTGCATTGTGCAGGGGGTTGGACCAAATGACCCTCCCAACCCTTTGATCCTATGACCTGTTCTAAGGTTTCTCCCAGCCCAGGGCAGATTTTAAGACCGCTCTCACCATTCTTACATCCACTTCATGTGTTTTGGGGGGGGGGGGGAATCTCATTGAAGCTACTGTAACAGGGAGTCTCTCCGGGTGCTTGAAGAGGTCTTCAGTAATCTCAAGTTATTATTTATTTAAGGAAGGAATTCATTATAATGAGATAAAAGCTTCTGAATAGAGGGGGTGGCTTGAAGCACACTACTTTATTTCATACTGTCACTGCTAATGGTGGTTATTTTGTACTCTGCAACTCTGAGCCTTTAAGCGAATGAACTTTCAGACTGAGCCTTCTCCAAGTAATTGAATCTAACCCGAAAGAACCCTCCTTTTGGCTTGGAAATGCGGCAAACCCATTGAGTGATGCAAACTGGTTATGACTCTAGAGTCAGGGTTTTGGAAATCTAAAGTTAGCAACCATAGTGGAATGTGTGTGAGAGAGTGAGAGCTAAAACAGGTGTAAAGATGTAATGAGTGGCTCTTCCCAACATTCAGAAAAGGCCAATAGCTACTGTGTGTCCCCAATTTGGACTGGAGCATGGCATAGGGGGTGTGTGGGGTAGGATTGCTAGCTAGGGCTGGCAACCCGGAGAGAAAAATGGAGGGGAGGATAAGGTTGCCAGATGTCCAGTTTTGACCCAGACAGTCCAGCATTTGTGATTGCTGTCCGGGAAATAAATCAGCAGAAGATCAGATATACAAATGCCCAGTATTTTCTAATTAAGTGTCCCAAGAAACAGGCAGGTCAAAAGGGACAGAGCTAGGAGTGGAGCCCAAAGGTTATAATAGAAATAAGTGAGAAGAAAAAGAAAGGAAGGAAGGAAGAAAGAAAGGAAGAAAGAAAGAAAGAAAGGAAGGAAGGAAGGAAGGAAGGAAGGAAGGAAGGAAGGAAGGAAGGAAGGAAGGAAGGAAGGAAGGAAGGAAGGAAGGAAGAAAGAAAGAAAGAAAGAAAGAAAGAAAGAAAGAAAGAAAGAAAGAAAGAAAGAAAGAAAGAAAGAAAGAAAGAAAGAAAGAAAGAAAGAAAGAAATCAGACCGTGGGCTGGAGGAAGGCAAACTGTAATGTATTTGGGGGCAATATCCCAAGTTAGTGTTGCTAGACTCCAGGTGGAGCCGCCAAGAAGGAATCCCACCATAACCTACTAACTACTGGAATTTCAAACAAAGTAATATACTAGGTTAAGTATGTTTGAATGTACAAACAAAGATTCTCGAATAAGTATCTCTAGTGAACATCACAACAACCAACATTGACAATCATATATATCATTTATAGAATGATTATATGGACCACAAAAACTTCCGATAAAGTGATAGAATAAATTAACGTGCAAATAAAGAATCTCAGAGTTAAGAGCTAAGTTCATCCGTATACAACAATACTGATAAAAGTTCTCAAATATTGTTGGATTGTATGGATATCAGGTAAGTGGAACCTGGAGTTCTCCCACAATAACAACTTAACTCCAAATGGTATAGATTAGTTCCCCTAGAGAAAATGGCTACTTTGGAGGGTGGACTCTATGGCATTATACTCTATTGTCTCTCCCCTCCCTTCCTCTCCCCAGACTCCATCCCCAATTTTCCAGGAATTTTCCTACCTGGAACTAGCAACCATTCTGCCACTGCAGCCTTTTCTACAACTTTTATATTCAGTGCACAGAACACAATGAAGTTATTATCAACTAACTCTTCCTTCAGCAGTTTGGTTCCTTGCCAACGGATGAATTCCAGTTCCCACAAACAGAGAATGGCATATCCATTTTGCCTGGGAAACTCAGGGTGGAAATACACAGGGCTTTTTTTCAGCTGGAACACGGTGGAACGGAGTTCCAGAACCTCTTGAAAATGGTCACATGGCTGGTGTCCCTGCCCCCTGATCTCCAGACAGAGGAGAGTTTAGATTGCCCTCCTGTGGAGGGCAATCTAAACTCCTCTCTGTCTGGAGATCAGGGGGCGGGGACACCAGCCATGTGATCATTTTCTCCGAGGGCAACCCACTGAGTTCCACCACCTCTTTTCCCAGAAAAAAGCCCTGCAAATACATGTTACAAAGTACCTAGAGATGCTCAAGTGAACCTCATTTCATGTGTTCCCTCCAACTTTCCATGCACTCGCACATTCACACTTCAATTTGCTCCATGTGAATAAATTCACACATTCAATATCAGTTCCTCCTCAACTGCTAAAAGTATCTATTTCCTTCATCTCCCCATCCATTCATTGAAATGCAGATCTTGACACTTTCTCACACCTTAAAGAAATGCAAATTGGCATGTCAAAGGAGCCTACAGTCCTTGTTCTCTCAGCAAAGGATCCACTTGCAGATGCAATCACACAAAGGGAGCTCCCGTGAAAGCAGCATTCACATGCACCGAGCAAGAACATCCTGCATGAGAATTAAGGACCATACATAAAATCCTGCACTTGAGCATCCCCAAGTAATCTGCAACGTGTATTTCCACTCTCAGTGACTCCTGAAGAAGACACGGACACCACCACATCGGAGATGTACGAAGTCACCGAAGCGCACCGTCTCAGACAAACTTCAAGAAGTTGCAGGCCTTCTCCCCAGTGCCCGAGTGCCAGCTCCCCCTCTGCAGAGGTGACCAACTTGCTGACTCCTTGCCAGATGCTCCTCCTATCACCTCATATCCCTTATTGCCTTTCACGATTCTACCCACTTTCATGTCACTCAAACTCCTTTCATTATGCACGTGTCGGCCCATTTCTGTACAGTGCAATCCTAAACGGAGTTATCCTTTTCCAAGAAAACTGAAGTCCACATGCTTAGAGGGAGGCACCTCTGCTTAGGATCGTGGCATCAAAGTATTTATTCGCTCCTTTTACTCACAAAGGAGGAAATGCATAAAATGTTTTAGAAATCTGAAAAAGATAGTATACTGATAGATTGTTCTAGACTGAATATAAGGTTAGGATCTGATAAGTTGGAAAATGCTTAAATATCATTGCTGATGTAGAATACGAGATATGGAAACTTTGGCATAACAGTTAAAAGAAATAGAAATGATCTGTATAGAAGCCATATTAAGATATAGCAGTAAGAATGTGCATGGAGACCACTCGTTTTGATCTTTAGTTGATCTAAAAGTGAACACTGTAGAAAAAGAATGTATTTAGTTGGTAAGGTACACAGAAGCTGGAACAGTAGATGCAATCTTCATTTTAATATTGATGGACTCTGATGAGGGTATGTTGTGTGTATGCTGTGTTTTAACAACCCTTGTAGAGCAAAGTCCTACCGTTCCTTGGACCCTGTTATCCCCCTCGTCTTTCTTCTGTACCCCTCTTTGTTTTGAATTTTTTTTTGAAGTATTTATTCGCTCCATCTCCAGTGAAAACTCTCAGAGGCAGCTTGCTACCCAGCGCAGAAAGAGAATAATAAAACCATCCAGAAATTAATATAAGCCATGAGCATAAAATCATAAAACTACCTAAACAAACAACAGCGAACAGCTTGACAGCAGGGAATCAATAAAACCAAAGCATAACTAGAATCAGCATATAATCATAAAAACGACAGTCGGGAACCATATAAACAGTTCATCAAGCCAGTGTAGTGCTGTGCTTCGTTTCAGGTAAAGATCTGGAAGGCTTGCATTCAAATCCCCGCTTATTTACAGAAGCTAGCTGGGTGACCTTGGATTTGTCACTCACTTTCAGCCTAACATATGAAGCAGCTTTGCACCAAATAAGACAATTAGTCTATCAAAGTCGGTTTTGTCTCCTCTGCGTGGCAGTTGCTCTACAAGGTTTAAGGTAGGCATGAGTCATATCATTTACTACTGATCCTTTATTTTATATAACTGGGACCCTTGCAGATGATCTATCACCGAGCCACAGCTAGTCTGTTGTACGCAAGTGGGCGTTTTCATTGAACCGTTTTGCTTGGAAGGGTCTCCAATAGAAAAGACTGTGGCCGTTTCCACACGGCTTACCTTATTCTGGAAAACAGCGAAATCGCACGAGAAGATGCTGTTATCATTTCTTCTTGCATGATAACAGCGTCTTTTCACGTGATTTTGCACGATAACAGTGTCTTCTCGCATGATTTTGCACCAGATTTCACCGTTTTCCAGAACAAGGTAAGCCATGTGGAAACGGCCTGTGTGTTCCCGGCAGAGTCCTAAACAGCTTTGAAATGTCTTTAAGTATCGTTTCTCATTCTGAGCCGCCAGGATGGGATATGCAAAAAATGGAAACACACAGATAAATAATAAATGTTTGTAATACATAATTAAGCTGAAGGCCCATTAGTTTTAATTAAAAATGTTGCTTCTGTTGCTTTCTACTCATCCAACTCCTTAGGAAAAGTAATTACAAGATATTAATTAGACCCTTGGAGAAGAGTTCTTGATTAAAAGTGCCCAGGTATTTTCAAACTGAACTGGAACGCTCTAGCATTATGTAACCTGGGGGGTATTAATAGCAATCTCAGCATCCCATACTGGTGGCTATTTTGGGAGCAAGTGTGTGGACGGGATCCGCACTGCATCATTTGATCTATGCCTCGCTTCTTGGAGTTTGGAATTCAGTTTCTCGGAGACATACAAGTAGCAGCATAATGGAGAAAATGAAGTAGCAGTCTTGAGATGGTAGAATGGGCTATATGTGACTTCAGATTGTGGAGAATCGCATGTTTGATTAAAATTTTAATTTAAAAAAATCTCTTTGCCTGTAGGGTATTAGTTCAGAAAGCACTTAGGGTTGCCAGCTCAGGTTGGGAAATTCCTGGAGATTTGGGGGTTGTAGTTAGACATGGGCACGAACAGAAAAACAAACAAACACGGTGTTCGTTGTTTGTTGCCATCCACAAACAACGAACAACGAACATTGACGAACATGATCCTGTTCACGAACATGTTCGTTGTTCATGGGGGCCAGCAGGTTCTCCTCCATCCATCAAGATCCCTACCATACCACTTTCAGAAACCCTGCCTGAGCAGGCAGCAGGAAATGTACCAATAATAAATAATAGCTTGGCCCCAGAGCCTGACAGCAGCCCTGGAACCTGAAGGGGTAGATCCCTATCCGACCACACACAAAGAAAATTCAAGCTCCAATGCACTTACCCTGTCTCTCTTTGTGCGTGGTGGAATAGGGATCTACCTCTTCAAGTTCCAGGGCTGCTGCCAGGCTCTGGGCCAAGCTATTATTTATTACTGGTACCTTTCCTGCTGCCTGCTCAGGTAAGGTTTCTGGGAGTGGTGTGGTAGGGATCTACCCCTTCAGGTTCTAGGGCTGCTGCCAGGCTCTGGGGCCAAGCTATTATTTATTATTAGTACATTTCCTGCTGCCTGCTCAGGTAGGTTTTCTGGGAGTGGTGTGGTAAGGATCTTGATGGCTGGAGGAGAGCCTGCTTGCCCCCACGAACAACAAACAATGAACATGTTGTATTGTCGAAGGCTTTCACGGCCGGAGAACGATGGTTGTTGGGGGTTTTCCGGGCTGTATTGCCGTGGTCTTGGCATTGTAGTTCCTGACGTTTCGCCAGCAGCTGTGGCTGGCATCTTCAGAGGTGTAGCACCAAAAGGTGTAGCACCAAAAGGTGTAGTCTTTTGGTGCTACACCTCTGAAGATGCCAGCCACAGCTGCTGGCGAAACGTCAGGAACTACAATGCCAAGACCACGGCAATACAGCCCGGAAAACCCCCAACAACCAATGAACATGTTCATGAACAGGTCATGTTCGTTAATGTTCGTTGTTTGTGGATGGCAACGAACAACGAACACCATGTTCATTTTTTTCTATTCGTGCCCATGTCTAATCTGAATCAACCCTGGCGATCAATGGGGTGACAGATGTCGCAGCCAGATCGCCCTCACATCCATCTAATCTGAAGTAGTGAGCTGTAACTCAAATAAGCTCATACCCTAACATATTTTGTTAATCTTGTTGATGTTACTGGACTCTTGCTCTTTTCTGCTACTACAGAGGAGACTATTAACAGATCAAGAATGAGAATAAATGCATTACTGTTTGTAAATGCTCTGCTTTTTTAGCCTAATGTGATGATATGTTTGGAGGCACAGTTGATTTCTTTCTTTTTTTTAAAGAGCTTCTGCTAGGATTTTATTAACAATTTGGGTTGGACAGCATTTGTTTGAATAAAAAAACGTTGCATGTTTATCTGAATTGCATCCAATTTCCAGCTGCAGTGTAAAACAGGGATTTAAATTGCTTCTGTCCAACTCTATCTGACTCCTCATGACTGGAGCACTGATCAAGGAAGAGGAAGTGTGAAGCACTCGAACAGGTTACCTTCAGCTTAAATCCCGTTCTTTACAGGAAGAACCTAAAGCTACAGAAAGATTTAAGATGGCTAGGTGGGACAGGAACTTTTCCACATTGTGAAACCCTGATGGAGTGAACGATCTTGTTTGAGTCAAAACTCTGCCACAAATCATCTGGCCTGCCTACATGTTCATTACCATAAAGATTGGTCAGTGTTACCATAGATATCATAGAAATTGTAGAGCATTGTACGGGGGTAGTGGTACAACATCACTTCCAGGTGATGACCTGGAAGTTATATCACAGCATCCGTGGTGTTAGCCTAGCCACTAACCTGCCAGATGACCATAGTCCCCGCACACCTGCAGTATATTGACCGAACATACACAGGGTGACTCCCTCTGCTCAAGTTGCCGCTGTTCTGCAATTTGTGGCATGAGGAATTACACATTGGGAGACTTTAATGAATGAAAACCCACACAACAGGGATGGAAGCACTGAAGAGAGTCAAACGGACAAAATTCTCCCTCCCACCTGTTCAGCTGTCCTGACCTGGATAGCCAGGTGAGCCTGATCTCGACAGATCTCAGAAGCTAAGCAGGGTCGGCCCTGGTTAGTAATTGGATGGGAGACCTCCAATGAAGACCAGGGCTGCAGAGGCAGGCAATGGAAAACTACCTCTGTTAGTCTCTTGCCACGAAAACCCCACCAGAGGTTGTCATAAGTTAGCTATGATTTAATAATAACAATAACAATAATAATATTTAATTTATATACTGCACTTCAGGACAACTTAACACCCACCCAGAGCAGTTTACAAAGTGTGTTATTATCCCCACGATGATCACCCTGTGAGGCGGGTGGGGCTAAGAGAGCTCCAAGAAGCTGTGACTGGCCCAAGGTCACCCAGCTGGCTTCAAGCAGAGGAGCGGGGAATCAAACCTGGCTCTCCAGATTAGACTCCTGCCACTCTTAACCACTGCACCAAACTGTCTGTCCTACACCAAACTGATTGAGAGCACTCTCCACCACTCCACACATGTCCAGCCAGCAATGTTTCAGCATACATAGATTCACTAAGAGGAAAAGCAGGGAAAAGGTTACCAACCTCAAGGTTAGACTGAGATCTCCTGGAATTACAACTGATCTCTAGACGGCAGAGATCAGTTCCCCAGGAAGAAATGGCTGCTTTGAGGGTGGACTCTTTGGCATTATACTTAGCTGAGTTTCCTCCCTTCCTCCCTTCCCCTCAAGGGTAAAAATGACGACGTGTCTAGGGCTTAAGTTTTGAGATTTAAGCATTTATTTCTACTGTTGGGATCATTATGTATTCTAGATAACAGGTATGTTTTATATACTTACTGGGTAAGGTTAGTAGTTGGATGAAAACATGTAGTCAGTTCAGGTAGTACTACCTTTATAAAGCATGAAGCATAAAGATTGAACTGAACTTTCCCCATGAAATTTTCTGGAGCTAAAGGAAACTTTGGGAGACAGAAATTTCATGAATCACCCTCCCCGGCCAGCGTAACTACTTTTGCATGCTGTTTGTAGCTGTTTCCATCCCCTGTCCGCAGTCTCAGAGCCATTCTTTTCAAACAGGACGTGGGGGAATGGGACTTACAAGCCCCCATTTCTGCTTGTGTGGAAGTGAGAGGGCTAGGTTTTCTCATGGTACTTCCACCACCAGCTAACAACAACAACAACAACATTCGAGTTATATATATATAAGGACAACTTAATGCCCACTCAAGCGGTTTACTGAGGGCCAAGCTACACATGACAAAAGACACTTGCCTGGCAAGTGGATTGAGTGGAGGGCAAGTGAACAGGGAGAAATACACTTGCCGTTCAAGTGTCATTTGTCACTTGTAGCTTGGCCCTAAGTATGTTATTAATATCTCCACAACAAGGACTGGGGAATCAAACCTGGCTTTCCAGATTAGAGTCTCACACTCTAACCATTACACTATACTTCACTACACTACACTTCACTACCCCAAACCCCACCCTCCCAAGGCTCTACTCCAAATCTCCAGGAATTTCTCAACTCAGAGTTGGCAACCCTAAGCGGAGAGGGAGGATTTTGCTTGCAATTTCCATCCCTGCTAGCTGCAACAAAAAAGACGGTGCACCCAGCAGCACAGTTCTAATTAACCTTCTTTGCTGTGCTGCCCTGAGGAGCTCATATTTACAATATGCAAGCAACAGAGGAGAACGTCAAGTTCAGGACACGGAGCGCTCCTTTTTGCCTCTGACTGGCTGAGGGTGAGAGTCAAGCCTAGTTTTCATTGAGGAGGCAATCGTGCCCTTAAACCGTACCACGCTGGATTACAGGAGGGGATTCAGGTGACAGAATGCTTCTACATCCCCTCAGGGAATCCCTCCAGAAAGGGAGGCAAAACAAGCATGTTGGAGAGGAAGCTACATGTAGGTTCTAAAATCTTTCCCCCATCAGGTAGATAAACAGTTTAGGGGGTACGAAGAGAAACCCAACCTGAGGGGAAAGGTTACATGTTCTGTTGGATAAGTATTGTTGCAGAGTAGAATACTTGCACAGCAGATAAAGAATCACAGACACATGTGTGTATTAGTTTTTAGAATAAATGTTTACTACATATAGGGAACAGCCCAGTGGCACAGAGTGGTAAGCTGCAGTACTGCAGCCCAAGCTCTGACCTGAGTTCGATCCTGGTGGAAGCCGGGTTCAGATAACCAGTTCAAGGTTGATTCAGCCTTTCATCCTTCCGAGGTCGGTAAAATGAGTACCCAGTTTCCTGGGGGTAAAGTGTAGATGACTGGGGAGGGCAATGGCAAACCACCCCATAAAAAGTCTGCCAAGAAAACGTCATGCGATGTCCCCCCATAGGTCAGTAACGACTCGACGCTTGCACAGGGGACTACCTTTACCTACCTTATATATAGAGAAAAATAGGGTACATTGGAGATAAAATAAAGAATAGCTAACTTTGTTCCTACACCCTTACATCCTGATAATCTGAAGGTAACCATCTAATTAACTGGAGAGCAACAGGCATCCTGAGAATAGGAAAGAATGTCAATTGCCCCACCAATAAAACTGGTCAGCCAATAAATCAGTCCTAGATCTGTTCATTAAGCATGCAACTCCCCTTTTTCCCTGGTGGGAAGAACAACTTGACATCAAATGGATCTCATGAAAACTAGTTGTCTCTCGCTAAACACAAATAAATTAACTCTTTCATGACTGAAGAGAATGACACTTGCAAAAATCCCAACACATCCCCTGTACATTTGTCATTTCGCCACCTCCTCAGATGAATGCAAGAAATATGAACATGTGAACATTTGAAGCTGAAGCAGACCTCCGGTCAATCACAATCAGCATTGTCTAGTCAGACTGGCATAGGGTTGCCCGCTCTAAGTTGGGAAATTCCTGGAGATTTGGGGGTGGAGCCTGCAGAGGGTGGAGTTTGTGGAGGGGAGGAGCCTCGGTGGGCTAGAATGTCATAGAGTCCACCCTCCAAAGCACCAATTTTCTCTAAGAGAACTTATCTGCGTGGCCCAGAGATCAGCCGTAATTCTTGGGCATCTCCAACCACTACCTGGAGGTTCAGCAACACAAAAAAGACTCTCCTGAAAAACGCAAGCAGATCCTCAGAAAACCAAATCAGGAGTATACAATGAATCCACCTTTAAACGTACGATTTTTTTACATTTACTCTTAAAGTGACTAAGTGCTTATACAGAGTGCTATATATTTTTTGAAAGCAGAATAAATATAATTTCATCAAAATTACATAGAAAAATAGACATATATATATATACACACACACCAGTAAATAGCATCCATTCACAAATACAAACAGCTGATAACTCACAGGACATGCAAAAATACAAAAGTACAAACCGACTGTGCAAATTTATATCTTCAGAGAAACAGTCTTTAAAATCTCTTCTAACTCAGTCGGCAAGAAGCTCCATGGAAGGTGCACCACGTGACGCCGCTCCTAAGGAATGAATGAGAATATATTGTCGAAGGCTTTCACGGCCGGAGAACGATGGTTGTTGTGGGTTTTCCGGGCTGTATAGCCGTGGTCTTGGCATTGTAGTTCCTGATGTTTCTCCAGCAGCTGTGGTTGGCATCTTCAGAGGTGTAGCACCAAAAGACTGAGATCTCAGTCTTTTGGTGCTACACCTCTGAGACACTGGTGACACTGAGAGATCTCTGTCTTTCGGTGCTACGCCTCTGAAGATGCCAGCCACAGCTGCTGGCGAAACGTCAGGAACTACAATGCCAAGACCACGGCAATACAGCCCGGAAAACCCCCAACAACCAATGAACATGTTCATGAACAGGTCATGTTCGTTAATGTTCGTTGTTTGTGGATGGCAACGAACAACGAACACCATGTTCATTTTTTTCTATTCGTGCCCATGTCTAATCTGAATCAACCCTGGCGATCAATGGGGTGACAGATGTCGCAGCCAGATCGCCCTCACATCCATCTAATCTGAAGTAGTGAGCTGTAACTCAAATAAGCTCATACCCTAACATATTTTGTTAATCTTGTTGATGTTACTGGACTCTTGCTCTTTTCTGCTACTACAGAGGAGACTATTAACAGATCAAGAATGAGAATAAATGCATTACTGTTTGTAAATGCTCTGCTTTTTTAGCCTAATGTGATGATATGTTTGGAGGCACAGTTGATTTCTTTCTTTTTTTTAAAGAGCTTCTGCTAGGATTTTATTAACAATTTGGGTTGGACAGCATTTGTTTGAATAAAAAAACGTTGCATGTTTATCTGAATTGCATCCAATTTCCAGCTGCAGTGTAAAACAGGGATTTAAATTGCTTCTGTCCAACTCTATCTGACTCCTCATGACTGGAGCACTGATCAAGGAAGAGGAAGTGTGAAGCACTCGAACAGGTTACCTTCAGCTTAAATCCCGTTCTTTACAGGAAGAACCTAAAGCTACAGAAAGATTTAAGATGGCTAGGTGGGACAGGAACTTTTCCACATTGTGAAACCCTGATGGAGTGAACGATCTTGTTTGAGTCAAAACTCTGCCACAAATCATCTGGCCTGCCTACATGTTCATTACCATAAAGATTGGTCAGTGTTACCATAGATATCATAGAAATTGTAGAGCATTGTACGGGGGTAGTGGTACAACATCACTTCCAGGTGATGACCTGGAAGTTATATCACAGCATCCGTGGTGTTAGCCTAGCCACTAACCTGCCAGATGACCATAGTCCCCGCACACCTGCAGTATATTGACCGAACATACACAGGGTGACTCCCTCTGCTCAAGTTGCCGCTGTTCTGCAATTTGTGGCATGAGGAATTACACATTGGGAGACTTTAATGAATGAAAACCCACACAACAGGGATGGAAGCACTGAAGAGAGTCAAACGGACAAAATTCTCCCTCCCACCTGTTCAGCTGTCCTGACCTGGATAGCCAGGTGAGCCTGATCTCGACAGATCTCAGAAGCTAAGCAGGGTCGGCCCTGGTTAGTAATTGGATGGGAGACCTCCAATGAAGACCAGGGCTGCAGAGGCAGGCAATGGAAAACTACCTCTGTTAGTCTCTTGCCACGAAAACCCCACCAGAGGTTGTCATAAGTTAGCTATGATTTAATAATAACAATAACAATAATAATATTTAATTTATATACTGCACTTCAGGACAACTTAACACCCACCCAGAGCAGTTTACAAAGTGTGTTATTATCCCCACGATGATCACCCTGTGAGGCGGGTGGGGCTAAGAGAGCTCCAAGAAGCTGTGACTGGCCCAAGGTCACCCAGCTGGCTTCAAGCAGAGGAGCGGGGAATCAAACCTGGCTCTCCAGATTAGACTCCTGCCACTCTTAACCACTGCACCAAACTGTCTGTCCTACACCAAACTGATTGAGAGCACTCTCCACCACTCCACACATGTCCAGCCAGCAATGTTTCAGCATACATAGATTCACTAAGAGGAAAAGCAGGGAAAAGGTTACCAACCTCAAGGTTAGACTGAGATCTCCTGGAATTACAACTGATCTCTAGACGGCAGAGATCAGTTCCCCAGGAAGAAATGGCTGCTTTGAGGGTGGACTCTTTGGCATTATACTTAGCTGAGTTTCCTCCCTTCCTCCCTTCCCCTCAAGGGTAAAAATGACGACGTGTCTAGGGCTTAAGTTTTGAGATTTAAGCATTTATTTCTACTGTTGGGATCATTATGTATTCTAGATAACAGGTATGTTTTATATACTTACTGGGTAAGGTTAGTAGTTGGATGAAAACATGTAGTCAGTTCAGGTAGTACTACCTTTATAAAGCATGAAGCATAAAGATTGAACTGAACTTTCCCCATGAAATTTTCTGGAGCTAAAGGAAACTTTGGGAGACAGAAATTTCATGAATCACCCTCCCCGGCCAGCGTAACTACTTTTGCATGCTGTTTGTAGCTGTTTCCATCCCCTGTCCGCAGTCTCAGAGCCATTCTTTTCAAACAGGACGTGGGGGAATGGGACTTACAAGCCCCCATTTCTGCTTGTGTGGAAGTGAGAGGGCTAGGTTTTCTCATGGTACTTCCACCACCAGCTAACAACAACAACAACAACATTCGAGTTATATATATATAAGGACAACTTAATGCCCACTCAAGCGGTTTACTGAGGGCCAAGCTACACATGACAAAAGACACTTGCCTGGCAAGTGGATTGAGTGGAGGGCAAGTGAACAATGCCAAGACCACAGTGATACAGCCCGGAAAACCCACAACCACCAATGAATGAGAATGAGCAGGAATAACATAAATTGAAGTGTGGATAGGTTCCTTGCCCCTGAGGAAGTAGTTGACGAAAGCTGAGACACGCAAGCCGGCCCCAGTTTGGGCAGGGCACAGACGGGCTTGGACTCCTTCCCCCATCCCTGCTGCTTTCTACAGAGAGAATAAACAGACTCCTTGAATTCACTTTACCTTCTTCCTACTTACCTGCCCTGTTGCATCTTCTATGGAGCTTCTTGCCGACTGAGTTAGAAGAGATTTTAAAGACTGTTTCTCTGAAGATATAAATTTGCACACTCGGTTTGTATTTTTGTATGTCACGTGAGTTATCAGCTGTTTGTATTTGTGAATGGATGCTATTTATTGGTAAATATATATATGTCTATTTTTCGATGTAATTTTGATGAAATTATATTTATTCGGGTTTCAAAAAATATATAGCGCTCTGTATAAGCACTTGGTCACTTTAAGAGTAAATGTAAAAAAACCTGTACATTTAGAGGTGGATTCATTGTGTGCTACCTGGAGGTTGGCAACTTTAGCTGGCAGCAGCTCTCTGAGCAGCTCTCTGCTCTCTCTCAGGCAGAGGATTTTCACATCACCTTCTGCCCAGTCCTTTCAATTGAGATTCCAGGGACTGAATCTGGGACCTTCAGCAAGCCAAGCAGATGCCCTACCACTGCTGCACGTGTCCATAATATAAAGCCTAGTGTTGCCCTCACTGAGAATCCAGCCTGAGATATTCACATTCATAAACGCTTCTTGCCATGCTGCACCATTTTATAAAGCCCTTCCCTGCTGCTGACCCTTCCTAAGAGGAAGAAAGGTTAGCCTGAAGGATATAAACAGCCACACAGAGCTAAATAGAGTTGCCATCTCCAGACTGAGAAATTTCTGGAGATTTTGGGGGTGGAGCTTGGAGAGGGTGGGGTTTGGGGAGGGGAGGGACATCAGCAGGGTATAATGCCATAGAGTCCCCCCTCCAAAGCAGCCATTTTCTCCAGGGGGGCTGAACTCTGTGGCCTGGAGATCAGTTGTAATTCTGGGAGATCTCCAGCTACTATCTGGAGGTTGGCAATCCTAGAGCAAAACTATGGTGGCCATTGATCTGACCTGTGGCTGCTGGTGCCATTCTAAAGAAGAATGGCCATTAAAAAAATGCTGCCCAGCTCTAATTCTGATTGGCCCTGTGGAGTGGTACCAGGTGCTCTTGTTTTCCCCCTTGTGCCTTTTCAAAATCTGAAACTGTTCCCACCCCTTGGCTGTTTTGACGCGTGAAAAGGCACAAAGGGGCCAAGAGCGCTTGGTCCCACTGCACTACATCCTTGCAGCATTTTTAAATGGTTAAATTCTTCTCTAAAATGCTGTCGGCTGCCGTGGGTCAGACCCACGGCCTCCGTAATATCTTGTTTGGCTCTCAACAACCAGGCTACCGATAAGCAGGCGCTTCTTCCATCTGGGGTGTTACAAGATTAGTTCTGCATTGCCGGAGCAAAAAGGAGTTATGAGGAAAGGGATGGGGAAATAAACCATACATCGCATTGTTTGTACAATTCTCTAATGAAGTTGTAACTCAGTTCTGCCCATCTCTTTCCCGACAAATAGTTTGCCAAGTTTCATCAAACAAAGGCACACATTTTTGAAAGATGGACTCGCCTCCATCCCAAGAGAGTCTATTATCAGATTTTGTTCTGGCATCACTGCTGTGAATTGTTGCCTCCCCTCAGATGTCTGTTTACGTAGGACTTAACGGAAAGAGGCATCACCTTCCATTGACCTTGGCAAATCTAAGAAGAAAAACATGCAATTTCAACAGTCCTTAAGTATGATCTTCTCTCTTGTAAGTGTTGGGGGACTGACTCAGCCGAGGCGATTCATGAGTTAAAGCAAATAAGACTACAGGAGGGATGCGGAGATGAATGCCTTGTGTACCTCTAGGGATGGCAGTTTAACGGTGGGTGTTAAGCGTTTGTGCCTGGAAACAGGCACTAATGTAACAGGTGGGCACGCCGCAACGTGTAATAAAAGTCTAGTTTAACTGAGTCATAGGGAATGTGCAGAGAGAAGCCAGGAAATATCGGTAACAAGAGAGTAAAATCAAGTCAGTGGGATTGCTATGGATCTTCTTCCTTAAGTTCCTGCCTTCAGATAGAAGCAACTACTTATTTTTAAACTGCTAACATTGTTGCGGGGATCCTTGTTCACCCCAGTCATTGGTTGCCCCTCCACAGTGGTGCCGTTGACCCATAGGGCCTGTGACGGCGGTCCTGATCCCACCTGGTCAGTCTGCTGAGTGCCCTCTCACACCTCCTGGAGGATGCCCCTTTAATAACAATAACAATAACAATAGCAATAGCAATAGCAATAGCAATAGCAATAGCAATAGCAATAGCAATAGCAATAGCAATAGCAATAGCAATAGCAATAACAATAACAATAACAAGGTGGTGGTGGTGGTGGTGGTGGTGGTGGTAGTAGTGGTAGTAGTAGTACAAGTAGTAATAGTAGTAGTAGTAGTAATAATAATAATAAACATTCACTTTATATACCACCCTTCAGGACAACTTAACACCCACTCAAAGCAGTTCACAAAGTATGTCATTATTATCCCCACAACAACAAACACCCTGTGTGGGGATGAGAGAGCTCTAAGAGAGCTGTGACTGACCCAAGGTCACCCAGCTGGCTACAACCCACATCTTCATTGCCCACAACACCCCCGCCCCACACACACACATATTTGACAGCACCCACCCACGGCTTCACGGGTGCAACACGGTGCGAGAAGTACCAAGAAGGAACCCCCTATAACTCTTCTCCCATCTGAGAGGTTGCCCCTTGACAGCAGGGACAAAACCTCCACTCTCCTTCTCAGCCGGGGTATTTCTCCACCTTATATCCCCACCCCCTAGGTGACTGCCCTGCCCTTGTTCCAGGGCCCTGCCTCCAAGGCCAGCCCCCAAACCTGAGCTACTGGAGGCCAGACTGTCTTTCCCCACAGCCTGCCCCATGGCTTTCCAAGCCTTGCTTCCCGGTCCCACCCTCCAGCCCCGTCTCCACAACAGCATGTCACTCCCTGGGCCTGCCGACAGCTGGGATGGTCGGATGCTTTCTAACTGCTGCTCGGTGCTGCAGTGGCACTCCTGGCAGTGCCCAGTGCTCTGAGGTAATGCCAGCTCTTCTTGGCCCTGGGCAAGAAAGGGCTCTTGGCCCAGGGAGTGCAGCACTTTCCGCCAGTTTGTAGGGCGGTGTAGCTCATCTCGGCAGTCTCCTGAGCTGTGTGGCTCTTCTGGTTGGTTCTTCAGCCAGCACGGCTTGTCCTGCCAGCAGGATGCCTCTTTGCTTTGCTGGCCTTGTTGCCTCCCACCGCTGCCCTTCTTGAGGGCCACGGAGCCCCAGGTGGGTGCCATCAAGGTGGAGGGCGTTGTGGGCAGTCCATGCTGCGCCATGAGGCTGGCTCCAGACAACTGTAGACAGTTATTTGTGGTGTTATATGTGGGATATGTCCTGACCTGGATAGCCCAGGTGAGCCTGGTCTCATCAGATCTCGAAAACTAAGCAGGGTTGGCCTTAGCTAGTAATTGGATGGGAGACCTCCAACAAAGATGAAGGTTGCAGGGGAAAGCAATGGCAAATCACCTCCGTTTATCTGTTGCCTTGAAAACCCCAAAACCAAATACCAAGAGTGGAAACCACACACAGAGGAAATAAACTAAACAACACAAGGAATAACAGAAAAAATTAGTTAATTTAAAGTGGAAGTACAATAAATTCCAATAAACAAGAATACCACAAGTACCTGTAATAGGTAAAATAAGCTATTAAAGGGCAATTCGATTTAACTGTGGAGACTTACCAGTTGGATGATCTCCCAGTGGAATTTCTTCTGCACCATTCTATGATATGATTATTTTGTATGCGGCTTGGAATCTTCTATGCATGTTACATGTTATTGATGTGATATTCCACTCCCGGTATTTGGTTTTGGTGTTTGGAGGAGCCTCCTATTTCGGTCTGCCTTGAAAACCCCAGCAGGGGTCACCATAAGTCTGCTGTGATTTGACGGCACTTTCCACCACCATATTCAGAGGCACCTGCCTGATCTCTCATTTTAGAAATGGAGATCCTCTTCTCAGGCCTTCCACATAATGTTCTTGGGGGCAGGGCTTTTTCTGGGAAAAGAGGTGGTGGAACTTAGTGGGTTGCCCTAGGAGAAAATGGTCACATGGCCGGTAGTCACGCCCCCTGATCTCCAGACAGAGGGGAGTTGAGATCGGCGGTGCGGAGGGCAATCTCAACTCCCCTCTGTCTGGAGATCAGGGGGCGGGGCCACCAGCCATGTGACCATTTTCAAGAGGTTCCGGAACTCCGTTCCACCATGTTCCAGCTGAAAAAAAGCCCTGCTTGGGGGACTGGAGGTCTGACAAATGGCACCTTTTCATGCTTGGCTGCTGGAGAGGTGAAGCCAGTGTGAAAAGTTGCCACTTTCCACTCTCATGCGCCTTCTGGGATACATGTACATCTGGTTCCAAAGCGGAAGATGTGTATTAGCGGTGGCTTTGAGGAAAGTGTTCCCCCAAGTGCACCAACAGTAAACACAAAACGCTGAGAATTTTGTGCATCTTCAACTGTATCCCTGGACCTAAATTAGATTAGAAGTCTGACACCGTTAGACTTCTCTGCTCCTTCTCTGCAGAGATATGACTTTTCTTTTACATCTCCTCAACAGAAGGAGCTAGAAACTTGGGTTTTTAAAGGCTGCAGCCAATAAAGCTGTACCATTTTTTAAAAAGGGTTTCTTTTAAAAAAAAACAAAAGCTAGAAATTCAGATAACCTGATGCACATATTGTTATACTGTGAAGTGGATATGTGCGTGTGTTATGTGCCATCAAGTAGCCTCCGACCTATGGCGACCCTATGAAAGAAAGACCTCCAAAACGTCCTATCATTAACAGACTTGCTCAGATCCTGCAAACTGGAGGACGTGGCTTCCTTTATTGGGTCCAGCCATCTTGTTTGAGGTCTTCCTCTTTTCCTACTGCCTTCCACTTTTCCTTGCATTAGTGACTTTTCCAGAGAATCTTGTCTTCTCGTGATGTGACCAAATTACGATATCCTCAGTTTTTTCCTTTTAGCTTCTAAAGAGAATTCCGGCTTGATTTGATCTAGTACCCACTTATTTGTCTTTTGGGCTGTCCATGGTATCTGCAAAACTCAATTGTCATTTCTTTTAAAAGATAAGAAGTCTCCCCAGTGGTGGGGAAGGAAACAGCCACTGCGAAAGCCAAGCCTCATAAGAATCCAGGAGCCCACCAGCTCTCCCGTTATTTCCCATCTGTGTATCAGGCAATGCTGCCTCCAGAAGGGACAGAGCTGGCCGGTGGGCTTCCTCTCTTTCCCTCCCCACTCTCACTGCCTGGTGGGGAGGAAATGACCAAAATAAGGGTCCCCAATTTTCAGGATCCCCTTACCCAAATACCTAGAAAATAATCCCGCACAGGTAACAATACTTCCGAAAAAATCAGAACAAAATGGTGCCCCGTCCAAAACTGAGGCTTGAAAACATTATGATTTTTTAAAAGTGCACAAGCTTAATGAGAGATGTCAGAGGTTAGAAAGTTGTGGAAAACGTTTCTTGTGATCCGGAAGTGCCACCACTAATCCCTGTGGTGTGAGATTAATGCTCCCCACATCGCAAAGGGCCGTGGGATTCCATTTGACATGCTCATTGATTCAGCCCTGTCTATGTGTCACGATGAAGCCACAGTCCGGCTTTGAAGCACTAGAGCCAAGAAAAACTAGCATATCTATCTGATCTCCAATAGCACTTACCACCCACATCCTTAGATGCATGAAGTGCAAATTCTAGATTATGCCTAATTGAGTATCAGGCAGCAAATATGTCTCTTAATGGACTGGGGACTGATCCAGCAGAAATGCTTTACAGCTCACTCAGGGTAAAAGTATTTTTCCTTGCCATGTCCACCTCTGGTTTCAAGTTTGTGAGATAATAAAATCCTGTTCTGCAGGCCCAAGTAGGGACGGTGCTGGCGGGTGGGCAAAAGAGTTAATTTACTCCCTGTCTATATGTTGTGATTCTTTGGTGGGGAATTAGAAGGAAAGGCTTCCTCTGGTGGTAGGCTCCCATATAACCATAGTACTCTATGGCACAGGTATGGTTACCAAGCTCCATCTGGAGCCTGGAGTTCTTCTGGAATTGCAACTGATCTCCAGACTACAGAGGTCAATTCTCCTGGAGGAAACGGTAGCTTTGGAAGGCAAACTCTATGGTATATTACACTGTCTAGGAAGTAGTCCGAGAGTGGTTACAGAGAATGGATGCTTTAGGGCTTTAGTTTTTCCTGTATTGTAGTGTAGATATTCTATGGTATACCATAAAGGTTAGAGAAACTGATTGTTACCTGTATGAGAGCCTATTGTGGTTAAGAGCAGCAGGATTCTAATCTGGAGAGCCATGTTTGATTCCCCACTCCTCCGCTTGAAGCCAGCTGGGTGACCTTGGGTCAGTCACAGCTCTCTCGGAGCTCTCTCAGCCCCACCTACCTCACAGGGTGATTGTTATGGGGATAATAATAACACTGACTTGTTAACTGCTCTGAGTGTGGCAAGGTGGTGGTGGTGGTTACCTGTCCAAGGAATGGGTTTGCAAGCACTTCCCCCTGTTCCTTGTGATTGGACCCCGCGAGGTCAGGCTGCCCCAGGTCTCTGCTTGGTGACATGACCCTTCTTCTTGCTCGTTGGCATACCAGTTACAAACTGGGCAACCACCCACTGTCCCCAGTAACTCTTAGGAGTATCTGCTGCCAGATGGAGTCACACCTCTAACACTCTGTATCTACATTGCTGTTTAGAGAACCCACATAGTTGCAGCGTCTCATACTCCCCTTCTACAAATAAGTGTGGGGGCAATCGCAACTGTGCACTTTACACCTACTGCTCCAAAGATGGAGAACTTCAGATAGCGAGACCTAACAAGGGTGGGTTTTTCCCCCAGAGACCAGTACATAAAAGATAAGAAAGTTTAATAAAGGAATAAAAGAATACACACGTTTTCTTCAAGCAAGTTGGGTTTAGCAAGGAAACAAAGAAAAGAGGAAAACACAAAGTCTTCTGTCTCTACTCTAGATACTTCCTAAATGAGGTTCAATTTTAGGATAGGCAAGCCAGTGTGGTGTAGTGGTTAGAGTATTGGACTAGAATCTGGGAAACCCAGATTTACATCCCCACTCTGCCATGGAAGCTCATGGGGGGACCTTGTGCCAGTCACATGCTCTCAGCCTAACCTACCTCACAGGGTTGTTGTGAGGATAAAATGGAGGAGAGGAAAATGATGTAAGCCATTTTGGGTCACCATGGGGGAGAAAAATCAAGTATAAGTGAAGTAGATGGACAGACGGATGGACGGACGGACGGACGGACGGACGGACAGACGGACAGACGGACGGACGGACGGACGGACGGACGGACGGACAGACAGACAGACAGACAGACAGACAGACAGACAGACAGACAGACAGACAGACAGACAGTCAGTCAGACAGACAGACAGACAGACAGACAGACAGACAGACAGATAGATAGATAGATAGATAGATAGATAGATAGATAGATAGATAGATAGATAGATAGATAGATAGATAGATCATAGAATCATAGAGTTGGAAGGGGCCATACAGACCTTCTAGTCCAACCCCCTGCCCAGTACAGGATCAGCCTAAAGCATCCCTGACAAATATTCATCCAGCCTTGATGTGCTAAACTTCTCTGCAGGGCTATTGTCGGGGATGGAATGTTTTGTTAGCCTGGTGTTTTTCAGAACTGGAAACCATGCTCTGTTCATTCTTAAGGTTTCTTAAGGTTTCTTATCCCCGACAATAGCCCTGCAGAGAACATTAGCACATCAAGCCCCAATCCATATGCAAAAGAACCTCCTCAGGATACAGTGAAGCCTCCCGCCATTAGCATTCCACACCCTGGGAAACTCTTACAGGATGACTCAGCTCAACCCCACCCCTCCTGAGTAGATACAAATGTCCTACATCTTTTCCACACTGTGACACTGAGAGATCTCTGTCTTTTGGTGCTACACCTCTGAAGATGCCAGCCACAGCTGCTGGCGAAACGTCAGGAACTACAATGCCAAGACCACGGCAATACAGCCCGGAAAACCCACAACAACCATCGTTCTCCGGCCGTGAAAGCCTTGGACAATACATTCATCCAGCCTCTTCTTGAAAACTGCCAGGGAAGGGGAGCTCACCACCACCTCCCTAGGCAGCTGATTCCACCTTTGCACTACTCTGACCATGAAAAAGTTCTTCCTAATATCCAGCCGGTACCTTTCTGCATGTAATTTAAGCCCGTTGCTTCGGGTCCTACCCTCTGCTGCCTACTGGAACAGCTCCCTGTCCTCCTCCAAATGACAGCCTTGCAAATACTTAAAGAAATCATGTCCCCCCCACATCCTTTTTGAAGTGAGGCCTCCAGAACTGCACACAATAGTTGTGTGCAGAGAGAGAGAGAGAGAGAGAGAGAGAGAGAGAGAGAGAGAGAGAGAGAGAGGGAGAGAGGGAGAGAGAGAGAGAGAGAGAGAGAATGGTTACCAGGCAGCCTGGAAAAGAGCTCCCTACCCAAGGCCTTGGAGATCTGCTTGCCCTCGGAATGGACAGCATGGATGAACGAATCGTCAGTGAAAGACAGTTTCAGAAGCTCACCTGGCTCTTCCTAGCTACATTATTTCAGAGTTGATTCATATTCCATTTATTATGTGCTCTTAACTTAGCTAAAAACTTTCTTTCCTGAAGTGCAGCTGCCTGGAAGAAAATGGCCAGCGAATGACACCAACGATCAGTTTGTGAATAATAACATCATCACAGCAAACGGCTCTACGATTCAGAAAAGCAATTACAGCCCGGGCCCAGCTTGTGTTGTCATTGTCTACATAACCCGATTTACAGAAGATGCAAATTCCTTTCCAATCATCTCCTTCCATTTCTGTTTCTTGAATCACCCTGTCATGATAAGTCTCTCATCCCCCAGGAGGGGGCCTCAGCTTCATTCCTGGTGACGGGAGCCATGACCAACATTCATTACCGCACCACGAAACTTGTTTTCAACACATCTTTTTCCAGTGGAAGGGAAATCATGAATTAAGCATTAAAGCAAATGAACTTTTCCTCCCTGCAGGCTGTCAAAGGGAGGGGGAGGAATTCTGACTCACTGAATCTCTCCTCTGGGGGGCAGAGGGCGATTTTGCCTGATGGTGGAGTCATATATTCCACCACTCATCCTGCAGGAATCGCACTCGACTCCTCCTCTGCTGTCCAATTCTAACCGCATTAAGGTTCTCTTGGCGCATTGCATCTCAGGCCTGCCAGATGCATTAGATTCTGCGTCCATCCACTTCCCTTCCGAGCTAAGATTACCAGCCAAATAACCAGCATGTTATGCATTGATATATGAACCTGCTTTGCATTGAGTCAGCTCATTGGTTATCTGGCTGGCAGCAGCTCCCCCAGAGAGGCATAAAGGAGCTTTTAACTGGAGATTTAGTCCGAGACCCTCTGCATGCCAAGTGTGGGCCCTGCCATTGAGTTACAATCCATCTCCCGCAATATAATCAACTCTAACTGGAAGCAGGTCTCTAGGGTATTTTGGGTTGCGGGGTTCATAGCACTATTCTCTGAGATTCTCTAATTGTGCATTCTAGAGACTGAACCTAGGACCACGTACATACAAAACATGTGCTTTGCCTCCAGAGCTTGTCCCCTTTCGGGAACAGTGTTCTTAATGTTCTGTAGTTAGAACTATTTGGTTCTGCATAACTACTTCATTCCCTGTTTGGTAAAGAATAGATTTCATTTTTCAAATATTGGGTTGATGCTAAATTCAAAGGAAAGAACTCATTTAACACAGTGAACATCTTTAACAACCCCTACTGAAAAGCTTAGCTAGGGAACGAAATGGTGTGACCCAAGACATTCTGCTCTATCTCTTAAGCAGCTATATCTTATAATTTTATTTATTTATGGATTTGTTTGTTTGTTTGTTTGTGTCATTTATAATCTGCTTTTCTCACTGAGACTCACGGCAGATTACACAGTATGAAATTAGTACAATCAGTGTCAAGTACATTTCCTTAAACAATGCTGTAGGGTAAATAGATACAAGTTTTAAAAGATATAGCATTAGCAAGAATCCAATACAGAGTAGAAGAAATACTGAAACAGAGCATAATCAATTCTAGGACTGACATTAGACAACATGACACCTGTAACAAACCGAGAGGCGTTCTGCAAGATGCAGCTATCCCACCAACCGTGCTTGCAATATAAAATAAACAATGACTTACTGCAACTCTATAGAAAATATTTCATCTATTTAAAGTGCTCAGTGCAAAATTTGTGATTAGAGGTGGGCACGATCCAAAAAAAATTACCGATCAAGTTGATCGTGGATCCGCACCGGCGACGACCCCAAATCACCAATCCACACCGATCATCTCCTGTTTCCGATCTGTGGATTGGATCGGGGAGGCCAAAGCGGAGGGGCACCCCGCTGTTCTCAGCTATGTGGGAAAGTGGGTGGTGGTGGCGACTGCTGGGCCCGGCGGGCACGGGGTGGCAGAGATGAGCTGCCTCCCCTCAGGGAGGGGACGGTCACACACACACACACAAACACACACACACACTTAGAGCAGGGGGGGAAGATTTTAACCCGGCGACGAGCCTCCTCCCCTCAGGGAGGGGATGTTCACACACACACACACACACACACACACACTTAGAGCAGAGGGGGGAGTTTTTAACCCATCCCTGCCTCTCCAAATAGAGAGAGAGAGAGACACACCCCGTCAACATGTTTCAGCCAGCTTTTAAAAAAAAGCAGGGACAGAATCCTCCTTTCCTCCCCACCCAATTTTAAAAGCAAGCAGCCAGTCTTCCAAAAGCATATTTTAAACACACACACAGAGCCGTGAATGAGGTTTCCCCACAAAATACAGTGTTTTAAAAGCAGGTTAAAAACAGAGAGTGACAGACAGAAAAACAGCCATTCCTCCTACAAAGCCCAGTTTTTTAAAAAGCAAAAAACGTTTGGAGTGCCCATGGCTACAGAACACCCCCTTCCCCCTCCCTCCCCTGGCTGTCTTCTCCCAACTGGTGGTGAGTGTGTTGCTGCTCCATGGTTGGAAGGAAGCCCTGCTGGTCAAGGAAAGCTGGGCTTCCATTCGGGTTTCCAGGGCGACAGAAGAAGGGCAAACACAGCTCAGGCATTCCCCTGGCTCCATTGCCCCGGGAATAGATTACTGGCGCCTGATTGTCTGCATCCCCGATCAGATCCCGATGGCCCGAATCAAGCCCCAATGAAGGCCCCCCCCGAATGCTGGATCAGTCACTGTGGACGGCACCGATCTGCTGTGTCCCGATCACGCGAACGCCATTATTGTGGGTATTTTTCTATCGTAATGCTGATCGTGCCCATCTCTATTTGTGATACCAAAAATTTAGTTTCTTGACAATCACTATTGTACAAGATTTTTATGAGTCAATTACAAACAACAAGTAATGACCATGTCCCTTTAAGGCAGTCCCACAGTAGGTAGCACAGTCCTCAAATGTGCGTTTATTCTTTTCATCGAAGACCGGAGACTCCCTTGTAAAGACTGCAGAATGAATGAGGACGAATTGTCCAATATACAATCCATAATGAACCACTAGTTGAAAGGGAGAAGCCGACTGGACCAGAAACGTCCCTTATCAACAGAGCAAGAAGGTGAGTACGAGTATATTGTAACGAAACAAATATTGACTAATCTTGTATCTTTCTTGTTAACAGGTGGATCTCAAGGATTAGACAACATGAAGCAGTACACAGGAGTACATATTTAAAGCAACAGATAATATGTAAGGCAATATAGTGATGACGTCTACGGTGCCTAACTCATTAGCGAAGCATCTGAGACCCCATCCCAACAATGCAGCCCTCCCATTTGAGTAAAAGCCTTTTTGAATAATTCAGTTTTGCATTATTTGCATAAAGCCAGGAGAGTGGGGGCTCTTCTTACCTCCTCAGGCAGGCCGTTCCGCAGGATAGGGGCCACCACAGAGAAAGCCTGTGTTTGGGCTGCTGTTGATTTCACCCATGTGCAGCCTGGTACCTGCAGAAGACCCTGTTCAGATGAGCGAAACTGCCGTGGAGGGACATAGGGAGGGCGGTCCCGTAGGTATGCTGGGCCAAGACCAGAAGGGCTTTGTATGTAATAGTACCTCTGAGAATGCAATGAAACAACAGGTGATCTTTAAGAGTCTCTTTACTTGAGACATCTTACACTGGAATGCTCAAGTGTAGGGAGACGCGATGTTAGCTGGGAAGCATAGTTTAAAAAGACAAGGCCTAAGGCCTTGTCAATTTCATCTCTCTACATGAGGGTAGTTTAAAAAGACAGAGCCAGTGGAGATCGCTCCTCAGAGAGTTTGTTAATTTCATCTTCACCTCCTCCAAGGGGAGGTGAAATTGACAGAGCCTTTGGGGAGGTAAAGATGAAATTAACAAACCTTCTGAGGAGCGATCTCTGCCAGCTCTGTCTTTTTAAACTACTCTTGTGTAGAGAGATGAAACTGATTAAATTTAAGCTATGCTTTCCAGCTAACATTGCAACTCCCTACACTTAAGTGCCCCTGTGTAAGATGTCTTGTGTAGAGAGACTCTTAGATATGATGGGCCGAAAATGTCTTGTCGTAAATTAGTGGTTTTCTAAATTAGAGAATTGTCATCCAACTGATTGTGTCAGAGGTATGGGGATCAGGTCCACAAAGGGACCAGGCTTTAGTTTCTTTTATAACTGTCTTTGTACTGTGCAAAGTGCCATCAAGTCACAGCCAACTTATGGAATGCCCCCCATAGGATTTTCAAGGGAAGAGACAAACAGAGTAGGTTGGCCCGTGGGCTTCCTTGGTGGTCTTCCATCCAACTACTAACCATGGCCAACCCTGTTTAGCTTTCTGGGCTATTCTGGGTGTAGTTTTGCTTATCTCTAAATAAAGCTTTGAAGGGAAGGGGGCCTGATATAGCCTGATCTTGCCAGATCTTGGAAGCTAAGTAGGTACTCGGACTGGGGACTACCAAGGAAGGCTCTGCAGAGAAAGGCGATGGCAAACCAAACCCTCTTTGCTTCTTACTTTCATTGTAAGCCCCTTGCTGGGGGTCACCATATGATGGCTGCGACTTGATGGCACACACATACATGAATAAGCCGTGTTTCAGTGAACAATGCACCAGATTGTGCTATTTTTATGTGCTCGCATCACCAAAAACTGTAATACTTGTTAAACCAAAAGCTTGCTGGAAATGACAAGCATTTAATATTTACTTAGCAAAGACATATTTGATTGTTTAATGTTACAGCAAAAGCCTGGTTTCTGCACATTTGCTCAGTTTCCTAGGAAACTACTGAATTCCACTTCTGGAGAGATAGTGCACTGCTTCCATGCAGGGGTGGTGCCAGGGTTTCTGGTGCCCAAGGCTGGGGGCAGCGCCAGGTCTGTTGCTGCCCCTACGCATGCGCACAGTGTACGCACATGCCCCAAACTGCATGATGACATCACTGCGTGTGACATCATCATGCAGCAAGCCGGCCCCATTGGTGCGGTGGGTGGCTGGGATGGCACGCAGAGGCTGCCTGCACTCCCAGTCGGGCACGGCGGGTGGCTGGGGAGGTGCACATGCGTCCTCCCAGCCCTCCTGCTCTGTTGTTCTGCACACTGCCCCGGACGCCTGCCACACCTTGCCCGCAGCTGCTGCACCCAGTCGGGGGTGTGTGTTAGCGGTGGCGGCAGCACAGGGCGGGAGGGCTGTCTGGCTGCAGCAGCTGCGGTCCAGGCATGCCAGGCAGCTGGGGCAGCACACAAGCGGCTTACCATCCCTCCCACTCAGCCGCCAGCGCTGCCTCCACCAGCTCCATGAGGCATGCCACCGCCCTGGTGCCCCCTCCGGCGCCTCCTTTGGCGCCTCAGCGCTCAAGGCAGGGGCCAGACCTGCGTCAATGGGTGCACCGGCCCTGCTTCCAGTGGCCCTCCATTTGGGAGGATGTCCTTATCCCTAACTGGCCCCTTTCAAAGCCTCCCAGTTATGGTTCCATCCAGCTGAGCAAAGTCTTTCAAATGCTCTAACTCAGAGGCGTCAAAACCAAATGGGTTGCAGGAACAAAACCCTCCAATCCAGCCGTGAGTCAGAGACTGCACAACCCATTCTTGTATTTTCTTAAGGATTTCTGATACAGTAAAAATAATAATGCTTTTTCTCATACAGGTACTTCCTCTTCAAGAAGCAGTTATTACAATGGAATTGAGTTTAAGGGAAATAAGCTGTCAAAAACAAGAAGGAAAAAAAGGGGGGGGGGAGCCAGTGGTGGGAACTACTGTTCACAAATCACTTCCAATATATTTCTACATTACTGAAATGGTGGCTGAGCCACATCAAAAAATGTTAACCCCAAATGTACCTCTTTTAATGGAGAAGTGTAAGATTGCTAGTTAGCTTTAAAAAAACCCAACAACTTGTCATTAAATCCCACCATTCCATACCTTTCCTCAACCAATTCCCTTTACTTTCTCAATGATCAGCCCAACTTTCTGATAGGGAAGTAAAAAAAAAAATAGAACTACTCTGCTGCCAATTATAAATTTCTCTTCTACTGCTTACCCAAATATAATTCAAGATACCAACCACAGTGATATAGAAAAAACATGAGTTTTATTGTTACAAAAACCTCAGACGCACGAGGTTCTCGAGGCCTGATGTGTATTGAGCTCAGCTCACTTTATCCTAATGCTTAAATACTCTAATGCTAAATTGTTTACAGAACAAAATAATTAAAAGATCAAAAAGTTTAACCTCTTCAGAATTCCATTTCCCAGAATACATAGCGCCAAACAAGCTTGAGTGACAGGCCAGTCATGACTCACTTATAATGCAAACACCTCAAACGCTGGAGCCGTACGTTGGTTATGAGTTCGAAACACTTCTGGGAAGTAATCACTTCCAAGTCGGAAATCTTAGTTATGGAATGAAAATAGAAGGATGTTTACAGTTGCCAGAAACTCTCTCACTTGCTGTCCTGCAGTTCAATCTCTCTAGTGAGGCAGAAGGAATTTGCCACTGAGGCAAATTTGCCTTCTGTGTCCGTGCCTTGCTTGGACGAATGCTGGCACATGATTTTAAAAAAGGGACCCCCCCCCAAATCCTTTAACACTTCCCATTTCTCTTCCCCCCTCCAGTTTATTGCACATATACCTCTGCTCCTGCCTTTCCCCTCAACTGCCTTCACATGTTATCACATCAAATGAGCCCTGCTCATTTAAACCAAGTGGTCCATCCCGTTGCCCATAGCAGCCAATCAGACACTTCTGGCAAGCCCCAAGTCTCCCCCTGCTGAGGTCTCCCCAGCTGCCAGCAAAGCAGTCCCTTCCACACAGAAATCTAGCATGTCAGAGAGATGGCTAAGGGCCGTGCAAGAGCCTTCCCCTTGGTTGCCAGTTTTCTGTGGGCAGGGAATTTTTTTCATGCGGAGGAGCATTCAGAGCCAAGCTACAAGTGACGCCTGACACAGGTTCTGCTGAACTCTTTTTGATTTTGCTACTACAGACTAACACGGCAAACTCCTTTGAACCTTTACACAAGCAAACTGATCCCCACACCAAAAGGAGCTGTCTGCATCTCCATATCAAAGGAGTTGTTTACATCCCCCCTCTCCTCCTTCCCCCCTCCCCCCCTCCCCCCCTCTCCTCCTCTATATATATTCCCCCCTCCCCCCTCCTCCTCCTTCTGCCCTCCATGCATCTGACGAAGAGAACGTCATTCTTGAAAGCTTATGCTACAATAAAATTGGTTAGTCTTAAAAAGCGCTACTGGACTCTTTTTGACACAGGTTGGACACTTGTCAGCTTCCCTCAAGTTTTGATGGGAAATGTAGGCATCCTGGCCTTGCAGCTGTAATGGAGAGCCAAGCTGTAAAACCAGCCAAGCTGTAAAACTACATTTCCCATCAAAACTTGAGGGAAGCTGACAAGTGTCCAACCTGTGTAAGGTGTCACTTGTAGCTTGGCTCTCAGTTGCTCAGCCTGGAGTGCTCCAGTCCATACGTGAGTTTACCTCCGAGAGCACAAACCTGTTTCCACAACTCTGTGAATTAAATAGGCTGATGGTGTTATGGGCTCAGACACTGTAATCCTGAACTGAGTTACACTCTTCTAGCTCCATTGTAATTAATAGGCTTAGAAGGGCATATCTCTGTTTAGGATTGCCCCATAAGTCACTCAGTTAGGATGAAAATGTGAACTTGGTTCTCCTAACTTATAGACTGATGCTCTAGCCAATGCTCTGCTGGTTCGAATCCACGACTGCCATGAGCTCAGCAGGTGGCCTTGGGTCAGCCACTCTTTACAGCCACAGCTTCCCAGCTGTAGGTAAAAGATAAAGGTAGTCCCCTGTGCAAGCACCGAGTCATTACTGACCCATGGGGGACATCGCATCATGGTGTTTTCTTGGCAGACTTTTTGTTACGGGGTGATTTGCCATTGCAATCCCCAGTCCTCTACACTTTATCCCCAGCAAACTGGGTACTCATTTTACCGACCTCGGAAGGATGGAAGGCTGAGTCAACCTTGAGCCGGCTACCTGAACCTGGTTTCCGCCAGGATCGAACTCAGGTCATGAGCAGAGCTTGGGCTGCGATACTGCAGCTTACCACTTTGCGCCACAGGGCTCTTCTCACCCAGCTGGGGACAATAATAACACCGACTTTCTTCACCGCTCTGAGTAGGGTACTAATCTGTCTTGAAGAGCACTATGTAAGCACAGTTGTTGTCGTTGTTATTCAGGGAAAAGAAGGGCATCGCTACAACACTAGAGGGTGTTTGTGCTAAACTAGTCCTGAGCTGAGCCTGAGCTCAGTTATTATTATGAGATCCACTTAGCATAGTGGTTAAGTGGTTGGACTGCAAATCAGGACTCTGCTAGTTCAAATCCCACCGCTGCCATGAGTTCTGCAGGCGGCCTTGGGTCAGCCACTCCTCTCCGCCCCAGCTCCACCAACTGTATTGTGGGGATAACAATAACACTGACTTTGTTAACCTCTCTGAGTATGGCACTAATCTGTCTAGAAGAGCAGTATATAAGTACACTGTTATTGTTATTATTATTACACCACACTGGCTCTCTCCAATGCTTTCTGATCTCCTGCTTACAGACGTAAAGATCCACTGGGTCTTATAATGCCAAATATGCCTTTCAGAGCATATTGGGGAAGGGCACTCTGCGTATGCTCGGAAGAATTTGTTTTAAAGTCATTAAACAGCTCTTCTCCATTTTAGGAGAAAGAAACTCTGTACCAGTTCAGAGAGGTTCAACTCAAAAGGCTGGAGTTTGGAAAACAAACTTTGCAGACCCAACTTGTTGATTCAGAGGCTGAACATCACTCCATGCAAACCTCCCGAAGCCTCTGCTGAGATCTTTCGAAATGAATTACATTTTTAATTACTTCTTCCAAATGCTAAATGGCCTCATTACAAACATGAAAATCAACATTGGAGAGAGAGACAAAATATCTTTTCCCCTAACATATGGCAATCATTTTTATGATGGGCCATTCTCGGATAATAATTCTGTTCAGACATAAATGTTAATTGAATTCGATTTGGCTTTAAATACGTGAGAACATACCAAAGCACACTGCAGACATGAGTTCTGTTAGCCGAGCCCTGGAAAGCATTTTGCTGATCTGCCAATGACATTTGTCATACATGCCAGCGAACCTTCAATGCCTTGACCAGGCGTCACTGGGCTCCCCCAGATCACGCCTCTGTAAAGAGAATCTGTTACCTGTGGTAATGTGATAACCATTCATAGTCTCTATTTGAATAGAGACTATGAATGGTTATCACATTACCACAGGTAACAGACTCTCTTTACAGAGGTGTGATCTGGGGGAGCCCAGTGACGCCTGGTGTGGGCTTTTGGGGACCACAGTTCTCTTTGTCAGATGCAACTGGCAGGGAGAGCTGTGGTTACCGAAGGCTTATACTACATAGGAATTGGATACCTTCACTGCTACAAACTGACTGCACACCAAAAGGAGATGTTTACATTTCCAAGCAAAGGAATGTTTTGATTGCCTCCATGCTAATTGCATTCTGTCCCCTTGTGATTTATGTCCCCTTCTTTCCTCTCTCTCTCTCTTCCCCCCTCCTCTTCTGTATCTGCCCAGTTTTGATCAGGCATCTGACGAAGAGAACTTGATTCTCGAAAGCTTATGCTACAATAAAATTGGTTAGTCTTAAAGGTGCTACTGGACTCGTTTTGATTTTGCTACTACAGACTAACACGGCTAACTCCTCTGGTTCAATGCCTTGGACATTCCCAGTGCTTTGAGATTACCTCTGCAGAACTTAACCATCATTTCTGCCAACAGAATGGGCATTTTTTCCTGCTTCATTCTTCTGGCTGCATATCCCCAGTTTATCCCTCGTACTGTCTCTGTCTGCTAGGAACAGCATTTTAGGGAGATCAGTGAGATACAGCTGGAGCCAGAGGAGTTATATTACACCAACAGTAAAGTCCTAAACAGATTTTCTGTAGTCTAAGCCCATTGACAACAATGGTCTTAGACTGGAGTAACTCTGCTTAGGATTTCCATTAACAGATGTCATCAGGATCCAACCCTGGAACAAACCCAGTTTGTTGTGCTTCAGTCAAAGTGCTTTTGTACACTGTTTGGATGGGAAGGGGGGCATTTTTCCCAGGTCCTGCCCATATTAGCACTGTATTTATTGGCTGAATCCCATAACCTCTCCCGCCCTACTAGAGGACTTTTCATTTTGGAGACCCAGTTTGGTGTAGTGGTTAAGAGCGCAGGACTCTAATCTGGAGAACCGGGTGTGATTCCCCACTCCTCCACTTGAAGCCACCTGGGTGACCTTGGGCTAGTCATGGTTCTCTGGAGCTCTCTCAGCCCCACCCACATCACAGGGTGTTTTGATGTGGGGGTAATGATAACATACTTTGTAAACCACTTTGAGTGGGCATTAAGTTGTCCTGAAGGGCGGTATATACATTGAATATTATTGTTATTATTATTTTTAAAAAACTACAGTAATTGAGAGACCGTTATAACATTATAACATTACAATGATTCTTTGCATTAGTTCCTAGATTTCATTTTTTTAAAAGCTTTTTGGTTGTGGTGGTGCTGTTATAAGGGAAATAGTGCATGCTTCACATTTCCCCTTATAACATCACAAGAAAAAGGGCTAAAGTCTTTTGTTTTTTATGGAAAGCTGGGAACTAGTGTATTGTTGCTATAGATTGTTATGATTGTTATAATATTATTGTGCTATAGTGACCTATCAATTACCAATTTTGAACAAGGTGTGAAAAAAGCCATTTTGTGGATGATACCCAAGCAGGGGGCTAGGGCAAGGAATATACAGGGGAAACTGCTGTGTGGGTGCTGCATTGCCACTGCAAATCCCTCTGTATTTGCAGCAGCGGCAAGAGCTCTCTCAGCCCTACCCACCTCACAGGGTGTTTTGTGGTGGGAATAATAATAATAACATACTTTGTAAACCGCTCTGAGAGGGTGTTAAGTTGCCCAGAAGGGTGGTCTATAAATTGAATGCTATTATTATTATATTATTATAAAGAATTGTCACTGTGTGGAAACATCCCCATAAAGAAGACCATCACCCATGGAGAAATGAAAATGGCCCTCTCCCTTAAGTCTGTGGTTAAATTTCTTCAGAGATGGGCTTCTCCAACTACCTGCAAATCATATATGGGACTAGCGCTGACCTCCTTGGCAAGGTCATCAACAAAACAAAGTGTCAGGAATGAAGCTATCAATTCGTTCTTGCTTTTTGCTGTAGGGGGACCAAGATCCCTCCTTCCTTCCCAGATTCTTGGAGGTGATGTTAATTTTTTTACTACATTCTTTTAAAGTTGTTAGCATTGATTCAACCACCACAGTGCCGCCATAATTGGCTTATGTCTCTAAATTCCTGTCTACTCAGTCATATGATGAACAAGACGCAACAGATTTTAATTATTTCAGTTCTATCCCAAAGGACAGAACCTTTCCCCAAACCCACACGTACCCTCAGATGTGAAAGTGTAGGGGCTTTTTAAAAAACTCGTGTGACTGTCCTATAGAAGAAATATTTCCTAAAATCTGTTTCAGGTGGGTACCTGTGTTGGTCTGTAGTAGCAAAATAAAAAAGAGTCCAGTAGCACCACCTAGACTATCCAATTCCACTGCAGCACAAGCCTTCAATAACCACAGTCCTCCCTGCCAGATGCATCTGACAAAGATGCATCTGACAAAGATGGCAAACTCCTTTGAACCTTTACACAAACAAACTGATCCCCACACCAAAAGGAGCTGTCTGCATCTCCATATCAAAGGAGTTGTTTACCTCCCCCCTCCCCCTCCCCTCCCCTCTCCTCCTTTATATTTGACCAGTTTTCTTCTGCCCTCCATGCATCTGACGAAGAGAACGTGATTCTCGAAAGCTTATGCTACAATAAAATTGGTTAGTCTTAAAGGTGCTACTGGACTCTTTTTTATTTTGCTACTATAGACTAACACGGCTAACTTCTCTGGGTCTGTAGTAGAAGAGCAAGATTCTCCTAGGAGCAGAAAAGTCCTGGGAGTCATTCCTAGACAATCGCCTGGAAGTGACATCACATCCTCCCGAAACTCCTCCCACTTCAGGCATTGCCCCCCAAATCTCCTGACATTTAGTGGTACAGGGATGGGCGCAATACCAAGAGGGCTTTTTTATAATGGTAATAAGGCTATGCAGCAACGGAAAGTGGTTTTATCAAGAGATCAGGACAACAGCTTGTGCCATTGGGTGTGGGATGGATTATCTCTTTGTTGTGTATGTATTGTTCTGCTCTTTCTGCATTTTTTTCAACTTTACATTGCCATTTTCTTCATTGTCTGATATATCATGCCTAATACTCTTTTGCACGGTCTCTAATTTATGTAACCCTACTCCGATTGCATGGCTTATTAGATCTCTCGTACTATTTGACTGCATTGTTTTTCACCATGCAATCTGCTTCGGGTCTCAGTGAGAAAGGCAGACTATAAATAAAGCAACTAGCTAAATAAATTCACTGTATAAACATGTGCACCGCAACTAGTTCCTTTCAAAAAGAAGCAAAAACAAGGTGGCTTTTTTAGGGGCTCGTGGCCCGGCTGCAGGGGCGGACTGGCCAGGATAGCCAATGGGGAATTTCTCAGTGGGTTGACAGCCTGCCCCCTACCTGGGCCAATCCATCCCAGGGTAGAAGGGCCATGCACGGACAAGGGAAGGTGAGGCCCACCCAGGCAAGCCATGCATGGCTGCGACAAAGTAGCAACCCACCCAGGGAGGGCATGAGGTGTGGAGCTGGCTGGTTCTTTCTCCCACCCTACTTTCCTCCTTTTTTGTGGGTGTGGAGGTTGGCTGGGAGGTGGTGCCTTTGTCCACGGCTGTTTGTTCCTCCCAGTCCGCCATTGCCCAGCAGGTAGGTTTCAATGAGCTTGAGGCGCTGACCCACAGCTTGAATAATGCACTAGTCTACTGCTCAAGCTTCCTCCTCCTTCATTTTTTCTAACAAAAGCAGCTGTAAGGTTGCCAACTTGCAGGTGATAGCTGGCAATCTCCCAGAATTACAACTGATCTCCAGGCAACAGGTACCTGGTCCCCTGGAGAAAATAGTTGATCTGTAAGGTGAACTCTATGGCATTATATCCCACTGAGGCCCCTCCCCTCCCCAAACCTACCCTCTCAGGCTCCATCCCCCAAATTTCCAGGAATTTCCCAACATGGGCCCGGCAACCCTTCTGGTACATGAATGCGTTCTATCAGCTTCAAACTCTTCCTTAATTTAAATCTTGCAAGTTCTTAATGTGTTAGGGTCGCCAACTCCAGGTAGGAAAATTCCTGGACATTTGGGGGTGGGGCCTGTGGAAAGGTGGGGTTTGTGGAGGGGAGATACCTCTGTGGGGTATGATGCCAAACAGTCCACCCTGTGAAGCTTCTATTTCCTCAAGGCAGAAACGAGTCCAGTAGCACCTTTAAGACTAACCAACTTTACTGTAGCATAAGCTTTCGAGAACCACAGTTCTCTTTTTCAGATGCATCGTCAGCTTTCGAGAACCACAACTCTCTTTGTCAAGTTGATGATGCATCTGATGAAGAGAGCTGTGGTTCTTGAAAGCTGACAATGCATCTGACGAAGAGAACTGTGGTTCTCGAAAGCTTATGCTACAGTAAAGGTGGTTAGTCTTAAAGGCGCTACTGGACTCGTTTCTGTTTTGCTACTACAGACTAACATGGCTAACTCCTCTGGATCTATTTCCTCAAGGGTAACTGATCTCTGTAGGTGGAAGATCAGTTGTGACTCCAGTAGACTCCACTTGGCAACCCTAACTGGAATGATAATGATAATGATAATGATAATGATAATGATAATGATAATGATAATGATAATGATAATGATAATGATAATGATTCACTAGTAAAAATGCAAATGAGCCCCCAAAGAAAAGGTGCAACGTTTTACAGAAGGAATAAAATATCGTGGGATGATATTCTCTAGTGTTACTTTGATTGATTTTTTCTCTTCTGGTCTCTGTAACAGATAACCCAAGCTCTTCTCAAATGCTCCATTTGTGAAAGAATTCAAGCTTTCCATTTCTTTGTTATTGTCCAGCTGTTTAAAGGACTCTCCCGTTACCCAAATCTCATGATGAAACATCATTCCTGCCGCAAGAGAGTTTTCGGCTAAATATTAGGAAGAACTCCCTGACAGTTAGAGCGATCGCTCAGCGGAACAGGCTTCCTCGGTGTTGGCTGAGTGCCAAAAATGCAGCAGTCGCTACGCAGTACTGGTTTTAAAGGGTGAAAAAAAAGTTTATTTAGGAACTACCTTGATGAGAGTAAAGAGGAGAGATAGAGGCAGCGTCTAGCTATCTAGCTGGCTAGGGGAGAGACAATTCTCATGAGTGGAGAGAAAGAAGGATATTGCCTCTGCTAAGACCATATTGAGGCAAGTCAGGGAAGTGACGGTTATCAGAAAAGAGAGGTGCTGTCCTCACATTCCTTTCTGACTAATCCTTGGTGCCCCCTGTAGGGTAGGGTCTTCTTCTTTTCATCTTTGTACACCAGACGTTGCTACTTCCAACACTTGGGAGGCAGTGGGCTCTCTGTCATGTCTGCACTAAAGATGGGCACGAACAAAAAAAAGCCACGAACAGCCCGTTCTGCTGTTCGCAAACAAACTGTTCGTGAGGCCCCGTTCTAAACGAACAGGTGGTCGTTGCAAGCCACTTTCGTTGCTGTTCGTTGCTGTTTGTCAAGCCAGGCAGTCTGGCACCATCAATCAATTCCTTTGGCAACGTAGGCAGGGACTGTCTGAACTCTGTCTGAATTCCTTCTGTTGCCCTGGAAACCCCAATCTAAGCCCAATTTACCAAATGTGGAGCTCCCATATTTTTACATGGGAGCAAAGAGCAGGGGGGAAGGGGGTGTTCTGTAGCCATGGGAACACCAATCTCATCCCTCCAAACCCTGTTAGGCAGTTCTGACCGCCAACCACAGACCTCCTGTATTGCTCTATGGGACCTCCGGAAAAGGCACGGTGCTCCCAGCTCTGGCTTTCAGTTGCATTGGAGCTTGAATTTTTTTCTGGGAGTGGTTGGTGGGGATCTACCCCCCCTCAGGTTCCAGGGCTGCAGCCAGGCTCTGGGACCACGCTATTATTTGTTATTGGTACCTTTCCTGGTGCCTGCTCCTATTGTATCAAATGGGAGTTTCCTAGGGATGCCGGCTTTGGGAATGTATAACTCTGACATCCGTATTGCAATCTTGACCAAACATGGATGATGGCTGGAGGAGAGCCTGCTGAACACTCCCTGCGAATATGGGCTCTCTAAGTCCCAAGGGGCCCGTTCTAGCCCCCGCGAACATCCAACCACGAATATGCTCATGATCAGGTCATGTTTGTAAATGTTCGCGAGTCCCTGTTCGTGGGTGGCAACGAATAACGAACATTATGTTTGTTTTTTTCCTCTTCGTGCTCATCTCTAGTCTGCACCCATCCATGACATTTATGTTTCTCTGATCTAATATATTGATCTCATGCATTGCTCACATGATTGTGTTTTGTTCATCTGACTGTGCTTTGTACTATAGTCACATAATCAAGTACCAATGTTGACCTGCTTGAAAATGAAAGTGCCTTCCTCCCAGAACAAGCAACTGTCATCTCTGAAAGTACGTGCAGCGACCTTGCAGCTGTGATGTAACTCTTCACAGAGGAAAGAGGGAGTTTTGATTCCTTGTAATCTTTTGCCTTTCTCTGTCCAGACTAAGCTATTGTGTTCGCACCTAAATGCTAACTGCTCAAAGGAAGGGGGGAATAGTGCGCTTTATATCAATAGTGCATATGCTTTTATACTCATTCCTGCCAACCTATCCCATCTATGGATGTACCCATGAACTTAATGGATCTCTGAATAAAGACCTTTTCAACCAATGCACTGAAGTGCTTGCTGTGAGGGGTTTGGGGATCTATCTGCTATGGACAGCCATCCCTAGAACTGACACTCTCCATCTTTGGAGGTTTTAAAGCAGAGGCTAGATGGCCATCTGACAGCAATGTTGATTCTGTGAACCTGGGCAGATCATGAGAGGGAGGGCAGGAAGGGTTACATCAGTGCCGAGTTCTCATGGCTCTTCTTACATGCCCAGGGGAATGCCGATTGCCACCTTGAGGTCAGGAAGCAATTTTCCTCAGGCCAGTTTGGCTGTCAGTCCCTCACAGTTAGGTCCCTCAAGTCCTCCACAGTTAACACACAGGTCTTCCCATTGAAGCAGCTTTATTGAGAGCCAAACTACAAGTGATGGCTTACACAGGTTGGACACTAGTCGGCTTCCCTCAAGTTTTGATGGGAAATATAGGCGTCCTGGTTTTACAGCTTGGCTCTCCATTACAGCTGCAAGACAAGGATGCCTACATTTCCCATCAAAACTTGAGGGAAGCCGACTAGTGTCCAACCTGTGTCAGACGTCACTTGTAGTTTGGCTCTCAAGATCCATTCAGTACAGGTGTTCACCTGAAGGTACAGAAATTGGCAGAAGTGACAATTCAAACAAGGGGCTGGCTATTATAGGAAAACTTCCCACCCTCCTGGGTCTGTTGGCATTCTGGCACGAAACCCCAAAGAGATCGCATGGGAACAAAGTAGTTTAGACTACATGAAATACAAAGAAAATCTGTCTTTAGAAAGTTACAATGTTTGCTGCTAGCAGCTCCTTCAAGGACACTTGCTGTGAAAAGTGAAAGCACATATTTGTAGCAGATAATGGAGGCGCCCACTGGCTCTCCTGCACTTAATATCAGAAGTTAAGACACTCTCAGATGAGTATTCAGAATACAGTATATAACTTTGGCAAACAGAATATAACTCTGGTAAACAGCATTGATCAATGCCAAATGCAGAATACAATCATAACAGTTATGCTGGCATACACGGCATTGGCTAGGGGTCCTGACGGAGCTTTGCCATCTTCTGGTCGCCGTGGGTGTGTGTGGGGGTAGTTGTGAATTTGCTACATTGTGCAGGGGGTTGGACTAGATGACCTTGGAGATCCTTCCAACCCTATGATTCTATAAATGAGGTTGTGGTTTTATGTTCCCAGTGGGCAAAAATGGTTTAATCAGATAATTGATGCAATCTCTGTGTTCTGAACAGATTGTCAGTCTGTGGTCACCCGAGAATAAGAGGGCCGATGTGAGGACTTGAGCGCCAGCCTTTTAAAATCCAAGTCAATTTAAATTAATAAAGTAATTTGAAGCATAGTGGACATATTTTGGTTTTTGTTGTTTGGAGTTGATTTATGATAGCTCTCTCTTGTGCAATGTTCCCTTTTGCCCCCTAGACATCAAATTTCTGCCACGGGCCTGCAGATAATTACATCAAGCTTGTTCTTTTTCAGCGCTTTACCCACGTGTATGTGAGCACCAGTAATGCAGTTAACGCAAATTAACTGGGCAAAAAGAACACTGAAATGAACTGCCTTTGCGCAGCCTTCTGAGCGAAATTCAGAAAGGACAAACTGAAGGACAGGGGAAAAAATGGGACAAGGAGCAGTTCGGAAACATCCCTCCTTTGAAAACTGTTATGCAATAAAAATGCACTTGAGAGCACTAATGCATTGCAATAATAATGCCGGGAAACAAAGACCACAGGATCCAACCTATTGTCTTGCCCTCTTTGTTTCCTGGCATTGCCGTTGTGATACTTCAGTGCTTTCAAGTGCATCTCGCTAGTGGCCCTTGCTTGTGGACTGTCCTTCTGGCTCAAGGAGCCTTTCTCTGAGTCTCTCTACACAACACATCTTACATGGGACACTCAAGTGACTTACTTTCTGTGTGGTCTCATATTCAAGCGAACTCTGTCTCCCTAGCAGTGCATGTGTATCCACAATGGGAGAACAAGTGTAAGATCATTCACTTGTGCATCTCTCTTGCATAGAGAGTAGAGATGGGCATGAACCACAAAAAAAAAAAAACCATGAGGTTTGTGGTTCGTGGGTTTTCACAAACCAGGAACCACGAACTGGCACGAACTGGAGGAAGTTTACGAACCAGTTGGTGGTTCATGAGGTTTAAATGCCCCTTTCTGGCTGCTTAGCAGTGGCAGGGAAAGGGGCATTTGACAATTTAAAGGGCCCTTTCCTGCCTTGCAAGTGGCAGGTTCCTTTAAACTATCCCTTTAAATGATCCCCCCCCTCACTGCCTGCCAGGGGATAGTTTAAAAGGACCTGCCATTTACAAGTGGCAGGGCCCTTTAAACTGCCCAAACTCCAGCCCCAGCCCCAGCCCCAGGGCATCAGAGGAGGCTGAAAATGGCCTTCCTGCCCCTCAAATGGTGGCCGCCATTTGAGGGGCAGGGAGGCCATTTTCTGCAGTGGAGGAAGCCGAAAACGGCCTTCCTGCCCCTCAAATGGCCACCATGGCAGTCTTCCCGCCCTTGCAGGAGAAAGGAGAGGACGCTGTGGGCCCGCAGGGCAAGGTAAATGTGGGGCTGGGGCTGGAGGGGGCGGGGGCTCGGGTTTGGGCAGTTTAAAGGGTCCTGCAGCTTGCAAACGGGAGGTGCCTTTAAACTCTCAGCTGGCAGGCGGCAAGGGGGGGTCCCCCCCCACTGCCTGCCAGCTGATAGTTTAAAGGCACCTGCCGCTTGCAAGCAGCTGGAAAAGTTTATATGGCCATTTCCCTGGGGAAATGGCCATTTAAACTGCCCCTGTATGACCCAAATTAATCAGTAGACCAGTTCATGGAAGTACGTGGAAATGAGCTTCCACAAACCACTGTTTCGCGAACCATGAACCAGCTTGGTTTGTGCATTTTTTGGGGTCGTAATTCGATTCGTGCCCATCTCTAGTAGAGAGACTCTCTGACTCGAGTCAGGGGAAGGTTCATTGCAACAGGGAAAGGTCCCACTGTTAGCGCAATGCAGGGGCAGATAGGAAGGCCAAAAGAGACCTGGGAAATAGGCCCATCTCCAGCACACTTCCCAGATCGGGGAGGAGGAAGGAAAGAGGGAAAGCAGGCGGAAAGTGAGGGCCACTGACTCATGGTGGGAGCCTCTGGTTGCCAGTCCCTGGCAACTGGCAGGAGGGACACGGGGAGGGCACAAAGCTGGCTGCGGCGTCACATCCCTTCCAGTAAAAAACTGGAAATCACCTAGGTAGCTCTAAGAATCTCTGGAAACTCTATGGTAAAACCGCGATGGTAAAACCCTAGAGTTTCAGTCAATTCCTAGAGCTACCCTATGTCACTTCCGTGTTTTTACCCGAAGTGATGTGCACCACAGGCGGTATGGCAGGTTTCTTTTTCTTCCTGACAGTCCTCTGAGTGGCAGCAGGCAACGGAAGCAGGGGGGCTGGGGATCGCCTGTTCTCACCAGAGGCATGGGACCCCCCCATCTACCTTCAGCTTTGTGCAGGGCTGCTCTGCATTTTAGCAAGTGAGCAGACCCCCCAGACCATCGGCCCACCAGGGCTTTCCCTGCTAGCCATAATGGCCCCTCCATCCCTGCTGTAATACATCAGCAGGATCCAATTATTGGGAATTTAGCAAGTGTCCTACATTCAGTCACGAAAGAGTTAAATTGTTCTGTTCTTTAGTTAGTCAACTAGTTTGCATAGGTCCACTTAGATGTTCCCACCATAGAAAGGGAAATCTTTCTCCCTAACAAAGACCATCTGGGATTCACTATTGGGCAAACGGTTTATTGGGGAGGTGCAATTAACTAGCAACTTATACTGAAGCTTTATTGCTCTTTGTTCAGTCATAGTCTCTGGTCTCTCAGTCGAAGTCTCTCAATACTCAGTTCTAGTCTAGTTTGTTCAATCATAGAGCCAAGCTACAAGTAACGCCTGACACAGGTTTTTGATGGGAAATGTAGGCATCCTGGTCTTGCAGCTTGGCTCTCTATTTAATTGAAGTTTACAGATCGGCAGTCTATGGGAGGGAGACCATGCGGTCGGGAGGGGAGTGCAGGCGTCGGGCTTTCGCCGGGCGCCCCCCTTCCCCTTCACTGGGGGTGAGTGTGGGGATTTCTGCAAACTTCAATTAAATGGAGAGCCAAGCTGTAAGACCAGGACGCCTACATTTCCCATCAAAACTTGAGGGAAGCTGACAAGTGTCCAACCTGTGTCAGGCGTCACTTGTAGCTTGGCTCATATAGTCTCTGGTCTCTCGGTCGAACTCTCTGAATACTCTGTTCTAGTCTGACCATCAAGATGTAGCAGCCAGTTAGTTAGTTTATTTTCTCACCAATGTACCCTTTATCTTAATATGTAATAAAGTATTTTTCTAGAGATAAACACTGGAGTCTGTTCTTCTTATAGTCTACAGCACACTGATTTACTCTGCTAATTAAAACCCTACACCAACTATATTTGCCTTTGTTGACGTTTATTTCATTCTAGGCTGAGTTCAATGTATGGATTAAAATATTCCTAGACTGCCTTTCCTTGCCCGAAGTAGGTTCACTTTCCTTTCTTGTTTCTCCTAGGTAACGTAATACAGCAGAGCATTCACTTGAAACTCTAAGTAGAACACTGCAATTGGCAGACCCCCACCACGCATTCCTGTTCTTTGCTTTTGTCCCGATTCTTTTCTCAGTATATGATCTGATGAATTTATTACCCGTGCCCAATCTTGGGACCAGCTTCGAGCCCCAGCTGGTTGTCGCTTTCACGAGGGTACGTCTGCATCCGACAATGGGGGACAGTAAAAGCACAGTGTCGGCTCGCAAACAAATGGCGGAAACGAAACAAAACAAAATTACAGCGGGGAATTGCAGAGTTAAATTAATGGGCACAAAAGTAGGGCAGTCACTCAAAAAGACCATGTTGAAGCTTCCGTCCTTTGATCAAGCAAAGAGAAGCATGCCGGGTAATGAGAATTGTGACTGCTAAAAGACACAGGCGAACGCCTCTTGATGTAGTGCTGGAAATAGGGGACTCTCGTTCACTTTAATGATGCACTTCCATCAGCTCTGAAGAGTTAGGATCTCATCTGTAATTGTGATGCTGATAATGACTCTAGTGTCCTTTCTTCTAAATGTCAAGAAGAGTTTCAGGAGCAGTTGGTGAAAACAACTTGTCCTACCGAGGATACCCAACAAACAGAGAATCTGGATCGGAGACTCTCAGAGTGGCCTCCCATGACTTTTTATCCTCCTTTCCCCTTCTTTTACATGCATTGTTGGCTTAAGATGGTATGCTTGAGCGCACAGCCTGTCTCTCTTTATTGGTGCAAGTTGCTGTAGAAGATGATAGTCAGCAAAGCAGGAAACAAATATATTTCATTTAGCGTTATTTATTACATTTGTATCACGCCTTTCCCATCACAGGCTTGAGGTGGCTTACAAACACTCATGGTTGTTGTTGTGGGTTTTCCGGGCTGTATTGCCGTGGTCTTGGCATTGTAGTTCCTGACGTTCCACCAGCAGCTGTGGCTGGCATCTTCAGAGGTGTAGCACCAAAAGACTGAGACCTCGATCTTTTGGTGCTACACCTCTGAGACACTGGTGACACTGAGAGATCTCTGTCTTTTGGTGCTACACCTACACCTCTAAAGATGCCAGCCACAACTGCTGGTGAAACATCAGGAACTACAGTGCCAAGACCACAGCTATACAGCCCGGAAAATCCACAACAACCATTGTTCTCCGGCTGTGAAAGCCTTCCACAATATACAAACACTCAGTTTAAACAGATAACTCCAAATCAGCTCTGACTACAAAGACACACCAGTGCCTGCAAAAGCATTTCCGTCCCACTAGAAAGATGACGTGGATAGCCCAGGTGAGCCTGATCTCGTCAGAGCTCAGAAGCTAAGCAGGGTCGGTCTTGGTTACTAACTGGATGAGAGACCTCCAGTGAAGACCAGGGCTGCAGAGGCAGGCAATGGCAAACCACCTGTTTGTCTCTTGCCATGAAAACCCTGCCAGGGGTCATCGCCATAAGTCAGCTATGACTCGAGGGCACCACACACACACGCACACACACAAGGATGACACCACATTACTAGCAGAAAATAGTGAAGACTTGAAATGACTACTGATGAAGGTTAAAGGAGACAGCTCCAAAGCAGGATTACAGCTGAACATGAAGAAGACAAACGTAATGACTACTGAGGAATTACACAATTTTAAAGTTGACAGTGAGGAAACTGAAATAATCCAAGATTTTATATTCCATGTCTCAATCATCAAGAAAAAGAGAGATTACAATGAAGAAATCCAAAGAAGATTGAGACTTGGAAGAGCAGCTGTGAGGGAGCTCGAGAAGATCCTTAAAGATAAAGATGTCTCTCTGGGAACCAAGATCAAGATAATCCAAACTATGGTATTCCCCATTGCCGTGTATGGATGTGAAAGTTGAACAGTGATGAAAGATGACAGGAAGAAAATAGATTCATTTGAAATGTGGTGCTGGAGGAGAGTTTATAGGACACCATGGACGGCCAAAAAGACAAATAAGTGGGTACTAGATCAAATCGAGCCTGAATTCTCCCTAGAAGCTAAAATGACAAAACTGAGGCTCTCGTACTTTGGTCACATCATGAGAAGACAAGATTCTCTGGAAAAGTCAATAATGCTAGGAAAAGTAGAAGGTAGCAGGAAAAGAGGAAGACCTAAAACGAGATGGCTGGACTCAATAAAAGAAGCCACGTCCTCCATTTTGCAGGATCTGAGCAAGTCTGTTAATGATACGACGTTCTGGAGGTCTTTCATTCATAGGGTCGCCGTAGGTCGGAGGCGACATGACGGCACGTAACACACACACACAGAGAAAGCCCTTCAGGTTTTCTAAAACCTGAAGAGAGGGTGCCTTTATCACCTGTTCCAGGAGCTTTTTCCATCGGCTGAAAAGAGCAGACACGAGTCTAGGGGAAGAAAAGCAGGCAGTGCTTGGCGAGGGTGCCTCAAGGAGAAAATGTCCAACAGATCCCGACTGATGCATCAGAGTATAATTGTTTGGTTGGTTAGCTGGTTGATTTTCCCGGGACCCCTCTGCAACGAAAAAGCCTCCTCCTCCCAGGTCTCAACTGCCATTGGCAAGACTGAAAGGATCAAGAATCGAACAACACGGACCAAAGACGCCGCTAGGATTGAGCCCGAAGGATTTTGTGAAAAGCCAAAAAACTCTTCTCTGCAGGGTTCTGCACATCTCTTGCTATAACGATGCTAGTTCATTATTGCCCGGGGGAAAGTTCAATCCCTTCCTACGCTGTCGAAAATTACTGGGTAGCTAAAAGCCTCTGCCCGGCCAGCTCATACATGAAGCCCAAACGATGCATGCAAATCTGATTACCGTTCTGAGAAATGGCTGCACATCACAGAACATGATTTTAGGCATCGCAAAAAGTCTGAGCAGATAAGCAATTACTGAAGACAAGCCCTGCAGATAATCCTCACTGAGAGCCCTGCTGAGCGGTCCATCTCAATTTTCGTTGTTGTTGGGGGAAGGGGTTCCTGTCCCTTTTTTCTGTTATGATTAAAACATCCCCAAAAGATTTTTTGTTAAAATTATGTGAGAGGAAAAAAGTGCTTTCACCATGATGATCCAGACCGGGGATGCTCCTTGACAGCCTAGGCAGCGGCAGGGAACCCACTGAAAGGCAAGGATGTGACTTCAGAATCACATGACAGGAAGAGGAGGAGCCAGAATGATGACCTCACTAGAGGAGAAGGAAGCTCCGCATTTCATAGGTGCTGTACCACATTGGTGGGCCGAGTAGTTGTTGGAAATTGCAATGTCTGGTGTACAAAAGGAAGAAGGGAAGAAGAGCCTTCCATACAAGGGGCAGCAAGGGTCAACTAGGATAGTGGGGGCAGCATCTCTCTTGTTTCCTAAAGATCATTTCCTTGCCTTGTCTCCTATTGGGCTAAACAGGGCAATATCCTGCTTCTATCCCGAGAGCCAGTTTGGTGTAGTGGTTAAGAGTGGCAGGACTCTAATCTGGAGAGCCAGGTTTGATTCCCCGCTCCTCCGCTTGAAGCCAGCTGGGTGACTTTGGGTCAGTCACAGCTCTCTCAGAGCTCTCTCAGCCCCACCCACCTCACAGGATGTTTTGTTGTGGGGATAATAATAACATACTTTGTAAACCGCTCTGAGTGGGCATTAAGTTGTCCTGAAGGGCGCTATATAAATCAAATGTTATTATTGTTGTTATTATTATTATTCTCTCTCCTGAAGATGTAGTCAGATAGCGAGGACCTATTACTATCTCTCCCCTTTACTCTCAAGTACATAGTTCCCAAACAACCCTTTTAACCTCTTTAACCAGCACAGCGTGACTCGACTGCGCTTTATTTACCTACTCTGCCTAACAGTAGTGAGATGTGACCGGACTGGGGAAAGAGAGGGAAGGGAGACCTTTGGTGGAGAAGGGCACCACTACACTGCTTGAGCCAAAAAGACTGCTAAGTGACCTTGCTGTCCTGCAGCTCTTCTCAGTGGATGCCCAATGGCAGGAAGGAGATGTGGTACACTTGCTCTCTGCATGAGCAGGTCCTCCCAACAGGCCCCCCAAAATAGAGCTCCATGGTTCCAGCATCTGAGAGTCATGATCCTGTATGTGGGAAAGCACTGATTTAAACCGTGCAAAATGTGATTTTCTTGTAAGACTAACGACAACCCTGTCAAGTAGGCCTGCATTAGTGTCTCTAAGAGCCAAGCCACAAGTGACGCCTGACACAGGTTGGACACTTGTCAGCTTCCCTCAAGTTTTGATGGGAAATGTAGGCATCCTGGTCTTGCAGCTGTAATGGAGAGCCAAGCTGCAAAACCAGGATGCCTACATTTCCCATCAATACTTGAGGGAAGCTGACAAGTGTCCAACCTGTGTCAGGCGTCACTTGTGGCTTGGCTCATAGAGGGGCTGAAAAGAGAATGACCTGTCTCTGCCACCTTGCAAGATCATGGCAGAGGCAGGATTTAGATCCAGGGCTTTTGGCCATGCATATGTCTCTCCTCCATTACATCATAGTTGAAGTTGGGGCCACGCAGAGGTATTTTCCTGTGGAAGGATGCTCAGCAGCTTACAGGTTTGGCCCACGGTTGCAAACAAGGGTCTGGCTTTTCAGTGATTGCTTTGACAGTTCATGGTTTGGCTGGTGCTTCACTGTGTTCTTTCCTAACAATGCAGTAAAGTGCAGCTGGATTTTACGGCAACCAGAGCTGTCATTTTTCCTGCCAGATCACCAGAAGACTTTTTGAGTTTTTCCAGGTCAGTATTTACTATTGAGCCATTGTGAACTAATATTCTAACCAGGGCTTTTTTTCTGGGAAAAGAGGTGGTGGAACTCAGTGGTGGAACTCAAGACCGCACAATGACGTCACTTTGGGTCAGCTGGAACAAGGGGAGAGTTTTTTAAAGTTTAAATTGCCCTCAGCGAAAATGGTCACATGGCCAGTGGCACCGCCCTCTGGTCTCTAGACAGAGGGGAATTTAGATTGCCCTCCAAGCTGCTCGGCAGCGCAGAGGGCAATCTAAACTCCCCTATGTCTGGAGATCAGGGGGCGGGGCCACTGGCCATGTGACCATTTTTAAGAGGTGCCGGAACTCCGTTCTACCACATTCCTGCTGAAAAAAAGCCCTGGTTCTAACGATGTATTGCTGTGACTGTTGGAAATCTCACCTTTTATTTATTTTTTTCAGAAGAGTAAGTCTCTGGCCACTTTTGTTGCAGAGTTATAAGGGGAAAGGTGCATGCAGCACATTAAACTTGCTTTTATTGAACTCGTCACATTGAGCAGCTCTGTGACTGCAGGTAGCTGCTTATGCGATGGGGTCATGGATCAATTGTGCCTTGTTAGATAAGTTCCATTGAGCTATGAGTTGCAAGTTGCGGCTGCTTTGCCATCAATGTAGTTGTTAAACTCAGTCCTCTAAATCACTAGAGAGGACAGCATGTATCCTTGAAGAAACTGGATAGGAATCAGATCCTATCTGTTGGAATAGGCGATTCAGCATGCCTTGGACATTAGGGGGCGCTGCATGTCTCTCTTGTATTTCTGTATAACTCTAGCAAGTGGCAACTCTCTTGTCTAAGGTGGAAACGCCTCCTGACTCCTCCTTGCCTCCACGTCTTCTTCCCTCGTGGCTTTCCAAGGAGAAGGATATAAATCCTCAACACTCCACATGGAGCCCTTTTGTCCACACATCCACACTTCCAACTTCGCTGCCTACTTTTCAGGCCGTGGTCTTAGAATAGGAATGTAACACTTTAGATTAGGATCTTTCTCCTTTTGCTACAAGACACTGATACAGAAGAAATCTACTACAATACAACTGTAAGTTGCATCTTTCTTTGATTTTGTCTGAAGACTAATTAATGCACGTTTTAAGGGTTTAAACACTTATGCCTAATTAACTCTGCTGTTACTCTGCTATGGTACTAAACTAAACCAAACCAAATATATATATTTCCAATACTATCACTTGGAGTCATGAGCGGGTCGTTAAAGTGACTGACTTTTCAAGCATAGGTCACTCGTAGTTTGTGCCCCCATCACACCTGTACAGTAAGATAAATCATTTAAATGGTCAGCAGTTGATTCGATAAGAGTGCCTGCTTTTTGCACCTTCACAATCATCTTTCTCCCATAACTGGGTATGTTCCGGCAGACAAGCAGACTGCCAGACAGGGCTTTTTTTCAGCGGGAATGCAGTGGAACGGGGTTCCGGCACCTCTTGAAAATGGTCACATGTTCAGTGGCTCCGCCCCCTGATCTCCAGACAGAGGGAAGTTCAGATTGCCCTCTGTGCAGCTCTAAACCCCCCTCTGTCTGGAGATCAGGGGGCGGAGCCACCGGACATGTGACCAATTTCACCGAGGCTGATTTAAACTTTAAAAAACTCCCCCCCTTGTTCCAGCTGACCCAAAGTGACATCATTGTGTGGTCCTGAGTTCCACCACTGAGTTCCACCACCTCTTTTCCCAGAAAAAAATCCCTGCTGCCAGATATTCAGCTCCTGTGATCAATGACCTGGTAAGCTATCGATCATTGTTACATTTTCCTTTGTTCATTTACCTTTCCCTTCATTTGTTCTGAATAAAATCATTGTCTGTTTATCCAGGGGGGTGTGGGGGGTGGAATCCTCATTATATTTCTGGATAAAAGCAGCAGCTTACATTGGCGATGAACTGTGAACTCACACTCAGCTCTGAATGTCTAAAAAGTATCAGAAAGTATGCTTTTCTTCACAGGCAGGCACTGAAGCGGGCGCTCCCTCATATAGAGGAAAGTACTCTTTGCTGGATTTTCTTCTTTGGAACAAATCATAAGATCTGCCTTTCCTACATTCCATCCTTTAAAATTTCCTTGTCCCAAATCACCGTAGGATTCCACTAGGATAAATGACCCAGAGGCTGGAATTCTGTGGTGTAGCGGTTAGACTACATGCACCATTCATGCATCTGCTGAAGAGAGCTGTGGTTCTTGAAAGTTTATGCTACAATAAAGTTGGTTAGTCTTAAAGGTGCTACTGGATTCTTTACTATTTTGCAACTTCAGACTAACACAGCGAACTGTTCTCGTTAGACTAGCGTCTGGGCAACCCAAGCTTGAATTCCTGCTCTGCCATGGAAGCTCGCCAGATGATCTTGGGCCAGTCATACACTCTGAGCCTATCCTACCTCACAGGGTGGTTGTTGAGAGGATGAAATGATGTAAGAGCTCCCCACTGGGGAGAAAGGCAGGGTGTGAATAGGGCTCCCAACCCCCCACCCGAGGTAGGGGATCCCCCGTTCCCACCTCCTCCCCTCCAACACCACTTTCCTGGCCAGTGGGGGAGCACCCCCCCCCAGTGGCACAGAGTGCCTCTGTGCCCTGCAATGGGCCTGTTTTGGGCCAAATTGGGCCTGCGGGGGGGCGATTCAGCCCTTTGGGATGGGAAGTGATGCCACCATCCATGACTGGAAGTGATGTCATCACTTCAGCGCCATTCCACCCATCAAAGAATGGACAGACCAAAAGAATGATGAAGGCCACTAAAGACTCACTCTGCAGATTAAGCCAGGGGGATCTGAGCCAGCAGTTGGCCAACTGCTTATTGTGGCAGCATATCGCACCACACTCCACCCCAGGATGGAGCTCAGCGGAGCTCTTGATGGGGTGACGGCTAACAACCCTGCTCGATCAGCTCCACCCAGACTTAGATCCGGACACCCAGAGGGAGCCAGAGGTTTCAGAAACACCAAGGAGGTTCCAGGAGGGAAACTTATAGCCAAACTACAAGTGAGGCCTGACACAGTTTGGACACTTGTCAGCTTCCCTCCAGTTTTGATGGGAAATGTAGGCATCCTGGTCTTGCGGCTGTAATGGAGAGCCAAGCTGTAAAACCAGGCCGCCTACATTTCCCATCAAAACTTGAGGGAAGCTGACAAGTGTCCAACCTGTGTAAGGCATCACTTGTAGCTTGGCTCTTAGTTTATGCCAGAAACTTCAGGGAAGGGCCCAACTGGGTTCTGTCTTCAGAGCTCAGGGTGATGGGGCTGATATCCTACGAGGTGGCCGATGCCACTGGCAGAACACTCTGGAGACACACTGATCAGCTACGGCAGCGCTGGCCGGAGTGGGCACAGAGACAGGACAATTCACCCTGCACCGCTGACACAAGGGCTGAATCGGAGGTGGTGACCGAGCAGAGTGGAGAGTGGAGTGGAGTGAAGACACGCCGAAGAGCGCAGTGGGTGAGTGCCAAGTCCCCAGTCCCCCGCCAGGGGACTCAAGGGACTTGGCAACCCTAGGTGTAAAGGAAGTAAATAAATCATTCTTGTTCCATGGTATGGAAATCGATTGGGGCCCCAGAAAATATGCTCTCCTTCTGAGTTGTGCTGGAAACCAAGTGTTCAACATTTTCGCTACATTGGTGGGAATAACAAAAGGGACACTTGCAATGTATTTTTCCAAAAAGGAGAAGCTGGGTTTCAGAGTGCATAAATTCTGCTGGACCAGAAAGAAGAACGGCGATGAAGAAACAAAGTATACACACTGTACGGGAACAGAATTAAAGAGAATCTGGGACATCCCCCTTGTTGAAGCTTCGCGCAAAATGCGTAGGGGTTATACAAATATTAAAGATTCCTTTCCTTTGCACCGTTTGTTTCTTCATCTTTGTTTTGCCTTGGTGTGGCCCCCTTTCCACTTCGCAGACCAGAAAGAAGCGCAAAGACTTCAAGATGACTTTCTCGTGTGTCTGACACCAGCGTTCCGGGCAAATCTACTCTGGCACCAAATTTAGCCAGTATTACCACCGGATTCATTGACTTCACCTGCCATAAAACAGAATCAAGTTTGTTAAGAACATATTCAAAACCGGTATTATCTACGGCTTTAAAAAACAACGTGCATCGCATTTTCTTATTCTTATTACCCGGTAGATCAATTTCTTTGCAGATGAAAGCAAAGTAATTTAGATCAGAGGGGAGGCTTGATAGCTGCGAAGAAAAATGTTCCTTCCTTCTGGCTCTCAGCATTAGACTCTTGCGCAGCCTCCAGCAAAGAGGAGGAATAAACCAAACCTGTAAACAGAACCCCACAAAAGAAAAGTAATTAAAAGTTTCTGCCACCAGGGCTAAAGTGGGCACTGGGGAATGGCCATGTTGGTGTTTTGTAGAGCTGGTTTTTGAGGTCTCGGTGTGGAGCCGGAGCACAGGGAGAGAAAAAATATCTTACAGCTGCCAGAGATGCGGAGGGAGCTAATTAAGTCCACCTTTCAGAGTTGCCGAGAGAGGCGAAAACAAAGCTGCAGCAGGCCAGTTTGCAGTCGTTTGCTCTGCGAAAGCTGTGATAGTTTTGCATACTGGGCAAAAAAAAGAAGAAGTAGAAATAAATTAACTCAGGCCGTTCTCAAGCCTACCTAAATAAGCAGGGTTGGACTTTCAACGGCTTGCTTCTGCAGATGCGACCAATGTCTAATGTTTGACAAGGAAATCATGGATCCAGTGCCGTGGACAAGTGTCCCCAAAGATGCTGGAGGCAGAGAATATAATTTTCCAGACCTTTTGGGGATGAGCTGCAGCTTGCTAGTAAAGCTTTAAATGCAGAACGTCCCATCGTCAATCTTGGCATCAGCTCCTATTACTCAGAATGCTAGCTAAGTAAATTTTGAATCTCTCTGCACAAGACATCTGACATGTGAAGAACACGTGTCAGGAGATGCAATGTTAGCTGGGAAGGGGGATTTTAATAGACAGAACCGGCGGCAGGGCAAAGGCTTTGCTTTACCCTGGAAAGGCTGTGAAATGCAAGAAGGGAAACTTCAGCCCACTGGAAACTTTCCAGGTCCAAGCCCGGCTCGGGAAGGCAGCTCCAGCCCATTTCCATTCCTCGCTGCCCTCTGGTTGCCATCCCACACAATCTTAGACTGGAGAGGTGAAATTGACAGAGCCTTCAGGGAGGTGAAGATGAAATTAACAAACCCTCTGAGGAGTGATCTACACCAGCTCTGCCTTTTTAAACTACACTTTCCAGCTAACATTGCATCTCCCTACATTTAATGAACACACCCTGAGCCATCTCATGTAGAGAGACTCATTGTCCCCCCCTATCCACCCCCCACTGCTCCATTGAGCAAGGGCTGGGGACAGGGACTGCTGGCAGGGCTTTGTTTGCCATTAGCAGGCAAGTGGCAGACCTAATGAGAAGGGGAGGGGTGAGGGATCTTCCACCCCAAGCTCCCATTGCCCACTGCTGCTTCAAGTAGTGGCAGGGGAAATTTTGTGATAATGTTTCTTCTGGGGGAAACTGGGAAGTGCTTCGTAGAGCTGCCCACCATCACTTCCTGGTTTTCCCCAGAGGAGTTAGCCATGTTAGTCTGTAGTCACAAGATAGTAAAGAGTCCAGTAGCACCTTTAGGACTAACCAACTTTATTGAAGCACAGGTTTTCGAGAAGTACAGCTCTCTTCGTCAGATGCATTGTCAGCTTTTAAGAACCACAGCTCTCTGCATCTGATGACGAGAGCTGTGGTTCTTGAAAGCTGACAATGCATCTGATGAAGAGAGCTGTGGTTCTCGAAAGGTGACGATGCATCTGATGAAGAGAGCTGTGGTATTCGAAAGCTGACAATGCATCTGACGAAGAGAGCTGTAGTTCTCGAAAGCTTATGCTGCAATAAAGTTGGTTAGTCTTAAAGGTGCTACTGGACTCTTTACTATCTTGCTGGTTTTCCCCAGAAGTGACGTTGACATGCGCTTGATGCCACCCCTCTACCATAATCTCACCCCCACCCCTTCTGCCATTTTAACCCTATATACCATTCACTATCCTTTCTTCATTCTTCAGCATCTATGTGGTTTGATTTCGCATCCTTGAATCAGATCAGAAATTTAGATACCTTTTACACATTTCCTTCCCCGGTAGTTCATTATTTGAGAAGCTTTCCATTATCCCAGGGTTGGTGATCATTTTGTCTCCGAATATGAAGCAGTCACTACAGTCAGAGAAATCTGAAATATGCCTTGAATGGAAAAAGGCCCATGTATAGAAATAAGGGAAAGTTTCCGAAGTGCAATTGAGCACTCTTCCCAGCCAGTCACCAAGGAAACTCAAATTGATTTTAGCCGTTTAACATTGCCTTTTCTTGTCAGTAATGGAGTGGTTTCATTAAAGGACTGCTTTTAAGTTAACCTCTCAATAAGGACGCAATTCTCTGTGACATGTGAAAAAATGAAAAGGATGTGGCGGATTTTGCATGTACTGCCACAATGTGATGAACATGGGCCCCAAGGAGGGGAGTTTCTAAGACAACATGTCAGCTGAAAAAACTCAAATGATGGGTTGTGCTTAATTTCCCCCCTCCACAGAGGGCAACGAGGCGAGCAATTCCTCCTGTGAAGGGGGAAAAAGAAAGGGAGAGAAGGAAGGAAGGAAGGAAGGAAGGAAGGAAGAGAAAGAAAGAAAGGAGGGAGGGAGGGAGGGAGAAAGAAAGAAAGAAAGAAAGGAGGGAGGGAGGGAGGGAGGGAGGAGGGAGGAGGGAGAAAGAAAGAAAAAGAAAGAAAGAAAGAAAGAAAGAAAGAAAGAAAGAAAGAAAGAAAGAAAGGGAGGGAGGAAGGGAGGGAGGAAGGGAGGAAGGGAGGAAGGGAGGAAGGGAGGAATGAAGGAAGAAAAAGAAAGAAGGAAGCAAGGAAGGGAGGGAGGAAGGAAGGAAGGAAGAAAGAAAGAAAGAAAGAAGGGAGGAAGGGAGGGAGGGAGGAAGGGAGGGAGGAAGGAAGGAAGGAAGGAAGGAAGAAAAAGGAAGGAAGGGGGGAAGAAAGAAAGAAAGAAAGAAAGAAAGAAAGAAAGAAAGAAAGAAAGAAAGAAAGAAAGAAAGAAAGAAAGAAAGAAAGAAAGAAAGAAAGAGAGGGAGGGAGGGAGGAATAAAGAAAGAAAGAAAAAGGAAGGAAGGAAGGAAGGAAGGAAGGAAGGAAGGAAGGAAGGAAGGAAGGAAGGAACTCTTCTGTCAGTTATCACTAGCGATCTATTTCAGGGGCAGATTTTCTTTTTTACAAAAGAATATTTGCCAAGACTAACCTCAAGTGAGTTTTGAACATGGGGTAGGAATTGGGCTTGTTTCCCGAGTCCAAGGAGCAAGATGGCAGCCCAACGCATGATACAGACAGGCTTCAGCATTTTGCTTGAAGAGAAATTCAGTGGCACATCACACTTCTGCCTCGAACCCAGGACTTGCTGAAGTAGACTTTCCAAAGACAACCCTGAAGGTCATTTCCTCTTCAGCCATCTTCCAAGTGCTGACATACTCACCATGATGAACATGGATTCTCATCTTCTGCGGAAATATAAGCACCACCTGCAAAAACATCCCATGGGAAAGAGCTCAAATATTTAGTACAGATCAATCACATGGATCTTAGTTCTGGGTCGAGAAGCCATTACGTTCTTCCCCACCAAGGTCCGCTTTTCATTAGGCAAAGCGCTGCACATCAACATAGGAAAAGCCAGACATGAGGGAAAAAAACCCAAAAACAAAATTAAGGAATGAATAGAAAGTATAAAGGTACAGAAGGTGGGTAACTCACCAGAGAGAAGAATGTTAGAAGCCACTTTGAGTCCCCATTGGTAGGAAAAGTGAAGTATAACTCAAGTAAGCCAAATTGTGCTTTTAACACAACTAATTATAGACCCCCAATGAGAAGACGCTTATGAAAGTATGGCCCTGGGTGAGACCACTGGACCTTCAGATGGCCATAGAAGAAGATTCTTCTGGGTGTTTCACCCCAGATCTCAGAAGTTCACAGGCTGTCCTTATACTACCTAGAACAGAGAGGATAAAAGAGAAAGGAATACCCATTGGATGAAACTATCAATTTTACTTACCTGCATGTGGTCTATTGCCCTGACCGGGACAGCCCAGGTGAGCTTGCTGTCATATACACCTGCCTGCATACCTGCCATTAGTGTGTGTTTGATGTTCTGTGTTGACCATGCATAATTGCAGGGGTATATATTGTACACTATACTGATCATCTGAGAGTGTGATAAATGTTGAACTGAAATGTACTGCGCCAGGGTGGGTTATCTGTTATCTGTTGAAGGTATTTACTTTCATCTTCACAGACCTTAAGAATGAATAGAGCATGGTTTCCAGTCCTGAAAAACACCAGGCTAACAAAATACTCTACACCCTACAATAGCCCTGCAGAGAAGATTAGCATATCAAGCACCAATCCATATGCAAAAGAACCCCCTCAGGATACAGTGAAGCCTCCCTTCATTAGCATTCCACACCCTGGGAAACTCTTACAGGATGACTCAGCCCAAACCCACTTTCCTGAGTAGATATAAATGACCTGCCAACATCTTCTCCACACTGTGACACTGAGAGATCTCTGTCTTTGGTGCTACACCTCTGAAGATGCCAGTCACAGCTGCTGGCGAAACGTCAGGAACTACAACGCCAAGACCACGGCTATACAGCCCGGAAAAACCACAACAACCATCTTCACAGCAAGTGTCCTTGACTGCAAGCTCCGGCTAGCTCGCAATGTATCTTTTATCAGAGACTGGAATGATAATCAGTTCCCCTGTAACTCTTTGGGGTTTTCGCGCCAGAATGTCAACGACCTCTGTCCTAAGGGCGGGAAGTTCCCCTTATAATTAGCACTGCTCATTTTTGAATAGCCGCTTCTGCCAATATCTTTGTATGAATACCTTGGAGTGCATGGATCTCTAAAAAAAGTTACTTCAACCAACGCACCGAAGTGCTTGCTGTGAGGGACTTGGGGATCTACCTGCCAAGGGCTGACCCCTGATCTCGTCAGATCTCAGAAGCTAAGCAGGGTCAGCCTTGGTTAGTATTTTGATGGGAGACCTCCAGCGAAGACCAGGGTTGCAAAGCCAGGCAATGGCAAACCACCTCTGTTACTCTCTTGCCATGAAAACCCCACCAGGGGTCGCCATAAGTCAACTCTGACTTGAGGGCACTCTCTACCACCTCCATGAGGCCTGTTGTCAGCGGGTCATCCAAACCCTGGAAAGAAAAAGACTGTGTGAATTGTTGCATTTGTAACTGTTTTTGTATATTATTGTTCTATTTGTATGAGGTACTTAAGATAATGTATTTGCATATTTATTCAGAACTTGCACTTTAAATAGAGAAAATAGTTATATTGGTAAAGATTGTGGTTTCTAGTGGAATTTTTCCTATTGTTTTTTAACCTTCAGATGGAACCAAGAGATCTGGAATTACAACTCTCAAGAGATATGGAATTACAACTCTCTCCCAGGCACTTAATTTGCAGAGATACTTCCACTCTTCTTGCAAACTTGACCCTGGGTTGTTAAAATACATTTATATGTGTGTGCTCGCGCCGTCCCCTATCATTGTGTTATTTGGTTCTCTTTTCCAAAGACAGGTCTAGCCTGCCTTCTGGTGGAAGCAAGCTCAGATTTCTGCAAAGAGTCGTTTAGTAGTCATACAGCTCCCCCTAGTTGCAATTGTGGAAAGGTGCAACTCCACAACAGCAAACTTTAAGGCCTCACGTTGAACTACTCCGAAGTAATTCAATCCGGAGCTGGTCTTCAATAACGAGGAAATGGCTGGTATGCAATCTTGTGTTGCTAACTTCTGTGCTTGTGTGCTTTGCTGCACTGGTCAACCACTAACACTTCAGTAATGATGGCAGCATTTTGACTGATTGATGGATTGAGCTTATTTATGGCTCACATTTCTCACTCTCAGGGCAGATTACCAAGTACAGAAATGGGGGAAAGTGTAATTGTACAGTATAGAACATCCAATGAACAATGCAATATGGATCGAGATGAGTAGCCGTGTTAGTCTGTCTGTAGCAGTAGAAAAGATCAAGAGTCCAGTAGCCCCTATAAGACTAACAAAATTTGTGGGAGGGTGTGAGCTTTCGAGAGCCACAGCTCACTTCTTCAGATACCCACAAGTTTGATGGATTTCAGTGTGATGCGGTGGCAAAAAAGGCAAACTCAGTCTTGGGTTGTATCAAAAGGGCCATTGCATCGGAATTGCAGGAGATCATAGCCCCTCTCTATACTGCCTTGGTCAGGCCACACCTGGAGTATTGTGTGCAGTTCTGGAGGCCTCACTTCAAAAAGGATGTGGACAAAATCGAGAGGGTGCAGAGGAGAGCGACGAGGATGACCAGGGGTCTGGAGACTGAGCCCTACGGGGAAGGCTGAGGGCCTTGGGAATGTTTAGTTTGGAGAAGAGGAGGTTGAGGGGGGACATGATTGCTCTCTTTAAATATGTGAAAGGCTGTCATTTGGAGGAGGGCAAGGAGCTGTTCCACTTGGCAGCAGAGGGTAGGACCTGAAGCAATGGTCTTAAATTACATGCAGAAAGGTACCGGCTGGATATTAGGAAGAACTTTTTCACGGTCAGAGTAGTTCAAAGGTGGAATCAGCTGCCTAGTGAGGTGGTGAGCTCTCCTTCGATGACAGTTTTCAAGAAAAGGCTGGATGAATCTTGGTCAGGGATGCTTTAGGGTCATCCTGCATTGGGCAGGGGGTTGGACTAGATAGTCTGTATGGCCCCTTCCAACTCTGTGATTCTGTGAGTATTTTGTGGCTTAACTCTCAATGAGAAGGTTGGGCTGTCAGTATATAGTACTATAATAATATGAATTTAGTATGAATTTAGGCAGACTGTGACAGGGAGGGCAGGAAGAGATGAGCTGATGCTAAGCTCTCATGTCCCTTTCTTATATGCCCAGTTTAATGTCAGTCGCCCCTTTGGGGTCAGGAAGGAATTCTCCTCCAGGCCCGACCAGCCAGGGATTATTTTGCCTTCCTCTGGGCATAGGGCAGCGGTCACTGGGGGAGTGGGTGGAAGATTCCAGTCAATTTCCAGCATTGTGTAAGAGATTGGACTATATGTCACTTGGGAGACCCTTCCCACTCTATGTTTCTAAGTACAGAAAATAAATATATACCTGTTGTCTTGTTTACTCATTCTGTTATGCTATTTTTTTTTACAATTTTCATTTATTTGTATTTTTTTTTTTTTGAAAAATTTTTTATTGGGTTAGAACATTTTTATTTTTACATTACCGTCAATTTTCCCCTAATTTTTCGTTTCTAACCCCCTCCCTTTCCCCCCCTTTTGTTGACTTCCAACAGCTTTCCCACCCTCTGTCCCTTTTCCCTTACTTCTATTAAATTCCTCTGTCTAAAACAGATATACATTCTCCATTATATTAAGCAGTACATCTTTAACTCCTTTACTTATTATACACCCAAACTATACGTCTTTAGATAAACAATTTATCCCATTTTCCAGTTTTGAATATTTCTATATAAACCTATATATCATAAACCATAAAAATTTCCCACATTTAAATCAAACAATTTGATTTGTTCTCTATATATTACTCATTTCAACTTTTTATGGTAATTCTATATAACTCCTCGCATAATCAATCAATTTAACTCTTCTGTACATTCAGTTTGGTGCATATAAATCTTATCAAAGAAAGAAAATATTGTTATTTACTCAATCCTCATGTTTAAACCTTATCATTAATTATTCTCTATCAATGTTCTGTCAGTTAACCTATACATATCTATATATATCTCAATCAATTAATCTAACTGCTTATAAATTCACATTTCTCTTCCTCCCCCGGTAAAGTCACCCCTCTCTTTTATACTTTTATTATACTTCAGTAGTTCTCAAACTGCCACAGTTTTCCTCCCACCTCCCATTTCTTCTCCAGATATTGTTTCAGCTTCTCCCAGTCTGTGTTAAACTGCCCTGAGTCCAGATCTCTCAGTTTTCTTGTCATCTTGTCCATTTCAGCCATATACAGCAATTTGTAGATCCAATCTTCAATAGTTGGCACTTCTTGTACTTTCCATTTCTGCGCATACAAAAGTCTAGCTGCTGCAGTCATATAAAAAATCAACGTCCTATGATGGGCTGAAATTCCCTCCATTCCCAAGTTTAGCAGCAGGAGTTCTGGATTCTTATTTATTTGAAACTGTAAAATTTCACTCATTTCTCTTATTATTTCCCCCCAGAACTGCCTAGCTACCTCACACGACCACCACATATGATAGAGGGAGCCCTCATGTTTCTTACATTTCCAGCATTTATTAGAAGTATTCAAGTTCCCTAGCGCAATCTTCTTTGGTGTCATGTACCAACGATAGATCATTTTGAAAATGTTCTCTTTAATATTAATGCATGTCGTTGTCTTCATTGTAGTTTTCCACAAGTATTCCCATGCCTCCATTGTTATTTCTTTATTGAAATTTATAGCCCATTTCACCATCTGTGTTTTAACTATCTCATCCTCAGTATACCATTTCAACAGTACTTGGTATACCTTGGATATTCTTTTCTTGTCTTCTTTAAGAAGGGTCTGCTCTAGTTCCGAGTTCTCTGTTCGTATGCCCCCTTTTGCAAAGTCCGAGTTGTATAAGTCTCTAATCTGTCTATACTGGAACCAATCATAGTTAGGTGATAGTTCCTCTTGCGTCTTTATTCTAAGTTTAGATACTTCAATCTTAGTTATTTCTTTGTACGTTAAACATTGTTGTTCATTATCCACAGCTCTCGGATCTATCACCTCATATGGAACCACCCACAAGGGGGTTCCTTCTTGTAGGTAAGTTCTGTACTTCTTCCAGATTGTATATAGACTTCTCCTTACAAAATGATGCAGGAACATCGAGTTGACCTTTACTTTGTCATGCCATAGGTATGCGTGCCATCCAAAAAATTTTTTATATCCCTCTAGGGCTAATAGTTTCTTATTCTTTAATGTCATCCACTCTTTTATCCAAACTAGGCAGATTGCATCATGGTAAAGTCTCAGATTGGGCAGTTGCATTCCGCCTCTCTCCTTTGCATCTTGTAAAACTTTTACTTTCACTCGAGGCTTCTTGCCTGCCCAAACAAAATCTGATATTTTCCTCTGCCATTTTTCAAATTGTTTAGAGTCTCTGATGATTGGTATTGTCTGTAACAAAAACATTACTCTTGGTAACACATTCATCTTAACTGCTGCAATCCTGCCCAACCATGACAAATTCAGTCTATTCCATTTGATCAAGTCTCTCTCTATCTGAGTCCATAATTTTTCATAATTATTCTTGAACAAATCTATATTTTTTGCAGTCAGCTCAACTCCCAAATATTTCACCTTACTAGTTACTTCACAGTCCGTTGTTTCCATTAACAATTGTTGTTTCTGCTTAGTCATGTTTTTACATAGTATCTTTGACTTCTTTTTATTAATGAAGAAACCTGCCAAGTCACCAAACTCCTTGATCTTATCTATCACTTTTGGCATGTTCTCCAATGGATCTTCTACAATTAACATTATGTCATCTGCAAATGCTCTAACCTTGTATGAATAGTCCTTTATTTTTATTCCTCGTATTTCCTCGTCTTGTCGTATTTGTATCATCAGAATCTCCAATACTAATATGAACAACAATGGAGATAACGGGCAACCTTGTCTTGTTCCTTTACTAATAGTCAATTTCTTGGTCAGTTCATCATTCACTACAATTGCTGCAGTCTGGTCCCTATATATTTCTTTAATTGCTCTGATGAATCTTTCTCCCAATTGTAGCTTTTCCATAGTGGCAAACAAAAAATCCCAGTTTAAATTGTCAAACGCTTTTTCAGCGTCTACAAAGAAGAAACCAACCTCTTTATCGCAACGCTTGTCATAGTATTCAATAGCATTGATCACTGTCCTTAAATTGTCTCTTATTTGTCTGTCCGGCAAAAAACCTGCTTGTTCTTCCTCTATAACTTCCGAGAGCCACCCCTTCAGTCTCTCCGCCAATATCTTTGCAAAAATTTTATAATCATTGTTAAGTAATGATATAGGCCTGTAATTTTTCACGCTAGTCAGATCTTGGCCCTCTTTTGGGATCAATGATATATTCGCTTCGCTCCAAGTGTCTGGAATTCTTTGATCCCTAAAAACTCCGTTCATCACCTCTTTTAGGAATGGTGCCAGTTCGTTGGCCATTGTCTTATAAAATTTAGCCGTAAATCCATCTGGCCCTGGCGCCTTTCCTAGATTTGCGGATTGTATTGCCATATTTATTTCCTCGTCAGTTACTTCACTGTTCAACTTATTTCTCCAAGCTTCCGAGATCTCTGGAAGTTTGGTTTTCTCCAAATATGATGCTATTGATTCTTTGTTTACTTCTTTTTTATTATACAGCTTAGCGTAAAATTTATAAAAGGCTCTGCTAATGGTAGTCTGCTCCAAATACGTTTTGTTTTCTTCACAAATTTTATTTATTATTTTCTTTTCCCTTTTCTTCTTTAATTGCCATGCCAAATATTTCCCAGGTTTATTAGCACCCTCAAAAGCTTTTTGATTCAGTCTTTTAAGGTTCCACTCCAATTCTTTATTACTCATTGCTGTTAACTGTTCTTGAAGAATTTTGATTTCCTGATGTATTTTCTTTTTCCCTGGTCTCTTTTTTAACTGTACTTCTTTGGCCTTTATTTTCTCCTCAATCTCTTGTCTTTTCTCCTCTTTCTTTTTCCTTGCTCTACCATTTAAGTCCATTAGTATGCCCCTTACAACCGCCTTATACGCGTCCCAAACTTTACTGGTTGGTACTTCTTTATTCACGTTGTATTGTATAAAAAACTTAGTCTCTCTTCTCAATGTTTCCATATTCTCACTTTCCTGTAACAAGTCCTCATTTATTCTCCAGGCTTTCCTTTTTCTCCTTTTTCCAAATTTCCACATAATTGGGTTGTGATCTGAGCCTACCATCGGCATTATTTCTACCTCCTTAGTCCATAACGCTAAGTCCTTTGAGGCCCAGATCATATCAATTCTTGATAATGTAAGATGCCTTGCAGAATAAAAAGTAAACTGTCTGGTTTTAGGATATTCTCTCCTCCATACGTCTTCGAGAGTCTCTTGTTGAATCAACTCAAAAAAAAGCTTTGGCAATAGTCCTCTTTTCTTTTGTGCTTTTGTAGTCTTTTTGTCTAGTTCCAAATCTGTCACTCCATTGAAATCTCCAGCAAGAATTATCTGGTCATATACAAGATCGTCTAGGTGCTTCCTTAAGTCCTCAAAGAAGCTTTCCTTTGCACCGTTAGGTGCATAAAGTCCGACTACCAACACTCTCTTTAAGTTCCAATTACATTCCACTGCTACAAATCTAGCTTCCACATCTCTCATAACAAATTTTGGCTGCAGCTCCTCTTTTATATACAACACCACTCCTCTTTTTTTCTTGTTGGAAGCCGCTACAAATTCTTTGCCCAATTTTCCAGATTTTAAATATTTTACATCCTGTTTTCTAATATGGGTCTCCTGCAAACAAACAATATCACATTTTTGTTTTAGTAGCCAATGAAAAATATTTTTTCTCTTATTCGGTGAGTTTAGTCCATTTACATTCCAAGATAATACTTTACACTCCATATTCATGATTTTGTTGGTAAGTCTTTTTCATTGTCCTTAATAAATCTCTCCATCTCCCGCTCAGATCTGATACGCTTTTTTGCCCCTCCAAACTCAAAGGACACTCCTTCCGGTAACTCCCATCTGTACCTAATGTTCATGTCCTTCAAAGTCTGAATTAGCACTCTATATTTTTTCCTGTCCAGTAACACTGATCTGGGCAATTCCTTCATTATGATAATCGTCTTGCCATCAATCTCCAATGGATCTTGAAATTGTTTTGTCACAATCCTCTCTTTCATATTTCTAGTTGTAAACTGCACGATCACATCCCTTGGTAGTTTCCTCTGGGTTGCAATTCTCGAGTTCACACGATACGCCACATCTAGGATAGCCACAATTTCCTCCTCCTCCTTCCCCAGGTATTCAGCCAACACCTCAGTCATCTGTTCTTGCGCTGACTTCCCTTCAACTTCTGGCAGACCACGAAAACGAAGCTGCTTCTCCATGTGTTTAGTTTCTGCAACTGACATCCTCCCCTTTACCAATCTCATCTCTGTTTGTTGCGTTTCTATTAAATTCTCCATCGCGTCTTCTACTGTTTTGACTCTCTGTTTCGTTCCTTGTAATTCACTGCTAATCGTTTCCACGCCTTTTTTCACTTCTGACAGCTCCGACTTTACTGTCTGTGTAACTTCTTTGACCTCTTTAATAAGCTCCAATTTCGTGTCCTTAAGTTCTTTCATCATGTCTATAAGTTTTTTGTCCAAATTTTCTATTGCCGATTGCCACTCTTTTTTCGACATCGTGGGGCTTGCTTTAGCTCGCTCCCACGAATCTGCTCTCTTCCTCAGCTCCGTGGCGTATAATTAAACGTTTTCCTTTTTTTCAAATGTCCCAATCTTTGCCAAAATTAATTTTTTATATCCAAAATGTCGGGCGTCTTTTCTCTATGGTTTCTCTATGTTATTATAATCCAAGATGGCCTACTTCCTCTTCCGCTGAAGCCACGACCCTTCCACTTTCAAAAATGGCGATTCCCCACTTCCTGTCCCTTGGCAAGGGCCGCTTCCCTCCAGCCACTCTATTGTTGTTACGCACTTCCTGTCTCCCGTCTTCCCACAGCAGGTCTCGCGATGGTGTCTTTTTCCCACAGCTCCAAAACCACAGGTATTCAAAACAATAGTCCGATTTTTGTAATAACTTCTTTAAACTTAGTCTCTTTTAAAATACAACTCCTGCCGAGTCTTCACCTCCTTTTCACTAGTCTGTTGCAGTTTAAAAATCTACTTTCTTTCCTCTCTGTTTTTGTCAATCTGTCCCGTTTCAAGAGATAGCGATCTTTACCTTCTCTTCAACTTTCTCGGGTTGTAATCGCTGTTTCGATCTTAAATTCTCCTCTCGACTTCCCTCCCCGATCGAAGCTTGGGTATGTAGGTCTTATGCCAGCCGAATTGGCCCCAAAATTGCCGCAGAGATTATAGCCGACCCGTCGCAAGGTGGGACCTCAAGGATCGGGGGGGAGACTCCTTGTGTAGAGCCCCCCCTCGTCCGAGATCTAGCTCACCCTAGGGTCTTGAGCGTTCTTTGCCTGCTCCCCGCCTGAGAGCAGTCGGCCGCGGGTTATTTTCACCCCTCCGGCCGGTTAAAACGGCAATCCGGTCAGCTCCGCAAATGGAGCTGCGTTAGACCTCCATGAATCCCAAACCGGAAGTCCCATTTATTTGTATTTTTGATACCATTGCGCTATTCACTTTTTTTCAAAAAGCCCCGAGCACTTTTAAGGTACAATACCTAAAATAATAAATAATAAATATCTGTAAAGTGCTTCGAATAGTTGAAATGGATAAATGTTGCTGTTGTTATTCTATTGGACATTATCCCTCTAATACAATTGTTGGCATTTCACCTAAAATGGGTGCACTCTTTTGAAAGTTTGAGCGTTCCTGTCTAATGAGAGCCCTGACTTAAAGGTTGCGGGCTAATTTTGCCTCTCTTTTATCTTATCTTTCTGCAACCCATGACACATTGGCACACTGTCCTTTCTTTCATTCATTAGCCCAGCCAGGAACCTTCCTAAAAGCCATAATTGGACCAATCAGCTGCCTTTCCCCCTCCACAGGCTACCGGTTGTTTGCAATGTCATCTGTACAAAAGAACCAGGACTTACATCCTGTATCTGCCACAGACCTTCTGTAATACCTTTTTAATTATGGTGATTCTGGCTTGACGCTGTAATAAACTCTCCGCTGTCACTAGTGGAACAATTAAATTTATATATATATATACATATATATAAAAGAAGCCTGAATTAGAATCCCAGTTAGAAAACACGACTTCAGCTCTTACATTTTCTGCCACAAATTTCAAACCAGATGCTTTTGTTGGTACAAGATGTTATACAAAAGACGGTTAATAATTAAGGTGGTGATTTCTCCCACCCCTAAGAGTAAAGGGCTAGATAACCAAAATTTCAACTGTCTTTCAGAGCGTGCCTCTTTGGTATAATATGAAGAACAAGCCAGGAGAGAGACAACTCTTGAGAAAGACTTGGGTAGCAAAGTTCCAGTCACTCACGTTTCCCCAACACACCTGAGAAGAGGTGCAAAGCTACTGTCAGACTGAGAAATCCCAGTTATCTAGAGTTCGTCTCCCCACCTCTGCAAGAAGCACAAGGTTTCTTGGTTTCAAAGGTTTATTGGAAGATTATGCTCAGGATACAGGTGTCCACAATCCAAGGGCTTGAGGCCCTTGGCTGAACAAAAGCTTTGTTGAGAATGACACATGAAATGAAAGTAACAACACTTCAAACACCCATTCCCAGCCTCCCCCCCCCCCAGTCCTGTCTGCGAAGGCATGGGAAGACGAGGACGTCAAGATCTTCAGCCGGAACGGGCTGATAAGAACTCTTCGCTCCCATGGATATATGCGGCCTGGGCACCACCTGGGCCTAGAGGGAGGAAAACTAAACAACTACAGAATATAACATGTTAATATGGTGTAACTCTGGCTAGAGAACTGACAAGCAAACTGACACTCTGACAGCTACTGGTGATTCTACCATGTCTTCACACAAGGCACACTAGGGACTACATTACCCAGGATGCATTGAGGCACTGCAAATGAAATGCTGCCCAATCCGTATCCAAAGGACTGGGGGAGAGAGCTTCTCTTTGTCCGTGCTGATGCACCAGCTGGACGGGTGGCCCGTTACCGGCGTAACTAGTTATTCCTGCAATCCTGCTGCTTCTGCTGTCATAGAAGTAGGTACCCCAGCATCTTAGCTGCTGTTAACTGGGCTTTTCAAGGCAAGAGAGGTGGTTTTCCATTGCCTGCCTCTGCATAGCAAGCCTGGTCTTCTTTCGAGGTCTCCCATCCAATTGCTAACCAAGACCAATCCTCCTTAGCTTCCAAGATTTAAGGAGATCAGGCTTGCCTGAGCTATCCAGGTCAGGGCACCTGAGACATTAAATCAATGAATACTCAATTGTGTGTACAGAACACGACCACTAAGCCACAGCCCCTCCCTGGTGGTGGAAAGTGCTGTCAAGTCATAGCTGACATATGGAGACCCCTGCTGGGGTTTTCAAGGCAAGAGACGAACAGATGTGTTTTTCCATTCCCTGCTTTTGCATAGCAGCCCTGGTCTTCTTTGGAGGTCTCCTATCCAAATACTAACCAAGGCCGACCCTGCTTAGTTTCTTAGATCTGATGAGATCAGCTATCCAGGGCACCTTAGATGGGCAATCAGTGAATACTTGGTTGTATGAACAGAACAACTGAGACCCTCTATAGCCATAGTTTTAAAACTGTTGTACTTTATTTCATGTCTCTCTGGACGAAGAATGCAACCATGTAATATAAGAACAGGACCTGCGAGGAGTTTCAGCTGGGAAGAACTCCAATTCCCTTCACTTATTTCCTTTTCTTACTTGCCATTAACTCTGCCCAGGGCTTTTTTTCCAGGAAAAGAGGTGGTGGAACTCAGAGCCAAACTACGAGTGACGCCTGACACAGGTTGGACACTTGTCAGCTTCCCTCAAGTTTTGATGGGAAATGTAGGCAGCTTGGCGGAATGTTGGACAAGTGACAGTTTAAAAGTCCATTGGACAGCAGTCGGAGAGCCAAGCTGCAAGACCAGGATGCCTACATTTCCCATCAAAACTTGAGGGAAGCTGACAAGTGTCCAACCTGTGTCAGGGGTCACTTGTAGATTGGTCCTCAGTGGTGGAACTCAGGATCGCACAATGACATCACTTTGGGTTAGCTGGAACAAGGGGGGGGTTAAAGTTTAAATCGCCCTCGTCGAAAATGGTCACATGGCCGGTGGCCCCACCCCCTGATCTCCAGACAGAGGGGAGTTTAGATTGCCCACTGCGCCGCTCCAATCTAAACTCCCCTCTGTCTGGAGATCAGGGGGCGGGGCCACCAGCCATGTGACCATTTTCAAGAGGTGCTGGAACTCAGTTCCACCACTTTCCCACTGAAAAAAAGCTCTGACTCTGTCGCTCTGCTGAAAAGCACTGTCTTCCGCCTTCTCCTTGCCTTGCCTTGCCTGGGTCCGCTCTAAGGCAAAACCTTCTCACCATGCATTTTGTTTGCTGTGTCTACCCATGGAGCCAGCCAGACAACATCTGCTCATTTGTGGATAATATGACTTACTCTATTTGCCCCTGTGTTTTTTATTTATTTATTAGATTTTTCTGGAAACTAGGAAATTCACCCAGGTTTAGCCCTGAATGGTAGCTGTGGTTGGTCCCATTGTGTAGATTTTATCATCCGCAAGAGGGGACCATCCTTTGGCTATTACGTATAAGCAGGGCTTTTTTTCTGGGAAAAGAGGTGGTAGAACTCAGTGGTGGAACTCAGGACTGCACAATGACATCACTTTGGGTCAGCTGGAACAAGGAGGAGTTTTTTTAAAGTTTAAATCACCCTTGGAAAAAATGGTTACATGGCCAGTGGCCCCAGCCCCTGATCTCCAGACAGAGGGCAGTTTAGATTGCCCTCTGTCTGGAGATCAGGGGGTGGGGCCACCGGTCACGTGGCCATTTTCAAGAGGTGCCAGAACTCTGTTCCACTGCTTTCCAGCTGAAAAAAAGCCCTGCATATAAGTAAGTAAATAGATTAAACAAAAGACAATGGAAGGCAGCTAGACTGGCAGTTAGATTGAGTCAATGCTCCCTTTTATTTCCTACCTCAATCGCTTTCCTTCCTTCCTCTGTCCCCATGCCAACCAGAACCACTAAACCTATTGATGGGCTGGCTTTCTGCAAACAATGCAAAACCGAATTATTCAAAAAGGCTTTTTTCTAAGCTAGGAGGGCAGTATTGTAGGAAAGGGGTCCCAGATGTTGAGTTAGGATCATGTCCCAGATGATGAGTTAGGAACCATAGACTTCACCTCTGTGTTGCCGTACATATTATCTGTTGCTTTAAATATGTATTCCTATATACTACCTGTGCTTCATGTTGTTTAATACAAGTCCTAGAATTGATTATGTTCTGTTTCAGCATTTCTTCAACTCTGTATTGGATCCTTGCTAATGCTATGTCTTTGTAAACTTGTATTCATTTAACCTATGGCATTGTTTATGGAAATGTCCTTGACGCTGTATGAAAATACCTGCCCTTGTCCCTGCTACTGATTGTACTAATCTCACACTATGTAATCCGCCTCACATCTCAGTGAGAAAGGTGGAATATAAATTAAACAAACAAACAAACAAACAAATATTTTTGGTTTTATGTTTAGATTCGATTTATATCCTGCCCTCCCCGCGTGCAGGCTCAGGGTGGCTCACAACAAGCATTTAAATACAGATTTGAAATACATATTAAAACAGATAAAACCAATCAATAAATACAAATTTACAATAATAGGCATTGATATATATTTCAGAGGCTATATTAAACCTATAAAGCCCTGAATGTAGAAGACAGAAACTATCTGTCTCGGGCAGCACAGTGGGGCATTGTTGGGCCTCAACCATAGGCTCAGCGGAACATTTCCATCTTGTAGGCCCTACGGAACTGCAATAGATCCCACAGGGCCAGAATCTCCAATGGGAGAGATTTCCACCAGGCCAGAGCAAGGGCTGAGAAAGACCTTGCCCAGGTTGAGGCCAAATTAATGTTCCTCAGCTTGGGGACCACCAGTAGTTGCTTATTAGCGGATCGTAAACCTCTCTGGTGGCCATATTGGGAATTAATTAACAGACAAAATTTTACATCAAGGCACCTTGGCAGGAGCTACATTACTTTTCAACTGCATTCTCCATCTGGAGTATTCATTGTAAAGAGAAGGGAAGGGAGCTTTGAAAAACGAAGCGTGTCGTTGGCCAGCAACCCTAAACTGCAAAATTCTCTGTTGTAATGCTTTCATGGTAGAAGATATCAAATGGAGAACATAAGGTCCAATGCAAAATGGAAACTGTAGGCCTGGGGGCGGGAGAGACTTCACATAAGGCTTGGAAGTAGGTGGGGTTTGTAGATAATTGGCAGGAAAGGGTTGAGAAGGCCTGGGTTTTCTGGGATTCTCTGGATTTGAGACCTAAGAGGCCGGGGAAGCAATGAAGCAGGTGGTGTCTGCTTAATTTTGCTTGATTGCTAGAACGAACTCACCGAATATTTGGCAAGAAGTCCCTTGCTACATGTCTGCTACCAAGGAGAAAGCACACCTGAGTGAATTACATGTTTCCACACAGGGGTATATTTGGCAGACTGGCCTAAGTTGTCTTACTGAAGCACATGGGGTCATTTTTAAATGAAGCTAATTTTAATAAAACGTTCAGCATTTATATTTAGCTCTTCATGAGATGTCAGCTTCCCATCTGTCATGTTGGGATTTTTTTAAAGTTTATTTTACAAATATTTTAATAGCGAGGAATGTCAAGAGGGTGGTATTATCTTAAAGATCTCTCAGGGCCAAGCTACAAGTGACGAATGACACTTGAACAGCAAGTGGATTGAGTAGAGCGCAAGTGAACAGGGAGAAATACGCTTGCCGTTCAAGTGTCATTTGTCACTTGTAGCTTCACCCTCAGACCCATTATTCACATCTGGAAATCATTTTCAATCTGCCCATCAGATTTTTATGCCACTTTTTCTCTGAGGAGCTCAAGAAAGCTCACACAGGTTTCACCTCAGCTTTTTGGAGGAAGGGTAGGATATGAAAGTGATTGATAGAAGTGGCAGGCTGCACGATGTATGTTATTTATGGTTCACCTTTCTCACTCAGGGCCAAGCTACGAATGACAGAGGTTGGACACTTGTCAGCTTCCCTCAAGTTTTGATGGGAAATGTAGGCATCCTGGTCTTGCAGCTTGGCTCTTCGACTGCTGTCCAATGGTCTTTTCAACTGTCACTTGTCCAACATTCCACCAAGCTGCCTACATTTCCCATCAAAACTTGAGGGAAGCTGACAAGTGTCCAACTGGTGTCAGGTGTCACTTGTTAGTTTGGCCCTGAGACTCAAGGCAGACTACATAGTGTGATGTATTGTCGAAGGCTTTCACGGCTGGAGAACGATGGTTGTTGTGGATTTTCCGGGCTGTATAGCCGTGATCTTGGCTTTTCAACTGTGTGAGTTCGTATAGTCACAGTGTGAGTTCGTATAGTCCATTTCAATGAAAATGTAATAGGTATAACCATGCAAATTTGCTAAGATTTAAAACCAGCAGAAATCCAATACAGAGTTGATGCCGAAACAGGGCAAAAGCAATTCCAAAACTGACATATTAAACAACATTGGAACTATCCAGTAGGATTATGCTTATGGTAGAGTCTGTAATCACCCCCTATCTCTTTACTGATGCATCTCTTTGAGTCTCTCTGCACGAGACATCCTACATAGGGACGCTCAAGTGTAAGGAGACACAATGTTGGCTGGGAAGCATAGTTTTAAAAGACAGAGCCAGCGGAGATCGCTCCTTAGAGGGTTTGCAAAGATAAAATTAATAAACCCTCTGAGAAGTCATCTCTGCCAGCTCTTTTTAAACTACCCTCGTGTAGAGGTGAAATTTTTAAACTATGCTTCCTGGCTAATATTGCATCTCCATACACTTGAGCGTCCCCATGTAAGATGTCTCGTGTAGAGAGATCCTTTAAAACCGCTTCCTTACAGTACAGTCCTCCTATTTGAGTAAAAAGCTCTTTTGTATAATTCAGTTTTGCATACTTTATGGAAAGCCAGGAGCGTCAGGGCTCTCCTGACCTCCTCAAGCAGGTCATTCCACAGGGAACAGCCACCACAGGCCATCACAGAGCATACACCTGTACAGGCAGCTGTTGATTTTGCCCGTGTGCAAGGTAGCACCTGCAAAAGATGCTGTTCAGATTAGTGAACCTGCCATGGTGGAATATAGGGAGAGAGGGGTCCTGTATATATGATGGACCAAGGCCGTAAAGAGCTTTGTATGCGATAGCCAATATCTTGAACTGAGCCCGGTAACTGATAGATAGCTAATGGAGTGACTGCAGAATGGGAATAATATCCATGCTCTGGATAATAACTGAACTGCAGGGGTTTGCTCCAATGAGGTCTCTGAGTTAACTTAGAGCCAAGATACAAGAGACGAATTACACAAGGAGGAGCATGTGAAGGGAGTCACAATGTTAGCCGGGAAGCTGAGTTTTAAAAGAGATCGGAAGGCTTTGTCAATTTCCCCTCTCTACAGAGACAGGGAGATCCCTGCTCAGAGGGTTTGTTACTTTCCTCCTGGCCTCCTGAAGGCTCTGTCAGTTTCACTTCCCGTTTTAAGAGGCAAAGAAGAAATGAACAAACCCTCTGAAAAGCAATCTTCGCTGGCTCTGTAGAGAGGGGAAATTGACAAAGCCTGCCAATCTCTTTTAAAACTCAGCTTCCCTGCTAAAACTGTGACTCCCTTCACATGCTCCTCCTCATTTAATTTGTCTCCTGTAGCTTAGCTCTTAGGGGGGAGAATTATGTACATGACATTATAATAGTCATAGAATCATAGAATCATAGAGTTGGAAGGGGCCATACAGACCATCTAGTCCAACCGCCTGCCCAGTGCAGAATCAGCCTAAAGCATCTCTGACAAGTATTCATCCAGCCTCTTCTTGAAAACTGCCAGTGAAGGGGAGCTCACCACCTCCCTAGGCAGCTGATTCCACCTTTGAACTACTCTGACCGTGAAAAAGTTCTTCCTAATATCCAGCCGGTACCTTTGTGCATGTAGTTTTAGCCCATTGCTTCGCGTCCTACCCTCTGCTGCCAACTGGAACAGTTCTTTGCCCTCCTCCAAATGACAGCCTTTCAAATATTTAAAGAGAGCAATCATGTCCCCCATCAACCTCCTCTTCTCCAAACTAAACATTTCCAAGGCTCTCAGCCTTTCCTTGTAGGGCTCAGTCTCCAGACCCCGGATCATCCTCATCGCTCTTCTCTGCACCCTCTCGATTTTGTCCACATCCTTTTTGAAGTGGAGCCTCCAGAACTGCACACAATACTCCAGGTGTGGCCTGACCAAGGCAGTATAGAGAGGGGCTATGACCTCCTGCGATTTCGATGCTATGGCCCCTTTGATACAACCCAGGATTGAATTAGCCTTTTTTGCCACCGCATCACACTGACTGCTCTTATTCAGTTTACAGTCCACTCTTACCCCAAGATCCCTTTCACTTATACTACTGCCCAGAAGTGTATCCCCCATCCAGTATTTGTGCTTCCCATTTTTGTGGCCCAGATGTAATACTGTGCACTTGTCTTTGTTGAATTGCATCCTATTCACAGCTTCCCACTTCTCCAGAGTATTCAGGTCTTGTTGAATTTTAATTCTATCTTCTTGGGTGTTTGCTACTCCTCCCAATTTGGTATCATCAGCAGATTTAATGAGCAGCCCTTCCACTCCTTCATCCAGATCATTGATAAAAATATTGAAAAGTACCGGGCCCAAAACCGAGCCCTGCGGCACCGCCCTCCAATCTGATGAAACGCCGTTGACCACCACTCTTTGAGTGTGGTCCTCCAACCAGTTCCCTATCCACCGAACTGTCCTATAGTCTACTAGTCAATTCTCTATTTTACCATGGCATGGATTCAGGGACCTCAGTGTTTGTGAATGCATATACACTGAAGATCCACTCACCCACTCAATAATTTCACTGCTAGAAAATATGAAGAATGACCCACTCTAGCAACTAAAGCCAACAAAGGCATTTCCCCCCAATCAAGACAAAGTAATGGCTGTAATTCAGAGAGTGATTGGAAAATAAGAACCACCAGTGGTAACGTGGGGTATTTGGATGTTATGTAGCTCACGCTCAGCTACTGATTGTGCTGTACTACCATTGTGAAAAGTAAATCCACTGAACAGGTTTGAGTTGCTCACAAACAGCTGAACTGCTGGACAAAAAAATAGCTCCCTGTTCATGAGCAATGAAAATAATACGAACAGTTCTCAACATCTCTAATCCAAGACAGCTCACTAGGCTTGGAGACTCAGAGAAGGTTCCCAAAACTGCCTCAGAAAATGTTAGGAGATCTGAGGGTGGTGCCTGGGGAGGGTGGAGTTTTGGGAAGATATGATGTCACTTCAGGGTAGCCCAGAACATCACCTGGAAGTGACATCATATCCTTTGCCATAGAGACGACATGAAATTCCTAGAACGCCACTATGTGGCAGCCTCAGTTCCTCAGGGACGCACACTTGTAGCTAGGGTCGGGTAATTTCCTGCCCTTCGTGAGTAAATGGGAAACTTAGGGTCAACTATAGGATTGCTGGCTAAAGGCCCTAATACATACCAAATTTTATATAGCCCGGCAGGAGTTAAATAAAGTTCCTGCTCTGCGAAAAGAAGAGGGTTGGCAAGCAGTTGCACATCTCTGGCTTAGCAGGTCACCAGCAGTGCAGGCCTGACCATGGAGGTTCAGTCAATCAAGTCCATTTCTGCATCCTCTTTCCAGACATTTAGGGGGTGGGTAAATCTGGTCTGCTGCCTTCACTAAATCTCGTCTCTCTCTTCCCCTGCATCACAAACGTAAGGAAGCACAGAAGTTTCCATTCCTCTTCTGCAACCTCCAACAACTCATTTCTAAAGAAGCACGAGACGAGATTTTTAATTATAGCTGCAATATGTCGCTTGGTAGATTTCACATCCTGTCGAAGCGAAGCAAATGCGATCTCCCAATCATTGCACTTTCTAATTCCATCCTTTCAAATCACTTTTAATCCTTCTGTTCCCTTCAATGTCACAATTATACCGTTTGATTCCACTCCCCTCCCCTCGGATGTGTTGCTTTTTAAGGCATGAAATAGCACCGCCGTTCAGGACCCAATCATATATAAATAGCTGTTTCCTTGTTATTTAAAGAAGAAGTGGAGATTGATAACTTGGCTGAGTTGTTATTCTTCCGTAGGTCATTGTGATAACTTCCCCCACCAAACACCCAGAATTTTAATGGAGGGAGATGTTCTCCACCTGTTCACACTTTGGAGCTATATGGAACTTTCACTGTTTATAACAACAGCAGCAGCAGCAACAACAACACAACTCTCATTTGTATATTATTATTAATTCAAATTCAAATTCAAATTTATTATTATTACAGTCAAATGACCAGCAAGAAAAAGATCACATACACAAACCACAGTTCCGGTCTACATAAAAAGAAAGGGAGGACAGATTTAGTTAAAACTATTATCATACTCCGCAGATAATAAATCCTGAAAGATAAAACTATCTTCAATCTCTCCTTTTGTTAAAAACTTCTGCTTCTTTGTGACCAAAAAACAATATTTTGCTATTAATTAATTAAAGTGAAGAAAATCTGGTTCGCATGATTTATGGGTACAGGTGGCTCTGCTCAAGTTGCGGTTGGATTACGAATTACCAGCAGCACTCTCGAATACTTGAAAAATGTTCACTTTTAATCAAACACATGAAATCATTCAGGCTTGTATTACAAATGCTTTGTGTGTACAAGTTCTCATATTTTGCCGTCTGGACTCCCAAAGTCAAGCATGTGTGTGTTCGAATCACAGTATGCCCTAAAATGGATTGCAAATACTCCGCATGTTCTCAGACTGCTTTCTGCAGACTGTAGCTTGATCCAGTAAGTGCTAACCACACACCAACGTGATGAATGCCATTAACTGTTGTGATATGTCTGTGGTTCAATCATATGCACGGCCGGATCTAGGGTTGCTGGCACCCAGTGAAACCCTTCTCTGGCCCTCTGCGTGCGCGCAGAGCGCGCATGCTCCTGGCGCTGTGTGATGATGTCACTTCCATGACATCATTATGCAGGGGCGGGAGGCGTGCCACCCACACAGCAAGCTGGCTATCCCAGTGCCCGGTGTGCCACGGAGCTGGCAGCGGCAGTGCGGGCATGTGCTGGGGCGGCCAGCTTGCTGCATGGGCAGCTGAGCGCAGGGCTAGGAGGCCCTCTACGTGGTTTGCCTGCCCTGCTGCCCCATGCCGCCTGCAAGGCAAGCCAGCCACCCCAGCGTATGGTGTGCCACAGAGCTGGCAGCGCGGGCGTGCGTGCACTGGGGTGGCTGAGCATAGGGCTGGGAGGTCCTACGTGCATGGCAAGCCAGCTGCCCCATCGGCGGGGCAGGCAAGGGCCTCCCAACCCTGTGCTCAGCCTCCCGCGCGGCAAGCCATGGTGCGCTCCCGGCGGCTGGCAGCCACGCCGGGTGCCCCCTCTTTGGCAGCATCGGGGGCAGGCTACTCCCCTGCTCCCTCGATCCAGCCCTGATCATACGAGGGACACACCAAAGTAGAAGTAATTGCCAAACACAGTATTTTCCTCTCTTTCCTCAGTGCTTTCTAACTCCTACTGTCTGTAGCTCCTCCCCTCTAGCCAGCAGGGATTGTCTGTAAACTCCTGTCCTCTATGCTCCTTATAAGGACATGTCTCTAAGAGTCTCTCTACATAAGACCTCATACACAGGGATGTTCAAGTGTAGGAAGATGCAATGTTAACTAGGAAGTATAGTTTAAAAAGACAGGGCTAGAGGAGATTGCTCCTCAGAGAGTTTGTTAATTTCATCGTCGCGTTCCCTAAGGGGAGGTGAAATTGACAGAGCCTTCCTGGTGGGGAAAATGAAATTAACAAACTCTCTGAGGCGCAATCTCCACCGGCTCTGTCTATTTAAACTGCCCTTCCTGGCTAACATTACATCTCTCTACATTTGAACGTCACCGTGTAAGATGTCTTGTGTAGAGAGACTCTAACTTACAACAATCACTACAACTGTGGGCCAACTAGTGCTTCTGGGACTAATTGGTTCAGCTTTGCCCTGAGTTGTTTATGATCCCAAACCTGCCCTACTTGCAAATGCACTTACTAGCATTGCAAATGCACTCACCAGCAACCCTTTAGTTCCAGATGTATTTAATCTCTGTGATCGGGCTTTATTCCTTTGTGGCATCTGCGTCTTTCAGATCTTTGCAGCAGTGGTGATGACTGATGAATGTCCAACGCCCTTTCCCCAATCCGAGATGTGGCTATTCCTTGAAGTCTCATAAACTGACAGCTGTTTAGGACTGTTCAGTGCCACATGCCATTGCACATTGTCAATCAAATGCTGTCAGATACAAAAGGCCTTTGCACATCAACTACCAAATATAGTTGAATACGAAATACCAGAGCATGCCAGCTCATAGATGCTCAGATACCAAATACTGTGACACACTAGCTATAAACCACTCTTAAATATCAGCTGTCAAATATGAAATGTTGAGAAGAAATACCAGAAGACGTCAAATACAAAGATCTTTGATGAACGTTGGGCACATACGTGAGTCTTCGGAAACGGGAGACTATTTGCTATTAAAATTTGCAACAGAATTAGAAGTGGGACTTCTGGAAACCAATGAATTGGAGGCCTGTACTCTTACACTGTTCGGGGTAGCAGATGTGAATGACTTACTGACTTTAACATAGGTATTATTTTCAAATAGGGTTGCCAGGACCCCCTACCCTTCTGGCAGGAGTGGGGGAAACCTGGCCCTTATCTGCAGTTTCTTCTTGTGCTCGTGCATAACACGCATGTGCTCCTGGCACAGCGTGATGATGTCATTTCCAGGAATGAAGCACCCCTGACAATAGTGGGTGGGTGGGGCTGAGAGAGCTAGAAGCTGTGACCGACCCAAGGTCACCCAGCTGGCCTCATGTGGAAGAGTGAGGAATCAACCCCGGTTCTCCAGATTAGAGTCCTGCGCTCTTAACCACTACACCAAACTGGTTCTCCATGGGGGCACATTATTGCTTTCTTTAAATATTTGAAAGGCTGTCATTTGGAGGAGGGCAAGGAGCTGTTCCAGTTGGCAGCAGAGGGTAGGACCCAAAGCAACGGGCTTAAATTATATGCAGAAAGGTACCTGCTGGATATTAGGAAGAACTTTTTCACGGTCAGAGTAGTGCAAAGGTGGAATCAGCTGCCTAGGGAGGTGGTGAGCTCCCCCTCACTGGCAGTTTTCAAGAAGAGGCTGGATGAATACTTGTCAGAGAAGTTTTAGGGTGATCCTGCACTGGGCAGGGGGTTGGACTAGATGGTCTGTATGGCCCCCTCCAACTCTGTGGTTCTGTGAATGATGTCATCAAGCAGGCCCCATAAGTGCTCTTCCTGGCCTTCGCCCCAGGCCAATTTAAGCCCCCAAACAGGCCAAATCGGCCCAGAGTGAAGCCCGGGAGCACTTCCGGGGCCTGCACATCACTCCCATGAATGATATAGTTGAGCCGTGCTGGGAGCATGCCCTGGGAGGCCCATTCCCATGCTTTCCCCCTTGCCAGCCTGAGTGGTCGTGGGGGGCGGAGGCTGGAACCGGGGGATCCCCCCTCCTCACTGGGGGAACGTTAACCCTATTTTCAAATGATTCTGTTTCTAAATAAGTGGTGAGGGCTATATCAGGATGCATTCATGCTATGTGTGTGTGTGACTAATTTATCTCTGACAGAAATTGCAAGGTTCCTAATTGAGTGATTTCATTTCAGGAACACAGGAACATCTAGAGATTCATCTAGGGCCCCGAAGTGCTGTATTTATCTCTTTGGAGTTTTTTTACTACAGTTCCAGACTTTGTCCTCATTGCTGCATAGAGGTGGTTGGCATAGGGCCCAACCGTGGAATGAAGGTTTGGAAACACGTTATCAAGGCTCAGGGCTCTGGCCTGAGCTACAAGTCCGTTTCTATGATATGAGCCGTTGATATCATTTCAGAAACTAGGTAGAATTTTTGCATTCATTACATTGTATGCATTGGAGGGAATTGTGTGTGATAAACCATTACGGATCCCATTCCCCCAGTCGGGGTGGGGGATCCTCCGCTTTTGCCCTCCACTCCCTGCCTCCACTTACCTGGCCAGTGGGGAAAGAAGGCATGGGAAGGGGCCTCCCGGGCACACCCCTGGGTCAGCATGATGGTGGGACTGATTTCATCACACCACCCTGAGAGCTCTCCTGTGCTTTGTCACAGGCCAATTTGGGCCTCAAAAGGGTCCCGGCCTGCTGTGAAGTGCGCGTGCACTCCCACACCTGTGCGGCGACCAGGGCTTTTTTTCAGTTGGAACGCAGTGGAACGGAGTTCTGGAACCTCTTGACAACGGTCACATGGCTGGTGGCCCCGCCCCCCGATCTCCAGACAGAGGGGAGTTGAGATTGCCCGCCGCACCGCCAAGCGGCATGGAGGGCAATCTCAACTCCCCTCTGTGTGGAGATCAGGGGGCGTGGCCACCAGCCATGTGACCGTTTTCTCCTAGGGCAACCCACTGAGTTCCATCACCAATTTTCCCAGAAAAAAAGCCCTGGCGGCGACATCACCAGAAGTGACATCCCCGAAAATGACATCATTGTGCGTGCAAGTGCAACATGAAGACAACAAGAAGAAGGTAAGAGCCAGGTGTCCTCCCTCTCCTGCCAGGAGGACAAGGGGACCTGGCAACCTTATAAACCACCATTATTTTCACTTTCTGAGCATGCTTCTATTGGGGGACACCCACTGTACCCCATGGCACCAGCTTGTCCCTACCACACACCGCCAATGGGGAACTGTAGTAGGTCTATGCAAATAAAAAATGGGACCTAAAGGGACCTAAAGAGATCCTTCCTCTTTTCTCCCTGACAGTTGATATTATGTAAATTGGGTCTCCCCCCTCCCCTCCAGGATGAGTGTTTGCATGTCATTCTTCTTTTTTTCTTTCTTTGCTTTCGAAACAGTGTTGAATTGAGTCCAGTGAAACCCAGTCCGGTTGAGTAAACAGACCTTCAGGTTTTCATTTTGCCAATCTTTATGACTAAGCAGGCCTCAAAGGTTTTCAGTTTATGAATATGAGCTCGTTCACTTGGTTTTAATCAGCAGTTACACTTTGGAGCCCTCTGGCAGTCAGGCTGGGCTCTTTCTGTGACACTGTTACACTGTTTGCAATGCTCAGCAAAGAGAGGGAGATTGGATTTCATTCTCAGCCCCCAAGAGAAGGACAACAAAATGAATCATTATCACAAAACATTCAGCAGGGGACCACTGTCCAGGGCACAAAGAACACAAAGACAGTGAAGGAATGTTTTTCCTTTCCATTCTATCCCAGGGAATAGATTGCCATAAAAGAGAGAAACAGAGATAATGGACATTTTTTTCCCTCTTGGGCTTCAATAGGGATCCTAGGTCCCCTACTGTGGTCAGGGGCTCCCCCGCTCCCACCCTCAGCCCCCAGCCAGCACTCACCTGGGTGGCAGGAGGAAGAAAGGTGGGGGAAAAGGCATCCTGAGCATGCTAATGCAGTGACATGATGATGTCACTCCTGGGAATGACATCATCACGCTGCCCCAGGAGCGCTCCCATGCTTTGCAGAGGGCCAATTTGGGCCCCAACAGGCTGAATCACGGTGAGAAGCATAGGAGTGCTCCTGGACCCTGCATGATGACATCACTTCCTGGAAGTGATGTCATTGTGCCACCTGGGAAGACATCTCAAAAGGTGAGTGCCAGGTCCCCCCTTTCTCTCTGGGAGGGTAGGGGGACCTGACAGCTCTATTCAGGAGTCAGATATGTTCAAAAGGACAGCTTAAAAGAACCCCTCTAAGCAATGTCAAACTTGATCCAATATACCTGAGAATTTCTTTTACAGCCTGAGTACTAAGCTAGAAAAAAAAAGATAGTTCATACTTTAAAGGCAGCCTTTTCCTAGTTCCAACCTCTGAAGTCAGTTTCAAAGGCTGTGCTCCAAATCCCCTCCTTTTCAGAGGTGAAGGTGCTGAGAATGTGGAACAGCAGCGGCTGCAACTCTTCGGAACGCGCTCCCCAGGAACGCTATTGTTCAACACCCTCGTTCATCCATTTCGTTTATACTCTGCCTTTCTCCCCAGCGGGGATCCAAAGCAGAGGACACCATTCTCCTCTTCTCCATTTCATTCTCACAACAACTCTGAGAGGTGGGCTAGGCAAAAAGGGTGTGACTGACCCGAGGTTCCCCAGCCCCCGTGGCATTCAGACCTGGCTCTCCTAGATCCTGGTCCGACACCCTAACCACTACACCACACTGCCTCTCAACGCTTTACAGTTTTACCATATTGTTCCAATGTGGTGGTTTGAAAGAATGTTCTGTCAGGTTTGCTAGCTGGGCCGTTTCCAGATGGCCCCCCGCCTCGCGAAACGTCGCGCGTCGTCGCGCGTCGTTGCGCAGAAAACGCGAAATATCGCGTTTTCTCGCGCGAGTTTTGCGCGACGTCGCGCAAAACTCGCGCGAGAAAACGCGATATTTCGCGTTTTCTGCGCAACGACGCGCGACGACGCGCGACGTTTCGCGAGGCGGGGGGCCGTCTGGAAACGGCCCTGGTTTTGCTTCTCCTTATAATCCGTTTCACCGGCTGTATTGGATTCCTGGCTCTATTTTTCCATTGTTTTTGGTGTTCCTTGTACAACACTTTTTGTATTTTTTTAAAAAATTTTTATTGGAATTAGAAATATTTTGTCATTTATAACAATCAAATTCCTTTAATATTCCAGTTCTAACCCCCTCCCTCCCCCCCCCCCGTTTGTTGACTTCCAACAGTTTTCCAACCCTTTGTCTATTCTTCCCCTACTCATTTCAACTTATTTTGTCAATTAAACATATACTTTCACACTCTTCTAAGCTAGTCTATTATAACACAGTGCTAAGTCAGTTTCCCTTCACTTATCAACTAACTAATACATTCCTGGCATGTTATTCAATAGTGATAATACTGGTAATATTCTCAATATCCTGTACTCTAACTTATTCATTCTAATGTCATCAATATGGGACAAACAATTTATCCCTCCCTATACATGACTTGAGTACTCATAAGTGATGAATACATTTATAAGTCAACCAATTTAACTTATACTCTATATGTTACTCTTTACTTCCTCTTATATCTCTTATCTTTATAACATAAAGTCAATCAATTTGAATCATATTCTACACATTTCTAAATATCGCTATAACCAAAAATGCCTTCAGCATAAGTCAATCAATTTAACCTATATTCTATATGCTACTTCTCATTCCCCCCCTTCTTGTATTCATGAATTTTAATTCTGTTAATTCTCGATTACACCCCTATCTGCCAGCAACATAATTAATTAATTAATTTCTATTCTTATATATCACATAATAACTATTACTTAATACTGTATAGAATAATCAAATAGAATAATTGCTTAGTAATTCTTCTTTAACTCTACTCCCCCCGGTATAGTCACTTCTCTCTTCTTTTGTTTTTCTTCAATAATTTTCAAACTGCCACAGTTCTCCTTTTTGTATTTTTGATAGGAAAGTTCTTTGTAAATAATAGCAAGAAGAAGAAGATTATGAAAGTTATTATTTTCAGTTATGAGGGTTAGTGAGCATTGGTGCCTGCAGAAGGAAAAACTGCTGAGCTGAAAAGGTGCAGGCAAGAGGTGGGACTTAATTGCTGTGAATCGGCAGGGGAGAGCCGAGAGGGACAGACTCTCTTTCTGCTGCTGAAGATGCTGCTAACTTTTTTCTGCCTGCTCTTCTCTCTGGTAAGCAAATTCTGCTTTCATTTTTGAAGGGGGAGAGAGAAAAGGGAACGTTCAGCGCACAGGGGAACGCACGTGCCAGGTGCACGCTTAAGACCTGTGCATATTGCCTCTGAACCTTCTGCCGATCAGGATAATTCAAAAACAGTAAAATAATTCATGTTATCGACTTCTCCGTCCGCTTTTTGTGAATGTACAAACCTCTGTGTGGGATGCAAGTTATTCCATAGTAGTTAACGAGGGACGCAAATATACAATTGTGACTGCAGAATGTAGAAGTTGTGGTATTTATTGCAGATCATTGAACACAGAATGGGGGCGAACTTGCACATGCGATGCCAGCAATTGATGAGTTTACATAGATCTTTCTTCCCATGTTTGCATCTGAACTTTCCTGGCTGCTTTCCGCCCTTCTGCTTTGCAGAAAGAGTTTTCTCCTTCAACTGATGGATCGGGACCCAGAAGTGGGGGACAGTTCGATTTCCTTTTCCTTTTTAAAAAATAGGATGGGACTTGGGAGGAGAAAGATGAGGGAGAGAGAAAGAGATGGAAGCAGGAGAAAAATAGACAAGAATATACTTAGAAGTGGGTCTCCCATTGCACATTGGATGTTGGTCTGGAGATGTGACATGTTGCATTAGTGAATACATCTTTATATCTCACTTAGATCTGCGAGCAGTTCTGTGTGGATATGATTCGCTGTTGGATCTCTCTCTCTCTCTCTCTCTCTCCTCTCTCTCTCTCTCTCTCTCTCTCTTTTGTTCACTCATGTTCATACTTGCACTTATAGCACTTCAGTATCTTTTTTGGATGAGATCTTGAATCTCGGTGCATTTGTCCTTTGTGTATCAGACTGGCTGGGTTTCTCTTTCCCTCTGATACCACTACAGTGAAATTCATCCTTTGGCTTCTCAGTACTTGAAGCCTGGTTCTGAGAGGCTGTTCTGAATAAAAGCCTGATCATGCATATCAAAATCCTACATAACTTTGTTTCAGCGGCCGTCAGATAACTGGAAGCTTTGGAAATCATGCCAGCAATGATTAAGACACTGTAAGGAAGAGGAGTGCTGAAAATATGTATTTCCTGGGAACATTTGGTGTTTGAAAGCAGAACGCTTTGACATTTGAGTTTTTAAAAATTTCTTGGCCAAAATTCAGAAGAGCTGAAATGTGAGCTTTCTCTGTCCCTCTCTCGATATTATACATCACTCTTTCTCTTTTCTCACACACACCGTTGGTGCCAGGGTTTCTGGTGCCGGTGGCCACCCCCACATGCGCGTGTGCACCCCCAGACTGCGTGATGACATCATCATGCAGCAAATCCAGGCCCATTGGCCAGTGGGTGGCTGGGGTGGCACACAGAGGCTGCCCGCGCTCCGCACGCTGCCCCAGCCGCCTGCTGTGCCTGGCCCGTGGCTGCTGCACCCAGCTGGGGGCGTGTGGCAGTGGCAGTGGTGGCGTGGGGCTGTACAGCTGCAGCAGCTGTGGGCCAGCCACGCCAGCTCCGTGGCATGCACCTCCACCCCTGGCACCCCCTCCAGCACCCCCTCTGGCACTCCAGCACCCACGCGCCCACCTCACAGCCTCAATGGTGGCGCCAGCCCTGCTCACACAGGCATGTTTTCTAGAACAGAAATTCACAAGGAAGAAAGAAACCACACCCCAAAAATCTTGCAAATTTGGATAGCATGGTGAGGGGTTTTTTTCACACAGTAGAAATTTTGGATTCCAATATATGAATCTTAGATTTGGGGGTGGGGATGGATTTCACATATGGCAAAAGGAGCGGGTGTGTATGTGAATCAGCAGTAGCACCTGTGGCTGGCCAGTGGGGGCTGGTTCCAACTCTCATCATTGAGAGAGGGGTTCAGTGCCCAGACTGAGGGATGTCAGGAGGTGGCGACGGGGCGAGGGGCAACACAGCCACATCATTATACTACTAAATGGATAGCAGAATCTGACACTGGCAAGTGATGGCCTTACCCGTGTCCACTTTCAGTTCTTCTATCCATTCTACGCACCTGCATGGTGTGTCTTCCCACAGCGCTTCACGATGCCCTCAGGTAAGGACACCCCATTTCCCTTCCCTTTGGGCAGTGCTCAGTGGTGAACACTAGTATGCCACCTGTGACCCACCACAGAGGCACCAACTGTTGTGGATGAAATGTAACAATTCAACGCTGCGCTTTCTGGTGGGCTTGGAAAACTCCAACGAATAAATTTCAAAATGTAGAAAAGAGCAAGGGTCCCGTAGCACCTATAAGACTAACAACATTTGTGGTACAGTACGAGCTTTCCTGAGCTGTGGCTCACAAAGAAGTGAGCAGTGGCACACAAAAGCTCATACCCTACAACTAATTTTGTTAGTCCTGTAGGTGCTACTGAACTCTTGCCCTTTTCTACTGCTACAGACAAACATGGCTACCCATCTTGATCAAATTTCAAAATGTCATTCTTGAGTGCCTGGGAAATGAATGAAATAAATTCATAAGAAATGTTCATTTCGGCTCTGAGTTCCCTTGGAACGCTTGGTGGACATTTCTCTTTCTGACAGCAAACACTCAAAATGCAAGATGGGAATCTTGTTCTCGGAGAGGTACAGCAAGACCCAGACGGACAGTCTTGAAGACTGGGCCCTAGCTCTACCTCCAGTAGTTACCCATTTATCCTATTATATAAAAGGCAAGCCTTATTGGTGACAACTCACCTTCTATCCTGCTGTGTCTCCAGAGGGTGCCACCGTGACAGAAATGCCAGGCAAGGTGGTCCATCCCTCCAGAGAGGGCTCCGTTCTCTAGAGCCCCCTTTTTTAAAAAGGGGGCTTCATTGCTAGTTTGTTATATTCTTATCCTGCCCCTCCTCCAAGGAAGTCAAGCTGCTTATTTAGAATCAGAACAATCCCATAGAGAAGTCTCGGCTAATAAGGTGTGATTTGTCCAAAGGCAGCTGGTGAATTTTATGGGTACAGATATGAAACCCTGGCTGATTCTGCACACGTTGGATAATGCACTTTCAATGCACTTTATCAATCGTTTGAGGTGGATTTTTTGTTCCGCACACAAAAAAATCCATTCCAAATGATCTATAAAGAGGATTGGAAGTGCATTATCCAACGTGTGCAGAATCACTCCCTGTTTCCTATTGTCACCAAGCCCAATATTCTAGCCACTACCTTCTCTTCTCTTCTCTTCTCTTCTCTTCTCTTCTCTTCTCTTCTCTTCTCTTCTCTTCTCTTCTCTTCTCTTCTCTTCTCTTCTCTTCTCTTCTCTTCTCTTCTCTTCTCTTCTCTTCTCTTCTCCCTCATCTGCAAAATTTCTGTTGGCGTCACTGGCTGCATTTGAATGTTTGACAAGCCCCGCTAACAACGAACACTGCTATTATGTTTTAAGCACATGAAGCACTTTTGACAGCTATGAACTTTTTAATTGGTATGACAGAAAGAGTCACAGAAGTTGTCAAAACCTGATTAGATGTAGAAAGGAAACTTTTTCCCTGCAGCGGCAGTCAGGAGAGGAGGCGTCACAATTTGCAGAGGAGCAGGGTGGAAGAGACTCTTGAGGTGACATCTACCACACGGGTTGGGGTAGGTGGGGAGCGGAAATTTAAGGAAAATCAAGAAGAAAAATTGATTGTTGTGGGGGGAGATGTGTGTGTGGGGGGGGGGGGAGAGATACCATTCCTAATGCTACGTGCCAGATAAGGCCAACCTCGAAAGAGTTCAAAGGCTTTGGAAGGCTCAAAAATTCCATGACTTCAGAAAACCGAAAAGCCTCTGATCTCCCCAGGGACCTTTGTGAGGAGATCCACAGGTGCTCCTTGCGGACTTCTCCTGGATAAGATTCTTACTTCCTTGCCGTTTCAAAGAGGACATGTCTGAGACAGCGGCCCTTGTAGCTATTACACAATAGAACAGGACTGATCAGGATTAGTCATTGTTCACACATTTCACCCCCCTCGAAGGCTCACGTGTCTGTCAAGAGACTGCGGGCTAAATATAAAAGCACCACCTATTCAACACCAAATCAGGCTTTGAACCTCAAACGCCCAAATGGTGGGTTCTGAAGAGGCGTCCCAAAGTCATTCCTGGCTGAATTTGCTGAAGAACAAATGTGATTTCCTTTCTTTTTTATAATCTCGTCGCACACCACTTTTCACTGTTGGTTTTGCAGATTTGTTGATGTTGCCTACCACTTGTAAGCTTTTTACTTACAGCTTATATGGTATTTTTGAGTGGATATGTATGAAATACACAGTGTTGACATACTGTTGCCAAAATAATAATGCTTACATTTGGGGGTGGGGGGGCGGAATGAAATTTGGTAAAAAGAAGCAGAGAATGATGTGCAAATTGATTTGCACAAGAGAGAATCAAAATCGAAAATGTGGATTTGGGGTTTGAAATAGCTGAGATGAGAACAGATCCTGACGAGCAGCCATGTTAGTTTGTCTATAGTGGTAGAAAAGAGCAAGAGTCCAGTAGCACCTAGAAGACCAACAAAATTTGTGGTAGGGTAAGAGCTTTTGTGAGCTTAGGTATCTGAAGAAGACAGCTGCGACTCACAAAAGCTACCACAAATACCCTACCATCTGTTCACCCGACAGATGAATTGCTTATGATGAATTTTGGATATCGGAAGTTTATTAAAGGAAACAAATTTGTAGCTGGAAGAAGAAATTTTTTGAAACGAGCAGAGAACAGTAAGCTGGAAGGCTTGTTGTCAACTTTCTGGGGCCTTTGGCCAAACGCAATGTAGGAATTAATGACCAAGCTAACACGCGGATCCACTTAGAAGCCTCGTAGATCCAGTCGGCGTCCGCTGCGAAGTTACCTGTAAAAGAAATATAATTGAAATGTAATTGGACTTTAGAGACTGCATATGGACTTTTGAGGGACACATTGTATAACTCCCTATATTATATATATCATTATATGTATCAATATACTGTAATTGACTTAATTGCATTTCTCCCTTGCCTCCTTAGCTACGTTCCCCTTGTTGCTTTGCTAGATAGGAGGTTTTCCCTGCTAGGCAATACGAAGTCTTATAGGTGCTACAGGACTCTTGCTCTTTTCTACTGAGATGAGAAGTTTGAAATCATCCCTTGCTAAATTCTTTCCCTGCCAGAAAGGTATTTTTTGGCCAAGTGGGTTTTGTCAGTCTATCTTTTTATCTAATACATTTTTGGCTTCCCCTTTTCCCAAGGCGATCCAGGGTAGAACCCCACGGTATTTTCACAACAACCATGTGTGGTAGTTGTCAAAGGCTTTCACTGCCGGAGAACGATGGTTGTTGTGGATTTTCTGGGCTGTATAGCCGTGGTCTTGGCATTGTAGTTCCTGACGTTTCGCCAGCAGCTGTGGCTGGCATCTTCAGAGGTGTAGCACCAAAAGACAGAGATCTCTCAGTGTCACAGTGTGGAAAAGATGTTGGCAGGTCATTTATATCTAATCAGAAGGGGTGGAGTTGAGCTGAGTCATCCTGTAAGAGTTTCCCAGGGTGTGGAATGCTAATGGAGGGAGGCTTCACTGTATCCTGAGGAGGTTCTTTTGCATATGGATTGGTGCTTGATATGCTAATCTTCTCTGCAGGGCTATTGTAGAATGTAGAGTATTTTGTTAGACTGGTGTTTTTCAGGACTGGAAATCATGATCTATTCATTCTTAAAGTCTCTTCTTTCCTGTTGAAGTTTTGCTTATGCTTGTGAATTTCAATGGCTTCCCTGTGCAGTCTGATGAAGTAGTTGCAAGTATTTTAGTGTCCTGGAATAGGATACTGTGTCCTGTTTGAGTTAGGCTATGTTCAGCCACTGCTGATTTTTCAGGATGGCCAAGTCTGCAGTGTCTTTCATGTGCTTTTATTCTTGTCTGGATGCTACACTTTGTGGTCCCGATATAAACTTGTCCACAGCTGCAGGGTATATGGTATACTCCTGCAGAGGGGAGGGGGTCTCTACTGTCTTTTGCTGAACGTAGCATCTGTTGTATTTTTCTGGTGGGTCTGAATACTGTTTGTAAGCTGTACTTTTTCATAAGCTTTCCCATCTGATCAGTGATTCCTTTGATATGTATTTCCCACACTGTGACACTGAGAGATCTCTGTCTTTCGGTGCTACACCTCTGAAGATGCCAGCCACAGCTGCTGGCGAAACATCAGGAACTACAGCTGCTGGCAAAACATCAGGAACACCACGGCTATACAGCCCGGAAAATCCACAACAACCATGTGAGGTAGGTTTGCATATGAGAAATCCTAAGCAGAGTTACTCCAGTCTAAGCCTATTGGTTTAGGATTTCTGTGGTTTGATTGGTTTAGGATTTGTGTGTCAGTGACCTTAATGGTGGAATGTGGATCTACACTAGCTCTTCAGGGTATTTATGAGTATAAAGGTGCAAGCACTGCATCATTACTGACCCATGGGGGGATGTTGCATCACAATGTTTTCTTGGCAGACTTTTTGTTACGGGGTGGTTTGCCATTGCCTTCCCCAGTCATCTACACTTTACCCCCAGGAAACTGGGTACTCATTTTACCGACCTCAGAAGGACGGAAGCCTGAGTCAATCTTGAGCCAGCTACCTGAACCCGGCTTCCACCAGAATTGAACTCAGATCGTGAGCAGAGATTGGGCTGCAGTACTGCGGCTTACCACTCTGCGCCACGGGGCTCCTATGAGTATTTATGAGCATGTCTGATCTATTGAGGGTTCCTTCCTTTTGCATCCCACAATTGAGTGATAAAAGGTTGTATAGCAACTAGGATTGCCTGGCCAAGCCGGGCAACCAACGGAAGGGCAGGGGCATGTGGAAGATCCCCCACGTCACTACGTCACTTTCAGGTAGAACTCAGAACTGACAATGGGTAGCTCTAGGAATTGCCGGAAAAACCTATCCACAAAACAGAGCAAATGACAATGAAAAAGCTGACGATAACACTTCTAATTAAAAGTCTGGGTAAAAAGATGCGTTTGGGCCTGGTGCCTAAAAGAAAATTAAGTAGATGCCAGTAATAATAGTCCTATCAATTCCCCACTCCAACTTTTTTATAAAATTCCTCACATCTCAACATTTTACTTTTGCTGCAATTTATCAGCAATCTCTGCTAAAAACAGTTGCTATATAATACATTCAGATATTGATACAAGGGGAATTTTATTAACTCGCGGCTTTAAAAGGCAGGGTATTTTTTAACAGTCTGGACTTTGATCTCCGGTAGATCCACACTCTCAAAGATCTCTGAATAAGGATGATATTTTAAGCATTGGTGTTAATGAGATGCTCTGCTTGGTTATAATTTTAGGTTATTTGGAGCTGATTTGCCAGGCGTTGTTAGCATAATTGTACATGATCAAGGCAATAAATATTGAATATGCATATCTGAGCTCTAGAAGAACAGGCTTTCTGATCCAGTGAGACAGTTCCAGGCACTGAAGCAGCTTCCAGTGACAATTCCCTTGCTGAATTTATTTATTTGATATTCTTTAAAATATTTATACGACCGTCTTCCTCCTGAGCAGCTCAGGAATAAAGACGGTACAGACTGTGTTGTGCGTTCCAATCCAAGAGAAATAGGCCTGGGCCCAGCTCCTCCTTAGAACTCTCCTGTTCACGGCAACTCATCACTGCCGTCAGGAAAGGCTGGGCAAAGAAGAGACAATAACTGTTGTCTCCTAAATGGGTCCTCCTTGAGAAATCTCACATCAAGCACTTTCAAAGCGTAATTTGATTAAGACATTGATACCCCATTTCTCTCCCCAATGGAGACTAAATGGATGTTACAACACCGTCCCCTGTTTTTATCCTCACAACAACCCTATAAGCAGGGCTTTTTTTCTGGGAAGAGAAGTGGTGGAACTCAGTGGGTTGCCAACACAGGGGGCAACTCTTGGCAGGAGGTGGTGCCCCTGGTACCACATGTGCACACGCAAAGTGCATGCATGCTCCCAGGGCCAATGACATCACTTTGGGTCAGCTGGAACAAGGGGGGAGTTTTTAAAAGTTTAAATTGCTCTCAGCGAAAATGGTCACATGGTTGGTGGCCCCGCCTCCTGATCTCCAGACAGAGGGGAGTTTAGATTGCCCTCCATGCCGCTGCAGCAGTGCAGAGGGCAATCTAAACTCCCCTCTGTCTGGAGATCAGGGGGCGTGGCCACCAGCCATGTGACCATTTTCAAGAGGTTCCAGAACTCCATTCCACCGCATTCCAGCTGAAAAAAAGCCCTGTCTATGAAGGAGGTTAGGCAGAAAAAGAGAGAGAGAGAGAGAGAGAGAGAGAGAGAGAGAGAGACTGGTCCAAGGTCACCCAGCAAACTTCCAAGGCAAAGTGGGGATTCGAACCTGGGTCTCCCAGATCTTAGTCTGACATTCTAATCACTACAGCACACTGGCTTTTAAAAGACTTTTCAAAACCTGGCAGTGAAATAGCAGTCTCTAGCCTGAGCAGCCCAAACCTATTTTCTATCCATGAGCCAGTTTCTCACTTATTCCTGAATAGACTGAATAGTCTATTCAGCTATTGGCATAAGATCATTTTATGCCTTTTCAGACAAAGGGATCGGTATATAAAAAAATACAAATCAAACTTTGCACCTTAATTCTGTTCTCCTGGATTTTTGAAAACTCAGTATAAAAGTATCACGACAGTAAACAATTTCATGTTATTACCCGTCTTGAAAAGCATCTTCGACAGCAAAAGGAGAAAAAAAAAAATTCAGCCAAACCCCTGAATAGGATCTTTTGAAATGTAAATTGGATTGCCCTTTTCAGAGTAATCGTTTTGTTACCGTTGTGGAAAGTTGAGCATTTGTTTGGTCTGACAAAGCAAAAAAAAAATCAGTTTAGCCTGATATGTCTTTCTTTAAAAAATAGGTTACGTGAAAAATGTCCAAACTGCTTTTCGAAAGTGGGTTCCAGTTGTGAATAAAGAAAGAAATTATTTTGGGAGTTGGGCATCTCAATATATTACAAAAGCAAAAAAGAAAATTGCCAATTGCGGGCATACAATCTAGAAAAGATGGCTATTTTGGGCTGGATAACTCTTCTTATTTTATTATTGTAGTATTGTCATATTATGGTCAAGATCAGTCATTCTGTGTTTATGTTATGAAAATGTATCAATAGTTTTCACTTCCTGAATTTAAGCAGATCCTTGACACGGTGTCTATTTTGATTATCTTTTTATTACATTCCCTTTCTTTTTCCTCTAAGGAGTTGACACAGCATACATAGAGTCACTGTTATGGATTTTTATCCCATTCATTTGGGGAGCAGGTATTGCTTAAAACAGGCGTGTGGAAACACAAAGTCTCTTTGACAGTTTGAAAGCAATGTATTTAACCACTAAACCACAAGGGTCACCAGTGATCACTCAGTACTGGTACCAATCTTCTGACTGAAGAGAGGGCAGAAGTTTATTTATTCCAAGTTGTGGTGAAAACCTTGTACCTTGGCCATGAATCACTCGATGTTATCTTTTAAGATGCTGGTTGTGGTGGAAAGTGCATCAAGCCATAGCTGACTTATGGCGAGTGGTGACCCTTGTTGGGGTTTTGAAGGCACAAGATTAACAGAGGTGGTTTGCCATTGCCTGGCTCTGCAACCCTGGTCTTCTTTGGAGGTCTCCCATCCAATTACTAACCAAGGCCGAACCTGCTTAACCTCCAAGATTGGGCTTGCCTGGGCTATCCAGGCCAGGGTGATCTTTTAAGAACCTTATTATTCTCAAACCGGTTAAATAAACAAGAATCACAAGTATACAAAAAACTAGCATATGTAAATAAGATCAGAAGTAAAAAGTTATATATGTCATACTTTCTCCTGTCTTGCTTACGTATAAAGACAGAATGCCAACTCTAGAATTCTTTGCAGAATCAAAGAGCCAGTTTGGTGTAGTGGTTAAGAGTGCGGGACTCTAATCAGGGCCGTTTCCAGATGGCTTACCTGAAGCCGCTCCATGCCGCAATGTTGTGGATCGTGCCAGGGAAAAAGCAAAATATTGTGTTTTCTCGCGCGAGTTTTGCATGACGTCGTGCAAAACTCATGCGAGAAAACGTGATATTTCGCATTTTCCCCGGCACGATCCACAACATTGCGGCATCTCTTCAGGTAAGCCATCTGGAAACGGCCCTGGAGAACCGGGTTTGATTCCTCACTCCTCCGCTTGAAGCCAGCTGGGTGACCTTGGGTCGGTCACAGCTTCTATCTCTCTCAGCCCCACCCACCTCACAGGGTGTTTTGTTGTGGGGGTAATAATAACATACTTTGTAAACCGCTCTGAGTGGGCATTAAGTCATCCTGAACGGCAGTATATAAATTGGATGTTGTTGTTGTTGTTGTTGTTGTTGTTGTTATTAAATTAGAGAGATTAGGGCATTTTAGAGTGTGGCTATCCAAGGCCAACCCTGTCTTATGACTGCCTTACATTTATATGAGCCTTACATGACTTTATTAAAACATCTAATTCCTTTTCTCTAAAGGTATGACTTCAGTTACCTCTGAGCACCCCCATTGAATAATGCCTGGCACATGGCTGAGGCTGGGCCTCCGCCGGCCTGAAAAAGGGGTGTATAAAATCTTAATGCTCCCTGTGAAGGCTGTCCACCATCCTGTTTTAAATGTGTCTTAATAGAAATACACTGCTGTTTTAATGATGTTTTAATGTAGGTGAATTTTTATTGTGTTTTAATGTGTTGTTATCTGCCCTGAGCCCACTCACGGGAAGGGTGGAATAGAAATTTGAAATAAATAAATAAATAAATAATTGTTGCAAACTGTTCCACTTGTTCTGGGATTTATTTGGTGGTATAGTGCCGTTTTAGCAGCCCAAATACCCAGCTGCTCAGGGTCTGGGAGCTAAGTGGGGTCAGACGCTATCAGTATTTGGATGGGAAATATCCAAGAAAGACCGCGGTTGCTACACAGGGAAAAGCAATGGCAAACCGCCTCTGCTCATCTCTTGTCTAGGAAACCCCGTGGTTGGCATCACGGTTAGTCAGATGCGACTCCATGGCACATTCTTCATTTTCTTCATAATGCCATTTATTCATACGTTCTCCTTCTTGAGGCTGAAAGCTGAAAGTTAGCAGAAACAGTGAAAAAATATACCTTTCCCAAATTTACATGAGAACCTAAAAGCAGACTCTCAGGGCTACTGTGTTAAACGTTCTAAACCATGATTTTAAGTTAAAACCTGCATCATTGCTACCTCCTGTTTCATCCTCAGAAGAACATGCGAGATAGATAAGGCTGTGACTGGCCCATCTTCACCCAGTAGGCTTCATGACCACATAGGATTCTGGCCCTAAACTTCCTCAGTCTTAATCTGACTAACAAACAACTACACTGCACTCTCTCTCTCCTTCTGATGAAGCGGAAAACTGAGTAGACAGATCCACTGCCTATGGGTCTATAGCAATATGGTGCAGGGATCATGCAAACAGCCCCGGCGCCAGGGTTTCTGGTGCCAGAGGCCAACTTCGCGTGCACGCGCATTGCACTCGGGCCCCGGCCTGCGCGATGACATCATCATGTGATGACATCATCACGTGATATCATCACGCAGTGCTGCCGGCAAGTGGCTGGGGCGGTGTGAGGAGTCCTCCTGCATGCCGGGCGCTGCCCCAGCCGCCTGTCGTCCCTGGCCCATGGCTGCTGCGCCCTCCCAGGGGCGTGCGGCGGCGGTGGCGATGTGAAGCTGGCCAGCAGCGGTTCAGGGCTGGCCAGCAGTGGCACGGGATGCACACCTCTGCCCCTGGCACCATCCTCTGGTGCCCCCTCCAGCTCCGTGGCACCCACAGCTGCCACCTCACTGCCTCAATGGTGGTGCCGGCCCTGCACGCAAAATCTAAATGCAATCCATTCGGATTATATGCTAAACTCACACACACTATCTCTGCCCACTAGTAACACTTGCAGACGGTCTAAGTCTTTACTTTTGCTCCTTCCAGGTTGCTTCCATCCATCCAGAATGCAAGATTTTCCAGCAGGTTATGAAAGATGAGGCTCAGTGTTTAGGAAAAAACCACTCTCTTTCACCAGATTTTACAGGTAATAACCTAGGCCTAGATTTGAGAGTACTGACCGGGCCTTGTTGTTATGGTTACCATTGTTCTGCTGGAGTCTGGAATTCTCCCAGTATTGTAAGTGATTACAGAGATCAGGTCCCCTGGAGAAAAAATGACAGCTTTGGATGATGAAGTCTATGGCATAAAATCCCTGCTGAACGCCATCTCCTTCGAAAAGTCTATCTTCTCCAGGCACCAACCCAAATATTGCCAGCACTGGAATCCTTTCCAAGCGTGCCATTTGTCTTGCCCCAGCAGGTAAACCCCTGCCCTCTGCCCCAGTCCCCCAAATTGCTGGGAAATGGCCTCTATAGTGACGCTGTCAGAATTTCCACATCTCTATGGTCTTTACCACAGAGATTAGAGGAAATTCCTAGAAAGTCACAAGGAAGTGACATCACACCCTTCCCAAACTCCACCTTCCCCAAGCACCACCCTCAAAATCTCCTGGCATTTGCCATGGCAGTGGTGGCAACCGTGCCCACCCATCCCCAGAGAGGTCTTTTTTGTGCAAATGCGGAGATTTGGTTTGTTCCAAATTTAGGATCATTTAACAGGTCCACAATGCTCATTTCTTCTGGAGTGCAAACTTCATCTAGAAGTCCTGGACTAAGTGTATCAAGCATGCAATGAGCTGTCCAGCAATCACAGGAGGATCAAGGCCCATTGCCAAATAAAAATTTTAATTGGCTCTTTTTAGCATGTTCTAACATATTGTAACCATTTACTGATATCTGTTAACTTTCTTATGCTTTGGACTGCTTTTTCCTTGATTACGTGCTGTTTATCATAGAATCATACAGTTGGGAGGTGTTAAAAGAAGGGACTGTTGATGTCTCTTGCTCAGGCCTTTAGGGCTGCTAGCCAAGAAGAAGGAAGGCAACAACCATAGAGTCAGTTGGATAGATAGGCTGCTATCAATCTCCTTCCTGCCAGGGGAACTTCCTTACTTCCCTTCTCTCCCCCTCCTCTCTCTCTTCTTCCCTGCATGCACCAGGAGAGGCAGCGTGGTGTCTCCTCCTGAAAGAGATGGCCTACTTTCAATCTAAAGCCATCCTAGCTAGTTAGATCAGTTACTACTTCTTTCTGTCCACTAAACTTATGTAAATATATTTCTTTAGATAAATAGTTACTGCTTCTCCAACTTGGATGAGAGCTTTCTGCCTGCAGTTTGTTCAGTTAACATGCCGTGACTAAAACCCAATAGAAGGGATCTTGGGTCATCTAGACCCACCCCCTGCACAATGCAGGAAATTCACAACTACCTCCCCCCCACACCCCCAGTGACCCCCGCTCCATGCTCAGAAGATAGCAAAACACCATTCTGCTTAATCTCACTTTTGCTTATCTGTACTCAATGAGAGAAAGGCTGAAACCTCTGACCTCTCTCATGGTCAGCTCCAGTCCCTTACACGGAGAATCAAACCTGCAAGTTTTATGACGGTATTCACGCCAAGCCTTTCTCTACCCCCAAATCTTCCTGTCCCCCCTTCCCTTTTGTCATTTCCCCCTATTAAAAGGCGGAATGTGATTTCCTTTTCATAGTATCTGAAGAAGCGAGCTCTACATCTAAGTTATGCTGATTTGACAGGTATTTTCTCAACAGGGTGCGCCGGTGTTTGGGACGGGCTGAGCTGCTGGCCGCAAGCCACCTTTGGAGAGGTTGTGACAGTCTCGTGTCCAGGATTTTTTGAAGAAATCACCAATATACAAGGCAAGAAATGTCCCTTCCCTTCTGCTTCTCAGCATGTGGCACTGTCAATTTATTGTAGACCTATCTACTACACTGGTTCATTTCGGCTAAACATTAGGAAGAACTTCCTGATGGAGCAGCCCCTCAGTGGAACAGGCTTCCTTGGGAGGTGGTGGCTTCTTCTTCTTTGGAAGTTTTTAAGCAGAGGCTAGAGGGCCATCTGACAGCAATGCTGATTCTCTGAACCTGGGCAGATCCTGAGAGGGAGGGCAGGAAGGATTGCATCAGTGTTTAGTTCTCGTGGCCCATTCTTACATGCCCACGGTAATGCCAATTGCCACTTTAGGTTCAAGTAGCAATTTTCCCCAGGCCAGGATCCTGATGGTGTTGTGCCATCTTCTGGGCACGGAGCAGGGGTCATTGGGGGTGTGAGGGGGGGAGATAGTCGTGAATTTCCTGCACTGTGCAGGGGGTTGGACTAGATTACCCTAGAGGTCCCTTCCAACCCTATGATTTTATGATTCTATGATTCTATGATTTTTCTCCTCCTCTTCCTTAAAGGTGCTGAGGGTGGTGTCTATTTTATCCTCATAACAACCCTGAGACGTAGACAAGGCAGAGCGTGTACATTTGAACCAACACTACAGTCGGGGTCATGGGAACTTGAGGGCTGTGTGTGTTTTATGGGCCATCAAATCACTTCTGATTTACGGCAACCCTATGAATGAAAGACCTCCAAAACATCTATCATTAACAGCCTAGCTCAGCTCAAGATGGGTAGCCGTGTTAGTCTGTCTTTAGCAGTAGAAAAGAACAAGAGTCCAGTATCACCTATAAGACTAGCAAAATTTGTGATAGGGTATGAGCTTTCATGAGTCACAGCTCACTTCTTCAGATAGGGTATGAGTAGGGTAGAGTATGAACTTCCATGGTAGGGTATGAGCTTTTGTGAGTCAGATACCTGAAGAAGTGAGCTGCGACTCACAAAAGCTCATACCCTACCACAAATTTTGTTAGTCTTATAGGTGCTACTGGACTCTTGCTCTTTTCTACAGCCTAGCTCAGGTCTTGCAAACTGGAGGTTGTGGCTTCCTTTATCAAGTCAATCCATCTCATGTTGGGTCTTCCTCTTTTCCAACTGCCTTCCACTTTTCCTAGCATTATTATCTTTTCTAGTGAATCTTGCCTTCTCAAGATCTGACCAATGAACGACAGCCTCCATTTAGTTATTTTAGCTTCTGGGAAGAATTCAAGCTTGATTTGATCTACAACCCATTTATTGGTCTTATTTGGCTGTCCAAGTTGTCCATAAAATGCTCCTCCAACACACGTTTCACATAAAGATGGTTACCGATACAACTACAGTATGTGCTGTGCTGTTGTTATAGTTTCCTGGTGATGAGTGTTGCTTGATGCTGACATCCTTTACAGGGTTCCTACACAGAAATTGTACGCCGGGAAATTACTGGTCTGAGCCATTCCCACCATACTCTGTTGCCTGTGGATTTGAAGACAGTTTAACAAAAGGACCAGAAGATCAGGTCAGTAAAGACTTAATATAAAACTAAGAAGTTAAGTCAGTAAGCAATCCAAGATGCTTAAATCCTAGGGGAGGGACTGGGGGAGATGCATGCAAAAGGTCCCAAGTTCAATCCCTGGCATCTCCTGTTAAGGATCAGGTAGTAGATGATATGCTACTAGTCAGAGTAGATAATACTGATCTTGTGGATCAGTGGTCTGATTCAATATAAGGTAGCTTTTTATGTTTTCCCGTAAAGGATTGACTTTTTAAAAAGCTTACAATGTTTGTGAAAATGGAGAGTGAGGATGCCTTGTGCACCTCCACTGGGATCCCATTCCACAACACAGGGACAGCTACTGAAAAGAACCAGAATGGAGCCATTACAGATTTGTTACTGAGAAACAAACTAGACGAGACGATTTACACGAGTCTATGTGAGTGGCCAGAGTTGGGTTTTTTCCTCACCTTCCCGTTTCTCTTTTACCCCCGATGAACTCATGTCCATGGCTCTGCTCTGTGCACGTGTCAGCAAAAAAGCAGTTTACATTAGCGAGTGTCCGCAGACCATATCATTGAGTCGCTGTTGCAGAGTGGTGACTCTGTTTTGATTCCGCTTCCCTCTTTCTGCACAGAAAGGCAATAGGGCACAGGGGATGGTTACAGGGAATGGTTTAAGCATGCACAAACTGGCAGTGCATGATGAGATACCATTCCTGCATCTTGGAGGAGCTTTGTAGCGGCACGGAAAGGGGCATTTCCCCAGCGGGGCAATGGCCATTTAAACTGCAGGTGGGGCTTGCTGGCTGGCCGGGAACTCCTGGCCAGGCAGCCAAGCCCTGCTGTTTAAATGATCAGCTGCTTGTCGGGGATCTCCCCAACAAGCAGCTGATCGGTGGGTTTAAATGCCCCTTTCCATGCCACTTTGCAGCAGCACAGAAAGGGGCATTTAAAATGAACTAAACGAACCAGCGGACAAGTTTGGAAGTTCGTAGAAACGAGCTACCATGAACCGCTGGTTTGGGAACCACGAAATGGGCTTGTTTGTGGTTCTTTTTGGTTCATGTTCCGTCTAGATATTTGAAAACCAAGGAATGTGTATCAATAGCCAAGAGGAAATTCATTCTCCTCCTCCTCCTCCTCCTCAGCAGTTACCAAGGGAGACCATGCCTGAACAAGTTCCCTTCACATGCCTCTATTTCTGAATGTTGTCTTTTCCTCCACAGAAATCATACTATTCAGCATTCTGGTACATCTACACCACCGGCTATGCAACATCTCTGGTTTCGCTCTTTACTGCTCTTCTCATCTTTACCTTATTTCGGTAAATACTGACTTCGCCTTTTGGAAATAGCACCATTGTCCACACTTTACTTCATGTCTCTTGCCTTTCTCAATTTGGGCTCACACTGTTTCCCCCCCACACACACAATGCTTAAAAATGCTTTTGTGTTTCCCTCCCACCACACATGGTAGATGAGTGCTCCAGAATTTGCTTTATCATGACTGGACTCTCGCATGACTGGAAGCTAGAATCGCTCTGAGATGTTACCAGATTTTGAGTCCACTCTGGTTGCATTGTAAAGTTGAGCTTTCTTTTAGGGGCGCATGAGATTTCAGTCGTCTTTTAATGGCATAAAACGCCATTAAAAAGTGAACAGAAGGGGGAAACCAGCAAAGAGAACAGGCAGAGTGAAAATGAAATGCTTAAAAAGTAACAGATGATAAAAGTGGGTTCTCCTGGAGTCCATTCCAGAAATGCACAAAGAACTCTAGATCTCCTATTTGCATGCACCAAGTTCAAAAATGCACAGGGGAGGTTCCATCAAGGACTAAGGCAATTTCTAGGCCACTCTAGGATTCTACCTTGTTTGTTGTGATCACAGCTGATGTTTCTGACACCAGCTAGACACCAGCCAAAGCATCTCGTAGTGCAAGACAATCCCCTAGAATCACCAAGAACACTTCCATGACACTCTGAACATGAGCCAGTTATATCTTGTGTGGCTACCAGACTATGACAAGCCATCACTGGCCATGCCATAGGCTACGGACATGTGAAATGGTCTCCTGGAATGGCCTTTTGATGGAGTGCCAATAAATCCTCTCTGCTCTGCCAAAAATTGTGCAGAGCTGAACTGTGTGGAATGGAGCCTCCAGATTTAGTCCTCTGGTCAGTAAATTGGTATCACAGGAGGATATCAAAAAGAGTCCAGTAGCACCTTTAAGACTAACCAACTTAACTGTAGCATAAGCTTTCGAGAATCACAGTTCTCTTCATCAGATGCAGAGAGCTATGGTTCTCTAAAGCTTATGCTACAGTAAAGTTGGTTAGTCTTAAAGGTGCTACTGGACTCTTTTCAATTTTGCTACTACAGACTAACACGGCTAACTCCTCTGGATCTATGACAGGAGGATATGAAAATGTAACTCTGAGGCCAAAGCTGTTGGCAGCAAAGAGCAGGCCTCTGGCATTAAAACTGCTGGCCATTTTCATTTTTGTCCTCTTTGTGTATGGGTTTTCAAATAGCACCATAAAGGCCAAGTGTAGCCACCAGCGGACTCTTGTTGTGGCCACCACAGTCCACTGACTTATACAGGAGATCTGTGCTACTCCTGTGGCCTCAAGTCTACATTTCATTGCCATACCTGCTAGCTAAAGACAAATTCATAAACTACTGCCGAGATATTCAAAAACTGAAGTCAGTTTTGCTTAGGTAAGTATAGACAATATTTAGCTGAATGTTTTTTCTTCCCTTTTCTCTTCCCTTTCAGAAAATTCCACTGCACCCGGAATTACATTCACACACATTTGTTTGTCTCGTTTATCCTGAGGGCAGCGGCCATTTTCACCAAAGATGCCATTTTGTTCTCAGATGACAGCATGGACCACTGCCTGATGTCAACAGTACGTTGCTTATCCGCTCCTCAGTTTTTGAACTTTGATTTTTGTGTTCAGATTTTATGTTTGCTGTAAGACTGGCTTCGAGCTTTCTTAATTATATACCATCGAGCTTTCTTAATTATATCCTGCTTTTGTGAGGGAAAAGGATAGATTTGACCTTATCTGTTATTATCATTTTATGCTTCCAACATGAGAGGAATTTTCAGGAGAGGAAAGAATATACTAGGTTTACTTTTAAAGAAAAATCTATAAATGTACAGACTGGAGGAAGCACAAGATACTCATTCTAACTGTAACCCAGTCAAACTCTGGCTACATAGATCCCACTCCTAAATTATTGTTTCCCTCCTGGATTCCTGAAGGACATACCGCTGCTAAATAACAACAACAATAACATTTGATTTATCTCCGTTCAGGACAAATTACCACCCACTCAGAGCGGTTTACTAAGTGTGTTATTATCCTCATGACAATCACCCTGTGAGGTGGGTGGCGCTGAGAGAGCTCCAAGAGAGCTGTGACTGACCCAAGGTCACCCAGCTGGCTGAAAGCGGAGGAGTGGGGAATCAAACCTGGCTCTCCAGATTAGAGTCCTGCCACTCTTAACCACAAACTACACAGTCTCCTTGCCACGATATAAGCAGCTCCAGCCTTTAGATAGGAACTTATATCACATCAACGTGATCTCCTTGTGCTTAACAGTGACTACTGGGTTTCTCGCCTGTCTTGTAGGTGCTGTGCAAGGCTGCCGTAGCTTTCTTCCAGCTCAGCATTTTAGCCAACTTCTTTTGGCTGTTGGTTGAAGGCCTGTATCTGCAAACCTTGCTGATCTTGACCTTTGTGTCTGACAAACAGTACGCATGGAAGTTCGTCCTGATCGGTTGGGGTGAGTAGACCGCTTTGGTTCCTTCTCCTGTCAGATTGACATGGGAGATACGAGAGGGATTTACTTCCAAGTCAGATTGGTTAGCGGCCTTGGCGTATAAGCATTAGGACTCCAAGCTGCAGCTATGGCAGGAGGGTCCTTGCTGACAGCCTGCTGTCCTGCAATATCTGCTGCATCGCTATGTCACTTCCAGGGGAAACCCAGAAGTGATGCAGGATAGCTCTAGGTTTGTGGAAAGACCTTCCTTGTATATAGGGGCCCCAGTCTCCACATTTAAGTATCCACAGATGTGGTCCTGTTAAGAACTATGTGTCTGTGTATCTCTCTCTCTCTCTGTCTCTAGATTTACACAATAGATATTGACTGGATATAGTAGAGAAAGATTTCTCAACTTTTATTGTTTTCATTGCCATATTGATTTTTTTATATTGTTAGTGTGTAAGTGGCAAGAAGTTCCAGAGGCAGTGCTGACTAGGTTTCCCTACCCTCCCAGAAGGGGAGGGTGGCACTCACCTTGTCTTTGCTCTTCTTGCACATTTGGGAGCATGCACAACCTTCGCAGCAGGCTGATTTGGATTCCAAATTGGCCTTCTGCAAAGCACAGAAGCTCTCTCGGGGCAACACGATGACATCACTCACAGGAAGTGACATGGTTATACTGTCCTGGGAGCTTGCTTGGGAGGTCCATTCTCACACACACACACCCCTCCTGCTGGCCAGGTGAGTGGAGCAGAGGGACAGAGGGTGGGAGTGGAGGATTCTCCGCTGCCACTGGGGGACCTGGGATCCCTACTGCTGACCCTGGTTGGTTCCCTTTGGAGGGAAGAACACTGGAGACTTAGAGTCTCTCTACACGAGACATCTGACACACGAAGAACACGTGTCAGGAAATGCCATGTTCGCCGGGAAGGGTAGTTTTAAAAGACAGAGAAGGGCAAAAATGTTGCTATACACTGGAGCTGTGTGAAGGGAAACTTCAGCCCATTATAACCTCTCCAGGTCCAAGCCCAGCTCTGGTAGGCAGCTCCAGCCCATTTCCATTCCCTGCTGCCCTCTGGTTGCCATCTCACACTGTTTTAGACTGGAGAGGTGAGTTTGACAGAGCCTTCAGGGAGGCAAAAATGACATTAACAAACCTTCTGAGGAGTGATCTCCGTCGGCTCTGTCTTTTTAGACTACACTTCCCAGCTAACATTGCGTCTCCCTACACTTGACAAACGCGTGCCAAGTCATCTCGTGTAGAGAGAGTGTGTCTGTAATATTTACTTACAAAAATGCAAGCAGAGAATAGAAGAGGAGGCAAAGAGACACGCCTACCAGGCAGTTGATCGGCTGACCCACATCACAGAGAGAGAGAGAGAGAGAGAGAGAGAGAGAGAGAGAGAGGCCACATTGCTCATATGTTTCAGCCATCTCCCAGCCATCTCTTCCCTCTCCTCCTCCCACCTCTTTCTGTCACAACCCTGCTGTTTCTTTTTTCTTACGCACCCTGGGAAGGGTCATCTTCTCCAACCTCTGATGGACGCTTGAATGGCCTGTCATCTCTTAGCAATTACGGTGCTCGTTGAGTCACACTAGTTGACCATTCTGTACTATTAACCTAACAAAGGACTGGTCAGCTAGCAGCTGCAGTATTGTTAGTATAATTTCCTTCAACTGACATGCACATAAAAGATTAATTATACATAAATACAGCTATCAGCAATACAATTGGGTAAAGAAACGCCCCTAACTGATACAATGCTTTCCAGTTGCCAAAATGATAGATATTATTATCACATTTTCCCCTGCAGTCCAACCTTGACTTCCCTCTGCGTGACTCTCAAGTAATTAATAATAAGCTTTAGTACATGTAACATTCTGCCAGGCCTTCAATACTCATTTCTGAATCAAAGGCAGGTTTTCAGTTCTCTTGGATTGACGGTGCAATCCTAAACAGAGTGACGCCCTTCTAAGATGTCTGTCTGGGGACCAAGATCAAGATAATCCAAACTATGGTATTATTTCTAAACCGGTAGAGGGAAAATATAACAGGTGAAGCATTCCTCTCCCCGTGGACCCCCGTGGCACAGAGTGGTAAGCTACAGTACTTCAGCCCAAGCTCTGCTCATGACCTGAGCAGCTGTTAACTCCCCCCTCCCATCATGTTGAAGGGCACAGGCTGGGCAGAAAGCATAGCAAGCTAGAGCCTTCCCTTCCCCTGTCCATGACGAGAAGTGGAGGCAGACCTTCTTCTTCCTCTCCTCCCTCCTCTCCTCCCCATCCGGGGGTGGGGCTAGAGGTGAACCAAGGTTGGAGCCTTTTCCTGGTCCATTTTTGCCCTCCAATGTGCCCCTAAGGTCCATGAGGCAGGAGCCGGCCTCCTTGTATTGTGTAAAGCAGCATGGACTCCATGCAATATAAGTAATAAATAGAAGATGTTCGGCCATAAATGGTGAAAGTCTCACATAGCTCCAAAATGTGAACAGGTGGAAAATATCTCCCTCCATTAAAATTCTGGGAGTTCGGTGGGGGAAGTTATCACAACGATAAGAGCCCCGTGGTGCAGAGTGGTAAGCGGCAGTACTGCAGTCCAAGCTCTGCTCAGGACCTGAGTTCGATCCCAGCGGAAGCCGGGTTCAGGTAGCCTGCTCAAGGTTGACTCAGCCTTCCATCCTTCTGAGGTCGGTAAAACGAGTACCCAGTTTCCTGGGGGTAAAGTGTAGATAACTAGGGAAGGCAACGGCAAACCATCCCGTAAAAAGTCTGCCAAGAAAATGTCGTGATGCGACGTCCCCCCATGGGTCAGTAATGACTCAGTGCTTGCACAGGGGACTACCTTTACCTTTTACCATTCCTCGCTCAAACTTTAGCTGATGTGAGCTCTTAGTCTGGACCGCCACCCCACCCCACAGAGGTAGTCATCTGGGGCTGGAGCAGGACTTCCCATGTTGACTCCAGGAGAGATTTCAGTATTGCTTTCCTGCCACCTCGGTGGCAGGGGGGGGGACTTTTGGGATCCGGATCAAACTCTAAGACTATCCTTTCTTTTTTTCAGGTGCTCCCCTGACCATTACATCAGCATGGATTCTGGCCAGAATTTACCAGCAGAACACTGGGTGAGCCGATGCCATATTTTCCTCAACACAAGAATAATTCTAATCAAACTCATCAGGCTGAAGTTTAGGAAAACCAGATCCCTGGAGACCACCGCTCCTCTACCCCACTGGGTTGGAACCTGCCATTCTGCCTTGGTGCAGTTTGACATCTTCCTCTCCCCTTCAGAATCATCCTCTGATCGAAGAAAGAAAGGCTTCTTAGTCGGGAGGAAGGTTTCCAGTTTGGCTGAATGGAGTAGTCAAATGTACACCCTAAAACTGGGAGAGTTTATTTATTTATTTATTTATTTATTTATTTATTTATTTATTTTATTTTTAACCCTCCCTCCCTGCAAGCGGGCTCAGGGCGAGGTACAACACTGATTAAAATACAACTTAAAATCAGTTATAAAAACAGATATAATACTGTGCCCCTTGTAAGGAGTCCAATAGCACCTTTAAACCTAACCAACTTTATTGTAGCATAAGCTTTTGAGAACCACAGCTCTCTTCATCAAGACTAGCAGCAGCTCCTTCTGGAATTTACAGTGGAGCCTACTTCTCAGGGTCCACCTAGATGGCAACCTGAGATCTCTGTGTGTGTTTAAATAGCAGCTTCAGGGCCCCTTAATTTAGGTCAAGGCCATGGCACTGGGTAGAAGGTTCGTTTGACTCCAGGTCCTTTTCCAGTTTTCAGACACGCACACCCCAAACTCTTATTCTTCCCACTGAAGCATACCAGATACCTGCGGGCCTGTATGCTCCAATGGGCCAGGTATTAGGAAGGTAAGCAGAAGCACGAAGCCTCGTCTAGATTATTTTGACAAAAGACATCTATAAGAGGTCTCATTGTCAGAAAATGAGTTCAGCGGCTAAGAAAGATTTGGATCTTCCCTTATCCTAGTCCAGCACTTTAACCACTACACACCACTATCTTGAGAGAAGTATGGCTGGGATCATGAGACAAATGGGTACCATTCCTTGTGAAAAGCCAGTTTGGCATCGTGGTTAAGAGCAGCAGGACTCTAATCTGGAGAACCAGGTTTGATTCCCCACTCCTCCGCTTGAAGCCAGCTGGGTGACCTTGGGCTAGTCACAGCTCTCTCAGAGCTCTCTCAGCCCCACCCACCTCACAGACTGGTTGTCGTGAAGATAATAATAACACACTTTGTAAACGGCTCCAAATGTGGCATTAAGTTGTCCTGAAGGACAGTATATAAATTAAATGTTGTTATTGTTATTATTGCCATCAAGTCGTAGCCAACTTATGATGCCCCGCAAGGGTTTTCAAGGCAAGAGTTGAACAGAGGTGGTTTGCCAGTGCCTGCCTCTGTGTAGCAACTAGGGATGGGCACAAACCGGGAAAAACCCGAACCATGCAGTTTGTGGTTTGTCAAATTTCACGAACCACGAACCACAAACTTTCACGAACCTGCCCCTGGTTCGCGAACCGGTTCATTTGGTTTGTGAGAACATCACATCAGGTTCAGAAAATCGTCACTTCCGGGTCAGCAGAAGGTCTGCAGGAAGTCTATCCCCTGTTGCCTAGGCAATTGATTGATTGGCACCAGGCTGCAGTCACGAACCAAAAAATGAACCAGCCTAAAGTTCGTGGCACTTCATCAGAAATGGGATCTGACGAACCGCAGTTCACGGACCACGAACCAGCCTAGTTTGTGCTTAATTTTGGTTCGTATTTTGGTTCGTGCCCATCTCTAGTAGTAACCCTAGACTTCCTTAGTGGCCTCTCATCCAAATACTAACCAGTGCCGACTGTGCTTAGCTATCTAGCTCAGGGCTTACCTTTCCACACTTGGAAGCATGTCACGGTTTGTTCATTGAACGGGGGAGCAATCTCTTCTCCCTGGGTGAAGATAACAAATACATCCTTCTTTCGCTGGCGTTTTCAGATGCTGGGATGATGAGGAAGAGAGCTCTGCTGTGCTGTGGATTATCAAGGGACCCATCTTGTTTACAGTATTGGTGAGTTTTCCTTTTGATCTGCCGATTTCTTTGAAGTACTGAAAGCCCAGCAATTGTCTTCAGTTGCAGAGGGAACAAGGGACTTGCTCAGAACCTTTTGAATGGACGAACATGTTTCAGTTTTGCTTTACAGGTTATTAAATGGCCATGGTCAATCCAAACAGTTTCCTTTCATGACAGAAAAGTGCTCTGCTCCCCCCTCCCCAGATCCATGAGTGGTCTTGCCTAGGAAACTGGTCCTGCTTGCTCAAGGCCCCCAAGTCAGCTTCTGGTTAAGCAGGATTGAAAGCAAGAAGTTTTGTGGGTAGAAGATCCCAAGTTGAATCTCTGCCTCTTCTAGGTTAGAGATCCAGAGGAGTTAGCCATGTTAGTCTGTAGTTGTAAAATAGTAAAGAGTCCAGTAGCACCTTTAAGACTAACCAACTTTATTGTAGCATAAGCTTTCGAGAACCACAGCTCTCTTCATCTGATGCAACTTTATTGTAGCATAAGCTTTCGAGAACCACAGCTCTCTTCATCTGATGCTTCTGACGAAGAGAGCTGTGGTTCTCGAAAGCTTATGCTACAATTAAGTTGGTTATTCTTAAAGGTGCTACTGGACTCTTTACTATTCCAGGTTAGATCAAATAGTAAATGATGTGAAAGACCTCCACCTGAGAGCTGCTGCCAGTCCAAATTGACAGTATCAGGGCTTTTTTTCAGGAGGTACATGTTGGTATAGAGTACTGACACCTCTTTATGGAGTACCAGCACCTCTTAGCCATTTTGAGCTTGGGCTGAGAGGGGAGAACAACATGAGTATCAGCGTCTCGTTTTTAGCAAAGAAAAAGCAGTGGACCATACTGACCTTGATAAACCAAAGGTCTGATTCATAATCAGGGTGATTGATATGTTCAACCATGATAGTGCTATATGCACCATCACATCAAGTCCCCCCCCACCCCCACCCCACCCCATATAATAAATCCACAGAAATATGTCTGTATGCATCAGTAAAACACTGCTCTAAAAGAATCTTGGTATGACTGGAATGCCTTGATTGCTTTTTTGTGATGTGCACATCAGAGAATGTTGGAAGACACAAATAAATGAAATAACTGAAAATGGTAGGAAATGGTACATGCGTAGTGCTTCATCTCAAATTCAGAGAGTGAAGGAGGGAAGGAAGGAAGGAAGGAAGGAAGGAAGGAAGGAAGGAAGGAAGGAAGGAAGGAAGGAAGGAAGGAAGGAGTGTTTCTAATGCATTGATTTTTCTTAGAAAACAAGATCTGACAATCCAGAAATCCAAACCCCAGGGAGACACTGAGATAATTTCAGAAGCGTTCATGATTTCTGGTCAAAATAAGCTTTAACGAACATGTTTACTTTTAGGTAGGTAGCTGTGTTGGACTTCAGTAGAACAGTAGGATTTGAGTCCAGTGGCACTTTAGAGACCAGCTAGATTTTCAGGGCATAAGTTTTGAGAGTCAGAGGTCTCTTCTTCAGATACGTGTTTTGCACTGATTGACATCTGGATTCTCCTACCACCATCTTTCCAGGTGAACTTCATTATTTTCCTGAACGTCATTCGAATTTTGGTACAGAAATTAAAATCTTCAGAGGCTGGAGGAAGACATCCAAGGCATTTCGTGTAAGTGACCCAACCCTTCCCCCACATGGCCAGGAGACATCGGGCACCAACAATGTAGCAAATGTATGCATGTTTGCCAAGGCCCAGACTGCCCAGTTCGCACCAAAATCCAAAAATGCTCTTCGACAGTGCAAAGCGACGGTTGATTTTTGCCTTGGCAACTTTTTAAGAAATAACAGAACTGGAGGTAGGAAGATAGACGGAAAAGACAGAATAAAGATATTTAAATTGAAGTGTAAAATTAAGAATGTACAGGGCTTTTTTCAGCAGGAATGCGTCCGGCACCTCTTAAAAATGGTCTCATGGCTGGTGGCCCCGCCCCCTGATCTCCAGACAGAGGGGAGTTTAGATTGCCCTCTGTGCCGCCGAGTGGTGCGGAGGGCAAGCTAAACTCCCCTCTGTCTGGAGATCAGGGGGCGGGGCCGCCAGCCATGTGACCATTTTCACTGATGGCAATTTAAACTTTAAAAAACTCCCCCCTTGTTCCAGCTGACCAAAAGTGATGTTATTGTGTGGTCCTGAGTTCCACCACTGAATTCCACCACCTCTTCCCCCCCCCAAAAACCCTGAGAACATATATAAGCAAGTTCTATATAGATATATGATTTGATTGATGACAATATGATTTAAATGAGAGTAGTTTTTATTTTTTGTATGATTTAGATGAATGTTTATGTAATATGTTTGACTTAGATAATTGTAGACAATGGCTGTAGCGGATGATTGTAAATGTATGATCGTAGCTTATGTTTTATGTCTGTGAGTTTGTCAACTGAAAAAAAACCCTTATATGATAAAAAAAGAAATGACAGAAACAGGAGGGGGGAAGGCAAGAGAAGGGGAAGGGAAGTACAGCGAGGCTGGGGTCAGCAACTTTGCATGCTGAAGGCCAGAGTTTCAGTCCCTGACATTTCTGGTTAAAAAGCAGGTAACGTAAAAGACCTCCACCCGAGATCAGAAGAGCCGCTACTAGTCAGAATAGACAGCACTGAGCTTGAGAAACCAATGTCTGATGCAGCTAAAGGCAGCTTCATGAGATCAAACGGTATGAAGCTCATCCCAAACTGGTAACAAAGTAACAGTTTTTAATACAATAAAATTATCATAACCACATACATAAGAATGTAAGAGCTGTAGTGCGGGACGGAACCAACGGTTCACCCAGTCTGTTACTTGAATTGCTCTCCTTGCAAATAAGAGAATAGGGGGGGGGGATTAGCAGCAAGGAAGACGGCTATGCAAGAGGCGGTAACTATGGGATCTTTTCCACCTATTTTTTCGGAGTCCCTTCCCAGATAGCAGACGAGGCTGGTGCTTTAAGTTCAAAAAGCAATATTTTATTAAAAGAGGAAAATACACACACATATGCAAGAGTAAATAGTAAAAATGGTTACACACACACAGAGTTCTAGGAAGCTAGACAGAAATTGGAATAGAGTGAGGGAGGGCAAAGTATACCTACCTATCCTGAAGAGTAGTTCAGGCCATGGAGGAAGAGTGCAGCTTCAAATGTCAGCGTTCTTGGCCAGGAGAGCAAGGGGCTTAGGACAACCTCAAAGGAACAGTGCCTCAAAGGAACAGCGTGTACAGAGAGAGAGTCTTAGGGAAGAAACCCTAAGGGAGCAGCATCCTGGAAGCAGGGGTCCTGGAAGCGTGTATTATTTGAATGGGGCAAGGGCACTACTCTTATAGGGTAAAACATGCTCTGAAGCGGGAGAACCCACCTAGCCGTTGGAACAAAGACTCCAGTGGTCAGTTCCAGGAAATAATAAAGGTTTGATTACCTTGACTGCTAGCTGCCAGGGCGTGTGAAAAAGAATGCAAAGTCTCTTCTGGAACTGCACAAAAGGAGCAGTTTGTTAATGGAGTCTACTGGAGCTAAGTTGATGAATTTAGCTGGGGAATGCACCTTTCCAGGAATGAATTATAAATACTTATGAATGCTTGTTGATTTTCTCCTCAGTCATGGACAGATATAATCATGGAATGAGGGAAAGGAATGTGTTAAGTGGGGTGACTCCACGAGACCTTTGTTGCTCTGGATTCCTTTTGGGGCTGGGGAGCCTGTAAAACTAATCACCACTGGTCACTCTGCATTTACATGTGGCGTTCCATTCATGCCTGGGTCTCCCCGGTGGGACTCAGCAACTACTAGCTGGAATTCTCCTAGCTGCAATCAAAACTGCCATTTTAATCCAGGGACCTTGTGATTTTATATCACAAGTAGCCATGTTAAATGGCTATTAAAGATGGCAGAGGCTGGGCCAACTGCTTACAAGTCTTGCATCTTTTTTCATGCAGTGGCTAAAAACAAGCCTTCAGAAGGCCTATTCAGTAGTTTCCTTTAATGATACTGCTCTTTTGGCCAAGAGACCGTGAGCAATTCCACACTAAATACTGCAACAAACAAATAATTTTAAAATTACCTAATGTTTACTGCATGTAAAATCCATTATATTTAATTACATAGGCAAAAAAATTGGCAACAGCCAGAGTAACTCCCAAGTCCGTGCCTTCCAAAAGTTTTTTTTCAACCTTGCCTGGTGTTGACAACCCTTTATTATCATAAAAAATAGGAGTAATCCACACGTCCCTAATACTATGAAAAATATTGCAGTCCAGAAAACAACGCTCAAAACTTTCTATCTGTCCTGTAGCACAGTGGCAAAGTCTATCAGAATATGGAATCTTTTGCATTTGACCTTGCATTACTTGAGAAAGAACAGAGTTTAATCTTGCAAGCATAAATGTTCTCCTATATTGTGGAATGGTTAAAAAATCTAAGTATGGTAAAAGTGCCGCAAAGGAGAGCCCTATGGGCTATCTGTATAGTGCTCAAAAACCCCAAAGTATTCTTTCTTTCTTTCTTTCTTTCTTTCTTTCTTTCTTTCTTTCTTTCTTTCTTTCTTTCTTTCTTTCTTTCTTTCTTTCGTTCGTTCGTTCGTTCGTTCGTTCGTTCGTTCGTTCGTTTGTTCGTTCGTTCGTTCTTTTGTTCTTTCATTCGTTCGTTCGTTCGTTCTTTCATTTGTTCTTTCGTTCCTTCATTTTTTCGTTCTTTCATTCGTTCACCAAAAAGCACACTGCTAACCTTCCTTTTTTTCACTAAACTCACTACTGTTAAGCCCCAACAATTGGAGTCTACATTAATTTCCTCCATGGAGTGACGTATAAATCACATTTTATTAAACAGAGACATCCATTAGCTCCAGAAGACCTGTAAGCACGACTCGGCAGCCAAAGCTGCCTCTTGTTGCTGGCCTCCAACATTGAGAGTTACTGCTTCTGAAAATGGAGGTTCCATTGAGTCATCAGGGAACATGTCCCCGATGTGATGATGACATGAGAAAACTATGTATCCGATCAGATTGAGCGAAATGTGAATGCCACTAAGGGCAAGTAAAGGCTGAAATAATGTCCTGTCCATATGGAGGATGCTGTCCAATCAGGAAGCACTGTGAGAACGGAATAGTTTCTTAACACTTTCACTGAATGAGGAGAGGGGCTTTGGAGGATAATGATGCTTTCTGCTAAATATTTCCATTTCGGATCAGCGCCCATTCTGAACTGTAGTAAAGGGTCCAGCAGCACGTTTAAGACTAACCAACTTTATTGTAGCAAAGCTTTCAAGAACCGCAGCTCTCTTTGTCAGATGCGTCGTCAGATGCATCTGATGAAGAGAGCTGTGGTCCTCAAAAGCTGACGATGCATCTGACAAAGAGAGCTGTGGTTCTCGAAAGCTGATGATGCACCTGATGAAGACAGCTGTGGTTCTCAAAAGCTGACGATGCATCTGACGAAGAGAGCTGTGGTTCTCGAAAGCTGATGATGCATCTGATGAAGAGAGCTGTGGTTCTCGAAAGCTGACGATGCATCTGATGAAGAGAGCTGTGGTTCTCGAAAGCTGACGATGCATCTGACGAAGAGAGCTGTGGTTCTCAAAAGCTGACGATGCATCTGAGCTGTGGTTCTCGAAAGCTGATGATGCATCTGACGAAGAGAGCTGTGGTTCTCAAAAGTTTATGCTACAATAAAATTGGTTAGTCTTAAACATGCTACTGGACTCTACTATTTTGCAACTACAGACTAACACAGCTAACTCCTCTGGATCATTTGGAACTGGACTTACACCATCCTTTTCTTTTTCAGGAGACTGGCAAAATCCACTCTATTCCTCATCCCTCTCTTTGGGGCACATTATGTTGTCTTTGCCTTCTTTCCGGAGGGTACTGGGACGGATGCCAGATTGTACATTGAACTCGGCTTGGGCTCTTTTCAGGCAAGTTTGATGCTCAGAATCTGGGGAAAGGAAGGCCTTGAGCTGAAGAAGGCAATCACTACTGGGGAGTGGGGCGAAAAAATTAAGCAAGATTTGGGTCCAGTAGCACCTTAAAGATCAACAAGATTTTCATGGTATAAGTTTTCAAGAGTCAAAACTCCCTTTGTCAGATACAAGTGAGAAAGGAGATCCCTAGACCTTCTGGTATGGAGGGTTGTGAGACAGAGGTATTTTGGAAGTTTGGGGAGTGAAGAAGAACTGGGTGGGCTGGGGTCAGGGAAGAAAATCAAGTGATCGAGCAAAGCAAGAGGGGAGGAAGTAAGGCTCCTGTTGCCTCTCTCACAAATTCTTTCCGAGCTGTCTCTTGTCATCGATATATCCCACAAGAGAGATGTAATGGTAAAATGTGGGGTGTTTTGCTGACCCCGTTCTCATGTCATGGCAAATCTCTAAGAGCCAAGCTACAAGTGATGCCTGACACAGTTTGGACACTTGTCAGCTTCCCTCAAGTTTTGATGGGAAATGTAGGCATCCTGGTCTTACAGCTTTGCTCTCCATTTAATTGAAGTTTACAGAAACCCACACACACACCCCCAGAGGAGGGGAAGGGGGGCGCCCGGCGAGAGTCCGACGCCTGCACTCCCGTCCCGACCGCATGTTCTCCCTCCCATAGACTGCCGCTCTGTAAACTTCAATTAAATGGAGAGCCAAGCTGCAAGACCAGGACGCCTACATTTCCCATCAAAACTTGAGGGAAGCTGACGAGTGTCCAACCTCTGTTAGGCGTCACTTGTAGCTTGGCTCTAAGATGTGCAACTTTTAACCCCAGTTTGTCATTCTGGTTCATGGAACCAAAAGGGCTGCAGTTTTCTACGGGTATCTGCATTGGGACATTGAAGGAAATTGGAGGGCGATTGAAGGCCTCCCTAACCCAGAAGCTTTTAATCACCTTCTATGCACAGCAGGAGAGGAGGGAGGTGTGTCAGCATGGAGACAAGCTGCGAGACGACGCCTGAGAAACAGAGCTTTGGTGTGTCGTCTGACAGTGGCCTCTGTTTCTTACAGCATCATGCTTTCCTGTTTCAGAAACCTTTATTTATCTACTTCACATTTTAAAAGTGGCAATTAGCAATACTTCAGGAAGCGGAATACAATAGCCTTAGGGACCAGATTTGGTTCCTGGGCTATCAGTTGCTCATCTTTGTGCTATATATAATTTCCCCAGGGCTGCCCTTCAGATTATAGGGTCAATCCTGTACTCCCATCGCTTGATGTGGTTAATCTAATTGGCGGCTGATGAGACTTTGTGTGTCTCAGGTTTTTTTTTTTTCCCTTTTCCTTTTAGGGCTTTTTTGTTGCCCTTCTGTATTGTTTCTTGAACGGAGAGGTGAGTAGGAGCTTGAACGTTCCTTGTGACAAATGCTTTTTGAAAAAGGAAGCCTCCGTTTGGATCCATAGCCCAAAATAGACTGCAGAGGGGGTGCTTGGATCTGCTTTGGAGAAAGCCCTGAACAGCCCTATCTATTCCTCCTTTCACTCACGTGGGTCACTGGCAGGGCTTTTTTTCAGTGGGAATGTGGTGGAATGGCGTTCCGGCACCTCTTGAAAATGGTCACATGACCGGTGGCACTGCCCCCTGATCTCCAGACAGAGGGGAGTTTAGATTGCCCTCTGCACAGTGGTGGCCATGTGACCATTTTCGCCGAGTGTGATTTAAACTTTAAAAAACTCCCCCCTTGTTCCAGCTGACCCAAAGTGACATCATTGTGCGGTCCTGAGTAGACATGGGCATGAACCAAAAAAATTTAACGAACCAGCGGTTCACGGTTCAGTGCCGACGACGATCCCGAGATTGCGAACTGCAACGAACATTTTCCGTTGCCGAACTGGTTCACAGTTCGTGGGGCACAGAATGGCCCCCATGGCACTTAGAGAGCTCATATTCCCGGGGAGTCTTTTGCAGGCTCTCCTACAGCCATCACCCAAGTTTCGACAAGATTGCAAAAGGGATCTTGGAGTTATACCGTCTCCAATCCAAGGCCCCCAGGAAACTCCCACAAAAATCCAAGCTCAATTATACTCTGTCTCTCTCCCCAAAGGCTAGCAAGTGGCAAGCAAGAGCTCTGTCCCACTCCACTGCTTGCTGAAAGTTAAACCCAGCCTGGGAGCCCACGGCTATTTATAAGCACAGGTCGCATTGAGCAATGCAGGAGGTCTGTGTTTGGCAGTCAGAGCTGCCTATCAGGGTTTGCAGGGATGAGATTGGAGTGCCCATGGCTACAGAACACTCCCTTCCCCCTCCCTCCCCTGGGTGTCTTCTCCCAACTTGTAACCACTTTGCAGCTCCGTGGTTGGAAGGAAGACCTGCTGATCAAGGTAAGCTGGGCTTCCATTCGGGTTTCCAGGGTGACAGAAGGAGCGCAGACAGAGTCCAGGCATTCCCCCGGCTCCATTGCCAGGGGAATTGATTGCTGGCGCCTGACTGTCTGGCTTCCCGAACCGCAGCCGAACGCACCGAACCAGGCCTCTCCTGAACGCTGGTTTGTTGGCTGTGGACAATCATGAACCGCTGGATCGTGATTGTGCGATCACCAATTTCGTGGGTTTTTGAAGTTCGTCATGCCGTTTGTGCCCATCTCTAGTCCTGAGTTCCACCACTGAGTTCCACCACCTCTTTTCCCAGAAAAAAAGCCCTGGTCACTGGGCTTTCAGCCTTGACCCTTGCAACTGACTGGTGACTCTGCCTAGCTGTGGCATCCAAGGATTTGCCCTCTTTTACAAATTGTAACTTGTATCTTCATTCAAGTATAGTGTTCTTTAAAGTCTCTCATCACATTACATAAATACAGCATTTGATAGCTAGGTTCATCTGATGCCAGTGTGGAGTATTGGTTGAGGGGATGGACCAGAAGCTAGGAGACCAGATTCAAATCTCTACTCTGCTGTGAAATTCACTGGGTGACCATGGGGCAGTCACTCTTTCCGACCCTAACCTACCTCGCAAGATTGCTGTAAGGGTTACATGGGGAAGGGAGAATTATGTATGTCATCCTGCATTCCTGAGAACAAAAGAGGGAGGAACCTGTCCATAAGAGACAGTGGTGTGGCATAAAAACCAGTATCTTGAAGATCGCTTCCCACCTCCCTTTGGAATACAATGAAAAAGCAAGTATCTAGCTCTCAGATGTGCAGAAATGTGCACGGGTATGTGGGTGTGGTGCCCCAACCTGGATAGCCCAGGAGAGCCTGATCTCATCAGATCTCAGAAGATAAGCAGGGTCGGCCTTGGTTAGTAACTGGATGGGAGATCTCCAGTGAAGATCAAGGTTGCAGAGGCAGGCAATGGCAAACCACCTCTGTTAGGCTCTTGCTATGAAAACCCCACCAGGGGTCGCCATAAGTCAATTCTGACTTGAGTGTACCACACACACCCTGCCCTGCACAGCCCAGGCAAGTCTGATTGGGTCCGATCTCAGAAGCTAAGCAGAGTCAGCCATGATTAGTAATTGTATGGGAGACCTCCAGCAAAGACCAGAGTGCACAGGCAGGCAATGGCAAACCACTTTCCTTGGTCTCTTGCCTTGAAAACCCCACCAGGGGTCGCCATAAGTCATCTATGACTTGATGGCACTCTCCACCACCATATGAGTGCAGTACTTGCCGAAATATCAGAGGGTCAGTCAAAGAAATAAGCAGGGAGATTTTTCTTTCTGCCGTGCCCAGTACATCAGGATACAATATATATGAGATCTGCAAATGTATGTTTATTTACACAGTTTTCATAATGTAAACTGACTCTGACGTTCAATGCTGGCTTTCAGAGAGAATGCATGCAGAACACTCCCATGCATGCATACAACTGTGTGCATGACCGATCCCAGTCTCCTGCGCATGTGTTTGGTATGCACATGTGCAATGTGTGCACAGTCCTTGACACTTCGATAAACAAATGGAATGATGTACATCGTGTCCAAATCAAATGAGTCAAGGATCACCAAGTAGGGGGTCAGATCAAGCCCACGGAATGCCTTTACGTGGCCCTTCTTGGCCCTACCAAGCTTCATTCCAGATAGTGTATAAATTTATTTCCCAGAAGTACAATTATGTTCACATGCCATGCCCATTCTGGACAGGTCAGGTTCACTCCCTGTCAACTCCCTGAAGATATCCTTCAGGAGCGTGCCCAGGCCTGGTTAAATGACCACAAACCATCTAAACACAGATGTTTTGTACCTGGAGTGTCCAAGAAGATACAAATTTGACCATAAGTCTTCAATATTCATAGTGGATTCAGTTGACAGCATATTAAAACACAGTACATCCCCTAGACTAATGAATGAAGTCATGTCATCAGGTCATAGTTGACTTATGGCTACCCCTGGAGGGTTTTCATGGCAAGAGACTAACAGAGGTGGTTTGCCATTGCCTGCCTCTGCAACCTTGATCTTCACTGGAGGTCTCCCATCCAGTTACTAACCAAGGCCGACCCTGCTTAGCTTCTGAGATTTTTTTTTTTTTTTTGAAAAATTTTTATTGGGTTAGAATCCATTATTTCCACATTTACATTCAATTTTCCCCAATTTTTTCATCTCTAACCCCCTCCCTTTCCCCCCCTTTTTGTTGACTTCCAACAGCTTTCCAACCCTTTGTCCCCTTTCCCTTACTTTTATTAGCTTCCTCTATCTAAAACAAATATATATTCTCCATTATTCTAAGCAGTACATCCTTAACTATTTTTAACATTATATGCCCAAACTGTAAGCCTTTGTTTCCATCTTAGATAAACAATTTATCCCAATTTTTCAATTTCAGGTATTTCTATATATCATAAACCATATAGATCATACATTCGTTTATATCAAACAATTTGACTTATTCTCTATATATATTACTCATTCTATCTTTTTATAATAGTTCTATATATCTCTCCTCACGTAGTCAATCAATTTGACCCATCTATATCTTCAGACATTCAGTTTGGTACAAAACTTGTCAGAAAAAAAAGAAAATATTGTTAGTTAATCGCTCCTTATATTTAGTCCTTATAATTAATTATTTTCTCTATGTTCTGTTTGTTAACCTATATATATCTATATATATGTCAATCTATTAATCTGACTGCTTATTAATTCACATTTATCTCTTCTCCCCCCGGTAAAGTCTCCCCCCTCTACTTCAATACTTCAGTAGTTCTCAAACTGCCACAGTTTTCCTCCCACCTCCCATTTCTTCTCCAGGTATTGTTTCAGCTTCTCCCAGTCTGTGTTGAACTGCCCTGAGTCCAGATCTCTCAATTTTCTTGTCATCTTGTCCATTCTTAGCTTCTGAGATTTGATGAGATCAGGCTCTCCTGGGCTATCCAGGTCGGGGCACCACACCCACATACCCGTGCACATTTCTGCACGTCTGAGAGCTAGATACTTTCTTTTTCATTGTATTCCAAAGGGAGGTGGGAAGCGATCTTCAAGATACTGGTTTTTATGCCACACCACTGTCTCTTATGGACAGGTTCCTCCCTCTTTTGTTCTCAGGAATGCAGGATGACATACATAATTCTCCCTTCCTCATGTAACCCTTACAGCAATCTTGCGAGGTAGGTTAAGGTTGGAAAGAGTGATTGGCACCAAGGTCTCCCAGTGAGTTTCACAGCAGAGTGAAATGCCAGCCACACAACTTCTTCGGAGGTCTCCCATCCAATTACTAACCTAAGTTGACCCTGCTTAGCTTCTGAGATATGACAAGATCAGCCTCTCCTTGGCTATCCAGGTCAGGGTTGGCTAGACTAATATCTGGAAAATTTGCACAGCCTCCAAGAACCCAGATTTGCCCATTCCTGACCCAATTTCTGTTTCAATCCTTTATTGTTTTCCTGGCCCTTGCTCTCTTTCTCTCTCTCTCTCCCTCAGGTCCAGACTGAGTTCAAGAAGCACTTGCGCAAGTGGCACTACCAACATTACCTTAGCTTCACACGAAAGCATCGGAGCCTCTCTGGAGACAACAGTCCAGTCAATTATGTCACACAGTTATCCCTGCTGGACCGGCTCAGCCCCCAGAGGAGCAACTGTCAGAATGGCTCCTCCTCTGTCTGAAACAACCACAGCCTGACTTCCAATCATACCGGAACATGCCCTGCTGTGCAGCGCCACCTCATGCTGAGGCAGAAGGTGGTAATTGCACCCAAAAGCTTTCACCCCGGCACAGGTCTGGGCACTGGGAACCTCCTACCAGTAAATGTTGAACCAGGGCCAGGTGCCCGAGAGCTGTCTCATGGTTGGTTCAGGCGACAATATATACCCCTGAATGCCAGCCACACGACTTGTCTTTTCTCATGTTGGAGCTGGAGTTGTCTCGACCACTGATGTCAGCAGAGAACTATCAATACTATACATGGGAAGGACTTTCAGCAACATGGGATGCAGACATCTCCAAGAAGTCTTTCTGATTTGTTTAGTGTGATGAAATTTCTTAGGGAGCTGCTTCAACAAGGGGAGAGTAGAGATTGAATGATGTCATAGTAGTATTAATAATTAACATTTACAGAGTTCTTGGGGAGGAGCCGTGGCTTAGTGGCAGAGCCTCTGCTTGGCATGAAGAAGGTCCCGAGTTCAATCCCTGACATCTCCAGCTAAAAGGACCAGGTAGTAGGCAATGTGAAAGCTCCTGGAGAGGTACTGCCAGTCTGAGTGAATAATACTGAACTTGATAGATTAAGAGTGAAATCAAATCAATGGGCTTAGACTGAAGTAACTCTCCTTAGGATTTCACAGTAAGGGTCTGGTGTAGTGGTTAAGAACGGCAGGACTCTAATCCGGAGAGCCAGGCTTGGGGGCAGGGGGCATCTAGAGACCTGATCTTAGCGGCATAGTATAACTGGCAGTGCAATGCAGAAGCTAGCAGAGACAATTCAGGCTGAGTTTGGATTTCCAAATCCCCATTTTGCTTCTCTGGTGTAAGAGTGGCAGGACTGTCATCTGGAGAGTCGGGTTTGAGTCCCCGTTCCTCTGCTTGAAGCCAGCTGGGTGACTGTGGGTCAGTCACAGCTCTCTCAGAGCTCTCTCAGCCCCACCCACCTCACAGGGTGATTGTTGTGGGGATAATAATAACACACTTTGTAAACTGCTCTGAGTGGGCATTATAAATCGAATGATATTATTATTTATTATGATGCAGTTCACTACAGGTCTCCAAAGCACTTCACAAAGCTCAGCAATCATATCACCCCTGTAAGGTAGGCCAGTAACACTGTTCTCATTGTGCCACCCCAAGCATTACCTTGGGTGCCATGGCCAGAGGACCAATCCTGCTTGCTCAGGGCCTTCCAATGAGACCCTGACTGAGGCTGGGTTTGGACTTCCCAGCTCACACTCTTAGCTCTCCTTTTCATTTATTTGCAGCATCTTTAAAGCCACTTTCCCAAGATTTCAGAACAGAATGATAAAGGCATTAATGAATAACAGTAACTTTGCCCCGTCATGATATAATGAAGAGAGCAGGGCAAGACAGCCATTAAAAGGGCCAGGAAAGCGGACATGCACAGACTCTTTGGAACGCCTGCATGGATGGTCTTTGTTTATTTATCTACCTATTTTTATCCTACTATTTCCCCAAGGAGCTTTGAGTGCCACAGATGGATGCTCCATCCAGTTTTCACTCACTCCAGCCCTGTGAAGTAGGCTAGGCTTAGAGAGAGAGAGAGAGAGAGAGAGAGAGAGTATGAGCTCCGGAAGTGACGAACCAACGAACCAAATGAGCTGGTTCAAGAACTGGGCAAGTTCATGGCAGTTCATGGTTTATGGTTCGTGAAATGCGACAAACCACAAACCGCAATGAACTGCCATTTTCCCGGTTCGTGCCCGCCTCTAGTTCACGTAAAACCCACCTCATGCTCAACTCATCAGTGGACTGGAATAAATTAAGCCATCCTACTATATAAAAGGTAAGCCGTATTGGAGACGACTCACTTTTCATCTTACTATTTCTCCAAGGAGCTTTGAGTGTCACAGATGCTGCTCCATCCAGTTTGCACTCAATCCAGCCCTGTGAAGTAGGCTAGGCTGAGAGAGAGAGCATGAGCTTTATGACTGAGTCAGAACTTGAACCTGGGCCTCTCAGGTCCTAGTCAGACACTGTACTTGCTCCAGTTCAGGAATTCCTTTCAGAAATTCTCCCAGTTAAGGGGGAGTGGAAAGAGATGCAGAATGAAATTTCAAAAGACTAAAGAAATAGAACGAGGAAAATCTGCTCGTCTCTAGTCTTGGACTGTCTTTGCTGGTTCACCAGTCTGCCTCTGAAAACGAGTTCCCAAAAGTTTTTAGGTATCCTCTCATTGCTGAGACCAGAACTGTCTTGACTACAGTTACTTTTGGATTTACCTTGAACACTGGAAGTTGCTGTCAGCTGCATTATGCCATGGACCATCAAGGTCAGTACTGTCTAAACCAACTGGCAACAGCTCTCCAGGATGTCAGGTGGGAGTCTTCCATATCATGTACTGCCATGCCAAGCAGATCCTCTCCCACTCAGCCCAGGCCTTTCCCCTCTTTTAGCTGACTGAGGCCTGAAAGTGACCCTTGCCAGGCCAAATGTCACATTAGCCTCACTGCTGAACCCTTTTAAATGCAGCTAGGCAGAGAGTCTCTCTACACGAGACCTCTTTCATGAGGGTGCTCAAGTGAAGGGAGACGCAATGTTAGCCGGGAAGTGTAGTTTAAAAAGACAGAGGCAAAGGCTCTGTCAATTTCCCCTCTCTACAGAGCCAGCAAAGATCACTGCACAGAGGGTTTGTTAATTTCTTCTTTGCCTCCCCAAAGGGAAGGTGAAACTGACAGAGCCTTCGGGGAGGTGAAGATGAAATATCATAGTTTACGCTTCCTGGTTAACATTGCACCTCCCTTCACTTGAGCATCTTCGTGTAAGAGGCCTCGCGTAGAGAAACTCTGAAGTTCCAAGCCGACTAAGGTTGTGGTCAAATTTGCAAAACTGAGATTAATTTGGACAGACCGGCCCTGGAGCAGCATCTGTGGGAAATTGGTTTTAATAAGCAAAATTTCTCAGTGCACTATGGTTAGGGATAAGCCCAGATTTCAAAACCTGTCCAGTTTTGTTTGCATATTCCCATTTTATTTTTGTTTCCACTTTGGGAGAAACCAGTTGGTTTGTATTTGTTCCTCTCTCTTCTTGACAATTTTCCCACCTATGAAAATGAATGTGTTTTTTTCAACATTGTTTTTGCACCGATTGCATATAAATGATGGGGAAGATACCAGACCAAAACTGAGGATGTCAACAACAGATTATCAACACAAAACAAAAGTGGGTATACCAGTTTATCCTTAATCGTCATGCTATTTCTCAGAGTTCTAGTCTGGCAGTCTTTAAAAAAAATGCCCAAGAAACTTGTCACAACACTTTTTTATTATTATTATTATATTTTGTTTTTAATTACATATATTTTCAAACTCCAAAATATATCTCACAGTGAAAAAAGGAACATAACACTGTTTAAACATGAAAGAGATATTTACAACAGTTTCAGAAGCATTTCTTGCCTTTGGGTCCCTACTTACAAAGGAGAATTGTCACCCTAAACAGTGACAATCACCAGTCCACCCATTGACCATATATATATATTTACATTCAACATAAAGCTACCCGTAAGAGAGTACCTTTTTGCAATGGCCCCATTAGAATTGGCATTCTTGTTCCGATAGAACTAGTCTCTTTGTGAGGCACAATAATGGAAAAATATTGAGCCACCAAGAACATCTGAGTGAGTTAACTTTTCTAGGAGAACATTGGAAGAGTGAAGGTAATCTAGAATGCAAAAGACAGACTAACCACACTGAAATACAATTCTTTCTTGAAGTTTGGCATTTGCAAGCACTGGACAGAAAGCCTGGGAGACTGAAGCCCATTCCCTTCTTGTCTATTAAGCAGATACTGCCAAAGACCCTGTTGTAATGGATGGTTATTGTCAAGATCCGTGACATGGAAATTTCTGCGTTTGAGTAGGGCACCAATGCCTCTAAAAATGGAGAACTTCTGAGCTCATCTGTGGTGGAGAGTGCCCTCAAGTCAGAGTTGACTTATGGCAACCCCTGTTGGAGTTTTCATGGCAAAAGACTAACAAAGGTGGTTTGCCATTGCCTGCCTCTGCAACCCTGGTCTTCACCGGAGGTCTCCCATCCAATGACTAACCAAGGCTGACCCTGCTTAGCTTCTGAGATGCGAAAAGATCAGGCTCGCCTGGGCTATCCAAGACAGAGCTCCTATATCATCTACAGAGGTAATTACTAAGTAAACCCTCTTTCAGAAAGCTCCACGAGTACGAACTCCATCCAGAGATGTCTTTCCTTCCATCCTTCTCCAGTGTCTCTTTGATGAACTTCTCAGATACCAGTGACTTCTTGCTAGATCCTGCCAGCTCTGGGTAGCCCATCTTCACCACACCAGTCTCAAAGGCAGCAGGAAATGTGTAAGCAGTACTGGACTGTATGCCTTAGAAACAGAACAATTTCTTAAACTGCAGTCAAAGATGTGATGCATTTTGAAGTGCATCTGACCATCTGGAGTGTCACCTGAAAATTTACTCTTTAGAACATCGGCATAGGAGAGAATTGCTGAAACTTTTCCATATAGGCCATGGAATTACCTCACATATGGGGAGGGGACCCAATATCTTTTTGTCTACCAAGAGGAAAAAAATGGCTTGGAGGGTATTTTACTGATCAAAATGGGGCAAGATTTACAGCTCCTTTCCCCTGCACTGCTGCTTTGACCAAATTCAGAGCCCTACTGGTTAACTTAAAGAGCAAATAAGAACCATTGGGAGATGCTCGGCAGGCCTTCCACACCACATCTATTTTGATCCTCCACTTTCCTACGGTGGCATTCTGCTCTCAAAGAGATTAAGGTAAGCACTAGCAGGCAGGTTATCTTTAGGGTAGCCGAAGCCTGTCTATTAAGTGAGCCGTAGCTCTACCCTCAAAGCAACAAGAAGAACCACTGTGAAATATAGCGCTTCTCAAATGAACATGAAAATGGTATTGTATTCATAATATTATTAGTAGTATTTTAATTAATTTTACCAATACAAAAATATAACATTTTCAATCCAGTATCCAGAGAGAATTAATGACGAATTATCAGTTGACTGATGAAAACTTCTGAGTTGAACGAATCGCCACCTGCACAGAATCACAAGCAAGTGCAGACAGACGGGGTTTCGGGTTGACTCCCACGTTTCGGCAATTCAGTCCCTTCCTCAGTAAACTGGCAGAGCATCAGACATACAATCAAGGTCAAACATTCTCTCCAAACCAAACAATGAAATTTACTGCACTGATGTGCGCTCAAAATCTCTAATATCGGTATATCATTTTTGTTTCATGTTCATTTGGGACGTGTTGTACTTCACAGTGGTTCTTCTTGTTGCTTTGTGGGTTACACTGTAGTTCTGTCCTCAGCATCTACAGTGCACTGTCCAAGGTCCTGAATCTGAACTTGCACTAAATTCTCTCCTCACTGTCGGACAGCCAGACTCTGAGCAGAACCACAAGTGACAAAAGGCACAGATTGGACACTTGTCAGCTTCCCTCAAGTTTTGATGGGAAATGTAGGCAGCTTGGCGGAACGTTGGACAAGTGACAGTTGAAAAGTCCATTGGACAGCAGTCAGAGAGCAAAGCTGTGAGACCAGGAGGCCTACATTTCCCATCAAAACTTGAGGGAAGCTGACAAGTGTCCAATCTGTGCCTTTTGTCACTTGTGGTTCTGCTCTCTGCTTCCCACCTATGGTCAAGAGGGCAAGCAGGCTGAAGCTTTCCCCTTCATAAAGGTAAAGGCAGTCCCCTGTGCAAGCACTGAGTCATTACTGACCCATAGGGGGACGTCACATCATGACGTTACGGGGTGGTTTGCCATTGCCTTCCCCAGTCATCTACACTTTACCCTCAGGAAACCGAGTACTCGTTTTACCGACCTCGGAAGGATGGAAGGCTGAGTCAACCTTGAGCTGGCTACCTGAATCCGGCTTCCACCAGGATCGAACTCAGGTTGTGAGCAGAGCTTGGACTGCAGTACTGCAGCTTACCACTCTGTGCCACAGAGCCCCTTCATAAATGGGCATTAATGGTCTTGAACAGAATGACTGATGCTAACTCAAGGATTTTCTTGTTGCAATAGGAGAGTTTTATTTTCAGTTTTTGCTTGGGGAGACTGGGCTTTGGGTACTATAGGAGAGGTTTTAATAGGACCTTTAATTCTCAGGTGTCTTAGGGATCCCCTAAATAAGGACCAGGCCATCTATTCAGTTATATTTGAGAAAATAAATGTAGGGGGGGCATGGGGCAAAATTGATTCTTTTCCATTCATGACCCCAGCCAATGCTCTGACCCTTCAACTCTGAGTACCAGTATGTTTTCAAGGTCAAGTCAAGCTGTTGGCATCGATATATAAAGCTCCAAGTGGAGAGCATCAAGATCCCATTTGTAGTTTAACATCAAGGGAGAGCCTCTGCTTCAACCACCAGTGTATACAGAGGTCAGAAACAAGAGAAAGGATCTTTTCAGTTACTTCTGCAAAACTCTGAAATGTTTGTTTGTCCCCCTCTCTGCCAGTCCCCCAACTGAAAGGTGAAAGCCATTTCCTGCTCCAATAATTTTTTTAATGGTTTTTGGTCCTTCTATTTTTTAAAAAAATAATAGTTTTGCTATTTCCCTGGACTATTCCAGTTTTATACATTTAATGGTTTGAAATTTATGTTATTTTGTGACTTATGCATGCTGCATTATTTAAAAAAAATCTGAAGCAGGTTGTACATTCTGTAAGTAAAATAAATCTAAATAAATTCTGAGCTCTTCCTCCTAGGCAGACAAATATGTGATGGAATGTTAGAAACTGGCCTTTAGAGATACAGATGGTTTAGAAATACTTTTTTTTCTTGTTTTAGAAATTCTGGGTCGGATCCAGCAGTAGATTTCCTCTAATAGAAGAAGCAGGGATGGTTTTATCTGATCGCCCTTCCACCACAGACCCCACCACCTTAATTTGCCATTGAATCTAACCCAACAGTTATAACCATCTAGGAACCTTCAGGTTCGAATTGTATTGGTTTTAAACAATAATTAACATCACTGTCGAGTACTGCTATCGCTACATTTGCTTGACGCTTGATATACTTTCAGTTTAATCCATCAAAACACATTTGCGGAATACAGAGTTTGGATTCTTTTCTCGAGGACTTTGGAAAAAAATGTCTATCTTGGTTGTTGTGGGTTTTCCGGGCTGTATTGCCGTGGTCTTGGCATTGTAGTTCCTGACGTTTCGCCAGCAGCTGTGGCTGGCATCTTCAGAGGTGTAGCACCAAAAGACAGAGATCTCTGTCTCTGATCTCTGTCTTTTGGTGCTACACCTCTGAAGATGCCAGCCACAGCTGCTGGCGAAACGTCAGGAACTACAATGCCAAGACCATGGCAATACAGCCCGGAAAACCCACAAAAACTATCGTTCTCCGGCCGTGAAAGCCTTCGACAATACAATGTCTATCTTGGTTGGCAGAACTATGAATCACAATGTTCATTAGACCAGTGCCCCTGGGCATCTTGCGCAGGGGATGCTTTACATTTTAATCACCTATTTTAAAACGGCACTTTTATGTGGCTTAAGGATGAGGATTTATTTGCTAAATGTACATCTTGCCTTTTTTCCATTATGGTTCTCAAAGGAGCTGCACAGAGCTCCTAGAATATCTCCTCTATAGGCACTGACCAAACCCATTCAACTTTACCAAAGGGCTGCATCCTGCTCCTTCATTCTATACAGCTATGTGTGACCATTCAAATATTCACCCCGTGGAAAGCAATAGAACATTTACATTTGGGTGCACACCCCAGTGCATATCCATATCAGCTTTTTACCTATGGCTTGGAGCGCAGCAAGAAATTAAGGACACATAATTCTGCTTGGCTAGATCAGGCCACCTGTTCAGGAAAGGGCTTCAAAGCACATGACTTTCATTTGAAATCCAAGACAAAGAAAGAGAGGAGACAGCTGGCATAAATCATCTCGATGCCCATGGAATCCTGGTTATTTTCTTCAAGGGTATCCAAGGAAACATGACTGTTGCACTGATGCTGGTGGCTTCTTGGCAGTTTGCTCCAAGGATATCCATGGAGACTTGGCACTTGGCTGCATGTTCCAGCAGCTTACATGGGAAGCAGTCAGCTCTGTCTGCCGAGAACCCTAAATGCTTCTTGCCCACAACTGTCTCTATAAGCCAAGAAGAGAAGATGGGAATCACAGAGTAGTTCACCTCTTGCTTTCCCTTGCCCCCTCTCCAAGGAAGGAAAGAGCCTGAAGACGCTCAGTTGCTAAAGCAAACTCAAAACATCCAATGCATGTCCACAGAGGGAAAGGGTCATATTATAACAGCTGCTGGCTAAGGGTAGGTTAATGCATAAGGCGGAAATCTTAGCTGCTTTCCCCCTCCCAATTGCTAAGAAATAGTAGCAATTTATGAATTAACATTGGAAGATAACGCCACTCCTGCTTGGGCAGCAGGGGTGATGGTCACATGTGGGCAATTTGAATCTTTTGGCATTCCTACAATGTTCTCAAATCATGGGAATTCAGCTTCTGGGCTCTCCCACAAAAGTTCCCAAAGCTTGGCAATTCCAGTCTTTTGGCATTGCCCAGAAGTTGACAACTTGCTCCAACTTGTACTGTTGCAAAGACACCAGATGCTGGTCATTGCTGGGTTCCAAGATCCCTCTGAGCATGGGCTTCTGCTGTAAGTTTGGGCATGCCTGCACATGTTCATTCCTGAAAGGATAGGGAAAGAAATGCAGCATTGCCATCTGTCTAGCTTTCCTTGCCAGTAGAGATAATTATGGCAGGGACACTTTCTGGGTTGTGAATAGACCAAATTGCTTCTCAGTTCCCCCATGAGCTTCCATAATAATGCATAGCCAGGGGTCTTAGTCCTAGAACCTGAATAACATTCCTAGTTGACACCAATGGAATTCAAATGATTTGCTCCACAGACATTTGTCCTGCAAATGTTCGTGCAATTTTGGCAACACTTTCTTTTGGCACTCATCGATACGTAGGCTATTTTTCTCCACTGTTGCTGATGGCTGGCAACTTGCTGCAAGGATAGGCAAGGAATCTTGGTAAGGTTTCATTCAACATCTGTGCAAATGGAGAGAGGTGATTATTTGATGGCTGTGAAATATAGGGCAGATAGTAGACACCCATAGAATTTTAGGGATCCAATGGACTTGTTGAAATTTGCTCCATCAACAGTCATAGGGACTGGCAATTTTAATCTTTTGGGCATTCCCAGGAAAGCGGGCACACTATAATCATCAAGATGGGTAGCCATATTAGTCTGTAGCGGTGGAAAAGAGCAAGAGTCCAGGTGGCACCTATAAGACTAACAAGATTTGTAGTAGGGCATGAGCGTTTGTGAGTCACAGCTCACTTCTTCAGATACCTGTCGGGTATCTGAAAAAGTGAGCTGTGACACACAAAAGCTCATGCCCTACCACAAATCTTGTTAGTCTTATTGGTGTTACTGGACTCTTGCTCTTTTCTACTGTAACCATTAAAACACAGAGAAAGTCTAGACTCATAGGAGTCATCTGCTTGCGAGCGCTTCCTGTTTGGCATCAGCTTAAAAGAGATGGTTCCATGTGAACAAAGGTTGTGTTTGGCTTGGCAGGTCACCCGTTGAGCTAGCATGAGAAGATGATGAGAGGTGGAACTTCCTGTGCTCGTGATGCCACCTCCTCTACTGAAATGAAAGGAGGTCTGCACATGAATTGCAGCTCACAAGAGGCAGTTTTTCAAGATGTCTGTGTTGATCCTTTACAGTTTTGTCCATCCACCAACTCAGAAAGGAAAATATCCACTGGGAAAAGAAGCTTCTGTTGCCCCGACTCACAGTTTGTCTCATCAAGAGATGCCAAATGACTCACTGAGAAATTACTAATTTAGAAGCGACTTAGAGAGGGCTAGTAGTGACCCTTCTTGGGACCTCAGAGAGCATAGCTCTGAGCCAGAGAACGTTTGATGAGTCTGTTTATCCCAGTACTCTTTATTGCAATTGGCAGCAACCCTCCAGGGTGGTTCAAGCAGAGATATTCCCCATCTTTGCTTCCAACAAAGAACCTCTCTCCTTTCATTGTAGATTCCGGGGACCAAACCTTGAGCCAGGCACGCAGGCCATGTGTTCTACCACATGAGTTATGGCCCCCTCCAATTGACCTTAATGAGCCCTGAACCAGCTCCAAAACAGCTTCCACTTGGTCTTTTCAGCTCTGCTTCATGACATGGTCATACAGTGCAGACAGAGCAAATATGTATGGAGACTCAGACAGTGGCAAAATCCTGCCTTCTCCAAGCATTATGGAAGAAGCCACAAGGCAGAGGCTTCTATGCAGCTCTCAATAATTAGGTCTTCATTATTCATTAGTGGAGGGGCCAGTGGCTTAGTGGGAGAGCAACTGCTAGGCATGCATAAGGTCTCCGGTTCAATTCCCGGCACCTCCAGTTAAATTGGTCAGGTAAAGGGTGATGTGCCCTGACCTGCATAGCTCAGGTGAGAGCTCATCAGATCTCAGAAGCTAAGCAAGGTTGGCCTTGGTTATTAATTGGATGGGAGACCTCCAACAAAGACCAGGGTTGCAGTGGCAGGCAATGGCAAACCACTTCTGTTAGTCTCTTGCCATGACAATTCCACCAGGGGTCACCATAAGTCAACTGTGACTTGAGGCCACTCTGCACCGCCAATTGGTGATGTGAAAGACCTCTGCTCGAGACCCCGGAGAGCCGCTGCCTGTCTGAGAAGACAATACTGACCATGATGGACCAAGGGTCTGATTCGGTATCAGGCAATTTCATGTGTGTTTACCAATAGTCCATCAACTCCACTGCGTGATGGACACTTTTCTTTTGGTTGACTGGATAGACATACCAGGCAGAATAACATGTTTTATTTCATTTGTTTTTTTTTCTAAACAAAATAAGACTACAAAAATTCTATATTTCTAATGACATTACAATGTAAGCTAATGATGCCCATAGATAACCCCAAAAGGGCTTCTATACACAGCGGTAGCAAAGAACAGCCTTTGCATTTTCATTGCTAGCCAAGGGGGAAATGTCCTCGATCTCGGACAGCACACATTACCTGTGGTTGCTGTACCAAGGCACCCGCTGCATTTATCACAGAATAGTTGCCCATTTCCCTCTAAGCAATAGCCAAATTTAATGCATTAGTGGTAAGCAAGAGTCTTCTGGTACGTTCGGTTGCAACCTACGTTTATCAATATGGGGGATGGAAATGGCAGCTTCTCAGAGCTCAATATTCCTAAGTAATAACTGTCTGTTCCAAAAGTCTTGTGGTCATTCCAGTATGTACACAGACCTCGATGCGAATGAGGATTTCCTGACTTACTTCCATGTCCTCACACTGGAGTTCCGCCTCTCTTGTTCTTCTCATTCTAGCACAACTGGTTACCTGCTGAGCCAAACACAGCCCACCAGCAATATCTGGTGGTGGTCCACCAGGGCTTAACAAACTACTGATCGCTGGAAATGCAGCAACAAAGTGAGGAGAGATCTTGAGCACCTTGCGGTCATCAACATACGCCCAAGTTGCTGGCAGCTGCATTTCCCACTGCACAAGCTGTACAACCCCCTTCTCATCGGAGCTCCTACAGACATGTTGGAGTTGATGGACCAGGGCCAAAGTACATGCTTGTGCCAGAAAACAGGCATATTTTACACATGTCATGTGGCACCCATAGTGGACAAACATGCGCAGACTCATCATCTACAACACGACAAATGCACTGTGCGCAGGGGTCTTTGTGCAGAGATCCATATGCAACTTAAGTTAATTTACAGAATCTCTTCCCACCTTCCCAAGATCACATGGACCAGTCCATCATAACTGGAGGTCTCTGTATGGAACACACACTTCATATGGAATTGAAAGAGTTGTGCCTCAATATGTATAAACAAGGTCATTGCTTATGTTGAGGCCCACACTTTGCCCATCTTCAATGCCTTCATTTTTTAAAAAAGACAGCAACAATATTCATTTAAATTAAGGAGAAAGATCTATCCCTTTCACAGTAACTTTCCCGTTCTTCCTGCACTTACATTCATTCCTTAGAATTTAATGAAATATCTTCCCCTCCTCTGCGTACACGCACACTCATACACTCACATTTATAGGTTAGAGAGGATATTGAAACATCAAAATGGTCTCGGACAATCTACAAGGGAACAACAAGAGTCCATTGGAGGCTTTGGCACATTCTACCAAGCCCCTTGGAAATTGACATCATCGTTTTGTTTCAGCTGAAGTAGTTCGGTATCAGTTGTGAAACTGATTAAAAGGCAAAATGGAAAAAGATTTTCCTCCATCCTCCAGACATTCATGACTCCCTCCCCCTACCTTTTTTTTTTGTAGTGAAGCAAAATAAACATCTAACTGTTGAAAAAAGTGCTGAGGTCCTAAAACAACTCCCCCTCCCTTTCAAAGTCTTTATTATTCCCTTTCCACAGTATCGGATCACCCACAGATGCGGATGGCATTGACATTCCAAGACCCAGCGGAGTGGATCTCTCGGGTATAGCTATACATTCCATAGAATTAGCTTCCTAGCCCTTTTGGTGTGAACCTTGGCACGAAGAAGTCCACAATGTCTGTGCAATAACCACTGAATGTCAGCCATTTGGGGGTAGGGGCAGTCAATACCACCAGTTACATCCCATTTTCTCTAGAAATGTATCAATGATAGGAGCGTAGTCCAGAGAACTTATATTCCTAGAATTATCTATACAACATGGGGGCAAAATACAGAACCTTCTTCCTCGTTATTTTTTGCTTTTTTAATAATAATAATAAAAAAGAACCCATCGACCTAAAAATATAACTCTATCATAGTTGGGAAGGTCCTTTTAGAAAATTCACAGCTTAACAGAAATCTTTCGAATACATTCTTGGAGAGGTGGGACACCAGTGATTCCATCTTTGTTTGTGGACTTCCCATCCGTCGAACACTGCCATCCCATACAACGTCAAGAGATGCTGTTTGGAATGCTTTGGGTGGAATCCATAACGGTGATCCCAGTGCTGGGGCTGATATTCTGTCAACCTAAGCATTTGGGTTACATTGCGAGTCACAAAACAGAACACTTAGTGGAGTCCAAGGTAGAGGGAGCAGATGTGTTGGAGACGACAACGGGGGAAAAAATCTCAGGAGAGGTCCGTTCACAGATATCAGCGTGGCAACTGAAATTCACAATAGCACAACGAATACCAGAATTACGCAAGGTCAACAATGGGATTATTTGCAACTGGTTGGGAGAGATGAAGAGTGGGTTGCACTTCTTTTTATCTGGATGATCTCCATTTCTGTATTTACATATCCTTTGATGCCTTCTCTTCTGTGCATCAGAGATGATGCACTTTGTGTTGCCCGGATGATCTCGTAATTCTTTTTTTGTAATAAAAGAGAGGTGCATTAAAAAGAAAACACAGCAACCCACTCCATTGAAATTATGACTTTTTGTTTTCGAAGGAACTTTTTCTGGGGTGGGGTGTAGTTGTTTTTATGTGCTCATGTCGCCAGGTTCTCCGCATTTATGCTCGACATTCGAATCTGTGAGCTGCTCTTGCTCAGAATGGACAACTGCGTCCCCCCGTTCACTCCGCTGCTTGCCAGAGAGGGATGGCGGTGTTTGAAATCCACAGCAAAGTACCGGTTGACTTTCCAGCTCCTCCATTTCCTCTTTATTTCTGATTGCACCTTTAGGGAGAAACTTTAAAAGGTCATTTTTTAATGTACTTAGCCGTTTGGGAACATGCTGATAAATCAACAAGCCTCTCAAAGAAAAATCTAAGCGTTTCTAGATGATTAAACAAAAAAGCAGGGGTGTCTCTTCACCCATCCATGAAACCTTTGGTTATTTTCACTACCAGCTGCTGCCCCTAAGCTGTGTTGGTTGAGAAGGCTTGTGGTGGGAAGGGAAGGGGTGCTGATTGCTGAATAGTCCCATTTCAAAAGTATATGCCTGAGCATAGCCTAAAATCCAAATCCAGAGATTAGACATGGGCACGAACCAAAAAAAACCCCTGAACCACGTGATTCGTGGTTCGTAGCAAACCACAGAACCTTGAACCATGAGCTTCCGACCTTTTCCCAGTTCGTAGTTCGTGGCATTTCAATCGCCCTGCACTGGCTGCTGAAGCCGGTGCGGGGAGTTTGAAACAGACAGCCTCTTTCTTCTGCTGCCTGGGTAGCAGGAGAACTGGGCTATCCGTTTCACAGACCCTGCACTGGTTTCAGCCAATAGACTGAACCCAGCGCAGGGTCTGTGAAACTGATAGCCTCTTTCTCCTGCTGCCAGAGGCCCCTTTCTCCTACGCAGAGTTTGTCAGTTTCACAGATCCCATGCTGGGTTCAGCCGATGGGCTGAAACTGGCACAGGGCCTGTGAAACTCCGAACCAGTCATGGAATGGCTGGAAAAATTTGTTTGTGCCATAAAAACATGCTCCCACAGAACACGTGTTTTGATGCAAACAAACCAGCCATTCCGTACAGAATTTTGTTCCGTGGTTCGTTTAGCGTATTTTACTGGTTTTATCTGTTGTAATTTATCTATGATTGTAGCCTGCCCTGAGCATGCTTGCGGGGAGGGAGGGTTAAAAATCCAATCCAATCCCATCCACCCACCCACCCACCCATCTATCCATCTATCTATCTCTACCAGAGATCCATGAGTGTTCTGATGAATAGCCATGTTAGTCCATAGTAGAGGAGTAAGATTTGAGTCCAGTAGCACCTTAATGGCCAATGACATTTCCAGGGTAGAAGCTTTTGAAAGTCAAAGCTCTGACAAAGGGAGTGTTGATTCTCAAGAGCTTATACCCTGGAAATCTTGTTGGACTTTAAAGTGCTACTGGACATGAATCTTGCTCTTATGCACTCAGATGCACATATGTGCCTCTTGAGATGAGGGCTTCCCCATTATTAATTTCACCACGGAAAGCCAATCCACCTGTTCCAAGGATGTTCACACAGACCCAGCTTGTCCATTTAAGATATAATGGCCTGTTCACAAGTTACAGTGAACACACAAACAATTGTGCACTTGATCATTCTTTGTATGTGCACTGAGTAATTCTCATGTTACATTCTATGCATGTACTACTGCTACTACTACTATTAATAGTAACTACAGCACACTCTTTTAGACAGATTAGTGCACAGTCAGAGCAGTGAACAAAGTCAGTGTTATATATTATCTCCACAATACAGCTGGGGAGCTGGGCTGAGACGAATGGCTTACCCAAAGCCCCCTATAAAGCTCATGGCAGTGGTGGGAGTTGAACTAGCAGAGTGCTGATTCACAGCCCAACCACTCAACCATGATGCTACAGTATGAAGCATTATATCTTAAATGGACAAGCCTGGTATACAAGAGTATCCTTGGAAGTGGTGGATTGGCTACACAGCTGAGAGGGTCATACAGCCCCACATCAATCCAGGAACTGGTCCCATGTATCATTCATAAAGTGAACATGTGCTTGCTATTTCTTAAAAATTCTTGCTCATGTGTTCACTGTAACAGGTGAACAAGGCTAAAGTGTCTTGTACTGAGAAACACTCTTCAAAGGGACAAGTTCAAATTCAGTGAGCCCCAAGAATTAGAACTGGAGTAAGCTTGAAGCAGAAAACTAAACAAATGGAAACACTGCATACAAATGTGAAAACATCAGTCTTGACCACTGAATTTCAACTATTGGTGATTTAAATTTTGAGTTCCTAAAAAGCAATCCCAAAACACAGCCTTCTACATCTAACATGGCAATTTAAAACACTGAACACAAAGAATTTCATTTTGACCACTGCAGATGTAAAAGACATATTGATCACAGCCATATGCACATACCACATAGATAAGACAGTAAAATGGTAATTTGATACTGTGATATTTCAACCCTCAGAATTTCAAATGCTGAGCTTTTGAGAACTGGAATGAATCTTGAGGGGGAGGAAATATTTGGGTATATATCGAGATGAGAACACCAGGGAGTAGCAATACCCAAATGTTATAGCAAGAATCAAGAAGATCCAAATTTTCATTAGTGACCTCCCACATGGTTTCCCCAAAGGGCAATTTTCATTTATTTTTAAAAACAAAATGTGAATTCCAGTTTTTGACAATTTTGAATCCAAGACAAAGGTACATATCGAAACAAAATCGCTTTTCAACTGAGTTACAATGCAAAGCGATGCCAATACAGTTGGCAAATGTCTCAATATCTGAGCACTTTTTATCATCTTCTGAGATGCTATTTTCCCCTTACAATGGGGTACTTTTATACTTGTTTTAAATCCCCAGAGCTGCTGATCAGAAGAGATAGCATGAAGCTCATTCTTACATTTCTTCCCTTCAGATCAATGGGACTTAAAAGTACAGAATGTTGGTTCTGGAAGGTGCCAGAGGGGCACTTGAATGAGGACTTCCAACAGCCAGGCATTGAGAATATCCTTCCTTTACCAACAGCATTCTGAACATGTGGATTGGCATGTGTACAAATCTGAATATGCCAGACATCTTTATGTGTTTAGATGCTCATCTTCGTCTTCGGAATTCAAGAGTTTGCAGTGCCAGCTTTATTTAAACACCCAAACTGTTGACCCCAAGGCCCAGGCCAGGGTTGCCAATTCTAGATAGAGTTGCCAGTAGAGATGGGCATGAACCTGGAAAAAAGGAACTATGCGGTTCGTGGTTCGTTGCATTTCACAAACCACGAACTTTCACGAACCTGCCCTGGTTCACAAACTGGTTTGTTTGGTTCGTGAAAACATCACATCCAGGTCAGCAAACTGTCACTTCCGGGCCAGCAGAAGGCCACTTCTGGGTCAGCAGAAGGTCTGCAGGAAGTCCATCCCCTGTTGCCTAGGAAACTGATCGGCACCAGGCTGTCTGCAGTCACGAACCAAAAATGAACCAAACAAACCAGCCTAAAGTTTGTGGCGGCCCGTCAGAAATGGGCTCTGATGAACCGCCAGTTCGCAAACAACGAACCAACCTGGTTCGTCATCAACTTTGGTTCATATTTCGGTCCGTGCCCATCTCTAGTTGCCAGCTCTGGGTTGGGAAATACCTGGACATCTTGGGGGTGGAGCCTGGGGATGGCAGAGTTTGGGGAGGGGCTGGGGTCCAGCAGGCTATAATGCTGTACAGACCACCCTCCAAAGCAGCCATTTTCTCCAGAGGAACCAATTTTTATAGTCTGGAGATCATTTGTAATTCAGGGAGATCTCCAGACCCCACCTGGAAGCTTAATGCAAAGAGAGAATCATGGAAAGGGACTAAAAAGAAAAAAAATATCCATGAAAAACTAACTACAAGTACATTGCTTATCCAAAAATATCAGGGAGTGGCTCCTTAAGAGTCGATTACAGTGGTATGTTAAAGCAATTTGGCAGGGGGCCATTTCCTGGCTGGTTGTAACTTCAGGCAGGAGATTTCTCCGATTTATGATGGGACTGTAGTTGATGTCTTCCCATTTTTTGGATATAAAAAAGGGGACACACAAATAATTTTGCACTTGCAGCACTTTAGAAATGGTATAAAAAGGCATTTTACAACATGAATTACGATATAAAGAATTTTGTTGTATAAAATGCCTTATGTTTTTGGATAAGCAATGCACTTGTAGTTAGTTTTTCACAGTCAATGTTTTCTTTTGAGTTCCACCTGGAGGTTTGGCAGCCCTAATTCTGGGTTGGGAAATGCATGGAGATTTTGGAGGTGGAGCCTAGGGAGAACATGGTTTGGGGAGGGGCCTCAGCAGGGTACAATGCCATAGACTCCACCCTCCAAAGCAGCCATTTTGTCCGGGGGAACTGATCTCTGTCTTCTGGAAATTTGTTATAATTCCAGGAGATCTCGAGGCCCCGCTTGAAAGTTAGCAACCCTAGCCTAGGCCCCAGCGTTGCCAGGTTCAGGCTGGGAAATGCCCGGAGATTTTGGGCAAGGTTTGGGGAGGGGAAGGGCCTCAGAATGGCATAATGCCACAGAGTCCACCTTCCAAGGCAGCCATTTTCTCCAGGGGAACTGATCTCTGTCAACTGGAGATCAGTTATAATTCAGGGAGATTTTCAGTCACCACCTGCAGGCTGGCAACCCTACTAGGCCTTGAGCACCAGGCCTTGTATACAGGGCCGGCGCGCCCATTGAGGCCAGGTAGGCGGTGGCCTCAGGTGTGGGGTGCCGGAGGGAGCGCCGGAGGAGGCACGGGGAGCAGGAGCGTACGCCACAAAGCAGCAGCCTCCTATCCCTCCCATCCCGCACCACCGCCGCCGCCAGCACAAGCCCCTGGCTGGGCGCAGCCGCCTGAGCGGGAGAGCTCAGAGGCCGCCCGTCACAGTGATCGGGCCGGTGGTGGCGCGTACGCTCCCATGATGATGTCACGCATGACATCATCATGCAGGCTGGTATGCGTGCACACTTGTGCATGTGGGGGGGGGCACCCGGCCAGCCGGCCGTGAGCACCACAAACCCTTGTGCCGCCCCTGCTTGTATAGCTCTGAGTCTTTTCCTCTATATGAGCACCTTTGGGGGATACGGAGGAGAGTCAGCATGTTTCTAACACTTTCCTCTTCAACACCTCCTGCCAGATTCAAGCTCAAAAGCAGAGTGAAAAGAAGGCATGCCCTGGACCGAGAAGGCAGAAGAGTTTCCGATCTCATTCTCAGAGCCTTCAGGTAGGGTTGCCAAGTCAGGGCTGGGGAATTCCTGGAGTTTTGGAGGTGGTGTCTGAAGAGGTTGGGGTTTGATGAGGGGATGGACTTCAGCAGAGTATATTGCCATACAGTCCACCCTCCAAACCCACCACTTTCTCCAGGGGAACTGATCCCTTCCACCTGGAGATTAGTTGTAATTCTGGGAGATCTCCAGCCACCACCTGGAGGTTAGAAGTACAGAATAACACCGTGCTCAGGATTTATGAAACACAACACAAAGTTTACTTATAACAGTGCTGGGATGTCTAATACATAAATATCAATGTACAGGCAGGTATATGACCACAAACAAAATGATAGAAATATACAGAGGATCTGCTATCCATAATATCAACTTTCAGTCCTTGTGTGGATAAAAACATGACCTACGCACATCCGGTACTGCCATGCGTTTCAATCCCTTCATCAGAGACGTATGATATCTTCCTGTACATTTATATTTATGTATCACACAGTGGTCCTTTTGTATTTAATTGTTTATCACCTGGAGGTTGGTGACCTAACCTCAAGGCCACATTCAGTGTGAGGGGAAAAAGAGCTGAGGGCAAGGCTTTCCTGTTGAAATCCTACCTCGCTGTTCTGACTGCTATTCCACCCCTCCTTTCCCCTCTTGTGAATCTTCCGTGGCTCCTTGCCAGCAAAAAAAAAGAATCATTTGTTTCTATGGGATATGGGCAGAATAGAAGGTGAGGCTGTGAGCAGTTATTGGACTCAAAGTCAATGTGAGAAGGAGCCAACATTTCAAAAACCTTACCTCCCCATTCAAGAAGCAGTAGAGGACAGCTACAACAAAGCCCTGGAGAGAAAAGAGAGAGAGTATACGTGAAAGAGATTCTTGGGGTAAGAGTGGACTGTAAACTAAATATGAGCAGTCAGTGTGATGCAGTGGCAAAAGCAGCCAATTCAATCCTGGGTTGTATCAAAGGGGCCATAGCGTCGAAATCGCAGGACGTCATAGCCCCTCTCTATAGAGCCCTGTTCAGGCTGCACCTGGAGTACTGTGTGCAGTTCTGGAGGCCTCACTTCAAAAAGGATGTGGACAAAATCAAGAGGGTGCAGAGGAGAGCGACGAGGATGATCAGGGGTCTGGAGACTGAGCCCTACGAGGAAAGGCTGAGGGCCTTGGGAATGTTTAGTTTGGAGAATAGGTGGTTGAGGGGGGACATGATTGCTCTCTTTAAATATTTGAAAGGCTGTCATTTGGAGGAGGGCAGGGAGCTGTTCCAGTTGGCAGCAGAGGGTAGGACGTGAAGCAATGGGCTAAAACTACATGCACAAAGGTACCGACTGGATATTAGGAAAAACTTTTTCACGGTCAGAGTAGTTCAAAAGTGGAATCAGCTGTCTAGGGAGGTGGTGAGCTCCCCCTCACTGGCAGTTTTCAAGAAGAGGCTGGATGAATACTTGTCAGAGATGCTTTAAGCTGATCCTGCACTGGGCAGGGGGTTGGACTAGAAGGTCTGTATGGCCCCTCCAACTCTATGATTCTATGAGAGAGACAGGCGTGCTTTTCAGACTCGTGGAGAATTGCATGGAATAATGAAGGACATTAGCTGTCCGATGTACCTCTGGGTCTCACTGGGAGTCACATAATCATTGAGGGAGGCCTCAGTCCTGGAAATCTCACATCTTTGTGAGGCCTGAGTCTGTGGAGGCATGCAGTCTAACGGCCGGCCTTCGGAACAAGTTGGCCGTAAGTCCAGAGTCTAAGAGAAAGGATGCACTGCTGTTTCCTGGACCACTTCCCTCTGCCCTAAGGCTGCCAGACAGCAGTGAGGTGTGCTACCAGAGAGCCAGGCCGTATTGACTCTGTGCCATGGAAAAGCCCTCTGTGGCAAAGTCCTTTGTGGCAGTTCAAGACTGGCAACCTAGGCCACGTGGGGACATTGTGGGGCAGGTCAGCCAGTTCTGTTCTTTATGCCTGGTTCCCTAGAAATGTTAGAGATGGGAAGATGGAATTGGTGACGCTAACAAGAGTTTGAAGAGGTGGACTCATCAATGTGAACAAACCCCTCCAAACTGAAAAAAACTGCACAGCATTTCAAGCCCGGCACAGATGCCTTTGAATCGGAGCCTGGCTTGACATGAAGCATGCATCTGCTCCTCCCACCAGTCATAGAATCAAAGAATCATAGAGTTGGAAGGGGCCATATAGACCATCTAGTCCAACCCCCTAAGTTGTCACAGTCATGTGATAGTCATGTGACAGGAAGAGGGGGAGCCAGAGTTATGACCTCACTGATTTCAAGGCCAGGACAAAAGGCAGCCGATGGAGGATGCCAGAAACCAGGAGGACAAAGAGTGCATCAGAAGGTGTTCTCTACTGAGGAACAAGCCAAGAGTCAGAGTCATAGAGGAATGCTTTCTACTCTTATATCTTTCCAGCTGCTTCTTGCAGCGTGTGTGCAAAGGGAGGCTGGAGCATGGTACCCATGTGTTCTTTGCACCTGCACATCTGCAGAGGGTCCTTCCAAAAGCTGCTTGTGACCCAGCAGAGGGGGCTCAGTGACCCACCTGAAGGTTCTCGCGCATGAACTGAAGACCACGGAGCTAACTGGACAGGTGGACGGGCTGCTTTGCTGCAAACTTACCTGGAAAGATCCCAGGCCGAGTTCGAAAACTAGCCGCTCCCTCTTGCTGACGTTCTCTGGATAAAAGGCAAACACTGTGTAATGGATTCCAAACAGCGGGATAAGCAGCAGAGTGGAGCGGGCCAATCGCCTGTCAGGAGAAAGAGAGGCCTTTTTCAGGTGCACGTTATGCTTAGAACAAAATGCAACAAAAAGCCACACAACAATCGAGATCACAAAGTGATTTTCTTTTTCTTTCTTTCTTTCTTTCTTTCTTTCTTTCTTGCTTGCTTGCTTGCTTGCTTGCTTGCTTGCTTGCTTGCTTGCTTGCTTGCTTTTTCTTTCGCTTTCTCTCTTGTTTCCTCCCAAGTTCAAATATGATATGTCAACTAGCATGGATGTTTCCCCCAAAAGTTCCCAAAGCTTGGCAATGTACTGCTTGTTCTATTGACTAATTTTTAATTGGCTGTGAGCTCTTCTAATTTGTTTTTTTTATCTCAACTGAATTCCATTTTATCTGTATTTTTAGATTTCTTTCAGTTGCCTGCGCTACCTCAATTACAACTGGCATCTTTAGATTTTATTTAATTTTGTTTACTACCAGCGGGGGTACCATAAGATCATCTGAACCCCCCCTCCACACATGAGGAGTTAGAGAGTATTAACTCACACCTCCACCCTTTCTTACATGTATGATGTGCAGGGAAAGGGGAAGGGGGCCCATCTAGGATACTGGAAATTATGCTTGTGATAAATGAGTCTGTGATTTTACTGGTTTATTTATTGTAATTTTATCTACTGCTGTAACCCGCCCAGAGCCTGCTTGCGGGGAGGGCAGGCTATAAATTGAAATAATAATAATAATAATAATAATAATAATAATAATAATAATTCATTTATACTTTGCTTTTCTCCATGATGAGGACCCAACAAGGATTCAAAGCTCGCTGTTTTAAATTTCTTTTTATTTGCTCTGTGAAAAGGTATGCATCCATTTTGTTCCTATTGTGATATTGCAGGCCTCCTTTTGTATAGTTTGCAGCAGAGAGGTGGGATTTAAATCCTCCAATCAATCAATCAATCAATCAATCAATCAATCAATCAATCAATCAATCAATCAATCAATCAATCAATCAATCAATCAATCAATCAATCCCGCATAAACAATAACCATACGTTTCCATTCCTCAGTAACTGATTGGAGCGACCCTATCACGCTGTCCCGTACTGTCAGTGCATTTTGTTCAGGGTGCTTTACTCTGATTGGCAGTGGCTCTCCACCAGCCCTATCACATGAGCTTTTAAACGGGATATGGTCAACACAGATCCTTCAGCATGTGAAGGATGGGTGCTGTCACTGAGCTACGGATCCTATTCATTACCTGTACGTTACATCTACTAATGATCCAACATTTGCCTGTAAGGACTTTTAGGCATTGTCTTGCCATGAGCTCATGCAGTCCTTAAGAGATCAACCACCAGGTGAGATTATTCAGTCATCTGTCCTTGCACATCTCAGCACTTTGATACAGAATTATTTATTTTAGCTGGTGGTGATGAAGAAAAGGCAGAATGACACAACATGTGAAACCCAGTCATAAAACAATTTTAAAAATAAACGGCGCAATCCTTTCCCCTAAAAATTCCCATTGGCTTCAGTGGAGAAGAGCCGCAGTTTAAGACTAGGAAACAACTATTATGGGAAATCTCACCTGTGCAAGCTCCATGGAAAGAAGCAGGAGCTGTATGAGACCTCTGCTGTGTTTAGAGCATCTTCTACATCCCAGCATCTAGGTGCCCATTTTGCTGCCAGATAATTTTTCCAGAGCTGACATACTGGTTATGCTACATTAGCCCTCCCCACTGGGGCCATCAAAGAATGCAGCCATGGAACAGATCTCATAAAGAGTAATCTTCCTCTCTGTGATCCTACCAGTACTGCACTAGTCCAACTGTCAGATATGCCTCCAGCATATCTGTCATATGTTATGGATTTCTTGCTGCAGTGTGTAGTGTACCTCTGAGAACGTGCAGAGGGAAACCTGTTTTGTTGAGTGGTTGCTAGCTGCTTATCTTTCAGATGTTTTGGTTACGATTTCCTGGCAGGCCTGAGAACTCGGCCTTGAAGTTACAGCAGAGACTGCACCAGACTCCTGAGAGACTTGAGCAGAGCTCATCCTTTCCCTCCTCCCCTCTTCCCAGGCTCAGCACGCCAAAATCCTAACGGACTTTCTTTCCCACTGGGGGGTAGGGACTTTGACCTATAATTAACCTTGCTTTGCTACCTTGAGTTACTTCAGCCAATGATCCTGTCATAGCATCTTGATACTGGTGTTCTCCTTTAATAAAACCAGCTTTAACTCATTCGCTCCCGTGATGCAGTGAAGTGTCTTGGGAAGTACCTGGCAAGACCTGACACCAACCTCAATGAGTGAGCTGACTCAGGCCAAGAGGTCTCCATGTTCTCTAGAAAAACTTTCCTTGAATTACACAGAACAGCTTTCTGGTGATGTTGTATTTGTGCCCCTGACTTTCCAGAGGGCTTGTAAGATTACCACCGGCATTTGATTGATGAATAAAGTGTCACAAAGTGTGCAAATGATGCTAAACTGAATGATTAAAAAGAGCTTTTTACTCAGATAAGAGAGCTGTATTAATAATAATAACAGCATTTGATTTATATATCACCCTTCAGGATAACTTAACGCCCACTCAGAGCAGTTTACAAAGTATATCATTATTATCCCCACGTGGGTGGGGCTGAGAGAGATCTGAGAGAGCTGTGACTGACCCAAGGTCACCCAGCTGGCTTCAAGCGGAGGAGTGGGGAATCAAACACAGTTCTCCAGATTAGAGTCCTGCGCTCTTAACCACTACACCAAACTGGGAGAGGATGTTGAAGAGGTGTTTTACTAGCAAATTAGGGACCATAGACTTCACCAGTATATTTCCTTATGTTGCTTCAAGTACGTGCTCCTATGTACTCCCTGTTGCTTTAAGTATAATCCTACCAAGTAGTTTCTATGTTCTCTAATTGCTTATGCTCTGTTTCAGCATTTCTTCAACTTTGTATTGAATTTTTTGCTACTGTTATGTCTTTGTAAACGTGCATTTATTCACCCTGTGGCATTCTTTATGGAAATGTCCTTGACAGTGATGGTACTAAGAGCAGCAGGACTCTAATATGGAGAACCAGGTTTGATTCCCCGGTGATTGTTGTGAGCATAATAACAACACACTTTGTAATTGCTTTGAGTGTGGCATTGAATTGTCCTGAAGGGTGGTATATAACTTGAATGTTATTATTGTTATTGTTACTAATCTCACTCAATGTAATCCACCTTGAGTCTCAGTGAGAAAGGTGGACAATAAATTACGTAAACAAACAAACAAACAAACAGATAAAAATAACTGTTATTCATGTTTATGATATGACTCTTCAAGGGCCATATTTGGGAATCATTGAGGTGCATCACTTTAATAAGCAGCTTATTCGTTGATTCATTGATTTATTAAAATATTTATACTCCCACCAACCCTTTGGGCTCAATTTTAAGATCTTCTTCCAGTCTAAGGAGTCTTCCTATAACTTAAGTTGCTCTTGCATTGGAGGAAAAGACATTTATTCAGAGGAAGGCTACGGGTTAGAGGATGATTACAGCCACCCCGTTGAGTCATGGTGCTTTAAAGTTGGAAGGGACCATCTAGTTCAATCCCTTGCTCAACACTGGAAATCCAAAGCTATAGTAACCCCAACAGATGTCTGACCAGCCTTTTCCTGAAGACGTCTACTGAAATAATAAATAATAATAATATTCGATTTATATACCGCCCTTCAGAACAACTTAATGCCTACTCAGAGCGGTTTACAAAGTCTGTTAATATTATCCGTAGGGCAATCACTCTGTGAGGTGGGTTGAGCTGAGAGAGCTCCGAGAGAGCCGTGACTGACCCAAGGCCACCCAGCTGGCTTCAAGTGGAGGAGTGGGGAATCAAACCTGGCTCTCCAGATTAGAGTCCTGCCGCTCTTAAGTGACTGACCCCAGGTCACCCAGCTGGCTTCAAGTGGACGAGTGGGGAATCAAACCTGGCTCTCCAGATTAGAGTCCCATGCTCTTAACCACTACACCAAACTGGCTTAACCACTACATCAAACTGAGGGAGTGCCACTCGTAATAGGTTTCACGGTCAAGCTGCTCTTACCCGCAGCAAGTTTCTCCTAATGCACAAGCTAAATTATCCTCCTGTAATTTAATCTTTTTCCTTTGCAGTTGCAGAGAATAAGTCCTTGCCCATTTCCATGTGCCAGCCCTTTGGGTATTTGAAGAGCACTATCAAGTCTCCCCTCAGTTTTCTCTTCTCCAGCCTAAACATACCCAGCCTCTTGAACTTTTCATCCTCAGAGCCAAGCTACAAGTGACGCCTTACACAGGTTGGACACTTGTCAGTTTACCTCAAGTTCTGATGGGAACTGTAGGCATCCTGGTTTTACAGCTTGGCTCTCCATTACAGCTGCAAGACCAGGGTGCCTACATTTTCCATCAAAACTTGAGGGAAGCTGACAAGTGTCCAACCTGTGTCGGGCGTCTCTTGTAGCTTGGCTCTCAGTCTGATGCTGTTTCTACATAGGAATGATTCTCTGTTGTGACATTATTGTCACTGTAAATTCAGAGATAATGGAGCCCTCACACTGGGGGATTCTCTGGTTTTGCCTCCCTATTCTCTGACATGAGCTATTTGCCTCCTCTGGTGCCACCAGAAAGCTTTCAGGATGGCTTTTAAAAATGGTGTTATAGCAATAGGCATGTATGGGTCCAATTCAGACTGAGATCATAGAACATGAGAAATGGGGGCTGTGACAGACTCAGCTTCAGATACTGAGAGCCAAGCTACAAGTGATGCCTTACACAGGTTGGACACTTGTCAGCTTCCCTCAAGTTCTGATGGGAAATGTAGGCATCCTGGTCTTGCAGCTTGGCTCTCCATTACAGCTGCAAGACCAGGATGCCTACCTTTCCCATCAAAACTTGAGGGAAGCTGACAAGTGTCCAACCTGTGTCAGGTGTCACTTGTAGCTTGGCTCTCAGACTCATTTCCTGAGGAAATTCAAGGGAACTGGGTGTGTGTTTGTCCTGGAGAGGGATGACTGTGCGATCCTAAGCAAACTTACTCCAGTCTAAGCTCATTTTTTAGAAAAATATTTATTTAGTTTTTCAAATATGACAGTAACAAACAAAACATTAACAGTGAAATTTGGTTTCCAACATTTGTTCGTACCTTTTTATACATCAACGTCAATTAGGCCATTATAACAATAAGGTAAGTAGCTGTGTTTGTTGCCTTATTCTAGATGGTGAGGAGTACATGAAAATAGTCTTTAGGTCTAAGCAGCTGTTTTGCACATTCATCTTTAGTTAAAAATTCTAGGATTGGGTACCAAAGCTCAATCAATTTTGACCTATAGTCAGGTGTTTCAGATTGTCTAATATAGTTAGTAAGCTTAGCCACGGGCAGTGCCAGGGTTTCTGGTGCCTGAGGCAGCTTCAGGGCTGTTGTTTCCCCTTGCACACACCCATATCGCATGATGACGTCACTGCAAGTGACATCACATGCAGGGCATGCCCCGCTGGGATGGCGCGTGTGCGTCCTCTCAGCCCTCCGTCTCAGTTGCTCCGTGTGCCGCCCTGGCCGCCTGCCATGCCTGCTCTACAGCTGTGTGCTGGTGGTGACAGCGGCGGCAGCAGCACAGAGCAACTGAGTGGGAGGGCTGGGAGGCTGCCCGCTCAGTTGCCTCACGCTGTCACCGCCAGCATGTGCTCCCGGCCGGGCGCAGCAGCTGCAAGCCAGGCACTGCAGGTGGCCAGGGTGGCATGTGTGCATCCTCCCAGCCTTCTGGCTCAGTTGCTCCATGCACCACCCTGGCTGCCTGCTGTGCCTGGCCCACAGCTGTGTGCTGGTGGTGGCAGCAGCAGCATGGGGCAATTGAGCTCCGTGGTGTGCACCCCCGCCCCCGGTGCCCCCTCCAGCACCTTAGTGCTCAAGATGGTTGCCAGCCCGACCTCAATGGACGTGCCGGCTCTGAGCTTAGCCAAAATAAACTGGTCCCAAACTCTCAATAACCAATTTGAAATGATAGGACTCTTTTTGTTTTTCCATGCTGCAGCGATTGCTGAGTTAGCTGCAGCTATCAAGATTTTTCTTATGTTTGGGATCGGAGTATCTTGCCAATCATTTAACAAAATTATTTCTGGTCGGAGTGGGAGTTGGTAAGATGTCATTACTTTAACATATTCAATCACTTCTTGCCAGAAATTGATTAATGTGAGCGCAATCCCACCAACAATGTAGGTAAGTACCCCTTTTCCTGCAGCCTTTCCAGCACATGAGCGATATGTAGTCTAAGCTCATTGATTTCAATGGGCCTAGATTGCAGTAACTGCTTAAGATTGCACTGTAAGTTCTTCAAACATTTAGAAGAAGGCTGCAAGTCTGGCAGAAGACAGGAATAAGGGTTAACAGCTGACAGCTTTACCCCATTCTGCAGCGGTGTTCTATGGGTTCCCTTCGCCGTGCATTCTACTGCTCCTCGATCTGAGTTTAACTAGAAGAGTTTGGTTTCATTTGCATCTGTTGAAGGTCCCTGGCCCTAGGGAGGCCCACCTCTCTTCAACCAGGGCCAGGGCCTTCTCGGTCCTGGCCCCAGCCTGGTGGAACGCTCTGTCTAATGAGATCAGGGCCCGGCAGGATTTGTTATCCTTTCACCGGGCCTGCAAGACGGAGCTGTTCCACCAGGCATAGGGGCAGTGCTAGGCAGAGCCCCCTGGCTGGTAGATTGCAGAATATGCCCTCCCTACGAGCAGTACCTCCATCTAGCAAACAGTCCCAGTCTGATGCTGTAGAGATGGGTGAAGGTCAATCAGTTGGTTGCTGTGCCATTACGGTTATGTACATATATGTATTTTTAACTGTGTAACTTTGACTGTTTTATGGTTTTAACTGATATCAATTATTTAATGTGTTTTAATTGTATATGGTTGTAATCCGCCCTGAGCCTGCTGGTGTGGGGAGGGTGGAATATAAATAAATAAATAAATAAATAAATAAATAAATAAATAAATAAATCTCCCTCCATGTTACCTGTGCATTGTTGCCCCTTCAAAAAGAGAAGCTAATGCAATATGGTTGTGCTTATGTTATGATTGCATCATGGTTCTTAGTGCGGAAATATACCTGAGCATTGGTAAAATGCCACGCCTAAAGAATCCTGATAGAACCAATTACTATGTCCCCAGCCCACGGGACATTCGTCCAGCCTCGGCCAGGGCCAGGGCCTTTTCAACCCTGGCCCTGATGTGGTGAAATGTGCTCCCAATTGAAATCCAGGCCCTGCATGACTTGTTACCATTCCTCAGGGCTTGTAAAATAGAGATGTTCTGCCAGGTTGAGAGCCAATAGTTTGTCCCCTGCCTGTGTCTCCAGGTATTCCATCGTTGGCTGCCCCAGCCCTGCACCACAGCTATATCCATGTTTTTCAGATAATTTGATGTAGCTTATATGGTTTATGGGGCCAGTCTTGTACTCTGTATTGTACCGAGCTTTTAAATATTGCTTTTAGATAATTGTTCATGATTTTAATGCATAATGTTTTCCTTTGTTGTTAGCCGCCCTGAGCCCGTTCACGGGGAGGGCAGGGTATAAACTCATTAAATTTGATTAAAAAAATAAAAATAAATAAATTAAATCATCCTCAAGGTTGCTGGGGTAGAGGGCAGTGTTTTATCAACAAAGTAGCTACTCTTGCATAACAGTAAAATGCCATATAAAAAGAATTCTTGTGCTCCTTCTCAGCAGGTTTAAACTTGCCTGATCTTGTCAGCTCTTGGAAACTAAGCAGGGTCAGCCCTGGTTCGTACTTGGATGGGAGACCACCAAGCCATTCCAGGGTTTCTACACAGAGGCTGGCAATGGCAAACCACCTCTGTTCATCTCTTGCCTTGAAAACCCCAGCAGGGGTCGCCATAAGTCAGCTGTAACTTGAGGGCACTGTCCACCGCCAGCCTTAAGATGCCTCCTGGATCTTGGAAAATGACAAGGCACAAGTGAAACTTCTTGGAAGGCTACGTGAAAACACACCCTGCTGCTAAGTGGCCAACAGGGAGCAACAGTTGCTCTATAGAAGCCATCCTGTTGTAACAAAGTGCGGTATAAAAGGAGTAAAAAATCATGGCAAAGGGGTTACAAGTGGGTCATTTCTTATCCTCTCCCACATCCATTCAATACACCGAAGGGAAGATTCCAAAGCTCATCTCACAGTCATGCCCTGTTTAAGTTCACTATGCCTTACAGAGGAGAGAGTTCTCAAGAAGATCTTGAGCTCTTCTGGTATTCAGTTGCATTGGCTGCTGCTCTGATTTCCAGCACAAGATGCCAAATGACCGAGTGGCACCACTCTTCGTCCCCAGAGAAAGAATCATGGTCCATGGCAACTTTCTCTTGAAAACCAGACGTTCAGGCGGTCTCCTTTTTTCTCATCTCAGTGGATTTAATCTGCTGGACCATAGAGGGAAATGGCATCTTATGCCGTCCGGCTCTCCATTTCCTGGTCCAGCAGAACCAGAGACCCAACTAGCAGGAGCTCTGGAGATGTATATGTGTCAGGCTAGAGCTTGTTGTACAATGCACTCAGATGCCTCTTTGCTGACCTGCTATGATCAGCAAGTAACCACTTGGGTATTTTACAGGTAAGTGAAGCAATGGGAGGGCTGGCTCTCCATGATATTGTCCTATGGATATTCATCATGTGTGGATACTGGAGCCACGTGGAATGAACCAGTCATTTTGTGGCTGGGAGTGCAAAGTCTATGATTTTCCAGTACTCACAAATAGAGATGGGCACAAACAGCAATACGAACAAAAAAAAAGCCACGAACAGCCCAATCTGCTGTTCACAAACAAGCTGTTCATGAGGCCCCATTCTAAACAAAGAGGTGGTCGTTGCAAGCCTCGTTTGTTGCTGTTCGTCAAGCCAGACAGTCTGGCACCTGCAATCAATTCCCATGGCAACTCAGGCAGGGATTGTCTGAACTCTGTCTGAACTCCTGCTGTTGCCCTGGAAACCCCAATCTAAGCCCAACATAGCTTGATAGACAGGTCTTCCTTCCAAGTGTGGATGGAAGCTCCAAATTTGTTACAAGAGGAAAAGACCAGGGCCAATTCCAGACGGCCCTCCCCATGCCGAAACGTCACGCGTCATCGCGCGGAAAACACAAAATATCGCGTTTTCTCATGCGAGTTTTGCGCGACGTCGCACAAAACTCGTGCAAGAAAACGCGATAATTCGCGTTTTCCGCGCAACGACGCACGACGTTTCGGCATGGGGAGGGCCGTCTGGAATCGGCCCAGGGGGGGAGGGGGGCTCCCAGCTCTGGCTTTCAGGGAGAGACAGCTGCTGTTAGAGAGACAGGGTGAGTGCATTGGAGCTTGAATTTTCTTTGTGTGTGGCGGGATAGGGATCTACCCCTTCAGGTTCCAGGGCTGCTGCCAGGCTCTGGGGCCAAGCTATTATTTATTATTGGTACCTTTCCTGCTGCCTGCTCAGGTAGGGTTTCTGGGAGTGGTGCAGTAAGGATCGTGATGGCTGGAGGAGAGCCTGCTGGCCCCCACGAACAACAAACAACGAACATGTTCGTGAACAGGATCATGTTCGTCAGTGTTCATTGTTCATGGATGACAACGAACAACAAACACAATGTTCGGGTTTTTTTTCTGTTCGTGCCCATGTCTACTCACAAACCTTCTGGAGCCATGTGAGAACACACCACAGGGAATCTGCTTCCTCACCACTGGGATTCAGAGGAAAGGAGATGGGGAGAAATGTAGGGAAGCAGAGATGCTCGTACTCTTCTGACCCACTGGCGACATGACACAGTCAACCACCTACTAAGAGCACATACAGACAACCATTTGCCAAAAACTACCTGACCTAAGTGTAACAAGTTGATTGCCTGGGTGCTTCCCTGGCTTTCTAATCCATGTTAAAGTTTGGTGAGAATCTCCCCACCCTCTGGAAGGCAAACTGGCTGACCAGGTAGTTTATGCATTCAGCTAGGTGCTTCTAAAACCTACAATTGTCAACAGCAATGGACACTTCTGTGCATGTTCCGAACTATTCTGGCCTTCAAGATGAGGCTACGTTGAGGCCTGTTGTCAGCAAGCCATCTTTGCTACTTCTCCAGCTGATGTTTGCTTGAAAAGATGAGATGAGACAGGCAAGAGGGCTGGCTGGAAGTTACCTCCATATTTTACAAGCTTTCTAGGAGAACTCTTGGAGCTTTCACCAAGGACTATTTAATAAAGCTTGGGAAAACAAAGCTAAGACAATCTAGGAAGACAATGTGTCTCATCACCTGAGTGGTGACATACATGCATATTGTGGTATGTTACCATTTGGAAAATGGCTGTCGGTATTCATTTGTGTTCAGTGACAAGTCTGCCCATGTTTTATTGAGTCTGAAAAGATGAATACAGACAACCATTTCCTGACAAGATGTGCATGTAACCACTTGATAGGATGATCATCTGTATTGATTTACCAGTTATTAGGAGAACGTTAACCTACTTCTCCTCTATCCAGAGGATACAGGTGAACTCATACAAAGAACCAAATTAAACGGTCATCTGAATGTAACTGGATGGCCTACCGAGCTATAACATGCAAGCCATGGTAAGAATCAATTTGGTAACATGGTTGTCTGTTTCCACTCCCAGCTAGCAACGACCAACAATCTGATATTATACTTTGAACACGTAACTTTCAACTCTCTCGTTGTGGTGTTATCAGCGAAAGCCACACAAAAGGAAACAAAATACACAGAGCCAACATGCAGTGTACGAGACACATAGACATGACCTTCTGCAGCTGCTACCACGACCGACCACATATTTGCAGCATGCATCAAACAAACACAGATATTGCCACAGGATCGCGAACACTTACAAGGTAATGGTGGATAGTTCTGACATCCTGCAAGAGTGTTGCTTAGCCCTGTTGGGCTGACAGTAGCATTTCTGAACGCAGCTGCTGAATATGACAAGATTAGCAAAAAAAATTGTTTTTTCAGCTTACCACGACAAGGCTAAAAGAGTATGTCATCTTTCAATATGTTTTCATGAGGCAGGGCATCAAACAGAAAGAAGGCTAAAGGAACACTGCAAGCCAAACTGGCCACTTGCTGATGCAGAGGAAGCAATAAACTAAGTGTGTGTCATGCTGAGCCACAAAACAGGCTGGAGGCTTCACACTAATGGAAGCAAAGAAAAGAAAGAAAGAAAAACAGGGGTGGAAAGCATGTCGTGGGCACATCTGATGGGCTGAAGTAGAAAGCTAGCCAAAGGCTCATGAGAGAAGGGATGCTATGAACCCAAATTCGCTTGAGATGATCTGACGCCAGGACATGTTGTGATTTAGGGATGTAGGTGATACACATGGGGAGGGGCTGCAGCTCACTGGTAGAGCCTCTGCTTGGCATGTAGAAAATCCCAGGTTCAATCCCCGGCATCTACAGTTAAAAGGACCAGGCAGGAGGTGATGTGAAAGACCTCTGCCTGAGACCCTGGAGAGCAGCGGCCAGTCTAAGTAGGCAATACTGACTTTGATGAAGCAAAGGTCTGATTCAATATAAGGCAGCTCCATATTCATGAGTTCACATTAGAGATGGGCATGAACTGAAATGCGAACCAAAGTTTGTCACGAACTAGGCTGTTTTTTGGTTCGCAAATCAGTGGTTTGTCGGAGCTCATTTCTGACAACCCACGATGAACCATTATGATTTTTAGAGCAGTTTGTATGGTCATTTTTTAGTCCGTCACTGCAGACAGCCTGGCACCAATCAATCTGTTACCTAGGCAACGGGGGAATGGGCTTTCTGCAGACCTTCTGAAGCTCCAGGACTGACGAACCAAACAAACCGGTTTGCAAACCAGACAAGTTCATGACGATTCATGGTTAGTGAAATGCGATGAACCAAAACCACAGCAAACCACCATTTTCCTGGTTTGTGCCCGCCTCTACTTCACATACAACCCACCCCATGCTCAACTCACCAGTGGACTGGGATAATTTAAGCCATCCTACTATATAAAAGGTAAGCTGTATTGGAGACGACTCACTTTTTATCCTTGTGCAGGCACATTGCCAATGACTCTGGCCTCAAGGCCACTGTGAAGCACCCACTTGCCACCAGGAGGGGCCCTCCGAATCAGTTTTCTAGAGCCCCTTGTATTTTTTCTCACAACGGGCATTGTTGCTAGTTTGCCAATAAATCACTAAAAAATAGTTCAGCTTCTAAGCTCAGTGGTAGGTTCGGAAGGCCTGTCCTAGCTCTCCCTTCCCCTTCCTCTCCTCTCCTTCCTCACTTTGCAATGGTTTGGGGACTGCTTTGGTTGGCTGACGGACAGGCAGGGAGAGCCTCTCTCCCTCTAACTCAGTCCAGACATAACAAAACTGTGTTTTAATTAAACTAAAAGTGTTACAATGATCAACCAAATGTGAGCCACTCCACTCACTGTGAGTTAGTTAGGACCTGACAAACCAGAACCTGTAACCATGGTTTGAAGATGGCTATTAACCACGGTTTGTTTTAACTATGGTTTCACACGCTGCCTTAGTCCTGGCTTGCTCTGCAGTAATGCCCTCCCATAGCTACAGAGATGTCTGGCCAGAGCGAAGCACATGAAAACTGCATTTCTCAAGGTGAACCAGGATTTGATGGACAGCAAGTGAAATTCTGGCCTCACAAACCAGCCATAATTAAAATAGACCATAGCTTTGCATATTGTTGTAACTGTACCTGCCACTCTCCCCCTCCCAACTCCACTCTTTCCCCTTTGCCTTGATGCTTTGAAGATTATTTCAGCAGGGAAACCCAGAAGTGTGCCATGCCTCTCTAGGAATCACCACACGCTCTATGGATTTATCCTAGAGGTTCTAGTGACTCCTAGAGAGGCATGATGTCACTTCCAGATTTTCCTCAGAAATAACGTAACACTGTTGCACAGTGTGTGGGGAAACAGAACAATAACAGTGGGCAAAAAACGTCTTCTAAGATTTTCTCCCTGGAAACCCCCACACAACCCACAATGCATCAAGCATGTTGATGAGCCAAATGTGAGTGTATTGGGAGTGGACCCTTTCAATAAAGTAATACTTATTCCATGACTTGCGGAGATCCACTTATGCAATTACCTCAACCGAAAGAACCGCATTGACTTCCATTCTTGACAGGAGGATTTCAGATTATCTGGTCCTTCAGCCGTGGCTGTTTCAAGATGGGAACCAACTACCAAACACTAGGTAATTAATTTGAGCAAGATTTGGGTGCAGTAGCACCTTAAAGACCAACTAGATTTCAAGGGTATAAGCTTTCGAAGGAAGCTCTATCTCTTGAAATTGCTTACCCTGGAAATCTAGTTGATCTTTAAGGCACTACTGAACCTGAATCTTGATCTTCTACTATAAACCAACATGGCTACCCACCTGAAACTAGGTAACTAATTATTAATTTTCGGTGTGATGCATAATTTCTATGATATACTCCCTTTCTACCTTATGGGACAAACAATGATAAAACCATCATAGAAAGGCATACTCAAAGATTTTGCAGGTTATTGGATCATCTCGTGCAGCCCTAAACCCAATTGCTGGTGCCGCCAATTCTAACCCCACAAAGGACTTTTAGTTTTCACAGTCCCCCTCTGTTAAAAAGAGCGAAATGGATCCCTAGCCACTACTGTTACCAAGTAAATTGGCACTGATTACTGCTCAAACCCATTTGGAAAAAGCAACGTGCAGAATTTGGAATCTTTTAGAAAAACCATATATAGTCAGTGCATTCATAGGTTATTTATTTTGGATGGATATAAGAATCATTTGTACAAGGTGTTACTCAAAACAGACATCAACAAAAGCATTTGTTCCTGTTGTCCTATCCTACTTTTTGTGATTCAGAATCTAAATGAACAAATATGGATTGCCAATAGTTAGCCTAATGACCATCAAATAAGAATTGCTTCCACATATGGAATTCATATGTAAATTTGACTCAGTCAGGCTTGGATTGAATAGAGACGATGAATGGTTATCTCATTATCAGAAGTAACTGACTTCATTATCAGAAGCAAACTGATCCTATTATCAGAAGTTACTGATTGCATCTACTCCCCCCTCCCCTCTCCACCTATATATCTGACCAGTTTCTTCTTACCCTCTATGCATCTGACGAAGAGAGCTGTGGTTCTCGAAAGCTTATGCTACAGTAAAGTTGATTAGCATTAAAGGTGCTACTGGACTCTTTTCTATTTTGCTTCCACTACAGGTTCACCTGAGCCAGCAGAAGTCCTTGAGAACATCACAAGCAGGGTATGATGGAAAACCACTATCTGTCAGCCTAACCTAACTCAGATGGTAGTTGTAAGGAAACCAAAGAAGAGAACTGCATGCTGCTCTGAGCTCTTGGGGGAAAGGCAGAATAAAAGCATGATAGCCACAAGGGATGTTTCTGCCACCTGGAAATTAAAGGCAAGACTTCTGTGAATAAAGAGGCTCTATTCTCAGCTCCCAAGGGGTTTTCACCATTATTGGGTAGCACCCAGCTGGAGTCTGGGGGTGGGGACATGGGGGAGTGCAGTCACATTGACAGTGTGACATCATTTCTGGGGTGAACCCAGAAGTGACATTACGTTGCTCTAGCATTCAGCAGAAACTCTATGCTAAAACCATAGAGTTTCTGCTGCATCCTAGAGCAGCATGACATCTCTTCCAAGTTTGACCTTGAAGTTACATCACACTATCAAATTAATGGTAATTTTTGCATTTTTCGCCCTGAAACCTGAAAACCATACACCATTAACAGACCCATTCCCTGGATCAAACTGCAAACATGGAGGCCACTTTCCGTGCAATCTTAAGTAAGTTACACCCTTCTAATTCACTGACTTCAATGGACTTGAAAGAGAGTAGATTTGTTCATCTGGTTCCCAGTACAATCATATTGCACACAATTTTCTTCATCATCAACAACAACAAAAATAATGTTTTCAGATTGCAAGAAACAGATTTATCATACACGTTTCTCACTGAATTTTGTATGCATGACATACATAACCATACATATTTGAATGGAATGCTATTTCTGAGGCTATGCTACCCATATCTTTTAAAACCTTAGCCTTTGAGGACCATGACTTGTTTACGAATTTGGATGACACCTGGCAGAGGGGGAAAGTACACTTCTCTTCCCCTGTATGACTGTCTGGAGAACAGAAAGGCTTTTGAAAGTGCAAAGTTTGATCACATCTATTCTAGAAATGCTGACACAATTCATCCAATCCATACAGCAGCATTCTTAGCCCTCAGAATGGCCTTTTATGGTCTGGGTGGACCAGCTCTGAGATTAGCAACATTTGGCTAATGAGAGACCTGGTGTGATTGCCTCTAACGTAGCCATGATTCATAAAGCACCCATTCATTGATACGGAGTGTGCACCTTAATAACTGGCTGTACTTCATCAACTTGACATGGCCTTAACATCAAGTATCACACGGGCAACTTATATCACTGACCCTGTGTAATTTGGTCAGTCCTAATTTGGCCTCATGAAAGAGAACCATGCGCACTTCTGGAAGACAGAAACAAACCTCTTTTTAAGCTGAATTGATGCTGTTCTCCTCAGTTGTGAAAACTGAGCAAGAAAATTTCTACGAACTTTTCTCTTCGGACTACACATCCCTTCAGTGCCCTGCACAGCTTTTGAACTCCACCCTGCCAATTAGCAAAATAAAATCATGCGCCGAATCAAGCGCATGTAGACCAATGCTTAATTTGTATTTGTATTTTTACCTGCTGTTTGAAATGATTTTTAAGGCTTAAAAAAAAGAATCCGTTGATATAAACCTTGTTTGTTACCCCCCTACATTGGACTGCAGGCAAAATCATACCTACCGATGGGATATGCCATATTTCTCTTTTCTTTCCACCATGATGCTAGTTGGAGGAATGATGTACACTTCCATTAGCTATGGATATATGCATGCTTTGGGTTTTCAACATGCATGACGAGAAAGAGTGATTACGATGCAAAAGGAAAGGAAGAGAAGGAGACAGAGCAAAACAATGAGACTCAAGGACAAAGGTGCACTACATAGCTCTAAAAACAACGGTCACCGGCTACTAGATTCTGCGCATGGAATCTGTTGCATCCACAGAAGTCCATGAGAATCCCAGCTTTCTTCTAAAGACAAAGCATGGGTTTCTTGCTTTCATGGTGCTGCGGCCAATCTTTTTTTTTAAAAAAGCAAGGCGATATCACCTGGAGACTACTTCAATGAGAGAGATCAGATGCCTGATTTAAATAGTCTTCTAGCGCTGCCAAAAACGAGTCTCATGTTTGACTCATCCTCTACGGATCCCACCTAGATTTCCAGAGGTACAAAGAGAGGGCAAAATTCCCTGATCTCTCTCAAGTAACATCCCAAAATGCCCCTCAAGTGATGTTCTGGGTGGAAGGAGGATCCCTAGTAATAGTTTAGGGGAGATTAGAGGTCTCCTATAGCTGGTGAGAGATCTGGCCTGGATAGCCCAGGCAAGCTTGATCTCATCATCTCAAAAGCTTAAGCAGGGTCAGCCTTGGTTAGTAATTGGATGGGAGACCTCCAAGGGAGACCAGGGTTGCAGAGGCAGGCAATGGCAAACCACCTGTTAACCTCTTGCTATGAAAACCCCACAAGGGGGTCACACTCGCTATAAGTCAGCTATGACTTGACAGCATTCTCCACCACCACTATGGCAGTTGAGAATCTGAAAATCATGCATCAAACCTTATGTGGCTAGTAGCAGAGTGGAAAATGTCATTCTGGCTGCAGGTGATTTTAGTTGCACCGAGTCTCACCCACCACTTCTCAGGTTTGGCTCGGCCACACGCCTTGATGTGCCTCCAAAATGAGAAGTCCCTCTGCCCAGATAGTTTGCTCAGATGGACTTCTCCAGTAATAATGATAGATAACTCTGTTTATTATAGGCTACTGGCGTAATATTGATGTGTTTATTTATAACGGTGCTAAGCCTGTTGAGCTCTTAACTCAAACACAGTTATTTGTGGGAGCTTTTCCTGGAGTGTCGAGGGCTGGGCATCTGCTCCCCATATTTTATATTATTTTGAATCATTTTTAAAATGTGATGTCATGCCACAACACTTTGGCTGCAATCGTAAGCACACTTTCTGAGGAGTAGGTAGGTAAAGGTGCAAGCACCAAATCATTACTGGCCCATGGGGGGGGGGGTGCCGCATCACAATGTTTTCTTGGTAGACTTTTTACGGGGTGGCTTGCCATTGCCTTCCCCAGTCATCTACACTTTACCCCCAGGAAACTGGGTACTCATTTTACCGACCTCAGAAGGATGAAAGGCTGAGTCAACCTTGAGCCAGCTGTTTGAACCCGGCTTCCACCAGGATTGAACTCGGGTCGTGTTTTTTCTGAGTAAGTCCTAGCAAATAAAGTAGGACTTACTTCCAAGTAGACCCACTTAGAATTGCTTCTTTGGAGTATGTAAATAGAAAAAAAACATCTTATGTTTAAAATGTGGTGGTGATAATAGGAGGAGGGAGAGGAGGAGGAAGAAGAAGCTGTTATTTGAGGTGTTAATGTTGGTTTGGATTTTTGTCGTTGTTGTTGTTATGGGTTGCCCCACTGGTTCCTTTCAAAACCAATCACAGCCTTTTCTTGAATTGTATTCTTCTCCTAAGCTGACTCATACCTGAGACAAAACATCTGTCGAATTCTGAGCGAAGCAAAGAGGGTTTTTATTCAGTAACAGGCAAATCCTCTTCCTTTTGCCTCATTTCCCGCACACTTTTTGTAGGCTTCGTTTGTGAGAGCATGAAATCAATTTGAGCATTTTTGAGTCCTTGCAAAAAGATTCCTGCTATTCCCTGGAGTTGATGGCATTAAACTCCAGAGCCCTGGGGAATTAGCTTTAGAGCTTCTGCCAGACAACGCTGAAGTTGGTTCCCAGTTCCTTGTTCCCAGTTCCTAGTTCCTTATTTGCAGAGCAAAACACAAATATTGGGGGTAATTGAAAAGCTCTGCAACCCAAAATAAAGACTGCAGGAGCACACATCATACACCTCCATATTCAGCGGACTCTGCCCTCTAAGTGGACATATACTGGGTCCTCCTACAAAGCCCAGTTCTTAAGTTAACAGCTTCAAAGTAGGGTAAGAGATACAAGCCCTCTGTACCCCCAAACAATCTTTGGATGACCCCAGATCACACAGCCCTGCACTCACTAGACTATCCCCTACAAGAAGACATGTGCTAGTGCCAACTGGAATACTGGTTCTGGATGGACCTCTTGTTTTGGCTGCCTCCCAGAAGCTGGTATTGGGAACAGCTGTGAATAAGGAACTGAAAGAGCCATTTCTCCCACAGATACTGCTCTAGCAATTTCAGGTGCCCCAAGAGAGGGAAGGGAAGGAGAGGAAAGACTTTGGCTGTTCCATAAGGTTGGTTGGGAAGAAGAAAAAGAGAAGGGGCCACAGGGAATGAAGGGAGGGCTGGGTGTAGGGTGGGAGGGGAAAACCCTAACTGAATTAATGCAAAGCCAGGCAGGCATTTAAGAGTCACCACTTCGCAGTGGGGTGAGCAATTTCAAAGGCAGGAGTTTGCATTCTGAATTCCCACAATCAGCCGTTTTTCATATTACTTATTTGAAAAGATTAGAAAATTTCCCCGGATGGTTCCCCATATCCCAAGGCCCCCACCGGATTTTTCTCAGTCAAATTTGACATGAATTTAGTGGTTATTCGTTATGAAGACTGCACCAACATTTCTCAGGGCCTTTCCTCCCATTGGTGTAGTGGTTAAGAGCGGCAGGACTTTAATTTGGAGAGCCAGGTTTGATTCCCCGCTCCTCCACTTGAAGCCAGCTGGGTGACCTTGGGTCAGTCACAGCTCTCTCGGAGCTCTCTCAGCCCCACCCACCTCACAGGGTGATTGTCATGAGGATAATAATAACACACTTTGTAAACCTCTCTGGGTGGGTGTTAAATTGTCCTGAAGGATGGTATATAACTCAAATGTTGTTGTTGTTGTTAGTTCTGTAGCCCTTCCCCTCCCACTTCACATACCTTTCATTTTGCTCCCTCTATTACACTATAAACACACTAAAGTGAAAAAGGCATTTTGCTAAAATTCCACAAAAGGGAAACATTTCCTCCTTTGGGATTTTGGGATCCATTTCAAACACAGCTACAGCCTGGGTTCAGAAATTCCTACTCGGCTATTAAGTTCTATGGATCATATGGGTCTTGTGGTGGAAGATCTAAGTAGCAACGTGATAGTTTTTGAAACTGGGATCCCATAGAAAAAGCTGAAGATAAAAACGTTAAGTGGAAAAATTCAGTTCTTTCTAAGGCTTTGCAACTCAAAAACCAAGAGCAGGCCACGGAGAATGCTGTCAAGAAGCAATAGACATAAATAGCCATTGCAAACTGGTACAATACTATGTGTTTAGCTCAATAAACCTTCACTTGAGTTTTGCTGCTTCTGCTGAAGAAGAAGAAGGAGAAGGAGAAGAAGAAGAAGAAGAAGAAAGTTTCCAATCAGAAGGGTGCTAATTGTAATTCTGGGATTTAGAGCTCAGAGAATTGGTTCCACAATCCCGCGTCTTCCCAAATTTATGCTGGCTCTAGTCTGGGAGCCAAGCTACAAGTGACGCCTTTCACAGGTTGGACACTTGTCAGCTTCCCTCAAGTTTTGATGGGAAATGTAGGCATCCTGGTCTTGCAGCTGTAATGGAGAGCCAAGCTGTAAAACCAGGACACCTACATTTCCCATCAAAACTTGAGGGAAGCTGACAAGTGTCCAACCTGTGAAAGGCGTCACTTGTAGCTTGGCTCTCAGATTGCCAGATACTTGTCTCGTGTAGTCCTTCTGAATAACTTCCCTAACTGAAAAAGATGTACTTTGGAAGGAGGAATGTGATCTGCAGTGAGCCAGTGTCCCTAGTTGTCTTGTTGCATTCATGAGAGACCAAGCGAGGGAAGATGAGCGCAAGCGCAAGCAAACAAAGGCTAAACAGAAGTGCAGTGTACTGCTATCGTTCAGATTTATGACAATTTCAGCTGGCGTAGTTTAGACTTCTTGCTATTCGACCAAGACATACTCTGTCAGCTTACCAACAGCCGGTGTTCTAAAAACATCAGTGTGTATCTCCCTATCTTCCTTCTTTATCAGTACAGACAAAAAACTAACTTTAGAGCTGTCCTAGACCATCTGAAATTTAATACTGTAATGTGTAGTATTAATAAACTGGGTAAATTGAATGAGAAACTCCGAGCCCTTCCAAATGATAATATCATACAGATGTCTTTTGTATGAGATGACACTGTCCCTATAGATATTATTCTCTCTCTGGAGGATAAATGCTATTTTCTCGTTTATCCATAAACATAAGCCAGTTAACTTTGGGAATGTATGGATAAGGAAGGAATGTAGGGAGATACATACTAACGTTTTTAGAAAACCTACTGACATGAGGTTTTTTTAAACTGGAGATAGTTTTCACCCTTACCACCTGAGGAAAAAAAAACTTAACAACAACTGGATCAAGATGCATAGAACACTTCACACTGCTGCATTTTTTTTTTTTTTTTGCAATTCTAAGCCAGGCATAACTGAAGGATCAAACTGGGCATTATTTCCTGTACCAGTGGGATACATTTGCATGCCCTCAAGCTCAACCAACCAAAGGTGAGGTTCCTAGGATGTGAGCTGGGTACCTTTTGCCAAAGAGCTAGTAGGGAATAGTGGTTAGAGCACTGGGCTGAGACAGGAGTGATCCCGATTCAAAACCCTGCTTGCCAATCGAAAGAGATGCCAGTACTGTAGAGAGAGGTGCAGGTACTGCTTATGGGCATCTACTGCCAGAAAAAAAGCCCTGATTCTGCAGCTGCTTGGCAGAACGGAGTCCTAGTTCCCACCAAGGCGGTACCCCTATATCTGGATTCTACCACTTCAGACCAACTGTGTGTGGGGGAGTCACATGATTGACTCTCAAGATGTTATGTGTGGTCTGAAGAGTTTCAAATTCAAAAATCCCCGTTTTCTGTTTGCTTCTCCTTTGTGCGCATTGAAGCCCTAAATCTTTATTTTAGTGCAGCTTTCTGTGTCCTTGTGTTGAGTGTTTCCCATTAAATTTCAAATGTTACACTTGCATCAATGGATTCTAAGTGAATTGTAACGAATGAATGGCATTAAAGACGGCATTAAAAAAACAATTAGGAATGCCAGCGACTGAAATGGGTGAATGAAAATGCTCATGTGAAAACAAAAGGAAATTAGCAGGGCATATTCGTTCATCCCCGCCTGAATGTTCTTCCATGCACACCAAAATTCCTGGACCTTTGGCACTTAGCACTAAGGACAAAGGGTTGTGCCCAGCTTTCTCCCTATTGTGCAGTGGAATCGGCTGCTTAGAGATGTGTTGGGTTGCCCCTCATTGGCAGTCTTCAAGGAGCGGCTGGATGAATCCTTGTCAGGGATGCTTTAGGCTGTTCCTGCCTTGGGCAGAGGGTTGGACTAGATGGTCTGCAAGGCCATTTCCATCTGTAGGATTCTATGATAGCTTTCTACAGCTTCTAAAGGGAAATAACCTTTACCTTCATTCTGATGGTACCACCAGACTTTGAATTACCACCTCAGTGAGATCCAGCCCCTTGGTGAGGCAAGACTTCTGCCAAGAACCACTTGAGGCCTAAAGGTAAACCTGTCCTGCGGAATAAACAGAGCTCAAAGACACAGGTTGTTGTGAGTAGTGAGAGGAATATAGATCAGTTGCCGGACTTGACCAAAAAGATCATGGAAAGGTCTGCAGTAGAGATGGGCACAAACCGAAATACGGACGAAAGCTCATCACGAACCAGGCCAGTTCACGATCCGCAAACTGGCAGTTCGTCAGAACACATTTCTAATGAACTACGATGAACCGCTATGATTTTTAGAGTGGTTCGTTTGGTTCGTTTTCCAGTTCATCACTGCAGGCAGTTTCCTCGGCAATGGGGGATGGGCTTTCTGCAGACTTTCTGCTGCCCTAGAAGTGACGTTTTCATGAACCGGTTCACAAAACGGGAAATTTCATGCCGGTTCATGGTTCCTAAAACATGACGAACCACAAACCACAAGGAACTGCCATTTTCTCGGTTTGTGCCCATCTCTAGTCTGCACACCAGAGATAGAGCTGGTGTGACCTCTCAGCTAAATATGCTGAACTTGGAAGACAGATCTTCTGGAGGACAGAAATCAGTGGGCTTAGACTGGAGTAACTCTGCTTAGGATCGCACTGTAAATCTCTCCCTTATTGCTCATGATCTCAGTTCCTTGGGGAGGGGAGCAGGCGTTGGCTCCTGCACAATGGCCTTGCTCAGTGCAGCCCTCTTTTCTTTGCCCTGTACAGAATTAAAGCCCGTTTCCATCTTTGTATCTCCAGCTTGGGTTTTGTTTCTTGGTCACACCGACATAGAGATGAATCTCTAGAACTGACATTTGTGTGTACACCCCTACCACGTCATCTTGCCCCAGTTCGTGCTTTCCATACGAATCAGACCCTGCTGCATTTTAAAACCCAACTACAAAATGATGACATGTTCACAGTGCCTCCCCCAAGCCCTTCCTTTGGTCCTAAAGCAGCATCTCACATGGGACTCTTGTCTGAACTCAGCTGCAGAAGGCAAAGCAAGCACAGCCCATCAAGAAGGAGCGAATGCACAAACAGTCACAATTACAGGTATTGCAATCAGAGAGACATTTAAGGAATCTGTACATTGAGATCCAAACAACTTGGCCTTGACTAAATGCTCATCACCGTTTCCATTTTATTTTTAGTTCAGAAGCCCGGGGAAATTACTTTAAGCCATCATTGGAAAGCTTATGCATGGATGACATGCAGAGGTCTGACTTTTGGCGAAAATACCTCTCGTTGAGTGATTCCGCACACGTTGGATAATGCACTTCCAATCCTCCTTATATATCATTTGGAATGGATTTTTTTGTGTGCGGAACAAAAAATCCACCTCAAACGATTGATAAAGTGCATTGAAAGTGCATTATCCAACGTGTACGGAATCAGCCAACGTGACATTGGCTGGTTTGTGCCCATTGAGCAGATCTTGCAGGCTCCATCCCAAAAGGTGTTTACCCCATGGAAGCCCAGTGAAGCACCTTATGGTATAGCTTTGTCAAAGACCAAGTAGGAATGGACCTCATATGTGCCTGGAAGGAAGACTACCAGACACCACAGCAATCTTTCCAAGCAACATATGCAGAAGAGAACCGGGCCATGTTCACCATGATGTTGCAAGTACTGTGCTCACAATGTTAAACTTACCCTGCTCACAGGTCTGTCTCTCACAAATCATGCACCTTGTGTGCTTGCATTGATGACCTGCTCGCAATTGCAAACAAGAAGTATTGCAAGGGTATTTGCGCCTGCACACTTGACAGTATCCATCATCACATGGGCAGCTTGCACATGCTCAGAACCTAGTAGGCTGCTGGGGCTGATGGGAACCGTAGTCTTTTTAACCTTCTCATTCAATATGAGGGGCTTGAAAAACGTCAGTACTCATTAGCTCTAACAGGAAACATTGCTTGGAAAGACTGGGAAAAGTACCTTACAGAAAAGATATGCCTATCCAGCGGCTCAAGGACATTCCTTGTAGCTCCTTTTGCTCGTCTCCATTACGTTTACTGCTTAAGGATGGGACAACGGTTGAGGAGGATGCAAGACTTGGGCACAGATGCCTGCACATATGTGTGCATTTTATCAACATGCTGTCCAACACTAGCGAATGCCTATCCAACATTTTTCAGTGCTCAACAGGGATGCTCACAAAAATGAATGTGGATCCACTTGGAGAATTTGCTCCTCCCTGTTGGCGTGTCCACAGGACACTCTCCTCCTCTTTCCATTGCCTTTACATCTCTCCTCCTATGGTTGGGAATGAAGTCAATGTTTCAAAGACACCATAAATCTCCAGTGTTCCCTCATCTAAAAGAAACAAACTGTCCCATCTTATGCAGAGCTTAGGATCACAGTTGTGTTGCCAATGTGGTAGTAGCATAGGATCAGAAAGCTCTTATATACCCTCTGGGTCCTGTGCTTTATGCAGGGAAGCCAGAACTCTCCCCAAATATGGCTGCCCGGTGTTTGAAGATTTTAGCAAGGAACACAGGTGACTGGTTCCATAGTCAAACTACTATTAGAATGTCTTCCTCATGTTCAACCCAAATCTACCCCCCTGTAATTGAAGCCAATTAGTTTTGGTCTCTGGGGTAGGAGAGAAGAAATCTTTGCCCTCTTCTACGCGACAGTGATTCAGGCATTTGAGCAGCATCTCTCCCTTCACTCTTCTCTTCTCCAAGTTAAACCTACCCAGTTTTTTTTTTTACCATTCTTCAGGACTTGTTTTCTAGAGCTCTGATTGTCTTCTCTGCCCTCCTCTGAACTCACTTTGCTCTGCCCCTATCCTGCGAAAAGTGCAGGGCCATTCCAGTGGCTCCTTCAAGGCCAACAAGATTTTGAGGGTGTAAGCTTTCGAGAGTCAAAGCTCCTTTCTTCAAATCAGGTCTGACTAAGAATCTCTCTACATGAGATATCTTACACAAGAATGCTCAAGTGTAGGGAGAGGCAATGCCACCCAAGAAGCATAGTTTAAATTTCACCTCTCTACAGAGCTGCAAAGATCCCTCCTCGGAGGGTTGATTAATTTCCTCTTGGCCTCCCCAAAGGCTCTGTCAATTTCACCTCTCTACAAAGCTGCAAAGATCCCTCCTCAGAGGGCTGGTTAATTTCCTCTTGGCCTCTCCAAAGGCTCTGTCAATTTCACCTCCCTTTTGGGACTCAAAGAGGAAATTAACAAACCCTCTGAGGAGCCATCTTTGCAAGCTGTAAAGAGGTGAAATTGACAGAGCCTTTGACTCTGTCTTTTAAAACTACATTTCCCAAGTGGCATTGCATCTCCCTACACTTGAGTGTTCTCATGTAAGATGTCTCGTGTGGAGAGACTCTAAGATGGAGCAATGTAGAACTACTGCCTTTTTTTGTGAAGTGCATGCTATACTTCTACTAATGCGCCCTAAAAATCACATCAACCTTTTCTTTTCTTGCAGCCACATCACTCTGCCAATGTGATTGACTGCAGTCCTAAGAACTGCTCCTGGCTATTTAGCCAGTCAGGGAATTGGGGAGGATATAATGTCATCATTCAATCAACATAATCGCATACAGGGTCTCCACATGCCCAAGACAAATGCATTGGCATGCATACACATAATAGCTGTTTTGTGAACATACCTTGTGGAGCAGGATTTTAGTCCAGTGGTGCCTTAGAGATCGACAAGATTTTCAGAGTGTAAGCTTCGTTTACAAATTCAGAACAATGAAACCCCCCCCAGGGCTGAACAGAGACTAAGGATTCTTATCTCACTAAAGATCCTAATTTCTGCTCTAATCAAGTTGCATTGTTCTTTTACATCCTGTCATCTTCCTTTGCACCTTTCCCATCTGATCAAGCTGCACTGTATCTTTACATCTTGATGCTCTCCTGTGTAACACATCACCCATCTTTGGCTGGGCTATAAAGGCTCAAGGATCTCCATTCCTACTTGTGTCTGAAGAAGGGAGCTTTGGCTCTCAAAAGCTTACATTTTAAAAATCTTGTTGGTTTCTAAGATGCCACTGGACTCGAATCTTGCTAGTCTACTGCCAACCAACACGGCTACCCACCTAATACCCAAATGGTATTCATTGGTGCTTAGATTGACAGGTACATAAATAAAGGACATTTTCAGATGTCTTCGTTTAGGAGGTTGCAAACAGTCACAAAAGGAAATGGTAGCCAATGAAATGAGTAATGAATGATGATTTTGTTTTGCCGTTGCTAACTATACACATAGGAAAAAAAGAATACAAGGAGACTCCAGTCACTGTGTAGGTTGTAGGCTATGAAATCCTGGAAATTTAGGGGAGCCTTTGAATTGATGAGATGCCATGGAAGAGCCCTTGGTGAATCTCTTTTAAGGAAAAGCTGGACACATCTCCGTTCGGTAGACTATCTAGATGATGCTGTGCCTAGAAGCTAAACAATTAGGCTGCTTCCACACACGTTGGATAATGCACTTTCAATGCTCTTTAATGATCGTTTAGAACAGGGTTTTCATGTGTGAAACAAAGATCCACTTCCAAAGGATTGCTAAATTGCATTGAAAGTGCATTATCCAACGTGTGGGGAAACAGGCTTAGCTTCTGCCAACTCAATGATGGATATACAGGAAACAACCACTGGCTGTTAAACAGAATTTTGAGGCCAAATCTAATCTAAATAACTGGGCTTCACATTCCGAAGCGATCTGTGGAAAGTTGGTATAAAATGGCTACAGACTAAGGACGCTGTGAATATCTGTGATTTGTCTGCGTTGGCTATGAACATTGAAACTGATCAGACCTTTGCGGAATTTATGTCGCCCATGCCAAGACAATAACGTAATGTGCCTAAAGGAGATGAAGACAAGTGGACAGAATTGTGTTTTTACTCCCTGTTGCTACATACATGGGTAAGAAAGTAGAGGAACCTATATAGATTATCATACTATGACAGTCCTACCTGTGGGATTCTTCTTTCTGGGCATGTGATGGGAAGCCACAACTGGCTATGGCCTTCTACCACATGCCTTCTGGGAATACATTCGACAAAAGGAACTAGAGATGAGTGGATATCTTCCATTCCATTCTACTGTTGTTCTGTGGAAATACTCTGTTGCACGTACAGCTACTCTTGCTTTACTGTTTTAGCAGGAGAATTTTGTAAAGAAATTTGTTTAAAATGGCGCACATGCTGATGGACCTGCTGTTAGGGGATTTTCTTATAGAGGAATAGCTACAATTTATGGTCCCCTGTAAGTTTAACTGTTTGGCCAGGTCTTGCTGAAAATGAATCTTGCCTGGACTCTTAGTTCTGTTCCTTGTGCCTTTCCACCGACTTTCATATTTTCACTCTCTGCTAGAATTTGCAAGGTAGACAAAAACAGTGGGATAGAAGGGTGTTTTGAGTTAACAACAGACATGGCTGCAAGAAAACCTTGGATATTATAGCCTTGTCTTCTCACCATCCCCTTATCAGCCTACAATTGTACCCCTCTGATTTTCCAAAAGATAACATGAGGTGCCAAAGAAAGTGTTAATTATCATTCTTTTGTAGCTGATCTGACCTGCCAGCATTTAAGATCTATTGCTAGTTCTTCAGAAATGTATTGACACAACCTTGTTTGTTTTCTTGTGAACTATTCTGTTCTTGTAAGAAAAATTCTTCTTTAATTCTCTTAGGTATGCACTTTGACTGAATTTGTTTAAAGTGTGACAAGTGTTTTCTCCAAAAAAAATTAAATTATCTGCGTTGATTAGTTTTAGACAGAGTTCTTAGATGAAGACTCCCCAGATTGGGGCTTAGTGGGATTTCCCCCCCATCACACATGCTTTTATTTTTTTTTACTTTGCATCTTTTTTTATGCAGTATTGATATGCACCGGTATGCAGATGTTCCTGACATGCCAAATGCAAAAGGGAATCATGAAGGGATGCCACACTGTCATCTAGATTCCCTTTGGAGTTGGCGATTCCTTCAATGTGCCGATGATGCACAGTGGTGCTGATGAAAATACAAAAAAATCTTGGTGCACTCATCTGGTTACCACATGATCCCTTTTTGTACTAGGATATCATCAATGTATATGAGCACCGGCGTGCTTCAGTAATCTGTAAAGAAAAACGGCACCCTGCTAACTGCAGAAACTGTAGAGGCATTGCGGTCTGAACAACATCCAGAAATAAAAAATGGAGGGGGGCAGACGGCAAACATATCAGTGCTGGGTCGGAAACAGGGAGAATTTTGTAACCATCCAGAAAAACAATAGTAAAGAGTCTAGTAGCACCTTTAAGACTAACCAATTTTATTGTAGCATAAGCTTTCAAGAGCCACAGCTCTCTTTGTCAGATGTATCATCAGATAGGTGTGGCTCTCGAAATCTAATGCTACAATAAAGTTAGTTAGTCTTAAAGGTGCTACTGAATTCTTCATTATTTTGCTACTACTGACTAACACAGCTAACTCCTCCGGATCTGTGACTGAAGAACAATGACACAGGATCGTGTTCATTCAATGGTAGGATGTATGTTGCTTAGCCACCATTACTGGGTAGTGATGAGGGGGAAAGAACCCCTGAGTTATAACCTGCGGATCCATTCCACTAACCGTGGTGCTTTCTCTTGGTGCAAGGAGGACTCGTGAATCAGAGACCGGCTCATTATCTCAGCAGAATGGTTCAGGAGGCTCCAACCCCTGTTCTTACCAGAGGTCATTGTTGGCTGGTTGTTCAGGGATTTTTCTTGGACCTCTCTTCTAGAATCCATATGTGAGCATTAGTCAAGCAAGTCATTCACACAGAGAGGGCAAAACTTGCTTTAGTAGCAAATGCCTTCTCTGCTAAGTGATCAGGCTGCAGGTCAACGAAATCTCAAAACAAGTAAGAAAGTTCTGGCAACTGTAAACGTTTTTCTTGTTTTCATTCCGTAACTATGATATCAGCATTGGAAGTAATTACCTCCCAGAAGTGTTACGAATTCATAACAAAAGTATGGATCCAGTATTTGAGGTGTTTATATTTAGTGAGACATGACTGACCTGCCACTCAAGCTTGTCTGGTGCCATGTATTCTGAGAAAATGTAATTTGGAAGAGATGTTAGTATTAACCTTTTTGATCTTTTATTCTGTAAACAATTAGTGCTAAGGGATATAAGATCCTCTGTTGTAACTGTTCATCATGCATTTGAATGAGAGAGAGAATATGCATCTGATCTTTATCTGGAAAAATAAAACTCATATTTCTCTAGATCATTGTAGTTGGTGTCTTGGATTATATTTCGGTAAGTGGTAGTAGGGGAATTTATAATTGGCAGCAGAGCACTATTTTAAAAATTCCCTATCGGTTGGTGCCGTGACTCGGATCACTGGTGGAGGAATAAAGGCAGAAAATGGCAAAGCTCAAAGAGTTGATGACCCAAGAAGAGAATATGCCGATGGCAGCTGAGAATTCTCGGGCACCCCTGTGCCATCATGTTATCTGGCTCATGCTGCATCACTTTCTGTTTTTGTAATTCCATTGTCTGCACTGCTTATAATATATCATCTCTGCTATTTTATTTTTGCATTGCTTCTAACTGTTGAAGTCCTAGTTATATTGCTTTTTTATTGGCTGTCTTGTGCTACAGGATTGCATTATTTTTACACTGTCCAGTTCTCCTTGAACCTCAGCAAGAAAGGAAGGCAATAATAAAAAAATAAATCAATCAATAAGTGCCCTAACACTGGTAATGTATGGAGCTTCCCCCCCTTACTCCCTGTCCCCCTTCTTTAACAAAGTGTGAAGAGCCCCTGGTTTGCTGTGGCCATCGTTGTCACTGGAGTCTGTGGCACTATTCCGGAGGAGCACTTGATCAGTCTATATTCTTCTCATGCAATAAATCCATTTCCACCACAGAAATAGCGTGAATACACTAGGTCTGTCCCAGGTCCATTGAGAATGGGTGGGAAGATAAACACGAACATGCACACAAACACATATCACCAACAACAACAATACAGAGGTTCACTAGGGTGTGAAAGAACCCGAAGCTGGAAGAGTTTGGATAGGAGTCACAACTGTGAACACCCTGGAAGTGACCTCATAATATATCTCATACATGAATGCTGCATCTCCATTACAGATATTGGTACAGGGTCCAAATTCAGTCTAGGGCTTCACAAGTCTACCTTGGCAGGAAGTACCCCATAGACCTAGCAAAGGTGTCATCTACCAAGAACTACCTCTCGTTCCAAACAAGAGCTTTGATGGTGAAACCCTATACATTTAATTTAATTTAATTTAATTTATTACATTTATATTCCGCCCTCCCCGCTTTCGCAGGCTCAGGGCGAAAGGCCACGACTGCACAGCAGATAAGTTGGGGAGTGGTCTGGCTCAGTGGTAGAGCATCCGCTTGGCATGCAGAAGGTCTCAGGTTCGATCCCCAGCATCGGCTGTAAAAAGGATCAGGGAGCAGGTGATATGAAAGACCTCTGTCTTTAGATTCTGGAGGGCTGCTGCCAGTCAGAGTAGGCAATACTGACTTGGATATACCAAGAGCCTCACTAAGGGCCAAGCTACACATGACGAATGACACTTGAACGGCAAGTGGATTTAGTGGAGGGCAAGTGAACAGGGAGAAATACACTTGCTGTTCAAGTGTCATTCGTCATGTGTAGCTTGGCCCTAAGTGCAAGGCAGCATCATGTGTGTTCCAAAAGCTGTTAATATCTCAAGATGGTCTTTTATCGTGTAGCCACTAGATATGGGTCCAAGCCTGTGATGCAGAGTCAGCCTCAATTTGGAATATGACCTTCTCCAACAGCACTGAAATGCCAGCAGTTGCTCCTTTTCCCACCAGTCTAGTTCCAAGAGCTCTTTCCAGGGAAGCTTGGTATTCCACTCTAAACATCCAATCTGTACCTTATAACTATATGCATGGCCATTCCTCTACAACAGCGAAGGCATTGCTTCAGATCCTAACAATATTATCCCTTGTGGCTGCTTTAATGCTGGGACTTTACACCAGACATTCAGGGAAAGGCTTCTCAAGGGACCAACCAGCACAGCTCTTTTGCATAAAGCTGTTTAACCTACAGAGGTCCTCCTAGACAACCCTGCTCCTCACTTGAGCTAGCAATCATTGGAAATGTCAGATGCATTCATTCATTCAATGTTCCTGACACTCCCAGAACTCTGCTAGGGATGAATGATTGACAAACAGTGAGGCGGAGTCTGTTGCTAGGTGATGCCATTGAGCCTTCGTGACCTTCATGACTCCTCCCAATGGGAGACATCATTGTCCTCGAAGGCAGAATATCACACATCGCGTTCAGCCGGCGAGTGCAACGCAGCAGGTTGTAGGTCAGAGCCAGAGTAACTTACGGGCTCTTGCAGTCGCTGGATATCCATTTCAATAAGAATGTGCCCACACATTGTTGGCTACCACTGTATTGTTGCGCAGCAACAATACTTTTTCAACTGGATCTTTCTGAGTGGACGAGGCAACCCAACGGGTGAATGAATGTTGTAGTAAAATTATAGTGCAATATTCTGCCATGCTGCCCATGCTCGTGGTGAGCCTGGGTTTCCCATGTGCATCTGTCACACTCCATGGCATCCTAAGTCTGTGGCAGAAGGGGGAAAGCACAGCTGCTTCACCCAAAGAGGGGAAGCACCACGCATGCTAAGCAGAGGAAGGACAAGGTCTGCCCCTAACGGTAATATGGAGCAGGAAGGAGGAATGGCTGCCAGCACTGGCCTTGGTAGTCAAGGCTGAAAGGAGGCAGATAAAAGGCTAAAGCAGAAAGAGGCAGGGGAAGAGGACAGGGAAGCCACATAGCCATTTCCAGCAGGGGGGCTCCTACTGATTCCCTCCCAGCCCCATGCACCTCCTTGAATGAACAGTGGGAGAAAACAGAGAAGGAAGGAAAGAAGGGAGGGAGGGAGGGAGGGAAGGAAGAGGGAGTGACGTCACTGCATTGTGGTGACACTCTAGGAACCAGCCAGAAGTGACATTGCACAGTGCACAGTTCCATTTTCATCTCCCTGTCCTCCTCTGAGCTCGGTAAGTTTCCACCAGTTTCCAGCCAAGGCCTCGCACAACCCTAGGAGAGGAGCAGCCTGCTGGTATTGGTAGGAAGCAGGTCTTGTATTTCCACAGCCTGGAGTGACCAGGATCTCCCTGGGACAAAGACAGCCTTCCTGACCCAGGGAATGACCCACCACATCCCCAAGGACATTGGCGGCACAGCGGCCTCAGGGCCTAACCCATGTATGGGAGCAGCCTGGGAGCCTCTGCTGATGCAAGTGGAGAGAGTCAGTTTGGCGTAGTGGTTAAGAGCAGCAGGACTCTAATCTGGAGAAGCAGGTTTGATTCCCCACTCCTCCACTTGAAGCCAGTCACAGCTCTCTCAGAGCTCTCTCAGCTCCACCCACCTCACAGGGTGTTTTGTTGTGGGGATAATAATGGCATACTTTGTAAACCACTCTGAGTGGGCATTAAGTTGTCCTGAAGGGCAGTATATAAATCGAATGTTGTTGTTGTTGTTATTATTATTATTATTATATATGGGATACCTGGACTGAGATCACTGGTAAGCCCAGAGGTTTTGTGTTGAAGTTCATTTATGTGATGAAATGAGACCTTCAGCTGTTCCTCCGGTGCCTGACGGATATTGCAGGGTGATGGAATACCCCAGTGGAGAGGGGCTGTGGCTCAGCGGTAGAACATCTGCTTTGCATGCAGAGGGACCCAGGTTCAATTCCCAGCATCCCCAGATAAATGGACCAAGCAATAGGTGACGAGAAAGCCTCTACCTGAGACCCTACAGAGCCACTGCCAGTCTCAGCGGACCATCCTGACTTTGATGGATTGACGTTTAGACTCAGTACGAGGCAGTTCCATATGTGACAGCATCCCACTCATTGGGCATCCAATTCAAACTGCTCCCCTTCCCAACCTCCACTGCTCAAAGCCACTTTTTGAAAGCCCTGAAAATATTCCGATTTTGGAAATCCTCTTAGAAATGCAACCTACGTCATTGGAGGCATCAGGGGTGGTGAAGGTCTGCAAGAGATGCCGCATTCACTTGACTTCTGCCTTTGTTTAATAAGAATAACAATTGGAAGCCACTCCCGAGCCCCGGGTCTACTTTTTCCTATGTGTATGCCAGAGCTCAAAACCAACGATGGCTCATTGGACACTTCCAGGTTGTACTTACAAATAAATGCTGGACTCGTTGCCCCCGATATCAGGAGACTGGAGCTTCTGTACCAATATGATAATGATACCAACGAAAAGCAAAAAGTTGATCTGGGAAAGAAGGAAGAAAAGAAGGAATAAGTACATCTCGAAAGTTAAGGCTCTGTCTACGCTGTAGAAAAAAATCCACACATGAAATTCTACATCCAGATAAACCATATTTTACATCCAGAAGGCCTTGTTTATGCACCATCTATAAACTATAATAAACAGAAAAATGCTTTTCTGCCTGACTTAGTCACGTGTGCAAAGATCGATACTGGGGTGGCCAGCTACCCATTAATGGCAGGAGATCTCCAACCCCCACTTGTGATACCCACTTCCTTTCAGCTGGGTGGTGGGAGAAAGATGGTGGGGGGAATGGGAGGGCAATTGGCATCACAGAGTGCAATAATGCTGCTTCCAGGTGACCTGGAAGTAACATCATCACATTGGGTGATGCTCTAGCATGCACCCAAAACTCTATGGTCGAAGGGAAGAGCTTCCTAACCAGTTGGGTAGTTTTAGGTGGGTAGCTGTGTTGGTTTGCGGTAGAAGAGCGAGACGTGAGTCTAGTAGCACCTTAAATAGCCTAGAAATCTTGGTTTTGAAGCTGCTACTTGGTTCAAATCTTGCATAACCAACTAGGGGATTTGAACGTATGCCTCCCCAATGCAGCACTCTAGCCAATAAAAAAGACCAAGAGTCCAGTAGCCCCATTAAGACTAACAAAATTGGTGGTAGGGTACGAGCTTTTGTGAGTCACAGCTTCCTTCTTCAGATACAGCTAGAATGTGAGTCCATCTGTCCTTATATCTTGAAGAGTGATTTCAGATGCCGAATGACTCCACCCTCCAAGATATAAGAACAGATGGACTCACATTCTAGCTGTATCTGAAGAAGGGAGCTGCGACTCAGGAAAGTTCATACCCTACCGCAATGGGTATGGAATGGGTTTCCTCGGAGTAAACCCCTCATTCACTCAATCTGTGGGAGCAGATAGAAGTAGGGGAGCCACTCTGCATGGGCTCAGAGGCACTCTCTTTGGAAATGTTTCTTTCTTTTTATTTATTTTCAGAACAAAGAGGGGTACAAAAAGGAGTTGTTATAATAAAATACAGAGTGCACAAAGCATACCTTAAGCAGAGCTCATCAGTATCGCATCTCCTATTCCAACTCCTCTTTGGAAATGTTTCAAGAGTCCTCGGCAGGTGCCTGAATGTCCCCCCCCACACACACACACATCTCCTTCATTTCTTTCACCTCCCTTCTGATTATATTCCACTTCCCAAAACCATTCTGGATTTTTAAAAGAAATCGTCCCAAGGAGTGAAAAAGAGCAAGATCAATATCTGAAGAAGTGAGCTGTGTGACTCCGGAAAGCTCTTACCCTATCACAAATGTTATTAGTCTTACAGGTGTTACTGGACTCTTGCTCTTTTCTGTATCTGAAGAAGTGAGCCGTGACTCCCAAAAGCTCACACCCTACCACCAATTTTGTTAGTCTTATTGGGGCTACTGGTCTCTTGCTCTTTTCTACTGCTACAGACGGACAAACACAGCTACCCATTTTGATCTAACCATTAAATCACACTTCCTCTGTCACTCCATGCCTTTTTATTTCCTGCATGCTGGACTGCGTTTTCCAGCTCAGGAGCAGGGCCAGAAAGAGGAGACACACATAAAGATGGCAAGAGAGGGGCCCTTCTCCACCCCACTGAAATCCTCCCTCCCCTTACTGAAACGTTGTCGTAAACGAGCCCTTTCCTTGCATGCCGAAACGCCTTGCCTCTCTGTGCTCTGCCATGCCTCCCGTCTGGGCATCCTTTCTCCGCAGCGACTTACCATTATTGATGCCACCACGGGGCCTTTGATCACCCACCACAAGGCTGTGTTGTCATTCATGTCCCAGCAGCTGACACCCATATGGAGGGAGGGGGTGGGGGATCAAAGAGAGAAAAGAGCGGCGTTATGATGCCGGGCGAACATAAACACATCTGCTCCCGAAACGATGACTCACGTCACTCCTCTTTCATATTTATTTAGCACTAATTGTGGCATAGAAAACAGACAGGCCGGGATATTCGTTTTTTTAAAAAAGTGGTAGTCTTTCAAACTGAACTAACCCCCAAACTAGCAGTATCCATATGGACAAGCACATTTCTTTTTCCTCTAGTAAAGTTTCTCCCACAAATCTCTTTCGCTTCTGGTGGCAGCATCACAGCTCCCAAACACAGGAGGGGACACGATTGGGTGACTCTTGCTGGCGAAAGTGTAGGGTTAGTAATACTATGAATGCATGAAGCTCTTTTATAGTTTTATGGTTAATTCACTGTATTTTATTATTTATTTATTTAATTTATTTATTTCAGATTTGTATTCCGCCCTTCCCGCAAGCGGGCTCAGGGCGGATAATAACATATTAAAAATACGATTAAAAAATCCATATACATTAAAAACAACACATTTAAAACAGGATGGTGGATAGCCTTCACAGGGAGGGTTAAGATTTATACACCCCTTTTTCCAGGCCAGCGGAGGCCCAGCCTCAGCCATATGCCTGGCGGAACAACTCTGTCTTGCAGGCCCGGTGAAAAGATAATAGGTTTCAGCAGACAGAGCATTCCACCAGGTGGGAGCCAGGGCCTTTTTGGTCCTCTAGTTGAGGCTAGGGGCCTCTTCGGGGCCAGGGTCCACCAACAGCTGTTTGTCCCTGATCGGAGTGTCCTCTTGGGAATATATGGGGAGAGACGGTCCCGTAGATACACTGGTCCCAGTCTGCACAGGGCCTGATAGGTCAATACCAGAATTTTGATCCGGTACTCCACTGGCAACCAATGTTGTTAGCCGCCCTGAGCCCATTTGTAGGAAGGGTGGGGTATAAATCAAATAAATAAATAAATTTTCTGCAGACCATGGATTGGATCAAGCCAACTTGTTAAAAATTCACTCTCTCCCAGGTCACCTCCTTATTACAGCTCCCCCATCACATACAGCTTTTGTTCATGCAGATTAATTTAATTTAATGTATTTGATTTTTACCAGCCCTCCCAACAAGCGGGCTCAGGGCTGGACACAACAACATAGTAACAATAAAATAATTTAAAATATAAAATAGTAAAGAGCCCAGTAGCGCCTTTAAGACTAACCAACTTTATTGCAGCATAAGCTTTCAAGAACCACAGCTCTCTTCATCAGATGCATCGTCAGCTTTCGAGAACCACAGCTCTCTTCATCAGATGCATCGTCAGCTTTCGAGAACCACAGCTCTCTTCATCAGATGCATCTGACGAAGAGAGCTGTGGTTCTCAAAAGCTTATGCTACAATAAAGTTGGTTAGTCTTTAAGATGCTACTGTACTCTTTACTATTTTACTACAGACTAACACGGCTAACTCCTCTGGATTTAAAATACAATATATAGAAGCAGAAACAGTCATGTTATCAAGATAGCTAACAGTGTTCACCATATACTCAATCACTCAAGATGTTATGGGGTAGGGCAAGCAGATGATATATGATATATAACAGGTGTACCGAAGATCACAGCAGGGGGGTGCAGTTTGCCAACACCTCAGTTATAAGCCTGGTGGAACATCTCTGTCTTACAGGCTCTGCGGAACTGTAACAAATTCCACAGGGCCCTAGTTTCGATGGAGAGGGCCGGTGCCAGGGCTAAAAAGGCCCTACCTCTGATCAAAGGTAGGCAAAAGTTCCTGGGTCAAGGGACCACCAGAAGGCATTTATCAGTGTCAGTCCCTGGCAGGTAGACCAATTAGTCCCTCTCCAGTGAACACACATTTGTTCCTGTAGAAAAGCTTTATTCAGGATTTTAGCAGTTCAGGTCTACACTCCAGCAAGGAGCTTGGTAGCAGTGATGAGTCAAAACATACAGGCTATAATATACTTGAAATTTCCTGCGCCCCAGCAATGGTAGGTTTTGGTGCGCCAGATTACACGGGTTCTGTGAGAACCTCTTACAGTTATGAATAAACGATCAGTACATTCTCAGCATCTGGCAAAGTAGCAAAGCTGGCATCTAGACACTCAAGGTCATGTCTAACTAGGAGATGCAAACTTTTGTGAGATAAGGTGAGAGGCCCTGTCTTGGGGCTTGGAGAGCAATGGCAACATGGTTAATATGGCTGGAGGAGAGATTGCAACAGGTTAGCATTAAGGCATTATAGCTTCAGTAGACTGTGGCATCAGTGACACAACAAACAAACATGGCATGGCGATACACAGACATGACAATCAGCATCCCATACTCAGATAAACAAATAAAATGGTCTTATACTGAATCAAACCACCCGTCTATCAAAGTCAGCATTGTCTACCGGCAGCTCCCCAAGATCTCAGGCAGACTTCTTCTGGTCACACACAACCCGATCCTTTTTAACTGGCGATGGTGGGGACTGAACCTTGTACCACTGAGACACAGTCCCACCCCAACATAGGCTCCCCAGCATAGACTTTTTTGCATGGTCAAAGGGTGCTTTTTTCACCAGTGGAAAAGCTGGTTGCATTCAACCTCTTTGGTCCTTATAGCTCAGCATCGTTTCTTCTTTTTGGCAGAGGTTTTCCAAGGTCTAGGCAGAGAAAGGTCATTCTCAATCTTGTTCCACAGGATTCTTTTAACAGGAGAAGTTAGCCGTGTTAGTCTGTAGTAGCAAAATAGTAAAGAGTCCAGTAGCACCTTAAAGACTAACCAACTTCATCTGATGAAGAGACCTGTGGTTCTCGAAAGCTGATGACGAAGAGAGCTGTGGTTCTGAAAAGCTAATGATGCATCTGACGAAGAGAGCTGTGGTTCTTAAAAGCTGACAACGAAGAGAGCTGTGGTTCTGAAAAGCTGACGATGCATCTAATGAAGAGAGCTGTGGTTGTCGAAAGCTGACAATGCATCTGACAAAGAGAGCTGTGGCTCTTGAAAGCTTATGCTACAATAAAGTTGGTTAGTCTTTAAGATGCTACTGGACTCTACTTTTTTTTTAACAGGAGACAACTGGGATTTGTGCTGGCACTTCCTGCACAAAATGCATGTGCTCTACCAACATTTTACAGTCCATCCCCAAGGTTTCAATGAACTCAAAATACATTTTTAAACTTGCTTGGCACTTTATAAGGGAACACGAGTCATTGTTCTAAGGAGTTATGCTTCCTTCTCCTCTCTTAATTTGCTGTTTCAGATTCTAGCTCCCAGATATTTTCTCTCAGTGCCACCGTACTTTGGGGGTTGTATCCAAACTTAAAAACATTGAGCCACATCACCACGCCTAAGCATTCAATATCTTAGTTCAAAATTCTACATTCAAAAACCAGGAGTCCAGTAGCACCTATAAGACTAACAAAATTTATGGTAGGGTATGAGCTTTCGTGAGCCACAGCTCACTTCTTCAGATACACTATCAGAAATTTTGTTCGAAATTTTGTTAGATACACAAATTTTGTTAGTCTTAAAGGTGCTACTGGACTCTTGCTCTTTTCTACTGCCACAAACTAACATGGCTACCCATCTTGATTCAAAAATCAAAAACGTAGATACAACTTTAGTATTGTCATTCCCCATTCCACAATTCGCGGGGTACAGTTTGAACCTGGAATATATGCAAATGTTTTCTAGGAAGGATAAAGAGGGAAGACCTACCCGACATCATCAAAGTGAAGTCTCAGGACAGCCCAGACAGTGACACAAATGGTGGGAGTTCCTATGAAAAAAGATAAAGGGATTGATATTTCATGGCATGCTCTTCCAAGTTTTCCATCCGAGAGAATGCACTCTGTGTTTTGAAGGCGACATGGCCTGAACGTTTACACATGCAGAGATGCAACTGATAACCTCATTTCTGGCTGGTGGCTTCAGACTCACTGGAACTTCTAATTACTGAGTTATCTTTTCACAGCACCCTAGCCTTTCCTTTTCAACAAATTAAGGTGCCATAGAATGACTGTTTTACATTCAAGGTCATCATTGCAAAAACACTGTCAGGCCCAGAAGCCCTGAAACAAACCTAGGATCAGTCAAATTACTTGAAACACAGACCTGGGCCGATTCCAGACGACTAACCTGAAGGCGCTGAATGCTGCCATGTTCTGGATCGCGACGGGGAAAACGCAATATTTCGCGTTTTCCCCATCACGATCCGGAACATGGCGGCATGCAGCGCCTTCAGGTTAGTCGTCTGGAATCGGCCTTGGAAAGTGGAAAGAATGCCCATCTCTGAAATCCTAAGTAGAGTTACTCCAATCTAAACCCGTTGGGGTAACTCTGTTTATGATTTCACTGTATATTTCCTAGCATTGTGCTAAAGAAAAAATTATTCATTCGTTTGTTCATTCATTCGTTCGTTCATTGATTCGTTCATTCCTTCGTTCAGGATATTTCTAATATGCCATCCCTCATAATGCTACTTCAGGCAGCTACTGATTAAAACAATGTAACCATATAAAACAACAAGCTATTGGACATAAACAGCATAAAAACTATCCATAAAACAGACTGCAGGGTAGAAGCAGGCCATTCAAAAAACTAATAAGATTAAAAATCCCTAATTAAATGCCTGGATAAAAAGGTTTTTGGGCCTAGTGCCTAAAAGAAAAGTAGGTGCTGAGTGAGCCTCAAGGGGGAGGGGCATTCCCAAGGCGAGGTGCCATCACAGAAAATGTCCTGTCTCTAGATGTTTCACCTCTGAAGGCGAGGGAAAAGAAGCAATAGCATCGATGGTGGACATTTGAAGGTGAACGTAGTAATGCGAAAGTTTTATCTATGGCATTCTATCAGTGGTGACTCAGTTTTTGTTTACTTATTTTCTTCATTTATATCTCACCTTTCTCCCCAACAGGGAAACAAAGCACCTTATGTTGGTCTCCTTTCTTCCATTTTATCTCACAACAAACCTGTGAAGTAGGTTAGCTGAGAGTGCGTGGCTGACCTATGGGTTACTCAGCAACTTTCTGTGGCAGAGAATCTCAGTCTCCCAAATCTTGGTTCTACACTCTAATCCAATGTTTCACAACCTTTTGTCCATGGAGGAACACCTAAATTAATTTTTCAAAGCCCGAGGATCCCCTACCTATGAAAACATTAACAGGCCAGAAAAGTTGATGGTAGGGAGTGCATTTGAATGATTGCTAATTTGTATTGTCAATGCTCTGTAACAATACAAAATAAACACAGGCACAATACAACTAGGGGTGTGCACTTTGGATTTCTGATTCAGGTTTTTAACCCGAATCAGGACCAATTTGGAAAGATTTGGGGTTCCCAAATTGGCCACAGCATTGCTGAGCTGATTCGGGATTCCCGAAGCAAAGCTTCCCAAAGTGATTTGCATCAATGTATTGTCGAAGGCTTTCACGGCCGGAGAACGATGGTTGTTGGGGGTTTTCCGGGCTGTATTGCCGTGGTCTTGGCATTGTAGTTCCTGACGTTTCGCCAGCAGCTGTGGCTGGCATCTTCAGAGGTGTAGCACCAAAAGACAGAGATCTCTCAGTGTCACCTGAGAGATCTCTGACACTGAGAGATCTCTGTCTTTTGGTGCTACACCTCTGAAGATGCCAGCCACAGCTGCTGGCGAAACGTCAGGAACTACAATGCCAAGACCACGGCAATACAGCCCGGAAAACCCCCAACAACCATGATTTGCATCACTTTAGGAAGTTTCGGGCAAAGAGCTTTCAAAACGCTGGCTGCTTTACAGCTGATGGGAAGGGATCCCCATCTCATCAGCTGAAAAAAGTCCTTTAAATGCTGGGCATTTAAAAGGTTTTTTTTCAGCTGATGAGAGGGGAATTCCCCTCCTGTTGGGTTATCCTGAATTGTTTTCCCGCTTCAGGTAAACCCAATTTTGGGTTTCCAATTTGGGTTTTGAACCTGAATCAGGACCAATTTGGAAAGATTTTGGGCTCCTGAATCGGCCACAGCATTGCTGAGCCAATTTGGGAATCCTGAAGCGAAGCTTCCTAAAGACATTTCTATCGCTTAGGAAAGTTTCGGGCAAAGAGCAACACTTTTCTTGCCACCTGCAAGTGGCAAGAAAAGTGTTGCTTTCAAAACATTGGCTGCTTTACAGCTGATGAGATGGGATCCCCCTCTCATCACCTGAAAAAAGTCCTTTAAATTCTGGACATTTAAAAGGTTTTTTTCAGCTGATGAGAGGGGAATACCCCTCCTGTTAATTTATCCTGAATTGTTTTCCTGCTTCAGGTAAACCCGACGCGGGAAACCTGAATATTTTTCGGGTGCACACCCCTGAATACAACTAATATAACCATTTGAATTTGAACTTGAACTTGAACTAATATAACCTTAATAACCATGATATTTCAAAGAATATTTGGAATGGTATTTCAAAAAGTTTTAGTCCATGATTTCTTGTGAACCCCCTGATGATATCCTGTGGTACCCCAGAGGTTGGTGGAACCCTGGTTGGGAAACACCGCTCTAACCACTAAACAACATTGCCTTTCAATGAGATAACATACATATCTGACCAAGACCTGTAACATTAGGAGTTGCCAGGGCCAAAAGAGTGAGCAGAGCACCTCTGGGCCCAATCCATAGATATCTAAATCTATCTCCTAGAATGAAGCTTTTATCCACTAGGCTGTACTGTCTCTCTCCACACATACAAGTGCAAGTGTCTGATTACCTACACAAGGAATAAACATGAACTTTAAAACTCCATAAAAGAAACTCACCCCAGCCAATGATGGTGTACCAGTAGAAGTATCTCTTTTCTGGAAAAAAGGTCTGCACAAGCAAAGTAAAAAGGTACAGCCCCTCAATGAAGAGCCAGAAATAGTTGGACATGACGCAGTAGTGGAAAAAGACCATCACAGCTTTACACTCCACCTGCGGAAGACAAGCACAAACTGTTAAAAGCCCCTGTCACTTCAGTCTGAAAAGTCCCATTTCAATTCTGCTTCCTTGGGCAAATAGAATCTGTGATTTTTCGTTTTGTTGTACTGTTTTCTGATGCTTTGCATTGAATTTTCTCATAAAATGCAGGTATTTCCCATCTTTCTTTGTACATGGATAAGTCAGCATTGGATATGGATGTACAAATACCATAAAAGCTGTACGTTTTAAAAAAAAAGGCGGACATGTGTTCATCATACAAATAAATCTGCCGAAACAGCAGCATCAAATGGAAAAACAAAACCAGGGACGAAAATACAAAATTCGGTATAAAAGGAACGGAAGGGGGAATGTTTGTTCGTTTCTAACTTCAATCCATGGCTTGTACTTGAAGTGGGCTTGATAGGCAGCCAAGACACTTTCAGTTATTTTGAAATTGTATATTAATGGGAAAAAAAACAATCTGACCTTTTCTTTCAAATTACATCTAAAAGGATTTATGGAAAAAAATGCCGAAGGCCACTTAGAAGCTGCCATTCGAAAGCACGGCAAAGCAATTTCAGACCTTAGGAGGTGTTTGATGAAAGCTCACAGGAAGCGTCGTGATTTCTAGTGTAGGCTGGGAGTGACTCAACAATGGCTGCTAATTGGCAGACCGAAGTCCTCCAAGCCTTCTTTGAATACGAGAAAAGAACCCAGCTGTGTGTATATGCATCATGTATGTGCAGAGTAATCCAAAGAAGGCTTTTAAATAAAAATGGGGGAGAATGCTGGGAAATTGCTAGGAAGCTTAGAAAGGATGCACCATGCGGGCTGGCCCTGAGAAATTCATAACCCTGAAAGTTTACAGAATGAAGAAGCTTAAACTACTGAGCAGTCCAACTTGTCAATCTTCAGAAAATCCTCAATGTTCAGGCTGCTGTATTGTGCATGGAATGAACAATGGGATCCGTTGGGCAACAGGCTGTATTAATAGAATATATTAATAGAATATATTAATGTCAGGTTGGTAGCCATGTTGGTAAGAGAGCAAGATTCAAGTCCAATAACATCTTAAAGACCAACAAAATTTCCAGGGCATTAGCTTACAGGAATCAAATGAAGGGATCTCTGACTCTCAAAAGCTTATACCCTGGAAATCTAGCTGGTTTTTAAGGTTCTACAGGACTCAAATCTTGCTCATTTCAGTATTAAGGTTTCATCCTGCTTTTTGAACAGTAGGGCCTCAGAGCAGTTTACAATAGTTCAAAATAAAATTTTAAGTTCTTTGTACTCTGTCCTCTCTTTCCAGATTCTTAGCCATCAGTACGACTTACAATTCTGCTGTTGTTCAGGAAGTGACATCATTGTGTCCCCTGGGAGCGCACACAATGAGCATGTTCTCAGAGTGCCAGCTGTTGGCCGGCAATCTCTGGAAGGCTTGCCACATCTCACTGATCACTAGCAGATTAGTGGGCAAGGAGGCAAAGAGTTTGCATGCCATTGGCAGGCACCAGGGCCAGATCGACGGGGAGTAAGGGGGTAATCTGCCCCCCAGCGCTGCCAAAGAGGGGATGCCGGGTGCAGCTGCCAACCACTGGGAGCACGCTTGAGTGACAGCAGTGCAGGCAGCTGAGCAGAGGGCTGGGAGGCCGCCCGCGCTGTTCGCCTGCCCCACTGATGGGGCAGCTGGCTTGCCACCTGTACAGGACAGGGAGCACGTGGCAATCTGGCCGCCCCATCAGCGGGGCAGGCGAATGGCACGGGCGGCCTCCCAGCCCTCTGTGCGCCAGGGCGGTCAGCTTCCCGCACAGGAAGCATGCCTCTGGGCCCCTGCATGATGATGTCACGGAAGTGACATCATCATGCAGTGCTGGGAGTGTGCCCGCGCGCTATGTGTGCTTGGGGGGGAATGCCGGACTTGGGTTGCCCTGGGCACTGGCAACCCTAGACCCGGCCCTGACAGGCACCTGGGAACCCTCCTTCTCCCATCTTTTTTGTTCTTCGCCACTGACTCTCAACACGGGTCTCCACCTCCTCTTGCCCTCCTCTTGCTCCTTCTGTCCTCAGTCTGTTCTCATCGTTGCCACCTCTTCCTCACCACCACCAGGAGAAAATCAGCAGTGGGTGGGGGCTGAGAGTTTGCCCTCGGAGAGAGCCTGCAACCAGCAACAACCCCAAGATGGCTGGGGCTTCCCTACTACCCACTCCCCTAACCCTTCCTCGACACTCTGTTGCTCTCCTCCACCCTGCTGATCTGCCTGCCCACCCGGCCTCTGCCAGCTGCTTGGCCTGGTCACCTACCCCATCTCTACCGCTCTTCCCCCTGGCACTCAACTGCAGACCCTCTTTGGTGGCGGAAGGGAGCTGGTAGCATCTCCTCCTCCTCCCCTGCCCTCTCACAGCATCACTGTTGTCTGAGCTTTTGCCAAATTTTATTGGGAGGGATTATAACGCCCCCCCTTTCCAATTTTTAGTGCTTTCAGCCAGTTTGGTGTAGTGGTTAAGAGCAGTAGGACTCTAATCTGGAGAACTGGATTTGATTCCCCACTCCTCTGCTTGAAGCCAGCTGGGTGACCTTGGGTCGGTCACTTAAGAGTGGCAGGACTCTAATCTGGAGAGCCAGGTCTGATTCCTCACTCCTCCACTTGAAGCCAGCTGGGTGACCTTGGGTCAGTCACTTAAGAGTGGCAGGACTCTAATCTGGAGAGCCGGGTTTGATTCCCCACTCCTCCACTTGAAGCCAGCTGGGTGACCTTGGGTCCGTCACAGCTTCTAGCTCCATCAGCCCCACCCACCTCACAGAGTGTTCTGTTGTGGGGATAATAATGGCATACTTTGTAAACTGCTCTGAATGGGTGTTAAGTCATCCTGAACAGAGGAATATAAATTGAAGGTTATTATTATTATTATTATTCTGCAACCCCAGGGTTCGTCTAGGTTTGCAGAAAAATCACTGTTGTCTGAACAGGGCCCTGATTCATGAATTTAAGCATCTGAACATGGGGCCATGTTGACTGTTAAATATACCTAGAGGAGTAAACCGTGTTAGTCTGTAGTTGCAAAATAGTATAGAGTCCAGTAGCACCTTTAAGACTAACCATCTTGGTTGCAGCATAAGCTTTCGAGAACCACAGCTCTCTCCATCGGATGCCTGACAAAGAGAGCTGTGGTTCTCGAAAGCTTATGCTGCAATAAAGATGGTTAGTCTTAAAGGTGCTACTAGATTCTTTTAAATATACCGATACCATTATTTTCCTCTGAGCCTCAAAACCACTGTTCCCAATTGATCTGGTGCATTTTATCCCACCCTCTTCCATAAAGCTCAGGGCGGTGTACATAGTTCTCCATCCCCACACACCATTTTATTCTCACAAAAACCCTACAAGGCTGGTCAAGCTGAGAGAGTGAGAGAGAGCAACTGGTCCAAGGTCACCCAAGCTTCATGGCAGAATGGGGATTCGAACCTGAGTCTCCCACAAACTAGTGAAAAAACTCTAACCACCAGACCACACAGCCAAGCAATTTTTATAAACCTGATGCTTGTTTGGGACGTTTAGCCATAATGGCAAATATGCAGACTCTGCATGGGCATGAAATTATGGATATTTACAGCATCATGTACATTTTCAAACTCGGAAAGTCAAATTGGGGATTCTGAATTGCTGCCCGGTTTAGCATTTGCAGAGGTTTATGCACAGTGCTTTTTGAACTCTATAAACAGGCACAAGTATTTCACAAACATGTGACACCTGCATGTAAAATATAGGATCCATAAATTCCATGAATTGCAATCAAGAAGCCTCCTAGAAAATTAAAAGGAGGAGGTTGAAGAATCAAGAGGAGGTAGAAGAAGAAATTGCTGGAAAGGGTGGGAGGGGGCTGGAAGAAATTGAGGTAGAAGAAGAAATTGCTGGAAAAGGTGGGAGGGAGGCCTAAGCTCTAAAGACAATTTGCTAGGCAACATTTAAATCCCTTTTTAATATTATAAATGTCCAGCCTTCCTCCTTATCTTGTTAGAAAGTGCTACCCTTTGAATTCTGGCTGCATTTACCGTTGAGATGAAGCAGTGATTGCTGTCTTGCTCGGCATAGAGAACTCCGTCTTTAATGAAAACCGAGATGGCTCGCAAAATGAAGGAAACAAAGAGGTTCATGTGGATAAAGTTTCGTGTGCAGTGCAGTTTCCTGAGAATGAGAGGAAAAGGCAAAAGTATTCAAGGATGCCGTCTCATTGTCTCAAGGCGTATGATAGTGGAGACCTTCCTAGGAGCCAAACCCAAGAAATGTGGAACAAATAGAGCACAGGAGAGAGAAACAGTGGTCAATAGGCTCTTCCACTCCCTCTCTGTATCGTGGCCCTTCCGGATGGGCAGTACTCAAGTACTAAGTCATGACATAACATAACAAGAGCCGCCGCCACCATGAGGGCTTGGAGATGGCTGGGCACAAAGCTGCCACAAGTGAAGCCAAATGAGTGAAGGGCTAGTTGGGATTTGCTTTTCCTTCATCCCTTCATTTGGGGATGGGCTGTGGTGGTCTGGGTGGTGATAGAAGAAAGGCAAGGTGAGCAGGCCATAGAGGGATCAGATCCATTGTAATAGTGGGAGAGCTCCCCTCATCTCCTGGTTCAGCAGCAGGAGAAAATAGGCCAAAGATGTGATGTTGCAGCAATGCCAAGATGTCACTTCTGATTACATAACTGGAAGAGACATCACATGTCATCAGCATGCTCTAGCAATCCCCTTAAACTCTATGGTTGAGGTTGTAGGCATTAGGTAATTAGGTTTAGGTATTAGGTAATGCCATAGAGTTTTTGAGAATTGCTAGAGGCTCTCCAGTGATTATTTCACATCATTTCTGGTTATGCAACTGGAAACAACATTGCTGTGTCACACAGCATCATGTGATGCCCAGCCCTTCCCCCCAGAAGCTCCCAGAGTGTGGCACCCATGGCTGCTGCTGGCCATGGTGTGCACTATTCCCAGTGATGGAGGAAGGCCACAGCTACCCACCACCCAGGTGCAATAGTGGCATGGCGCAGCCCCCAGCACTTATGCTTCACATGCACTCACTGGTCCTGGTGACAGGGAAAGCCCAAAGCCCTGGTCATCCACCCCCTACATGCAGCTGCAGAACAGATTTCTGGGTCCAATCCCACAGTGCCAGGAGAGGGCTGGCTTGGTGCCATTCCATATCTGAGCAGCCTGGTGTTCTAGGTGATCACCTAGCTATGCCTGAGTATATGGCAGTCAAAGACCCCTCCTCTTTTTCTCCAGTGGAAAAGCTGATGGGATCCCAACCCCCATAGTGAAAAGCTTGCATGTGTGAACCAGCCCTCTGTGATTTTATTTCAGTTCCCACAAAGAGGAAGTCCATTCACACAGAGGAGATCTCAGTGGACCTCTTCCATCCGATAGATACAGTGGTTGAGTGACTGAGTCAACAGTTCTGGGTTTCTGGAGAAGAAGATGAACCTGATTTTCTCCACGTGCAGAAAGCCTCAGCCTCTCATGCCAACTTACCTGAAGCGACACAGGATCACCATCGCTGTGGTGAGTGAAACAAGGGAAGTGCTGTAGCCAACGGTGTACAGAGCCTTCACTGAGAGGTAATAATAATCCTGAGAAGTCAAGTCACAACAGAGGTGTTAGGAGAGGTGGTGGTGCAAAACTTGGCATGCAGAATGTCTCTCATTCAATTCCAGGAACCCCCTACCCAAAAGATCTCCGGTGTTTGGAAGGACATTTCTCCGTCTGAAGAAGTGCTCCTAGTCACAGGAGACACTACTGAACTAGAAGGGTCGAATGATCTCACTTGGTGCATGGCGATTTAATATATTATTTTTTGGGAGAAGTGATCACTCAGCAGTGGAACACAGGTTTCGAATGTAGAGCTACTCTACACAAGACAAATTACACGAGGAAGAGCCGAGAAGCTGAGTTTTAAGAGACCAGAAGGCTTTGTCAATTTCCCCTCCCTACAGAGCCAGGGAGATCACTGCTCAGAGGGCTTGTTTATTTCCTCTTCACCTCTTAAAAGGGGAGGTGAAATTGACAGAGCCTTCAAGGAGGCAAAGAGGAAATTCCCAAACCCTCTGAGGAGTGATCTCCCTGGCTCTGTAGAGAGGGGAAATTGACAAAGCCTTCCGATTGCTTTTAAAATTCAGCTTCCCAGCTAACATTGCAACTCGCTTCATGTGCGACTCCTCGTGTAATTGGTCTTTTGTAGCTCGGCTCGTAGAAGGGCGCAGGTTCCGTCTTTGGCATGTTCAGTTAAAGGATTTCATCTCACCCATATCAGGAAAAGACCCTTTGCCTGAGATCCCAGAGAGTTGCTTCCGATCAGAACAAACCATATTGAGCCAGATGGACTAATGATTTGACTCAATAGATGGTAATTTATTATCTACTACAAATATAAATTAGAAGTTGGTTGTTGGGAATCATTAAAAGACACATTCAAAATTGGCAAATAATGCCAACGGCCGTAATCTCTGTTTAGACTTTGAGCGCTGGGGTTTCTTGTGTCATCTGCAAAGTAGAAAATGTGTGTGGCTGTGTTCTGGAGAAGCAAGGATCTTTCTCTTTTTGCAGTGGAGAGAGTTTTCCTATAGCTCTGGCCCAGCAGAGTCCACTGCAGGACCTACAAGGTACATATGGAACATATATGTACTGCGGACCCATAAAGCTACAGTCACTCCATTGGCTACCTGCCAGTTACCGTGCTTAATTCAAAGTATTGGTTATTACATACAAAGCTCTTCACGGCCTTGGCCCAACATATCTGCAAGACTGCCTCCCTCCCTATGTCCCTCCACGGCAGCTCTGCTTATTTGAACAGGGTCTCTTGCAGGTGCCAGCCTGCACATGGGAGAAATCAACAGCAGCCCATACATGGGCTTTCTCTGCCCCTAACCTATGGAATGGCCTGTCTGAGGAGGTCAGGAGAGCCCCCACGCCCCTGGCTTTCTGCAAACAATGCAAAACTGAATTATTCAAAAAGGCTTTTTACTCAGATAGGAGGATGGTATTGTAGGGAAGGGGTCTCGGATGTTTCGCCAATGAGTTAGGAAGCATAAACAACATTTTTGTCTTATATATTATCTGTTGCTTTAAATATGTACTCCTATATACCACCTGTGCTTCATGTTGTTTAACGTCAGTCCTAGAATTGATTATGTCCTGCCTCAGCATTTCTTCAACTCTGTATTGGATCCTTGCTAATGCTATGTCTTTGTAAACTTGTATTCATTTACCCTATGTTCCTATGGAGAGTCAGTTTGGTGTAGTGGTTAAAAGTGGCAAGACTCTAATCTGGAGAACTGGGTTTGATTCCCCACTCCTCCGCTTGAAGCCAGCTGGGTGACAGCTCTTTCAGAGCTCTCTCAGCCACACCCACCTCACAGGGTGATTGCCGGGAGGATAATATCGCACACTTTGTAAACTGCTCTGAGTGGGAGTTAAGTTTTCCTGAAGGGCGGTATATAAATCAAATATTGTGGTTGTTGTTATTACTCAAATGGATGATCCCGCCCAGTTAAGGAGCAGGCAGCAAATAAGATGACACTACACAAAACAATATAGCCAAGCAAAGTCTGCTAGAAGGACAGATGAAGGCAACAAACAACAAACACAACTTGTCAAAAGAGTGGAAGGGTTTTCTGAATAGCTAGGAGGGTATATCAACCAGGAGCAGGTTCTTATTTTTTACCAGGTTCCTATTTTTTACCAAGTTCTCTGCAACATTCATAAAGCTACCTTATCAATCAGAAGTGACATGGGATTTCCCATTGCCAGTAATTGGCCATATTGACTGTATTCATCCAAACATTAAGCCTGACCAATATCTCTAATACGTTGCAGCTGAGAACCAACATTATGAAAACCTTCAGATTCGGAAAAGCCCGACACGGGATGCCAATGTCATCTTCATGCTTTGTCCTTCCGTCGCTTCCCAGCCTACCTGGTTGCCATCGGATGTTTCATTCTCATCAAATCCGCAGGCGTCGTAGTAATGAGGGAAAGCTTCGGACCAGCCTTCTTCGGTACAGTTCCTGCTGACTTTTAAATCTGATCCACCTGCCAGTTCAAATGAGCATGGGACGTCTTTAGAAAACGTTGCTCAGACCATGGTAGTTAAATGCAAAAACAAGTGCAAAGATCCCGCAAACAAGTGCAAAGATCCCTCAATTACTCCCTTGTGACCCAGCTGCGGGATGACTTAGAGTAGGGACTAGAGGAGAGACTTCTTGTCTCTGCGCACTTCTCTCCGCAGAGCCTATGTGCATTCAAGGGACTCCTAGATCCAGGGCCAGCACATCTATTGAGGCCAGGTAGGCGGTGGCCGCAGGTGCGGGGTGCCGGAGGGAACGCCGGAGGAGGCACGGCAGGCGGGAGCGCACACCACAAAGCACCAGCCTCCTATCCCTCCCACCCCGCGCCGCTGCCGTCGCCAGCACAAGCCCCCGGCCAGGCGCAGCCACCGCGGGCAGGCAACTGCGGCGGCACAGGCAACCGAGCGGGAGAGCTCGGACGCCACCCGCCGCAGCAATCGGGCCGGCGGTGGCGCGTGTGCTCCCGTGATGACGTCATGCATGATGTCATCACGCAGGCCATTGCGCGCGCACACGGGGGCGCCCGGCCAGCCAGCTGTGAGCATGGCAAACCCTTGCGCCGCCCCTGCCTAGATCATCTCTTATTATTTTGCGATCAGTGGACTGTACCCAGAGATCTTTGGATTATGCCTGTCTTGATTAAATATCTGCTTCCTGTTGAAACCTTGATAATTTCTCTTCTTTTGCCAGATACTGACTTAGTAATAACTCGATCAGTGGCCAATTTTTTGGCAATTAGGGATTTCTTTAAGGAGCTACCAAGAAGGGTTTTAATGTGTTATTGTTTTCTGTAAAAATTGAAAATTGTAGAAACTGTGTACAAGTGTTGTCATATTTTGTTCGGTCAAGTACGCTATTCCATGTTATTGCACTGATTTTTATGCATAAGATCTCTGGTCAAAATAGCTTATTTATATAAGGAAAGGAAAGGAAAAGGAAAGGAGCTATGTATTTGCTTCTCTTGGAGAAGAGGAAGTACTCAATTGCTGACACAAGATTTGATTTTATTTGTTACAAATTAAAGATAAGATGGGGATCAAAAACTACCCCCAAGTATGGGAATTTGGGGACTTGTTCTAATTGATCACTGGCTTTGGAGAAGAATATAACTTTTGATTTTGAGTTTTTTCTTAATTTTTTCAAATTTACAGAGTAGACTTAGGAGTTTACTCAATCCAACCTTAGTGTGGGACGTAAAGATAGCATTATCTGCATAAAGGAATAAAGTGAATGCCTTTGAGGATATGTACGGAGGCTGGAATTCTCCTGAAGAAAGGACAATTGCAAGGTCGTTCATATGCAAATTAAAAAGTAGAGGTATTAAAGGGAAACCTTGCTTCACTCCTCTGTCAAGGCAAAAACATTCTGTAAATTCTCCCTTTTCTCTGCAGCCAACTTAAGCCATGCAGGAGGAGTAGAGATTTTTAATTAGCCAGAGCAGCCTTTTATCACTTGAAGTACATTCCAGTTTCCCCCACAGCCTATTCCTAGGTATGGTGTCAAAAGCTCTCTTAAGATCAATGAATGTGACATACAGTTTACCTCTAGATGGGGAGATGTATTTTTCAACTAAGTGGGCTAAGATCAAACCGTGGTCTTGAGTGCAAAGCCCTTCCTGAAACTGATTTGTTTCCACTCAAGGATGTTGTTTGAGGTTATCCATTCCTCTAATCCGAGGTATAAATATAAGGTATACAACTTTACCACTGATGAGAGTAGACTAATAGGTCAATAGTTTGCTTGATCTGACATGGAACCTTTCTTAAAATTTGGAACAATAATAAAGTGTTTCCATATTAGGGGCATCCTCTCTGAAAGGTTGATTTCTAGGAAAATCAGAGCTAGAATCATATCCCATCATGCTGGGTTGACCTTAAGCAAGATGATAGGCACTAAGTCCAAACTAGAGATGTGTACGAACCTAAATACGACCCAACCCCCCCCCCCAAACCAGGCCGGTTTGGGGTTCGCGAACAAGGGTTCGTGGAAGCTCCTTTTCATGCTCGTTCATTGGGTCATATTTACAGGGGCAGTTTAAACTGCCCCTTTAAGGGCCCTGCTGCAGCAGGTCCCTTTAAACGATCAGCTGGCAGGCGGAAGGGGGGATCCCCCCTGCCGCCTGCCAGCTGATAGTTTAAGAGGACCTGCCACTTGCAAGGCAGGAAATGGCCCTTTAAACTGTTAAATGCCCCTTCCCCTGCCGCTGTTAAGGCCAGAAAGGGGCATTTAAACCCCACGAACAACGAACCACGAACTGGTTCATAACTGGTCCAGTTCCGTGCTTCCTGGTTTGTTTTTTTGTTGTTGTTCCTTGCCCATAACTAGTCCAAACCTGGGGCTTTCCTTGAGTGTAAATGCTTGCTCGTGGAGATAACTTCCAGCTTGGTAATAGCAGGCCAGAAGGGGAGATGGACAGGGGTCAAGTCGCCTAGGGTAGTGTTTTCAGAGGAGAATAAATTTGTCAGAAATGTGTTTTGCAGAAATCTGGGCCTGACTCATCCGCCTCATGTCTTTCAAAGGGCCTTCCTGTCGAGCATTTCCCAGCGAAGGTTAGGTCACTGTGATACTGTGCGCGGCTGGTCGCAGTCGTGCTCCTTATAATGAAAAATTCTTCAGCATAATTCACAGTGGCAATATAGGAACTGAAAATTAAATGAGTTCAGATTGAAGTACAGTCCAGCACAAAGGGAGCAACATGCCAGAAATTAATGAGTGTGCTGCAACTCCGGGCTTGCAAGGGCATTCAGGGACAAACAACACGTTAACACATGGTTGCGTGAAACTTTCCTCCATTTTCTTTTTTTAAACTAGAGGCAATCTCAGGAGGCTGCAATTTTGAGCAGAAAATGGCAGGGGAGGGGAATGGCTTATCCCTTTTCAGGTTCATTTTTCCCACTCCTTTCCCGCTGAGTAAGGGAAAGGATAATAGTCCCTGCATTTTTTTGCCCCAGGAGGGGAGAATAAATCAGGAAACAATACTGGCTGGACAAATAGTCAAAGGGGAAGTGTTAGGCAGACCTGTCCATATTGGGCTTCTGCAACCTCCTGATAGCTAAAAAGCCTCCATGCATAACAGCAGTGTATCTCTAAATATTAGATGTAAGAGGCAACCCACAGGCGATAACAGGGCTGCCAGTCTCCCTGTGGGGGCAGGTGATCTCCCTCTCACAGCCTCTGCTTCCCTCCGCCACTCACCTGGCTAGTGGGGAGGAAAGGGTGGGAGCACACCCACTGCTGGGCGGGATGACATCACTTCTGGACATGACATCATTGTGCATGCCAGGAGCACATGCTTTGCGCATGAGAAGATCATACAGGTAAGTGCCAGGTTCCCTCCTCTCCTGGTGGAAGGTTAAGGGGACGTGGCAACCCTAGGGGATAGTCCTTATATATAAGAAAAGCTTCCCTTCCTTCCTTGGGCAATCTCAGTGTTATTGTCTGATAACTTTCCTGACAATCAAACCTCTGCTATAGTGGCTTCCTTTTTAGCCACGGTGATAAAGAAACAAAATCTTCATGAGTTTAGATAGTTTAAAGTGATAATGACGAGTTATGTCTGTGTGAATTGGGTATGTTCAAGTGTACAGTTCATATTTTGTTGGTGTTTGTATGGCTTATGGCTTCGGCCGGAAAAGCAATAAACATATTATTGTTGTTGTTGTTGTTGTTGTTGTTATTATTATTATTATTATTATATAGCGGTGTACACCTGGAGCAAATCCTGGCAGGAGGTGGTGCCTCTGGTACCACATGCAGGCATGAAGCGTGCACGCACTCCCAGGACTTTGTGATGATGTCACTTTGTGATGATGTCAGCTTCCCTCAAGTTTTGATGGGAAATGTAGGCGTCCTGGTCTTGCAGCTTGGCTCTCCGACTGCTGTCCAATGGATTTTTCAACTGTCACTTGTCCAACATTCCACCAAGCTGCCTCCATTTCCCATCAAAACTTGAGGGAAGCTGACAAGTGTCCAACCTGTGTCAGGCGTCACTTGTAGTTTGGCCCTATGTGTTCATCATACGAGGCAGAGAAATAGACTGCTAAGCCTACCACTATAATTAGAAGTGGTTAGGAAATTCATATCAGCTGAACTTCAGCTCAAATCCCTCTTCTTCTGGAGGTGAGAGGGAATGCTTACAAGTTCTCTTTCCCTTACCTAGCATTTCTGCATCGTCCAGAAATTCCAAATCACCTACAAAGAAGGAGAAATACAAATAGCGTTAGCATCCACTCGTTCTTCAGGAACTAAACATTCACGTTTCCTCTCTCTTTGTAACTGGCAGCTCTGTCTTCATGTTGGAAGTGCTCTTCTGCAAACTGCAAGTAGCAAAGCCTTGAATCTCAGCAAGAAACATGGACTGTAAATAAGCCATTTCAGCTCAGGAAAATGATGGCATCAAGAACATTGCACCCCCCCCCCCATGCTGTGGTCCTGAGACAAATCGGGCCCCTACAAACCTTTAAAAGGCTGTTCCATGCAGCTGCTGTGTGGCTGTGGGGAAAAGGAATTGGGCCTTGATTCCTTGGACCCGACTCATCATGCAGTGTACTGCATAGTTTGACCGAAGCGCCAATATCCTTCGTCCTGCTCTTCTGTCATGGCATCCCTACTACGCCCACATAACTAGAAAATACCCGAACACCATCTTACCTGGTTGAGCGTAAGCCATACTGTTCACGTCCTGCCCTTTAAGAAAAGAAAAGAACACACAGGGTTAAATCCTCTTCGGTCAAATGTCTTCCTCCCCTACTGAAATAAAGCATACATTCACACTATTGAGCTCAGCATCTATTCTTTACTACCCTTCCCTTTCCTTACTTCCTTAAGTAAAGGTAAAGGTAGTCCCCTGTGCAAGCACCAAGTCATTACTGACCCATGGGGGGACGTTGCATCACATTTTCTTGGCAGATTTTTGTTACGGGGTGGTTTGCCATTGCCTTCCCCAGTCATCTACACTTTACCCCCAGGAAACTGGGTACTCATTTTACCGACCTCTGAAGGATGGAAGGCTGAGTCAACCTTGAGCCAGCTATCTGAACCCGGCTTCCACCAGGATCAAACTCAGGTCATGAGCAGAGCTTGGGCTGTAGTATTGCCACTTTCCACTCTGCTCCACGGGGCTCTTCACCCTTACTTCCTTACCCTATGTTGAATTTTTGATTATACAGTTCCAGGGACTAATCTAGAGAACTTTTATCCCACCATTCCTTCACGGAGCTCGGGACAGTTTACACGGTTCTTTCCACTTTCACGTTATCCTCAGAACAACCCTGTGGGGTAGGTTAGGTTCATTGGCCCACAGTTACCCAGTGAGCTTCTCCGTTGAACAGAGTTGAACATCAGTCTTGAGATAACATTGAGGCGGTGATGTATATTAGTTAGAGTGGCTGACTAGGGCACCACCAATAAGCCATGAGATGAAGAATGGAGATATCATGTGTGTGTGTGTGTTATGTGTCATCAAGTAGCCTCCAACTTATGGCAACCCTATGAAAGAAAGACCTCCAAAACATCCCATCATTAACAGACTTGCTCAGACCCTGCAAACTGGAGGATGTGGCTTCTTTTATTGAGTCCAGCCACCTCATTTTAGGGCCTCCTCTTTTCCTGCTGCCTTCCACTTTTCGTAGCATTATTGACTTATCCAGAGAATCTTGTCTTCTCGTGATGTGACTAAAGTACGATAGCCCTTAGTCTTGTCATTTTAGCTTCTAGGGAGAATTCAGGCTTGATTTGATCTAGTGCCCACTTATATGTCTTTTTGGCCATCCAAAACTCTCCTCCAGCACCACATTTCAAATGAATCCATTTTCTTCCTGTCAACTTTCTTCACTGTCCAACTTTCACATCCATACATGGCAATGGGGAACACCATAGTTTGGATTATCTTGATCTTGGTTCCCGGAGAGACATCTTTATCTTTAAGGATCTTTTCTAGCTCCCTCACAGCTGCTCTTCCAAGTCATGGGAGATCATATCCAGAGCTGTGCTTTAGGTATACCTGATCCATGCATTCTTTTCACACGTGGCTTGCACTGGCTTGTATCTGTTTAGTTCTTACTGCTCTTTTTTTGGTACTTTACTTTGGGTGTGTTTAACCGTTCAAGGCTGCTGTGATTTTGATATCAGTTTTAATTTTGTATTTCAAAAATTGTTTGCAAGCCACACTGGGTAAAAGGATTATGCATTAATCTAGAGCATTGCAAATTTACATCGGAGTAGAAAAGGCATAATGTCAAATACTATCAGAACTCATGTTTCAACCAGGTGCTTGTACATCATAGTAGCTCTTAGTAGTAGTAGAGTGTCCTCAAGTCATAGCTAACTTATGGCAACTCCTGGTAGGGTTTTCATGGCAAGAGACTAACAGAGGTGGTTTGCCATTGCCTGCCTCTGCAACCCTTGTGGCTTGTTGGAAGTCGTCCAACTACTAACAAGGACGGCCCTGCTTAACTTTGAGAATAACCAAAATAAATAAATGCACAGATGCTATTACTTAACTGTTTCATTGAGGTTTGATGAAATACAGTATGTTGGCTTCAAGATCCGAAAAAGAAGGAAGGCCAGTTAACAATCAAAGCCATAGCCTTCAGTTTGCAAGACCTGACCAAGGCTGCTTCCACACCTGTTGGATAATACACTTTCAATGCTCTTTAGTGATCATTTGGAACTGGGTTTTCGTGTGTGAAACAAAAAATCCACTTCCAAAGGATTGCTAAAGTGTATTATTCAACACGTGTGGAAATGGCTGAAGTCTGTTAACGATAGGACATTTTCGAGATCACGATACATACGGTTGCCATACATCACAAGCAACTTGATGGCACATAACACACATAAAGTTAACCTAATGGTTGTGCTCATTAAAAACCAAATTCTATTTTTTTTGGCCTATATTGTCACCAAGGTTATGGCCATTACTATTTTCTTTGTCTCTTTCCTCTCAACACCCTTTCATAGAGTTAATGTCACAGAGCTGGAACTTCTGGGACATTCTGTCTTGCAGGTTCCACTTTCAACGAGCATTTTTATTTGGGGTGGGTGGAAGAGAGACATGTTTGCTCTTCCATATTTGTGTTCTGTTGAAAATGGCGGGAAGTATAGGAAAAATGGTGATGAGTGCCTTCAAGTCATAGCTGACTTATGGCAACCCTTGGTGGGGTTTGCAAGGCAAGAGACTAACAGAAGTGGTTTGCCATTGCCTACATCTGCAACTCTGGTCTTTGCTGGAGGTCTCCCATCCAATTACTAACCAAGACCAACCCTGCTTAGCTTCTGAGATCTGACGAGTTCAGGCTCACCTGGGTTATCCAAGTCAGGGCTCGTATCATATGATGGTGGCGAAGAATGCCCTCAAGTCATAGGTGACCTATGGCGACCCCTGGTGGGGTTTTCATGGCAAGAAACTCTCAGAGGTGGTCTGCCATTGCCTGCCTCTGTGACCCTGGTGTTCATTGGAGGTCTTCTATCCAATTACCAACCAGGGCTGACCCTGCTTAGCTTCTGAGATCTGGCTTGCCTGGGCTATCAAGGTCAGGGCATAGCAGCTCTTAGATGTAGCAAAACATTGAAGCAGTTAAACAAAATGTACAGCAATATTTGTAAGGATCTTTTTGGTTTCTTTCGTATTTTCCATTTGCTTTTTGCAGCTTGGCGTTTGTGTGTGTGTGTGTTTTGTTAATATAGGATTATGCAATTAAGAAGCAGCTCTCTAATGGGCGGTTGACCTAGTTATTAATAAAAACTTCCTCCCCCTTTTTTGTTTTTGCTTGTAATCCTTTCTGCTCTGTGTTTTCTAGAGTCTTTCAAGCTTCGCAGAGTAAACCTATAGACGGCATAACAGCTTGCATTCCTTTCAGGGATTTTGAATTTAATATTGGCAGCATTTTATTTAACCATTAGAGGGCGATGTGCCCTTTTCAGACTGTGGCAAATGCTTCCCAGTGTGTAAAAGGCTGGAGAAGAATTTCAGAGGCATCCCTTGTTTGAAAAGCCACCCATTTAGCACATCTGCTGCCTCAAAAATGTTAATTTTCCATCCACCAAAGTGGTGCCATTTGTGCTCTGCGCACATGACCTGTCCCACTTCATAGCCAGAAGGTATTAATGGATTCGAAAGCCTTCTCTAGTGCTCTTTGGGTGCTTTTAGGTTTCCTCCGTCAGCCTGATTTGGGCTGATACATTAAGCCACTGGAAAATTAAGTGGGTTTACATTTTATAGTAACAATGAAAAGTCAAAGCTAATTGAGAGAGCATCGGAAAACAAACCACAGAATACATGTAATGAATGGTGTGGGCAACTTGCAAACTGAGAGCGGGACCACAAGTGACGCCTGACACAGGTTGGACACTAGTCAGCTTCCCTCAAGTTTTGATGGGAAATGTGGGCATCCTGGTCTTGCAGCTTGACTCTCTGACTGCTGTCCAATGGACTTTTCAACTGTTACTTGTCCAACATTCCGCCAAGCTGCCTACACTTCCCCTCAAAACTTGAGGGAAGCTGGCAAGTGTCCAACCTGTGTCAGGCGTCACTTGTGGTCCCGCTCTGAATTCTTCCTCTGCAGTCTTGCATGAAGGTTTTGTCCTCTTTTTTGCATGCACAAGATTATACCTTGGCAGGCTGCGTTCTGGAATCTGTCAGGTTAAACTGCCTCGATGCAAGCTGGGAAGGTTTTGGTACCATAGCTGGACTCCTTTGCTTAGGATGTGTAAAAGGAGTAGTAAAAGGAGACTCCCCTTCAGCCAAAAGAACAGGGTTGTGTCTTTAGTGAAAGAATAATTCCTGCCCAGTGTCTGCAAAGGGGGTTTTGACTCTGTGGAGTACCCTGGGTCTGGAGTCAAAGGAAAAGAGTGCTATGTGTAAAAGTCTGTACACCAAAGCTGTGAAGTAAAATCTCTGAAGGAACTTTGCTTTAAATAACTTTAGTCTATCAAAATTTGTAGTCGCACAAAAGCTCCTACCCTACCACAAATTTTGGTAGTCTTCTAAGTGCTACTGGACTCTTGCTCTTTTCTACTGCTACAGACAGACAAACACGGCTACCCATCTTGATCTATCTTCTTAAGTCTGCAATTATCAACTTCTCCCATCTAAGTACTGTAAATATTTGAAACTAAGCTTGAAGAAGACTATTGTGCCTCATGCTCACGAAGTATTCTGACCGACAAACAAAAATTTACCTGAGTTTTCCTTTCCCTGTCTATCTTCATACCAACCCTGCCTGTTGAATAAATCTGCTGTTATCTTTTTGACCTTTTCTTAGCCTCTAGTGGTATTTCATTTTAAAGGAGTGTGCACCTCTGTTTCTTCCTCTACTTAAACTTGGGCTGGGTAATAAACCAATTATATATGTGTGTGTGTACATGTGTGTGTGTGTGTGCCTGAAGTTTGGGAGAACAGGAACTCTTAAGCTACACCCAAATTCATGGTACCAAAGGTTCCCGGCCTGAGTAAACAACCTCATCCGTTTTGGAGGGAAAATCTATGTCATAGTGGATGAGAGAGCGGGGTGGCCAGCACAGGCCACGGTCAAGCCACACACGCTATAGGATGTCTCATTTCCAAGGAGGAAACAAATGGAGAACCAGTGACGCCAAACCCAACTGAATTTTAATATCTGTGAGTTGTTAATGTCGAGACTATGCTGGGTTATGATGACAATTCAGATGTTTTCACCTGCCAACACCTTCTTTCAGTAAATAAGATACCATCCTTAATTAAATAGTAAAGAGTCCAGTAGCACTTTTAAAACTAACCAACTTTACTGTAGCATAAGTTTTCAAGAACTACAGTTCCCTTCGTCATGCATCTGACAAAGAAAACTGTGGTTCTCGAAAGCTTATGCTACAGTAAAGTTGGTTAGTCTTAAAAGTCCTACCAGACTCTTTTCTATTTTGCTACTAAAGACTAACATGGCTAACTCCTCTGGATCTCTGACTATGGAGTTCGCTGTAGTCATCATGGCTAGTAGCCACTTATGGAACGCTCCTCCACAAACCTATCAAACTTCTTGTATTCTATCCACCCAATTCCTCCACCCACTTCTTGCCTCCAGTGACCTACAGCCAGAGCATGTCCTCATCAGCTCGTCTCAGCTTCCCTCAGAAACCAGTTTTGCAAGCCCTGCTGTCCCACTGCTGCTTCTTCCATGCCTGCAACACTCCTGAGTCTCACGAGAACTTATGAAACACAAGTATGGCCATTTTCACACTGCTTACTGGCCACGGAAGATCGTGCCGAGCTCCCAGAACAACAGCGTCTTCCTGGCATGATTTCATGTGAGAACTGTTCTCGTGTGCCAGGAAGACGCTGTCGTTCCGGGAGCTCAGCGCGACCTTCCGTGGCCGGTAAGCAGTGTGAAAACGGCCTGTATATGCTGAGAGACAGTGTGGTATAGTGGTTAGAGTTTCACAGTAGGTTCACAGAGACTTGGGTTCAAATCCCTCCTCTGCCATGAAGGCTTGATGGGTGGCCTTGGGCCAGCCACATCCTCTCGGTCTAACCACAAGGTTGTTGTGAGGATCAAATGGAGAAGAGAAGAATTGTGTAAGATACTTCAGTTCCCTACTGGGAGAAGGAAGTAAAATAAAATAAATAAAACATGTATATTAAACATAAAACACTGGTTTATCAACTTAGAAATTATGGGTATGTTTTGCAGAAGCCAAAAAGTAGCAAGGAAAGAGAAAACAGAAAGAAAATTAAGAAGCGCAAAGAGAAGTGAAATCGATATGGGAATTTTCAGGTTGACACAGCAGAAATGAAACATTCAAAATTGCCTGTATTAACTCTAAACAGGGTAGAACATCAGGTGCCATACGACTGGACCTTTCAGCTCTGCCTCATTTGTTTTAAGCAAGGAGTTGAAGCTCAAGTGTTCCCCCCCCTCTCTCTGGTACGCTTTCATTCAGGGCTTTGACTGATGTTGCAAAAGCCCCTGGCCTCCTGGGTAGCAAATGTACTCATGATTTTCCAAAGATCCCAGCTGTTGCTATGGAGATTCTGGCCTGCACTTGATTATCAGAGAAGAACCTATAAGAACACGTGTGTGATCGTATCTGTGGATCAGCCCCACCTGAACAACGGGCAGCCGCTGCCGAAAAGATGACTTTTCTCCTCACATCAGCTGTCGCTATTCGTTCCTCCCGGGAGGCCATTAAATGCCACGTCCTTGAAAAACTGAACTCCAGCATGCTTCATGCGGCAGCTGAGGAGGTGGCCATTGACAGAATAAGAACTAAGAGAGGTCTAGTCCAAGCAGGAAGCTGACCTGGTCACATTTGTCCCTGAACTAAATCACCTGAATCAAGGAGAAGACTTCTAGTTTATCCCTTTCCTTAATATGCTACTTAGTAGTTACCTAGTGTAGAGAGGTATTCAATGTGGAACATTCAACTTGTATCAGAGCTTTGCTGCTTCTGACTATGGAAAAGAGTCCAGTAGCACCTTGTCAGCTTCCCTCAAGTTTTGATGGGAAATGTAGGCATCCTGGTCTTGCAGTTTGGCTCTCCGACTGCTGTCCAATGGACTTTTCAACTGTCACTTGCCCAACATTCTGCCAAGCTGCCTACATTCCCCATCAAAACTGGAGGGAAGCGGACAAGTGTCCAACCTGTGACATTCGTCACTTGTAGTTTGGCCCTATATGTCACTTCCTTAAGTGATGTGATCGTGATTAGTGGCGGGCATGCTGCCACACTTCACAGGGGACAATTTGTGAACTAAGGCAGCATGTCTGCCAACAGGTGCAATGACATCACTTAAGGAAGTGACATTGTTGCAGCCAGCAGAAGTGCACCCGTTGTGTACTGGCCCGAGAGGATTTTTGCCTCCCGGGCTCATTTCCTGGTGCTTCCCCCTGCCCCCCACCAGCCAGATGAGTGGTGGGGGACAGAGGCTGGAGGTGGGGGATCCCCTGCCCCCACCAGGGACCTGGCAGCCCTACACCCCTAGATCACCATGAAGTTCCTAGTCTGGAGCTGTCCAACCTATCAACATCTCATTTTTTCTTATTGAAAAGGAGCTTTGGACGCTGTAATTCAGAGCAGACAAGGGTGGGGGAATGCTTAACCCTTTCCCTTCTCAATTTTGTGCACTCAAGTTTGCTATCCTCTTAGCTCTTTTCCCAATTGCAGGGGAACAGATATTAGATCTCCATACTTTATCCCTCCTACAGAGAGAACAGATTGTGAAAGACAATTTTGATTAGATAAATGGCAGGAAACAGCTAAGCAGTTCTTTCCCTTGCTGAAATTTTTCCATCGAAACTGGTAGCGTTCCACCAGGGCCGGTGCCACCATTCAGGTGGTGAAGCATGCGCTGCGGGCCCTGAGGTGCTGAAGTGGGTGCCAGAGGGGGTGCCGGGGCAGAGGTGTGCACCACGGAGCTGGCATGCCTGGCCTGCGGCTGCTGCAGCCAGCCAGCCCTGCGCTGCAGCCACTGCCACCAGCACATGCCCCTGGCCGGGAGCAGTAGCCATGGGCCAGGCACGGCAGGTGTCCGGGGTGGTGTGCAGAACCTACCCAGCCACCTACCACACCCGACTGGGAGCACGGGCAGCCTCCACATGCCATCCCAGCCACCCGCCGGCCAATGGGGCCGGCTTGCTGCATGATGATGACATCATCATGCAGTCCAGGGGGGTCGTGTGCATGCACTTTGTGCGCACGCATGTAGGGGCAGCCATGGGCTCCAGAAACCCTGGCACCACCCCTGCGTTCCACAGTTGACTTCATTTAAAAGAAACAAGTCTCCTTTTAATAAAAGGAGACAATTCGTGTCTCTCTTATGGTTGTCTAGTCTGTTCCCTAGAAGCTGATCTCTAGCCTTGCTAGGAAACAATGTTAAGATTTTCATGCAAGATCAGTACCAAAAGGTGAACACCCTACGGCTTCAGTCATAATTTGGGTCCCTAGTGTTGAGCAATATTGGAAAACACTGTTGGGGAAGGGGAAATCCTATTTGAGAGAGAGTCCTCAATCAGCTTCCACACACAATCTCACACTATCCCCTGGGAATTGCAGTGTGGTTATGTGAGAAGCCAAACCAATTGCAAAGGCTGGCTTAAAAAAAAAAAAAACTGCTGGCTGACTGAGTTCTATTTTTTGTATTCCTCCCCAAAGACTGGTTGTTGCCTGTGATGGCATAAAGGAGCCTTGAGATGATTTAATTATTGTAAATGTTTAATCATTTGAGGGATGGTGATTGAAGGAGATCCATAATGCCAGGAGGAAAGAAGGACAGCAGGATGGCAGATCCACAGAGGTGAATCCGCACACAAAGCTGCCTTCTGCTGGCAAGGTCAGGGCTGTCTACTCTGACTGGCAGCCTCCCTCCGGGGTTTCAAGTAGAGGTATCAGCCAACATTACCGTCTTCAAAGTTGAATATCGTGAAGAGTGCCGGACATCTGACGTAGACAACCTCCCCAACAAAAGCTGGCTTCCAACAAGTGAGGTTATCCCACATCCCTGGGCAGTCTGCAGAAGAGAAAGAGATACGTTAAAGCTCCAGTCTTGCCTCTCTGACAATTCATTCGTTCGTTTGTTCGTTTGTTCGTTCATTCATTCATTCGTTCGAAATGTTTTTAATGCCACCTTTCCACCTAACTCAGAGTTCTGCAAGGTGGCGAACAGTCAACAACTTTAAAGCAATACATACATACATACATACATACATACATACATACATACATACATACAAAAACAGAATTTAGACTGTAGAAATTGGGCTGCGTTATACAGTGCTCAGCAAAATAAAAACTTCCTGGTTTCTCCATTAGCATCACCAAAATAATGCTTCAAGAGCCTCTGAAATCACAGGTTATCAGTGGAAAACAAGAACCACTCTGCAACCGCTCAACTAAGCTCTGGTGTATTGCAGTTGATTCTGATAAAGTCATTCGTTCGTTCGTTCGTTCATTCGTTTGTTCATTCGTTCATTCATTCGTTCATTTGTTCGTTCATTCATTCCCTACTTTCCCCTCAGGGAAGAGTCAAAGCAGCTTAAAACAATCCCTCTTCTCCATTTTATCTTCACAACAATCCTATGGCATTGGTTAGCCTGGGAGAGTGACTGGCCCGAAGATCCTCAGAAAGCTCCTATGGCAAAGCAGGGATTTTGAACCCAGTTGTCCCAAGCCTAATGCTCTGACCACTGCTCCACACTGTCATAAAGCACTAGAGATAAAGATGTTACGATAAAGCGTTCGCCTTGCTCAACAAATCCTATTCCTTCTTAATTTGGCATCTCTGTAGTCCTCTTCTCAAAATTCCAATAAAGCCCACAAAATCAATGAGATTGAGGTTGCCTGGATCATAATAGAAGAGTAGAAGTGGGAGATTTCTAGGATTGCCAACTCTGGGTTGGGAAATTCCTGGAGATTGTGAGATGGAACCTGGGTTAGAGGAGAACAGAGCTAAGTGTGGTATAATGTTGTTGAGTTCACCCTCCAAAGATGCCATTTGCTCCAGGGGAACTGATCTCTATGGTCTGGTAGATCCAGAGGAGTTAGCCGTGTCAGTCTGTAGTAGCAAAAATAGAAAAGAGTCCAGTAGCACCTTTAAGACTAACCAACTTTACTGTAGCTACAGCAAAGTTGGTTAGTCTTGAAGGTGATTCTGGACTCTTTTCTATGGTCTGGAGATCGAGAAATTCTGGGAGAGCTCCAGGCCCTACTTGGAGGTTGGCAACCCTAGAGACCTTGATTCAACTCTCTCCTCAGCTGTTATGCTCACTGGAGGGAGGGCGCTTTCCCTCATCACTTTCTCTCCACCTAACCTACCTCACAGAGTTATGAGGTAAAATTGAGGAGGGCAGAGCTGCCCTCAGCTCCTCAAAAGGATTTTATAATAAAAATGTACCAAGTAGGGATAAATACATGGTCTGCGAAGAAAAAGAGAAGCTGTGCCTCATCTGTATGAATTTTCATCAGTTACTGAAAGCTTGCTCGGTGGTCTTAGGCCTGTAACACACTCTCAACCTAGCTCACTTCCTAGAGTTGTTGTGGGGATAAAACAGAGACAAAGAAACAATGGCCATTTCCACACACGTTGAATAATGCACTTTCAATGCACTTTCACAGTCCTTTTGAAGTGGATTTTTTGTTCCACACATGGAAAATCAGTTTCAAGTGTTCACTAAAGAGTATTGAAAGTGGATTATCCAACGTGTGTGGAAGCAGCCAATGTAAGCTGTTTTGGGTCCCCTTTGGGAAGAATGGTGGGGTATAAATGAAGTCAATAAACAAGCAAACAGATAAACATAGCAAGCAACACTATCAATTGTCGAAGGCTTTCACGGCCGGAGAACGATGGTTGTTGTGGATTTTCCGGGTTGTACCGCCGTGGTCTTGGCCAAGATCACGGCGATACAGCCCGGAAAATCCACAACAACCAACACTACCAAGTTAAGAATTAGAAGGAAAACTAATGAATATATTTATAATGTTCAGTAACATTCTGTACTTTTAAAATTAATTTTAGTTTAATTCATTAGATTTTTTGCCTCCCCTCCCCACAAGTGTATATATTTGCATAGTTGTAATTTTAATGATTAGATATAGTGTTTTTAAAGTTTTAGTGATATTTAATATTTTGTATCTTTGTTATCCGCCCTGAGTCCGCTGAAGTGGGGAGAGCAGAATATAAATGTAATAAATTAAATTAAATTAAATTAAGTGGGCTCAGGGCAGGACACAGCATTATAATAACAATACAATACAATTAGAAAGATAACAGTACAAAATAAAAGAATTAAAATAGATAAGCACACAATACAAAAGTTAAAACCAACCTATCCAAGATGTGGCTTTCAATAACCACAAACAACACACCCCAAAACCCCAAATATCATGGGGCAGGCGGAATGACAAGATCATATTAAGAAGTTGAGGCAGGCATGCTAACTTGAATACAATTGAATATTCAGGCTGAATTTTCTGCAGAATCTCTCATCTGTTGAGGAAGATAAAGGAATTTCATCCACTTCCCCCTAATCTGAATTATGCCGTCTTGGCTAAGTGAAACTTTCATCATCAGAGATCGTGCAGCTTGAAAGACCGGCAAGATTCGGGTCCAATAGCAATTTAAAGAACAACTCAGTTTCCAGGATATGAGCCTTCGAGAGTCCGAGCTCCCTTCGTCAGACCAGTAATTTGATCGTAAATGATGGAGGAGGGCTGTGGTTTATTTCACACCATGTTAGCTTTCCTCAGAGTTATCTAGCTGCCCTCCACTGAGAACAGGATACTTGGTCTGAAAATCCCTTGGTGTCATGTCTGTACCCCTTACATCCATGCCATTGCTTTATTCTATCTGTGAACCAATGTTACTGTGAACCAATGCTAATGCTGTGCCTTAATGTCATATACCAAATGCTATAATTGTATTGCTTTCACAGGCTTCTGAGTGCAGGTCTCTTATCTGGGAAGCTCCCAATGCTTCGACCTTGTAACTGTCTGTTTCATGTTGCAGCTTAATCTTGCGCCTTCCGTAACGTCTAGACTAATGTGTAAACTATGTAAGAAGTTCTCTGATCTTGTTGACACTCAAAACTATCATAGAATCATAGAAGCATAAGGTTGGAAGGGGTCTCCAGGGTCATCTAGTCCAACCCCCTGCACAAGGCAGGGAATTCACAACTCCCTCCCTCCCCCCCACACACACACCCAGTGCCCCCTGCTCCATAACCAGAAGATGGCAAAACACAGTCAGGATCCCTAGCCAATCTGGCCTGGGAAAATTGCTACATTGCTACCCAGCATTACCCTGGGCATATAAGAAGGGGCTAAGAGAACTAAGCACTGATGTAGCCCTTCCTGCCCTCCCTCTCGTGATCTGCCTGTTGGGAGGAGGGAAGGAGTGTTTGTGCTTAAGAAGAGGAGCTCCGTCCCAGTTTTCATTCCTATCAAGCTACTGTCTACCTGCTCAGATGCTTACAATGCTTCTGAGTAATCTTACGGACATATCTATGAAAATGATTTGATTCTTGAATAAAACCTTTTAACCAAGAACCTGGACTTCTTGATGTAAGGGTACAGGGGTCTATCTACCATGGCCTGTCATCCATAGCCTGACATTTGGTCTCATCCATCCGGAGTCTTACGGTGATAGGAGGAAATTCATTCAGATGGAATGGTTTGGCTGGCTGTGTCTTGCAGTCGTCTTATATCCATAATGTATCTGTTCAAGAATCACATTACTATGAGCCCTGAATGGAACTATATTCTAACAAAACAGACACATTTTAAAAGATTGACCACAGAAAAAGTCAGCAGGAGTCCAGAGATGAAAGCCTTTAATAAATAAGTCAAGATCGGGGGAACTGCTGCTTCTGAAAGCTCATTGTCTGTCAAAAGGCATGCCGAATGAAAGCCAGGGAGATGGCATCAAAAGCTTCCAAACCCAAAGCCCCCACCTCTATCCACCCCCCAAAGCTTTCACTCCTTTTCATCCTCCTTTTCGGAGCCTGAATGCAACCTCTCAACAAACTCTCTTTGCTAAGCTACTTAGGAAAACAGAAAAGCTTCTTCCTGACGCAGAGCGGGCGAGAGAAACCCTCCAGAACTCGGCTGTGAACGAGCTTGCAAAAAACTCTCTCTCGCGCTTTTAAGATTGTTAAATCTTTTCTAGAAGCCGGGAGAGGGGAAGTAGCATGTTACTCAATGTTCTCTGCAACAAAGATGTGGTGGATTTCTGACTAAATTTGAATGGAGGGATAAATAGATCGAGGACACTAAAATCCACTTAAGAAAGTCAGTCTGAAGGATATCAATGGGGGGGGGCGGCATCTAGAAGTAACTGGCCTCCTGGTACATCCTGGGGCTGAGCTGCCAATGAAAAAATGAGTTCCCAGCCAGGAACTCCGTCAAGCATTCAAGGCCACCATGGGGTTGGGGGAAGAGTAGAACCTATCGTCTAATCAATGCAGTTTTCCCTCCTTGAAATGGTGCCAGGGTGTGCAGGCAAATAATGCCCTGGTACCATTTCAAGGGCCCTGACCTGGGTAGCCCAGGTGAGCCTGATCTCGACAGATCTCAGAAGCTAAACAGGCTTGGCCTTGGTTAGTAATTGGATGGGAGACCTCCAGCAAAGACCAGGGTTGCAGAGCCAGGCAATGGCAAGCCACCTTTGTTAGTCTCTTGCCAGGAAAACCCCAACACGGGTGGCAATAAGTCAGTTATGATTTGAGGGCAGTCTCCACCACCACCATTTCAAGGAGGAAAAACAGTGCTAGGAGAGGGGAGAATTTTTAGAAGAAGGGACTGGCGAAGTCTCTTGCTCAGGCCTCTAGGACGGCCAGCAGAGAAGGAGGAAGGCAACAACCATAGAGTCAGTTAGATAGATAAGCTGCTATCAGTCTCTTTCCTGCCAGGGGAACTTCCTTCCTTCCCTTCTCTCCCCCTCCTCTCTCTCTTTTTCCCTGCATGCACCAGGAGAGGCAGCATGGTGTCTCCTCCTGAGAGAGAGGGCCTACTTTCAATCTAAAGCCATCCTAGCTAGTTAGATCAGTTACTACTTCTTTCTGTCCACTAAACTAATGTAAACATATTTCTTTAGATAAATAAACAGTTGATGGTTCTCTAACTTGGATGAGAGCTTTCTGCGTGCAGTTTGTTTATTTAACGTGCCTTAACTAAAACCCAATAAGAATGCCCCCCCCCCTTTGTGCTGTGGTGCTTCTGAACAGAATCGGGGCTCTGTGGTATACTTTAAAGGAGTGTCTGGCTGGGAACTCACTTTTTTAAATGACAGCACAGCCCTGGGATAAAACCAGGGACATCCATCACATCGAGATGGGATCTAAGAGCAGAACCACAAGTGACAAAAGGCACAGATTGGACACTTGTCAGCTTCCCTCAAGTTTTGATGGGAAATGTAGGCATCCTGGTCTCGCAGCTTGGCTCTCTGACTGCTGTCTAATGGACTTTTCAACTGTCACTTGTCCAACATTCCGCCAAGCTGCCTACATTTCCCATCAAAACTTGAGGGAAGCTGACAAGTGTCCAACCTGTGCCTTTTGTCACTTGTGGTTCTGCTCTCAGATTCAGAGCTAATGAGAGAGACCTGAACATGAGTGCACAAGGCACCTTCCTCGTCCCTTTGCCCCAAGGTCAAGAGGAGCAAACATTCAAGGTTTCATTTGTTTTTATAGCTGTTTACAGTTTTGCCCTGACCCGGAGTGCCAAGGGTAGGGCTGTCTCATCGGATCTCAGAAGCTAAGCAAGGTCAGCCCTGGACAGTATGTGGATGAGAGACCTCCAAAGAACACCAGGGTTACTACACAGAGGAAGACAGTGGCAAACCCCCCTCTGAATATCTTGGCCATTTCCACACTACTTACCTTCATCCGGAACGCCGTGGAATGTCATGAAAAAACCGCAGAAGATATCGTCTTTTCACGCGAGTTTTGCACAACATCGTGCAAAACTCGCGCGAGAAGACGCTGTCTTGCACATTTTTTTGCAACGTTCTGCAGCGTTCTGGATGAACGTAAGTAGTGTGGAAACAGCCCTTGTCTTGAAAAATCCTACAGGGTCACCATAAATCAGCTGCCACTTGAGGGCACTTTCCACCACCCTAATTTGGCCAAGAATTCTTGACTGATTACTGTTGTTTTTACAGTACTGCTTTCGCTGAGTACAAATATCGATTTTTTCTTCTGACATGCAATTCTTATGATACTCACATGTACCCCAAGAAGGTGACCCACGAGAACTTGCTCCCCCTACTTTGGGCCTGGTTTCATTTTTCTACATCTGCAATGGCTGTCCCCCGTGCCCCGTACGACTCCAGCTCTTCTTTCCTCCCCCTCCCCTCCTTCCACTTAGAGTGGCTAGGTCTCTTGCTATAATGGTGGACCCCGCCACCCTCCCTGCTGCTCAGCTGAGCAGTAGGCGCAAAACTGGGGGGGGGGGCGTGAGCATTGTGCCAGCGCTGCAAGATCAATTCCAGCACAAACCCAGAAGTGATGTCACTGCATTGAACAGTGCTCTCAAATGATTTTTTTTGGTACCCCTTATTTTTTTTGTGCCCCCCATCCCAGTATCTCCCACTGGTTGGCAACCCTACTTGTCCTCCAGGAACCATTTTCAGTTGTGGCAGCAACCCCCAATGTTGCTTGAACTTAGGGTGTGCGTGTGTGATGCCTGTGCATGTACAGACATCGATGTTACCCTTGTTACCCCCAATTATTTCATTTGCAAAACTGGACCTTTGGATCATTAAAATCTATTGGCTTAGACTGGAGTAACTCGGTTTAGGATTGCATTGTAAACGTAGGGTTGGATCCCACTGGTTTTTCAGCTAGTGCACGAGAGCAGAGGGGCCACTTTTGACCCCCGACAAGTCCATGCTAGAAATTGTGGGACTCACGTTACACAAAAAGCCACATGGGATTGCAGTCAAGAGGGGAACTGGGTGAAATTGTTCCTTCCGTCCTCTTGTGTTGATGAAAAGGAATCTGAGAGGATTCCATCCATATAATGCATACAGGCCATTGGAAAATACACCTATTGCACAGTGGGGGAGGCGGGGCAGGGAGGGAAATATCACTGTAAGGACTTTTTTAAAACACGGCTTTGCTTTGTGCAAGGGAGATGAACAATGTCCCCCCCCCCAGTTTTGCTCCCACTGCTCAACTGAGCAGCAGGGAGGGTGGCAGGGTCTACCATTGTAGCAAGGGGGAATGCACAGGAATGCAGTTCCAGCAGTTACCCAAAGAGGTCACATGTCAGGTGGCCCCGCCCACCTCTCGGCCATTTTGGACCTGTTTCATCCTGGATTGGGACCGAAACGACCCAGATCAGGCCTCTGATGGGTGGTAGATCACTCTCCTGCTCAGCAGCGGCCTGATCCTGACCATTTTGGGCCCCTTTTTGGCCATTTTCAGCCCCTTTTTACCATTTTGGGCCCAATTTCGGTCCTGAATGGCCAGGATAGGTGATGTCAGGGGGTGTGGCATATGCAAATCAGTAGTGCTAATGAACCATATCTGGTGATGGCAAGGGGATGGCATATGCTGATGAGTTATGCTGATGAGCTATGCTAATGAGTTCCACCAGCTCTTTTTCTACGAAAGGACCCCTGGTCTTATATATGTTACTGAACTGCTTGGAGAACTTGTGACTGTGTTGTGATTTCTTGTTGTTGTGTGTTACCAATCATAAAGGTTTTGTATATATTGCTAAGTGTTTTCGGTACCTTGTGCAAGGGAGAAGCAACCCCGACATCAGGATTTGTGTGCTGAAACAGCAAGCTCAAGAAATTCTATACTATCCTTGCTCCAGACGCAAAAACAATTCTCTAAATTGTCACTCTGAACTTTGAGCCTTCAAATTCCACTCTTACTCCCTGGACATATCCAATATACTCTCTGTATTACTTACCGCAGAGAGTGTGCCAGCTTACATTGGCTGGAGGAGAGTGAGAAGCAAGCGCCAAGACGTCATCCAACGCTGGCTGGATATTTACCTGCAGTCGAAGCAGGTGGATCATTTCAAATGTGTCAGTGAACCACGGCCGCCCAATTGTTTCTCCATTGGAGGGCAGCCGATTTTAACAACGGGGGGCACAGCTACATCAATCGGTAAACCTATAAAAGAGTTGGGAACTGTGAATGGTGTCAAATATGGGTTCATTTCGGCTCCTTCTCCCAGGTGGAAGGCATGCTGGCCGCGGCACCTTGCTCAATAACCACGAAATCCTGCAGAGAGCTAACACAGTGCAGTGCGTAGAATTTCAGACTATGTTCTGGGAGCAGGGCCGGCGTGTCCATTGAGGCGAGTCTGGCAGCCGCCTCGAGCGCTGAGGCACCAGAGGGGGCACCAGGGGGGTGCACACTGCGGAGCTGGCGGCGGCAGCGCTGGCAGCTGAACGGGAGGGCTGGGAAGCTGCACGCATGCCTCCCTCGCCGCCTGCCACACCTGGCCTGCAGCTGCTGCAGCCTCCCAGCCCTCCCGCTCAGTTGCCCCATGCTGCTGCCGCCACCTGCACACAGCTGCCAGCCAGGCGCGGCAGGTGGCTGGGGCAGCATGGGGCATGTTGCGCGATGATGTCACACGCAGTGATGTCATCACGCAGTCTGGGTGCACACCCATGGGGGCAGCCCTGAAGCTGCCCTTGTTCTCAGGCACCAGAAACTCTGGCACCGGCCCTGTCTGGGAGACCCAGGTTCGAATTCCCACTCTGCTATGTAAGCTTACCGGGTGACTTTGCAGTCACGCACTCTCAGCCTCACCTACCTCACAGCATTGTTGTGAAGGTAAGATAAGAGGAGATGGGAATGATGTCAGCTGCCTTAGGGCCCCGTTGGGGAGAAAGGTAAGGTATAAATAAAGCAAATACATTTTTAAAAACCCTGATGCTTAGCTCTTGTATGCTCCTGATGCTGCCTGTGTAGCAATGCCTGCGGATTTTAGCAGTCCCTGGAACCTTGTTTCTGGCGATAATTATGAAAACTATATGCTGGCCTTAGGTATTGATTTTGCAACTCACAAGACGGCAAAAATGCTGAATTTCCTAAAGGTTATTGAGCGGGACGGGGACTCCTCCTCTTTCCGCACAACGGGCACTTTCCGAAAATACTCTTGTCTAGTTCAAAATTAGAGTTTGAGGAAGACAACAATGGCTTGGACAATAAGAAAATGTAAGAGTGTAGTGATCTGGGTCGGTGACAAACTGGTTTGTGTCCAAATGGGAGAGAAGAGAAACAGAGGCTGGAGTCCCCGGATTGAAGGAGACAAGCTCTATTAGGAAGTCTGGTGCGAAGGCCAAGTAAGCAAGCCAGTTTTCAAGAGAGTATCAAGCTAATCCCAGAGATATAGCAGGCAACTATGTGGAGGCAGTTGTGACTTCTCTGCATAGTGTGTGTGTGTGTGTGTGTGTGTAAGTAGTTGTGAATTTCCTGCATTGTGCAGGGGGTTGGACTAGATGACCTTGGAGGTCCCTTTCAACCCTATGATTCTATACTAGTTGTGGAAGAGTAGGTGGATGCACCGTTCTGATTTCAGAAGTATTGATCAAGATAGCAGCTTTATAAGTCAACTGTCTTGTCTACTGCATTTCCTATGGATCTTGAGTTCGAACGCTGTAACTGTTCTCAGTACTTATTAAAGATGACTTTAATAAATAAAATAAAACTGAAGTACACAAGGAAATGACTGCGGCTGTCTTTGAGCTGCTGTATAATTGTGAGCTGGGAGGTCCCTGCTTCAAAGCTTACCTTTGCCTGAAGCTTACCTGGGGGCAGAGGCAGCTCCTCCAATAGGCAGCCCTAGGCAATACCTAGGGCACCAGTGGTAGAGGTGTGCCAGCCAGTTCAGCCACCTCCCAGTTGGCCACTTGCCCTCAGCAGGGACAGAGAGAGCAGGTGGCAGCTTCTTGCCTTCCTGATACCCTGTGGCATGAGCGATGGTGACTTGGGCCGTTTTCACACGTCTTTTCCCTTGCGCAAAATTGCGCAAAACTCATGGAATGACAGCGTCTTCATGGCGCGATTTCCCGTCATGATACCATTTCATGGCACGATTTCTGATGTCATCGCGCCAAATCATGACTGGAAATCGTGCCATGAAGATGCCGTCGTTCTGTGAGTTTTGCGTGATTTTGCACGAGGGTAAAAACATGGGAAAACGGCTTTGGTTGCCCTATCCCAAAGTGCCTAAAACTGCTTTGGCTGGCCCTGCTTGTGAATATGGGCAAGCCATGTTCTTTCAGCCTCAGTAGTGGGAGAAAGAAGGGGTAGAATAGGGTAGATGTAAGTTGACCACTGCCAACCGGGTAGGCTCTTTTCAGTGGAAACTCAACTGGAACCGACTCTTTTCTACACTATGCTTTCACTAGAGCGGGTATGGAAAGCTAAGGGAAGAACGACGAGTAGAAAACCACAGGTACAGAATCAATAGTGCACAGCCGTGCTGTTGCAGTAACAAGTTCACAGCGTGCAGCAACCATCACAGCGGGCTCCGCACACAAGATCACACCATTTTTTTTGCTGCTTTGAGCTGGACTAGTATACTCAGCAGGAAGAATGGGCAGAGATGGATGGATTTCCCGAATCAAACCAGAAGTCAAAGTTCATGTGCACCCCCCCTTAGTCCGCTTAGTCCCCCCCTTACTCTGCATCCAAATCCCACCCCATTCCTCAAAGCCGTCTCTCATTGGTGGTAGCCAAGTCAGTAGGCATGGACACTGAACCCGCCTCCTAAGGAATGACACTTCCCATTTTTGGTTGGTTTGTTTCTTTTGAATCACTTTCTACGGCTGCCAGCTCCAGGTTGGGAAATTCCTGGAGACTTTGGAGATGGAACCTGGAGAGGGTGGGGTTTGGGGAGGGGAAGGACTTCAGTATGGCATAACGCCATAGAGTCCACCCTCCAAAGCAGCCATTTTCTCCAGGGTAACTGATCTCTGTGTATTTCCAAGAGCTCTCCAGCCATCACCTGGAGGTTAAAACTGACAAACAAGATTGAACCCGGTAAAACGGAAAGATACAGAAGTGGGACAAACCCACCCGGGCACAACACAATTGATCGTACAAGGAATTTTACTTATAATAAAGTGTCCGGTGCTCACGTAATTAATCAAAATACATACAGAATTATTTCATACAATTCATGTACAAAGTTTTATATACTATCTATGAGACACTCCCCCAGCGGCGACCACACTACAGGGAGAGAACTCCAGAACCAAGTCAAGGTAAGTGTAAACAGTTCCTTAGATTCTTAAATAATGCTTGTTTTCATTCCTGTCTTTTTCAGTTGACTCGGCAAAGAGATGGAGATCCAAATACTGTGTCCAAACTGCGGCCGGCTATCAAGCACGCAGGTTTCGTCTTGCCTGGAGGTTAGCAACCCTATAAATTTCTAGTGCATGACCAATTTCATTAGCCACCCTATGCTCATGTGGATGGAGACTTTAAAAAGCTTCAGAGCAGCTATATGAGGGCATTGGATTGGGGCCACAATGCTAGGAAAGGTAGTCCCCCGTGCAAGCACCGAGTCATTACGGACTCATGGGGGGATGTTGCATCATGATGTTTTCTTGGCAGACTTTTTACAAGGTGGTTTTGCCATTGCCTTCCCCAGTCATCTACACTTTACCCCCAGGAAACTGGGTACTCATTTTACCAACCTCGGAAGGATGGAAGGCTGAGTCAACCTTGAGCCGGCTACCTGAACCCAGCTTCCGCCAGGATTGAACTCAGGTCGTGAGCCAAGCTGGGACTGCAGTACTGCAGCTTACTGCTCTGCACCACGGGGCTCTTCTCTGTGCCACGACGCCAAGAAAGGGAGTAAATCCACCACCAGCTATGTTGGCCCCATTGAAATTAGGGATGCTAAAGCATCCATCAGTTTAGTTCACATCCTGTTCAATTATTTACAAATGACTTTAGTGGATGTAGTTTCCGATCATGTGTATAGGACTCAGGAGTGAGCACGCACTCGAGGAAGGATAGACGGATAAACCAAACAGAAATCCAACCTTCTGCATCTCCTCCGCCAGTCTTCAGAAGCACCCTTCCTACTTTGGGGCTCTTATTCATAAAGCCCGTCCTCCCTTCAGCAGTATGAAAAGCTCTCCTTTCATGTCCCCTCAATAGCTTTGGAGAAGGTAAGGCAAGCGCCAAGTCATTTGCATAGGCAAATATTTCACACATGGGAAAATGGGCTTTTGAAAGGACGGCCTCTCTTATCTGCGACTGGGAAAGCACAAACCTTTTTACGCTGTCCAAGCGAGTTGCATTCTTCCCGGCTCAGGCTGTTGGACAGTTATTCTGAGCTCATGCTTGGAGACGCAGGTTCTTTCTTCTCTCTTTTTAACAATGCCAACAATAAAAGTTTTGACTAAGGACATGTTGTAATGGCCGTCAACGCACTGGGGCCTGGTTGTGCAAGCCCAGGAGCATTTTGAAGAAAGAAAAAAAAGGAACAGCAACATTTGGAAAATAAACTCAAAATGAGGCTTGCAGCAGACATACCTGATTTTTTAAAATTGTGGTCTGAACTGCACTAGGGGCTGACTCAGGGCCGGCACGTCCATTGAGGCGGGTCTGGCAGCTGCCTCGAGCGCTGAGGTGCTGGAGGGGGCACCGGGGGGGGGGCGCACCCCACAGAGCTGGCGGCGACAGCGCTGGTGGCTGAATGGGAGGGCTGAAAAGCCACCCACGTGCCTCCCCAGCCGCCTGCCGCACCTGGCCCGCAGCTGCTGCAGCCTCCCAGCCCTCCTGCTCAGTTGCCCCATGCTACCGCTGCCACCTGCACACAGCTGCAAGCCAGGTGCAGCAGGTGGCTGGGGCAGCGCGGGGCATGCTGCACAATGATGTCACACGCAGTGACGTCATCATGCAGTCTGGGTGCACACGCGTGGGAGGGGAGCGGCAACAGCCGTGAAGCTGCCCTTGGCCTCAGGCACCAGAAACTCTGGTACCGGCCCTGGGCTGACTCCTAGCTTTGTTTTCAGCACTCCTGCTTGGTTTCAGATTTTTGCAGTCCTAATCCCATCACATTGCTTATTGGTTGCCCCATCCTGTTGAATGTATTGATGTACACTGTGTAGAATCATAGAGTTGGAAGGTAACTCTAGGGTCATCTAGTCCAACCCCCTACACAATGCAGAAAATTCACAACTACCTCCCCCAACCAACCCCCAGTGACCCTTACTCTGTGCCCAGAAGACAGCAAAACACCATCAAGATCCCTAGCCAAACTGGCCTGGGGGAAATTGCTTCCTGACCCCAAAGTGGCAATCGGCATTACCCTGGGCGTGTAAGAAGGGGCCACGAGGACTAAGCACTGATGTAACCCTTCCTGCCCTCCCTCTCATGATCTGCCCAGGTTCACAGAATCAGCATTGCTGTCAGAGGGTCATCTAGCCTCTGCTTAAAAACCTCCGAAGAAGGAATGCCAACAAGGGATCTTGATTAGTGAGCAGGTGGATGCAGACTGATAACAACAACAACAACAACATTTGATGCCCACTCAGTGGTTAACAAAGTATGCTATTATTATCCCCATAACAAAACACCCTGTGAGGTGGGTGGAGCTGAGAGGGCTCTGAGAGAGCTGTGACTGACCCAAGATTACCCAGCTGGCTTCAAGTGGAGCAGTGAGGAATCGAACCCGGCTCTCCAGATTAGAGTCCCGCACTCTTAACCACGACAACAAACACTAAAAGAATGCCTCAGGGTGTTTTTCAAGAGAAAAGATTAGCTAACAATTGGGGAGGGACCCTGTTCTTCCCCCCACCATTTCCATCTTTTCTGGGCCACCTCTAGTCACACCATTGATTGATCTGTGGCTTGTTTCTAGTTTCAGCCACTAATTGGTCAGAAAAACCTTTAGTTGTGGGTTCTCCGGATTTACTGATCGATTACTAATCTGGTGTGTAAAATTGTCCCTGGAGCTCTTGGCAGTGGCTGTTCATAGGGCTCCGCATGATGCATCTCGACAATCTGTTTATCTCTGGTGTTCTTTTGAGAGTTGTCTGTGTGTTTTAAAATGTAATTAAATTTTTAAAAGTCACGTGGCACATTCAGGGTCCCAGACAAGGGGGTGATACAGCAGGGCATGCGGGTGATTCTGTTCTCTGTTGACGTAAACCAGGACAAAAATCAACTTGAAACTCTTTTGAACACAGCTTGCAAAATACTTGCCACAATAGAACATTCAAATGCACGTCCCTTTTTACTCCTGTCTCTCTGCTACCAACGAGGCCAATGATATGAAAAGAGGGCAGCTCAAATCCTGGCCTAGATAAAATCTGCAAGGGCGTTACTGTCTTTTCCTTGTCTTTATGCAAGACGCTTTCTGCTAATGGGGCATGCACGGAGCCTGATGCACAGATGTTTGGATCGTGGCCACTGCACCTGCAGCCGTTGGTTGCAACTGTAATTCCTTCCTCCTTCTCTAAAAGAGACAGGATCATTTGACTAGGGCGGAAGACATTGGCCAGCCACTCTAGTTTTGCGAAGAGCCCGACTGGATGCCAGATTTACAGATCGACTGTATTCCATCCCATCCTTTATCTCAGGAACTCACGGAGGATGGCATACAATGACGTATTCAAAGCAAGTGTCATGGGCCAGTGAAAGTGAGGACTCCTTAGGAGAAGAGGAGCTTCGTGTAGCCAGCCCTGTCTCAGCTGATCAGGAAGAACAGCTGCTGGCTAATCAGAGTCCACAACCAGCAGCTGAGGGAGAGGCACCGACACCCTCCAGCTCCAACACCACTGGTGAAGCACAGCCAAGAATGTCCAAACCTCCAGCCTCACCCAGAGAGCGCCGCAGACAAAGGCAGCGTGTGGAGCTGCAGGAGAGGCAGCAAAGTGCATGCCTCCTGGCAAGACGCCAGCTGCTTGTTGAGAGTAATGAGGAGTGACCACAGGGTAGCACCCAAGCAGCTGGCTGCAAGTCCAACCTGTCTATAAAACCCAGCCACAGAAGACCAGGAGGTGTGGAAGCAACATGTTGGTATCTTGTTCCTGCTGCCACCATGCTGCTGAACCCTGCCTTCCTCTGTGACTTTTGGACCATGCCTTGACTCTGCTCTTGTGTAGCCCTCGAACTTGCCGGTAAATGACCTACTCCTGACATTGGCTTTTGGCCTCCCTCCTGGCTTTGAACTCGTGCTTTGACTTTGGACTGGACTTTGACCATTCTGCTTGGGTTGGCCCAGCCCACGACAGTAAGATTTGAGTCCATAGGGTTGCCAGGTCCCTATACCCTAGAAAACCTACTAACTACACTATTCTGGGACCCACATTAACTGAAACATACAGTGAAAGAAATTCTCCTTGAACGATATATCACACAATTGCAGTCTCTTAAGTACAAAAATACCAATTTATCCTTCACATTTTACAATCGTAAACAAACCAGTCAGTCTAGAGACATATAAGAAACCTCTTACATGTGCTTAGTATCATAAATATTAGACCGTATAACTCTAAATAGTCTCTCAGTATGATGAACTCAAAGTCTCTAAGCTTATAGAAAAATAAATTCTGGATGTGCCAAAACACTGGAGACAATGAAAAGTCCACAAAACTCTTTTTCCAGGTGGGAGAAGTGAGGAGACTGCACGGAAGCAGTGTCCCCCTCTCTTTCTCACTCGTGGTAAAGAAGAGCAGGCGAGTAAAGTTGTGTGATCCTGACTGTTGTTGATGCGTTTTGTATTGATTTCTCTCTCTTTTCTCTTATTTCTCAGGTGGAATGATGAAGAAGAAAAAGGACCCCGAAGGGCCCCCCTGCCCTACAACCAGCCGGCTGTGTTAATCAGCTTGTTTCATAAGGTATCAACTTCCTCAGGGGCCGGTAAATAATCCACCAGAACAACAAATTCTCACACAGTCATAAAGAAAATCTCACATGCATGCAATTCAGCGCACTCTGTTTGCGCATGCACGATTATGTCACTCCTGGAAGTGATGTGCTGCCCACAGGAGTGCTCCTGTGCTCTGTGCAGAGTTGATTTGGCCCATTTGGGGCCCAAATCAGCCCCAAATGAAGCGCAGGAGCACTACCACAGCCAGCATGACAGTGTCACTTCTAGGAGTGATGTGATCATACCCTGAGAATACATACACTGTGCATGTTCCTGGAGTGCCTGTTGGTGGTGGGCAACCTCTAGGGGCTTGCCACCTCCTGTTGATTGCTGGGGGATTGGCAGGCAAGGGGGCAAACCTGGGAAACCTACTCCAGTAGCAGCTTAAAGACTCTAGATTTCCAGGGTATGAGTGTTCAAGAATCAAAGCTTGCTTCGAAGGGAGCATTGACTCTTGAAAGCTTATACTCTGGAAATCTTAGAGCCGGACCACACGATACGAATTACACAGGAATGACATGAAAACTTACTTACATGTGTTCCAACATTGTTTTCAACTACATGCGCCAGGACTGCAGGACCTCCAACGAACCCGTGTTCATGGTGGCACGGGTTTTCCCCACGTACCTCCAAGATATCCCATCATGCATCTCCACTTTGCACAGATAGGAAGCGGAAGATATAGGAAATAAGGATGCTCTGCATTACCAGCTTACTGATCGTGACCACGTACACGCGTTGTCACAGCTACACTGGAGCAGAAAATTTTGAATGCATGCCTGGACCAGGACAAGTGTTCATTGACAGAATGCTGGACATGGGCATTTGGGGTAAGACAGGGCTCCTGACACTCGCTTGGTCTCGTGTAATTCGTATCGTGTGGTTTGACTCTTAGTTGGGCTTTAAAGTGTTACTAGGCCCAAATCTTGCTGGTTTTCTAGCATCACCCCTCCCCACTGGCTATTGAATAAGACCCAAAGCTGCTTACAACATCATCTTCCTCTTCTCTGTTTACTCACAATCCTTTGAGGTAGGTTAGTCTGCGTGAGCGTGACTGCTCCCGGGCACCCTTCCAAAGCTGAGTGGAGATTGGAACCTGTTCTCCCAGTCTGACACACTAATCAGTATACTACATTGGCTCAGAAAATGTATCCTGGTCAGGCCTTGCTGCTTAAAGTCAGGCTTCTTCTGTGAACATTTTTTTTCTGGCCAAGCCATTGGCTTTGCTTAGGCCTCTTTGGTCCGGACCTGGATAGCCAAGGTGAGCCTGATCTCATCAGATCTCAGAAGCTAAGCAAGCTCGGCCATGGTTAGTAATTGGATGGGAGACCTCCAGTGAAGATCAAGGTTGCAGAGGCAGGTAATGGCAAACCTCTTCTGTTAGTCTCTTGCCATGAAAACCCCACCAAGGGTTGCCATAAATCAACTCTGGCTTGAGGGCAAGATTTCATTTCTGTTGGTCTCTGCACCTTCTCTTCAAGATGACGCTGAAGGATGGGTAGCACCAACAAAAATGTTCAGGATCTGCCTGGGATGAAATGGACCTTGCTAAAATGAAAGCCTTTTCAAATAGGGTTGTCAACCTCCAGGTGGTGCCTGGAGACCTCCAGAATTATAACTGATCCGTTTGGGTTGGGAGAAGCCTCACTGGGCTATAATATCACAGAGTGTACCCTCCAAGGTGCCCTGACCTGGATAGCCCAGGTGAGCCTGATGTCATCAGATCTCAGAAGCTAAGCAGGGGTTGGCCTTGGTTAGTCATTGGATGGGAGACCTCCAATGAAGACCAGGGCTGCAGAGGCAGGCAATGGCAAACCACCTCTGTTAGTCTCTTGCCATGAAAACCCCACCAGGGGTCGTCATGAGTCAGCTATGACTTGAGGGCACTCTCCACCACTAGGTCTCTCTGGGTAAAGAGGGGCAGCCAGAGTTTTAAAAGATGCTCATGGATGAAGTAATTTTGAGAAGGTGAGACAGGTGGGTTCTGGAAAGTATCATAACTAGATCGGGAAATGCTGGTTGAAAACAACTAGGAAGGGATTTTTGGGAGATAGCTTTAACAGCGAACCATGGCCAAATGAACTGGGGCTGCTGAAGGCAGGCAGCCTCTTCTCATCTCATCAGGATTCTGCAGTTGGAACCATATTTTCTATGCTCTTTGTGAGTCAGTTGCTGCTCAGTTCCCAGAATGGTATCTTGTACCAGCGCTGTATAAAACAGAATTTTGTATGTATGTATGCCTGCACGTATGTATAAAGGAAGCAATAAAACAGACTTGCATATAGATTTGAAAACAATCTGTCAAAAAAGTCATTTTTCAAAGGCTGTGAAGAATGCTGCATATTAAATAGGGGGAAGGAAAGTTGTGGGGTTCTCTTGGCCTAACGCTGCCAAGCATTGAGATCCTCTCCTGACAGCCCAGGATGAAATTCCCAGCTTTTCTCTCCAGAAATGCACAGGTTCTTTTTTTGTAATATTAAGGTTGTAGTTTGGTCTTATCAAAAAACCAAACAAAAACAAAACAGAGACAACCCACATAACCAGAAGGGGGAAAAATTAGGAAGTCAAAGGGTACTAGAAAAAGTACCCTGAGCAGGATAGCCCAGGTGACCCTGATCTCATTAGGTCTCAAAAGCTAAGCAGGGTCGACCTTGGTTAGTAATTGGGCAGAAGACCTCCAAGGAAGACCAGGGTTGCAGAGGCAGGTGACAGCAAACAACCTCTGTTAGTCTCTTGCCTTGAAAACCCCTCCAGAGGTTGCCGTAAGTCAGCTATGACTTGAGGACTCTCTCTACACACCAGAAAAAGTGGTCAGACATATCAAGAGTTAAATCCATGAAGCTGCCTTCCTCTGGTCTATCAAGGTCAGTACTGTGGTTGGCAGTGACTCTCCAGTAGAACCAGAGGAGTTGGCCGTGTTAGTCAGTAGTTGCAAAATAGTCAAGAATCTAGTAGCACCTTTAAGACTAACCAACTTTTGTAGCGTAAGCTTTTGAGAACCACAGCTCTCTTTGTCAGACAAAAGCTTATGCTACAAATAAGCTGGTTAGACTTAAAGGTGCTACTGGACTCTTGACTATTCTCTTTGGTATTACCTGCTTCCTGACCCTTTTAAGTGGAGTTTCCAGGAATTGATCCTGGAACCTTCCTCCTGCAAAGCCCATGCTCTACCACAAAGCCACAGCATTACCTCATGGCACAAAAGAGGAACAGGGTAAATGGAGAAGGAAACGTAGAAGGTGAGTGATGAAAGGGAGATGTAGGGCCAAACTACAACCTGTGTCATTCGTCACTTGTAGCTTGGCCCGTAGCAGCAAAAGAACCCAGATAAGGCAGGGAACCTCTGCTCAAAATGATGATTGACTCCTGCCTCAGGAGGGAGCTATTTTCTGAGACCACTGTTTTCAAAAGAAGAGCACCAGAGGACTGTGTGGGGCTGGATAGCCTAACACAATTTCTAGTGAAGATAGATCAAGATGTGTAGCCGTGTTAGTCTGTTTGTAGCAACAGAAAAGAGCAAGAGTCCAGTAGCACTTGAAGAAGTGAGCAGTGACTCACACAAAAGCTCCTACCCTACCACAAAGTTTGTTAGTCGTATAGGTGCTACTGGACTCTTGCTCTTTTCTACAGTTTCGAGTGATTGAGAGAGCAGTAGTGGACCAACTCCAGGTCTTCTTGCATAATTCTTATGCTCTGGAATCTTTCAGTCTGATTTTAGGACACACTATGGGATGGAGGTGGCTCTGGTGGCTTTAGTTAATGACCTCCATTTGAACGTAGACAAAAGCTATGCGTCTCTGCAGCCTTTGATGCCATGCCATCCTGTTGAGGTATTTGGAGGCTGAAGTAGGTATAAAGAGAGGTGCCTTGGACTGGTTTAAATCATTCCCCATGGAATGGACTCAAAAGTGTTGCTGTTGGAGACCAAGTCTCCTAAAATTATGTTCTGTTTCAGCATTTCTTCAACTCTGAATTGGATCCTTGCAAACCTTTGACACTGAGAGATCCCTGTCTTTCGGTGCTACACCTCTGAAGATGCCAGTCACAGCTGCTGGTGAAACATCAGGAACTACAATGCCAAGACCACGGCAATACAGCCCGGAAAATCCACAGCAACCATGTATGTAAAACCTTCAGGAGAAATCATTCATAGCTCTGGAATTGGATGCCATCAGTATGTGGAGTTTCTAGCAGGCAGGTCACATGATGATGTCACTTCCGGAAGTGATGTCAGCATATTGACAACAATACGTGTAGTTTGGTGTAGTGGTTTAGTGGTTAAGACTAGAGATGGGCACGAACAGCAATACAAACAAAAAAAAGCCACGAACAGCCCAATCTGCTGTTTGTGAACAAGCTGTTTATGAGGTCCATTTCTAAACAAACAGGTGGTCGTTGCGAGCGGTGTTTGTTGCTGTTCGTCAAGCCAGATAGTCTGGCACCGGCAATCAATTCCCTTGGCAACTTAGGCAGGGATTGTCTGAACTCTGTCTGAACTCCAGCTGTTGCCCTGGAAACCCCAATCTAAGCCCAATTTAGCTTGATAGGCAGGTCTTCCTATTATCTCCTTTGTGGAGATAATAATGACATTGACTTTTTAAACTGCTCTGAGTGTGCCGTTAAGTTGTCCCGAAGAGCAGTATATAAGCATAAGGTTATTAATACCTTTATGTTGCTGGCAAGCATCCTTGGCAGCTGTAAGTCCCAACTCCTGGCTCCTGTGGTCCCCCTTGTCCTTTACAGGTTGCCAGAGGGCACCTGGCAACTCTGAGGCACACCTTATTGCATTATTTTGGTTGATCTTTATAAAAGGTATCCCATGGCTGTTATTGGGGGTTTCGCCACGGTCCAATGTGCCTACCTTTCTTTTTTTGCAAGCAATATGCATGTTCTCATAGTATCCTAATGCATTTTGTCACAGTGGTTTCAGAGTTCAAGTATATGTATGAAATGCCCAGTGGAGGGGAAGCATTGTGCCTCGGTAGTAGAGGACATGTTTTTGTGGGCAGGAAGTTCAAATCCCATCACCTCCAGCTACAATATCTTCATAACATAAGTTGGAAAAGACTGTTACCAGCCTAAGTCCTGCACATAATACTGAGATAGATGGATCAGTTTCCTATGTTCAATAAATGTTGCTATGAAAATAATGACCCCCCCAATGGGTTAAAATATTGAAGTTCTGAGTCTCAATCAATAAATATTAATGATGCCATACTTTTGTGGGATCCATTCATAAGTCATGCTTATGAAAAAGAGCACCATATATTCTTGCAATATCACGTTTCTGACGTTCCATTTTTTGTCATATGAGCTGGTTTGTACTCGTATTGATGTATCTTGCCTTCTCATCTATCAGGGGCTAGAAAAGAGCAGCTTTCAGTCTCTGAACCAGTATTTTGTGACTCAACATTCTCACCGGGCAAATACATAGGAAGGAGAGCAAGTAACAATTTGGGGAAAACTACAAAACCCATGATGCAAGGGAACAGGAGAAAATCACACATCTGGTGTCTTTAAGCAGTCAAAGCGATTGACCACCATTGAAGGAACCATAACAAATGGACGCATTTATCATTTTATTAGGCAGATGGATTTTGTGAAATGATCCATTGTTTTGGCTTGGGAAAAAGAATTCCATCTGTGGGATTTACGCGCTCTATAATGCCAGGTGCTCATGGCTCATGTAGTTCCCCAGCACAGCCATGTAGACAGCTGAGAGACCAGTATGGAATGTTTGAACAGGTGCAAAGTGGGATAAAAATTGCTTGCCTTTCCTGGAGTCATTTCAGTTGTGCATCAAAGCATTGTGTCATGGATGTGGCCAGGAATAGAGGGGAACAGTTGCTGTTGTTGACTACAAAGTCCATGGAGGATGCTTCTGCAGGCAAGAGATATGGTTGGCCTGGTCTTTCAGCTAAGCATGCTAAAGAGGATGTCCAGAGACCCAGAATAGAATAGCCTTGGAGAGGGGTAGCAAAGGAGTAACAGAATCGATGTATTGTCGAAGGCTTTCACAGCCGGAGAACGATGGTTGTTGTGGGTTTTCCGGGCTGTATTGCCGTGGTCTTGGCATTGTAGTTCCTGACGTTTTGCCAGCAGCTGTGGCTGGCATCTTCAGAGGTGTAGCACCAAAAGACAGAGATCTCTCAGTGTCAGTAACAGAATCGTATGGCCTTCAGTAGTTTAGAAACAGTCTAACTTCTATCAACAGATAATACATGTTGGGGCCTGAGTGCAGGGAGTGTCTGGGAAAGGCAAGAATGCCCAACTATATACATATAGAAGTAGAGTCCAAAGAAGGGGTGAATTGGTTGGGGTTCAACAGGTGGTCATGTGTATGAAAAACCTGTGATCACTATTTTTGATATTCTTTGTTAAGTAGCAAGAATGAGTTAACACAGCATTTATATATTGTAAGAAGATATTTGAGTATAGATAATTTTGTACAGTATTTGAAGTTATTTAAAATAATTAGTCCAGGTGATGAGGAAGCGAGCTATTGTTGGACGATGACTTTGGAAACCGATAAACTGGAAAGGACTCTAATATTCTTTTAAGTTTATCAATATTAAAAGTATACATAATTATGGTTTAACCCCACTATATAAAAGGCTAAGTGTATTCAAGACAACTCACTCCCTACCTTGTTGCACCACCAGAGGGTGCTACTGTGGAGGGAAGACCAGATGAGGCAGCCAGAACTCCAAAGAGTGCTCCATGGTGGGAAGCCCAGGCCAGGATCAGGTGTGGAGCAGGTGGCAATGCCTGACACCTACCTTCATCCAGCTGGGATCAGGGCCAGATCAAGGAGGGGGCAGGGGGGGTAGTCTGCCCCCAGCGTCGCCAGGGAGGGGGCACCAGGAGCAGCTGCCAGCTGCTGGAGTGCGCAGCCAGCAGCATGGGAAGCCTCGCAGCCCCCTGTGCTGCATTTTGCCTGCCCTGCGGGACAGGGGGCACTGGCTTGCAGTGCACCCCCTGTCCTGCACGGCAGGCAAAGGGCAGCACGGCCACCCATGCCATTTGCCTGCCCCACAGGAGAGGGGGCAGGCGGCCGCCCCCTGTCCTGCAGGGCAGGTGCATGGCGCGGGCGGCCTCACAGCCCCCATGCTGCCTTTTGCCTGCCCTGCAGGACAGGGGGCACGCGGAAAGCCAGCTGTCCCATCCTGCGGGGCAGGAGAAAGGCAGCGCGGAGGGCTGCAAGGCCGCCCGCGCAATGCACCTGCGGGGAGGCGAATGGTGCGGGCAGCTTCCCAGCCCCACACACTGCCGCCGCCACGCTGCGTGATGATGCCACCAAAATGGCAATACCTGCCAACCCTTTACCCAGCTGGGATCAGGCACAGAGCAAGGAGCAATGCCTGCCCTCTATCACTCAGCTGGGATCAGGCGCAGTTCAGGTGGCAATGCTCGCCTTCCTTTCACTTGGCCGGGATCAGGTGCAGAGGAGGTGTCCATGACCACCTCCCCCCCAACGTCATCCAGCTGGGGGGAGGGGGCTCCCAGCTCTGGTTTAGTTTGCAGACAGTGGAGAGGGAGAGAGTTGCTGTTGGCATTTTGAGAGAGTGCATTGGAGCTTGAATTTCCTTTGTGTGTGGTGGGATAGGGATCTACCCCTTTAGGTTCCAGGGCTGCTGCCAGGCTCTGGGCCAAGCTATTATTTATTATTGGTACCTTTCCTGCTGACTGCTTGGGTAAGGTTTCTGGGACTGGTGCGGTAGGGATCTACCCCTTCAAGTTCCAGGGCTGCTGCCAGGCTATTATTTATTACTGGTACCTTTCCTGCTGCCTGCTCAGGTAGGGTTTCTGGGAGTGGTGCAGTAGGGATCTTGACTTGGATGATGGCTGGAGGAGAGCCTGCTGGCCCCCACGAACAGCCAACCATGAACATGTTCGTGAACAGGGCCTGTCCAGGTCTGTCCTGACCTGGATAGCCCAGGTGAGCCTGATCTCATCAGACCTCAGAAGCTGAACAGGGTTGACCTTGGTTAGTGATTCGATGGGAGGCCTCCAGCAAACACCAGGGTTGCAGAGCCAGGCAATGGCAAACCACCTCTGTTTCTTGCCTTGAAAACCCCACCAGGGGCTGCCATAAGTTAGCTATGACTTGACAGCAGTCTCCAGTGAGAGCCAGTTTGGTGTAGTGGTTAAGAGCGCAGGACTCTAATCTGGAGAACTGGGTTTGATTCCTCACTCCTCCACTTGAAGCCAGCTGGGTGACCTTGGGTCAGTCACAGCTCTCTCAGCCCTACCCACCTCTCAGGGTGTTTTGTTGTGGGGATAATAATGACATACTTTGTAAACTGCTCTGAGTGGGTGTTAAATCATCCTGAAGGGTGGTATATAAATCAAATGTTATTGTTATTATTCCCCTACCATCACCCAAACTGTACTAACTCAGTGCGAAGCTACAAGTGACGAATGACAGTTGAACGGCAAGTGTATTTCTCCCTGTTCACTTGCACTCCACTCAATCCACTTGCTGTTCAAGTGTCATTTGTCACTTGTAGCTTGGCCCTCATTCTGCTTGTATGTGTAGATCAGGCCCCAAGTTGTAGCGTTTTCATGCAACAAGAAAATGTCTCTCTATATACTTTCTTCACATAATTTTGTAAACCTCCCTCACGGCCCTCCCTCAAATTATCTGCTTTTCTACAAGAAACTCATTTCCAACTGGCCGACTTGTGAAAGTCCAATATCTCCAGCGGGCCAGAGTCTCTCCTGACAACCATCAAACCCAACCGAGCTTCGGTATCATTTGAACATGAACCGAATACCAGAAATCAGCAGAAGAGGGGAGAATGTGTGTGTCACGTAGGGTGGGGAGAGACAAACTGGTGATTAGGTTTTGCTTTGCCAAGCACCATGGGAGACACTATTTCACAGATGCGCACTCTGAAAATGTTTCACATTTGCCGAAAAGATGATGCCTCGTGGCTGCTCTGTGGCAGCAGGCAGAAAGCTTGCTTGGCCCTTTCATGGCAAATGCCTCGTCAATCTCTTGTCCTTTCAAAACCTTTCTGCATGCTGTTCTTATTTCCCTTGGCCCTACTCGGATTGGAGGATGGAATTATTTCTTGGCATGCATCTGGGGCATTGCAGCTGGGTATCGGATCAGCTCTGTAGCCACTGTTCCCCGAAGGGGCATTACTCTGATGTTTTCCCTATTCAATTCCCGTTGGGGAAGTGCAGGGCAAGCGGCCAGATTGTGGGAAGAGATGGGACACATAAACTAAACAGTACTGTTAGCAGGACCAGATGGTTTTTCAAGGCACTAGCTGAACAGGAAATTACAGAAGGGTTCGTGATAGTAGGCTGGATGTTAGTAAACTCAGCAATCATAAGCCATTTGTGCAACACAGAAGAACATAGGAATGAAGAACGTTAGACAAGGCGGCAGAAACTGGAATGGAAGGCCTGGAGGTGGGGAAGCAGCTGCAGAAAAGCAGGACATGAGAGCCAGTTTGGTGTAGTGGTTAAGAGCACGGGACACTAATCTGGAGAGCCGGGTTTGATTCCCCACTCCTCCACTTGAAGCCAGCTGGGTGACCTGGGGTCAGTCACTTAAGAGCGGCAGGACTCTAATCTGGAGAGCCAGGTTTGATTCTCCACTCCTCCACTTGAAGCCAGCTGGGTGACCTTGGGCTAGTCACAGCTCTCTCAGAGCTCTCTCAGCCCCACCCACCTCACAGGGTGTTTTGATGTGGGGATAATAATGACATACTTTGTAAACCGCTCTGAGTGGGCATTAAGCTGTCCTGAAGGGCGGTATATAAATTGAATGTTATTATTATTATTGCCCAAAGCAGCTGCAGAAAAGCAGTACATGACTGCCCAATGAGTTTTTTCATAGTCAAACAGGTTAGAACTGTTTGGTCCCTGGCAAACAGTTTGCTGAACAGTTGACTATAACAATCACAACTTTCAAGCAGGCTGTGAGTCGAACCAGCAGGTGGATGACTGAGCATCTTTACTATAAAGACTTGATCATTAACTGACAACATTTTAACCAGTCAAATACCAGCTCTACTGCCTCTGAACATGGAGGTTCCATTTAGCAACTACGGTTAATTAACACGGATGTGACACTAATAGTGTGTTTGTGAGTGGCTTTTCAAACGGTTTAATCCCATACTATCTTCGGCTGGAATTGATTTCTGGATTGCTTTCACGGTTGTGTTGTTTGGGGCAGGAGGAGAATAAACAAATATTCTTTCTCTTTGGTTAGCTGTGAGCTGGGAAGAGATACACATCCAGATACATTGGCTTGCCTTGCAGAGTTCTGCCTCTGGAAAGAAACCAAAGCAAAGACTTCTTGGCCACAGGATATCTCTATGACTTTTGAAGACATGAAGCCAGTGTTGTATAGTGGTTAGAGTGTTGGACTACTATCTGGGAGACCCAGGTTCGAATCCCCAATTTTCTGTATTCTCTTCTGAAAGATAGGTAATTTCTACCAAGCATTATACGTGGGAGAAAGATGTGTTGCTATTTGTAGAATCCGCAACACATTTCCCGTCACAGCTAGTTTAGCTCTCATTTGGGCCTGGCGATTTATTAACTAAACACCCATGAATTGGTTGACAGCTCTAAAAATAAATTTCTGTGGCACTGTTTGTGAGGGAAGGCTTTCCAAACATTAACTCAGCCGTCCTCATAATGGCCTGGTTGGCATGTTATGGCTGCCGTTGTAGCAGCCAATTTATATATTATCAGAACAAAATGACGGCTGCTCCCCTATAGCTTCTGCCTAAACTCTTCCATTAACATTTAAATCCAGGCCTCAGTTGGGAGAGCAAATTCCACGAGACATTGAGTCTCTCTACACGAGACATCTGACACATGAAGAACATGTGTTGGGAGAAGCAACATTAGCCAGGAAGAGTAGTTTAAAAAGACATAGCCAGCAACAGGGCAAAGGCTTTGCTGTACACTGGAGCTGAGTGAAGGGCCTGTGAAATGCCAGAAGGGAAGCTTCAGCCCATGATAACCTCTCCAGGTCCAAGCCCAGCTCTGGAAGGCAGCTCCAGCCCATTTCCATTCCTCGCTGCCCTCTGGTTGCCATCCCACACAGTTTTAGACTGGAGAGGTGAAATTGACAGAGCCTTCTTGGAGACAAAGATGAAATTGACAAACTCTCTGAGCAGCGATCTCTGCCGGCTCTGTCTTTTTAAACTATTCTTCCTGGATAACATTGTGTCTCCCTACACTTGAGGAACACACGCTGAGGTGTCTTGTGTAGAGAGACTCATACTGTAGGTCTCTCAAAGTCAATATTATCTTCTAGGACTGGGAAGCGCCTCTCCAGAGTCTCAGGTGCCATCCTTCAATCTCTCACTGACCACACATCCAAACACACTCTGTATTATTGTCTCTCACCATTTTTGCCCCAGCAAAGCTTATGTTCCTCTCTTCCTCATTGTCCAAGCATCTTTATGGCAGATCACAGGTACCCAGTGAGTAGGGTTGCCAACTCTGGATTGGGAAATCTGTGAAAATTTGGGAGTGGAGCCTGGGTAGGGCTGAATTTGGGTAGCGGAGGGACTTCAGTGGCCATAGATTCCATCCTTCAAAGCAGCCATTTTCTTCAGGGGAGCTGACCTCTATGATCTGGAGATCAGTTGTAATTCTGGAAGATCTCCAGCCACCACCTGCAGGTCGGCCACGTTACCAGTGAGGCTTCTCAAATTCTTGTATTGCATAATAATCTTGGCCATGCTCAGCTTACCAGACTGCCTTCAAACATGCCAGGAGAACAGAATGGGAAGAAGCAAGGTCTGATTCAGTGTCTGGCTAGGGGATGAAGGGAAGAAGTAACAGATTCCTTACTTGATGTCACTGGACTACCTTGCCTCATTGCTGAGCAGGCCACCTTTCAACCAAGATGCACTGATGCATCCAATGATATCAAGGAGGCATTTTTCAGACTTCTATCAATATGTAAATCATAGAACCATACGGTGGAAGGGACCTCCAGGGTCATCTAGTCCAACCCCCTGCACAATGCAGGAAATTCATAACTACCTCCCCCCCCGCCACACACACACGCAATGACCCCTGCTCCATAACCAGAAGATGGCAAGTCAGGATCCCTAGCCAAACTGGCCTGGGAAAATTGCTACATTGCTACCCAGCATTACCCTGGGCATGTAAGAAGGGGCCAGGAGAACTAAGCACTGATGTAACCCTTCCTGCCCTCCCTCTCGTGATCTGCCTAGGTTCACAGAATCAGAATTGCTGGCAGATGGCCTTCTAGCCTCTGCTTAAAAACCTCCAAAGAAGGAGAGCCCACCACCTCCCGAGGAAGCCTGTCCCACTGAGGGACTGCTCTAACTGTCGGAAAGTTCTTCCTAATTTTTAGCCGAAATATTTAATTTCAACCTGTTGGTTCTGGTCCGACCTTCTGGGGCAGCGGAAAACAACGGTAAAGAAGGAACTGACGACTGTGGTATGTTGCACTTGATCTTCCAAAATTAATTTTAGAAATTCTCCTCCTTCAACTGGAATTATGGAGGCACAGAATGAATTTCCAGAAAGATGAAGGAGTGGGATAAAGGAAATCAGTTCATTCCTAAAACATGCTCCCAAAGGGCAGTAGTTAAATAGGGTATATGAATCTCTCATCTCAAGACATTTATACAAACAACTCATATAGTTGATATTGAACAGAGATTGAACAGAGATTTCTTTTTTTTAGTACAGCTTCTTTTCCTCTTGTTCCTTGGCATTTTGAACGGTTGTGTTTATAGGCTGTAAGAGTTTATAGACTGCATCTGCAAACCTTGGACTTGTCACCCAAGCGGCGTTTCTCCCTTCTGACTTCCACTTCTGGCATGCCCTTGGATGTTCCTTAAACTTTGCTTTCTGTCCCAAAGGCAACAAAACAGCCTTACCTTTTCCCCACCAGCTGTCTACTTTCATCAACCTGATTCCTTTCAGCTGCTAAAGAAGAAGAGATTGGAATGATCCCAATCCAGTAAAGCGTACAGATTGGTCTCTGTGTTTCATCACTTTGGATTAAAAGGTCTTGTGAATTATGCCTATGCAGTATATTCATATTTGTGGAAAATGTGTGGAGTACAGATACGGCAGAGTTGCTCAGAGAAAGGCTTGCTCGGAGAATTTCCAGGAAAATAGCGTAGGTCTTTCTGAGCTCTCGTGGAAAAAAACAAAGCCGAGAACGGTGGGAACATGCCCGGCTTCTCTGCCAGTCCCTTGAGTTTCCCAAGCAACCTTACCCTGGCAAAGATGGAGTGGGGTAGGGTGAAAGAGACCTTCCAGCAGAGAAAGCTGGTTGGCATCGGGAGACTTTGTCCTTAAGACATGAATGTCCCACTTAGATGTGCTTTCCAACAGGAAACATAATGCATCCTCAAACCAATTATATGTTACAACCAGGGCTCATTTTGAGGCGGAATGCACCGGAACACAGTTCCGGCAGTTCCTCAAAGAGGTCACATGTCAGGTGGCCCCGCCTACCTGACTCTCAGCCAGTTGGGGCCCATTTCAGCTTGGATTGGGGCCGAAACAGCCTGGATCGGGCCTCTGATGGGTGGTAGATCACTCTCCCACTCAGCAGCAGCCTGATCCATTTTGGGCCCCTTTTCAGCCATTTCCAGCCCCTTTTTGCCATTTTGGGCCCAATTTCAGCCCTGAATGGCCAGGATTGGGTCCAAAAGAGCCAGGATAGGTGATGTCAGGGGGTGGGGCATATGCAAACCAGTTATGTTAATTACACATTTCCAGTGACTGCAAGGGGTGTGGCATATGCTAATGAGCTATGCTAATTTGTCCCTCCAGCTCTTTTTCTACACAATGACCCCTGGTCACAACCCCCATCTTGGTCCCCTAATGGAGTTTGCATTGCTAAGTGGTACGTTTCCCTCTTGGAAACTTGATGCGGCATTAAATGAAATTCCAGATATAGCCCATGTTGGTCTTCTTTCAATGAGGTTTATGCAGTTTACCGATTTTTCCTCGAGTTGGGACTATGATGTGGCTTTAATCCCATTGGAATTCACACATTTACTTGCACAGTTTTTTCCCTCTAAAACAAATTTTAAAACGTGCAGGCATAATGATTATTTGGCTCTATCCAGTGACTCGGTTTGTGATAGATAATGCCCCTGGTCTCGAATCAGAATAGGTATGCATGTATGTTCCTTTAAGTGACAACTGCTTTCAGGGCAAGTAAGAAGCAGAGATGGTTTTCCAAAGCCTTCCTCTGCAGAGTCTTTCTTGGTGGCCCCCTATCCAAGTACTGACCCTGCTTAGCTTCCAAGATCTGATGAGATCGGGCTATACCGTACCCATCTCACATCCCTGAATCAGAAAGGACCTGAGTATTTACGAGCAGCAGTGGAGAATTCTTTGGATGGAGCGGGGTGAGTTCTCCGATTGTTCGTCTTGTGCTGGGCCACTCCACAAACTCTTTTATCTCCTTTTGAAACTCACCAAAGAAACGCCAAAGGGGAGGTATTCTTTTTTAAAGTGGAGGGGGCTTGTGGAGGCTGTATTTCCTCAGCTACGGCATACGTCTGTTTCTGAAAGCTTCTCCCTAGATTTTGTCTTCCAGAATTCCACCACCAGCATTCATCTAGGACCACTCTAGGGTTTCCAGAGCATAGCCTGGAGCCCTTGGAAGCGTTTGGGGGGCAGGAACAGATGCATTGGATAAATCATTCAATTTCAGGCAAATCCTAGAGTGCCCCCCGATGTCATGATGTCACATCTGGTTTTTGCCCCAAGTGATGCCAAGCACCAGCACGGCTCTCCAGTCGAACACAATTTTCTCCTGCTGACCTTTCAGGCACTGGCAGTCAATGACAAAGATGGCCAGCAGGCCTCTCACTGCAGCGGGAGACCTGGCAGCCCGAACCCACTCCCCTCTTCCCCCATCACACCTTCCTCATCTCCCTCTGGCACATTCTACTGGAAGACCTGGAAGGGAGAAAAGAAGTTGATTCACGGCAGAGCCCTGAAACACACCTGGAGAAGATTCGTTTGCCGGGATCAAAGCCGTCAGCTTCCTGATGGTCTCTAAGCAGGCCTCTTCCTCCTTCTTGATGAAACAGTTGGAATGCATCGTGGTGGCCTATGGGATAAAGCAGAGAACCGGGATTAAAATGATCAGGAAGGGCTGTTTTCACCGTTACAGAATCTGTTTGGGGAAGCCAAGAAAACTGCCTTCCGTTGTTCTGGTGTTCTGAAGCTGCATTGTGGTTAACATAGGAGGATGGAATCTAGCAACCAGGTAATCTCAAAGATGAGAGTCCCTGGCTGATTGGTATAGCAACTGCTTTACCTGCAGAATGTCCCCGGACCAATCTCTTGCATCTCCATTTCTAAAAAATCAGGGTGATGTGAAAGACCGCAACCTGGAGAGCATCCGCCAGTCAAGTAGACAATAGTGACCTTGATGGTCCAAGGGAAGGACCCACTAGAAGGTAGCAGCTTCATGTGTGAGCTTGTATTTGCGCAGGACTACCCCATCTTCGGAACTTTGGAGCACCTATAGTCTATTGTTTTCCCTTTGAGAGTATTTGCTACTCTTGTGCTTGGACCTCTGCTTTGGGACCTCCCCCGGACGTCTGCTCCGTTTTCCCTCTTACTCTTTGGTCTCTTGCCTCCACTCTTGAGTGGAGAAACCTTCACAGTGTTTGCATAGTAACTGGCTCTTTGCATGGCCTTCCAAGTACTGACACTGGAATGTTTGGTCTTATTTGTATTATTCCCTGTAATAAACTGCTGAATTGCGATTAATAACAAAGCTCATGACAATGCATCCACCTGGACTGAATTGAGACATGGGCCTCCCGTCTCATCATTACCACAGCTAATTTCTCCACACCCACCACCCCTCTGCATACCCCATCCTATTGAATCTCACCTGGCATTGTCATTCACTGGCTATTATCATTCGCTTCTGCAATCACTCCACTCTCCAAGATATAAGGACAGACAGGCTCACATTCTTGCTGTATCTGAAGAAGTGACCTCACAAGAGCTCATACTCTACTACAAATTTTGATATTCTTCTAGGTGCTACTGGACTCTTGCTCTTTTCTACTGCTACAGACAGACTAACACAGCTACCCATCTTGATTTCTATTTTCGCTCTGTCCTGATCTCAGCATTCCTTCCAAGCTGGATGAGGCACTTCATCATATATTCAAATATCCTTTACTGCTGTGGGATGGGTCACTGCTTAAATCTGATGCCATCTTTAAGGTGGACGTTGAATCTAAGCTAGCACTGGCAGCCAAATATCTAGGGCTAAGGTACAGGAGGGATTCTTAGAAGTCCACATGGTGAATTCTGCATCCAGTACCAAATCCCGCATGTGCAGAACACTGGTACACATATATCCCTCATATAATAATAACATTCAATTTATATACCGCCCTTCAGGACAACTGTGCCCACTCAATGGTTGTTGGGGGTTTTCCGGGCTGTATTGCCGTGGTCTTGGCATTGTAGTTCCTGACGTTTCGCCAGCAGCTGTGGCTGGCATCTTCAGAGGTGTAGCACCAAAAGACAGAGATCTCTCAGTGATCTCTGAGAGATCTCTGTCTTTTGGTGCTACACCTCTGAAGATGCCAGCCACAGCTGCTGGCGAAACGTCAGGAACTACAATGCCAAGACCACGGCAATACAGCCCGGAAAACCCCCAACAACCATTGTTCTCCGGCCGTGAAAGCCTTCGACAATACATTGTGCCCACTCAGTTTACAAAGTATGTCATTATTATCCCCACAACATCCCATTATCCCCTGTGAGGTGGGTGGGGCTGAGAGAGCTCCAGAGAACTGTGACTAGCCCAAGGTCACCCAGCTGGCTTCAAGAGGAGGAGTGGGGAATCAACCCCGGCTCTCCAGATTAGAGTCCTGCCGCTCTTAAGTGACTGACCCAAGGTCACCCCGCTGGTTTCAAGTGGAGTGAGGAATCAAACCCGGCTCTCCAGATTAGAGTCCTGCCACTCTTAAGTGACTGACCCAAGGTCACCCCGCTGGCTTCAAGTGAAGGAATCAAACTGAGGGCCAAGCTACACATGACGGATTGAGTGGAGGGCAAGTGAACAGGGAGAAATACCCTTGCTGTTCAAGTGTCATTCGTCATGTGTAGCTTGGCCCTCAGTTCTCCAGATTAGAGTCTCGTGCTCTTAACCACTACACCAATACATAAAATATGTGGTAAATCACATCTTAACTTGAGTTGTGGATAACGTCATGGTCGGAAACCTGAGAGGCCCTGCGGCGTTTCATCCACAATGACCATGTCATGTGCGAATAATAACAGGAGGCTCCTATGAAGAGCATGTACCTGCCAAACATTTGATGTTATCTTTTCCTCGTGTCAGCTTAACCTACCTCACAGGGCTGTTATACGGATAAAATGGAGGAGTTACTTTGGGGCCACATAGGTGGGGAGAACGGGGTATAAATGAAGTAAATAAACACATACAACATCCATTAACATTTACTGCATTATTTATTTACTGACGATCCTAATGCTGCTGCTATGGCCGCCGTTTTAATCTTCATGTTATTTTATTTGAAAATGGACTGTGTTTTACATGATTTTGCTTTTTCACCCTTTAAGTCACCTGGGTTAATGTAGTTCCACAGAAAAACTACTGATAAATTTATTATTATTATTATCATTATTTATTTATTTATTTTGTTACATTTCTAGACCACCCTCCCCGTCAGACAGGCTCAGGGCGGTGTCACATCCAATTTTTTACATAAATTTTTAAAACCAATAAAAAACATTATAAAAAACATTAAAACATTATTCCATATACAATTTAAAATTCTCAATTGGTGGATATAAATATTAAAATACAGCATTTTAGGTGCATGGCTTGGCTCTTGCATCCTGCCCTGCGTCACACTTTATGAGCTCCTGCACGGGTGGTGGACGGTCTTCAGTGGTGTGGCTGGCGAGAAGACAGCCTAGCCCCCACCAAATGCCTGGCAGAACATCTCTGTCTTGCAGACCCGGCGGAAAGATAACAAATCCTGCCGGGCCCTAGTTTCCTCAGACAAAGAGTTCCACCAGGTTGGGGCCAGGACTGAAAAGGCCCTGGCCCTGGTGGAAGCCAACCGAGCCTCCCTGGGGCCAGGGACCATCAGCTAGTGCTTATTAGCTGACCGAAGCGACCTCCGGGGAACATATGGGGAGAGGCGGTCCCGAGGTATGCTGGGGCCAGTCCGCATAGGGCTTTATCGTTGTTGTTGTTGTTGTTGTTGTTATTAATCTGAAACCCACTCCATTCTTTACTCTCTCTGCATGAGTTGGGTCTCCACCTCTTGGAAACCAAGGCCTGGATCATGGCTTTTAAGTACTGGTTACAAATTCTTTTCAGATCTGAACCTGATAGCTTGCTATTTCATTTGAAGCGAGATCGATATAGTACCATATGGTTCTCTATGTTTACTCTCAAACTGCAAACGCCTGCCATTGCAGTGGATTCTCTACGCCTATGCGATGAATTACATATCTTAAGAACAATTAAATTAAGACTTGTGGACCATGAATTCCAAGAGATGTTCCCCCCCCCTGCATCCTCCTGTTTGTTCTACAGCCAATACAGGCATATACCAAAGGCAGGGAATGTTGCCACATTATTTCTCTGCTCTGGGCACCCCATCTCAGCACTGAATATTTACCTTAGCGGGTCTAAACGCCTTCCCGTCGATGGTGCTCTTTGGCAGGTTTAGGCAAGTACCCCTTCAAAACAGGATATGTCCTTGTGAACGAGGAGTCCTCGATCCACTGTCCCGAATTATTCTAAAATGTCCTCTCTTTGATCCATTACACAAACAACTCTTCACTGAACACCTCCAGTATAATATTTGTATCAAAGGAGGAATTTTAGTTCACCTTTGAGAAGATCGTAACCCTTGTGCTACTTTAAGTGTTGCAACATTCCTAGCAGAAGTTTATAAAGTTAAATCTAAGCATAGTGCCGCACTTCATTGCTGAATGTTTATTAATCTCATTATTAACTGTTACTAATTGCTTGTTTATGCTTGTGCTTCTGTCCCATTATTTATTAGACTTTGGTTTTTATCTCCGACTGTAGACTACTATTATTTTTAATGCCGATAAAGGTAATTGATTGATTGATTGATACTCTCTCTGCATGCCATTCATGCACAGCAATGCACCGCCTCCAACTTTCCAAGTGCAACCACTTAGGGCCGTGTGGCGTAAAATGATCCCGTTAAGTGCAAGTTTCTTTAGGTCACGGCTTCCTGATTTTGCTTCCCTTGCCTGGAGGGTGTTTATAGCTCTCTGCATGCAATTGAGATGAATTGGTTTCAATTTCCCAGAGAGAAAACACCAGCGAGAAGTGCAAAATCCTGTGCGGTGACATGGATAACGCAGGGCCCAAAGCAGGTGGCATGAAGATGGAAGTCAATCAAACGATCAGAATCAAACGCTCCAAATCTCTGAGAGAGGCTGGAAAAAACATTTGACTGGCAGAATCAAGGCGAAGATTGCATTGGAAGTAGCAGCGAGAAGCGAACATGAATTAACCAAATGGGGAAACAAACTTAGCATGCCAAAATATTCAAAATTCTGTCGCTTTGAGGGTGGCTTGCTTGGAAAACAACCTGCCTCAATCTAAAAAATAAAAGAGGCCAAGAAATTAAACCTAGAGCTATGAGGGAAATGCAGCCGAAGCTTAAGAAGATAAATACGATGGATAACAGATCTTGTAAGAGATCTATTATTGTGGCCCAGAGAAAGACGGAGAGCTGTTTTATATTTCATAGGTACAAATGCGGATCTGTTAATGAGTGCATATACATTAGGAATTGCAGCCAAGACAACACACTGACAAGTGTATTGATACGATACATGTGTTAGTTACAGCAGTGATCTCAATGTGCCACCAATGGCACCCACCAATGTGACTCTTGGTGTCCATTTGCTTCCTCTCCACAGCAAAGGGCCAAATCCTAGTTTTCCTCCATCTCACTGAAGCAGGTAGGGTTCACTGCATCATGTTGCGGGATGCTCTAGGATTCACCTGAAACTCTATGGCAGAAGCCACAGAGTTTCGCATGAATCCTAGAGGGTACCACGACATGGTGACGCCGCTGCCAGTTGCACAGCCAAAAGTGTTGTTGCAGCACTGGAAGATCACTGTTCCTTCCCCCAGTTTCCCCCACCACCCATTCAGAGCTGGCAGGAGGTGGGGGATGCTGGCAGGGGTTCCCCCACTGGCGGCGGGGAAATGGCAACCCTAGAAGCAGGAGATGCTTCACAAAACCTTAGAAAAATATCATGCCCGGGAAGCTCAATGGTCACCTTGAGCCAGTCACTCCCTCTCAGCCTAACCCACCTCACAGGGTTGTTGTGAGGATAAAAACAGAAGAAGAAAAAATAAGGCATACCACTTCTGGTCCCCATTGTGGGGAAAGCAGGGTATAAATGAAGTCGATGGACGGATGGACGGACGGAGTGATGAACAGGAAACATTTGCTCCTCCTGACTTTTATAATAAAAAAAAAATAGTAAATGTAGTAAGAATATGCTAGTTTGGTGTAGTGGTTAAGAGTGCGGGACTCTAATCTGGAGAACTGGTTTTGATTCCCCACTCCTCCACTTGAAGCCAGCTGGGTGACTTTGGGTCGGTCACAGCTTCTAGGAGCTCAGCCCCACCCACCTCACAGGGTGTTTAATGTGGGGATAATAATAACGTACTTTCTAAATTGCTCTAAGTGGACATTAAGTCAAATTTGACATATAAGTCAAATGTTGTTATTGTTATTGTTAGTTTTATTTATTTAAAACCCCTGAGGGCCTGCTTTTGTATCCCACTGCTTCCCCACAGGAGGCTACAATAAACAATAAAAGTCATAGCCTGAAAATATTGCAATGCAATAAACGCCTTAAGAATGTAAAATTAACAGATTCTAACACTTACAAGTCAGCAGGAACTTCACACCACCAGGAGACATTACAAATTGAAGGACCCTCTTAAAGAGGAACATATTCAGCTAAAATGAGTGCCCAGTTTCCTGGGGGTAAAGTGTAGATGACTGGGGAAGGCAATGGCAAACCACCCCGTAAAAAGTCTGCCAAGAAAATGTCGTGATGTGACGTCCCCCCATGGGTCAGTAATGACTCGGTGCTTGCACAGGGGACTACCTTTACCTTCTTTTTTATTCAGCTATGGATGGTGTGTGAAGTGGACTGCCCTTGGGAATAGGGTTACCAGCCCCTTAGAGATATCCCAGAATGACAACCGATCTCTGGACAACAAAGATCAGTTTGTTTGCTCTCCAGATTAGAGTTCTGGCTCTCCAGATTAGAGTTCTGCTGCTCTTAACCACTACACCAAACTGGCTCTCTATGTTCATCCAAGTCGTGCTGCTTGGTTTAGCTCTGGCCAGAGATGTAAGGTTGCCAGGGCTGGGTTGGGAAATTCCTGGAGATTTGGGGGGGGGGAACCTGGTGAGGGTGGGGTTTGGGTAAGGGGGGCTCAGTAGGGTTGCCAGGTTCAGGTTGGGAAATTCCTGGAGATTTGGGGGTGGAACCTGGAGAGGGTGGGGTTTGGGTAAGGGGGGCTCAGTAGGGTTGCCAGGTTCAGGTTGGGAAATTCCTGGAGATTTAGGGGGTGGAACCTGAAGAGGGTGGGGTTTGGGGAGGCGAGGGGCTTCAGTGGGGTGTAATTCCATAGAGTCCACCCTCCAAAGCTGCCATTTTCTCCAGGAAAACATAAATCACTGGCCTGGAGATTAGTTGTAATTCCGGGAAATCTCCAGTTACCACCTGGAGGCTGGCAACCCTGTCCTCAGGCCTAATCTAACCACTACACTAGACTGTTTTGAGGAGTGGAATTGGGGTAATACTGACCTGTTTTAAAGGTCTGTTGCAAGGATTCCTTTGACAGCATATGAAGCATATTAATTATCCAAGAAACACCATATAAAAGTCCATTATTATTATTATTATCTGTATCCCCTAAAAATCAGGGTGCTTTTGTACAGCTTTTGATTAGCTGGCTTTGGGGGTAACTAATCCAAGCCATCTGCACTCCCCACAACAGCAAGTGACTTAATTGGTTTTCTGCCACAAAGAGCTCTTGATTGGGCTTTTGTTTCCCACCGTGAATGGACAGCAAATTATTATAATTTCAACACACTTCAGGCGGCGAGTGAAAAACCAAAAAGGATTAGAGGCCTATTCAACCCCCACCACTTTCCAAGGAGCCTATTGAATGTGAAGAGCACGGGAAATGACATGGCAGCCAAACGGGAGAGAGCAGAGATGCATTTGGGAGATGGTGCCAGAAAGGACAGTGTCGCCGTACATACTAGAACTAGAAGTGGCTTAGTCGCCTAGGGCGAGTGAGAGTCATTTCCAATGACGGCCAGATAGAGAAGCTTTATGAATGCTGGTTAAGCATTTGTTTCCTTTTAAGTCAGAAATGACAAATGCTACCTTTTCCACACTGTGACACTGAGAGATCTCTGTCTTTTGGTGCTACACCTCTGAAGATGCCAGCCACAGCTGCTGGCGAAACGTCAGGAACTACAATGCCAAGACCACGGCAATACAGCCCGGAAAACCCACAACAACCATCGAAGTATAAGCCTTCGACAATACTAGGTAAGATTCCTAGCAATCTTCCTTCCTTCCCCATCAAGATTGCTGAAGAACTTGGAGGCTGAACTGTGCAGCCTTCCAACTCCCACAAGATGATTTCACATCATTTGACTCTACAAAAATCAACTCTGGGCTTGCCCTTCCTTTCCCTTCTGGATATCTATCAGGACATTAATCAGGCCATTAATCTATCAGGACATTCCATCAAGGACTTAAAGGTCACTGTAGTTCAACAGAAACCTTTCAAAAACAGAATCCAACGGGAAGCTGCTGAATTGGAATTCATATGTAAATTTGACCCAGTCAGGCTTGGATTGAATAGGGACTATGAATGGTTATCTCATTATCAGAAGCAACTGATTTCATTATCAGAAGCAAACTGAGCCCATTATCAGAAGCTACTGATTGCATCTACTCCCCCCTCCCTTCTCCCCCTTATATCTGACCAGTTTCTTCTTCCCCTCCATGCATCTGACGAAGAGAACTGTGATTCTCGAAAGCTTATGCGACAGTAAAGTTGGTTGGTCTTAAAGGTACTACTGGACTCTTTTCTATTTTGCTACTACAGATTAACACGGCTAACTCCTCTAGATCTTCAGGATATGTTTACTAACCACCAGGTAAGACCCAGAGATCTGGAATTATAACTGATCTCCAGACTTCAGAGATCTGTTCCCCTGGAGGAAATGGAAGCTTCAGACACAACCCAGAAGTGACATCACCATATCATACAATGCTCTAGGGATTTACCATATCTCAATTATTTTTACCGTAGAGATCAGGGAAATTCCTAGAGCACCACACAATGTGGTGATGCCACTTTCATGTTGTCCGTCAAAGCCAGCAAACTGGAATTCCTAAATTCAGCATATACATCTTGGAAGCATGGGCGCAGGACTTGTCCTAGCATCCATGACCATCCTTAGGCTAGATAGGTAGATAGGATCGAGCTCTCCTCCTTTCCTATCAGAGTATGGAGTTCCTACAATAAAGAATTCTTATTTCCGTTCTAAGTATAAACAAGTGTCTGCTTTGTTATTTTCTCTCCTGCACACACACCAGCCAGCAGAACCAGCTCACAACCACCTGTAATCATGCCTCCTCTACTAAACGATAAACTCTGCTAACAGCCCAAATGTGGAATCCTTTAAATAGGTTTCTGGGGGCAACATACAACTTATTTATCCAATCAATCAATCACAATTTGGCCCCTGCCAAGCTCCCCATCTCAGCCCAGAAAGCTTCGCTAGACCTGCTCTTGATCTTGGCCTCAATAAAGAGCAGTTATGGAGAAAGACTCTTGAAAGCTCATACCTTGAAAATATTGTTGGTCTCTAAGGTGCCACTGGCCTCAAATCCTGCTGTTCTACTGCAGACCAACACAGCTACCCACCTAAAATGGGGCTCTTGTGTTCTTAACTACACTCAAGACCCAGTCTTGAGAAGCGAAGAAGACTTCAAATTTGCTCATTTCTTTCATACATATTTAGCACTTTCCTAATCCAGCTGTCCGCATGTTTAATTGGAAATAAATCCTGCTGCGTTAACTGGGGTTTAGTCCCTGATGAAGACTGCCGTCTTAATTTGCTAATATGCCTATCATTCCCCCTTGCTATTGCTTAAGAATTTTTTTTTAAAAAAATCTGCTATCTTATCTTATACAGTTGGAGAAATATTTAGTACAAACTAAAGCAAAAGAAAGGTAGCATCTGTTTGGATCCAACGCTGTGGCAGGTGTTTTAAAAAGTCACTCGCTGTTTGTAGCCACATCTGATGCTTTTGGGAAACAAGAAACAACAGCCTTCCAAAATCATATGGAAAACAAATCCAATTGCCCCAAAAACTTGACTAGTGAAACATCAAATCAAAATGCATCCCACGGTGCCCTTTGTAAATCCAGCCAGCTTGTTTTTAAAATGTAATAATGTTCTTTGCTCCACATAGTCCTCCAGGGAAACTCTCATAGAATGGGGTCATAAAAGCAATATATAAGTCCACAATAATTTTTCCAAAGTTTTTAAAAAGGGGGATACTGGAGCAACTCAGCTGAGTGCCTGCACATCGCTTAATGGGTCATATGCATAGAGGAGAAGCCATGGCTCAATGGCAGACAACATGCCCCCCCAATAATGGTACAGATACATGAATGGATATTAGGGTAGACAGGTTACCTACTTTGACCCACAACCTCAGACCCAATAGCCTTCATTCCCTGCCACCATTCAAATAGGATGGCAAGGAAAGAATTGGGAGGGGAGGTTGACACAGCAACCCATGATGCTGCTACATCACTTCTGGCTGTGGAACTGGAAGTGATGTCACTGGATGCTCTGGGATTCCACTGAAACTCTATGGTTTTTTTCGATGTTCTTACCCAACAGACCTTCCTCTTCTGTCCAAAACACCAACCTAGTTATGTGAAGTGGGAGATCTGACTTTTGTGTCTGAGATGACCTCTTTGGAAGCTCCAAAAAGAAACTCAGTCAAAATACGTCCCGATTACTATCTGGCTCATGGTGTTGCAAGAACACGGTTGAAATTCACCCAGGGAGAAACTTTTAATTGGTTCAGTAATTAAATTAAAACTATCCTTCTTTCGGCTTTAAAACACGTCCATCCTGGCTCAGACTCTGCGTCCTGTGAAGATCTCCATCTAATTGTGTCCCCGGAGGTCTTTTGAAAGTGAGAGAGTTTTTATCAAAATGCACGATTTGAGGAGTTGGACTTAAAAAAGGACATGGAGAGACCTGGCAGCTGGGATTTCAAAACAAATGAACTTGTTATTCAAAAAAAGAGGGTGATTGCGACGTTGCTATATTTTGTCCAAGTTGGAAACGGCTCTGCTCAAAACTCTTCAATAGAGTAATTATTCTAAGGACCGTGCCCAGAAATGAGTTAGTTTTGTGCCTAATCTTCTCAATACACTCTTTCAATGTGTTTTTCTTCATGGTAGGGTTTTGGGAAGAGGAGGGATAAAAGTGGTCTCTTATTGAAGGTTTGAAACCTGAACCTGCAAAAGAGAATGTCCTCAAAGTTCCAACTCTGTGACATTAACTCTATGAAAGGGTGTTGAGAGGAAAGAGACAGAGAAAATAGTAACAGCCATAACCTTGGTGAGAATATAGGCAACAAAAAAAATTAGAATTTGGTTTTTAATGAGCACAACTGTTTTGTTAATTCTGTGTGTGTGTGTTATATGCCATCAAGTCATTTCTGACTTACGGCAACCATAAGTAGCAAGACTTCCAAAATATGCTATCATTAACAGACTTGCTCAGGTCTTGCAAACTGAAGGCTGTGGCTTAGATTGTCAACTGGCCTTCCCTCGTTTTTGGACCCTGAAGCCAATTTACCGTATTTAAACCTCAATAAAACAGTTAGGTAATTGCATCTGTCCATGTATTTATTTTGGTTATTCTCAAGGTTAAGCAGGGCTGGCCTTGCTTGGTAATTTATTGATTTATTATTTATTATATTTATGTCATTTATAGCCTGCCTTTCTCACTGAGACTCAAGGCAGATTACATAGCGTGAGCTTAGCACAATCAATATCGAGAACATTTCCATAAACAATGCCATAGGGTAAATAAATACAAGTTTACAAAGACATAGCGTTAGCAAGACTCCAATACAGAGTTGAAGAAAAGCTGAAACGGCGCATAAGCAATTCTAGAACTGACATTAGACAACACAGAATTTACCCAGCAGGGTCATACTTGAAGCACAGGTAGCCCATAGGAGCATATACTTAAATTGGATGGAAGACTTCCAACAAAGACCAGGGTTGCAGAGGCAGGCAATGGCAAATTACTTCCATTAGACTCTTGACATGGAAACCCCACCAGGGGTCACCATAAATCAGCCACCACCATATTTAGGATGCAGATCTGTAATATTCCAGAATATACTGGAAGGGAGCTGGCCAATTCAGTACTTATCATTCATCCGTGGTCATTGTTACTTTCTTCCCTACATGCATTAGGCAATCAGAAAGCCCTGGTAGATCCCACCAAAGGTCCACTTAACCCAGTATTCTGTTTCCGTGAGCAGCCACCAGATCTACCCAGAGAGCTGTAGCTTTTCAGTGTTCTCTCATTCCGTTCCAGGCTTTGGAAACATCAAAGGAACCATGTATTTTATTTATTGTTTTAAAGCATTTGTACCCCACACATCCCCAAAGGCTTTTGTTAATCAAACGACTGCATTAAAAATCCTCCTCAAAGCCCTTCCAATATGAATCGCATTAAAGAGCTCACACAACCCCCTGCTGCCGATCAAATGTTCAGAAGGGACATTGGCTTTCTGCTCTCAGCAATAAACACCAAATCAGCACCGCTAAACAAAAGAGAAATGAATTTCCTTCAGTGTCATCAGAAAGCCCTTTGAAAAGGTCTTTCCAGAAAGCCAAGGCGTTGCATGTCACACAGCCGTAGACAGGCTTTTGCCGAGGGAAGCAAGTTTTCCAAGGGTCCTCAAAAAGAGATTTGTCCATGTTTTGAACAGAAAGCCTTCAAGTGAAAATACCAAAATATGAGGAAGAAACCTCACGCGTGTGATCCATGTAGGCTTACCAGTTACCTGGTTTCGGCAGGCTACAGTCCTCATCCCTCAAACTCGCTTAATGGAGTGGTGGTGGAGAAATGTGCAGTTCAAGAGAAGTGGAAAACCCAGAAGTAATGTCGCCACGACTCTCTAGGAATTCCCCTGATCTCTATGGTAAATACCATAGAGATGAGTGGAATTCCTAGAGATTTGGGACAATTCCTAGAGAATCATTTAACATTCCTTTCGGGAATTTATCATAGAGACTGGAAAGATTCCTAGATTGTCACTCAATGCAATGAAGTTTTCACCCAGAAGTGACATTGATGAATTAAAAAAAAAATGAATTGCATAACGTGATGTACCCCATACCCCACCCCCCAAATGCCCCTGGGGTAGCCCGGCACGGCAATCCTGGATCCATGCATTGGACCACATCATGGAGCGTCCCTCCCCGAGACACAGGAAAGTGTGAGAAGCACAGGTGCATTGATACAATCAAGTTCATGCCAGACTAATATCTTCCCAAGCGTCATACACTCAGGGAGGTAATGCGGTCGAAGGCCAACATGCAGTTATTCCGGAGAAAGCAAACTGTTGAGAAAATCATGACTCCCCGTAACAGCTTATCCTCCCACAGTTGTGAATCACACATCTGCAAATGAGGGCATCTCGGCACCAGTGACATCACCAAACCCAACGAGATGCTTCTTGCTGACTGCATCTCAATTGTTATGAAATGTAAGTCTTGCAGCCTGGAGTGATGCTGTTGCTGTCTAAAAATATTCAACCATTATCTGCTGTTTTCTCAGGGCCCAGCTCCACAACCTACATCCCTACATAACGTGTCTACGGCTGGTCTGGGCTTTTTTTCTGGGAAAAGAGGCGGTGGAACTCAGTGGGTTGCCAGCACAGGGGGCAACTCTTGGCAGGAGGCGGCGCCCCTGGTACCACATGTGCATGTGCAAAGTGCGTGCATGCTCCCATGACCAATGATGTCACTTTGGGTCAGCTGGAACAAGGGGGGAGTTTTTTAAAGTTTAAATCACCCTCAGCAAAAATGGTCACATGGCTGGTGGCCCTGTCCCCTGATCGCCAGAAAGAGGGGAGTTTAGATTGCCCTCCGTGCCACCAGCAACATGGAGAGCGATCTCAACTCCCCTCTGTCTGGAGATCAGGGGGCGGGGCCACCGGCCATGTGACCACTTTCAAGAGGTGCCGGAACTCCATTCCACCACGTTCCAGCTGAAAAAAAGCCCTGAATGTACTACTACAAATGGGTGGCTGTGTCAGTATGGTGTAGTGGTAAGAGTGCTAGACTTGGATGAACCTGGTTCAAGTCTCCATTCTGCCGTGATCTGTGCTGTCGTTCCCTCTTTCTCAGCCTATCTTCCTCACAGGGTTGTTGTAAGGATAAAATAGAAGGGAGAATTGCATACATTTCCCTGCATTCCTTGGAGGAAAGGGGAGATAAAGCATGATAAATAGGTAGAAAATTGCCTGGGGAGTGGTGGCCGGGGGAGGGATAACTGATCAGTGAATGAACATATGGGGAAAGGGTTAAGATTCATTCCTGAACCGCAGCTCCTACCTGAAGTGGGGTCTTGCATGGTTGCTATTTTCCTTTTAAATACTGGGAAGCTCCATTTACAGACAGCGTTGTGTACTGGTTAGAGCATCAGACTAGAATCTGGGAGAGCCATGTTTGAATCCCCACTCAGCCCTGGGAGCTGGCTGGGTGACCTTGGGCCAGTCACACTCTATTGCCTTAACCTACCTTGTAGGGTTGTTGTAAGATTAAATGGGGAGAAGAACAATCTGAGCTGCTTTAGATCCCCCTTTGAAGAAAAGCAGAGTATAAATGACACAAATAAACAAATCTCCCAGCATCTCACTGACAACTCTACATTTTACTTGGTGCACCACTCATTAAGATCATCCCCTGTAACCTTTGGTACAGATGAGGGAAGAGTGTTAGCTGAACAGGGCTGACACCGGCACACAGGAACTCAATGGAGTCCCAAAGATGGTTTTACACTTCCTTAATTCGAACTCTAAATTCTCCTCCGAAGCTAAAATGGCAAAACCGAGGCTATCGTACTTTCGTCACATCATGAGAAGACAAGATTCTCTGGAAAAGTCAATAATGCAAGGAAAACTGGAAGGCCGTAAGAAAAGAGGAAGATCCAAAACGAGAAGGCTTGGCTCAATCAAAGAAGCCACATCCTCCAGTTTGCAGGATCTGAGCAAGTCTGTTAATGAGTGGAAGTTTGGGAGGTCTTTCCTTCATCGGGTTGCCATAGGTCAGAGATGACAGACAGCTGTCTAAATCATTGCCCACCTGGCAAGGCTGTTGTCAGTCTGCAGGGGGGGAAAGAATTGCAAAGCAAGGGATCCAAATTGGATTCAAGAGAGCATGGAAGGACTCAGGATAGCTTGGGAGTCACCGAAGGGCAGGGAGCAGAATACATTTGAAAGGCTGGGCCTTCTGTGACCAGAGACATCTGGAGAACAGCAGATAAGTGAAGCGCCTCTAATTTTTATATATCTTTTCCTATTAGTATATCCTCCGCTGCTGCCTTCCCATCCTTTTGAACGCCCCCAGCAGACTCCATTGCCTAATTTAGCTGACGCTACAGATAAGCAGGTTGCTGATTCAGCAGGCAGAGCCCAGCTTATTACAGCCTTGGGTATATTAATAGCCCAATCTGAAACGTCTTTCGGCCGGCTGCTTCCTTGGAGAGTTTCCTTTCTGCTTGCTTTGCCGGCAAGCGTAGCTTTTTTGAAAGAGGCAGAAATGCCAGATAAAAGAGGGAAGCCCCCCTTGAATGGCACTCCCCGAGAGCCACAGTCACATTTTGTGTGGGTTAGGCAAATGGTAGATCGCAATGCAAACACAGGGCCGGATTGAGGGGGGGCAGGGGGGTAGCTTGCCCCCGGTGCCGCCAAAGAGGAGGCACCGGGCGCGGCTGCCAACCGCTGGGAGCATGCGGTGGCTTGTCGCGCACACAGGACCTCCCAGCCCTGCGCTCAGCCACCCGTGCAGCAAGCCAGCCACCCCAGTGCACGACCGTGCTGCCACCGCCAGCTCTGTAGTGCACTGGCACTGGGGCGGTCAGCTTGGTGCATGGGTGGCACGGGGCAGTGGAGCAGGTGAACCACACAAGGGCCTCCTAGCCCTGCGCTGAGCTGGCCGCGTGGCAAGCTGCAAGCCCCAGCACACATCTGCGCCGCCACCACTGCCAGCTCCGCGGCGCACTGGGCACTTTGGTGGCTGGCTTGCCGTGCTCACAGCATGCCTCCCACCCCTGCGTGATGACATCACAGAACGCAGCACCAGGACCATGCACGTGTGCTGGTCCAGACAAGGGTTGTACCAGGCGCCCACAACCCCAGATCTGGCCCTGTGCAAACGAGCAGCCATTGGTGGCTTTTTGAGCGACGGCTGGCTACCTGTCCACCCTTCTGCATTTTCCATTTAGTTTAGAAGACAGTGCAGAGAAGGTGGTGGAGGTGTAGATTGCTAAGAGGGAATGTGATACGGTTGCCAGATCCAGGTTGGAAAATTCCTGGAGAATTTGGAGCCTGGAGAGGGCGGGGTTTGGGGAGGGGAAGGGCCTCAGTGGGGTATAATGCCATAGAGTCCTCCCTCCAAAGCAGCCGTTTTCTCCAAGGGAACTGATCTGTGTTACCTGGAGATCAGCCACCACCTGAAGATCGGGAACTCTACGCAGAATTTCCTTCTTCTGTAATGAAGCTCCAGTCCAAATCACGCCACTCCCACACAGTTGGATTTTCAGGCCAAGCTACACATCTGGAGTTTAAGTCATGGTCCATAGGACTGCCAACAACTTCGAGAAATAAAAAGTCCTGTCTCTCCTAATAAAGGCATCCTGGAATGTTATTGACTCGATGGTGTTGATTTCCTTCCAATCCATGAAAAGTTCCAGCCGTCCATTTCCACCCTTTAAGCCTCTATTCTCATTTTGATTTTGTCCTTCATGTGTGACCTGACTCTCTAGTCCCCCAACTCTTTCTCCAAGATAAGGCTGAGACGACGAGTGTCCCAAGATCAGAGATAGCATCTCCGCAAGGTGCCAATCTGAAGTCACATCTCCCAGATCCTACTCCAAAGAGTTTGGGGTGGTGTACCTGCTTTTCCTCTTCCCCTTTTTATTCTCACAACAATTCCGTGAGGTTGTTTCAGCTGAAAACAAGTGACTGGCCCATAGACACAATACAAAAACAACAACATTTGATTTATATACCACTCTTCAGGACAACTTAACACCCACTCAGAGCGGTTTACAAAATGTGTTATTATCATCCTCACAACAATCACCCTGGGAGGTGGGTGGGGCTGAGAGAGCTCCGAGAAGCTGTGACTGACCCAACATCACAGCTTCTCGGAGCTGGGTTCGAGCAGATGAGTGGGGAATCAAGCCTGGCTCTCCAGATTAGAGTCCTGCTGGTCTTAACCACTACACCGAACTGGCTCAATGTGAGCTTGATGGCAGAATGGGGATTTGAATCTTGGTCTCTCAGATCCTAGTCTACACTCTAACCACTATACTTCAGTAACTCCCAATATCAGGCCATTGGTTCTCTGTGTTATACTAAGGTAGCTATCTCCAGATTAGGAAATTCCTCGAGATCTGGGGGTGTAGCCTAGGGAGGGTTGGGGAAGGACCTAGGGTTACCAGCTCCAGGCTGGAAAATTCCTGGATATATTGGGGGTGGAGCCTAAAAAGGGCAAGGTTTGGGGAGGCAAAGGAAGTATATAATGCTATAGAGTCCCCCCCCCCAAAGCAGCCATTTTCTCCAGGGGAACTGATCTCTGTGGCCTGGAGATTAGTCAGAATTCCAGGGAATCTCCAGCCACCACCTGGAGGTTGACAACCCTAGAGGGACCTCACTGGGAAGCTGGGACCATAAGGTCTACCTTCCAGGAGACCTGATCTCTGTAGTCTGCACATTAGTTGTAATCCCAGGAGATCTGCAGAGCCCACCGGGGGGTTGAACATAGGGTCTTCTTATTTAGTATTGCCTATTCTGAACACACACACACACACACACACACACACACACACAAACACACCACACACAAAGCTAGAACAAATTTCCTGAATAAGTGGTATCTGGTATTGGAAAAACTTTTAAAGAATGAAGATTCTCCATATTCCTTTCACAATCGTTGTTATTTTAATGACATTTTGTTAACTTAATGATTAAGATCTGTATAACGCGATGTATATTTTTATGTAACTCAAGTTTGGAATTTTGTCACCTTCTGTAGTGAGTTTTTCACAATACAATTTTTCCAATAAAACTTGTTTGAAAAATGAAGCCAGATCCAGAGGAGTTAGCCGCATTAGCCTGTACTTGCAAAATAGAAAAGAGTCCGGTAGCATCTGCCAAAGAGAGCTGTGGTTCTCGAAAGCTTACGCTACAATAAAGTGGGTTAGTCTTCAAAGTGCTACTGGACTCTTGACTACATATGAAGCTGTCTTCCTCCGAGTCAGACCATTAGCCTATATAGGTCAGTATCATCTACTTGGGCTGTTAGCTACTCTCCAGGATCTCCGGTCAAAGTCTTTCACGTCACTGTCCACCTGAACCTTTTAGCTGGTGATGCTGGAAATTGAAATCCATGTTGGTACTGAGTTGTATTTTATTGGTTTTATTTGTTGTAATTTATCTTTGATTGTAACCTGTCCTGAGCCTGCTTGTGGAGAGGGCAGGCTAAAAATCCAATCAATCAATCAACCTGGGACTTCCTACATGCAAAGCTATCTCTGACCCACAGCTCCTCCTCATCTGGCAACAGCTTTCTAGGATGTCAGGCAGGCAGGCAAAAGTCTTTCCTCTCACCTGTTACCTTTTTAACCGAAGCTGCCTCGTGATGGATTCAGAGACATTGCGCCTGCCAAGCCTGCACTCTGCCACTGAGCGCCAAGCCCTCCTCTTTTCCTTCCCCATCTTCTCCCAGGCTGATATTTACCTCCCCGGCATTCACAGTGTTCTTTCACACCCTGTTATTAACACACGAGAGCTTCGTTCACACCTTCCTTGAAAAACAGAGTTATCATACTAATCACAGCCTAGGTGGGAGCGCTTTATTATCTGCACACTCCAACCCTGAAGTGCGACAAAAGGCATCGGGAGGAAGCGCCGATCCTTTGCGCCAGAAATCCACCTGATTGAATTATAACTGGGAGTTACAACACCTGCATTGCAGTCGGCTTTAAAATTCCATTGCAAAGCCCCAAGGCACTGTTGTGACTCACGAATCAAATTGTTTCTCAGGTGCCTTTTGTAATCAGTTAAGAAGGACATGTGCACCGAAGTTTTTCCCCTTTCGTTGCCTCTGTAATTTCATGCCTCTGCTTAGCTTTCCTGGCAAAAACACCTCAACAGTATCCAGAGAGGTGTCTTAAAAACACAAGACGGAAAGAAAAACACATCAAAAGCTGAGGCGGAGATGTTCTCGTTTTATCTCATTACCCAATGTCCCCTTGGCTCGGTGAATAGCTATATCCATTTTGATCCATACCACGTTGTACCTGGTTCCTCTCCTGGAGTTTTGAGGAACATTGCTTAAAGATGATCTTGGACGGCAAATAGATAAACAAGACAGAGTGGTTGAGAAGCAGACAAAATCAGTCAGGGACAACCGGGCCATTACTTGAGGCAATACAAAAGCAAACGATGGCATAAAAAAATAATAATTTGATGGTGAATTCAGTCAGCCTGGGCAACAGCATAACGCTTTGATCGGGGGGAGATGCAAACCATTGGATTCAGCTGGTAAAGGAATACCTATCTTCACCTCAGTTCTCTTTTCCCCAAACAGAACACAGATTGGTTGTTGTGGGTTTTCCGGGCTGTATTGCCGTGGTCTTGGCATTGTAGTTCCTGACGTTTCGCCAGCAGTGAGAGAGATCTCTATCTTTTGGTGCTACACCTCTGAAGATGCCAGCCACCTCTGAAGATGCCAGCCACAGATCTCTCTCAGTGAGAGAGGTCTCTATCTTTTGGTGCTACACCTCTGAAGATGCCAGCCACAGCTGCTGGCGAAACGTCAGGAACTACAATGCCAAGACCACAGCAATACAGCCTGGAAAACCCACAACAACCATTGTTCTCCGGCCGTGAAAGCCTTCGACAATACATAGAACACAGATTTCTCCCTAGTTCTGAAGAGGTTATGAGTTGGTGGTTCTCCAGTAGAAGTCTGTAAGCCTTACAGTGTAATGGGTGAGGTGTGGATACTGAAAGTTCCCAGAGCCATATTGGATTTGTCAGGGTCTTGGGGGCACGAACCAGTGAGAGTTGGTGAGAACTAACAGCACAGAGCAGTGCTCACAGGTGCCATGGCACCCTTCAAGGTGTTTGCTAGTGCCCGCTGGTTTCTTCTCTGAAAGCATCTCTGCCCAAAATCAAACAGCCAGTCCTGGCTTTCCTCCACATTAATAGAGTAGGAGATGCTTCAGAAAAGTCTGGAATAATGGACAGCCAGCCGGGAAAAAGCTTTGGAACTTTGTTTTTATACTTAATTACGGCAGCAAGAGTACTTTATGCACAAAAGTGGAAAACTCCAACATTGCCTACAGTGGAGGAATGGTGGACAAAAGTTTTGGAGATGGTTGCTGTGGATTTTCCGGGCTCCAAAAGTTTTGGAGTTTGCGTCAATGGCAAAACTTACTTCATTGATTAGAGAAAGGACATTAGTTAACGTCTTGACTGAATGGAAACCGTTTATCGACTTTTTACATGAAATGGATAACAAGGATTTGATGACATCTGGATTTCTGGATTAAGAAATAGGAACAATAGGAAAAAGAGGGCTCTTATGATTAACTTAGAATAAGTTAACTCTAGAAATGATACATATTTGTTGCGGAAATAATCAGAACTCACCCTGTAGTGCAATTTTAGGGTCTTTTTTAAAAAAAAAATAGATCCAGAGGAGTTAGCCATGTTAGTCTGTAGTAGCAAAATCGAAAAGAGTCCAGTAGCACCTTTAAGACTAACCAACTTTACTGTAGCATAAGCTTTCAAGAACCACAGCTCTCTTCGTCAGATGCATGGAGGGTATGAAGAAACTGGTCAGATATACATAGGTGGTGAGTGGAGGGGGGAGTAGATGCAATCAGTAGCTTCTGGTAATGCTACAGTAAAGTTGGTTAGTCTTAAAGGTGCTACTGGACTCTTTTCTATTTTGCTACTGCAGACTAACACGGCTAACTCCTCTGGATCAGTGACCACAGGTTTTACAAGGGAGGGTGGGGACCCCTAGAGATTGATCCGTGGGTCTCTCATGGGTCAGCCAGGCAGAGCCAGCCCTGATGAAACAGACCACTTGGGGGAAGAGGAAGAAGCAGCCGGAGCAGGGCCCTCCTCACCTTCGACTACGAGCAACCCACCACCAGGAGTCACGGTTACTTTACCCAGTAGGGAGCCATATCTGACAGGGGTGGCTCATCTGTCTCAGCCCAGGAGACACCAACCAACCCCCACTATCCACCTCACCTCCTTCATCACCAAGCAACCCCTCACTCCCCACCTCGCCTCCTCCATCTTTGGAGCCACTGGACCATAGAGGGAAGAGGGTCCGGCACGAACTACTAGAGAGGAGGCGAAGTTTGCAAGTAGGCATCAGGAGCCAAATGGAAGTGGGGAGAGCGCACGCCCTGGCCAGGGGCAGCTCAGTAGCGAAATGAGCACCTCGGCATTAAAAGATGGAGAGGGAAGCAACAAGTCGAATCACCCTTGACCCTGCCATCACTGCAACCTCAGGCTGCCTTGGACTTCAACCTGAACCTGCTCCGGTGATAACCACCCAGCCGCCACTCATCCTGGCTCTGCCTTGGACTGTTCAGGACTGCGACTCGTGCATGACCCAAGGACTGGACTCTGATCATGCTCTAGCTTGCGCCGCACTCCCCTCTTGCCTGCATGGACAAATGGCAGCCCCACATCCGGCATCTAGGGGGACCCATGACAGGGTCGCAGCATGAATTGTTCTACACATAATGGCCGTGGGCAAATCATGTCTCTCACACTCAGTGAGGTGTACTGTTTGCAAAACACTGCGAGGATGGGACCGGCCTGTGTTCAATTCCATACTCATCCATGAAGCTTGCTGATTAACCTTGGGCCAGCCACTCTCTCCGCCTAACCTACCTCTAAGCTTGCCAGGTTGCCCACCGCAGTAGGCAACCTCCCCGCCCTTGCTGGCTCTCCCCACTCTTACAGCAGGAGAAAATGGGGGGATGATGTAGCACTGACATCACTTCCGGGACTTCACCTGGAAGTGATGTCACTGCATCACATGATGAGTCCCTCCCTAGGCCCTGCCCCCAAATGATCCTAGGATTGCGTAGATGGATGCCTGATGGAGAAGAAGATGTTCATGTAGAGAAATACAAACTAGATGTATGATAGAGGAGTGAATAAAAGATACTCAGAGATTCAATCCCCACTTGGATAGAAGAGTTAAAGTTGATTTTCTACCACTATAATTAAGCAGTTGAGGTGCCTTGAACATTGATGATTTGCAACAAACAGGATGTGAGCTGAACTGGCAGTTGTTCGAGCATTCTTGTCTGTAACTAGAAATGGACACGAACAGCAATATGAACAAAAAAAATCCACAAACAGCCCAATCTGCTGTTCGTGAACAAGCTGTTTGCGAGGCCCCATTCTAAATGAACAGGTGGTCGTTGCAAGCCTGTTCGTTGCTGTTCGTCAAGCCAGACAGTCTGGCAATCAATTCCCTTGGCAACTCAGGCAGGGATTCTCTGAACTCTGTCTGAACTCCTGCTGTTGCCCTGGAAACCCCAATCTAAGCCCAATTTAGCTTGATAGGCAGGTCTTCCTTTCAAGTGTGAAGCTCCAAATTTGTTACAAGGGAGCAAAGAGCAGGGGGGAGGGGGGCTCCCAGCTCCAGTTTTGCAGACAGTGGAGGGGAGAGACAGTTGCTGTTGGCATTTTGAGAGAGAGAGTGTATTGGAGTGTGAATTTTCTTTGTGGGTGGTGGGATAGGAATCTACCCCTTCAAGTTCCAGGGCTGCTGCCAGGCTCTGGGACAAGCTATTATTTATTATTGGTACCTTTCCTGCTGCCTGCTCAGGTCAGGTTTCTGGGAGGGGTGCAGTCGGGATCTTGACTTGGATGACTTGGAGGAGAGCCTGCTGGCCCCCACGAACAGCCAACCACAAACATGTTCGTGAACAGGGCCATGTTCGTGGTTGTTCGTGAGTCCCTGTTCATAGATGGCAACGAACAATGAACATCATGTTCATTTTTTCATGTTCGTGCCCATGTCTATCTGTAACAGGAAAGTATCACTTGTGTACACTGAAATACCAAACTGAAATTTTGTGCAGCAGGATTTGAGACCAACAGGATTTTCAGAGTGTAAGCTTTTGAGAGTCAGAGCTCCCTTCTTCAGACATGAGAAATGTTGTAGATGTTTTCAGGACACCCTTCTTTATTTCTTTATCTGACAAAGAGAACTGTGGTTCTCGAAAGCTTATGCTACAGTAAAGTTGGTTAGTCTTAAAGGTGCTACTGGACGCTTTTCTGTTTTGCTACTACAGACTAACACGGCTAGCTGCTCCGGACCTCGTCTTTATTTCAAGAGGTTTGTATCTTCTGCCCTACGTCATGGTGCTTAATGTCTTTTAGGCACCCTCTCCATGAAGTTTACAGTATCACATCATCTCCAGCACAGTTTAAAGTACCATGGGACAGGGAAGAAATTAGTCTCTTCCTCCTCCCTTATACACTTGAACAACTTTGGATCATAGGAAAGGGTTCACTGTGGCAGCCTGGAATGTAGCTAGGTTTACAGAGCACAACTTGTGTCGATGACTACAAATGTATCAATAGAATATTTCTGGTGTGCCTTACCGTAGGAAGCAACATAACTGCAAAGACACAAGCCTTCCAGTAGGCAGCCATCTTGATTGTCAATCAATCAGCAGTCTCCAACAAAACGATGTAAAACTTTTCCTATGCCCAGGGTGCAAGATGCCTGGAGATCTCAATCCCAATCTCTTCAGATCACTGCAAAAGAAGAAACAGGAAAAACTGTGATGAAGGCAAATGGGGTTCGAGGTTGGGGGGGTGAAGATTCTAGCATATGATGTAAGCTATGGGATATTTACAAACAAAGCCGTTTCTGAGAGCCAAATGAAAGGTCAAGTTTATGTGTGACCAAAAATTTTAGCCAAGACCTTGGGATATAAAACATCTGTATGCTGTAGAAAGGAAGGTGACATAGAGAAAAGAGCACAGGTCATGCTTTTGATCTGCAAGGGGGCACAAGACGAGTAAGTGGGTGCTAGACCAAATCAAGCCTGAATTCTCCCTAGAAGCTAAAATGACAAGACTAAGGCTATCGTACTTTGGTCACATCATGAAAAGACAAGATTCTCTGGAAAAGTCAGTAATGCTAGGAAAAGTGGAAGGCAGTAGGAAAAGAGGAAGACCTAAAACGAGATGGCTGGACTCAATCAAAGAAGCACGTCCTCCAGTTTGCAGGATCTGAGCAAGTCTGCTAATGATAGGAGGTTTTGGAGGTCTTTCCTTCATAGGGTCACCATGGGTTGGAGGTGACTTGACGGCACATAACACACACACAGGAGAAGGAAAAAAATCAGAGGCTGCTAATTTTAGCCAGATTTTTCTTCCTGTTACACCAAGATTTAGCTGTTTCTGAGATACAAGATTGTTTAAAAATATATATCACAATTGTGGATCAAACTACAGTGAAGATCAATAATGGGATTCTTTATTTTTAATTTGACCTCAGAAGTAGTCAAGAGTCTGTGTATGTGTGAGATAGATTAAAGTCACAGCACTGGGGAAGGGAAAGGAAGTTTATGACACACTGAGGGATTTGATTACAGGGCCACAATGTCTTGTATCAATGGCCAGATATAAGCTGATTGTCTTTATATATATATATAGGCACGTATATATACGGCACATTGAGAACTTTGACATGAACATCATGACCGGGCTAATTACCTTGCTAAAAACTCCGTCGGCTACAGGCAAGGTGAGCTCCAAATTATATCGCCTTGATGTTCCCTGGTGAATTTTATTACGAGCACAACATGACATCAAAGAGTACTGCATGCACACAGTTCCCATTTGGTCATTGCCACTGTTTTTGCTGTGTGAAGTTAATTATCTTATCTGCTGAGAAGAGGCAGTATCTCAGGAGATTATATGACCAGGTAATTAAATGGCTTAGGGTTGGGGTACCTGAACGGCTGATTCCGCACATGTTGGATAATGCACTTTCAATGCACTTTATCAATCATTTGAGGTGGATTTTTTGTTCCGCACACGAAAAAATCCATTCCAAAAGAGCTATAAAGTGGATTGAAAGTGCATTATCCAACATTTGCGGAATCACTCAAGGACTCCCTTCTCCCATATTGTCCAGCCTGCCAGTTTAGGGAATGTCTCACAAGTCCTGCTCTTCATGTTCCCTCCTTTGGTGGTGAAATATCAACCAGAGACAGAGCTTTTTCAGTACTGGCCTCTCACTTTGGAATGCCCTTTCTCTTGAGGCTTGCCTGGTGCCTGTGTTACTTTCTTTTCAGCACCAGGCCCGAACATTTTTGGTTTCCCAAGCTTTTAATTAATGATTGATCTTCTTAAATCGTTATGTAGTATGCTTTGAGTCTGAAAATTGTCTATTTTAAGTTGCTGGACTATTTGTTTTTATTCTCCAGCTGTTTTTTTTTATGCTTGGTTTTAATTTATGACTCTTCATGTTTATTTTATTATTTTGTAAGCTACCTCCTGTTGTGGGGGATCAAAATAAACCCTCAGCCTGGTTCCCACAGTAATATTAATATATTCTGCCCGTTCCCACCTCATGGAATATTTTTGGTTGGAGATTGAGCAACTTGGGTTGCTGCCCAAATATATTGTTGTTGTATTTTATGATTTTAATGCTGTTTTAATTTATGAGTTTTTGTCTTGTTTTGATTAATGATGTTTCTGAGTGGGCATTAAGTTGTCCTGTAGGGTGATATATAATTCAAATGTTATTATAATTGTTGTTGTTGTTAATTTGGCTAATTTGGGGGGCAAAACAATCGACCCTCTGATTTTCTTTGTGCCTAATGACTTAGATGAATGCCTGAGCCTGAGAGATGTACTCAATTGACAAGCAGCTAAATGCAGAGCTTTCACGAAAGATCATGCACATACAGATACTAAAAAGGAAGCCATGTCGTTTGTACTTCAAAAATTGAAAACGGGAAGCTCTTTGCCTTCTGAGTGCCCCCCCCCGCCAAATACCAGTTATTGTTGTAATTTATGTTGTAATCCGCTCTGAGCTCATTTACAGGAACAGCAGATAATAAATCCAATAATAATAATAATAATAATTAGTAGTAGTAGTAGTAGTAGTAGTAGTAGTTACTACTACTACTACTACTACTACTACTACTACTACTACTACTAATAATAATAATAATAATAATAATAATAATAATAATAATAATAATAATATTTTAGGCAGTTTCCCCAGGAAAGGCAGCATAAAAATTCCCTTGATAAATGACCAATGTGTATTGTAAAGCACAGAAGAATTTGTAGTCCATCTCACCTTTGTTCCTGCACAGTCCGATGTATCCTTTAAATGACCAACATCGGACAGAATGCACTGCCTGCTTTTTGAACCTGTGTACGCAGTGGCATCTATTCAAGAAGTGATTTCACAAACTGATCACAAGATTAGCTAGCACAGAAGGTCTTCTAAGGCTGAAAACCTATGCAAAGTAACTCCAGTCCAACTCCAGTGGAATCAATAGACTCGAGTAATGGCAAAGGGCTGCACTGCAAGGCATCAAAGTAGTCAATCTCAACTAAAAAATCTTAATACTGATTTTTTCCCCTCTTTACTGGGTCACTATTAAAAATTGGAGACAGCAGTAGCAGCCGTTGGGTGTCGGTGGCTGCAAGAAAGCAGCCTAACCGTAGGAGAAAGCTGTGAAATTGTGCAAATGGGCTGCATCAGAATTCACTGGGATTCACCCTGACAAATCCCTGAACTATTGACTAGAGATGGGCACAAACAGTAATATGAACTTAAAAAAGCCATGAACAGCCCAATCTTTTGTTCGCAAACAAGCTGTTTGTGAGGCCCCATTCTAAACGAACAGGTGGTCGTTGCAAGCCTTGTTCGTTGCTGTTTATCTTGCTGTTCATCAAGTCAGACAGTCTCGCACCTGCAATCAATTCCCATGGCAACTCAGGCAGGGATTGTCTGAACTCTATCTGAACTCCTGCTGTTGCCCTGGAAACCCCAATCTAAGCCCAATTTAGCTTGATAGGCAGGTCTTCCTTCCAAGTGTGGACTGGAGCTCCAAATTTGTTACAAGAGGAAAAGACCAGGGGGGAGGGGGGCTCCCAGCTCTGGCTTTCAGGGAGAGACAGCTGCTGTTAGAGAGACAGGGTGAGTGCATTGGAGCTTGAATTTTCTTCGTGTGGTGGGATAGGGATCTACCCCTTCAGGTTCCAGGGCTGCTGCCAGGCTCTGGGGCCAAGCTATTATTTATTATTGGTACCTTTCCTGCTGCCTGCTCAGGTAGGGTTTCTGGGAGTGGTGCAGTAGGGATCTTGATGGCTGGAGAAGAGCCTGCTGGCCCCCATGAACAACGGACATGTTCGTGACAGGATCATGTTCATCAGTATTCATTGTTTGTGGATGGCAACGGACAATGAACACCATCTTCATTTCTTTTTCTGTTCATGCCCATGTCTACTATTGACTCTCTGCTCATGATAACTGAGTGTGATGTAAAGAGGACTAACTGGTGGTTGAGCGTGTTTACTATTTCTACACATTTTAAATTATAGTACACTCCATCCCCTAGAAACAACATGTGGCCAGAACAGTTTAAACAAACAAAGAAACAACAGGGAAAGAATAATGAAGTAAATATTAAATAAATTAACAGGGGTCAGAAATAGCCCTTCCTCCTCCAGGGTTCTTCAGTATTCAGTACTTCAACCACGAACACAGGGTTTGGAAAATATCAATACTTGGGAACCAGAACAATTTGTGTTAATAAAAAACCCCACTGTATTACTCATCTCTTTTCAATCATCGTTTACTGAAGAAGTGATGCAGAAAACCTCTTAAGTGCACCTTCAAATATTTGCTGTTTGTTTAGCCCTTCCCTCTTCCCATTCTCTCCCTTGTTTCTCCATCTCTTCTTCCTTTATCTCCTACTAAACTTCATTACTGAACTAGGTTATTGATGTCAAGCAGTGAAACCACACAGGAAAAAAGATGAGATACCCTCTTGCCTTAAGCCACAATTCAATTGATATTGGAGCCCTACACAACTATTATTTTCCTAGGAAACTTGCTCAAAAATTTCCGAGTGTCACATCTGGCTTTGCCATCAGGTAACACCTTCTCCTGTACTCACACATGGGTGCTTTGAGTAGGATTGCCAGCCACCAGGTGGTGGCTGGAGATCTCCCTGGATTACAACTGATCTCCAGGCAACAGAGATTAGTTTCCCTGAAGAAAATGGCTGCTTTAGAAGGTGGACATTCTGGCAGTATATCCTGCTAAAGTCTCTCTTCTCCCCAAACTCCACCCTCTCCAAGGCTTCAGCCCAAAATCCCCAGGAATTTTCCAACCTGAAGCTAGAGATGGGCATGAACCGGGAAAAAAAACGTGCAGTTTGTGGTTCATCACATTTCACGAACCATGAACTTTCACGAACCTGCCTGAGTTCACGAACCGGTTGGTTTGAGTCGTGAAAATGTCACATCCAGGTCAGCAAAAGGTCACTTCCGGGCCAGCAGAAGGTCTGCAGGAAGTCCATCCCCTGTTGCCTAGGAAACTGATTGATCGGCGCCAGGCTGTCTGCAGTGACAAACCAAAAAATGAACCAAACGAACCAGCCTGAAGTTCGTGACAGTTCGTCAGAAATGGGCTCTGACAAACTGCCGGTTCACAAACCACGGACTGGCCTGGTTTGTTACAAACTTTGGTTCATATTTCGGTTCATGCCCATCTCTACCTGGAGCTGACAACTCTCGCTTTGAGATCAACCAACCAGGCCCTTCTCCAGGTATTATCATTTTGAGATGTGACCTTAGAATATTCTGGAAGGGATGCCAAATCTTTTTTTTCCCGATACCAAATGTTTGGCTACTTTGGTGCAGAAGTTTGATACACTTCTTTCAATCAGCATATGCACTGATGAAGAAAATTGCTTTCAAGGAAAGGACAGGAAATGAGAGCAAAGAATTGCCCAAAGCTACACTGGAGAAGGGAGTTCAAGAATCCAACTGAAAGACAAGGTTAAAAAGATCTTTAAGTTGTTAAATGGTGCAGCGTCAGCCAATTAATCAATCGATGAATTGATTGAAGGAATTCAGTGCTAAAAAAATCTCGACTCCACTGCAGGAGGAGTAGATGAGGTGAACAGTAAGCTTTGTTTCCTTGCATTCTATAATTTCTAGGAGTTCTTTCTGTTCAAGTCCCCCAGTCTTTTGGACAGTAATTGCCTATACTTCAATGGGCACTCTAGCTGAGACACAGAAACGGAGTCCCCGAAGAGTAGTTGTCAGTCTATTCCACAAATGCACGCAGCGACACGCCACTTTTCTTCAGGCCAAAGGTTATAAAGTGTGTGCCTTTGGTGTCTCTTTACGCATCAAGTGCTTCACATTCTGAAAAACTAGCCAGTAGCAGTGGCCAATTAAACGCTTATGCTTTTGCAGAGGAAGAAAATGCAAGCAGAATTTGGGCTAAAGGGAGGGCCAACTTTTCACTAATATTTTCCCCAGCATTGAAAAGCAGAGCTCCTGTCAAAGTTCATTTATTATTATTGCTTTTCAAGTAGTGGAAGGCTTTCATGCATTCAGAGCAAGGCTGCTGTTGATTGGCTGTACATTGTCCTGCTTGCTATGTGATCCCTTATTGGTTAGAATCACCCATTTGGTTGACATGGGAAGCATTGCCCTCAGTGGCTTCCAGTAAGCTTGTCAGATAGTCAAATCTGATTTACCATATGGTTGCGATGTGAGACAGTCAGCCCCCTCTGCTTCTCTTCCCAAAACCCTTTCAGTTTCCCTTCAAAGTCCTGATGTTTCACTTTACCAGGACTCTCCAAAGTAGGCTTGCTAATCTCCAGGTGGTGGCTCGACATTTCCCAGAATTACAACTGATCTCCAGGCAACAGAGATCAGCCCCCCGGAGAAAATGGCTGCTTGGAAAGTGGACTATATGGCATTATAGCCAGCGGAGGTCCCTCCCCTCCCCAAACTCTGCCCTTCCCAGGCCTCATCCCCCAAACCTCCAGGAACTTCCCTACCCAGAATTGGCAACTCTACTCCAAAGAACCCTCCAGTTCCATTTTGAGTGAAATCTTCTTGTCTGCCGGCAATGCTGGCCCCCCTCTGTAGCTGGAGTGGGCCTAGCTGGGACAATGCCCCACATGCACCTTGGTTTTTGTTCATGTAGGATTTTCATTTTTAAAAAAATAATACTAAAGCTGACAATCTGTGGCATCATTTCTATTTAAAGAATAGAAGCTTATTTATTTCAGATAAACTTCCAAGTTAAAAAAAATCCCTCTTTGGCAACAATGCCTGCAAACTTCAGGCACATAGAGAGGGTAACTTAAAAAGAGGGAGGGATTCCCAAATGATAAGACCCAGAGGAGTCAGCCGTGTAACTCCGTAGTTGCAAATTAGTAAAGAGTCCACATTGTCAGATGCATCTGATGAAGACAGCTGTGGTTCTCAAAAGCTGACGATGCCCATGACAAGGAGAGCTGTGGTTCTCGAAAGCTTATGCTACAATAAAGTTGGTTAGTCTTAAAGGTGTTACTGGACTCCTTACCAAATGATAAAGGGACCTCTGAGGTCCAGGGCCTTCAAGGAGAGTATGCCTTATCTTTCCATAGTTTGGGATAATGACTCATCTCCTTGTTGGCTGCTGTTATAGTCCTTTCAGTTTCAGCATCAGCAGGGAAGGTAAGGGGCAAATGGGACCTCTACCATATGGGTGAACCCTCCAGCTAGGGCTGCCAGGTTTTCCACTTTAGTGGGAAGTCTCCTGCCTATAGCCTGATTTGTCTGCTGCTGTTCAGAACAGCAGGGGCAGAAAAATAAAAGACTGATGTCACCGACATCATCACCACATCACTTCCAGGGAAAACACAGAAAAGACATAGGGTAGCTCTAAGAATCGCCAAAAAGACTATTGTTTTACCATAGAGTTTCCAGCAATTCCCAGAGCTACCCCACTTTACCTCCTAGGTTTTCCCCAGAACTGATAGCATGATATTATCAACATTGCTGGCGTTACATGCCCCCCCATGTTCTTGCTCCTGCCCTACCTCCACAGTTTATCTGGAAGTTGTCATTTTCTAGTATCTCAGTTTCTCTCCCCTGCCCCCGCCATAAGAGGCAATGGTTTGCCTCCCTGGCTGGCCCACACCCCCATTTGCAGCCCAACAAACATTTTGGAAGATATCTACCTCACTCTGGTGCCATTCTCATGCTGGCTCTCAAGTCCTGACATTTTTCTGGTCCAGACATGTCCTAAGGTTGCCAGCTCTGGGTTGCTAAATTCCTGGAGATTTTGGAGGTAGAGCCTGGAGAGGGGGGGGGGGTTGGGGAGGGGGGGCTCCACAGGATCTAATGCCATAGAGTTCACCCTCCAAAGTATCCATTTTCTCCAGGGGAACTGATCTTTGTCACCTGGAGATTAGCTATAATTCTGGGAGATCTCAAACCAACATCCTGGAGGCTGGCAACCCTAACATGTCCACTTCCAGTTGGCTTAAGTGTGTCATGGCGACGCTGTGGATCTCAAGGGGGGCTGATTCTGGCACAGGCAATCAGCTGGGGGACCGCATCAACCCAGCCGTGATATCCTTAGGGTTGCCAACTCTGAGCTGGATAAGTCATGTGTGGAGCTTGAGGATGGTAGAGTTTAGGGAGGGGAGGGACTTCAACAGCGTATAATGTCATAGAGTCCACCCCCCAAAACAGCCATTTTCTCCAGGGGAACTGATCTCTGGAGCATGGAGGTCAATTACAATTCCAGGAGATCTCCAGGCCCCATTTTGGCTCTACCTGGAAATGTTGCAGCCTACCTAGTATAGGCAGCTTGCCAAGGCCCTAGCCCTCTGAGTTTACCTCATACGGTATAGGCTGACCGAGAGCTCGGAGAAAGCCTGCCTGCCTGTTTCAAAACGGGAATAAAGAGGCTGTTCCCCCTCTTCATCTTGAAACAAGGATGCCGCGGTTGACATAACAACGAGAATATTGCCAGCCACCCCCTCCTTTGGAAAGACAAGCTCAGTGGAAGCTTCCCGCCCTTAAACGCCCTCACTCGAGACTGGGGAAAAAAATAGAAAAAGTTCTTTAATTACATTCCCAAGGACACTGCAGCATGCAATCGTCTTTCTATCCCCGCACAGCCCTAGGCCGCCCAAATCTTCATCAAATATTAGATTTTTTTCCACTCTCTCCTGAAAAGAACCGTGCAAGCACATCATGCACAAAACAGACCTGCATCATCTCTGTACCGAATGTCAGAAACACATGAAAGGCGCATCGTAAAATCTCCAGTAATTGTGTCAAAGATTAATTGCACATCATGTTCACCGTTCAAAGCCACATTCATCGGTCTGCATTGATCAGCGTGCGGCACGTTTGTGCAAGTATGCCACAATGTTAAAGTGCCACTTTTCCCACCGGCCTTATGATTTTCTTCTCAAACCCGGTCCTTCTTCGAGAGACTTATTGGCAAAAAAGAGTACGTGGGGTTTTGTTGTGGGGAAAGCTATGGGTATTCTTATTCAATGCATCTCCAGTGCAAATCCAAGGCTTCACTTACAGATAAGATTGCCATCGGACAATTGACCTCCTCTTTCATGTAAATACCTGTAGATCATGTTGCCCCACAAAACATGGGCTCAAGGTGGTTCAATAATAATAATATTGACAACAACAACATTCGATTTATATACCACCCTTCAGGACGACTTAACACCCACTAAGAGCAGTTTACAAAGTATATTATTATCCCCACAACAATCACCCTGTGAGGTAGGTGGGGCTGAGAGAGCTCTGAGAGAGCTGATCCAAGGTCACCCAGCTGGCTTCAAGCGGAGGAGTGAGGAATCAAACCCGGTTCACCAGATTAGAGTCCCGTGCTCTTAACCACTACAACAAAATGGCTCTTCAGTTACAATATGTATATATATAAAATACAAGGAACCCCGTGACACAGAGTAGTAAGCGGCAGTACTGCAGCCCAAGCTCTGCTCATGACCTGAGTTCAATCCTGGCGGAAACCGGGTTCAAATAGCCGGCTCAAGGTTGACTCAGCCTTCCATCCTTCCGAGGTCGGTGAAATGAGTACCCAGTTTCCTAGGGGTAAAGTGTACATGACTGGGGAAGGCAAACCACCCCGTAACAAAAAATCTGTCAAGAAAACGTCATGCGACATCCCCCCATGGGTCAGTAATGACTCGGTGCTTGTACAGGGGACTACCTTTACCTTTACCTTCCTAATGAAAATGAAATCTTGTCCTCAACTCATAGCTGACTTATGGCAACCTGCGGCAGGGTTTTCAAAGCAAGAGACTAACAGAGTTGGTTTGCCATTGTCTGGCTCTTCAACCCTGGTCTTAACTGGAGAAGACAATTACCATCCAATTACTAACCAAGGACAACCCTTCATAGCTTCTGAGATCTGACAAGATCAGGGTCTCCTGGGCTATCCAAGTCAGGACATTATACAAACCATAAAATCAAACCGTATAAACAAAGCACACATATAGCTGTATACTAACGAATAACCACTTCACGGCTCCAAGAAAACCTTTATCAAAGCAGTCTGAAACCAGTAGCAACATAAAACCCTGACAAGAAACCTCTTTCCAAGGCCCTCAAGAAAAGGGTCTTCTGACTAGAATCACCTTCTACAACTTTGGAAGGCAGGAACCATTTTCACGTCCATCCATAATACATTCTAGAGCACCGAAGCAGCCGTCCCAAAGTCCTGATCTTCGCTACCATTGACTGATCTTTTATATGGGAGGGGACCTTGGAAGACAAACTGGTGTGATGGGTTGGGCAGGCACCAAAATTCAAACAGGAGGAAGTGGTCCTTCAAATATGTGACTCCCAAACCGTAAAGGGCTTTAAAGGTTAATACCAACATGTTAAATGGAACCCAGAAATATATGCATGTTTTTCACGAATCAGGAGCCAAAGCTTTTTCCTGCATGATTCGGACCTAGTAGCACCTTGAAAACTAATTAGATTTCCAACTAGATATCTTACAAAGGGAGCTCTGTCTCAAAGCTCATACTCTGGAAATCTTGTTGGTCTCTAAGGTGCTACTGGAACCAAATCTTGTCCTTCTACTACAGACCAACATGGCAACTCACCTGAAACTTTTCCCAGCAGGTTATTATACTCTACTTTTCAGGTTATTATACTCTACTTTTCTCCATTATTGAGACCCAAAGCAGCTTATCACACCATTATTCCTTCCTCCACCTTACCCCCAGAACAATAACCTTGTGAGGTAGGTTAGGCTGAGAGATTGTGACAGGACCAGGGTCACCGAGTGAGTTCTGTGGCAGAGCAGAGATTTGAAACCAGATGTCCCAGCTCCTATGTTGATGCTCTAACCAATACACCATGCCAGCAAGTATTTTTATCACTTACTAATTTTTGTAGACCAAGCTACTGGGGAAGGCACAAATAGGCAGTGTTGTATAGTGGTTAGAGTGATGGACTAAGACTGGGGAAACCTGGATTCAGTTCCCTTCTCATCATGAAAATTCCTGAATGACTTTGGGCTAGTTGCTCCTAACCTACGTTGTAGAGTTGTTGGATGGATAGAGGAAGGGAATCCGTGCATCCATATATCCCTGAGCTCCTCAGTGGAAGGGGAAGAATCAAAATGCATTTAATAAATAAAAAGGCAGCCATTATATCCACAACACTCTTTGTAAGCAACACCTTGGCTCTGCTGCCGTTAAAAAAGGATAGCAGGCACCACATTTCAGAGGAACTGACAAAACACATGCCAAAGATTGACAGCTAATCTGCTTGGCTGTCGGCCCCCCGAAGCTAAGCGCCATCAGCCGCTCAGCAAGAACATGAAGATAGCATGTCAAGCACAGGTTTTTTTTGGGGGGGGGGGGCTGCATTTAGATGTATGCCTCAGCAGGAATTCAGGCGAGTGGCTAGTTCAAACCCCACGCTTGACCGTATCTATTACTACATGTCAGTCAGATGCCTTTTAAAGCTCGCGCTGTCCCAGGAAGGGCCTGCAGATCCACAAGTCTTTTCATCAAGCCTTCGAGCTTCACTCTGCCCATGGTGGCCTTAAGACACTAATGAGGCGTGATGTTTGTTTTCACAAAATCCCCAAGGAAAGTCACTCAGGGGGGGAAAGGTCTCCCTCCCCATTCCTTAACGACAGGAAAGGTGATGATTTCCGTAGGATTGTTCGCTAGATACACAAATGCTCATTTGTGCACACATCCACTGAGGTTACTAATGCACAACGTTCTTGCCAGCTGTCCTGCCCACTGTTGTAGCAGCACACCTGTAGTCAAAGGGGCACTTTGGATCCAAGAGCATGAATAATGATAAGACATTTTGGAGGTCTTTCATTCATAAGGTCGCCATAGGTCAGAGGTGACTTGGTGGCACGTAACCCATACACAGAGATGTCAAACGGCCAGGGAAAGAAGCAGAACAGAACAAATTCTTGAGCCTCACAGAGAAATCAATGCTAAGTTCAAATGACTAAAAATGTAAAGTGCCAGGCCATTTTCATACAGCTTACCAGCCACGGAACATCACACCAAGCTCCCGGAATGACAGCGTCTTCCTGGCACGATGTTGCGTGAAAACTGCTTGTGCAAAATGGTGCCAGGAAGACGCTGTCATTCCGGGAGCTTGCCGCGATGTTCTGTGGCCGGTAAGCAGTGAGAAAATGGCCTATGTGTTTCCCTTCAGTTCATCTCAAAAGCAAACTCATTTCAGATTCCAGCCACAACAAACGGCCAGTGTTTATGACAGTGAAGGCAAAATATTACAGATGACATACAGCCAATTTGGTGTAGTGGTTAAGAGCAGCGTGGAGAGACAGGTTTGATTCCTCACTCCTCCACTTGAAGCCAGCTGGGTGACCTTGGGTCAGTCACAGCTCTCTCAGAGCTCTCTCAGCCCCATCCACCTCACAGAGTGTTTTGTTGTGGGGATAATAATGACATACTTTGTAAACCGCTCTGAGCGGGTGTTAAGTCATCATGAAGGGCGGTATATAAATCGAATGTTGTTGTTGTTATTATTATTATTTGCTTAAGCCGAATGTTTCAGAGTATCCCAGCACATCTGTAAGCATAAGCAATATTTATCCATTGTTAATTTCAGATGGGTAGCCAAGTTGGTCTGTAGTAGAAGATAAGGTTGCCAGGTCCAGGTTGGGAAAGTCCTAGAGATTCTGGGGGTGGAGCCAGATGAGGGCGGGGAAGGGGAAGGCCCTCAGCCGGGGAAGGGGAAGGCCCTCAGCCGGGGAAGGGGAAGGCCCTCAGCCGGGTATAAGGCCATAAAGTCCCCCTCCAAAGCAGCCATTTTATCCATAGGAACTGATCTTTGTCACCCGGAGATCAGTTGTAATTCTGGTAGATTTTCAGCCACCAGTTGGAGGCTGGCACCGCTGGTAGAAGAGCAAGATTCTGATCCATTAGCACCTTAAAGACCAACTAGATTTCCAAGGTGTATCCACTGTGTTTGAATTAATTATATTGTAATCAGCATTTGTCCCAAACACACACTAAACTAGGAAATAATTTTCTTTGAAGCAGGAAACTAGCAGAACGTTAGTTTAATTTGAAATTTTCACAGGGCTCCCCTAAAACAAAGGGAATTTGAGGCATATAAAGCCTGGGATTATAGCCACAAAATGGGCTCAGTTTCTCCTTCCAAGTTCTTGTGAGGATCCAGTGAGAAAATCCCAAGGGCCCTGAGCTCAGAACTTCTTGGAGGAAGGTTGATATACAAAATTCACAAATAAATAATCATAGAATCAATAGGGTTGCCAAGTCCAGGTCTGGAAATTCCTGGAGATTTGGGGGGGGTGGATCCTGGAGAGGGTGGGGCTTGGGGAGGGGAGGGGCTTCAGTGGGGTATAATTCCATAGATTTCACCCTTCAAAACAGCCATTTTCTCCAGGGAAACTGATCTCTGTGGCCTGGAGAACAGTTGTAATTCCGGGAGATCTCCAGCTATCACCTGGAGGCTGGTGGCAACCCTCGGGTTGGAAGGAAACTCTGGGGTCATCTAGTCCAACCCCCTGCACAATGCAGGAAATTCACAACTAACCTCCCACACTCCCAGTGAACCCTGCTTCATGCCCAGAAGATATCAAAACACCATCAGGATCCTTAGCCTAACTGGCCTGGGTAAAATTGCTTCCTGACCCCAAAATGGCAATCGGCATTACCCTGGGCGTGTAAGAAGGGGCCATAAGAACTAAGCACTGATGTAACCCTTCCTGCCCCCCCCCCCATGATCTGCCTAGGTTCACAGAATCAGAATTGCTGTCAGATGGCCCTCTAGCCTCTGCTTAAAAACTTCCAAAGAAGGAGAGCCCACCACCTCCCGAGGAAGCCTGTTCCACGGAGGGACTGCTCCATCTGTCAGGAAGTTCTTCCTAATATTTAGCCGAAAATAATGGATTCTCATAACACAGAATGAAAAGGAAACAATAAAGATGGACCCCAAATCCAGTTTTCAGTTTATTAAACTGAAATTCCTCAGCCTTTCTTCAACAGAAAGGCACATATATTGAAGGTTTGGTAATTTGCTAATATTTAGCAATTTTCATGATGGGCGCAATACATCCTGTGAACTTCCTTGAAGATTATCACTGGCAGCTTTTAAGGGGTGGGGGAGCACATTTAGCATCTCAGATGGCTTTTCCATGATTCAGCACCGCTAAGCTTTTAATTCCTCATTTGTTATTCAGCTCTGACATGTTTGTTGAGAGAGAGAAATTACTTTCATTTTCTCCCTGACACTGACAAGTGGTTTGATGCGAAAGCATCGGCTGCCGTGCCCCTGAGAGCTTTCTTCAGAGGTGAAATAAATTGAGGGAGGGGGGAATCAAATTATCAAGCAAATTCTTCTAATGAAAATTTACTTTGCAAACATTTGAAAGCGTCGCCTCCTCATTCAAACTTGCCTTTTCCCCCCTTTACAGTATTTCCAATTACTGCCACCATTGGATCAGAAGACAATGTAAAGCGTAGCTTGGAAAGCTGACACTTGCTGCATTTAAATTAGCATGGGATATTTTCGTTTTTGTTGTTCAATAGCTCCCAAAATCGAATTCCCAAAAATTAAATTGGAGAAGTTAACCAATGTTAAACAAATATTGAAAATGACCATTTTTTAAAAAATCATGCACAATTAAATTTCCAGGACATCCACAGAAGGTTTCATGAACCTTGGCCATTCCCACACTCAGGGCTTTTTTTCAGCTGGAACGTGGTGGAACGGAGTTTCGGCACCTCTTGAAAATGGTCACATGGCTGGTGGCCCCGCCCCCTGATATCCAAACAGAGAGGAGTTTAGATTGCCCTCCACTCCGCTGTGCGGAGGGCAATCTAAACGCCCCCCAGTCTGGAGATCAGGGGGCGGGGCCACCAGCCATGTGACCATTTTCGCCGAGGGCGTTTTAAACTTTAAAAAACTCCCCCTTGTTCCACCTGACCCAAAGTGATGTCATTGTGTGGTCCTGAGTTCCACCACTGAGTTCCACCACCTCTTTTCCCAGAAAAAAAGCCCTGCCTACACTCTCTTAAAGGGACAGCCCGTTCACCGAACGCTGGTAGCTTTCCCCCTGGAATCCAGATGTCTCCATTTGCAAAAAGATTGTGGGTTGTTTGGCTTCTGTTTTTTTGGTGCCTTTTCTGGCAATGCACTTTCTGCAGTCAAAAAAAGGCACCAAGAAAACAGAAGCTAAATGGCCCGCAAATGTTTTGCAAATGGAGACGTCACCAGCCTTCCATAAGTGCACCATCCCTTTAAGGGCATGTGGAAATGGCCTTAGGAACCAAAGTTCCTTTGGTTTCCATTGAAGTTCCTCAGATGTTCTTCAGGAAGAGGAACCTCGAAATTTGCTCCAACATTTTCATTTAGACAAAGCAACCAACCAAGGGACCTGATCTGACAGCAGTCAGTCTGGTTTCTCCCGGCAGATCGTGAAGGCAAAACCCTGGATTTGGTACTGAAGGGAACAGCACCCAAAGAACAAGATTTCATTTTGTTATCATATATTCAGTTCCTATAGGTGGTCTTACATAATGGATCACATAATGCACACAAGCCACTCAGAGCTGGGTTTCTCAGATGCAAACTTGACATAAATAAGGCTGTCCGCTTCCCAACAGCTTGCAACGGCTACACGTTTGCAGATGTCGCAAAAAAGAACCTGCCTTTTAAAAAAAAAAAATAGCTAGTGACGGGAAGGGGAAATTTACAACTCAGGGATGGGAGAAAGAGGAAGAAAGTGAGAGATGGAAAGGTTAGGAAGGATGCTGGGAGGAATGGGGAAGGAAATTAGGAGAAAGAGTGAGGAATGGGGCAGAAAACAGGGAGGGACTACAAATCCCCCTCTCCTGTGAGTCCCTGCAGGTCCCTGATAGATCTAATACCAATTGATAGACAGACCCTACATGAATTTATCAAATCCCTCTTCAAAAACCACCTTAGCCAGTAGCCATCACTTCTATTTGTGACAGAGAAATGCAATTACTTGTTTCTTTGCTTGCTTGTTTAAACTCCAGTGCCCCACCTTTCCAGCTTACAAAATGATTTTAAAAATTAAAACCAAGAGGTCATAACCAGCACCTTGAACTGAATGCGGAAACAGCCTGGCAGCCAATGCAGCTGTTTCAAAATGGGTAACATTTTCCCAGTAGCTAGCTCCTGACAATAGTCAGGCCGCCGCATTCTGGACCGGTTGTAGTTTCTGGATTGTCTTCAGGGGCAGCCCCAAGTAGAGCACATTGCAGTAATCCAACTGTGAGGTTACAGAATGCACTTAATGATGCATTGGTGCCAGTTTGGTGTAGTGGTTAGGAGCGGCAGGACTCTAATCCGGAGTTTGATTCCCCACTCCTCCGCTTGAAGCCAGCTGGGTGACCTTGGGTCAGTCACTTAAGAGTGGCAGGACTCTAATCTGGAGAGCCGGGTTTGATTCCCCACTCCTCCGCTTGAAGCCAGCTGGGTGACCTTGGGTCAGTCACTTGAGAGCGGCAGGACTCTAATCTGGAGAGCCGGGTTTGATTCCCCACTCCTCTGCTTGATGCCAGCTGGGTGACCTTGGGTCAGTCACAGCTGTCTTAGAGCTCTCTCAGCCCCACCCACCTCACAGGGTGTTTAGTTGTGGGGATAATAATAACATACATTGTAAACCGCTCGAGTGTGTATTAAGTCATCCTGAAGGGTGGTATATAAATTGAACATTATTATTGTATTATTACTATTATTGCTCTTCATTACACATTGTGTGTACTGCCCTTGGTCTTGCCCCTCACTGAGTGACCCTGCCATGAAGAGGAAAATGGAGTGGGGGGAAGCTATCACTTTCTTCATACCACTTATAATGCTACAAGCCCCTGTCACATTACTCCTTCCGCTATTTTTAAAACTGAAGAGCCTTCAGTTCTTGAGTCTTTCCTTGTACGGACGATGCTCCAACTCAGGTGTTCTTTCCTGCCCCCTTCCCAACTCTACCGTTCTTTTCTTAGTTCACATGGAGCAGTCACACAACTCTATACAATATTACAAATCCAATCATACCATAAATGTATGTAGCATCATGATACTGGCTGATTCCACTTCATCTATTGTTCTCTCTGTTTTTTATTTCCTCCTATGTGCTGCCTGGAGCAGAAACAGTCCAGACATAGATCCAGAGGAGTTAGCCGTGTTAGTCTGTAGTAGCAAAATCAAAAAGAGTCCAGTAGCACCTTTAAGACTAACCAATTTTATTGTAGCATAAGCTTTCGAGAACCACAGCTCTCTTCATCAGATGCATGGAGGGCAGAAGGAAACTGGCCAAGTATAGAGGAGGAGAGGGGGGGGGAAGGGGGGAAGGAGGAGAGGGGGGATGTAAACAACTCCTTTGATATGGAGATGCAGACAGCTCCTTTTGGTGTGGGGATCAGTTTGCTTGTGTAAAGATTCAAAGGAGTTTGCCCTGTTAGTCTGTAGTAGCAAAATCAAAAAGAGTTCAGCAGCACTGCAGCACAAGCCCTCGATAACCACAGTCCTCCCCGCCAGATGCATCTGACAAAGAGAACCGTGGTCCTCGAAAGCCCACGCCAGGTGCCACTGGACTCCCCCTGACCCTGCCTCTGTAAAGGAAATCAGTTACCTGTGATAATGAGATAACCATTCATAGTCCCTATTCAGTCCCAGCTTGACAGAGTCAAATTTGCATATGAATTCCAGTTCAGCAGCCTCCCGTTGGATTTTGTTTTTGAAAGGTTTCTGTTGAACTACAGTGACCTTTAAGTCTTTGATGGAATGTCCTGGTAGATTGAAGTGTTCTCCCACTGGTTTTTGGACGTTTCCATTTCTAATGTCAGATTTGTGTCCATTTATTCTTTTGCATAGAGGTTGGCTGGTTTGTCCAATGAACAGAGCAGAAGGACATTGTTGGCACATGAGGGCATATATCAGATTGGAGGATGAGCAGCTGTAAGAGCCAGAGACAGTGTAGTTGATGCCATTGGGTCCTGTAATTGTATTCCCTGGGTAGATATAGGGGCAGAGCTGGCATCTGGGTCTGTTGCAGGGCCTGGTACCTGTGCTGGTGACTCTGCTGGCCGATTCATGTTTGTGAGTGAGAAGTCATTTAAGGTTGGGGGGCTGTCTGTAGGCAAGGAAAGGTCTTCCACGCAGGGCTTCTGAGAGAGAGGTATCATTTTCCAGGATGGGTTGTAGCTCACTGATAATACGTTGGATGGGTTTGAGCTGGGAGCTATAGGTGACAACCAGCGGTGTTCTGTTGTTAGTTCCTTTAGGTTTAGACATAGGTAGATAGGTATCCAACATCTTCCACAGCAAAGACAAATTGGTCTAACTTGGGAATCTAGCAAGTGTTTTCGTTTCAGTCATGAAAGAGTTAAACTATTTGTGTTACTTACTTAATTAGTAAACTTACTTTGCATGTAACCATTAGGGCTTCAAGTGAGATTCCCACAGTAGGAGGGGGCGTCTCCATGAATAATGAAGTAGAATAAAGATTTTCTGTTGGGCAACTTGTTTATTGGGGAAGGGAGCAATTAAGTGATGCTATATACCGAACTTTTATTGCTCTTTGTCCACTACTAGTCTTCTCCTACCACTACGAGTCTCTAGTCTCTACTCTTTCTAGCAAGATGTAGCCAGCTTAGCAATTTATTATTTTCTCCAAATGTAACCCTATTTTTATCCTTCAGCAAAATATTCTTACAGAGCCACGCTGGAGTGTGTGTGAGTCTATTCTCATTACTTTCAATGTGCAGTCTTTGCACCAACTCTGCTATATTTTCCTACACTAACTTCCCAGCTATTTTGTGTTCTCCATTTCCTAATCTTAAGATCCGATCTCACGTGACTTTCTCAAAATTTCGGAAATGCTTGACCTGCTCAGAAACCAACAATTCTCATCAAATTTCACTCTATGTGGGGTTTGGGCAGAAGCTCTAGAAGAAACAAAACTTAGGAATGTCATAATTAACATGAGTTTGGAGCGAGTGTTGAGGCAATCCCAGAATTGTTTCTGTTGGGTTTTTGAGCACAACAAAGGAAAACACCCGGATAGTAGAAACTGCAAACAACACCGGGAATATACAATAAACAATCAGTTAGTTTTTTCTTTTTCTTATAAACACTATATTAGTGTAAAAGTGCGAAAGTGCAAAGTGCAAATGAATAAATACAATGTACAATAAATACAATAAGATCTCTTGTTTCTTCTGTCCAAGTAGTTATTGAATAATAGCAATGTCCAGAGGGAATACCATGAAAACCCACAATGGGGACTGAGCAATATCCAAACGGAGAGTCACAATGTTATTTTTTTTATTTTATTTTTTTATAAAAATTTTTTATTGGAATTAGAAATATTTCGTCATTTATAACAATCAAATTACTTTAATACAATGTTAGAAGGGGGGTGACCCCAGTCTAAGCTGAGGAGAAATCCAAATGTGCCGACGGGATTATGCGTGCATGTTATACAATTCCCGTTTCGTATAGATCATACTTCTTCCTGGGCACAGTTAAAACTGGATGGTCACCATTTTACTAATTACTCCGATGTGACTACTCATAATATTCTTCCCAACTTTTGCCCGTGTTATTATAGCTGTGAATTTATGTTCGTGATGTACTAAAGTTGGGAAGAATATTATGAGTAGTCACATCGGAGTAATTAGCAATTAGTAATTATTCAACAACTACTTGGACAGAAGAAACAAGAGATCTTATTCTGTTGGGTTTTTAGCAAGTGTCAACCCTTCTGTCATGAAAGAGTTAAGCCGATATTTGCGTTTAGCTAGTGATAGCTCCTTTACATAGGGCCAATTAGGTATAGAGTAGAATCTTCCCACCAGAAAGGGGTAGTATTATTATCAATGAGGTGACTTTAAGATTGACTATCGGCTGATCAATTTTATTGGGGAGCAATTAAGCATTCTTGCACATAAGGAGGAAATTTGTTGCAGTTCAGTTGTTCTTTGCTGCAGATTGAATTGGAGAGATGTAGGGGTAGAGAGAGAAAGTTACAAAAGAGAGAACAAATACGGAATTTAGTTAAACTGTTTCTTATTTTACTATCCATGGTCCCTTTACCCTAATTTTGTACTAAACTCTTTTTCTTAGAAGCTAAACACACACGTGTCTGTGCTGCTTTTTATTTTCTGATGTGTATTATTTTTCACTCTGCTACAGTTTTATAAGCAGGGCTTTTTTTTTCTGGGAAAAGAGGTGGTGGAACTCAGTGGGTTGCCCTTGGCGAAAATGGTCATATGGCTGGTGGCCCCGCCCACTGATCTCCAGACAGAGGGGAGTTTAGATTGCCCTCCACACCACCGAGCGGCGTGGAGGGCCATCTAAGCTCCCCTCTGTTTGGAGATCAGGGGGCGGGGCCACCGGTCATGTGACCATTTTCAAGAGGTTCCGGAACTCCTTTCCACCACGCTCCTGCTGAAAAAAAGCCCTGTTTATAAGTTTCACTATATGCAATTCCCCAAAACTTCTTTTGATCCCCTATGTATTTTACGATGTTGCCAAAATGACTCACTTTTTAAAAATCTCTTGTATATTTTACTATGTTGCCCAAATGACTCACAGGAGTTGGCCAGGAACGTGGTAGTGATGGTTCAGTGGTCATTGCAAAATTAGTTGGGCATGCAATAAAGATAAAAGGAGCGATCTCTTCCTGAGCTGAGCCAATCGTCTCCCTGCATAACACTATTTATTCTCGTCAGTAGCATCTTTCCTTGGGCTCTGCTTCAGCCGCTTATGCTTTGCTACCAAAAGTCATTATGAAAGTTGAAAGTGGAGTTGTTGGGTTGTGTCCCATGACCCAACAGGGGAAGATGGAGACGAAACAGGGGGGAGAGGACAATTTCATTTCCTTCACACACATCCCCTCACTTCTTCCCGCTGAACTGCATGGCTGTTTGTTCATGCAAGCTCTGTGATCCCAGGCATCAATCATCCCATGGTAAAAACGGACTGCTGGGCAAAAGGGAATGCAGGAACTATCCATGGTCCTTGAGCTGATAAACTGCAAGAACCGAGCCTTCAAATCCTCATTTCCTACCAAGATGCAGTGAATTTTACATTCTCTTTCAAACCTCACTGTGTCAGAAGCCCCTGGGCACTCACAAGCTATAGATGAGTGGCCCTAATAAAAAGATTACATGAGTGGCATGCAGAAGGTCCCAGGAGAATTTCCCGTGATCTCCAATGAAAGGTTCTCTAGTAGCATGTTCTGGGAAAAACCTCTGCCTGAGATTGCAGAGAACTGTTGAAGATCTCAATAGGGTGGGTGGACAGAGAGACAGACAGGAGGCACGCAGGCAGCCAGGTAGCAACAGATGGAAAGACAGACAGACATATAGACAGAATAGATAGACGGACTGATGGACAGACAGATGGACGGACAGGCAGGCATACAGAAGGATAGATAGACAGATGGACAGGCAAACAGAAGGATAGACAGACAGATAGGCAAACAGACAGACAGAAGATGGATGGATGGATGGACACATATACAGAAGGATAGATGCACAGATGGACAAACAGATGGATAGGCAGATGGATAGATGGACAGACACAGGCAAACAGACAGACAGAAGGATAGACAGACAGACAGATATAAGCAGACAGATAGAAGGATAGATGGACAGACGGACAGGCAAATAGAAGGATAGATGGGCAGACGGACAGGCAAATAGAAGGATAGACAGACAGACAGATAGGCAAACAGACAGACAGAAAATGGGCAGATGGATGGATGGATGGATGGATGGATGGATGGATGGAGAGATATACAGAAGGATAGATGGACAGATGGACAGACAGATGGATAGATGGACAGACACACAGGCAAACTGACAGACAGAAGGATAGGCTGACAGACATACAGACATATACATAAACAGACAGACAGAAGGATAGACTGACCGATGAACTGAGGGATGAATGGATAGACAGACAGACAGAATGACAGATGGACAGAGAGGGGGGATGGAAGGAGGAATGGACAGAAAGACGAACAGACGGACGGATGGATGGATGAATGGTCAGACAGACAGAAGAATTGATGGATAGACAGACAGTCAGACAGATAGATTTTTTTCTGCTGATAATCTCCAGCATTAGCGTTCAGAAGTCTGCAGCCTCTGTACACCGAGCCTCCATTTAGTAATCACAGGTCATAGCTGGTGATAGATCTGTTGCTAGATAAGCAGAGCGTTTCTGAGTAGTAAGAGGGCTTTTTCATCTTAGTGCCCAAGAAAGACCTAACAGAAGCTTATTAGACAATCTAACGGGACACTCAAAGACATGCTGCGACGTGTATGCTAGGCATTTCACAGATAATGTTGCTCAATTCCGCTTCAAGTTGTGTCTCGTGGTCCTGGCAGATCAATCACAGAACATTATCAAGAGCGCAGACAAATCTCAATTGCTTGGGTGACTTTCGGCTGCCTCAGCCCGATGATACAAAGTGAGGGCTACCATTTCTATGCACAGGCTTTGCCATTTTGGCTTAGATCAGCTCACTGCGAGATTGTAAGTGGTTGGGTCCAGGAGGTTGTGGACTTCATGCAAGAATGGTGCCATTCCAGCCAGAATGATGAGATCCAACCTGCAGAAGCCTCTCTTGGGACCCTAACTGTTTTAATCAGGGCTTGGGGGGGGGAGAGGTGGTGGAACTCAGTGGATTGCCAGCACAAGGGGGCAACTCTTGGTGGTGCCCCTGGTACCACATGTGCATGTGCAAAGTGCATGCATGCTCCCAGGGCCAATGACATCACCTTGGGTCAGCTGGAACAAGGGGGGAGTTTTTAAAAGTTTAAATCACCCTCGGCGAAAATGGTCATATGGCTGGCGGCCCCACCTCCTGATCTCCAGACAGAGGGGAGTTTAGATTGCCCTCCTCGCCGCTCCAGTGGCAGAGGGCAATCTCAACTCCCCTCTGTCTGGAGATCAGGGGGCGGGGCCACCAGCCATGTGACCATTTTCAAGGGGTTCCGGAACTCCGTTCCACCATGTTCCAGCTGAAAAAAAGCGGTCTGGTTTTAACTATCGTCAGCCACAAACATCCTTTCTGTGGGATAAAAGTGGGTGATGGCTTGACTACTCCAGGCCTTCTTGGAGTAAAAAGTATACCTATACACCTTTCAATCTGGTTTGTGGAGAAATGCATTTTATTTCAAGGATTAGGCTTCACACACACACACACCATAGCATGATCCATTTTAGAAGTTTTTTCTCTTTGCTGGCAGAAAAGAGAAAGGAAGGGAGAAGTTAATTGCTCCCAAGAGCCAAGTACCAGCCATCAAAGCTTTGGATATAGTAATGACTACTGTGGCCAGAGACAAGGAAATGGTCACCTCATACCTTGGCTAGAATCTGACACCTAAAAGAGACACAGAGTCTTGGGGACGTGGGTGGCCAGGCTGTGTCTTCCTGGAGATTTCAGGAAAAGATTATTTGACCCACGAGTGACTGGGAAAACAGATGAGAGAAAATCCCTCGGCATGGAGGGAGAGGGGTCTGTTTTGCAGGTTGATTTGGGCTGATTACATCTAGAGGAAGGAGCTCTTACACCTCAGCTCCATCCTGATGAAACAAATGAAAAGTCAGCCTGTTTTAATACATCTACCACACCACCACCAATTTTCTAAAAGAAAATAAACTGTCACTTGGCTTCAACCAGAGATTTTCTACTTGGGATTCGGAACACCAAGGATTACTGATGGGGTCATACGCAGGAAAATTGGAGCTCCAGCTCCCTTATTGTCTAGCTAACCAGTTAAGGACCCATGCTCTCTGTACTTCTGCATCAAGCGTATAGCAACCAGAGGCAGAGCTTTTTCAATGGTGGCACCTCACCTTGGGACTTCCCTCCTTTTTGAGAAACACCAGGCATATACTTTACTGTCTTTTAGGTGTCAGGCCAAAACATTTCTTGGCCCCTAGCTTTTAACTGAGGGGTTTATCTTTTAAAGTTGTTTTTATGGTCTGTTCCCAGTTTGAGGAGTGTTTTATAAGCACCATTTTATGCTGCTGAATGTTGTTTGATGCTGTTTTATGCTTCTGACTTTTTTTGCTGTGGCTTTAGTGGTTTGTTTTTATCCTGTTGTTTTATGATTTCATCATACTGTTATACATTTACTAGTACACACACACACACACACACACACACACACACACACACACTAGCTTGATACCCGTGTTTCACTACGGTATTTAACTACTGTAAATCCAGTTACTGTCTTTCTTCAACTGTCTGCAGTTTCCTTGACCTGATTTTTACCTCAGAACACGGAGTTCCACAGCTGGCAAATCAGAGAGAGGGGGGTGCAAGCAGGCAGGAGCCTTCCAGCCACGCAGGAAAGCCAGGCCCCACAAGGAGATTGGCAACTCGAGTGAACTTTTAGGGGAAAACTGGGAGGTACATTTGACCTCAGAGTCAGGACACATGCAATGACTCCCAATAGCAACTGTATGCTGTTTAGAATGTCGGAGTGAGGACCAATCAGGCCACATATGCAAATGACCTTTAAAGGCTGGCCCAATCAGAGAAGAGTGGCCAAGCTGGCAGTGAACAGGGGAGCAAGCAGGCAGCAGCCTGCCAGCCACACAGGGAAGATGTATCCCTTTGGGAAAACATATTTTATCTCTTTTTATTCCCTTAGGGGGCAACTGTTCCAGGACCACCAACTGAGCTTTGACTTAGGATCCCTCAGGCCCTCCTCAGACACTCTAATAGAGCTGCCAACCTGTAGGTAATGGCTGGAGATCTCTCAGAAAATCAACTCATATCCAGACAACACAGATCAATTCTCTTGGAGAAAATGACTGCTTTGGAGGGTAGACTAAATGGCATTATACCCCACTGAGGTTCCTCCCCTACCCAAACCTCACCTTCATCTGGCTCCACCCCCAAATCTCCAGGAATTTCCCAACCCAGAGCTGGCAACCCTACACTCTAACTACTACACATCTCAACAGAACATGATGCATCTCAAAGGAACGGATTTGGCAACAGGAAAACGAAATGCAACAAGTCAAAATATTTCATAAATACAGGCACTGAAAGCATCTCCTCCACTGCTTTGTAAAATAGCACCCCCCTCTATAAACCCCCAAATGTCATAGCTCTTTATCCTCTTAATGTCATCGTAATTCTTGTATTTAGGAAAAGCTGAGCCCAATACGGAATGGAGTAAAAGCAGCTCAGAATACCAAGCACAGTCAAATTTTAAGCCATTATATGATAATTATATAATGAAACAGTCACTAGAGAGGAGGCACAGATAATTACCCAACTCGTTACAGAACGGAAACCGACAAGTCGTCGGAGGATAAACTTTTAAAACATTTAATACCTGATACTTGTTTCCAGGTCAGGAAAAGTGCAGAATAAAAGGCTGTGAGTTATGGCCTAAAGATGATCCACTTCCTTCTGGACAGCGCGAAGATTTGTGCAGCCCCAGAGAAGGCTACGAAAGTCTCTGAACAGGAAAAGCAGGTCTTCTGGTTATCCTATAGGGGCCTGGCCCTCTAGGACATTCCAAGTCCTTTCTTTGCATTTTTCATTTTTTAAAAAAATATATCTCCATGATGCTTTCCTAGCATCAAAGACATGCAAGGCAGCACTTCCTCCTGCAAAATGTCACCGCTAGTGGTTTATATGACATTTTCCATGGCTGGAATCTGGTCTCTGGGTTAGGCCTTTTGAAAGTGGGGCTGCCAAGTCCCTATATCCTCCTGGAAGGGCCTCTGAGTATTTGTTTTTCCATGTGCCCAAAGTGTGCGCGCACTCCTGGCGCTTGAGTGATGGTGTCACTTCCAGGAAGTGATGTCATCATGCTGGCCACAGGTGTGCTCCCACACTTCACATGAGGCTAATTCTGGCTCGTCTGGGGCCGAAATTGGTCCAAGGGAAGCATGGGGGCGTGCCCGCAGTTGGCGCAATGACGTCACTTCAGGAAGTGAAATCATCATACTTTGCCGGGAGCACGCCCAGTGTGCTCTTTCTCGGGTTGCCTGCTGGTGGTAGGCGATCTCCGGGGGGGCTTGCCACTTCGTGACGGGCAAGGAGGCAACCCTCTGGGAGATTGTCCACCACCAGTGGGCAACTGGGAAGCCTATTGGAAGGGGAGAATTTGAGCACACCATCCTTGTACTCCTTCTCAGATATTCCCTCTTTCCGTTTGTCATACCTCAATAAACTCAAGTAACAATAAACTATGGCTGCCAGTCCTCCAGCTGCAAAGCCACGAACTTTGGGGGGCAGAGCACAGGAAAAACGAGCATCACAGACACTGCGACAGGACCATAGAGATTGGGGAAATTCCTAGAGCATTACAGGGGGCTGTGACATCCCTACTTTTTCTCCTGCTGCTCACTGGATCAAGCACGGGTGGAGGCTTGACCCAAGGAGGCAAACTGAAAGCCTACAATAAACACGTGTAATTCTTCCTTCAGCAACAAGTCGATGGAAGTATTCCTTTTTTTCTCTGATCTTTCTTCGAAAGAGCTCAGGGTGACATACTCGGTTCTTTCCTCCTAAACTGTATTTTCACAGTTTGGTCCGGTGGTGAGAATGGCTGGCCCAACATCACTAAACAAGCTTCATGGCGGAACGGAGATTTGAACCCAGTTCTCCCCAGCTTGAGTCCAACTCATTAACCACCACGCGGTTCTCTCAACTTTCTCCCACCTTCAAGGATTGTGGCCAATAAGAGCAGATGGCAAGCGTTCTTTAAAAATAATAATAATAATCGTAGAAGGGTAGTTTTTATATAAGATAATTTATTAAAAGTTTTAATTAAAAAGAAATGATGGAATGAAAAGTCAGAGGTTGATGTAGCCCATCTCTGGGTTCACTCCTTCCCATATGCAGAATCGTACAGACACGTGGGAGGCAGTTAATTGCCCTTTCCTACAGGTGTGTGTATGTTACATGCCATCAAGTCACCTCTGACCTATGGTGACCCAATGAATGAAAGACCTCCAAAACGTCCCATCATTAACAGACTTGCTCAGATCCTGCAAACTGGAGGACGTGGCTTCTTTTATTTAGTCAAGCCATCTCGTTTTAGGTTTTCCTCTTTTCCTACTGCCTTCCACTTTTCCTAGCATTATTGACTTTTCCAGAGAATTTTGTCTTCTCAAGATGTGACCAAGGTACGAAAGCCTCAGCCTACAGGTAGTGTAGGCTGAAGCTATTGTACATTTTTTTAAAAACACCTCCCTATACATAAAAGACAAACACATCAGGAGACTGGGCTTGAAAGTTTCTCCCTTACAAGCTAGATTTCTATTAGAATGCCCATCTGCTAGATTTCTACAGGCGGTATTTCTATGCATAGGAACACACTAACGTAGAATCCCCTCGGCTGGCTCCCCAAAGTGGCACCATATTCTTCAGCAAGTTTTGCAAAGATATAGTATTTAGCACTGGAAACATCAGAAATCTTCTATGGTCCTAAGAAGATAGACAGAAATCCACCATGGTTAGTGAAAATCCCTTTCTGTGTGATGCTAAGATCACATTCCTGGAAGTAAGTCCCATAGCAAAAACCTCAAGAGGATTCTAAGTAGACATGCTTAGGACCGCTCTCTTGGTAGTGCATTCTCATAATTTCTAATCCATTTTTACCCTTCCGAACTTCCAGTTGATCACCGCATAGGGTTGCCAGATTGGAAAATTCCTAGAGATTTGGGGGTAGAGGTGGGGGAGGGTGGGGTTTGGGGAGTTAAGGGAACTCAGTGATGTATAATGCCAGAGTCCACCCTCCAAAGGAGTCCTTTTCTCCAAGGGACCTGGTCCCTGCAGTCTGAATACCAGCCATAATTCTGAGATAGCGCCAGGCCTCACCTGGAGGTTGGCAACCCAATACTCTGTTCCCTTATAGATCCGTAGCTCACCACCTTGTTTATTTTTAACCAAGCCCCATTTTCTAATTCACCATTCTGTTATGTATGGGGTGGGTCTGTGGCTCAGTGGCAGACCACCTGATTTGTATGCAGAAGGCCCCAGGTTCAATTCTCAGCATCTCTCGTTGAAACAGTCAGGGGGAATTTTTAAAATTTTGTGATGGCCTATGGCTAACGGCAATACTACTACTACTGACCGAGATCCTTAAAGATAAAGATGTCTATCTGGGAACCAAGATCAAGATAATTCAAACTATGGTGTTCCCCATTATGATGTACGGATGTGAAAGTTGGATGGTGAAGAAATCTGACAGGAAGAAAATTGATTCATTTGAAATGTGGTGCTAGAGGAGAGTTTTGTGGATACCACAGACAGCCAAAAAGACAAATAAGTGTGTACTAGATTAAACCAAGCCTGGATTCTCCCTCGAAGCTAAAATGACAAAACTGAGGCTATCGTACTTTGGCCACATCGTGAGAAGACAAGATTCTCTGGAAAAGTCAATAATGCTGGGAAAAGGGGAAGGCAGTAGGAAAAGAGGAAGACCTAAAACAAGATAAAAGAAGCTATGTCCACCAGTTTGCAGGATCTGAGCAAGTCTGTTAATGACTAGAATGGGCACAAACCGAAATACAAACCAAAATTAAGCACAAACCAGGCCAGTTTGTGGTGCACAAACTGCGGCTCGTCAGATCCCATTTCTGACGAACCGCCACGAACTTTAGTTTGGTTCATTTGGCTTGTTTTTTAGTTCGTGACTGCAGACAGCCTGGTGCCAATCAATCAGTTTCCTAGGCAACAGGGGATGGACTTCCTGCAGACCTTCTGCTGACCCAGAAGTGACCTTCTGCTGACCCGGAAGTGATGATATTCTGACCCAGATGTGACATTTTCACGAACCAAACAAAGTCATTCGTGAACCAGGTGCAGGTTCGTGAAAGTTCGTGGTTCGTGAAATTTGACGAACCATGAACCGCATAGTTCAGGTTTTTTCTGGTTCGTGCCCATCTCTATTAATGACAGGACATTTTGGAGGTCTTTCATTCATAGGGTCACCCTAGATCGGAGGCGACTAGATGGCACATAACACACACAGCTGAAAGACAGGAAAGAGGTGTAATTTTGCTTTAAGGAATCTTATTTTTCCCCTTAAAAATTACTTCAGCATTTGCTTTAGACAAAACCAGAGGATGCAAAGAGACATTCTTAGGGATCCCTTGCAAAACTGCACGTGTTGTTTCAAAACTCATAATTCCATCTAAATCTCAGAGTTCCACCTCTGGCGAAACTTAAGGGGCCATCTGAGCACTCGGCCAATTCTCAACTGGCGACCCTGAGGCAGCTCCAACCGTTTTTCACCCACCTGCAAGCTCCACGCCACTGGCAACAATGAATATCAATTTATGGAGGCTGGGGCTCTTCTGACAGCTGGGATGAAACTCGTGGCCTTAGTCATTACCCGCTTGTCGCCCAGCCTCTAGGCACTGACAGCATCTCCATTCTTTCGGCTCCTCTCCCTTCTCTCCTCGTGCAGAGTGAGGGAGAAAAGAAAAGGAGTTGAAAGGCAGGTTTCTCCCACCCACCCCCTCACCCTCCACCCTCTCCCATTGCAACAGGAAATGAGTAACTTCCACTGATTTGAATAGGAGTAATCCGAAGTGGAGGAAATGAAGCTTGCGCGAGAGAATTTCAAGATGCACCTTTGCATGTGTTCGTTTTGAAAGGTCAAGAAGCAGACGGACGTTCCCTTCATTCCCTTATCAGGAAGACAGCTTCTTAAATGTTACAGTCTCAGAGCTGTCTCCAAACCTTCAGGGATTAAACATGCAAGTCCCTGTACCTGCTGAACTCATGAGAAACCCTGAAGGAGATTACATGTGATGGCAGCCCATTGCACATAATGCTAAGTACATGCAAATTAATGTGTGTAGAAAAGTGTGCATGAGTGTGCTGGACTGTGGTTGCTAGCAAAAGGAGCTTGGCTATTGAAAACTTACACCCTAGAAATCTTGTGTGTCTTTAAGGTCCTATTTGACTTGAATCCTGTTCTTCTACAGCAAACCAACACGGCTACCCACCTGAAACAGGCTCTCTGTGGCAATCGGCGGGAGCTTTGGAGGCAGGGGCATGGGTGGCACTGTGTTGTGTGCTCCGTGATGTCACTTCCAGGGAAAACCCAGAAGTGATGTAGGGTAGCTCTAGGAATCACAGGAAACTCTATGAAAAAACAAGGAAAATCCAGAAGTGACATTGTGGCACACACAACACCAAATTATTTTGTCCCCCTCCCCTTGTCACTTAGAGAGAAACTGGAAAAGACTGAATGAAAGAGTCGGCTGGATCCAGTCTAGAGTATTTGGTTCATATCTCCTCTTCAATTATTTATTTCGGAAATTTCTATGCTGCCTCTTCAGGGAACATGCTTGAGGCAGCTTACAAAGTAGCATCACAACAACCTGGGATGGAACCTGAGAAAAGGAAGGACCTTAACAGGGTCTATTGCCATAGAGTCTATCATCCAAAACTGATCTCTCTCGTCTGGAGATCAGTTGCAATTCCGGGAGATCTTCAGACCCCACCTGGAGATTGGCAAATCTAGGCTGATTCCATGGAGTGTTTTTTCTCCATTTCAGTAACTCGTTTGCCTTTTTGCCCTCGGACAAGGTCATGATCCATTCCTGCACAAATTGAGGAGGAGGTGGAGAGTGCCCTCAAGTCATAGCTGACTTATGGCGACCCCCCCCCCAAGCAGGGTTTTCATGGCAAGAGACTAACAGAGGTGGTTTGCCATTGCCTGCCTCTGCAACCCTGGTCTTCCTTGGAGGTCTCCCATCTAATTACTAACCAAGGCCAACCCTGCTTAGCTTCTGAGAGCTGATGAGAGCAGGCTCACCTGGGCATAAATTGAGAATAGTCTTTCCACTAAAAACCATTTTTAAAAAAAACTGAAGGAAAAGATTTTCCCAGCTTGGTGTTGTTGGGACATTCTTTTTCATGTGTCCAGCAGAAAAGATACACCTTGTGCTTGAATGAAAGGAAACGCATCCTTTGCCCCTTGTTCTACATTTTCACCAATGAAACTAAGATTTTTTACTGGGGGGGGGGGAATCAAGGCAACGCCATAATGCTGTTACTATGAGTCTCTCTACATGAGACGAATTACACGAGGACGCTCAAGTGAAGGGACAGGCAATGTTAGCCAGGAAGCACAGTTTAAAAAGTCAGAGCCAGCGAAGATTGCTCCTCAGAGGGATTGTTAATTTCATCTTCGCCTCCCCAAAAGGAAAGGTGAAATTGACAGAGCATTCAGGAAAGTGAAGATGAAATTAACAAACCCCCTGAGGAGCGATCTCCGCCGGCTCTGTCTTTTTTTAGCAAAGCAAGTGGCAAGTGTTTTTCTCTCCTCTCAGGATTTGCATTTGAAACATTTCCAAAGCGTTCTCTCCCCTTTTCCCAAAGCGACAATCACATCAGCAATATCACCTTCATGCAAAAAAACTCCAAACATGTGGAATCGGCCAGAGATGGAGAGAGAATGACTGGCCCAAGCTTTATGGAAGAGGAGGAATTTGAACACGGGCGCCCCAGGCCTTAGTCCAGTGCTGCAGCCTTTGTGTCATGCTGGCTGCGCCGCATTGGCAAATATAAATAAATATGAACACACAGCAAACATAGTTCATCCTATTTGCATATCAAAAAATTGTTCAGACGCTGATTTCCTTGGTTTTTCCTTCAATCACATCTGGGCGGCATTCAAGCAATACAAAACTACAAAGGTGCTTTTGAGTTGTCACAGTGACTCTGAAGATGCGTTCACGTACAGCTGTGTTGATGCATACCGCACACAATTTCTTATCAGAGCCCTCTCACATGGACAGATTGTCTAAAATGTGATGAAGTCATACGTATACAGTGGCCTCTGCCTCTGTGTATACTTGGCTTCCAAGATCTGTTAGTCAGTTGCGATGACATCCCAGCCAACCCCGAATATCTCAAACAGCTAAATAAAACTTGCCAAATGTCAACAGCTTCCCCACATTTCTTTTAATGAAAAAGGAGCATTTATTTGGGAGTTTTACACACTCCAAAGACACCATTCAAGCCCAATCGCGGGGTGGGGTGGGGTGGTCGCTCTATTTTTAAAAAACTCTCATCATGTCAGCTGTTTCCAACAGATGTTCTTTTGCTTCTGCAAAGAAACATGGGGTTTAAAGGAACGCATACCCAGTTAACATCACGTTTGTCTCATCGTGGACTTGCAGATGCCCCTGAAAAGTGGCAATTACAGTACCGGGGGGGAGGAGGGGGTGGAAGTGGCTTCCGATATCTGATGTAGGTGGCTTCGAGGAAATTAATAGGATTGTCACATTGGAGCACAAAGCAGATGAGGTAAGAACAGCATGTCTGAATTGTTTGTGCGGGGAACAACAGGCAGTTCCCACCCAGTTCCTCTTATTTTAATAGCTGGTGTTCGTGATAAACAAATTCCCTTCTGTCCAGATTGAAACAGATCCACAAAAAGTGAATAGATGAAGGTGATAACAGAACATTAACCAGCCCTATGTGTTTATCTTGATTTCTCCCTCTCTACTATACAGCTACATGAGCGAGCTGCAGAGGAAGGTCACACAGCATACGTCCGTGTGAAGAGAGGAGTAGCAGAAATGAAGGCCTCTAAGCTTTTCAAGTATGTGCAGGAATGAAAAGGGGAATGGAGGCCTCTGGGAAGGGGCTTGAGCCATTTCAGAAGTCTGGAGGCCTATTTCAGATATCTGGGCATTGTAACTGGTTGAAGAAATTGTTTCCCACCACCGCACAGAGTGGCGGCAGGAGAAAAATTTAAAAAGACCATCAAGCTAATGGCATGATATCATATGTGAGTAAAATCTGGAAATTATGTCATGCCTTTATAGGAATCGCCAAAAACTCTGTGGTTTTACCATAGAGTTCCCGGAAATTCCTAGAGGGGCTTGACATAGCTTTTGAGATTTTCCCAGAAGTGTCATCATGTCATCACTGATAGTTTACTTCCTATGTCCCTGACCCTTCGGTCGTCTGCTGGGCATGGCAACCCTACTTGGGCCACATGAACATATTAGTGTTGCAAGTTCTGTGCTGGGAATTCATTTGCTAGGTGTGTGGAGCCTAGGGATGCCAACTTCACACTCGGGGCAAAATATGTCCCATCCCCATCTGGCATTGCCTGCCACCTCCCAGCTGGGAGGGGGGAGGAAATTCCCCGATGAAATGGGCACGATCAGCATCCTCAGCATGATGACATCACTTCCAGTGTGACCGAGAACTGATAGCATCACTTTGGGTGCCACTCTACTAATCACCCAAGACTCTATGGTTAAACTGGAAGTGACATCCTTGCAAGTAACATTATTGCATGGGGGGGGGTCCACGCCCCAAAAGGAAATCTCTGTCTCTCCCATCTTCTGCTAGTTACCAAGCCACGCCTGGCAACCTTACCGGGGCCCAATTTAGATCAAGACTGTGCCACACAGGGAGGGGGCCTTTTGCTTTCCCTTCTGCCATTTCCCCAACTTGAAACAGTCCCAGAGTGCTGTTACCCTATTGTTGCTCTGCTTGTACTTTGCTTAGTATTGCGGCTCTGCTTTGTACTTTGCCAATGGGGCAAACAGTGACTTCCCCCCCTCCCAGGGTTGTTTCAGTTCAGGAAAACGATGCATGGGGAAGGCATAACTCCTTCTTCCAGCACACTGCTGTCCAAATCCAAGCGGGTCCTGCATGCGCTTGAGAATTAAGTTCCCAGAACAATATTTTTAACATACCACTGTGCAGAGTGAGCCCCGTGGCGCAGAATGGTAAACTTCAGTACTGCAGCCCAAGCTCTGCTCACGACTTGAGTTCGATCCCGGAGGAAGCCGGGTTCAGGCAGCCGGCTCAAGGTTGACTCAGCCTTCCATCCTTCCGAGGTCAGTAAAATGAGTCCCCACTTTCCTGGGGGTAAAGTGTAGATGACTGGGGAAGGCAATGGCAAACCACCCCGTAAAAAGTCTGCCAAGAAAATTTAGTGATGCGACATCCCTCCATGGGTCAGTAATGACTCGGTGCTTGCCCAGGGGACTACCTTCACCTTTACCTTTACCCTATCTCTGTGCAGAAGATTCAAGAAAATGTAACATGCAGTTCGGCCCGTTGCATAGAGATTTGAAGCTGGGTCCAGTGCTTTCCAGCATGCTGCTTGTCGCGAGAGGCACAGGGCTGCCAACTCTGGACTGGGAAATGGACATTGGGGGGAGGAGCCAGGGAAGGGTGGAGTTAGGGGAGGGGCCTCAGCAGGGTATAATGCCATAGAGTCCGCTTTCCAAAGCTGCCCTTTTCTCCAGGGGAACTGATTTCTGTAGTCTGGAGATCAGTTGTAATTCTGGGAGATCTCCAAGCTTGCCTAGAGGTTGGGATTGGGAACTCTAGGCTAAGCAAGACGGGCCTTTGGCGGTTGCCTGCGGCAGAAGCATCTACGCTTTTGAGATTCACCCAGAATTCCAAGCACGCCTCATGTTTCCATCGACAAATCTCTCCATCCCGTGGTTCTTATTCTCCAACCACTTAATCAGGAGTCGTAGTCAAGAGAAGCCCTCTAACACTGCAACGGAATAAGACAGACGCGGCATCATGCAAATTCTATACTCCAGCACAACCCTGCTTAGATCGGCATGATTTCTCCCAAACAAAACGTTTTTGTTGTAGACAAAAGAGACAGGATCGGTGATTCTGGTACCTGCTCCCCAAAGCAACACAAGGTGGTCTAAAAAGCAACACCACATTTAAGCGCATATCTGAATTCAAAGGAGCCCCGCGATGTATCCAAAGAAGGGCTGCCAGTCCCCTGGTGGGCTAAATCCACAAAAAACTCCGGAGGTAAGAATCACTCAGACTCCAAGCCTACAAGACTTAACTACTAATATTACATTTTTTAAAGATTGTTTAAATATATATCAAAGTGCAAAATGCTAATAACGTGCAATAATTTTGAATATATTTACAGAAGTACTAAGTCACTCTAAACCCACAAAGTCAATAAACCAGCACAATCAATAAATAGTTATAAATAATTCCTATAAAAGTCCAATTGGTGAGAAGTTCATAAATCAATAAATATTCCTTTGTTCCTTAATAGGTGATGTTTTCCATTATGCAAAATTCCTGAGAGTGACCACTTCAAACAATCAGCTGACGGGTTTTTGCCAGCATATTTCCAATTCCCGTTTTGGGGGGGGGGCTGGGGATCCCCCGCTTCCAGCCTCCACTTCAACCACCATTCACCTGGCTGGCAGGGGGGAAAGCGCCTCCCAGGAAGAGCTCCTGGCAAGGCATGACATCACAGGAGTGATGTCATGGGTCCCGGGAATGCTCCTGGGCTTCCCACCAGGCCGATTCTTAAAGAATTAGCAACTCATTTTCCTTCCTCAGTCTTCTTTCTTTTAAGTGGGCTGAATTGTCCAGCATTCCCATTTCAACGGGGAACAGAGTTGCCAACTCTGCTCTAGGAAATTCTTGGAGAGTTTGGGGCAGGACCCATGGACGGGGGAAGCTGGGGGCGGATTTCACCTAGAATTATGTTATGCCAAAAAGTCTGCCTTCCGAAGCTGTCATTTCATTCAAGGGAATGGATGTCAGTAGTCTGGCAATTAGTTATAATCAGGGCCGGTGTCAGAGTTTCTGGCGCCTGAGGCTAGGGGCAGCATCAGGGCTGTTGCCACTCCCGCGCAGGGACTGCATGATGACATCATTGCATATGATATCATCACGCAGCATGCCACTGCGAGCTGGCCCCATTGGTGCGGCAGGCAGCTGGTATGGCACACGGGTTGTCTCCCAGCCCTCCCATTCAGTTGCCCTGCACTGCCCTGGTTGCCCACTGCGCCTGGCCCACAGCTGTGTGCTGGCGGTGGCAGCAGCACGGGGCAACTAAGCGGACGGGCTGGGAGGCTGCCCGCTCAGACTGCCCTGCACTGCCGCCACCAGCATGCGCTCCCAGCCGCGCACAGCAGCTGTGGGCCAGGTGCAGCAGGCGGCTGGGGCGGTGCACGGGCAGCTTCCAAGCCCTTCCACTCAGCCACCAGCACTGCCACCGCCAGCTCCACGGTGTGCACCTCCACCCCCGGCACCCACTCCGGCACTTCAGCACTCGAGGCGGCTGCCGGACCCACCTTTATGGACGTGCTGGCCCTGGTTGTAATTCAGAGAAAACTCTGGGCCTCTCCTGGAGGTTGGCAAACCTAATTGAGAGGCTTATTTAAGATTATCAAAATCTGGTTATAAGGGACTCTCCATTGGTACTAAGCACTGCAACACATTTGTCTTCTTCGGTCTTCTTTCCTTTAAGTAGGCTAAATTATCCAGCATTCCCTACCCGACTGCTTGAAACAGTGTTCATTAAAAAAAAAAAACAGCTGAAAATAAATAAATAAATACAACCCACTATGGAACTTGCCATGGAAATCAAGAAATGCTTGTGAATGTAGAAAACCTGTTTGATTTAGTATTATGATAGGATGTTTAACAATCAAATTCTGCATGCTTGTTGATGGAGAAGAGAAGGTCAACATTCAAAAAACAGCAATTAAAAATGTAAGTGGACGCTCCCTTTTTAAAAAATGCAGACACGTTGCAAAAATCCCAAATATCTTTGGAAAATCTTCCAAGGGAGAATTTAGAAAATTACACTCCATGCAAGGAGACATCACCATGCCAGATTGAAGGGAGACATTGCACCTGTCGGATTTGAAACATCACATGTAATTACATTTTTAATAACGGTATGCTGACTTCACCCTTTTTAATTACTTGTTGTAGACTTGGCCTTCTCTTGTGTTGGGCTTACTTCTTCTCCCCCCCACCCGCCGCCTTCTCCCTTTGTTAGCTAAAATGATGATTGGCCTTTTTAATTTCTTTTTGTTTCAACATTTAGACCCATAAAACTGCTCACAGTAGCGTAAAGATCACTATAAAACCCCAAAGTCAAATATGAAATACTATCTAAAAGCAAGAGATAGGGCGTGCATAACAGCAGAGCAAAGCAAATTCTCTGTAGAGAAGACCCTTTTAAAGCCATTTTCTACAACAACAACATTCGATTTATATACCGCTCTTCAAGACAACTTAATACCTCACTCAGAGTGGTTTACAAAGTTATCCTCACAACAATCACCCTGTGACGTGGGTGGGGGTTGAGAGAGCTCTGAGAGAGCTGTGACTGACCCAAGGTCACCCAGCTGGCTTCAAGTGGAAGAGTGAGGAGAAATCAAACCTGGTTCTCCAGATTAGAGTCCTGCTGCTTTTAACCACTACACCAAACTGGCTCTCTACGCTCATCCAAGCCATGCTGCTTGGCTTAGCTCTGGCCAGAGACGTAAGATTGCCAGGCTGAGTTGGGAAATTCCTAGAGATTTGGGGAATGGAACCAGGAAAGGGTGGGGTTTGGGTTAGGGTCTCAGTGGGGTATAATATCATAGAGTTTACCCTCCAAAGCTGCCATTTTCTCCAGGAGAACATATACCTGTCACTCAGAGATAATTCCAGGTAATCACCAGGCACCACCTGGAGACTGGCAACCCAGACAGAAGGGATACAGGCCCAGAAGAAGATCGGAGCATCTTGTTTGAGGCAGCAAAATCCTCATATTGGAGGGGAGCAGAGGGAATGGGGGGGGGTTTCCACACCACCACTAAAAAAAAACATCCGCCATGTGCGGGGGACATCCTTTCCCCGTGCTTTTATGACTCCTGCCCCCAAAGAAAGTGAAAAATGAAAGGGCAGATAATTTTTCTGGTTTATCAGCAGTGGGCTGCAGGTTTCATACCTCATACCCAGTTCCCTCCTCCTGGGACTTTACATGATTGAAATCTACCAAGGAAAGTTTTATGTGAGTAAATCGACATTTGGGGGCATTTACTGAAACGCAGTATTCTAACGAGCATCATACTCAACGGGCTCAAAGTATTTCGTGTGTGCTCCCTCAGTCACAGACAGGCAAGTTTACTCAGAGCCGAAGCCCCGCCAAGCTAAATTAAAGAGCTCTTATTTGCAAGTAGTTATTAGATATTATATCCTCAGAGGCTCACGGAGATGGAGATTAGCTCTCCCTCATTTAGTTATTCCCTTTTTGATAAGTGCCCTTCTGCCAAAGGGGTCAGCACAATATATGAGCTTTCCCTGCCCACCGCTTTTATCCTCAGAATAGCCCTGTGAGGTAGGCCAGGCGGTGACGGCTCAAGATCATCCAATAAGCTTCGTTGCTGAGGGCAGAAGGACACGTTTCAAGTCCTTGCCTCCTGGAGTGAGGCCACTTTAGAAAAGGGAGTGGGCAGCCTGGGGGGGGGGGTGCCCAACGTTCGGCCTCTGCAGAGGGCACTTCCCACAATAATATATGTATTGTGCGCCTTTGTTGATGCATAAATAACAGCAAAAAGTGTATACATTTTATGAGGAAATATCGGGAAACAGAAAATGGCAGCAAAAATAATAACAAACAGGCTAGATTCACATTCAACAACAACAACAAAACAACAACAACAAATGATTCAGAGGAGTTTGCCGTGTTAGTCTGTAGTTGCAAAATAGTAAAGAGTCCAGTAGCACCTTTAAGACTAACCAACTTTACTGTAGCATAAGCTTTCGAGAACCACAGCTCTCTTCGTCAGATGCATCCTGACGTTTCGCCAGCAGCTGTGGCTGGCATCTTCAGAGGTGTAGCACCAAAAGACAGAGATCTCTCAGTGTCTCAGTGTCTCTCAGTTGGTTAATTCTAAAGGTGCTACTGGACTCTTTACTAAATAATAGTGATAACAACAACATCTGATTTATATACTGTCCTTCAGGACAACTTAACACCCACTGAGAGCAGTTTACAAAGTATGTCATTATTATCCCCACAACAATCGCCCTGTGAGGTGGGTGGGGCTGAGAGAGCTCTGAGAGAGCTGTGACTGACCCAAGGTCACCCACCTGGCTTCAAGTGGAGGAGTGGAGAACCAGACCTGGCTCTCCAGATTACAGTCCTTCCTCTCTTAACCGCTACACCAGAGAAGCAAAATGGGGATTTCAAAATTCAAACTCAGCCAGAACTGTCTCTGCTAGCTTCTGCATTGCATTGCCAGCTATACTGTGCTGCTAAGATCAAGCTGGGTCTCTAGGACCCCCTCCCCCCACACACAAGCCTGGCTGTCTCATAATGATGCTCTAGAATAATTTTTAAAACTCCCAGTAACATTTCAGTAACAGAGCCATCAAAGATGCTCATAGGGAAACAAGGCCAGGTGATATCTTCGACAGACATGCATGAAGGTCAGACAGATCTGTCCAGGTTTTCTCACCAGATGCTAAAGCAATGCATAGGTTCCTTAAGGAAGTAGTTACTTCAATTGCAGGGAAACCCATATGTAGACAGAGGCTTGTAAGAGTTACTATTAAAAAGCCCCAACAGCGGGGGGGGGGGGGGGCATTTGTCACCGCCACCCCAGTCCGCAATATTGTCTACCTATATGCCTGAGTGCGTAACAAAATATTTGCCGGCCCTCTCTTCAAGCTAGTGAACCAGCCATGTGATTGGTAGAAGTAACATTTCAGAAACAGAGACTCGTCAGCAAAATCCTCTTTGGCGGCTAGATCCGTGTGTAATTCTGCCGGCTTTTAAACACCCCTGTCAAATAACAGAGCTCCAGAATTACTGTCCCCTCCTTTTGACCTTCTTTAACTTTGTGTTAGACAACCAGAATTACCGCCAGATCCAAAAAATATTCAAATACTACTATCATGATTTTTTTCCATTCTGCTGAGCTATGATTATATTAACAAACTGGTTCATTTTCTAGTTTGGGTTTGAAATAATGAACAGGTTTTGGAGAAGGCGCAAATCCTTGTAGCTTATTCTCCTGCTCAGAAGTCTAGCATAAAGTAAGCAATCATCCGCTCCTCCCGCCGGTTCTCTGTGCATGCAAAAGATTGTGTGGGGAGCATACCTGGCACTGTTCCCCCTTTGAATTTTGGGATATTCCCCAATAACTTGGAGTGGGGGAGATCTTTGCTCTGGGGGTTTATGGCAGAGGGAGTCATCGGAGGAGAATGCATTGCGCAGTATCCTCTGGCAACTAGATAAAGAAAGACATAAAGAAAGGCTGTCTTCTCATGTTTCCATACCCACATGTGTAAGAAATACTTCCTTTGCAGTGAGATTCTGAAGATGGACAATAAAATGCATCGTTTCTGGAATTCTTTTTAGAACACGGGGGTTGTATTTCAGTGACTTAGAAGTTACATTTTTAACAGACGGGAGAGAGGCACGTGTTCCTTTTCAAGCAGGCTAAAGCTATACCGACAGATTGCTTTAATCATCATTACTTTCCATTCCACTTCTGGAAGGCAACAAGACATTGTAAACACTCATAGAGAGCAGTAAACTGCCCTCCGTGGTGACAAAGAGAAAATCAAATGAAAATTGGTGCCAGTGTCACAGCTAGGAGAATGAGAACTCCCTCCAGTCCAAACCTTCCCTCTGCCACAAACTCAGTAGGCAAACTGCATCACTTCCACTAGGTATCCAAGCATACTGATACTGGTCTACCTTACAAGGCTGTTGTAACGATGTTGAGATTACATGTGTGAGTGTTTAATTTATTGGGGTCTTTCTTAGACATGGGCACGAACAGAAAAAAAACCGAACATGGTTTCATTGTTCATTGCCATCCATGAATAATGAACAACGAACATTGATGAACATGACCTGTTCACGAACATGTTCATTGTACGTTGTTGGTGGGGGCCAGCAAGCTCTCCTCCAGCCATCAAGATCCCTACCACATCACTCCCAGAAACCCTACCTGAGCAGGCAGCTGGAAATGTACCAATAATAAATAATAGCTTGGCCCCAGAGCCTGGCAGCAGCCCTGGAACCTGAAGGGGTAGATCCCTACTGCACCACTCCCAGAAACCTTACAAAAGCAGGCAGCAGGAAAGGTACCAGTAATAAATAATAGCTTGGCCCAGAGCCTGGAAGCAGCCCTGGAACTTGAAGAGATAGATCCCTATCCCTGGAACCTGAAGGGGTAGATCCCTACTGCACCACTCCCAGAAGCCTTACCAAAGCAGGCAGCAGGAAAGGTTACCAGTAATAAATAATAGCTTGGCCCAGAGCCTGGCAGCAGCCCTGGAACTTGAAGAGGTAGATCCCTATCCCACCACACACAAAGAAAATGCAAGCTCCAATGCACTCTCCCTGTCTCTCTCTCAAAATGCCAACAGCAACTGTCTCTCCCTCACTGTCTGCAAAACCAGAGCTGGGAGCTCCCCTCCCCCCAGGTCTTTGCTACCTTGTAACAAATTTGGAGCTCTACACTTGAAAGGAAGACCTGGCTATCAAGCTAAAGTGGGCTTAGATTGGGGTTTCCAGGGCAACAGCAGGAGTTTAGACAGAGTTCAAACAATCCCTGCCTACGTTGCCAAGGGAATTGACTGCAGGTGCCAGACTGTCTGGCTTGACGAACAGCAACGAACGAGGCTTGCAACAACCACCTGTTCGTTTAGAATGGGGCCTCACGAACAGCTTCTTCGTGAACAGCTGATTGAGCTGTTTGTGGCTTTTTAAAGTTTGTATTGCTGTTCGTGCCCATCTCTAGTCTTTCTACACACATATGGTTCCCACAGAGTAAGAGAAATCCAAATGTGTAAAAAAGGGCCTCCAAAAAATAAGTCGCACACTCATTTCTATCTTTCCTCACCGTCGTTCAGGCGGTTCTCCCGAAAAGGAAGCCCAAAGTTTGTATCATTGCTCTTCCTACTCAAAACTCTCTGTGCCAAATGTGAAACAGCCTTTAATTGTGTGGGCGGTTTTCCTCACTCCACCCCTTGTCTCAAAAGTATAGGGAAGAATGTGCATGATGAATAACGTGGAGACAGACAGAGAGAGACTTTTTGCCTGCTCTCATAACACAAGAACTTGGTATGACTTCATGAAGCTGAGTTGCAAAAAGGCCAGATAAAAAGCCCTCCTTTTTCACACAAAGCATAATTAACTAATGGACTTAACCACCCCAAGATAATGCGATAGCTGCAGGCTGACTGTTTAAAAACAAAAAGGCATTATGGAAAATAGATCTCATGGCCTTGGATTGCTCACTGGAACCTCTCTGCTCAGCGGTAGCTTACCTGTGAGTTCTCGACATTAAGGAAAAACGGCAGGGGAAAGAGGTTTTTGAAACATGTTCTATAAATAGAGCCAAATAGAAAGAGGAGAGCTTTTGGTTTGTAAAAAAATTATAGCAGCAGGGATAAAAAACAACCCTTTGGTGCAGGTGTTTCAGTGATTTTTCTGAAGTGAAAGGGGGACATATTGTTCTTCAATACAGAATGAGGGCAGAGCCAGTATGGTGTAGTGGTTAAGAGTGGCAGGACTTTAATCTGTAGAGCCGGGTTTGATTCCTCACTCCTCCATTTGAAGCCAGCTGGATGACCTTGAGTCAGTCACAGCTCTCTCAGAGCTCTCTCAGCCCCACCCACCTCACAGGGTGTTTGTTGTGGGTATAGTAATAACACACTTTGTAAACCGCTCTGAGTGGGCATTAAGTTGTCCTGAAGGGTGGTATATAAATCAAATGTTGTTGTTGTTGTTCAAGTTGCATCAACCTCCCTCTGAATTGGTTTCATTTGCCCTCAGTGACCTTTCCACGTGATTGGCTACATGGTACTGTGCCATCAACCCATCCACTATGTGATCTCCAAGTGGCTAGGAACCACCCCTGTAACTTGCCTAGGAAGATGATGCAGTATTTGAATAATAACATGGCTACTAAGTCATGCCAGGACCTAGATAGACCAGGTGAGCCTGACCTCATCAGATCTCAGAAGTTAAGCAGGGTCGGCCTTGGTTAGTAATTAGATGGGAGACCTCCAACGAAGATCAGGGTTGCAGAGGCAGGCAATGGCAAACCACCTCTGCTACAACTTGAGGGCAGTCTCCACTGCCAATCATGGTAAAGTTGTGATAGAGAGAGAAGCCAGATTTGCAGTGGTTGCTCAAAAGTTCCATCTATCCAAAAATCACATGGGGATAACTGAGGCTGCTGAAAATAATATTCCATTACTTCATATTATCTGGCTAAACAGCTTGTCAGGTACACCTTCAAAAAGAAGTGAATCTTTTGAGGAATCTGCACAAGAAGCTAAGCGTGAGGAGTCTTTATGTAGAAAACCATGATTTAAATCTAGTCTTACTGACTAGTGATTTAAATTGTGATTTAAATTGATTTGATTCAAATCAAATCCACCCTGTTTCCGTGCATTGTCTGACGCACCTCAGAACATCACGTGCCGGGGAGAACGAATACGGACCGGCCGTCAGCTCTGTACTCTAATAGTTCCAAAAAGATCTCATGGGCTGCTGTTGGGAGGCTTCCAAATAATGGCAAAAAAGAGCACCATTTTGTTTTCCATTAATGCTAAATGTCACTGGTTCTGTGCCCTTTCAACTCCTCACAGGTTAACAAAAGTCTGGTCTTTTTTGCAGGAAGGGTAGATATTTTGTGAGAACAGCCACAATTCCAAACCAAGAATCCCGAGGCATGCGGAGCAAAATGAAACAGGTTCTGGTGATGACCCGCACTGCTCCATTCCACACCAGCTGTAATGCCGGATCAGGTTCAAGGGAAGCCCAGCGTAGAGCGCGTCACAGTAGTCTAACCTAGAGGTGACCATTGCCTGGACCACTGTAGTCCCAGAAGGAAATTAACATGACTTTACCTCCACTTTTGTCAGTTTCATTCACGGGAACCAAGAGAGATCAAGGAAATGGAGCAAGGGAAGGGGGGACAATCACATAATGTAGGTTGGAATATACACCATCACCAGCCACCCATTGCATGTTCTCAGCTGTTGAAACAGTTCACTCTGAATTGGATTGTGCTGCAGCTGACACAGAGTTGGACACAAAAGTTCTGTTTTGTTGAAACTTGAGTCTTACTCTGATGGAACAGGTCTGTGCCGCTGGGGTAAGTTTTCTTGTGACTGAGGGAAGCTCCACCAGTAATGGAATGCAACTTTTGCATCCAACCCTTCAGAACTAATGACAGTAATGCTTAGTATTTTCAGGGCTTTTTTTCAGCTGGAACGTGGTGGAATGGAATTCCAGCACCTCTTGAAAATGATCATATGACTGGTGTCCCCGCCCCCTGATCTCCAGACAGAGGGGAGTTTAGATTGCCCTCTGCGCTATGGCGCAGAGGGCAATCTAAACTCCCCTCTGTCTGGCGATCAGGGGGCGGGGACACCGGCCATGTGACCATTTTCAAGAGGTTCCAGAACTCCGTTCCACCGCGTTCCAGCTGAAAAAAAGCCCTGCATGTGACCATTTTCACCAAGGGCAATTTAAACTTTAAAAATTACCCCCTTGTTCCAGCTGACCCAAAGTGACATCATTGTGCAGTCCTGGAAGCATGCGCGCACTTTGCGCACGTGCATATGGCAGCAGAGGCACTACCTCCTGCCAAGAGTTGTCCCCTGTGCTGGCAACCCACTGAGTCCCACTATCTCTTTTCCTAGAAAAAAGCCCTGGTATTTATCTACTTACAGCTGCTTTCAGAGAGCTTCACCTACATTATTCTGTTGCAAACCTTACAACAGCCTTGGCAGGCCAGCCAGGGTACCGTTACAGCTGCCCTGCAGATGCAAGACTGAGGCTAACAAGGAAGTATGTTTATCAAGCTTGTGGCAAAGGCAAGATCGAAAACGAGAGTCTTCCAGACTGCAGCTCATTCTCGTAGCCGGTATGATAACAAGCTCGTATAAAAGAAATTGTGATAAATGTGCACTTGAGAAAACAGCGAGGACGGTAGGGAATGGCTTCGGAAGAACGGGGTCTAGATTCTCAGAAACGTTTCAGGGCCAGCGAAACAAGCGAATACGGACATGCCCTTGAAATCCAAGGCCTGATCCAGAAAAGCAGTTATGCATCATTTGCTCGCCAGCCAGTATGATAACAAGCTCGTATAAAAGAAATTGTGATAAATGTGCACTTGAGAAACAGGGAGGACGGTAGGGAATGGCTTCGGAAGAACGGGGTCTAGATTCTCGGCAGGATCTACTATCTTTCCGCCGGGCCTGTAAGACAGAGTTGTTCCGCCAGGCTTATGGCTGAGGCTGGGCCTCCACTGGCTGGAGGATATAACATCTACTCCCCTCCCTATGAGAGCTGCCCACCACTGTTCTGAAGCTGCTGCCATGTTTCAATTGCACTGCTGCACTTTCTGTAATCAACGATATTGCCGCCACCAAGAAAAGAGTGCTGCCGTTTTTAATATCTTTATACAATGCTTTTAATGTTTTATGTTTAATGTTTAATGAAATGTTTTAAATGTTTTAATGTTGTTATCCGCCCTGAGCCTGCTTGCGGAGAGGGCGGAATATAAATACGGTAAAATAAAAAAATTAAAAAAATAACGTTTCAGGACCAGAGAAACAAGCAAATGTGGGTGTTCCCTTGAAATCCAAATGCCAGGTTAGTTGGACCACAGGCCTGATCCAGAAAAGCAGCTATGCATCATTTGCTCTGCAGTTCCCTTATTTATTTATTTATTTATTTATTTGTTTGCTTCACTTACGTGCCCCAGCCCCCCCCCCTTCATGTCCCTACTACTGGGTAGGTCAAGCAGGTTACCGGGTTTCCCATTCAGGCAGCTTGCAGGATTCGTCCTTGCTGATCTTCGGCAATAGAATTCTCATGCTTCTCCGTGGCACATCCGGCACGGCAGCTGGATCATACAAGGCAAAGTCCGATGTGGCAGGTGGATGCCTCATTCATTCTTACACAAGGAGGCTGTGCTAGAAGGGCCTATTTCCAGCTCTTTCTATTTTCTGGCCCTTTCCCCAGGATCAAATCACTACAGGTAGCTTTAAATCTGTCTTCACAGAGGCAAGAGATCTCACCCCACCCCCCTAGGAGTAGATTCCAGCAAAAGTCAAGCTTATGGCTACTTAGGCAATGTGTTCAGGAGCCAAGAGAGGCTACCGAATACCTGCTGAACACGGTTGAACTATATTTGGTCTTTCTACCTGCATTCCCCACCACCACAAGCGAAACGGCAATGAGCTGTTCGTTTATTTGGTTTCCCAAATCTGCATTCTAGCTTTCCATCACTGAAGGTTCAAAAGACGGTTCAGTTTTTTTTTTAAGGACAGAACAATTATTGTTTTAAAATAATAAACTGCATTTTGTCATATGCACCCTTTGCCCCCTCTCCCCCCCCCCCACATTAGATCCTTGGAGATGGGGGGGCTCTCTTTTTTTTCTTTTCTGCTTATGAAATTCTATAAAAGTACCATGTAATGCTGAAAGGTACTATTCAAACAACAGCAACAACAACTACCCTTCCTCTGGAGTTCAGGTTGGGGTTCCCCTGTTGTGTCCTCACAACAGCCCTGCCAGGTAGGCCAGGCAAAGGAAAGGGTGGCGGGCCTTCAAGGCACAATGTTGATTTGGGCCTGGATCTGTCCCCTGACCCTCTAAATGCTACATCTTACTGGCAATAGATAATAAACAATCAATCATTCACCTATTATCTTTTTAAAAACCCATTGTTTCTATTAAACTACACAATATAAAACAGCTGGTTTTATGATTAAAAGCCACTATTAAAACAACACGGATCGGCCACGGGAAGCAGATAAAAACAGCAGTTCAGAACGATGGAAATTACTCTCACGAAGCAGCCAGTTCCATTTGCCATAGCACTTGTATAGCTTTAGCAGCCCTTTTAAAAGTTTAAAGTAAGCCAAGCTGGCAGATCTTACTAGGTTAGGAAGCTGTAACACGGAAAGCCCTGCTTATTTTCAACTCCAGACAACAAGGGACACCTCCGAACCTACTGAAATAAAGAGGGGAACACCCCAGGAGGAAAATAACAACAGTATAATAACTAAAGTAGTTTCTCAAAGTGAAAAGCAATCATATAAGACACTTTTGCTACAGTTATTTAAACCAGATTTTTGTTAACAGTTATATAAACCATGTTTACAATGACTGAAAAACAAAATGAAGCAGCGATCACGACTCTCTATGCGCAAAATAAATCCTAGCAAGTTTCTAGTCCTTATAAAACGTATAGTTCAATGAGTTCTTATCTTGTTTTTCTTTTTATTTGTTCTTTCAGATGTGTGAGAATGGTTCCACTGTGACTTCGAGCTCAACAAACTCCACTTATATTCCGATGCAATCATTCAATAAAATGTTGTATTTCAACCGCTTGTGGGATGTGTAATCTTTCACAGCGAATAGAAGCCAACTCCAGGCAAGCTCAAATTGACCACGGAAATTTTACGTTGGGAGAAGTTCAAATCTGATTTTTGGAAGGGGGTGGGTGGGTCCTGGGAAGGCAAACCTTCTGAAAAATTCTGAAGGCAACCTCAAGAGTTTCTATTAAGCAAATGGATGGCTACAAAAATCTAGGTATAAAAATTAAGTTTTTAAGGAGACTTTCGGAATGTGGAAGGCACTCACTAGGTCAAGCTGCCTGGAGCCAAGAGGGAAGATAGAATATAAATGTTTTTGTAAAATAAGTAATAAATAAATCTATACACAGTGCTGGATTTCAATTATTAGAAGTCCAGGTATGCTATCAGTATATCTAATTCTGAACATGAGTGTAGATCAAAAAATATTTTATTTGTTTTATTTATTTATTTATATCATTTATAGTGCGCCTTCCTCACTGAGACTCAAGGCAAATTACACAGTCTGAGATGAGTACAGTCAGTATTGAGGACATTTCCATAAACAATGCCATAGGGAAAATAAATACAAGTTTACAAAGATACAGCATTAGCAAGAATCCAATACAGAGTTGAAGAAATGCTGAAAAATGCTCAATGTGGAGCCATGTAGGCAGAGGGGGATATTTCTACAAACCTGAGGTAACCCCCAGCTTTTCAGAAAAATCCCAGAATGTAAGGTGGCTTAAAAAAAAAATAGCAACATATCGAGGGAGGGGAAATGAAATCTCATGATGCTACGTCGTGAGATCTCACCTGCCATTTTGAGGGTTGCCCAGAAGTCCCATAAATATTGTTGATGGTGGCCCCAGCCTCTATCATGAGAAGGAAAAGCAGGCAGTGGTTGTGGGTGGGCAAGCACTACGGAGAAAAGAGGCAGTGGCCGAGGCAGTAGTTGAGCATATGGGGGAAAGAGAGGTAGAGGCAAAGAAAGCAAGTGAGGGAGGTTAGCTGGAGGTGATGGAATGGGTAACAAGCAGGGCTTTTTTTCAGGGGGAACGTGGGGGAACGGAGTTCCGGAACCTCTTGAAAATGGTCACATGGCTGGTGGCCCCGCCCCCTGATCTCCAGGCAGAGGGGAGTTGTGATTGCCCTCGGAGGGCAATCTAAACTCCCTTCTGTCTGGAGATCAGGGGGCGGGGCCACCAGCCATGTGACCATTTTCTCTGAGGGTAACCCACTGAGTTCCACCACCTCTTTCCCCAGAAAAAAAGCCCTGGTAACAAGGAAAGGAGAATCCCAAATTCTCTGAGCTGGCAGTACTGAGGGAAAGGCGCTTTGGACATGCTCAGAGGCACATGTTCCAAGGCTTTGGCAGGGGAGATGTTCTGGCTCCATTTACAAATATGTATGTAATTTTTATTTTATTTATAGTCTGCCTTTCTTGCAGAGACTCGAGGCGGATTACGGGATATAAACAGTGCAACCAAACAGCAAAATCCAGCCAGCGGTCCATGCAATGGGGCTAAGGTTACAGAATTAGAGAATAATGCGAACAACTTAACATAAACAGCAAAACTCCCTAAGGCAAAATAGACTATAAATGATACAGAAAGTGGATTACAAGGTAAAGACAAGACACCTATAATAATCACTGCCCGTGACTATTCCATTATCAAGATATCCTCCTGGACTGTTTATTTTACTACAATTCTAATTTCTTTTTAAACCTGCCCTTTTGGCCGTTATACTTTTGCACATTCTGCAGAACGAAGGAATGACGGAAGTGCGGAAGCCTTCCTGACCTCCTCAGGCAGGCCAGTTCTAAAAAGTGGAAGCCGTCTATGAGAATACATGAGAACAGGCGGCTGTCATTCTAGAAATCTAAAGAGCAGCATGATTTCTACAGTCAAAAAATCTAGAAGTCGCTTAGGTTGGAGGGGGAAAGCCCAGTTTGGAACATTCCATTTGCCAGTAGACGATACACAGTTCCATTGACCGCATGCTTCTTATTGCAGAAGATGGTACCAAATCTTTATACTCAAGATCTGATCTGCTACAACCTTTTGAGATCAACAAACCTTCAGCCTACAAAATCAGGCCTGCTATTTGTCTTTCTTCTGTATGCCCATGCATGCCAATGGTTGTGAGCCGCGGCATGCAGTGATGGGTCGCAGTTCCCTTGTGGGTTTGCAAACACCGCGCCCAAAACATGCTTGTTCCAAGTAATACTTAAAGCCTATGATAGATCAATATTGATGATTAGGTACACGTCTGAGTTTCAACAGCCGCCTGCCTGAATGGTATCAAGAAGAATTCACATTTATGTCACTCACGACATTTAAATAATGGATTTCTTGATGTCTATAAGTGTTAAGTTAGCAGGGCACAGCTGTAAAGATGGTTTGAGCACCACTGACTGAGGCTGCAAGAGGGTCGCCCTGTATCCATTTTACATCTGCACAGAAATATCAGAGACCCCTTGCATTCAGGACCTGTCCACTCCATGGAAGCCAAGGTCTCAATTCAATCCAGGTGGATGTATTGTCTTGAGCTTCGTTATCAGTTGCAATTCAGCAGTTTCTCTTTCTACTCTCCCTTTGAAATTCCTCTGCAGGGTAACTGCTACTTTCAGGTAGTCCTGGAAAGTTAAAATGTTCCCCCACTGGATAACGAAGCTCAAGACAATGCATCCACCTGGGCTGAATCGAGACTTAGACTTCCTGTCTCATTTCCAATGCTGATTTCTCCCTACCCACTACCTCTCTGCATACCCCACCCTATCTAATCACACCTGCCTTTGTCATTCACTGGCTATTATCAATTGGCTTCTGCAATCACTCCACTCCCCAAGATATAAAGACAGATGGACTCACGTTCTAGCTGTATCTGAAGAAAGCTCAACCCCTACCACAAATTTTGTTAGTCTCACAGGTGCTACTGGACTCTTGCTCTTTTCTACTGCGACAGACAGACTGACACGGCTACCCATTTTGATCTAACTTCACACATCTGATGAAGTACATGGAAGCACCTGCTACAATAAATCATTTGGTCTTTATAGTGCCACCAGCCACATTTTTAACCAGTTTTGAACGTTCTCTGTAACAAAACAATTATCCCCAAATTGCATCTGTTTGTAAAAGGAAGTCCAGTCCTGGCAACGTTTGGTTGGATGCCAGCCCTGCTGATTCCAATGGAGCTTACTTCCACATAGAGACAATTAAGGGTCACAGCTTAAGACAGCGAACCACTGTGCCTAACCTTCATAAAAAGATACGCACACTGTTTCATCCTCATTGTGGCAGCCACATCCAGTTGTTAAGTTAATGCTAACTTGGATAGCGCGACTCCTGTTTAATGAACGGTATCATAGAAATGGCCGTATCATACACTTATTCACATGAGCCTCTCTCTTAGATCTACATTTTTTCTGCCCGCCTAATGTTCTCTGCTCCAAAACCTCATCTTGAGTTCAGCCATAAAGGTGCAGCAACAAGCAGTTTTTAAATTCGACTGTGCTTGGGCAGGCACTGTATGCTTTTATATGCAGAATTCACAGTTTCCTCTCTTCAAAGGAGAAAAGCAGCCAAATAAATTAATAGAGATAAAATAAACCAACAAGCATGGCTAAGACCCACGAGTCGAAGGAAATGGAGCATTTGTCTGGGTCACCTACTATACGGAATCTTCCCGTGAAATCCGAAGCAGTTACTCCAGTCTAAGCCCTTTGAAATCAACGGGAAGCGGCTGAATTGGAATTCATATGTAAATTTGACTCAGTCAGACTTGGATTGAATAGAGACTATGAATGGTTATCTCATTGTCAGAAGCAAACTGATCTCATTATCAGAAGCAAACTGATTTGCATCTACTCCCCCCTCCTCTCACCACCTATATATATCTGGCCAGTTTCTTCATACCCTCCATGCATCTGACGAAGAGAGCTGTGGTTCTCGAAAGCTTATGCTACAGTAAAGTTGGTTAGTCTTAAAGGTGCTACTGGACTCTTTGCCATTTTGCTACTACAGACAAACACGGCTAACTCCTCTGGATCTTTGAAATCAATGGGCTTAGACTGGAGTAACTCTGCTTAGGATTTCACTGTTCATCCACTGGACACTTCCCCACAGCAAACTTTAATCATTCTATCACTCTATAAGGAAGTATAAAAACCTACACAAGGTTCCATGGATACGGGAACTAAAAACTGCTCTGAAATCACAATAGTCATTCTTAGTGCTAGGAGTGCAAATATGCTTCCAGTCGCCTTGTGTGAAAAGTGCCAGACTTGCACAGCGTTTCAGTGCCAAATCTCAACACGGAACTCCACCACGCTGATTTTAGTAAGATATGTAACATTTTTTGGAGTATAATTAAAACCTATCTGGGTCAGATTTCCGCACTGACTGCCTAGGCATCTCTGGCTGTGATATTTGGAGATCTGGAGCCAGAGGGCACTAACAGCGTTAACTGGATCTCAGGAGCGAATCTGCCCTATACTGAAATCAGACCATTGGTCCATCAAGGTCAGTACGGTTTAAGGTGGTTGGCAGTAGCTCTCCACGGTTGCTAGCCAGAGGTCTTTCACATCACCTACTCCTTGGTCCTTTTAAGCGGAGATGCTAAAGATTGAACCTGAGACCTTATCCATCTCAAGCAGATGCTTTGAGCCACGGCTCCTCTCCAAGGGGGAGCATTTCAATCGAAAGGTGAAGTTTTTCAATAATCCTGTTTTGAGCTCCAGCCACAAACTCTGTTCTAACCACCTTCGGGAATGACTGGATCGCGCCGTCCCAGATTTCTGCATACACGTTCTTTGTCTGAGGGCTAAGCTACAAGTGACGAACGACACTTGAACGGCAAGTGAACAGACTCACATGCATTCCTCCCTGTTCACTTGCGCTCCACTGGCGCTCTACTCGATCATGTAGTGTTCACAAGTGGAGCACAAGTGAACAGGGAGGAATGCATGTGAGTCTGTTCACTTGCTGTTCAAGTGCCGTTCATCACTTGTAGCTTGGCCCTGAGATGGCACCTGTATTCTAGCAGAAAAGAGCAAGCATCCCGTAGTACCCATAAGACTAACAAAATTTGTGGCAGGGTATGAGCTTTTGTAAGTCACAGCTCAGATACCTGAAGAAGTGGTCTGTGACTCATGAAAGCTCCTACCCTACCGCAAATTTTGTTAGTCTTACAGGTGCTACTGGACTCTTGCTCTTCTCTGCTGTTACAGACAGACAAACATGGCTACCCATCTTGATCAACCTGTGTTCTAGAGGAGCAAGATCCAGATACAACAGCACCTCCAAGACCAACTAGGTTTCCAGAGTATGAGCTTTTGAGAGACAAATTCCCTTCGTCAGATTTTATCAGGTATCCGACAAAGGGAGCTTTGACTCTTGAAAGCTCGTGATCTGGAAATCTAGTTGGTCTTGAAGGAGCAACTGAACCTGAATTTTGTTATTTTACTGCAGACCACCACGGGTACTCACCTGAAACCTGCCTTCATGGCTTCATGGCAAAGGCCAAGATCCCACTGAAGATAGTTTCACGTGAATAGCCGTGTTGGTCTGCAGTAAAAGAGCAACATTTGAGTCCGGTATCATTTTCTAGACAAAGTAGATTTCCAGGGTATAAGTTTTCGAGCTTTGACTCTCAAAAGATCAGACCCTGGAAACCTAGTTGGTCTTGAAGGAGCTTTTGGACTGGATCCCACCCAAGTTCCTGATCCCAGACCCTGCACACGGCGAAATGAACCCACCTTTCGAAGCTATATGCTAGGAGGTCCTTCCGGATTGCATGTTCAGTGGGAGCACCACAATATTGAGGCCAGCTGTCCAAACAGTGGTGTGGGGAATGCACATTCCCACACACTCTGGGCGAGCAAGGATTTTTAACCCCTATGTGGTTATGGGAATGCCGGCTCTCTGTTTTTTTCCTTTTTCTCTGTTAGCAAAACCCGTTCTTGCTGGCACTAAGAGAATTGCTCATTTCAACAGCCAGCCAGGAGTTGACCAACAACCCACTTCAACGAGGCAATATGGGTGGAAGGAGGGAAGGGAGAGAAGGCGTGCTCCTGTCCCTTCACCTTCGTGTCCCATTCGTTTTAGGGCCGTGCATTCTTATCTCCCAGCAGCCTAAACCCAAACGCCCCAATGGCGAATGGCTTTTTGCATTAAGCATCCCCTTGCAATTTACCAGCCATATTGCATCCAAGCAGACGTGAGCCACATACCAACACGCTGTCCGGACCGCCTGGCCGGGCTATTCCCCCCGCTTCGCCTCTCTCTGCCCCCTTCCCTTCCTCCTGGCATCCGAGCCATGTGCCACCTCTCCATCACGGCCAGGAGCGCTCCCTGCGGCTGGGCTGCGCGGGCGATTCCGATGCGAGAATCCACCCCGGAGGAAGCGAAAGCCTCCTCCGTCCTGCAGCCTCTCGGCTCGGCTTCTTGGGCAAGCCTCGCTCGCTTTTGGTCCCCTACAAGCCCCTTCCCCCCCTTTAATTTTTTGCAAATAACTCTTCCCTGCTCGCTTTTGGCTAGAAAAAAAGACCCCCCTCTTTTTTTTTGCAAATAGCCTTCGGCCAGAAAAAAAGCTTTTTTTGCAAATAACTCTTCCCTGTTTGCTTCTGGCTAGAAAAAAAGACCCCCCTCTTTTTTTTTGCAAATAGCTTTTGGCTAGCAAAAAAGCGCTTTTTGCAAATACCTCTTCCCTGCTCGCTTTTGGCCAGAAAAAAGCCCCCCCCCCTTTTTTTTTTTGCAAATAATTCTTCCTCGCCCGGCTCTGAGCTCCCGCAAAGATGCCGAAGCTCTGGGAAAGCAGGGCTGGCGGGGGGGGGGGGATGATATGTGTGCAAGGACAGCATCCACGGATGGAAAGGAAGTCACCGTCTTACCATGGCCAACGCAGCAGGGGAGCTGTCCCGCGATGGGGAAACGGGGGGGTTCGCCTCCGCCTTCAGTCGCCACGCCGGGAAAGGGAACCGCAGTCTGTCTGGAGAAGTCCGGCGGGGGGGCTCCTTTCGCAAAGAGCCCGAGGAGGAGCGCCGGAGCTCGGATCGCTGCCAAGCCGGGCGGTGCAGAAATTGCCCGGGCGAGCAGAGAGGGGGCAACGAGAGCGGGTGGTGGGTTTTTTGCCCCCCGTTGCAAAAAGCCAAAGGTCCCTCTTCAAAGCAGCTTGGCTCCAAAGGAATGGGCACCCATGCCCAGGCTTCCAAGCTGCTGCCCCTCCCCGCGGCCCCCTGAAGGCATCTCCCAGCGCAAGATATTTACTATAAAGAAAGCAATTGGGGTTCTCAACTTTTGCAAAGGCAGCGCCCGTCTGCTGGCTTTGCTTGGGAGGATTTCTGGAAAGGGGAGGGAAAGGTGGGGGAGGGGGGACCCGGCTTCAGATGCAGGAAGGATCCGGATCCGGGAAAGCCCTGGCGCTGCGAGCCCCTCCGACCGGGCCAGGCGCTCCTGTCCTGCAGAAAACGTGCTCCAGCTCGCCTCTCTGCTCCCGGCCGGGGGCCAGGGGAGAATGGGGAGGGGGGAGGCGGTGGGGAGAGGCTGCAGCCAATAGCTTGAGAGGGGTCGAGAGGAGACAGCCAATGAGGAGGAGGCTGGGGCGGGGTTTATTCAAACCAGATCTTTAAATCAAAGTCCCTTCCAAGAGCATGAAGGGTGTTGGAGCTCATCAACATCCTCGAAGGAAGAGGAACAGGGGCAGGAATCAGCTCCTTTGGAGGGCAGAATAGGAAAGAGTCCAGTAGCACCTTTAAGACTAACCAACTTTATTGTAGCATAAGCTTTTGAGAACCACAGCTCTCTTCGTCAGATGCATCTGACAAACAGAGCTGTGGTTCTCGAAATCTTATGCTATAATAAAGTTGCATCTGATGAAGACAGCTGTGGTTCTTGAAAGCTGGCAAATGCATCTGATAAAGAGAGCTGTGGTTCTCAAAAGCTTATGCTACAATAAAGTGGGTTAGTCTTAAAGGTGCTACTGGACTCTTTACTATTATGCAACTATAGACTAACACAGCGGGTGCTACACCTTTTGGTGCTACACCTCTGAAGATGCCAGCCACAGCTGCTGGCGAAACGTCAGGAACTACAATCCCAAGACCACGGCTATACAGCCCAGAAAATCCACAACAACCATGTAACACAGCTAACTCCTCTGGATCTATGACCTTTGGAGGGCAGGCAGCTCCCCATTATTATTATTGTCTTCAGCCGTTGCACAGTGCAATCCTAAGAATGCTTTCCTACGAATGAGCCCCATTGGAGAGAACTCAGTAGAATTCAGAACAGATCTGTTTAGGGATTGCACTGTTAATCTGTTTCAGGTAGGTAGCCATGTTGGTCTGCAGCAGGATTTGACTCCAGTGGCACCTTAGAGACCAACAAGATTTTCAGGGTGGAAGCTTTCAAATCAAGAGACAGAGTTCCCTTCTTCAGATATTCTCGAAAGCTTACATTCTGAAAATCTTGTTGGTCTCGAAGGTGCCACCGGACTCAGAGCCTGCTGTTAATCAGATTGCTTCTGCTTCATTGCACATTTGGTTTCTGGCCCTCCTTTTTCAAAATAGCTGCACTGGGCTCCAAGAAAGCACAAAATACAGGCGGCGGGGCGGGGGGGACTCACCATAATAAGAACAGCAACTGTGCTTAGACAGTTCTTCTAGACAGATTAGTGCCCCACTCAGAGTGGTGAATAGAATCATAGAACCATAGAGTTGGAAGGGATCTCCAGGGTCATCTAGTCCAACCCGACCCCAAAGCAGTGATTGGCATTACCCTGAGCGTGTAAGAAGGGGTCATGAGAACTAAGCACTGATGTAACCCTTCCTGCCCTCCTCTCATGATCTGCCCAGGTTCACAGAATCAGCATTGCTGTCAGATGTCCATCCAGCCTCTCTTTAAAGACCTCCAAAGGAGGAGAGCCCACCACCTCCCGAGGAAGCCTGTTCCACTGAGGGACCACATTAACTGCCAGGAAATGCTTCCTAATAAGGTCATTATTATTATTATCCCACAATACAGCTGAGGAGCTGGGCTGAGAGGACTAGCTTATCCAAGGTCACCTGCTGAGCTCATGGCACTAGCAGAAGTCGAACCAGCAGAATGTTGATTCACAACCCAACCACTTCACAACTATGCTACAGCAGCTCTCAAAGAATAATACCTGCACTTATATACCACTTTTCTAGACAGATGAGTGCCCCATTCAAAGCAGTGAACAAAATCAGTGTTATTATTATCCCCGCAATACAGCAGGGGAGCTGGGGCTGAGAGGAGGGGCTTACCCAAGGCCACCAGCTGAGCTCATTTCAGGAGTGGGATTCGAACCAGCAGAGTGCTGATTTGCAACCCAACCACTTAAAGTTGGAGGAAGGCTGCTTAAACTGAAGGAAGGCTTCAGATTTGAGTGGAAAGGAAAGGTGAGGTGAAGAGATTGAAATAAAGAAACAAAAAATAAATCAATTTTGCTCCCAACGGGAGATGGTAGGATTGGGGTGGGTTCCTCCCCAACATCTTTGACTTCCATAGCATTTAGATCTCAAATTTATGTATTTATTTATGTCATTTATAGTCCGCCTTTCTCACAGACACTCAATGCAGATTACACAGTGTGAGATTAGTACAGTTAATATCATTGAAGTTGTTGGGATGTAGGTTTGGGAAAGAAAGGAATTACTTGGTTACTCAACTACTTGTTTACACAGGTACTTAATCTGTGGAGTTCATTCTTGGGATAGATGTATTTATTTTTTACTTTATTTATTTATGTCATTTATTGTCCACCTTTCTCATTGAGACTCAAGGCTAATTACACAGTGTGGGATGAGTACAGTCAATATCAGGAACATGTCCATCAACAATGCCATAGGGTAAATAGATACAAGTTCACAAAGACATAGCATTAGCAGGAATCCAATGCAACATAGTGGTGAAATCTATGGTTCCTAACTCATCAGCAGATCATCTGAGATCCCCTCCCTATAAAACAGCCCTCTTATCTGAGTAAAGAGTCCAGTAGCACCTTAAAGACTAACCAACTTTACTGTAGCATAAGCTTTCAAGAACCACAGCTCTCTTCGTCAGATATATCTGGTTCGTCAGATACATCTGGTTCTCATCAGATACATCTGACGAAGAGAGCTGTGATTCTCAAAAGCTTATGCTATAGTAAAGTTGGTTATACTTAAAGGTGCTACTGGACTCTTTTCTATTTTGCTACTACAGACTAACACGGCTAATTCCTCTGGATCTATCTGAGGAAAAAGCCCTTTTGAATAATTTGGTTTTGCATAGTTTGCGGAAAGCCAGGTGAGTGGGGGCTCTCCTGACCTCCTCAGGCAGGCCGTTCCACAGGGTAGGGGCCACCACAGAGAAAGCCCTTGTAGGGGCTGCTGTTGATTTTGCCCATGTGCAGGGTGGCACCTGCAGGAGACCCTGTTCAGATGAGCGAAGCTGCTGTGGAGGAGCGTATTTCAAGAGGTACTTCTATGCTTAATGTATGGTGAAGTTCTGGAATTCACCGACACATGATGGCTTTAAAAGAGGGTGTGACAAACTCAGACAGGGGTTCTCAGTGGTTGTTTCAGCATGGGTTATTTCCTGGAGCTCCGAGCTTTTGGGAAATGTTTTCCACCCCCTTGCTTCCCACAGCATTGTGAAGGCAAAAGGAAAAGAGGAAGACCCAACGGGAGATGGATGGACTCAATTAAGAAGCCACAGCCTTCAGTCTGCGAGACCTGAGGAAGGCTGTTCATGATGACAGGGTAGCTTGGAGGCCATTACTACATAGGGTAGCAATAAGTCGGAAACGACTTGATGGCTCCCAGAATTGTGTTGCTTTTGTGTGCCTCCCAGGGGTTTTCTCTGCTTTTCTTCAATCTGTCCTAAATCTGCTCTGCATTAGCAGCCACAGTAGACAAACTACGCAAGCCGGACCCCACATGGAAAACATGCCTCTGGAAGGCAAAAACTGGAGGAAGTATTGATCCCTACACCCTCCTTGTGGGTTATCCAGAGAATCTGTTTTGCTACTGTGCAAAACAGGAAATTGGATCGGAGGGGCATTTGGCCTGATGCAGGACGGTTCCTCTTTGTTTTTACATGGAAGCAGGGCTTTTTTTCAGCTGGAACGCGGTGGAACAGAGTTCCGGCACCTCTTGAAAATGGTCACATGGCCGGTGGCCCCGCCCCCTGATCTCCAGACAGAGGGGAGTTTAGATTGCCCTCCGCGACTCCCCTCTGTCTGGAGATCAGGGGGCGGGGCCACCGGCCATGTGACCATTTTCACCGAGGGCGATTTAAACTTTAAAAAACTCCTCCCCTTGTTCCAGCTGACCCAAAGTGACGTCATTGTGCGGTCCTGAGTTCCACCACCGAGTTCCACCACCTCTTTTCCCAGAAAAAAAGCCCTGCCTGGAAGTAGACCTCAACAATTTGACTGAAATTCATCAATATGTAATGCATTTCGGATTAGAGCCAAAGGCCATACACAGGGGTCGGATTTTCGATCATATATATACACGTGCACAAACTTATCATGCAATACTGAGCGCCGCACTGAGAAGTGATTTTATTGTATTTGTATCTATAATGATGATGGATTTTATTTGATATTGTTGTTGTTTTGATATGTATGAACTGAGGTTGTTACCTGCTCTGAGCCCAGTTGCGGGGAAAGCGAGCGATAAATTTAATGAAATAATAATAGAATAAATAATGTGTGTCCTGCCCAGGGTTACCAACCTCCAGGTGGAGCCTGGAGATCTTCTGGAATTACAAACGATCTCCAGATGACAGAGATCAGTTCCGCTGGAAATAATGTCTGCTTTGAAGGGCGGACTGAATGGCTCCCGTATCTTGCTGACGATCCTCCTGTCCCCAGCCTCGCCCCCAGAAATTTCTCAAACTGGATTTGGCAATCCTAATTTCTGTTTCATGTTGGTGTGTGTGTGTTATGTGCCGTCAAGTCGCCTCCGACCTATGGAGACCCTATGAATGAAAGACCTCCAGAACGTCCTATTTTTAACAGACTTGCTCAGATCCTGCAAACTGGAGGACGTGGCTTCTTTTACTGAGTCTCGTTTTAGGTTTTCCTCTTTTCCTGCTGCCTTCCACTTTTCCTAGCATTATTGACTTTTCCAGAGAATCTTGTCTTCTGGTAATGTGACCAAAGTACGATAGCTTTAGTCTTGTCATTTTAGCTTCTAGGGAGAATTCAGGCTTGATGTGATCTAGTACTAACTTATTTGTTTTTTTGGCCAGCTGTGGTATCCGCCAAACTTTCCTCCAGTACCACATTTCAAATGAATCAATTTTCTTCCTGTCCGCTTTCTTCACCGTCCAACTTTCACGTCCATACATCATAATGGGGAACACCATAGTTTGGATTATCTTGGGCCCTTTTCACACTACTTATTTGCTTCCGAAGCATCGTCTTCTCGCAAGAGTTTTGTGCGATGTCGCGTGAGTTTTGCGCGATGTTGTGCAAAACTCTTGCGAGAAGACGCTGTCTTCCGGGGGTTTTGTGCTACATCTTGTGATGTTTCAGAAGCAAATAAGTAGTGTGAAAAGGGCCTTGATCTTGTTTCCCAGAGAGACGTCTTCATCTTTAAGGATCTTCTCTAGCTCCCTCACAGCTGCTCTTCCAAATCTCAATCTTCTTCTGATTTCTTCATTGCAGTCTCCCTTTTGCTTGATGAATGAGCCAAGGAATAGAAAATCTTGACCAATTTCAATTTACTCATTGTCAACTTTAAAATGGTATAATTCCTCAGTAGGAGGAATGTTGGAGGTATTGGCAGTAAGTTCCACATTCCACTTTCAACCGCAGCCACAAAATCTGTTGCTACTGAATCCCACCTGAATCTGGTATTGAGCTCATGTTTGAGCTGCGGATATTGTGCAGCCAATATCCTCTCTGTAGAGCTCTCAATATTTCCCTCCCTGCCACTAAGGGCCTGATCCAAGCACTGCAATTCATTAGAAATTCCTTGGAGATCATTTGTGATTTTGCTTCCTTGGGAGCGGTGTAATAAATCAGACTCTTCAGCTAGACATTTGTGCAAGGAATTTTTGAAAGAATAATTTCTTGATTGGAGGAAAGGGGGGCAGCGGCTGTTTGCACAAGAAGAATCGCTCTGCTCAATTACAATGAATAATAAGGGCCTGATCTATAATACACTTCAGTAGGAAAAAGGAGGGTTGATTAGACAAAGGCACCTCCAGTTTCTACTATGTGAAGTTCCCCTTTTCTGCAAACCTTGGTGCCCCAGGGGGCATGCCACCAGTGCCTGACCCAGAGGAGTCCTCACTTGAATCTCCCCTCCCTATCGCCTTTTCTTTCTCTCTTTTCTCCCCCTCCCCTCCCCCCTTTCCTGCCTGCCTTCCTTCTAGGTTTACCAACTTCTAGGTGGGGATCTCAGAATTGCCACTGATCTCCAGATTGCAGAGATACGTTCCTTTCTAGGAAATAGATCCAGAGGAGTTAGCCATGTTAGTCTGTAGTAGCAAAACAGAAGAGTTCAGCAGCACCTTTAAGACTAACCAACTTTACTGTAGCATAAGCTTTTGAGAGCCACAGCTCTCTCTGTCAGATGCATCGTCAGCTTTTGAGAACCGCAGCTCTCTTCGTCAGACGCATCATCAGCTTTTGAGAACCACAGCTCTCTTCATCAGACGCATCGTCAGCTTTTGATAACCACAGCTCTCTTCGTCAGATGCATCGTCAGCTTTTGATAACCACAGCTCTCTTCATCAGACGCATCGTCAGCTTTTGATAACCACAGCTCTCTTCGTCAGACGCATCGTCAGCTTTTGATAACCACAACTCTCTTCGTCAGATGCATTGTCAGCTTTTGAGAACCACAGCTCTCTTCGTCAGACGCATCACCAGCTTTCGAGAACCAATGGATCTGAAGAAGAGAGCTGTGGTTCTCAAAAGCTGACAATGCATCTGATGAAGAGAGCTGTGGTTCTCGAAAGCTTATGCTAGAGTAAAGTTGGTTAGTCTTAAAGGTGCTACTGGACTCTTTTCTATTTTGTAGGAAACGGCATCTTCAAAGGACAGACTGTATGGTGTATCACAAAGTCTAGGAGAAACGGAAATCCTAGAGTGATATCACATCCCCCTGGGGTCCCTTTCTGTAGGAATTAATTAGCAGAGCTGAGTATTGCGCATTGGATCATAATAAGAACAGACCCCTGTGTTTAGCTCTGTAAAAATACTTTACTATGTATCAGGGTAAAAGGTTGCATTGGCAAAGAAAACAAAGAATAGCTGTTTAGCTGGTTACATGTTGTTGGTAAGCTTAGAGGCTGCTACAGACACCCCAGCACATACTTAGAGAGTGGAGTGGACTGAACAAAGAGCAATAAAACCTTAGTATATGTTTCTAGCTGATTGCCGCCTCCCAATAAACTGGTTGCCCAATAGTGAATCCCAGATCTTCTTCATTAAGCATAAAGACTCCCCTTTCTATGGTGAGAAGCTTAACTCGACAGCTAAATGGTCCTATGCAAATAAGTTTACTAACTAAGTAACACAATAACAGTTTAACACTTTCATGACTGAGCGTAGACAACTTGCTAAATCTCAACAGTTTCCTCCTCGAACACTGTCCTCCCAAGGCAACACTCCCAAATCTCCTGGAATTTCCCAAGGCTGAGTTGGCAGGCTTCCTTCCTTCCTTCCTTCCTTCCTTCCTCTACAGTCAAATTTTGACTGCGCGCTCCTAAGCAAAGGCCCTTACCTAGTTTGTTCCTCCACTAAATGCCAGGTACAGCAATATCATTAGATAATTAATATCTCATTATAAAGAGAGGCGACTTTGATATTTGGGGTATAATTCTCACCTTGTTCAGAAACCTTCTGGTCCTAGCAGTCATGTGACACCAGAGCACCAATCCAGTGCTGTGGCTGTCAGATGTGCTGCTATCAGTCTGGGCAGATTGTCGCTGCAAGATATCATTAGGCATATTGCCAGAAACTTTGCCAGCCTGTAAGTTTCTGACCAGAGTACTGAAGTATGTCTTTCCCTACTAGGGTTGCCAGCCTCCAGGTAATGGCTGGAGATCTCCCGGAATTACAACTGGTCTCCAGGCCACAGAGATCAGTACACCTGGAGAAAATGGCTACTTTGGGGAGGGGGGTGGAATCTATGGAATTATGCCATGCCAAGATCCTTTCCCTCTCCAAACCCCACTTTCTCCAGGTTCCTCCAAGTTTCACCCTCCAGATCTCCAGGAATTTCCCAACTTGGAGTTGGCAACCCTATTCCCCACACTCAACCTGCATAGTGTACTGTTGCACTGCTAGCAGGGAAGGCTGTACTACATACTGTTTAATCCGCCTTGAGTCTCAGTGAGAAAGGCAGATTATAAATAAAGAGAACTGACAAAGAGAGCTGTGGTTCTCGAAAGCTTATGCTACAGTAAAGTTGGTTAGTCTTAAAGGTGCTACTGGACTCTTGACTATTTTGTTACTACAGACTAACACGGCGAACTCCTCTGGATCTATTAATGAAGTGAATGACAACAACCACCCAAGCCGAGTCTGCACGGGTCAATTTAGCCGGTTCGGTTCCCATACTGCGGCATTCTTTTTCATGACCGTCTGCACCACATTGGCCTCTGTGAGTAATTTCTCCAGCCACTATGCAACTTTTCCTGGGTCAAGGGGAAAGACAAAAAAAATCCCTTTGGGCCAGCATGGGGCAGGGGCCAAGATATAAGACTGAGGCTTGCACAGCTTTAACCCAACTCTCTTCGGAATCAAGTTATCTGCTCCCACGGCTGTTCCAGGCAAGCTATTCTGGAATCCTGCACCTCTCTCGGCAGCTCACCTCACCAGAACGCTATCACATTCCATGCATAAACACAGAGGAGGTGGCAGAGGAGGACAACTGCTAGCCATCTGCCTGTACAGTCTCTGGAGGTAAGCATAAGGTAGGCAAGATCATATTTCCCCAAATTAGCTAGGCAAAGAATTCTTGTCCTCTCCACCCCCGAACCAGATCTTCAGTTCCAGAGCTTGTTAGCTGGATGTGCTTTCCTCCGTTAGGTTCCAAAATTTCATATACATTGTTGCACTTTTAAGATGGGCACAGCACAACAAGGAGAGAGAATCGTGGTGAAAACTGGCAGAAACAAAAACAAGATCGCCCGTGATATACTGACTAAGATGTAATAAGACACAGTCAATAGAGCAATGAAGCAAAGAAGACCATAAATCCTTCTGTGGAAAATATTCTAATATAGAAATGTCTGTCTGTCATATAAGGTCTCTATACCCAAAGTGAGTAAATTCTTAAAGTGCTATTCCAAATTGGTGAAGGATATACACACTGGCAACACAGGATGCAAATAGATAAGGTGCTAGTCCTCAAAGAGTAATCATATTGCACATGGAAATATTAAAGTGCATGAATAGCAGCGTATAACAGAATTTGTCTACAGAGCATATTCAACACTCAAACATGAGTCCGACAGTGAAGAAAGTCCAAAAAGCACTTTTGTCACAAGGGTATTCGAGGAAATAAGACTCGACACGAAGGTTCTTCATTAGGTGGCAGATTAATCTTAGCATCCTCTTGAAACGGCATTGGATCTCAAGCTGAGACTGCACAGGTCATTTGCTGGTTCAGTTCCCGTACGGCAGCATTTTTTCCGTTGACCTTCTGCACCACATTTGCTCCCATGCGTAGTCACTCCAGCCATTATGTGGCTTTCCCCAGCTTTCCTGGTAAAGCTTTGTAGTAACGACACGAGACCCAGATCCAGATGCAAAGTCTGCCCCTCCTTTCGGAGGCAAGGGCTTTATTGGAAAGTTTTCAGGAAGTCCCGGAAAAGAGCAATGACCAAATTTGTCTATAGCAACAGTTACACATTCTAAACCAGTCGCAGCCAACTAAGCAAATATGCTGTGATCAGGCTTTTGTCTTATCGATGAAGCATAGCGAGAGGAACACAGTGGACCTTTAAGACATGTAAGAATATTACTTAGAGTGCATGGGAATATTGTGCTCTGAGAAGGATGAGAGACCTATTATGCTCAGATGAAACATATTGACACTACTTTTCCGGTTCCTGGGTGGTGTGCCAATCGACCAGGAATCAAGAATGCAAGAATGTAAAGAGTTAGCTAATACAGGCTGTGTGGTATGCCAACTCCATGCCTACAAAGCTTATACCCTGACTTAAAAAAAAAAATCCGCTTTGCAGTTGGCTGTTTCCCTGGGCATACACTTCATTCCCTTTTTGGTGTTCCACCCTCTTCCCCCCTTGCCTGCCCCCTGCCAACCCACTGCATTGTGGTTGGCTACTCTTGTCTTTCCGTTCTCCCTAACTCACCTGTTTCCTCTTTTAATTTTTTTTTTTAATCCAGCACAGGACCAATGAATCGCTGGTTTGAAAGCACACAGGGGGGGAATTCCCTTTTTATTCTTTTAGCTTTGGCAGGGGTGGGAATATTGTATAGGGGGCTAAATATCTGGGCATCAAAATAAAGATCTTAGTATCAAGTTTTAGGGAGGTGCAAATGGACACATACAAGCGGATTCCATGCTTCTCGGCTTGACTTCAAGGAAAGTGAGGAGTTATGTCTCCGGTGTAGAAGGGGTTATCGTCTTCTAGAGCCACGAGAGCCCTTTCTTTTTGTCATAGATCCAGAGAAGTTAGCCGTGTTAGTCTGTAGTTGCAAAATAGTAAAGAGTCCAGTAGCACCTTTAAGACTGACCGACTTTATTGTAGCATAAGCTTTCGAGAGCCACAGCTCTCTTCGTCAGATGCATCATCAGCTTTCGAGAATCACAGCTCTCTTTATCAGATGCATCTGATGAAGAGAGCTGTGGTTCTCAAAAGCTTATGCTACAATATAGTTGGTTAGTCTTAAAGGTGCTACCGGTCACTTTCTTTTTGTTAGGCTGATGGCCTGGAATGGTTGGCTGATGAAAGTTAATGGTTAGGGGATACTTTCCTGAGAGTCTATGAGTTTGTGAATTGGCTGAAAGTGAGATCTCTCTGGAACAATTGAAGACGCTCCATAACACTAGCAGGAGAGGAAAGCACAACAAGGTGAAAACAAGATCAGTTATGGGTTGATTCCATTATATAAAAAGATTATATAGACAAGCTTGTGTGGTTTCCCGGTTGGTGATGTGGGGGGGGGGTTAGATCATCAGGCCCCACCTGGAGGTTGGCAACCTGATAGTGAGTCTTCTCCAGAATAATTGCAATATAATTGCAGTGGTATGGGCCGCTCTCTTAAGAACTGTGTTTTATTGTGTCAGATAAGCCTCCAGCATATCTGCCATGTATTAAGTGTTTCTTGCTAGAGTAATATGCCTCTGAGTACATGCAGAGTAAAACCTGTTTTCTGTTGTGATGCTGCTAGCTGCTTATCTCACAGGCAAGGTGTTTTGATTAGGAGTTCCTGACAGGCCTGGGAACTCGACCTTGAAGTCAACACAGAGACTGCACCAAGCTGCACAGAGACTGAACTGAGCTCATCTCTCCCCTCCTCCCTTCTTCCCAGGCTCTGCGCCCCAAAAATCCTAACGGACTTTCTTTCCTACTGGGGCGGGGACCATCCACCTATAATTAACCTTGGCCGTTTCCACACGTCTTACCTGCCTGTGGAACATTGCATGAAAGACCAGAAGACAGCGTCTTCTCACACAAAATCTTGCCAGGAAGACACAATTTCATGCAAAACTCCTGGATAACAGCGTCTTCCTGGTGTGATTTTGTGTGAGAAGATGCTGTCTTCCGCATCTTTCGCGCAATGTTCCGCAGGCAGGTAAGACGTGGAAATGGCCCTTGCCTTACTACCTTTAGGCATTCCGGCCAATTCCACTGTTGTCTCTTGATACTGGTATCTTTCTTTAATAAAAACAACTTTAACTCATGCACCTGAGTGATGCAGTGAAGTGTTTGGGGAAGTACCTGGCAAGACCTGACATATTGTATCGTATGAATTGTGATGATGGTATGGTTTTATTCTGGTTTTAAATGTGTTTTATATCCCATTGTAACTCGCCCTGAGCCTGCTTGTGGGAAGAGCTGGCTAGAAATCAAATGCATAAATAAAAAAAAACTTCATAGAAAAGTGGCAGCCATTCATAGATTACCTCTCTAACCAAGCCTCGCAAAATATAATACCAGCATATCAAAAATACTTGAAATTGGAATTTTGAAAATGCACAAGAATTTATATCCAACTGAGGTATAGCCTCTTTTAAACGCAAAATGTTCTAGTCTCACAATGCTGAAGAGGAATATGTATGGGAATATATATAAAAGTGTACGTATACATGTATAAGAAAGAAATGCAGATAAGGTGATGTATTACTTTTCTGATACATGGATGATAATGTTGTTTATGTAAGAAATTCTAATTGCACTTTGTTATTGTTTGTATGTTTGGTTGATTGTTACATAAATTGTTGCATAAATAAAATAAATAATATAAGGTGATCGGAGCAAGGACTGAGTTCAGCAGAAGTCGCATGAAGATGTACAGCTTGCAGTGCTATCCAAAGCAGACCTATGCCGCTTAATAAATAAAGAAGAGCATAACTTTGTTTAGGGCTGCTGCGTAGATCTATCAGTATTTGATTGGAGTGGCAGCAGCGTTCCTGCGTCTCTTTAACACATCATCTACTATCTGGAAATGCCAGGAATTTAATCTGGGAGTTTCTTCAAGCAAAGTAGATGCTCTTCTCTTCAGCCATGGCCTCTCTCCTATGTTTGCATGTATCCATAATATCTCAACTTGGCTGTTTGCTCACCTTGGGTAATAAAAATTGGGGGGGGGGGGGACTCACTGCATTTAATAACTGAAACTGATGGCCTGGCCTGCCCTGTCCTCCAGGTCAACTGTCCTCTACCAAGTCAAGCTGGCTTACACTGGACAAAGGCGAGCAGTATGACCTTAAAAATTGCTGTTCGGCTAGCCTGAAATCAATACCGGGCGGGCGGTAGGTGGAGGAAGGACACGGGAATAATGCAAAGGCCAGGAAACACACACACACGCACTCCTGTCAAGACACAAGCCGTTGTGTGGAAAATAGGCCCTGTCAGACGAATCAAATCTCCAGCTTGATTAAAGGTTTACAGCCCTTTCTCTAGGAACGAGATTTAAGGAAAAGACTTATTACATTTAAGACCTGCACTGAGGAGACTTCAGCTTCTCCCCTACAGTTGCCAATTCCAGGTTGGGAAATTCCTAGAGATTTTTAGGAGGGCAGGATTTGGGCAGGGAAGGCGCTCAACACAGATGTGATACCATCCAGGTCGTCAATCGAATAATAATAATAACATTCAATTTATATACCGCCCTTCAGGATGACTTAACACCCACTCAGAGCGGTTTACAAAGTATGTCATTATTATCCCCACAACCAAACACCCCGTGAGGTGGGTGGGGCTGAGAGAGCTCCAGAGAGCCATGACTAGCCCAAGGTCACCCAGCTGGCTTTAAGTGGAGGAGTGGGGAATCAAACCTGGTTCTCCAGATTAGAGTCCTGCGCTCTTAACCACTACACCACTGCAGCCATTTTCCCCAGGAAAACTGATATCTCTAGCCTGGAGATGCATCTTCATCAGATGCATTGTCAGCTTTCAAGAGCCACAGCTGTCTTCATCAGAAGCAACTTTATTGTAGCATAAGCTTTTGAGAGCCACAGCTCTCTTCAAAAGCTTATGCTACAATAAAGTTGGTTCATCTTAAAGGTGCTACTGGACTTTTTACTATTCTATAAATTAAGGCACTTCCAGTGGGGGATGTTGGACCAACCAAAGCTGGTGAGCCGGCCTGTGGCTTTGAAATGTTGAGAACATAGCACGTGCATTACTTTAGTAACTAAAACAGTCTCATAACGTATTTCATATTATAAACGAAAGAAGAGTGATGCGCTTAATGAACTCTAGGCTGAGGGGAGATTTGAGAACAGAGAAACAAAAATCTTGTCAATGTACCATTGAGCCTTGGAATAAGATGGCTTAATTTATAAAAGCAGAGTGTTTTAGGTGCAGAACCATGTTGGTCTGTAGTAGAAGACCAAGATTCAGGTCCAGTAGCACCTTAAAAACCAACTAGATTTTCACAAGATGAGCTTTTGAGAGTCAAAGCTCCCTTCATCGGGTTCTTGTATACATACTGGGCCAGTTTAGATGTCAGAAGCGCCAGGCAAAACATAGGCAAAACATTGCCTATGTTTTGGACACAGGTGTGGGTCATGCAAACCTTTGGGTCTGCTACTCTTTTGACATTTCCACATCTGAGAGAGGGGTACACCATTTGACTCTTCCTTCATTCGGTGACTTGCATAGATGTGTGCATAGGGTTGCCAGCTCCTGGTTGGGAAATTCCTGGAGACTTTGTGGGTGGAGCTTGGAGAAGACAGGGTTTGTCCCGTCGGACCACTACAACTGGTATCATGATCTATGTGTGGTGAGACCAATATATGCCCATGAAGAAGCGTTGCTCATGAAACGAGGATGGACCTTTTGCTGGCGTAGACCCGTAGGCTGCTTTTGAATAACGATATGCAGTTCCCTTCCACTTGGAGGATGGTCTACACACAAAAATAACAACTTGTGTACTGAAGACTGTACCAGTTGGATTATTTGTGCTTGATATTTATTGCCTGGAATTGATATGGTCCAATGATAGTATTCGATATATTTGTATGATGTACTTATGGTTGCTGTATTTATTACTGTAAATCATGCACTTTGCACTTTGCACCTTAAATTAGTAACAATATAGAGGAAATTGCTTGTCATTGAATAGTGTAGTATTTATTTGTGCTATCTTCCCTTTGGTTGTTGTTACCACCTGGAGGTTGGCAACCCTATCAGTGTACTACTGGCTCCCGTCATGTGACTTCCTTCACGGGGTAATAAGCACATCTGCTCTTGAGTTCTGCATCCCTCTTCGAACCCACAGCAGCGATCCATGGCCTCACTCTATTATCATCTGAACTGGCAGCTTCTTTCTAACCCAGGATTCCGAAATAGAAGCCCGAGGTTCAGGTCACGACACAAAGAGGAGCAGAGATTAAGAAGGATGGTGAACTCTGACAGTTGACTGATGTGTCCAAGAAAGGGGAAGACAAATGTTTGAAAGCCGTTCAGAAAGAGCATCTGTCTTTGCCAGAAAAGAAGGAAGAAGGTAAGTGAGACTGAAAAATGCAGCTAATAAATCAAGAGAGAGACAGAGAGAGAGAGAGATCAGAGTGAAAGGGGGCCCTTTGCATTTTGCCACAAGTTGACCATTAATAATTCCAGAAAGGTCTCTCTGTCTGGAAGACAACACTGAAAGCAGCCAAAGCAACCTGCTGAAGAGCAGACGAGACAAGCTCACTATTAGAGAAGGCCTGATGCTAGAGACGAGCTTATGAATGTCTTTGTCCTAAAAACGGTTGCTGCCAGATTCCACTTCTAGTCGAATGTAGGTCACTGTCTGAGAGGTTCTGTTATTAGAGACTGGTATTCTGAAATTATGGGAGAAAGCTGACAGAAGTCTATGTTGCTCTTGCGGAGCCTCCCCCGCCCAGGTGGGGGCTGGGATGCTGCTGGGTCTAAATCTGCAGAGGGAGGCTCACAAAAACAAATACATAAAAGATTCAGTCAAGAGATGCTGTGTTTCTGCACATGAAAAACCCTGTTTGTGCAGCCTCAAGATGACATAACCCATGATGCAGCAGGAACAACTATTTAAGCAGGTTTAAGACTACGAAGCCCATGATGCAGTGTCACTGTGAGCAAAACTTGAATGTGTAATTTTACCGGGGACGGTGACAGAACTGACAATATCAAAAGTATGTCAGTGCAGAGGAGACTGTCTGAAATCTTAAAGGACTGATAGGCGGGTAAAATCACCCAGGAAAGTTACATGTACTTAGGAAAGTTATATGCTTTAGGGCAGAATTCCACAGAAATACATCATCCTCAACAGCAGGTTCTGTCTAGGCTATTGAGCTCCACTGCGTCCTCTGATATATGTAGATTCCCACAGGACTCTATTCCCTTCTCTCACTGATTCCAGGTCTTCGATTGCTTGTAGTTCTTAGCAGTAATTTTGCCTGCCAAATCTGGCCTGAGAAATTCCTGGGGGTGGAGGTGGTGGAGGGGGGAATTCAAAGAGGGATTTCCCTTAGAATCTATGATATACCATAGAGTTTGCCTTCTGAAGCTCCCACTTTCTGCAGATAAACTGATCTCTGTAGCCTGGAGCTCAGATTAACTCCAGGAGAACTCCAGGCCCCACATGGAGGTTGGCAACCCTAGTGCTCAAATTCACTTGTTTCTGATGTGCTGTGAAAATAGGCCAGGGAAGAAGAGAGGGATCTCTTTCCTTTGATAGCATGCATGAAGAAATGTGACCACATTCAGGGATCACGTTAAGTTGACATTAAACCAGGGTACGCGTGAACCTGGCCTGATTTCATGCTCATGTGCATATGTCTCTCTCCCTTTTTACATGGCACATGAGCAGGGGTCACTTTCTAGAAAAAGAACGGCAGGAACTCATTAGCATAACTTATTAGCATATGCCACACCCCCTGACATCACCAGAAGTGTGTCAGAAGGCCACATCTACCCCTCATGCCCCTTTCCACAAAACTCTCCAGGTATTGCCTTAAAGCAGAATGAACTCAAAGCAGCTTTCCCTCCTCTGGAGAGCCAGCCCTGCTTGCAGCCACTCACTCACTCTCTCACACAAGTCACAAATGAAAATAAAGCAGAATGAATTCCAAGCAGCCTGTGTTCCTTTGAAGCTCAGCACCACTCGGCTTGCACTCATTCACTCATTTTTTCTCTCTGTCTCTCTCCCCCGAGCTCAGTCACAAATGAAAGTAAAGGAGCAGAGCAGAATGAATCCAAGCAGCTTGCGTTCCTTGGGAGCCCAGCACCACTCGCCTTGCACTCATTCACTCATTTTCTCTCTCCCCCTCCCCTGTCACAAATGAAAATAAAGGAGCAGAGCAGAATGAATCCAAGCAGCTTACTGTTCCTTTGAAGCCCAGCACCACTCGGCTTGTACTCAGAGGAAAAGAAATCACGTGGGCGGGGCCAAAACCCACGTGACCTCTTTTCAGATCTACTGGAACGCCGTTCCTGTGCGTTCCAGCTCCAAATGAGCCCTGAACATGAGGAAGGAATCCTGTTTGGTTTTCAATCCTCTGTTTCCATGGGATATATGAATAAAGGCACAGCGCTTAACTGGATTTAGTTTTCCCTGTGCAAACTGGATTCCCACCCTAGATTGAATCCTAGTTTAGAATCCCAGTTCTTGAGTGAAAAACGAACTCCTTTAACCCATATGGCTACAAATGTATGTTGCGGGCAGCCTATGAGTGGAACTACAAGTGACAAAAGGCACAGGTTGGACACTTGTCAGCTTCCCTCAAGTTTTGATGGGAAATGTAGGCATCCTGGTCTTGCAGCTTGGCTCTCCGACTGCTGTCCAATGGACTTTTCAACTGTCACTTGTCCAACATTCCTCCAAGCTGCCTACATTTCCCATCAAAACTTGAGGGAAGCTGACAAGTGTCCAACTTGTGTCTTTTGTCACTTGTAGTTCCGCTCTCAGAGTTGTTTGAAACCAGGATTCTTTCATCTGCTTTGCCCAAGAAGGGAGTGGGGGAAATGAAGCATAGCAGGGAATTAAAGCTCGTCCTGAATTTCTATCAGCTCAATGTGTGTGTGTGGGGGGGGGGGGGGAAGTGTCAGACGAGAATCTGGGAGACCCGGGTTCGAATCCTCATGCTGCTATGGAAGCTTGCTGGGTGACTTTGGGCCAATCACACTCTTAGACAGACTTAACTTACAGGAGGGTAAAATACAAGAGAGGGGTAATCAGCTTAGGTATCAATGACGGAAAGGCTAAGTATCAATGATAGAAATAAATAAAAACATAATGTCCAAAGGCAGCCAACTAGGGAATCCTTTTGGACCTTTTTCATGATGGATTTGAAATTTGAAGGTTGAACATTTCGAAGTGCTTGAAAGAAGGAACCTGAGGACGTGGGCAATGAAACGACTCATTTTTTTTTTCTCGGGAAGAGTAAGACGTTTGACTGTATCTACAGTGCCTGTCTTGTAAAACTGACCTTTTCCTGTTTTTCTTGCGAAATGTTATAATTGAAATGTGGAATACCAGAAGTCTACAAAAACTCGAGAATTTAAGACACATGGGTGTGGGTGCACTCTGTGTTCTCCAAGAAAGTTTCTGAAGATTAGTCTCAGGATTGCACTTCATTTTAATAATTTCTACTTCTATAAATTAAACCATTTTAACCCATATTATAATATAATATGTTTGTTGCTTTTCCAGCCAAAGCCATAAGCCATACAAACACCAACAAAATATGAACTGTACACTTGAACATACCCAATTCACATAGACATAACTCATCATTATCACTTTAAACTATCTAAACTCATGAAAATCTTGTTTCTTTTAAGACCAAGGCATAATAGTACATTGACAAGTTTTTTGCTTCTCTACTCTAACCCCACAGAGCCCCGTGGCGCAGAGTGGTAAGCTGCAATACTGCAGCCCAAGCTCTGCTCATGACCTGAGTTCGATCCTGGCGGAAGCCAGGTTCAAGTAACCGGCTCAAGGTTGACTCAGCCTTCCCTCCTTCTGAGGTCGGTAAAATGAGTACCCAGTTTCCTGGGGGTAAAGTGTAGATGACTGGGGAAGGCAATGGCAAGCCACCCCGTAACAACAAGTCTGCCAAGAAAACGTCGTGATGTGACGTCCCCCCATGGGTCAGTAATGACTCGGTGCTTGCACAGGGGACTGCCTTTAACTTTACTCTAACCCCAGAGAAGATTCTATTCGTCTTTCTGATCATATTGATGGTGTAGGGTTGATTGCTCTTTTTGGTTTTATGCTGTCATTAATTCAGGTCAAAACCTGACCCTTATGTATGCATGGCCTGATGTGCTGCTGTCATGCAGCAAGAGCCACCCAGTTTGCTTTTAGATATAGTAATAATCGTGAGACTGGTTTGGAAGAACGCAACTGAGCTGATCCATAATTTAAGCGTTGGCTTGAAGACACGTCCAGCATCGGGTATTTGTGAGAACGTCAGGTCTGACGGAGAAGCGAAATCAAATATTTACTTCTCCGTCTGGTCTAAGAAACATTTCCATGTTCACCGTTGCTGCTGATGTATTGTTTGCCACCTATAACAAAAGAGAGTTGAAGCATATACACTATATGGTTTTGCACAGTTTTTTAAAAAATAAATCATAGATTCAAAACAGCCTGTTTTGCCGATGAAAGACCTCGCGCAATGTGAAGCAAGCATGAACTGTTAGGGTATAAAGCCTTGCTGGAAGTGAATTTTGTGCCAGAGCAGCTCGAAATGCAAGCCAATGATAATGAGGTGAGAGCCAAGGGAGAGGAAGGGAGCGAGGAACAGGCCAGAAGGGATGTTGGGCGAAAGAACCAATTGCTGTAAAAGTGGCTATAGCAGAAATGGAGGAAGAAATGTACAGTTGACTTGCATGGACTTATAAGTGTAACTCTGCTTAGGAGAGAACTTGGAAGTAAAAAGAAAGACAAAACTGGTCCCGAGTAAGGTTACGTTTGTATAAAAGAGATTTAACAAGGCTGGATGTATTGAATGCCTTCCACCATGTTGAACTCAGTCCTTCATTAAGGAGGGAGAAAGTAGAGGGCTATTGGCTCCAAGTTGGCAGAAGGGAGGCAATGAATCCAGTCCATTATGTTGAGCTTCCAGCGCTTAAGCGCTTGAGTGCTTTCCATGTCTCTTTGCCTTTCTACAAGGCTACTGGAAGCAGAGGAAACCATGCAATTAAGTATAGCAAATACATGCCCGTATTTGTATCATTTAATTACACTGAAATGGTAGTACAAAACTGGTTTCACCTGAATGAATGTGGTTGGGTCTGGAGACCGAATGTGCCCTGGAGATGTCCAACCACACACAAAGAAATTTGGCCTGGTACTCATGATGACCTGGATAGCCCAGGCAAGCCCAATCTCGTCAGATCTCAGAAGCTAAGCAGGGTCAGGCTTGGTTAGTAATTGGATGGGAGACCTCCAACGAAGACGAGGGTTGCAGAGGCAGGCAATGGCAAACCCCCTCTGTTAGTCTCTTGCTATGAAGACTCCACCAGGGTCGCCATAAGTCAGCTATGACTTGATGGCATTCTCCACCACCACCTCTCATGTAGGCAGCAAACTATGTCTGGATTGCATCACATCTGGCCGCAAATGGTTGGATTGCACGTGATTGACTGTTTCTGTAGACAAAAAAAAACCCTTAACCTAGAAAATGAGCATGTGAGGGGAAAAGGGCTGATTCTAGCCCTCTGCCTGACATGCTGGCTTTTTCACAGCGCAAAGAATCCTTTTTCTGTGTGCCAAGGAGCCCCCACCTGCCATCTGACATCTTGTGTCTGCAGGTTTATCACTTCAGTGACCTCTAAGCATTGACTGCTTGTGAGTCCGTGCTGAAATAACAGTTCATATAACAGATTTGCTCAGCTGCAGTCTTAAAATTCTATTTACTTTTTAAAAATCATTCCTGTTCTGGTTTTATTTATTTGTTCTATTTAAAAAAAATTATTTGCTACCTCGTTCTACCCTATGGCACTCAAGGCTTGGAAATTTGATTTTGCAAGGACCCGTTGAGAAAGAAATCCAGCTCGGATCCAGCTGTGCTCATATACCTCATATAGGTACTGATTTCCCTATTTGGAGTTGCAATGAACCATGAAAAGAGAAATCCAGCTAATTGAATGGAACCTGGATCAGTATCATGAGATCAAACTGGAGAGCCAGTTTGGTGTAATGGTTAAGAGTGTGGGACTCTAATCTGGAGAACCAGGTTTGATTCCCCTCCGCTTGAAGCCAGCTGGGTGACCTTGGGTCAGTCACAGCTCTCTCCGAGCTCTCTCAGCCCAACCCACCTCACAGGGTGACTGTTGTGGCGATAATAATAACATATTTTATAAACTGCTCTGAGCGGGTGTTAAGTTGCCCTGAAGGGCGGTATATAAATTGAATGTTGTTGTTGTTGTTGTTTTTGTTGTTGTTGTTGTTGTAAGGACTGACACCCATCAGTGACCGTCAGCCATGCGTTAGCCTAGCATCATAGGGGGATTATATGTGCCCAGAATTAACATTTAGAATCACAGACTCATAGACTCATAGGGTTGGAAGGGACCTTCAGGGTCATCTAGTCCACCCCCTGCACAATGCAGGAAATTCACAACTTCCTCCTCCTCCACACCCCCAGAGACCCCTGCTCCATGCCCAGAAGATGGCAAAACACTGTCAGGATTGCTGGCCAAACTGTCCTGGGGGAAATTGCTTCCTGACTCCAAAGTGGTGATTGACATTACCCTGGGGCATATAAGAAAGGGCCACGAGAACTAAGCACTGATATGGCTGGTACAGTGCAAGCCCAGTATTGTTAAAATTGTGGGCTCTGGTATATCTTAGGAATGATCTTGAGTCTGATTCAGACGTGAACGAAAATAATTTATTTAGGAACTACAACTTTGACAGAAAGGAGAGAAACCGAATAGATACAAAAAAGGGAGGAGGGACTTCCGGGAAGAAACAGGAAGTAGCCTAAGAATACCAATTTGGAGACATGCAAGAAGGACAGAAGAGAGGGGGAAAGAAGGATCCTGATAAGTGTGCATCTTCCCCAACTTTTACTGCTGATGCAAACGTGTCCTCACTGATAATGTCTTTGTCAATGAATGAATACATTCCTCTGCCCTTCACCAGACTGTACAAGTCATGACTGGTCAACCTGTCCAAACATCCAATGTGATAGCTTTCTCTTTGATGAATTTAGCATAATAAATTCTCCTACCAGCCAGAAAATAGTGGCTGTTAACAGCATGGGGGAAAAAATTAATGCCCTGGCCTTGAAAGGAGGATCACACTTAATTTTTAATGAGAGGTATGAATCAAAACTAGTATCCTTTTTATTTTATGTTCATTCTTGTTAAAATACCCACATTTCATAGACTCGCTGCCCCTTGCAGGCGTTTTAATAATAAATAATAATAGCATCAGATTTATATACCACCCTTCAGGACAACTTGATGCCCACTCAGAGCGGTTTACAAAGTGTGTTATTATTATCCCCACAACAAAACACCCTGTGAGGTGAGTGGGGCTGAGAGAGCTCTGAGAGAGCAGTGACTGACCCAAGGTCACCCAGCCGGCTTCAAGCGGAGGAGTGGGGAATCAAACCTGGCTCTCCAGATTAGAGTCCCGCGCTCTTAACCACTACACCTAACTGGCATGTGTCTTCTGCCTTCTCTGTATACATGACATTGTATTTCCAACAGAAATACCTTCCATAAGTCAATTCATGTGGGTCTACAACGTAAGAGAGAGGGTGACATCACACCATGACGACCGTGACCTAGTAACATCACAGGACTTTAGTAAATAAAACCAGAGCCAGAAAAGGCCAGCAGATATTGAACAACCAATGAGAGGTCATGGTGTAATACTGCCAGATGTGATGACATCATCGAACAGAAAGCCATGCAGTTACAGGCATGAATTAAAATGATGGGAAATATAAAAGGTATCAAAGAACTGATGCTCCGAAGGGGTATTTTGCTATAGGGGAAAATAACCTCCAAACTGCAATTTAAGGATGGATAGTGGAATACTCGCCCAACTAACTGCTTTTCGACCTGATTTTGTTTGTTTGCTGTAACATTCATGCGATTAAGGCCCTGTCTGGAAAATCAAGGGGCAGGAGGTTTCAGTTTGCTTTTAAATCTGTCACGACAGATCATTTGAGCGCCATTTTTTTTCCATGGAGCAGTTCAAACCGTCAGCGGCAACTGCCACATTACTGCAGATTTCAGCAATAAACAGGCCGTTTCACAGCCAGCATGCTCCTCTGGGTTCCTCCGTGGTTTATTTAGCCCCATAAAACCAGCTTGCCTGCCAATCCCGTCTCACATGGCTCTGCCAGGAAAAGCTAAAAGAAAAGATTTTCAGATGGGCAGCATTGTCTTAAAATCTGGGAAGAGAGACTGAAGTGCATTCAGATAATGCATGCGGCATTATCCACTAGGATAAACGGCTATGTAGAGTGTCTCTCGAAAAACTGTTCGGCAGGGGAGTGGGCGAAATGCAGTTTCTATGACAGAACTGAATAGCTCCTTAGCACCATTAATTTTATCTAATGCTGTTAGTTATGATGGTGTTTACTTAAGTGCAAAAGTTCAAGGCAGCAGACATGGCTTGCTAGCTGGTGACTTGCTAGCCGGTTTATGGCGACTCTATGAATTAATGACCTGCAAAATGTCATTGGTAGCCTTGCTAACCGAAGGCCAGGGCTTCCTTTATGGAGTCAATCCATCTTTGTAACAATAGCTATGGTTGCCAACCTCGAGGTGGTGGCTGGGGATCTCCCAAAATTACAACTGATCACTGAAGAAGAGAGCTTTGACTCCCAAAAGCTTATACCCTGAAAATCTTGTTGGTTTCTAAGATGCTACTGGACTCAAATCCTGCGAACCTAATAAAACACTGTATTCCATTTTAGGACCGAAAAGTTGGCTAATAAGGTTACCTGGCTAAACGTTCCCAGCACACAGGACCGGCGCCACCATTGAGGTGGTGAGGCAGTGAGGCGGGTGCCGGGGAGCTGGAGGGGGTGCCAGAGGGGGTGCCGGGGGTGGAGGCACGTGTCACGGAGCTGGCGTGGCTGGCCCGCAGCTGCTGCAGCCGGCCAGCCCCATGCCGCCGCTGCTGCCACTGCCACCACACGCCCCAGCTGGGTGCAGCAGCCGCGGGCCAGGCACGGCAGGCGGCCAGGATAGTATGCGGCGTGCAGGCAGCCTCTGCGCGCTGCCCCAGCCACCAGCCAGCCAATGGGCCCGGCTTTGCTGTGTGATGATGTCATCACGTGGTGACATCATCACGCAGTCTGGGGCGCGCACGCGCACTGCGTGCGTGTGCACGTGGGGGTGGCCGTGGGTGCCAGAAACCCTGGTATCAGCAGTGCCGGCACATAGCAATCCCCATTCCTGTATCTTTTACAAAGGATGCCAGCTGAATGGTTAGTTAATTATAGTCTTTTTTCATCAATGAATTGACCAAGCTGAAATAAATGTGCATGTGATTAACAAGGGAGGAGTTGGCGAAACGGTGCTAGTTAGCAGCAGACGTGTAACATGTTGCTGAGTTTGCTTTCCTGGTTGTGCACAGGTATTTAAGGCCTGGGTATGCTCAGAGATGCAAGCCAAAGGACAAGAGCCAAAGAACCTTTGTTCCTTTGGTCCACAGTCAGAGCTTAGAGCTAGGTGGAAGGTCAGCTGGTGGAAAGTTTGCTCTCCCTTTCTTTTTGGTTGCTGTATTTATTTTTTCTCTCTGTATTGTTACAAAGATGGATTGACTCAATAAAGGAAGCCCTGGAGTTCAGTTAGCAAGGCTATCAATATAGGACATTTTGTAGGCCATTAATTTATAGAGTTGCCATAAATTGGGAGCGATCTCACAGCACCCAACACACACACACACATTGTTAGGCACTAGAGGTGTGCACACACAGAAATACGAACCAAAGTTCATCACAAACTGGGCCGGTTCATGGTTCACAAACCAGCGGTTCATCAGAGCCCATTTCTGACAAACCACCATGAACTTTAAGCTGGTTCATTTGGTTCATTTTTCGGTTTGTCACTGTAGACAGCCTGGCACCGATCAATCAGTTTCCTAGGCAACGGGAGGAGGGGCTTTCTGCAGACCTTTCGCTGCCCCAGAAGTGACATTTTAACGAACCGAATGAACCAGTTCACGAACTAGGGCAAGTTCGTGGTTTGTGGTTCATGAAACATGATGAACTACAAACCACACAGTTTGGCATTTTCTGGGCTCGTGCCCATCTCTATTAAGCACTTTGAATCCCCATTGGGTAGAAAAGCAGATTACAAATATACTAGATAAATAAATACTGAAATCTCAATATAGGAATATTGGAAACAGTAAAGAAAACATATGGTAACTTATGTTCATATGGTAACTTACAATCTCACGAAGGAAAGCCACCACTCTCTGCTAGAAGAAAAGATCATAACCAGTATTTTTTCATTCCTGGCACCTGGGCATGCTGAATATACCTGATCCAAAGTAGCTTCTACAAACAAGGCAGTATTCTATTAAGTCAGCACCACTTAAAATGTGTGGTAGTCAGGGCTTTTTTTCAGCTGGAGTTCCAGAACCTCTTGAAATTGGTCACACGGCTGGTGGCCCCACCCCCTGATCTCCAGACAGAGGGGAGATGGCGCGGAGGGCAATCTCAACTCCCCTCTGTCTGGAGATCAGGGGGCGGGGCCACCAGCCATGTGACCATTTTCTCCGAGGGCAACCCACTGAGTTCCACCACCTCTTTTCCCAGAAAAAAAGCCCTGGTGGCAGTCAATTAAAAGGTACCTGCAACAGTCAAACGACTACATTACATTAGTTGTTTAATCTACTTATTAAATGTTGCTGCTCGCTGAATATTTAACTCTTCCAAGGTGACTGCAAAAGTTGCATCCAGAAAGTTTGGTCCAAACAGCACATCTGAAGCTGCTTTATATTGTTCCAGATCTTTGGTCCTTCCAGCCCAGTATTGTTTGCTAGGGATGCACATCTAAATAGAAATGAATCAAAATTCAGACTGATTCGATTATCATGTTTAATATACTATAAATATACTATAATGATATGATATGATTAGCTAATCTGAATTGGATTAGCAGCTGCTGATGCTGTTACAATTGGTCATCTGGAGGAAGGAGAGGCAGGCAGCAAGAAGAACGAGTCAGCCAGAAATGGAAGTAACAGACATGAACATTGACCAACCAGCAGAGTTTACCAATGTCACCACCAAAGATGATTGTGCTGATAAGTTTGCTCACCCATTCTCCAAAATGTCACACACAAAATTCTGGATAAAACTGGGTTTAGTAGTTAGTATCTGATATACATGCATATTAAACCCCTTATCCCTTTGTGCAGGTTACCCTATCTTTTGAGCTGTCATAAAGGGATAGAATCATAGAATCATAGAGTTGGAAGGGGTCTTACAGACCATCTAGTCCAACCCCCTGCCCAATGTAGAAACAGCCTAAAGCATCCCCAAGTAATATTCATCCAGGTGCTCTTTGAAGACTGCCAATGAGGGGGAACCCAACACTTCCCTAGGCAACCGATTCCACTGCTGAATTACTCTGAACATGAAAGTTTTCCTAATATCCAGCCAGTACCTTCCTTCCTGCAGTTTAAACCTATTGTTTCGAGTGCTATCCTCTGTTTGCAAAAGGAACAGATGCCTTTCTTCACTTAAGTAACAGGCTTTTAAATACCTAGAGAGAGCAATCATGTCTACCCTCAACCTCCTCTTCTCTCAACTGAACATTCCCAGGTCTCCCAGTCTTTCCTCACAGGGCTTCGTCTCCAGGCCCCTGATCTCTCTGGTTGGTCTCCTCTGCACCCGTTCCAATTTCTCCACATCCTTTGGGGCCCGACAAGACAGTATATAGTGGGACAATGGCATCCTGTGATCTGGATGTTATGCCTTTATTAATACATCCAAAGATTGTGTTCGCCTTTTTTGCTGCTACGTCAAACTGACTGCTCATATTTAGCTTCTTATCTGATCTCAAAGGTTTAGCAAGAGAAGCTGTGTGTGTGTGTGTGTGTGTGTGTGTGTGTGTGTGTGTGTTCTCCATGTCTTGGAGAACCTTCAGGCAGCAACCTGAGTTGGAACAGGTCCAGAAGAGGACAACAGAAAGATTCAGGGGTCTGGAAAGCAAGACCTATGAGAAAATATTCTTCCTCTTGGATACACAACTTAACGTGGTGAGGGGGTTTGAGTGTGTCAGTGAAGCTGAGAGCAGCGCCATCAGGAGCACAGGCTTGGTCAAGAGTCTAAACTTCTGGAAGAGTCACTCAAGGTGGAATGGTCAAAGCTGAGGCCCAAGCTACAAGTGACGCCTGACACAGGTTGGACACTGGTCAGCTTCCCTCAAGTTTTGATGGGAAATGTAGGCATCCTGGTCTTGCGGCTTGGCTCTCCAACTGCTGTCCAATGGACTTTTCAACTGTCACTTGTCCAAAATTCCACCAAGCTGCCTACATTTCCCATCAAAACTTGAGGGAAGCTGGCAAGTGTCCAACCTGTGTCATTCGTCACTTGTAGTTTGGCCCTGAGACACCAGACTAAGATGCATCCACCCCCTTCAAGAATTAACGGTCACATCAGCAGAAGAGAATTTACTGTTCCAGTGATAATGGGAGCAGAGGAATTCTTAAAGGCTAGCTACTGGGCAGCAGCAGTAGTGGAAGGTGACACTAATGGAGAATCGTTCACAGAGAATGACAGTGTCACTTCAGATAACCCTGGTACCGTGCAGAAGAAGGCAACGGTAAACCCCTTCTGCTAATGTTGAGCCTTGATAAAAGAGGACTGAAAGGAGAGGTAAGTGTATTCTTCAACAGTCTGAAGTTACATGGAAAAGGACAAAGACTTGATCTTTTTTTGACCCAGAGGGCAAGAATAGATGGAATAGGATTAAGCTACAGGAGAGCGAATATTGGCTGAACATTTTGAGAGACATCCTAGTGGTGACAGCAGTTCAACAGCAGAACCAGTTACCTAGGGGTGGGTGGGCTTGCTTTGTGGACCACCATCAATGGGAGACAATCTAGTTTGGGGTTTCCTGCATTTAGCAGGGGGTTGGACTAAGTAGCCTACAAGACCCCTTCCAGTTCTGTGACTGTGGGTGATGAAGATAGACACCTTGCTTAGCCAGTAACTGTGCATGCGTGAGGGCTCAGCAAGATGTTTCGTCTTCCAACGGTTTCACACAGATTAAGACATTTGGAGATGCACAAAGAGAGGAAGCAAGCCCCAGTTATTCACATTGCCGCTTTTATCGGGACATCCAAAGTGGAAATCCATATTACTTCTCTGCAATGATATGTGTATCTAACGAGTATCTGAAACCTATAGGGCCCAGATCTTGCTCTTTGGATTGTAAATTTTTATTTAAACATTAAACAGTAAGCATAAAAACACAACAATAAAAACCCCATACTAATAGTACATATAAACAAGAAATAACAAACAGGACAAGCTACTACTACTAATTAAAAAAAATACAACTTAGAAAGATAGAAAAAAGAGAAGAAAAGAAGAAAAGAACTAAATTACAAGTTGAGTTCCAATTTTCTCCACAACAAATATATATTGTTTTCAAAGTCTCACCTATTCTATGTTAAACGTAAGAGTTCTCTTTTCTCTATTATTCATGATTCTTAATCCATAAATCCAGATATCATCAAATCATTGATATCTATTCATGTATAAAGTCTATAAATGGTTTCCATTCAGTCAAAAATGTAGACAATGTCTTTTCTTGAATCACTGAAGTAAGTTTTCTATTGACACAAACTCGGATCTTGCTCCTCGACTGCAGTCCAACGTGGACAATGGTTTGAAGCAGGGCTCGTTTCAAGGGGGAATGCAGTTCCGGCAGTTCCCCAAAGAGGTCACATGTCAGATGGCCTCCACCCACCTGACTCGGCCATTTTGGGCCTGTTTTGGCCTGGATTGGGGCTGAAACGGTCCAGATCAAGCCTCTGACAGGTGGTGGATCACTCTCCCGCTCAGCAGCAGCCCGATCCTGACCATTTGGGGCCCCTCTTCGGCCCTTTGGGGCCCAATTTTGGCCCTGAATGGCCAGGATTGGGTCCAAAACAGCCAGGATAGGTGATGTTAGGGGGTGTGGCATATGCAAATCAGTTGTGCTAATGACACACTTCTGGTGATGTCAAGGGGCGTGGCATATGATAATGAGTTATGCTAATGAGTTATGCTAATGAGTCCCTCCAGCTCTTTTTCTACTAAATGACCCCTGGTTTGAGGCCACAATTTTCTGCTCTCTCAGTGGATTGGTTTATGCTGCTGCTCAGGATCTGGGATCAGCAAAGAGCTGGTCCTGATAATGAGGAATCTCTTCACAGAACCAAGGAACTGTGAGTAGTTTGTTGTGTAACTGGAAATTGCTTATGCAAAGAAGGCATTGTTCAACATTTTGAAGGGATTTCTAAGAAGCAATTGACAGGGCCTGTGGATGTTTTAACAAGCAATTTAAAATCTATAAGCATTTAATGCTCTGGCTTTGTAAATTGCATCACAGCCCGTTTAAATTCTTCAATTAGCAATGATCAGCATTTGCATTGGAGAAATGGGGGTTGCATGTTAATCCAAAATTCTAGCTTCTGTGCATGGAATAGGTTGTGTTTCTGGAGCTGTGTTGTCCTATTGGTTTCCCTAATCATCCCCCCTCTTCCTCCCCCCCTCTCTCAGAGCCAAGCTACAAGTGACGCCTGACACAGGTTGGACACTTGTCACCTTCCCTCAAGTTTTGATGGGAAATGTAGGCGCCCTGGTTTTACAGCTTGGCTCTCCATTACAGCCGCAAGACCAGGATGCCTACATTTCCCATCAGAATTTGAAGGAAGCTGACAAGTGTCCAACCTGTGTCAGGCGTCACTTGTAGCTTGGCTCTGACACATCCATGCACACACACAGAGTGATCTACTAAAATGGGAAACAATACAACTCCCCACTTTCCTTTCCATGCTGTTTCACTGTGTGGCTGAAATAGCATGTGTGCAGTGGTGTAGGGAAAGATGCTTGATGACCGTGTGTTGAGTGCTGAGCCAGTCGGGGAGGTCTGGTTAAAGAAGAATTTCACTCCCTGCAAAACACTCCCCCACCCCAAAACATTCTGATAATAATTCAGCAGTTTTACCAAACTGGACAAAAACCTCCTGCTATGAGGGAGGACAGAACATATTGTCCTCATGCAAATTTGGTTCTGCTGTGAGAGCCAGTTTGGTGTAGTGGTTAAGAGCGACGGGAATCTAAATGGGAGAGCCGGGTTTGATTCCCCACTCCTTCGCTTGAAGCCAGCTGGGTGACCTTGGGTCAGTCACAGCTCTCTCAGAGCTCTCTCAGCCCCACCTCCTCACAGGGAAATTGTCGTGAAGATAATAATAATAACACACTTTGTAAACTGCTCTGAGTGGGCATTAAGTTGTCCTGAAGGGCGGTATATAAATAAAATGTTGTTGTTTTTGTTGTTGTTATCAGATTACCTATGAGGGAACCAGGACAGAATGATAGTAGAGACAGGGTCCCTGACTGGTTGGATAATATTTCCATAAAGAACTCCTCTTTAAAAAAAAAAGTATCAAATCAGGTGAAGAGAGGAACACGAAACCGAACGAAATGGTGTGAAAAAATATAAGGCTTCCCAGTGGGCTTACAGACAACATTTGGGACCTCGAATAACTCACTATTTCACATCTAATGGATTGTCCATCAGTCGCCAGGTTCAGGTTTTTGAAATTCCTGGAGGGATTTGAAGAGGAGAGGGACCTCAACTGGGTATAATGCCATAGAATCCACCTTCCAAGGCCGCCATTTCCTCCAGGGAAACTGATCTCTGTTGCCTGGAGATCAGTTGTAATTTAGGGAGATCTTCAGCTATCCCCTGGAGGTTGGCAAGCACAATTTCAGCTCTGTCCTCCTGCTCAAAGGGGGATTCCCTGTTTCTCTGCTGCACAACCCGTATCAGGCCTCGCAGGCCAGTGGAGGAAACCTGCCAGCCATCCTACAGAAAAAGTAACTGTAACCTATTCTTCCAATACATTCCAGAAGTCTATTCCTTTCCACAATGAATTGCTTCCTGATCATTTATTTATGGCGAGCGGAGCTCCGTTGTCATCCAAGCATGGGTTTTTAATTATGGTATAAATTTTTAAAAAGGGGGAAGGAAGGGGGGTTACTCCGCTCTTCGGGGATGCTTGCGGTGACTTGTCAAACAGCTCGACTCTCGTTGGCGGCGTGGGCTTGTTTATGTCCACAATCTGCCTCACCGTAGCAATTTTTCTTCCGAAAGGCTGCCGCCCGGCAGTGACCTTACAGTGCTTTTATCCTGCTGGCATCCTCTGAGGTGGGCTAAGGATAATTAAACTGATCTTAAAGCCCTGGAGGGGATACAGCAGGTTGGGGATTTACGGTACCAGCCTACCCTTGTGTGGGTTCCTGCTTGTGGGTTGTGGGTTCCAATGGTTGCATAGGGAGCACGCCCAACAACAGAAGTGAAACAAATATTATGTCATGATTTGGGGTCAGGGTTCATCACAGAGACAGCACAAAGAGGAGTATTGGGAGATATTGGCCGTTTCCACATGCTGGCGTGTTTTTTTTTTACAGATTCCAGATGCCTCCGATTTCAAAGCGGAAGCAGGCAGTTTGTCTTTCCTCTGATCAGCGTCTTTTCTGAGACTGGGATTTCCCACTCTTTCCAGTGCTGGGTTAAGGACGCTGATCAGACGAAAGACAAACTTCTGCTTTGAAATTGGAGGCATCCAATATTGCGCATACAGTAATCTAGCTCCTACAATCATATACCATAATAATGTTCTATCCGTTACATTTACATTTTCCATATTAAGTCCTAACAAGAACATTTCAGGATTTTTTGGCAAGTTACCCTTCATAATTTTCAACATTTCTATATACATCTTAGACCAAAATTGTTTTGCCTTATCACAAGTCCACCACATATGGAAGAAAGAGCCTTCATGTTGTATTGTCGAAGGCTTTCACGGCCGGAGAATGATGGTTGTTGTGGGTTTTCCGGGCTGTATTGACGTGGTCTTGGCATTGTAGTTCCTGACGTTTCGCCAGCAGCTGTGGCTGGCATCTTCAGAGGTGTAGCACCAAAAGACAGAGATCTCTCAGTGTCACAGTATGGAAAAGATGTTGGCAGGTCATTTGCATCTACTCAGGAGGGGTGGGGTTGAGCTGAGTCATCCTGTAAGAGTTTCCCAGCGTGTGGAATGCTAATGGCGGGAGGCTTCACTGTGTCCTGAGGAGGTTCTTTTGCATATGGATTGGTGCTCGATGTGCTAATCTTCTCTGCAGGGCTATTGTCGAGTATAGAGTGTTGTTAGCCTGGTGTTTTTCAGAACTGGAAACTGGAATGAACAGAGCATGGTTTCCAGTTCTGGAAAACACCAGGCTAACAAAACACTCTATACTCGACAACCAGGCTAACAAAACATTCTATCCTTGACAATAGCCCTGCAGAGAAGATTAGCACATCAAGTACCAATCCATATGCAAAAGAACCTCCTCAGGATACAGTGAAGCCTCCCGCCATTAGCATTCCACACCCTGGGAAACTCTTACAGGATGACTCAGCTCAACCCCACCCCTCCTGAGTAGATACAAATGACCTACATCTTTTCCACACTGTGACACTGAGAGATCTCTGTCTTTTGGTGCTACACCTCTGAAGATGCCAGCCACAGCTGCTGGCGAAACGTCAGGAACTACAATGCCAAGACCACGGCAATACAGCCCGGAAAACCCACAACAACCATTGAGTAAGTTGCTTTAACAACATGTGGAAACGGTCATTTACTTCATCTCATCGCATTTGTGGCCTGTCCTTCTTTTTGAGCTCAGGGCAAGATCAGTTCCTTCATTGTTCCAAAATAATGAAGAGTCCAGTAGCACCTTTAAAACTAACCAACTTTATAGTAGCATAAGCTTTTGAGAACCACAGCTCTTTTTGTCACATGCATCATCAGCTTTCGAGAACCACAGCTCCCTTCGTCACATGCATGGAGGGTATGAAGAAACTGGCCATATATATATATATATATATATATATATATATATATATATATATATATATATATATATATATATATATATATATATATATATAGGTGGTGAGGGGAGGGGGGAGTAGATGCAAATCAGTTGCAAAAGTCATGAAAGAGATGGAGTGCACAATCCAGGCTGGGTGTGACCCCTCCATAGCTGAATCGGAATGGAAGGCAGTTACTTCTGATAATGAGATAACCATCCAGAGTCTCTATTCAATCCAAATCAGACTGAGTCAAATTTACGTATGAATTCCAGTTCAGCAGCTTCCTGTTGGATTCTGCTTTTGAATGTTTCTGTTGAACTATGGTGACCTTTAAGTCCTTGATGGAGTGTCCTGTTCTCCTCCTGGTTTCTGGATATTGCCATTTTTGATGTCAGACTTGTGTCCATTTATTAAAGGTGCTCCTGGATTCTTTACCATTTTGCAACTACGGAATAACACGGCTAACTCCTCTGGACTGCATTCATTGTCCCAGAATTTCATTCAGCGCTGTTTCTGATCCTGCTTAGCTCTGGTTTAATCCGGAGAATTTCTCAACAAATGGCATTAAATTACCAAGACAAAAGCTTTTAAAAATTTGTAACTTAGACAAATCTGATCGGACATGTGGCACTAGTTCATCTTTATGCAGTCTACAGGTGGAGACTTGGCTTAGTGGTAAAGTACCTACTTTATAAACAGAAGGTCCCAGGTTGAATCCCTTCTATCTCCAGTTTAAAAAAAGAGATTGTGTAGTAAATTATTTGACTGAGCCCCCGGAGAGATGCTACCGGCCTCAGTAGACAATACTGACTTGGATAAACCAATGGACTGACTCAAAAGAAGGAGTGTTTAAGTGTTTAAGTGCTAATAAATTAGGTGCCTGGGAAAGGATTTCCATGGCTAGGGCACCACCACCAAGAAGGCCCTTGTTGCGGTAGATCCAGAGGAGTTTATTTATTTATTTTGACTTATATCCCGCCCTCCCCATGGATGGGCTCAGGGCGGCTAACATCATTAAAACACAATAAATTAATAGTCAACTTTAAAAACAGATTTAAAAACTTATATTAAAATACTCCGGCGCCATTATACATAGGCAACTTTGGATACTAATAAAAGACCTGCATAGGTCATAGCCATGTTAGTCTGTAGTTGCAAAATAGTAAAGAGTCCTGTAGCACCCTTAAGACTAACTAACTTTATTGAAACATAAGCTTTCAAGAACCACTGTGTCAGACTATGGATGACAGGCTATGGCAGATAGACCCCTGTACCATTACAGCAAGAATCCAGGCTCTTGGTTAAAAGGTTTTATTCAGGAATCAGATCATTTCCACAGATATGTCTATAGGATTACTCAGAAGCAAGGTAAGCAACTAAGCAGTGAAAACAGGTTGACAGGAATGGCAACATGTGGGTAAACCCTTTCTCTTAAAGAGCACAATTACTCCTTTCCCCCCTCCCATCAGCAAAACATAATTTCAGTGCGAACCCGTCCTGAGAACTCCTTAGCTATTTTAACTATCAAGTCTAGACACCGAGAAAGCGGGAGATTAAAGTTGAAACACACTAATTCATGGGAGTGAGCAGTGTACAAGGTCAGAAGCACTGAGAGCTCCCAAAGCTGGAAGATAAGGCACCTGCAACTTCAACAAGCTTGTGAAAGCAAAGCAGTTATGGCATTTGGCAATATGGCATCAAGGTACAGCATTAAACATGGGTTCAGAATAACTGGACAAGGTAATTGGTTCAGAATAACTGGACAAGGTACAGCATTAAACATTGGTTCAGAATAACTGGACAGCCTCACACAATGGCATGGATGGGGCACAGACATGACACACAGCTCTCTTCGTCAGCTGCATGGCATCTGACATCCCACCCCATGCATCTGACGAAGAGAGCTGTGGTTCTCGAAAGCTCAACATCAATAAAGTTGGTTAGTCTTAAAGGTGCTGCTGGATTTGTTGTGGTAGCCACTCACTGTACCACTGAAAATGGGGCTATTCTAAGAATTGGGCAGGTTCCAACAGGAGTAAGCAGCCCTCCTTGGGACCCAGAGCTTTTAATGGGCCTTGCAAAGGAACCACTACAACCCTTGTGATGGCTTTAATCCTGCTGTTTTTGTGCATGAACAATAAGGTTGCCCTCTTGGTATGAGTGGAGGGACGACCTGGCACTCATCTTTCTTGGTGCGTGTATGCAAAGTGCACGTGAGCTCCCAGAGGTAGCACAAAGACCCCACTCCCAGGAAGTGAAATCACCACGCAGGTCTGGGAGTACTCCCACACTTCACAGTGGGCTGATTTGAGCCCCAAACAGGGCTGATTTATCCCATTTGGGGTCCTAATCAGCCCGCTGCAAAGCACTGGAGATCTCCTGGTGTGGCGCAATGAAGTCACTCCCAGGAGTAATATCATTGCACCATCCTGGGAGTATGCCCAGGAAGCCTATTCCCTCCCCCCCCCCGCTGGCCAGGTGGTGGGGGGCAGAGGGTGGGATCCCTAATGAACAATGACCACAGGACATGCCTCCTATCCAACTGGACTTGGAGAAAAGTCCTCCATCTAACCATCTGACCCCAAGTCCAAAAGCGTCCTGAAGCTGTGCAAGATGGTGCTACGGCTTTGACCCAACCAGGGGTGCTGAGAGTCAAGCCACAGAGACCCAAGACAAGGCTGTTTGCTTGCAGACAGATGCTGTACCCAGCGAAGTTATTAAATCACACAAGCTTAAAACCAATTAGAAGTATATGATCCTATTATCATTTTACAGCATCAGATGCCTGCCAGGCATTCCCAGAACACATCATGCCGCACTAAAAGACACAATGCAGTCAACATGTCATTATAACCGCAATTACGGAAGCCAAAGGAAACATTGAAAACACATGAAATGAGGCCTCCCACCAACCCATGTGCTGGCCATTTGGGCTGACATATGTTCGGAGGCTATGATGCTTCCCTATGGGGGGTTTCTCTTGCAAACACAACGTGCCCGGGACTCTGAATCTACAAAGCTCCATCTGGCCGGCAGAACTCAGATTGGACCGTGTAGTGTAAAAGAGCTACCACCAAGTCAATATCACCCGCCAATGGCTGTACAGACAGTTTAAAACCCCAGCCAGATTTTGGAAAGGGACACATTTTCAAAAGATGGGCCAGCAATTTTAGCTCCACCAGATGAGTCCATTCTGAATAGTCTAGGGCCTAGATACGGGTTGGTTTTTGACTAAATTTTCCGCTAACAAAAGAAGTGGGGTAATTTCCACCAGTACCCTCTTTCTATTGACTCCTAGTTTGACTCTCATAGTGTTCCCGATGGTCCCCTGCCCCACAGGAGCTGTGGTAGCATAGTGGTGAAGAGGTAGGGCTGTGAGTCAGCATTCTGCTGGTTCGACTTCCATCACTGCCGTGAGCTCAGCAGGTGGCCTTGGGTAAGCCACTTCTCTCAGCCCTGGTTCCCCAGCAGTATTGTGGGGATCATGATAACACTGCTGTGTTGAACTGGATTGCTGGGACGGCCCGAATTCGTAGCCAGTGATTTACCATGGCTATGCCCTCACCTCCAAGATCCTGTGATGTCATAAAAGCCATTAAGAACTATGCTTTCAAAGTAAGCCCCTCCTATGATCTTCTCTCCAGCCTGCCTTTTTCTCCTTGAATATTTTTAAAAGGAGAACAGCCAAGGAGGGGGGTTTTTTGCCCCTAATATATTTTGAGCTCTTTAACTTCCGAGCTCCTTGGATGCTGAGAGTACCCCATACATTGTCTGCTGGGTATTTTGCATCCATACAGACCAGAAAATGCTTAGAAGGAAACTACTGCTGTAGCGTAGTGGTTAAATGATTGGCTGCGAATGGGCACTCTGCTTGTTCGAATCCCACTCCTGCCATGAGCTCAGCAGGTGGTCTTGGGTAAGCCACTGCCCTCAGCCCTGGTTCCCCAGCTGTATTGCGGGGATAATAATAACACTGACTTTGTCCACCGCCCTAAGTGGGGCACTAAACTGTCTAGAAGAGGGGTAAATAAGTGTAGTTATTATATAAGGACAGTTAGTTGGAGGAGATGAGTGTGCTTCAGTAGGAAGGGGGAGGCAGGAACATTCTGTTCCACTGACAGAAGTGGTTTGCTGGAATGAGAAAGTTAGTCTTGATCCAACCCCAGATGCTACATTTTCCCCAGTTTGTCATTGGGTCAGAGCAGAGATATGTTCTGGGAGCTTTGCTCTTCCCAGGTACATGTGGGCAGAGGCACAACTCGTATCAGGACAGGACATGGAGAGAAAGTGGTTACACCAGGGTAGCCACGTTGGTCTATAGTAGAAGAGCAAGATATGGGTCCAGGAACACCTTAAAGACCAACTAGATTTCCAGATGAAGGGAACTCTGACTTTTGAAAGCTCATATCCTGGAAATCCAGTTGATGTTTACAGGGCCGGATCGAGGGGGGGGGGCGAGAGGTAGCCTGTTCCCGGTGCCGCCAAAGAGGGGGCGCTGGGCACAGCTGCCAGCCACCGGGAGTGCACCGTGGCTTGCCACATGGGAGGCTGAGTGCAGGGTTGGGAGGCCCTTGCCTGCCCTGCCGATGGGGCGGCTGGCTTGCTACGCACGCAGGACCTCCCAGCCCTGTGCTCAGCCACCCACATAGCAAGCCAGCCGCCCCAGTGCACGCATGCACAGCTGCCACCAGCTCCGTGGTGCACTGGGCGCTGCGGTGACTGGCTTGCCGCGTGGGCAGCACAGAGCAGCAGAGCAGGCAAACTGCATGGAGGGCCTCCTAGCCCTGCGCTCAGCCACCCACGCGGCAAGCTGGCCACCCCAGTGCACGCATGCACCGCCGCCAGCGCCAGCTCTGTTGCGCACCGGGCGCTTGGGCGGGCGGCCTCCCACCCCTTCCTGATGATGTCACGGAAGTGACGTCCTTACGCAGCACTGGGAGCATGTGCGTGCTGCATGAATGGGGGGGGGGGGCACAGCAAGGGTTGCACCGGGCTCTGGCAACCCTAGATCTGGCCCTGGATGTTTAAGGTGCTTCTGGATCCAATTCTTGCTCTGAGAGGCTGCAAATGTTTATGGCACTATGGGTTTTCTTCTGAGAGCTAAACTCCGAGAGACGAATTACATGAGGATGCTCACATGAAGGGAGTCACACTGTTAGCTGGGAAGCTGAGTTTTAAAAGACAGACCGGAACGATTTTGTCAATTTCCCCTCTCTACAGAGCCAGCAAAGATGGCTCTGCAGAGGGTTTGTTTATTTCCTCTTTGCCTCCCAAAGGCTCTGTCTGGTTCAGAAAATAAACAAACCCTGGTCTTTGGGGCTCTGTAGAGAGGGGAAATTGACAGCGCCTTCCGATCTGACTTTTAAAACTCGGCTTCCCAGCTAACACTGCGACTCCCTTCACGTGAGTGTCCTTGTGTAATTTGTCTCTTGTAGTTTAGCTCTGAGACCGAGGAGAAAATCAGGAGCCAGACAGCAGTTCTGCTTTCTCAAGGCTGTTCCTGAACTTTCCTGGGTTGGATGTAGGACCCCGGCCTCTTCCCTTTAAGAATTTTTAGTTACTCCCTCGTTTGGGGAGAAACCAGAAACCTGTCCATAGCACTCTTCATCACAGAGACCAGGAATAACGGCAAACACTCAGCAAGCATGAAAAAGAGTGCCAAATTCACCAGGCGCCTGACAGCCCTCTCTTCTACACCCAAGGGACTTCCAGTGACATTTTGTGGGTGCAAAACATTTTCCCCAGGTGATATTTGCTGCTCGTATGGATAGGGCGCTGCCATCCTAGAGCGACATGATTCCCTGGGAGGACGGTATCCCTCGGTCATGTCCTTTGTTGTCATTTCCAAAACTTGTCTGATTTTGCAGCCGGGTGGTCCTCCCAATTGAATACAAATGGAGCCAATTAAAATGCACATCAAGTCATCCTTTTAATCCCCTCGTTGGCAACTGTCGAGATGCGCAGGAGGGAGAAAGAACTATTACTCGGCAAAATGATGCATTATGTTCCAGGATAGATGGAAGGTTTTTTTTTTTTTATGTATTTACTAAAAATACAATAAAACAAGCCTCTCAGTCTTGGGAAACAACCGTGAGAAAGAGTTTTGCAACGGCATCTGTGGCACAGGGTTAGGCAAGACCGAGATGTACGTTTTCTATCAAAGGGAGGATTACAGAATAGAGAGAACTCCAGGTCACAGCAGCGTTCCAGATGTCAACGGTGTTGGCGGGCGTAGGAACGGCAAGGAAGGGACACACAGGCGGTATTGTGGCCATGCATGTGTCATGTGATGCAGAAGCAATTGACAACAGGGGTTTTGATTATTGTTACTTACCTTTAGAACTACCGGGGTACATGGACATAAACTACTGAATCAGCTGTGAGGGAGCTCGAGAAGATCCTTAAAGATAAAGATGTCTCTCTGGGAACCAAGATCGAGATAATCCCAACTATGGTATTCCCCATTGCCATGTACGGATGTGAAAGCTGGACAGTGGAGAAAGCTGACCGGAAGAAAATTGATTCATTTGAAATGTGGTGCTGGAGGAGAGTTTTGGATGACCAAAAAGACCAGTAAGTGGGTACTAGATCAAATCAAGCCTGGATTCTCCCTAGAAGCTAAAATGACAAGATTAAGAGTGAAGCTACAAGTGACAAATTACACTTCAATGGCAAGTTCCCTCCCCAAACCCCACCCTCTCCAGGCTCCATCCCCAAAATCTCCAGGAATTTCCCAACCTGGGACTGGCAACCCTACTTGGGCCTCCATGTCTAGTTCATTGGCCTGGTTTGAAAGAAAGTTCTCACTTCCCAAAAAAACGGACCCACACGTCTTTCTTCTGATATAAGAGGGATTGATAATAGACAAAAAAGCAACCAAAATAATCATCATTAAGGCGATCACAGCTGAGGCAACATCCGAAGGAACCAAAACAAGACTAAAGAGGCTGGATTTGTTAATCTCTTTATGTTGCCTGTAAATTTGCCTAACTTGGAGCGGAACTACAAGTGACAAAAGGCACAGGTTGGGCACTTGTCAGCTTCCCTCAAGTTTTGATGGGAAATGTAGGCGTCCTGGTCTTGCAGCTCGGCTCTCTGACTGCTGTCCAATGGACTTTTCAACTGTCACTTGTCCAACATTCCGCCAAGCTGCCTACATTTCCCGCCAAAACTTGAGGGAAGCTGACGAGTGTCCAACCTGTGCCTTTTGTCACTTGTGGTTCCGCTCTTGTATATGTAACCAAACTCTTATATATGTACTACTTGTTTGATAATATTTCTACACTTGGAGATTTCTTGTATAGTGTTATATTAACCTTCAGTTGGAATACAAGCATTTTCATAGTTAGTTTGTCATGGCTCCTTTGGTAATTTGAGTACTTTACCGTGATACTCTGTCTCCGCACTTTTCGTCGAACAGCATAAAAATCATCAGAGGTTAATAAATGGTTGAAAAGACAGCCATCAAAACTCAGCTGTTATGCTCCTCACCCTTCCATTTGGGGCCCCGTTCCTTGCACTGCATCATGTGTAAGATCCTTCTCAAGGAGAACAAGGGACCAGTTTCTTATCCCAACCAAGGTGCTCCTATCACCTTCTGGGTTTGCACCAACAACAATAACCTGGTCCAAGCTGAGTTCTTGTGCCATTGTTGCTGTGCCTTAGCTTGGACCAGGCTGCTGGTGGTGTAGACCTAGAAGGTGAGAGTGAAAGCCAAGCTACAAGTGATGCTTTACACTGGTTGGACACTTGTCAGCTTCCCTCAAGTTTTGATGGGAAATGTAGGCGTCCTGGTTTTACAGCTTGGCTCTCCATTACAGCTGCAAGACCAGGATGCCTACATTTCCCATCAAAACTTGAGGGAAGCCGACTAGTGTCCAACCTGTGTCAGGCGTCACTTGTAGTGAGCTAGCAACGCTTGGTATGCCTTGGCCATTGAGAATCAGGTCTGCTCTGGTCTTTGTAGGCAGGACAGTGGAGGAGCTCCTGAGCTGCACACAAACATTTCCAAGTTCAATCTCCGCTATCTCCAGATAAAGGATCAGGAAGCGGGCAATATGCAGGACCTCTGCCTGAGAGTCTCTCTACACAAGATGCCTCAGCGTGCGTTTGTCAAGTGTAAGGAGATGCAATGTTAACAGAAAGCATAGTTTAAAAAGGCAAAGCCGGCAGAGATCACTCCTCAGAGAGTTTGTTAATTTCATCTTTGCCTCCTGGAAGACTTTGTCAATTTCTCCTCTCCAGTCTAAAACCGTGTGGGATGGCGACCAGAGGGCAGCGAGGAATGGAATGGGCTGGAGCTGCCTTCCAGAGCCGGGCTTGGACCTGGAGGGGTTATAATGGGCTGAAGTTTCCCTTCTGGCATTTCACAGCCCCTTTACATAGCTCCAATGTATAGCGAAGCCTTTGCACTGCTGCCGACTCTGTCTTTTTAAACTGCCCTTCCCGGCTACCATTGCATCTCCCAACACGTGTTCTTCCCATGTCAGTCATCTCATGAAGAGAGATTCTGAGACCACCAGAGTAGACAATGCTGAACTTGCAAGACCAATGATCAGCCTCTCGGTAAGGCCACAGCCCCCTCCTAGATATTTTTTCTTGGTCGCACTGATGTCCAATGGAATGTCAGGAACATCTGATAGACTAGTGGGAGCAGGGAAGGAAATTGGCAGAGCAGAATGCATCCCCCAAAGCCATTTGATCTGGCGTTCAGTGGCCCTACCCGAAGCTGCTTCCGAGGTGCAATTAGCAAAGATTATTTCCAGGACACTTGAAAGCGTTTTTGGGATTTCTTTATAATACGTAGAAATGCTTGTATTTCTCCAGCAATGAAATGCATGCAACTTTGATTGCTGTCTATTGCCAATTTTGCAGCAGAGATGACCTCTCCCAGGCCCGAGCAGAGAGAGAAACACAAAGGCAGAAATTGGCTGTTCCTCTGCAAATATTGAGATTTCATGGCAATGGGGAATGAAATCAAGGGGAAAGGGGCTTAAGACTGGGGGACAGGGAGAGAGATGGCATCACTCCAGTTCCGTAGAAGGGAGCTCCGGGCATCAAGGGCAACAAAAGACAACAGAATGAATCTTTTAAGAAACAGAAGAACTTTGTATTTGGCTGTGAGCAGGGCTTTTTTTCTGGGAAAAGAGGTGGTGGGACTCAGTGGCGTAGCATGGGTTGCCAGCACCTGGGGCAACTCCTGGCAGGAGGTGAGCATGCGTGCTCCTGGGAATGCACAATGATGTCTCTTCCGGGAAGTGACATCATCGCATAGGGCGCAGCCGCCCCCCAGGAGCGCTCCCACGATTCAGACCTGCTTGCCTCCCTGCCCTTTACCTGGCAGCCCTTTGGTGCAGCTGCCTGTGTTGCCGCCACCAGCTTGGTGCGCTCCTCAGCCAGCAGCTGCTGCAGGAGGGCCAGCTCAGCGCCCAGTGAGCCTGCCACCCCGTCGGAGCAGCAGGCGGTGTGGGCGGCCTCCAGCAGATGCAGCACAGGCTCCCCTTGGCGCTGCGCCCCCTAAAAATTTTGTGCCTGGGGCAACCACCCCTCTGCCCCCCCATGCTACGCCACTGGCCTGAGCAAGCCCATGAACTCGTGTTTCCTGGGCACAGGGCTGGAGCGGAAGAGTGCCAGGACAGGAAATCTCCTGCGCCCACTAGCCATGCTTCCTGCTTTGCCACCCAGTGCACCCTCGTGTGCATGGAGGCTCTGTTCTGCCTCCAGCCAGGGGGAAAGCACTTGAAGCAGCAGCAGTTGAGACAGCCCCTCCCCGGCGACATGGGATGTGGGGCCCGCTCTTGTTTCACTGCCGCTGAGGCTCAGCGTGCCACAAAAGAGCTGGGTGCCTTGGGCTGCACGCGGGGAGGAAACGGGATCAGGAGGAGGAGCCACCAGACACGTGATTACTTTCAAGGGGTGCCGGAACTGTGTTCCACCACGTTCCAGCTGAAAAAAAGCCCTGACTGTGAGTGGTAGCCGGGGGATCAAATGCCCCAAAGAGGAATCGCTTGGGAAAACAATGGCAGAAAGATGAGACTGGCAAAGCTGTTTGGCACTCCGAGGTTCGGGATAGGGAGGAACAGATTGGGAAGCCAGCAAAAGCACTTTGGGAACCGGAGCCAAGAGCTCTGACCAGCATAGATCTTCGTGTGTACGTCTGATAGAGAACTCTTCAGGGTCTGGTCAGCCATCCGTCAGGAGGCGGGGCTAGCCTAGATGGCCCGCACGAGTTTTGCAATTAGAATCATAGAATCAAAGAATCCTAGAGTTGGAAGGGGCCTTACAGACCATCTAGTCCAACCCTCTGCCCGATGCAGGAACAGCCTAAAGCATCCCCGAGGAATATTCATCCAGCCGCTCCTTGAAGACTGCCAATGAGGGGGAACCCAACACTTCCCTAGGCGGCCGATTCCACTCCTGGATTATTCTTAAAGTGAAGACGTTTTTCCTAATGTCCAACCAGTACCTTCCCTCTTGTAGTTTAAACCATTGTTTTGAATCCTGTCCCCTATTGCCAACAGGAACAGCTACCTTCCCTCCTCTAGAGCCAGTTTGGTGTAGTGGTTAAGAGCGGCGGGACTCTAATCTGGAGAGCTGTGTTCGGTTCCCCACTCCTCCGTTTGAAGCCAGCTGGGTGACCTTGGCTCAGTCACAGCTCTTCCAGAGCCCTCTCAGCCCCACCCACCTCACAGGGTGATTGTCATGAGGAAAATAAGACACTTTGTACACTTCTCTGAATGGGCAGTAAGTTGTCCTGAAGGGTGGTATATAAATCAAATGTTGTTGTTGTTACTACTATTACTGCTGTTCTAAGAGACAGCCTTTTAAGTACTTAGAGAAAGCAATGAAGTCTCCCCTCAATCACCTCTTCTCCAAACTGAATATTCCCGGGTCCCTCAGTCTTTCCTCGTAGGGCTTGATCTCCAGGCCCCTGATCATTTTGGTTGCTCTCCTTCGCACCCGTTCCAATTTCTCCACATCCTTTTTGAAGTGAGGCCTCTAGAACTGCACACAATACTCCAGGTGGGGCATGACCAACATGGTAGATAGTGGGACAATGGCATCCTGTGATCTGGATGTTATGCCTTTATTAATACACCCAAAGATTGTGTTTGCCTTTTGTGCCGCTGCATCACACCGACTGCTCATATTTAGATTCCTATCTGCCTGTACTCCAAAATCTTGTTCACACATACACTGCTATCCAGAATTCTAGAAGTCCAACTAAAATGCCCCTGGCCCCAAGTCCCCTCCCCTTTCTCTCCTCCTCCATTAAGTGTGTGTGTGTATTGTGCATGCGTGCATGTGTGTGTGTGGTGATAGAAATGCCCTCAGGTCATAGCTGACTTATGGCAACCCCTTGTGGTGTTTTCAATGGCTTGCCATTGGCTGCCTCTGCAACTCTGGTCTTCTTTAGAGGTCTCCCATCTATTTACTAAGGCTGACCCTTAGCTCCTGTGATCTGATGAGATCGGATTTGCCATACATATGTTTGCTGTTAACTTCCCTGATACACACACACACACACAGAGAGAGAGAGAGAGAGAGAGAGAGAGAGACATGATCATTCTCTCTAAGTACCTAAAATGCTTCTCTGCCTGTCAGAAGCCCTATCTTTCCTGATCAGATATGGAAGAGGTTTGGATACACACACTGCTTAATGGATCAGGTGATAAGTTACATGAAGACCTCCAACTGAGACTCTGGACAGCTGCTGCCGGTCAGAATAGACAATAGTGGTCCTTGGAGACAAATCGTCTGACTCAGCCGAAGGCGGCACCTTCTGTTTAAAGGTCAAGTTCTTTTAAGGCCTGGCTCACAAAACAAGCGTCCAAACCCATTTCTGCCTCTGCTTCTGCTCACCTGTGATACATTTTGCAGCCACGTGCAACTGCAGAGCTAATGAGGCAGGGCCAGGGCATCAGGCGCTTCCCAAATGGGCACCCCTCCAAGGCAAACAGCCGCCTCGCGATGAGGTTTGATTTCATTACTGGATCTCTCTGCCAGGTCAGGGATGTACCAGACAGCCAGAGTCCAGGAATAACTGTTCCTGGCAAAGAGAATCGATCAGTATCTCTCCAGCTCTCTTTTTTGTCCTCTGCTCCCATTCGTCCGGCACCATTGATGTAATCCGAGTGAATTCCTTTCCGCTTGTTGGAAAGGACTGGGCAGCTCTGCAGTGTCGAGCCGAGCCTGTTGACAGATGGGGGAGAAAAGCAGGATGGGTCATCTAATTTGGGGTGAGGAGAAGGGCAGAATCTATGCAGGAGGGGTAGAAATGCAGGCCTCAGCGTGTCAGCATGCTACATATCTGAAGCATGCTGTTTCTATGAAGGATCTCTCCCTGAGCTAGGGTTGCCAGCCTCCAGGTGGTAGCAAACAAAGGACCTACCGCGGACAGGTCTAGCTGACCCACAATATTAACATGACCCCGTACAGCTGTTAAATAACATAGGTATGCCACACACTTAAAACAAATTATCAAATTTATCTGGAACAGTTAGGTGTTCATACGTTCAATTTTCAAACAGCATAAATATCAATACTGATCCACAATCAATGCAGTAAATTAATGAGAGGCGAGAGCATCGTATTCCAATTGGCAAATGCCACAAGTGTAACTGCACAAAAGGACAACTCCGCAGAAAAGTTCAAACAAACACGAGTCTAAATATAACGGAGACCAAGCTCTCTTCTCCTCTATATTTCTTTCCAGGAGCCCAAAGCCGAAAAGTGGTGGCTGGAGATCTCCCAGAATTACAACTTTGAGCCAAGCTACAAGTGACGCCTGACACAGGTTGGACACTTGTCAGCTTCCCTCAAGTTTTGATGGGAAATGTAGGCGTCCTGGTTTTACAGTTTGGCTCTCCATTACAGCTGCAAGACCAGGATGCCTACATTTCCCACCAAAATTTGAGGGAAGCTGACAAGTGTCCAACCTGTGTCAGGCGTCACTTGTAGCTTGGCTCTGAGATCAGTTCCCCTGGAGAAAATGGCTGCTTTGAAGGGTGGACTCTAGGACTGCCAAGTCCATGTTGGGAAATTTCCTGGAGATTTTGGGGGGGAGGGCAGGGTTTGGGAGGGGAGGGGCCTGAGAATGGTAAAATGCCATAGAGTCCAGCCTCCAAAGCAGCCATTTTCTCCAGGGGAACTGATCTCTGTTGCCTGGAGATCAGTTGTAATTCCAGGAGATCTCCAGCTACCATCTGGAGTGGACTCTGTCATTATACACTGCTGAGGTCCCACCTCTTTCCAAAACCCCACCCTCATTTAGGCCTCCACTCCCAAAATCCCTAGGAATTTCCCAATCTGGACCTGGCAACCCTATTCCTTTTCCCTCTGCCAGCCCCATGCAGCACCTGTGTGTGTGTGTGTGGTACACTGTTGGTGGTGAGAATTAAAAAGAGATTTAAAAAGTAGCAGAGTTTGATATTAGCGCATTGGAAATAAGTAGACAGACTTCTGTGGTTTTAGCTCTATAAAAATACTTTACTACATAACAGGGAAAAAGGGTACATTTGGCACCAGGCTGTCTGCAGTGACAAACCAAAAAACGAACCAAACGAACCAATAAAGAATATCTAACTAACTACATCTTGATGGCTAGACTAGGAGCTTAAAGAGAGAGAGACTAAACATTGAATACACAAACAGAACTGTGAGTGAACACAGAGCAATAAAACCTTAGTAGATGTTGCTAGTTAATTCCCCCCCCCCCAAACTGGCTAATCCAACAGGCAATCCTAGAATCCTTCATTAAGGCTAAAGACTCCCCTTTTTATGGTGGGAACTTTTACTCGAGGCCTAAGTGGTCCTCTGTTAACTAGAGATGGGCACAAACCGAAATACAAACCAAAATTAAGCACGAACCAGGCTGGTTCGTGGTTCACGAACCACGGTTCGTCAGATCCCATTTCTGATGAACCGCCATGAACATTTAGGCTGGTTCGTTTGGTTCGTTTTTTGGTTTGTCGCTGCAGACAGCCTGGTGCCAATCAATCAGTTTCCTAGGCAACAGGGGATGGACTTCCTGCAGACCTTCTGCTGACCCGGAAGTGACCTTCTGCTGGCCCAGAAGTGATGATTTTCTGACCTGGATGTGACATTTTCATGAATCAAATGAACGATAGCCTCGGTTTTGTCATTTTAGCTTCTAGGGCTTAAATGACAAAAATTCAGGCTTAATTTGATCTAGTACCCACATATGTCTTTTTGGCTGCCCCTGGTATCTGCAATACTCTCCTCCAGCACCACATTTCAAATGAATCAATTTTCTCCCTGTCAGCTTTCTCCACTATCCAACTTTCACAGCCATACATGGCAATGGGAAATACCATAGTTTGGATTATATTGATCTTGGTCCCCCGAGAGACATCTTTATCTTTAAGGATCTTCTCTAGCTCTCTCACAGCTGCTCTTCCGGGTCTCAATCTTCTGATTTCTTCATTGCAGTCTCCCTTTTGGTTGACGATTGAGCCACGGAATAGAAAATCTTGACCAATTTCAATTTCCACATCAGTTGTAATTATGGGAGAACTCCAGGAGAGAGCTCCTATAGCTTTTTTGGGGGGGGGAGGGAGTATTAACAAATATCCGTGAAGAACAGGTAAGAGAAAAAAGGCAATTCAGGTAGAATTTTCTTTATTTAAACTATAAACTATAAACCATAGCATAATAGCTATGAACTATAAACAATATACAGAGAATAAGAAAAAAACACAACATTCTAAACATAAGACATACTAACAGTATATATATCTATATATCTAAAAGGGAAAAAAACCCTAAATTACACTACAGGTTGAGTTCCGATTTTCTCCACAAGTATATATCATTTCTAGAGTCACATTCTAGGTTAGTCACAAAACCCCTCTTTTATCTATTGTTCATGTTTCTCAATCCATAAATCCAGATGTCATCAAATCCTTGTTATCCTTTTCATGCAAAAAGTCTATAAACGGTTTCCATTCAGTCAAGAAGTTAACTAATGTCCTTTCTCTAATCAATGAAGTCAGTTTTACCATTGAAAAGGCATTTCTATAGCACAGACATCCCCAAGAGGAGAGATCTGTTGGGCTATGTAAGCATGCGCCGCCTCCACTTCTTTTCAGAGGTATAAGCCAAGGAGGAAGGATGACTCTGTCGCTAGCTCCCTGGACATCTTCTGCTGGAATTTCCTGCAGAAAAAAAAAAGCCAGTCGGATGCTGAGTCTCCGAAGATTCCTAGTGCCTTAGAGGAAGGCAGAAGGCCCAGCGCCAGGCCTTTATACTATTCCCAGGTGATTTCTTCATTTTCTAGATCATCTCTTTTGGAAGAACATTTAAGGAGGATTGCTTTTAAAGCTTGCCTTTTAAAATTACAGTCCAGATGCTTCCAACGCCGTGGAGTTTTTCCCGCCGCATCAGACCTCGTTCTTTCCTCTGTTTCGCAACGGACACTTTGGCACTTGCACTGAATTCTAAATTTTCCTCAATGGGAGGCATGCCAGTTTGGCCTCTGTTTTAAGAAGAATATCACTGGATGCAGCTTCAGCCACAGATTGGGGACCGGCTGTGCTGGGGATCCAAGGAAATGACATGAGAGCTGACAGTTTTGTCCGTCTGTGGTCCACGTCTGAGAGAGGAAACGCTGAGCTAATAGTACAGCTCTTCTTCTACCGCCTGACCCACTGAAATCGAGGGGGCACCAACAGGGCCAACAGGCCACCAGTCCTAGGTGCCATCTCTTGCCACTTTCATCTCTCTGTTCTCCCCTCTCCCCTCCCCCAGTTTATAAAATGATACATCGAGTAAAGGATAGCAAGACCTTTTTCTCCTTGTCTCATAATTAGGGTTGCCAGCAAGGAGCATTTTAATAACATAACATTCAATTTGTATACTGCCCTTCAGGACAACTTAACTCCCACTCAGTGCAGTTAACAAAATGTATTATTATTATCTTCACAACAATCACTCTGTGAGGTGGGTGGGGCTGAGAGAGCTCTGAAAGAGTTTTGACTGATCCAAGTTCACCCAGCTGGCTACAAGTGGAGAAGTGGGGAATCAAACCCGGTTCTGCAGATTAGAGTCCCGTTGCTCTTAACCATGACACCAAACTGGCAGGGGCATCGGGGGAATGGGGAAATGGGGGAAACACAGTGGTGTGAGCAGTTTCTGTTCCCTAGAGATTAAACCTTGGGAGACTGTCTCGTAAAGCTCTATCTACTTTTCCCAGTTTTCCCATACAGCTGAAAGGCCAATTAATAGCTTTGCCCTGATGGGTGTTTGAATTGTGGTACGAGGGGTTGAGACCTGAAAAGATAGCTTCTAAGAGTTGAACCACATGATACGAATTACACAAGACCGAGCGAGTGTCAGGAGTCCTGTCTTATCCCAAATGCCCATGTCCAGCATTCTATCAATGAGCACGTGTCCTAGTCCAGGCATGCATTCAAAATTTTCTGCTCCAGTGTAGCTGCAACAACGCGTGTACGCGGTCACAATCAGTAAGTCGGCAATGCAGAGCGTCCTTATTTCCTATATCCGCTTCCTATCTGTGCAGAGTGGAGACGCATGGGATATCTTGGAGCTATGTGGAGAAAACCTGTGCCACCACGAACATGGGTTCGATAGAAGTCCTGCAGTCCTGGCGCGTGTAGTTGAAAACAACGTTGGAATACATGTAAGTAAGTTTTCATGTCATTTGCGTGTAATTCGTATCGTGTGGTTTGATTCTCAGACCATTCAATTTCCTTCTATTCTACTCCATTCTACTTAGGGTTGCCAGCTTCCAGGCGGTGGCTGGAGATCTTCTGGAATTACAACTGATCTTCAGGTGACAGAGAACAGTTGTGTTAGAGGGTGTGCTCTATGCCATTATATGCTGCTGAGGCCCCTCTTCTCCTTAAACACTGTCCACTCCAGGCTCCACCCCCCAAATCTCCAGGAATTTCCTAACTGCGAGCTGGCAACTCTAATTTTACTTCATACCATCACGGGAGAGAGAAGTTGGAAGCTCCATAATACCTTGTCGTTTCAGCATGCCTTGTGCTGCGTGGCAGGAAAGAGGGCTTACATTCTGTAAAAGGGTGAAAAACAACAGAAGATGCCACCCAAAGATGTTAGGTTGCTTGCTCTTTTATGCTTTAGTAAGAGAGATTTTTAGCTAGCAACAACAAGGTTTGTTTTATGCATGTTACATAAGTTTGAGTGCTTTATGCTTTGTAACACTCCTTAAGTCAATAAACTGAGTTTTATTTACACCTGTGTCTGGTATTCTTAGCTTGAACGTGGGTGCACCTCAGGGCCAAGCTACAAGTGACGAATAGGGGTGTGCAAGCCAAAAATTTTCGGCTATAGCCGAAAGTAGAAAGCCGAAAGAAGATTCTCTATCGTTAAAGCCGAAAGCCGAAACAAGAATCTCTTTCGGCTTTCGGCTTTCGGGATTCTTTCGGCATTATTTCGGCATTCTTTCGGCTTTTTTCTATGGGAAAATGCCTCCGTCTTCCAGGACGCCTGGAGGAGGCATTTTCCCACCGAATAAGCCCAAAATTGGTGGGGACCTTCCTCTAACCCTTCTCTAACAACCACCCAAGTTTCAGACAGATTGAACTTTGGGGGGCCATGTTATGGCCCCCCAAAGCAGGTCCCCCCATCCTCCCATAAGAAAGCGAAGGAGCAGCATATTGTTAGCATGCTGCTGCTCATCTTTCTTCATTATTTCCTATGGGGAAAAAATGAAGAGGCAGGCTTCCTTTGCCAGGGGTGGCATTTTGCATGCAAAATGCCCCCTTACCCTCAGGGGCCCTTCTCCCACCCCTCCTCCCACCCCCCACCAAGGCTCAGCCTGCTCCCACTTGGGGGGGGCATTTCATGGCCTCCCCAAGTAGGTGCTCTAATCTCTACCACTGACAGCTGGGGGAGGCTTGTGTTGCCAGGGGTGGCATTTTGCATGCAAAATGCCCCCCAACCCTCTGGGGCCCTTCTCCCACCCCTCCTCCCACCCCCCACCAAGGCTCAGCCTGCTCCCACTTGGGGGGGGGCATTTCATGGCCTCCCCAAGTAGGTGCTCTGCTCTCATCTCTACCACTGACAGCTGGGGGAGGCTTGTGTTGCCAGGGGTGGCATTTTGCATGCAAAATGCCCCCCAGCCCTCTGGGGCCCTTCTCCCACCCTTCCTCCCACCCCCCACCCAGGCTCAGACTGCTCCCACTTGGGGGGGCCATTTCATGGCCTCCCCAAGTAGGTCCTCTCAGCCCCTAAAGTCCACCCCTTACAGCCCCACACAAACCCAATTCTCCCCCAGCTGCCACACACAGACCCAAATCCCCACATTAGCCCCTCACAGACCCAAATCCACCCCCACCTGCCCCACACCCATAACCCCAGGAACAGGCTGGCAAAGGCCAGCCCTCTCCCTTTGTTCCCTATGCTGGGAACTTCTAAACTCTCTTTCCCTGGGCAATTCTGCACAGCCCAGGGGTGCCACAATGGTGGGCACACTTCTGAGTGCCAGCTGGTCCCTGTGAAAGAGCACCTGAACCACAGACACCCTCCCTCAAATTCCCCCACCACCTACAGAGATGGCTGGCCAGCCAGCCCCATTGTTCCCTATGATGGGAACCAACTGCACAACAAAGAATAAAACAAGAACAACACAAAATAAAGTTTTAAAAAAATTATATTCTCCCTTCCAAAGTACAAGTAGGCAAAGCATTATGACACATTACACCAGCAGTCCCCCACACAGAAAAATTAAAACAAAACTCACTTAACATCAGAGAATCACAAAGCATGATTCCTGTCAAAAACACTTTATTTCTTGAACAGCTTTAGGTTACACAGCAGGGGGGAACACCAAAGGGCATGGCAGCACTATCTTACACAAAAATAACACAACTCACTTCACATTAAAGAATCACCCCAAAAAATTGCTGTCAAAAGCACTTTATTTCTGTAACTGCTTTAGGTTACACAGTAGGAAGGCACCACAGAGTAGGAAAGCAGTGTACTACACAAAAATAACACAACTCACTTCACATCAGAGAATCACACAAACACAATTGCTGTCAAAAACGGTGAAGTGGGTTGTATTATTTTTTGTAGTACATTGCTATCATGCCCTGTTGTGCCCTCCTACTGTGTAACCTAAAGCTGTTCAAGAAATAAAGTGTTTTTGCCAGGAATTGTGTTTTTGTGATTCTCTGATGTTAAGTGAGTTGTGTTATTTTTGTGTAAGATAGTGCTGCCATGCCCTTTGGTGTTCCCCCCTGCTGTGTAACCTAAAGCTGTTCAAGAAATAAAGTGTTTTTGACAGGAATCATGCTTTGTGATTCTCTGATGTTAAGTGAGTTGTGTTATTTTTGTGTAAGATAGTGCTGCCATGCCCTTTGGTGTTCCCCCCTGCTGTGTAACCTAAAGCTGTTCAAGAAATAAAGTGTTTTTGACAGGAATCATGCTTTGTGATTCTCTGATGTTAAGTGAGTTTTGTTTTAATTTTTCTGTGTGGGGGACTGCTGGTGTAATGTGTCATAATGCTTTGCCTACTTGTACTTTGGAAGGGAGAATATAATTTTTTTAAAACTTTATTTTGTGTTGTTCTTGTTTTATTCTTTGTTGTGCAGTTGGTTCCCATCATAGGGAACAATGGGGCTGGCTGGCCAGCCATCTCTGTAGGTGGTGGGGGAATTTGAGGGAGGGTGTCTGTGGTTCAGGTGCTCTTTCACAGGGACCAGCTGGCACTCAGAAGTGTGCCCACCATTGTGGCACCCCTGGGCTGTGCAGAATTGCCCTGGGAAAGAGAGTTTAGAAGTTCCCAGCATAGGGAACAAAGGGAGAGGGCTGGCCTTTGCCAGCCTGTTCCTGGGGTTATGGGTGTGGGGCAGGTGGGGGTGGATTTGGGTCTGTGAGGGGCTAATGTGGGGATTTGGGTCTGTGTGTGGCAGCTGGGGGGGAATTGGGTTTGTGTGGGGCTGTAAGGGGTGGACTTTAGGGGCTGAGAGGACCTACTTGGGGAGGCCATGAAATGGCCCCCCCAAGTGGGAGCAGTCTGAGCCTTGGTGGGGGGTGGGAGGAAGGGTGGGAGAAGGGCCCCAGAGGGCTGGGGGGCATTTTGCATGCAAAATGCCACCCCTGGCAACACAAGCCTCCCCCAGCTGTCAGTGGTAGAGATGAGAGCAGAGCACCTACTTGGGGAGGCCATGAAATGCCCCCCCCCAAGTGGGAGCAGGCTGAGCCTTGGTGGGGGGTGGGAGGAGGGGTGGGAGAAGGGCCCCAGAGGGTTGGGGGGCATTTTGCATGCAAAATGCCACCCCTGGCAACACAAGCCTCCCCCAGCTGTCAGTGGTAGAGATTAGAGCACCTACTTGGGGAGGCCATGAAATGCCCCCCCCCAAGTGGGAGCAGGCTGAGCCTTGGTGGGGGGTGGGAGGAGGGGTGGGAGAAGGGCCCCAGAGGGTTGGGGGGCATTTTGCATGCAAAATGCCACCCCTGGCAAAGGAAGCCTGCCTCTTCATTTTTTCCCCATAGGAAATAATGAAGAAAGATCAGCAGCAGCATGCTAACAATATGCTGCTCCTTCGCTTTCTTATGGGAGGATGGGGGGACCTGCTTTGGGGGGCCATAACATGGCCCCCCAAAGTCCAATCTGTCTGAAACTTGGGTGGTTGTTAGAGAAGGGTTAGAGGAAGGTCCCCACCAATTTTGGGCTTATTCGGTGGGAAAATGCCTCCTCCAGGCGTCCTGGAAGACGGAGGCATTTTCCCATAGAAAAGCCGAAAGAAAGCCGAAAGAATCCCGAAACGTTTCGGCTTTTTTCTTTCGGCTACCCGAAACGTTTCGGCATTCCCCGAAACGTTTCGGCATTCCCCGAAAGAAGCCGAAACACTTTTGTTTCGGCATTCTTTCGGCATTCTGAATGCCGAAACGCACATCCCTAGTGACGAATGACACTTGAACAGCAAGTGGATTGAGTGGAGTGCAAGTGAACAGGGAGAAATACACTTGCTGTTCAAGTGTCATTCATCACTTGTAGCTTGGCCCTCAGTCAACGAACCCAGTGACTGAAAAGTCTCATAAACTAAATGGACAGTTATTTTCCTCCTGCCTGATTGCTGGTATGGCTGTTATCAGCACCCAGAATTAGGAGTTTGGAGGCCCTGATTCAGGCACTTCCCCAAGATTAAGCTCAACTAGTCTACAGTTGGGGATGATATTATGCAAAGTAGATGTTACTGAATGAAACATGCACACCTCTCTGTCTTACTGTTAGGAGCGAGATGTGACCAAGGCTGTCTGAACTTTGATTTTTTAAAAACAGTATAAATGTTGCACTAGAGCAGGGCCGACATGTCCATTGAGGCAGGCAACCGCCTCGAGTGCTTAGGCACCGGAGGGGGTGCCAGGGGCGGGGGTGAGTGCCACGGAGCTGGTGGCAGCAGCGCTTGTGACTGAGCGGGAGGGATTGGAAGCCGCCTGCGCACCACCCTGGTTGACTGCCGTGCCTGGCCCCGCAGCTGCTGCAGCCTTCTAGCCCTCCAACCCCACACTGCCGCCGCCACCAGCATGTGCCCCCGCTGAGTGCAGCAGCTGTGGGCCAGGTGTGGTAGGCATCCGGGGTGGCGAGCAGAGCAACAGAGGGGGAGGGCTGGGAGGACGCACGTGTGCCTCCCCAGCCACCCACTGGCTGGGAGCGCGCACCAACTGCGGCAGTGCAGGGAAGTCTGAGCGGGCAGCCTCCCAGCACTCCCGCCCAGCCACCCCATGCTGCTGTCTGTACACAGCTGTGGGCCAGGCACAGCAGGCGGCCGGGTGGTGTGGGGCAACCAAGCGGGAGGGCTGGGAGGCCACCCGTGCACTGCCCCAGCCGCCCGCCGTGCCAATGATGATGGCTGACAGCAGCATGCTGCGTGATGATGTCACACGCAGTGGCATCATCACGCAGTCTGGGCGCACGCATGCTCTGCACATGTGCATGGGGGCAGCAACAGACCTGAAGCTGCCCCTGGCCTCGGGCACCAGAAATCCTGGCACCGCTCCTGCACTAGAGTAACTAGGGCACAAAAAGGCAAAGGGCACTAGGGCACAAAAAGGCAAAGCCAGTGAGCAGCCAACGTTCAAATCAGGAAACTTCTTACCCAGGCATGGGCACCCCCATGCAAGGGCAATGTTAGTGTAACCCCTATGAGGTAATGGGTTTAGCCCGGTAGGGTGGAGTCAATAGCTGGAGGTCCACTGCTGAGGAGGAGGCTGGTTTCTGGGAGCTTAATAATAATTTATTTGCTCTCATCACCTTGAATATAGTAATCAAATGTTGTATGTAAACAGTATGACTTAAAGTGGCATTTGTGTATTGTGTTTGGTTGGTGTTACTGGGATTGTATTATTTTTGCAGGGCTGTAATTCTCCAAGAAGAGGACAGACGTCTGGACTACAGTCGCTTCATATTAGTGAAAAAGGACTCACATGAAATGTTGGACTGTTTTTACCTTTTCAAAGACATTGTGGATTTAAAGTTTTCTGTATGGTTGCACTTATGAGTTTAGTTTTTTTTAAAGTTGCATTTTATTAATGGTTGCACTTACAAGTTAGTTTAAAACATAGTTGGTGTAGTGGTTAGGAGCGCGGGACTCTAATTTGGAGAGCCGGGTTTGATTCCCCGCTCCTCCACTTGAAGCCAGCTGGGTGACCTTGGGTCAGTCACAGCTCTCTCAGAGCTCTCTCAGCCTCACCCACCTCACAGGGTGTTTTGTTGTGGGGATAATAATAACATACTTTGTAAACCGCTCTGAGTGGGCATTAAGTTGTCCTGAAGGGCGACAACGAATCAATAAATCAAATGTTATTGTTGTTGTTGTTGTTGTTAAAAAGTCTAAAAAAAAGATTGTGTGAAAGTTTATTTCCTAAGCCCCAAAGAACCCATGAAAAGAGAAGTTACATTAGCATAATTTCACCCCCACCCCCAAACAGCCCATTAGTTCTCCTGATTTGGTCAAGCTAGAAATACTTCTGGGTCATATCTTTGGCTGGCCAGCTTACATATCCATTGTATATCCATTGCCTGGCTCCCTTCTACTCTACTCCATTCTACTTAGAGTTGCCAGCCTCAAGGCGGTGGCTAGAGATCTCCTGCAATCACAACTGATCTTCAGGTGACAGAGATCAGTTCTCCTGGAGAAAATGGCTATGTTGGAGGGTGTGCTCTATGGCATTCTACCTTCCTGAGGTCCATCTCCTCCCTATACCCTGCCCTCTCCAGGCTCCACCCCCCAAATCTCCAGGAATTTCCTAACTTTCCTAACCTTATTCTGTCCTGTTCCACCCACACTCCTTTTGGAGCTGAGTTTTTGGCTCAGGTGCTGAACAGCCGTTAGTTCTACAGCCCAGCTCCTGTCCTTCGGATCTATTCCACCTAGATCCACCCGATCCAGCCAGGTTTCACACGTTACTCCCCTGTGATCTTCAGCACAGTGTGCCACCCTGTTGTCGTCATTGTCAAAGTGCAGAGTATGCGCAGAGGACTGAGCCATCTTTAGCACCACCACTTATTTCTTCGTTTTCGTGTTTTGGAGGGTAATAGGCAAGGAGAACATGGCCGACTCTCAGTAGCAAAGCCTGCTGAATGGAAAATCACCTGATGGGAAAATAGAAGTTAAAAAAGAAGTATAATCATATAAGGCCGTGTGCTGTGTAAAGACTTCAGACAATAGGGGGGGGAACACAACCGAGCTGCATGAATTGCATATGACAAGAGCTCTGTACCGAATTGTTGCGATGTTTGATATTTTTTTCTTCCTCTTACAAAAATCACTGTCTGGGTGCAAGAAAGTCCTCGACAACCCTTGGCGTCCCTCGCTCTTGCACGTTTGGTCTTGCCCATTTGCAGCCCTTCTTTTCCAGAGGGGCCACTGCTTTGCCAGCAATTCATGTCCTTGGCAAGACGTTGTTTTCATTCTTTTTATTTTCAGCCCAAGCTGGGAGCTGATGTGCATGCTAATGCCTGTTGGAAGATACCTTTTTTTAAAAAAAACAGGCTTCTTATGCGCTACGGCACATAAATGCTCGCTGTGCACCGCTGCAGATAGATTCTTTTAAAATCGATTGTAGTATTACAAGACATTTTAAAAGCGGGCTGTGTGCTAACGTGATCACTCCTCCATTCAAACTGAGAAGCGCTATCGGCAATTGGGGGAATGTTCACTTTTTAATTGAGCATTTGGAAATGTATGGCAATTGTCGCGTGCACATGCCTTCTCGCTGTTTAGGTTGGCAGCTCACTTCTCCCATCATCCCCATCACCAAATGCCCCCAAGAGGCCTCCCACCGTCAAGTGCCGACGGGAGTTTGCCTGCAGAGAAAAGGAAAGAAAAAACAGATCACCGAATGCTTTTGTTGAAGGAACTGTGAAATTCACCAGCGTTGTTTCTTTAGCGACAATTTATTGACAGTAATAGGGATATGGTCTGATCGTGAACACTGTTATTAGGCACTGGTTATATTGTGGTCAGTGAGCTTTGAACGATTATTAAGAGCTAAGATATTGACTGGGATTTTCTTGCACTTTGCACTTTCACTGATATATTAAATTTATACTTGACATACAGTGGTCTCTTAGGACTGTGTCTTTGAACGGGGTCCTCCGTGTATATTTGCTGTGTTAGAGACCTCTTTCCTCATGTTGTTTGATGTCTTGATGGTTTTGCAATGGCCAGTGTGGGTGGGAACTGGTCTCTAAGATCCCAGCCTTGCTCAGCTCCTAGAGCTCCATGTGTTCCAAATTGGATCAACATTCTTTACCCGTTCTCACACACTGGGGCTTGGGAATTCCGGTTTGACCCAGTAATTTCTGAGCATGACATATGCCACTGATGAATGCTCCCAAGCATGCCAGTGCAAAAGCGACACAGGCTTTCCAACGGCAACTGCCAGGGAATGATTTATGACCTTCCCATGGTGACCGTGGGTGAAACATAATCCATGGGAACTGGCTATGATCCTCTGGCAAAGCAGAACTGCATAACTAGGTTGAAGACTCCTAGGCTCACAGTAATTGGTCGTGTCTCATGAATGAATTAGATTTAAAATGTTATTTCCGCCTCCCTCCCTCCCTGTATAACACTTGGCACATGAACAGGGGTAGATGGGCCATTATTGGAACCTGGATTCTCCCGGTGGGTGAGTGGTCTTCCTCCAGACCTGGGCCAGGTCAGGTCAGTAGCTCACCTGAGCCCCTCCCAAGGTGAGGGAGACAATGGCCGTTTCCTCACGGCTTACCTCAACCCAGAATGCTACGCAACATGCTGAAAAAACCGTGGAAGATTGTGTTTTCTCGCACGAGTTTTGCACGATGTTGCACAACATCACACAAAACTCGCGAGAGAAAACGCGATCTTCCGCGTTTTTTTCGGCATGTTGCGCAGCGTTCCGGGTTGAGGTAAGCCGTGCAGAAATGGCCAATGCTTGGCCCACCAAAGCCTACGTGAGGTGAGGGAGGTAGTATATGACCAGCTGAGTAGGCCGGCTGTCTTTCCCTCCCTCCCCTCTTCAATTTAATTTATTGAATATCTAATCTGCCCTCCCCATAAGCAGGCTCAGGGCGGGTAACAACATTATTCAAGCACAGTAACAATAAATACAAAATTATTAAGAGTGCTAAATACAAAATGCAATTTAAAACCATAAACCATCCAACTAGGGTTGCCAGCTCCAAGTTGGGAAATTCCTGGAGACCTGGGGGTGAAACCTGGAGAAACCTGGGGAAAGTGGGGTTTGGGGAGGAAAGGACCTTGGCATGGCATAATTCCATAAAGTCCACCCCCCAAAGTAGCCATTTTCTCCAGCTGAACTGATCTCTGTGGCCTGGAGACCAGTTGTAATTCCAGGAGATCTCCAGCCACCTCCTGGAGGCTGGCAACCCTACATCCAACAGCAGCAAAGTAGCAAAACAATACACCTCTTCAACAACTGGGAAGGGTGGGCAGGCAGGTTATAGATGTATTAGATAAATAGCGGACCAAGGCCGCAGCAGAGAGGCCGACCAGGTAGCCCGCCCAGACCTCAACCACTACCGTAGGCCTGGCGGAACATCTCCGTCTTACAGGCCCAGCAGAACTCACAGAGCCCTGGTCTCAATGGTGCTCCACCAGGCCAGTGCCAAGACCGAAAAGGCCCTGCCCTAGTTGAAGCTAGTGAACATCCTAGGGACCAAGGACCACTAAAAGATGTTGATCAGCTGAGCCCACATGCAAAAACTCCCTACACATATAGAGCTAGCACATCAAGGAGACATTAGACAGGACTGGGGAATCTCAAGATCAAATCTCAACTTGCTCATGAAGTTCACTGGGTGACCTTGGACTGCTCATTCTTTCCCAGCATATTGTGGTTATTCCAAGACTGAAATCGAGGAAGCCAACACAATAGGAATTCCCCCCACGAAGGGGCATGGGGTGAAAATGAGATGTGTAAATAACCCCCCTTTTTTTCTTAAGAGTTGCTTCAAGCTGTTCTACTCTGGTGGTACAAGTTTATGTCACATCAGCCAATTAGCCCAAATGTTATTAATTTGCTGCTCCCGGATTTTCCCAGCAGAGAAGTTGCCCTCCAACTTGAAGCGGGCATTTTGCAGAACTGGCCTTGTCACAAAAGAATCAGAAGTGGGACAGAGTGGTACAAACACCGAGAGAACAGGTGCAAAAGCCTATTGAGATGTGTACACCATCGGCGTTGAGCCCCTGGGTATTCATGCCTCAGTACACGAATGCTGACATCTGTTTCATATTAAATGCTCCACAAATATGCCAGGGTAAATATTGTCACTGCAAACCGTGACGATTTTCAGATGCAGAAAAGTTTCGAGTAAGAGGATGAGTTCAAAGCTGGGTCTTGTGTGCTTTGGCTTTGATCAGAATACTTCATATGCCCGTTGCGTAGAAGCCTCGTTCTCATCAAGGGCCTAATTATCCAAAATGCTGTCCTGCCTTTCGACTAATCGAAAGGTGCAAGCAAATGAGATGAAGATTCCATCCACAGAATGCAAATCACAGGGTTAAGCAACCACAATTTGCCTTGGGGTCATGCAAGGAAGAGAGAGGGTTTAACCCTTCAACTCCCAGTCACAAACAAACTCTCCCAACATACTCTCCACCCCCCAAACAAACCCTCCATCCTCCACTCTGCAGTCCCCTTTAAAAGGCTAATAACAGAGTAGGAAAACCCATTTCAAGTTGTAGAAAAGAGCAAGAGTCCAGTAGCAGCTATGAGACTAATAAAATTTGTGGGAGGGTATGAGCTTTTGTGATTCACAGCTCACTTTTTCAGATACCAAATACCAAAGTTGTGACTCATGAAAGCTCATACCCTACCACAATTTGTGTTAGTCTTATAGGTGCTACTGGTCTCTTGTTCTTTTCTACTGCTACAGACAGAGTAACACAGCTACCCATCCTGACCAGTTTCAGGTAGTGAAACTGAGTGGAGGTTGAAGGGTTGAACCCCCTCCGCTCCCTTCCTTGCATGGCCCCATGGCAAACTGCTGCTTTAGGAGCCCAGAGTTGGCACGTTATGCATAGAACCAGACACGTGATCTGCATCTCATCTGTCTGAGCCTTCAAAGTCACTTTGTGAGTGTGTAAAGTTCCTTCAAGTTGCAACTGATTTACGGCGACCCCTGCTGGGGCTTTCAAGGCAAGTGAGAAGCAGAGGTGGTTTGCCATCGCCTTCCTCTGCAGTCTTCCTTGGAGGTCTCCCATCCAAGTACTGACTCTGCTTAGCTTCTGAGATCTGACAAGATCGGACTGTACCACGCTGCCTTCCCACCCCAAAGTCCCTTTACATGTCTTATTATGCCAGGCTTTGTACCCCACACGTATCAGTTCCCTGAAGACCTCACCAGTGTGGTTGTTTCTTTAAACATTTTTGCCCCTTTTTTTTACTCCAAGGGTTGTATTGCTTTGTTTCCTCCTCTTCTTCTTTCCATCATGGATTGGGCCCACACATTAATGATATCACATTCCCTTCCCTCCAGGATTTTCTTGTCCACACTGGAAAATCTAAGAGGTGAGTGATTATGCTAGGACAATATTCAACAATCCGGTGAATCCTAGCACTGTTTCCTCCCACTTCCTTTTTAAAGTGATTCTCTTAAATTTTAGACCTTCCATGGAGTCACATACTCTCCTTTCTTCCCTTTTTGGATGGAAAAAAAAAATCTGTACTTAAAAGCATGAACAAGAAGCTTCCTTATACCAAGCCAGACCGTTGGTCTATCCGGGGCAGTAAAGTGTACACTGATTGGCTGTGGCTCTCCTATGTCCTTCAGATCATCTACTTCCTGGTTCTTGTAACTGGAGAGGCAGGGGGTTGAACTTGGGCATTTTGCAAAGCTGAAGGTTCTTGGCCTAAACTGGCATGCCTCTGGCAGAACTGGAACCTATAATCAACCCTCCAGCCAAAGTTTCTTACCACCTCTAGGTATCTCCACACTGGGCCTTAAATTTTAGGAAATGTACTCAAGAGCATGGAACAGGTGACTCTCCTCTTCTGAACTGCATGTGGAAAAAAGAACAATTTAGATTCTGAAAGAAGAAGATGGAGAACCAGATAGACACTGCTATGAGCTGGCGGAAGCTCCTTAAGGCTACAGGGTCTCTTTGGACTAGTTGATCCACTGTCCTGTAAGAGTGTTTCTTTGCCTCTACCAATGCTTGACTTGTCTATTTGTAAATAAAGCCCAAATTACAAAACTGCAATGAGTCTCCATTAGAGATAGGCACGAACAGCAATACGAACGAAAAAAAACCACGAACAGCCCAGTCTGCTGTTCGCGAACAAGCTGTTTGCGAGGCCCCATTCTAAACGAACAGGTGGTCATTGCAAGCCTCGTTTGTTGCTGTTCGTTGCTGTTCGTCAAGCCACACAGTCTAGCACCTGCAATCAATCCCCTTGGCAACTCAGGCAGGGACTGTCTGAACTCCTGCTGTTGCCCTGGAAACCCCCATCTAAGCCCAATTTAGCTTGATAGGCAGGTCTTCCTTCCAAGTGTGGACTGGAGCTCCAAAAGTGGTACAAGAGGAAAAGACTAGGGAGGAGGGGGGCTCCCAGCTCTGGCTTTCAGGGAGAGACAGCTGCTGTTAGAGAGACAGGGAGAGTGCATTGGCGCTTGAACTTTCTTTGTGTGTGGTGGGATAGGGATCTACCCCCTCAGGTTCCAGGGCTGCTGCCAGGCTCTGGGGACAACCTATTATTTATTATTGGTACATTTCCTGCTGCCTGCTCAGGTAGGGTTTCTGGGAGTGGTGCTGCTGGCCCCCGCGAACAACAAACATGTTCGTGAACAGGATCATGTTCGTCAATGTTCATTGTTGTTCATGGATGGCAGCCCCTGAAACTTCTTGCCACTTGGAAAAGTGGGGAATACATAATATATACAATATTAAATTCATCCTTCTCACATGTTGTATACAAGGTGTACCCTGAGACAGTAGCAAAGACCTTTTGCTTTCAACCTTTTAAAAAATGGTCATAGATGAGAAGGAATTTACCTAAATACATTTACCATGTGAAAATGAACAGATCCATAGACAAAGGTAAATGTGATCCTAAATCCAACAGGATGCTAACGAAAGCTAAATCAAAACAGATAACAATTCTAAAATAACAAAATAAACCCAATAGATCCAGTCAGCAGAAGTGACCTATCAGTTTAAGCAAAGCACCCCATTTCCGAGCAATAGCAAATATATAATATTTACTCAAAAGCAATTCTAGGTTTTCCCCACATTGCCATCAAAAAAGAGGGGATCGTCTTACATTCACATACAAGTCATAGTTATGTCCATTGTCTGGCTGTTTTCACATGCGCCCTGGGAGATTGCGCAAACTCACGGCTTGAAGCATCTTCCTAGCACGATCTGCCAGTACGATCCCCTTTAATGACCCGATAATGTAGAAAAATTGGCATTAAACGGGATTGTGCCAGGAAATCACGCTAGGAAGACGCTTTTATGCTGTGAGTTTTGCACGATCTTCCAGGCACGTGGCCGTGTGCAAATGGCCTCTGTCTATCTTTTTGTGTATAACAGTATTAAAGGGGGCATCTGACATTCAGTCTTCCTTACAAGTACTCCTTGTAAGCTTCACGCCTAAACTTGGTTGCTTAAACATCATCATGGAGGGAGTGAGGTGAATGTCATGAGGATGGGAGTTCCACAGTCTCAGCACCAACATTGAAAAGACCATATTCCTTTCCTTTTCCTTTCAAGCTCCTTTGATCCAATGATCCTGAGCAGTGGCTAGAGAGTCTTTATTTCTTTAAGGAAAACATGGTGGAGAGATACTTAGCCATGGCCAGTGTAATTCTTGGGTCACTATTCACCTGCAGGTAGGGAATTATATTATCTTTTAATACAGTAGGAGTAGGAGTACTGTACAGTAGTACAGTAGTTAAATAGGAGAAATCCATAATTCACAATAAAATTTATATTGCCAGCTTATAAAATTTATAGAGCCAGTTTGGTATAGTGGCTAAGAGTGCGGGACTCTAATCTGGAGAACTGAGTTTGATTCCCCACTCCTCCACTTGAAGCCAGCTGGGTGACCTTGGGTCAGTCACAGCTCTCTCAGAGCTCTCTCAGCCCCACCCACCTCACAGGGTGTTTTGTTGTGGGGATAATAGTAACATACTTTGTAAACCACTCTGAGTGGGCATTAAGTTGTCCTGACAGGCGGTATATAAATCAAATGTTATTATTATATAAATCAAATGTCATTATTATTTTATTTTATTTATAGTCCACTGTCCCCACAAGCAAATTAACATCATAAAGACATATAATAAAAACAAATAAAAACACTGGTAGCACTCATAGCAATGCATCATTGAAAGCATACTAAGGTAGCCCATATTGGACACTCTAACACCCTATGGGACGGGGTGTCAAACCTTTTTCAAACTGGATTGGCAGAGTCTGTCTGAATGAGGCAAATTATAGAACCTCCCATATAGGACTGCTGAGCAGGCAGCGTTCATATCCCGTTCAGCCACATACCAAAGATGGAATGATAATGCCCATTGAGAAGGGTCTCCACTACCTCCTTCTTCACACCACTCATTGTTGATGTATTAAAGTTGAAGCACTGTGTTAATATTTGTAAATGCAATGTATTATATTGGTTTGTTGTTTGATTATTGGCCGTCGTCACACGGGCATCTCTTCCGTTAAATTTACAGCATATAGCGTCCTACCTGTTATCGGCACTGTAACGTTTCTTTGGGTCACCTAACGGCTCTTCGCTTTACCAGCTGTCCACACCGAAGCACTCTGTTCTGTTCTCTCTAACCACGCAGAAGCAGCTCCTCCCCATTTTTTTTATTATTCTGGCATTTAATTCCGCTATAACGGAATAACAGCATATAAACATTCCGTTTGAGCAAAACATTACGACCCTTTTGTTTTTCCAACTTTGAAATTATATAAATAGCCCTTTGCCCGCAGAAAACTCCCTGTCTGACGTGATCCCCATCGCTGACGACTCTGCCATGGCGATTCAGTCATTTTTACTTCAGCAGAAAGTTTGCATTGTGTTACGTCGTTATGGCGTTATAAGGACATAATAAAATTTTAAAAAGGGGAGTCGCAGGAAGAAATGGATTCTGGGATTGAAGGGAGGGCATAGGACGTTGCGAGGCGAACTACATCGATGTGAGGCATTCACACTGAGGCACAAAATAGCGCGACTATCAAGCACAAAGCAGAAGAGAGAAAATCGCTACAGTGTTGGAATAAGGTGGGTGTTTGCCGGGAAATAGCACCATTTTAGCGCTAAATAAAAGCCCGTGTGACGACGGCCATTGTTACAGTTCTAAAATTGAATAAAAATATTAAAAGGAAAAAAAGAGAGAGAGAAGGGTCTCCATTAAAGTTTTAACCTGGAGATTGGATCACATTGGAGAAAGTGATCCTTTCGGAGGGCAATATTGTAGGGAGGGGGTCTCCGATGCTTCGCCAATGAGTTAGGGACCATAGACTTCACCACTATGTTGCCTTGTATATTATCTGTTGCTTTAAATATGTGCTCTTATATAGTACCCATGGTTCACGTTGTCTAATGTCAGTCCCAGAATTGATTACGTTCCGTTTCAGCAATTCTTCAACCCTGTATTGGATTCTTGCTAATGTTATATCTTTGTAAACTTGTATTTATTTATCCCATGGTATTGTTTATGGAAATGTCCTTGACACTGTGTGGAAATGTCCTTGCTACTGATTGTACTAATCTCATGCTATGTAATTCGCCTTGAGTTTCAGTGAGAAAGGTGGACAACAAACAAACAAACAAACAAACAAAATTAAGTATCCAGGACTGAGACCATTTAGGATGTCAAAGGTTAAAATCAGCAACTTCAGCGGTGCCAGGAAATAAAGTATCAGCTAATGAAAATTGGCCGGATATTTTTTATTTTATTTTTATTTATATTTCAATTTATATACCGCCCATCTTCAGGAGCTCTGGGCAGTGAACAGTTTAAAATCAATAAAAACAAGAAAACAACAATACTAAAATCAATATACCAAATAATAATGAAATAAATTAACCAAGTGCAATGGTGGGGAGAACCCCCACCCCAAAGGTGGGAGGCTGACATGGCACCGCCCCCTTCAACCACCGAATGCCTGGCGGAACAGCTCTGTCTTACAGGCCCGTCGGAACAATAATATGTCCCACTGGGCCCGGGTCTCCATTGACAGAGTGTTCCACTAGGCTGGGGCCAGGACTGAAAAGGCCCTGGCCCTGGTTGAAGTGAGGTGGGCTTCCTTAGGGCCGGGGACCACCAGTAAACATTTATCCACTGATCGAAGCAGTCTCCATGCGGCTAGGCCCAGTTACAGTAGATATTTCATTGCTACTTTTCAGCATCTGGAATCTATGAAATTAGACAGCCCAGCTGGACTCTCAGTCCACAGTCAAGTTTAACATCATTTTTTTTCCCCTGGTCGATGGGCCCTGCTGGTTCTTAGTTCCTTGGAAAACCAAGCTAAGTGATCTGTTTGTTGCTTCGAGCAAATCTCTCTGCTCCCGCTGGCGACTCTTCATCTAAAATAATCATCTTCTCTGTTTTGTGCATCTCAGTTAGTTGCTGGGGAGATAATTACAAAGCTGGAACAAACAGCAAACTGTGTTTACAGGTGAGCAGCGTACAAAAGCAGAGAAATCCATCAAGAAACATTACGGCTCATTTGCTTGCCTGGTTTCTTTTTTTAAAAAAATTAGACAATGTTTAGGTCAGTTCTTTATTTTTGCATCCTTTCAGGGTTTTGGATGACTTTGCAGTGGCAATCAAAGGATGAGACAATGAATCTTAGCATTTGCCTTCCGGTGTACGTACTGGATTCTTGAGAAGTAAGGTTTCCTGTTGAAAACATGTGCAGTTGCAAAGAATGTAAAGCAGTAATTTTGTAGAACTGAGGAAAAAGTTTCTAGTTCTCAATAGCGTATAAAGATAGAAAAGAGCGAGAGTTGAGTAGCACCTATAAGACTAACAAAATTTGTGGTAGGGTGCGAGCTTTCGTGAGCCACAGCTCACTTCTTCGGGGTATGAGCTTTTTGTGAGCTGTGGCTCACAAAAGCTCCTACCTTACCACAAATTTTGTCAAGTGATGCCTGACACAGGTTGAACACTTGAAGCAAAAACAAGCGGTAGGGTTCCCAAACCAAACAGGCATAACCAGGGGCATAGAGCCTCAGAACCCTAGGAAACACTACACGGTGTTGAATTACATACAAACTATATTCGGTGCAGTCAAAAATATATATACAGTGAATACCAATAATTACAGTGCTTGTATTATTTGCGATCAGCTTATGTAACGGTCCTGAGAAGGATTCATAGCATCCTATTATGATTCATGATATCATATGATTTGGCCTCGTTGGTTATTGGCTGTGAAGAAGAAGTGCCGAAACGAGCAGAAGTAATAGCTGGCAGGCTCGTTGCCAATCTCCTGGCCAATCTTCAGGTTGGATATTCAGGCTACGTCTTAGCCCTTGAAGCCATTGTGCATTAATTCAGTTGCCACACCAACTATTGGATTTTGGACATTGACCTGGCATTCATTGGAGGTCTTCCTACCTGGATTTCCATTGGAGGTCTTCCTACCAGGATTGTACTTTCCACTAGGACTGCGCATGTTATAGAACAAATGGACGATCTATGATATTGCTTTGACAGATATATTTATTTGATTCACTGTAATTATTGGTATTCACTGTATGTATATTTTTGACTGCACCGAATATAGTTTGTATGTAATTCAACACCGTGTAGTGTTTCCTAGGGTTCTGAGGCTCTATGCCCCTGGTTATGCCTGACAGGTTGAACACTTGTCAGCTTCCCGCAAGTTTTGATGGGAAATGTAGGCATCCTGGTCTTGCAGCTGTAATGGAGAGCCAAGCTATAAAACCAGGACACCTACATTTCCCATCAAAACTTGAGGGAAGCTGACAAGTGTCCAACCTGTGTAAGGCGTCACTTGTAGCTTGGCTCTTATAGGTGCTACTGGACTCTTGCTCTTTTTCTACTGCTACAAACAGACCAACACGGCTACTCATTTTGATCTACCATACAAAGATGTTAGTGCGGTAGCAATATTCCAACATTGGGCTTTCACTTTTGCCAGCATTTAAATACAGCTTTTTATTTTTAGCCACAGTAAAATGCAAATTAATAGGGCTGCCTGGTATGTGTACTTAATTTTAAATAGTTCTTGTAGGTGTATCTTAACTTTTCTTCAATTATAAGTTTTCCTTTCTGTACCCTATTTGTTTTGAAAATAAAATACATTTTTTAAAAAAAAGAAACTGGATGAGAAGTGATACGAAATCTCTGCTTGTGGTTTTTGATCTGTGATCAAACAGAAGCTATCTTTTGATGCTGGCTGTCATTGAATGATGTATGGATGTGTAAATTATTCCTTTCTCAGCAGATATGGCAGCATTAAAACATGTGTCGTGTGAAGATGTGATGGTATATGTGGCAGCACCCTGACCTGTAAATTTGCTCTACTTCAGATACATGGAACAGAGTTGCCCTATCTGGCTCAGTCTTAGGAACTGAATTCTGGGGGGGCTACGTGGCAGTCACATGGCACCAAAAATCCAACAGGATATTCTCACACCTGTGCAAGAAGTGAAACGGCATCGCTGGGCCAGTGAGGTGGTGTTCCAGTGGCGCCAGGAATGGTTTTAAAAGCCCTTTTGTGGCGCATCGGAGAACCACAAGGAAGGCGGAGAGAAGGCAGCCTCAGAGAATCTGCTTATTTTTATTTACAGCCTGCTTTGAGACTCCAGACTCGAGACAGAAGGCAGAAGGCATTCAGAAAGACACTTTGGAGTTAATTGGGGAGAGCAGGAGAGAGTAGTTTTTGGAGCTACTAAGCCTTCTCTTGTCCTCCAGATCAGAAGGGACTCTGGTGTACAGCCACAGGACAGAAACTGCTGGCTTGGGCAGCAGCCCTCCTTTGGGATATTATGGGATAGACTTTCTCTGCATCTCTAAAAACACTACCAAGAGACTTGGGCCAGCGATGGAGAGAATAACCTTCACCAGACTTGTCAGGAGGAGGGGGAGCCATAGCTCTGTGGCAGAGCATGTGCATAAGCATCTAGCAGCTCCTGGTACCTCAAAGGAAAGCATCCCAAGTAAAAGTTGAGAAAGACCCCTCTTTGCCTGAGAAGTTCATGAAAGATCACTCTCTGTCGGAGAACTCTGAGAAGTGGGAAAGATTTTGAGAAGTGGGAAAGACCTCTCCCTGCCTGAGGCCTTCAGGAAAGACCTCCCTTTGGGGAGAAAGGGGGGGGGAGATCTCTCTCTTCCTGAGGCCTTCATGAAAGACCTCTCTCTGCTTGAGAACTTCAAGAGATGGGAAAGACCTCTCTCTGGTTGAGAACTTCATGAAAGACCTCTCTCTGGTTGAGAACTTCAAGAGATGGGAAAGACCTCTCCCTGCCTGAGGCCTTCATGAAAGACCTCTCTCTGGTTGAGAACTTCAAGAGATGGGAAAGACCTCTCCCTGCCTGAGGCCTTCATGAAAGACCTCTCTCTGGTTGAGAACTTCAAGAGATGGGAAAGACCTCTCTCTGCCTGAGGCCTTCATGAAAGACCTCTCTCTGGTTGAGAACTTTGAAGACTTCATGAAAGACCTCTCTCTGCATGAGTCCTTCACAGACAACCTCTGTCTGCCTGAGAACATTGAGAGTCAATGTTAGTCAGAGCCAACATTACTGCGCCAGACTTGTTATAAGGCAGACTCGGTATAAAACAGCTTCACATCGCAGAAATGGCATAGGGGGCTGACTGCCCAACCTGCATTAGCCAGAAGTCACGACTGTGCCCTCTGAGGAGTGATTGCACACAAGGATGAACTCAGAAAATAGTTAGATTATTTGTTGTACATTTGACTAATTCCACAGTGTTTCCTAAGTGTTGACGTTCTCTAAACCCCAGGTTTCTAGAAAGCCCACGACTTAAAGATGCATAGGCAATTACTGTCAGGGGCTGGCATTTTCCTTTCACTTTTATGATTCCCTGAAGATTAAGCCATCAAACGTTCAAATGGGTTCCATTGTTTTCATGCAGGGAGCAAACATTTTTTGCATTCTGAAGCTTTGGCGTCAGTCGTCAGGGAGAAGTGGCTTTTTGCTGTAGGTAGGGGGCGGGGATTATCGCATCTGTTTATCTGCCTACAGTGGGTCAGAAAGGCCTTTGGGTTGCAAGGGGGGGGACAAACCACAGGGCTAACAGGACTTGGAAGAGACAAAGGGGATAGTAGTCCTGTTTGCACTATCACCATGCAGCCTGAGTGACCTAGCACAGTAATAAATAATGCAACCTCTTTCTTCAGCAGTTTGGTGTTGTGGTTAAGAGCGGCAGGACTGTAATCTGGAGAGCCGGGTTTGATTCCCCACTCCTCTGCTTGAAGCCAGCTGGGTGCCCTTGGGTCAGTCACAGCTCCCTCAGAGCTCTCTCCCACCCACCTCACAGGGCGAATATTGTGGGAATAATAATATCACACTTTGAGAGCCAGTTTGGTGTAGTGGTGAGAGCAGCAGGACTCTAATCTGGAGAGCCAGGTTTGATTCCCCACTCCTCTTGAAGCCAACTGGGTGACCTTGGGTCAGCTGTAACTCTCAGCCCCACCCACCTCACAGGGCGATTGTTGTGGGGATAATAATAACACACTTTGAGAGCCAGTTTGGTGTAGTTGTAAGAGCAGTGGGACTCTAATCTGGGGAGCCAGGTTTGATTCCCCACTCCTCCCCTTGAAGCCAGCTGGGTGACCTTGAGTCAGTCACAGCTCTTCCAGAGCTCTCTCAGCCCCACCCACCGCACAGGGTGATTGTCGTGAGGATAATAATGACATACTTTGTAAACTGCTCTGAGCGGGTGTTAAGTTGTCCTGAGGGCGGTATATAAATCAAATGTTGTTATTATTATTGTGTAGAGGGCCCAGACATAGTTTGCAAGACTGGTGGGGAGGCATCTCAAGAAGTGGATCTTCAAGGGTCTGCCTCATGCAAGCATGAACGCAACAAACAAATGACATTGAGATGCAGTTGACATTGCATGAAGATAACTTACCACTACCTTCTGATCTGTCGCCCCCACTATAAACTGTAGTTTTTAATTAACCTGCTTGATGTGAGCATTTCCCTGATAGACCAAAATGGCAGCTGAAGAGAGGGGGTGCTAGAACACAGGTAGGTATATGGGCCGTTTCCACACGGCTTACTTCTCTTCGTAATGTCCCAGTAGATCGCGCAAAAAACGCGGAAGATCGTGTTTCCTCATGTGAGATGTGTGATGTGACATCGCGCAAATCTCACGTGAGGAAACGCGATCTTCCGCGTTTTTTGCGCGATCTACCGGGACATTACGAAGAGAGGTAAGCCGTGTGGAAACGGCCATGGTCACCGGAGGACCACATCTGGCTGGGAGCTTTTCAACCCAGGCCTCAGGGTGCTCGAACAATTGGTCAGAATCAATAGCTTGCCAGACGCTAGCATCAGTCGATGTGCCTGAAAATGTGTGAAGGCCCAGCTATAGCCCTCAGACCCCTCAAAATTGGCTTCTCCTATTCTAGAAGGCTGGCAGTGAGCTTTCAAAGGTACATAGAACACTTTTTCAGGTGTCTATGCTTGAGGCAAACAAGCTGTGAGAAGGAAAATGATGCTGCGCTATTCAGCTCTTCTTGGAATTCATCCGTAAAGCTCTGCATAGTTTGTGAGTTGGTTAAATTTTTTAAAAGGCCTCTTTCGCAGAATGCGCTCTCTTCTCACCGTTTTTATGGCAGTGTATTTTTTAAAAGCGCCTCAAAAACTTATTTCCCTTTTTACATTTTGTCTGAATTGGATGTGAAGAGCTAAAGTGCGTCGCTTCCAGCTAGAATTCGCTGCTACATCGAACTCTTTTGGCGAGGCTGTGGATGTTGCTAAGAAACTCGCAGGGCCTTAGTAACACCTGAGATTACCTCCTTTTCTTGTACATGCAAACTTGGCTGTTCCTGCAGTTTGGCAGAACTTTGTTAGGATTTTTTAAACTGAGGCTATTGTAGGAGGCTATGAGCTAGGGTTGCCAGCCGCCAGGTGGTGGCTGGAGATCTCCCAGAATTACAACTGATTTCCAGGCCACAGAGATCAGTTCCCTTGCAGAAAATGGCTGCTTTGGAGGGTAGACTATGGCATTATACCCCATTGAGGCTCCTCCCCTCCCCAAATCCCACCCCTTCAGGCTCCACCCCCCCCAAATCTCCAGGAATTTCCCAACCAGGACCTGATCAAATGAAAGGCCCCATCTCCTTGGAAGAACCTGTGTGCTCTTTGAGCCCATTTGGGTCCCCATAAGGCAGTTCAAACAACGATTGCCCATTCCAAGGCTTTTGGGTGGCTTCTGTGATCCTCTGGAAACGGGTTACTGGCAGAAGCCACCCTGCCTGCCTTTTGAAGTTTTCGCAAGGTGATCCTTTTCAGAAGAGCATTTTGCTATGGTTCTGAGAAGAAGGTTTTTGGCCAGGTTATGACAAACTGGTGATATGAGGGATTTGTTTGGATTAGGGATGGTCCCAGGTTTGGGGGGGGGGTCCTGGAAGAGACTGCTCAGGGGCCCCCTATGCCCTCCCACCCATGTACCCCCACCTGCCTGTGCATCTTTCCTTTGCCCACTTGCAAGCTCTCCTGCCACCTGCAGTCAGAGGATGTAGAGGCCCTGTAGGATTGCCAGCTACGGGTTTAAAAATTCCTGGAGATTTAGGAGGTGGAGCCTAGAGAAGGCAGGGTTGGGGAGGGGAGAGGCCCAAAATGCCATAGAGTCGACCCTCCAGAGCACACGTTTTCTCCAGGGGAACTGATCTCTGTGGCCCAGAGATCAGTTGTAATGCCAGGCGATTTCTAGCTACCACCTGGAGGCTGGCAAGCCTAGGTCCCTGGCAGAGAGTGCTCAGTGTCATCAATAATAAACAACAACAACTAGGATCCCCATCTTGTCCTCCCACCCACACCCCATTTGCCTGTGCATCTTTCCTTTGCCCACTTGCAAGCTGTCCCACCACCTGCAGTCACAACTGCCCACTCTGCCTGTACACCCTTACTCCAGTGGTGCTGGGTGGTGGGTGCACAACTAGGAGTGCCACTGTCATGGCCACTAGGAATGCTGATGTTTTGTGCACCACCTTCATACCCTTCTCTAGCCGCTCCTGGCATTTTTTAGCCCGCCCTAAGCCTGCTTGAACGGAGGGCGGGCTAAAAATCTAATCAATCAATCTTATGCAGCTGGGAGCAGAGGGAACAAAGCACTCACGTGCAAGCAGTCAAAGGGTGTGAGTGCAGGCCTCAGAGGAGATGCATGAACAGGAAGTTAGCAGCAGTGCCCCCCCCCCCCCCGGAAGCCATAGGCCTCGGCAGCTGCCCCACCTTGCCATGTACTGATGCCAGCCCTGTTTGGATTGTCTACTTGCTATGAACAGCTGCATGTGTCGTTTGGTTTTATGACTTAATATTATGCTTTAATGCTACATGTGTATTGTAAACTGCCCTGAGCTCCCATTTGTAGTAATAATGATAATAATAACATTTGATTTATATACCACCCTTCAGGACAACTTAATGCCCACTCAGAGTGGTTTACAAAGTATGTCATTATTATCCCCACAACAAAACACCCTGTGGGGTGGGTGGGGCTGAGAGAGCTCTGAGAGAGCTGCGACTGACCCAAGGTCACTCAGCTGGCTTCAAGCAGAGGAATGGGGAATCAAACCCCGCTCTCCAGATTAGAGTCCCGCGCTCTTAACCACTACACCAAACTGTAGAGAAAGGCAGCCTAGAAACACTTGTATAAATAAGTCAGCAAATTCTGTAAAGTGCTGGCTGGAAGACCATGTGTCAAGTAGGGCTGCCAGCCTCCAGGTGGTGGCTGGAGATCTCTTGGAATTATGATTAATCTCCAGGTGACATAAATCAATTCTCCTGGAAAAAATGGCTGCTTTGAAGGGTAAATTGTATGGCATTACACACTACTGAGGCTCCTCCCCTCCCCAAACCGTGCCCTCTCGAGGCTCCACCCCCCCCCAGTCTCCAGGAATGTTCCAGCCTGGAGTTGGCAACCCCTGTCAGGCACAAGTGTAGAAAAATATTATTGATGCTTTCAAAATCCTTTCCAGAGGGCACTTTCCCTCCAAATAGGTAAAGGTAGTCCCCTGTGCAAGCACCGAATCATTACTGACCCATGGGGGGTGTCGCATCACAATGTTTTCTTGGCAGACTTTGTATGGGGTGGTTTGCCATTGCCTTCCCCAGTCATCTACACTTTACCCCCAGGAACCTGGGTACTCATTTTACCGAACTCAGAAGGATGGAAGGCTGAGTCAACCCTGAGCCGGCTACCTGAACCCGACCTCCGCCGGGATCGAACTCAGGTTGTGAGCAGAGCTTGGGCTACAGTACTACAGCTTACCACTCTGCTCCATGGGGCCTGTTTCCCTCTAAATATGCCACTACGATCCAAAATATCTACAATCATGGAGTAGAACTTTATGGGCTGGATCCTACCTAAATTGACATACTCTACAAATTCTCTTCTTCCCACTGCAGACGAACCTTGTTTTGTCCCTTGGGGTCTCTTAGAAGTATCAGATCAGTGGAAGAAGAGGCAGGGAAACTCCATTCCAATAATGGGAAATTTAGTCTGCATATTTCCCCCCTCTTTTTGAATTTCTGTTGGTTTTCCAGATTTGTGTTATGCATCAAATATGCACTTGCATATGAATTATCAAAGAACTATAGAAGTAGAATAGAGGAATGGTTGGTGAAGGTGTTGGAACTCGCAGTGATGGTTAAACTTACTTTACTGATTAGAGAAAAGATAAATGTGTTTATTGTTGATTGGAAAACCCCTTATAGACTTTTTGCATGAAACAGATAATAAGGATTTGATGATTTGTGAGTCTGATAAATAAAGAATTTGGACAACAGAAAAAAGAGAGCTTTTCTTTGTAAACAGAGTAAGAGAAAAGTTTGTCATTATACTTACATTTGTTTCAAAGAAAATCAAAAGCCTTCTTCTAATTTATATAGTTTCTATCTTATTTCTTTGTTTTGTCATCTCCTTGTTATTTGTTATTCTTTCTTTTACAAAAAATTGTGCCATTGTACCGAATCAGAGCCTTCGGAACTCACCGAAGTCCAGTTAGCTTGGACTGAAACCAGTCTAGAAGTATCTAGACAAAGTCCCAGTGAATTAACAGTCAAATGTCCAATATTTCATACAATTTATCAAGTGCAAAGTGCAAAGTGCATGTTCCAGTGAAATTGATATTGATATTCTTGAGTTCAATTTGCACTTTGAAACTGAGTTCAATTTGCACTTTGAAACTGATAAATTGTATGAAATACTGGATATTTGACTGTTAATTCATGGAAACTTTGTCTAGATACTTTAGGTCCGTTAACCTGTGGAAGCCTTGTTTTTGGTCTTGGACTGAAACCAGAGCAGCAAATACAAAAGGCAAAATTCTATTGCTGGAACATTGGCAGACCTAGATCGTGAAAATCCGTTCACATTTTTCCTAGAGTGGAATACATTTAATGGCATTTTTACCAAATGGGAGGGGAGAACTTACATTACCAAGTCAATGACACAGCAACCTGGTATTACAATATACTTCCCCTGAAAATCCAAACTGAGTTTGAATTTCAATTTGTGCAAAATTTAATGAAACTCTTGAAGTGCATTGAACCATCCTGAGAAACTCCAGTGGCCTTACTGAAGTCCTTTTGATTTCTTCAGGCTGCTTTGGGTGTTCTACTTCAGTAGATTCTCCAAAATCACCCAGAGTTTTTCTTTAGCACTTTATGGATCAGATGACTCATGAATAGAACATTTTATGAAGATTTTCATCACACTCTCAGAAATATCTTCCATTGTGTGTGCTGATTTCCATTACAAATAAACATCCAGGCGATGTTTGATTTTCTCTACCCTCTGGCAATTTCAGAATGAAAATATTACAGACCGACCTGTTCTGATTACCACAGAGGGGGGAAAAAGTCAGGATGTTAATACAATATTCTCACCTGGAAATTAGTTCCGAGAGAAAGATAAAAGAGAGAGAAAATGAAATCATAAGAAACACAGATGAAATGACGTTGATCTGCAGTGCTGATTTTCAGAGAGCTTCCCAAATATTAATCAATTAAAACTCTCAAAACACCGATGAGTTTGGTAAATAATACGGCTTCGGTTTTAGAAATGAGTTGATTTAAGCACTGGGATGTTCTCGGCTTTCCCTTCCAAAATAAAATACTGCCATCTAAAAGAGCCAAATGTTGTGCTAAGAGTATTTATGCAAATTAAGATAATTGCATAATATGATTCATTTGTATAATCCTCTTGGATTGAGAAGAGGCTGGAGAAGTGGAAGTGAAGCCGTGATCAGAGTAGGGAATTAAAGGTGAAATCACCCACTTACGTGGAAGTAAAGCCATTGAGATCAGTGGTACTGATTTCTGAGCCCACATTAGATTTGCCAGCTCCCTGGTGGGTAGAGATCAGCATGAACCAAGAAAAAACTGAACCATGTGGTTCATGGTTCGTCAAATTTGATGAACCACGAACTTTCATGAACCTGCCCCTGGTTCGCGAACCAGTTCATTTGGTTCATGAAAACGTCACATCCAGGTCAGAAAACCATCACTTCCGGGCCAGTAGAAGGTTGCTTCCGGGTCAGCAGCAGAAGTACATCCCCTGTTGCCTAGGAAACTGATTGATCGGCACCAGGCAGTCTGCAGTGATGAACCAAAAAATGAACCAAACGAACCAGCCTAAAGTTCATGGCAGTTCATCAGAAATGGGATCTGATGAACTGCTCTTTCACGAACCACGAACTGTCCTGGTTCATCATGAATTTTGGTTTGTATTTTGGTTCATGCCCATCTCTACTGGTGGGGCGGGGGGATTCCCTGCCCCCGTTGATTGTTTGGGGAGGATCTGTGGTTCAGTGGAAGAGCATCTGCTTTGCATGCAGAAGGTACCAAGTTCAATACCCAACATCTCCACTTAAAAGGACAAGAGAGTAGGTGATGTGAAAGACCTCTACCTGAGACCCTGGAGTCCTGCTGTCCTTGATGGACTGATTCAGTATAAAGCATTTTCCTGTGCGTTCATGTGTGTTCTCACCACTGCTTGGAGCAGCAGAAAAATAAAATTTTAAAAACTGTCCCAAGGTCACCCCGTGAGCGTCTATAGCAGATTGAAAATTCGAACCTGATTCTACTATGAAACTCTAGCTAATGCACCACACTGGCCTTCATGTTGTGGTTGCTGATGAACAGTCGCAAGCAGCCATTCCTGGGTGTGTCATGCAAGCCATGTGGAATCAAGTCACCCAGTGGATGCTGGCAGGCCTGGCCCTGATGAGTCCTTCCTCAAAGTCCAAAAGAGCCCTGGAAAGGACCCTCCTCCTCCTTCTGCCTTTTATTGACCAAGGCTTGAATGTTGGCAATACTGTTGTGTTTGCCTAGCAACAGCCACTGAGGACATCTGTTTCTTAAAGTTACAGGTGCTGCTTCAGTTATTGGGGGGGGGGGGGTTAACCCTCCTCAATGTGTTTTTTTTAACGGCTTCAATATTTTTTGTTCATGGCTCCAGTCTCTGGATTTAAGTATCCACAGATCTGGCCACACTGAGAATTAGATATATTGATTCATTATTCCTTTGGGAATTCAATTTTGAGGCAAGGCTTTTTAAAAATATCTCCATTCAGTCAAAGCGAAACACGTTTATATCACTTCTGATCTGAATCAAGCACATCAAGCACTCTCCTCTTAAAAACTGATGAGACTTCAATGTGTTAAACCACCACGACCCTACATCTTCAGTCTTTATTGGAAAGGTTGTTAAGACAAATTGTTTGTATCGTCATCATCATCAGATCACCATTTAATTATTGCTTGTCAATCATTTGCATGTGTGAAGCTTTGCAGAAGAACAACAAATAACTTCCATAAATGAAGCAGGGTTGACAACCTCCAGGTAGGACCCAAAGATCTTCCGTATTTACAGCAGATTGCCAGATTACAAAGATCAGTTCCCTTGGAGAAAATGGTTGCTTGGGAGGGTGAATTCTATGGCATTATACCCCACTGAGATCCCTCTCTACCCCATACACAGTTTCCATCCCCAAGTGTCCAGGAATTTCCCAACCTGGGCCGTTTCCAGATGGCTTACCTGCCCCTGGAACGTCGCACCACGTGGCGGGGAAAACACGAAATATCACATTTTCTTGCGCTAGTTTTGCGCGACATCGTGCAATGTTGCGCAAAACAACGCGATATTTCGTGTTTTCCCCGCAACGTGGTGCGACGTTCCGGGGGCAGGTAAGCCGTCTGGAAACGGCCCTGGTTTTGGCAATTCTACTCAACCGAGACACCAGTCAAAAGGAGAACAAGACAGTGAGATGGAGCTCTGTTCTCCCACCCCTCTTTGTTCCTTCATAGCCTTTGGACCAAAGGATGGGGCCAGACCTCCTCTTCCAAATGGGTCCCTGCTCACTAGTCCCCTAAACTACTACCGTTGAATAGCTCTGCCCTGGAATGCTGTTGCTTCCACCATGCAGGAAGGAGTAACAATACAATGGCAGAAGGAGACAGCAAATGTTGGGGACTGGCTATTAGACAGACAGAAACAGAGATGATGAGATTCTACAACATCCAAGTGTCTCCTGGGCAACTTTCAGGCTTGGACGATGCTCTGGGTTTGTTGCCTATGAGATGTCAACTGTGGTTTCAAGCGGTCAGTACTGAAAAGTTATGGATGGGAATGCTGTTCATATCCATATCCAGCAAGTATGAGAAGAAGCTTGCTCAGTTTGTCACAATTCAGAAAATTTGTGGATCTTCTCCTGACACACCGTAAAATCTTTTGGGGTAACTCGAGGTAAATCGGCTCTGGATTCAGAGTTTCCCTCCTTTTTGTCCCCATTCTTAAGTCTCTCTCTTTCTAATTGTAATCTTTCTGCTTCCAAACTGGTTTGTCCTTCCATCTCTTGAACTCTAAGTTCCATTTCAGCTTTCCACTTTTCCCTCTCAAACTGCTTTTGTTCTCTCAGAAACTCTAAATATTCTGGACTGGGATTATACATTCCCTCAAAGTTTCTCTCAGATGAAATACTCCTAGACAGGGCTTTTTTTCAGGGGGAACATGGGGGAATGGAGTTCCAGAACCTCTTGAAAATGGTCACATGGCTGTTGGCCCCACCCCCCCGATCTCCAGACAGAGGGGAGTTCAGATTGCCCTCTGCACTGCTGGAGCGGCACAGAGGCCAATCTCAACTCCCCTCTGTCTGGAGATCAGGGGGCGGGGCCACCAGCCATGTGACTATTTTCTTCAAGGGCAACCCACTGAGTTCCACCACCTCTTTTCCCAGAAAAAAAGCTCTGCTCCTAGACTCCACATTGCTTTGTATCAGTATAACTCTCAGTTCTTCTACCCTTTTACACTTCATGTAAAAAGTCTATAAACTGTTTGTATTCAGTCAAGACGTTAACTAACGTCCTTTCTCTAATCAATGCAGTAAGTTTTGCCATTGATGCAAACTTCAAAACTTTTGTCCACCATTCCTCCACTGTAGGCAATGTTGGAGTTTTCCACTTTTAAAGCTGTCCTGAAAGAGCAACCTGGACCAGCTGCCCTCCGGTTCTATCTCATTCTAGCTACTAGGTTCAGGGTCCTTAGCCCAAAGCTGCTCCACCTGAGGTGTGCCCTGCTCTCCTAGAGCTGGCTTCTCACAGATGCCTGCCCTCCCTTTCCCTTCCACCAGAGACTCTCAAGTTCTCAACCCCCTCAAGCTGCACTCCTAGCCCCAGAAAGGGACAGTCTGCTGTTTATTCTAATTATCCCTGTCAAACTTTACGAGATGCTGAAAGATCCATATTTGGCTTTCCAAGTTTATTCCTTATTCATAAACAGAAGACGGGGAAGCCCTAATTCAGGTGGAGACGGTGGCAGAAAGAAAGGAATTCTTTTCCCCTGCACAGTTTTATGGGCCCTCCAGACCTGATCTTTGGGGCGGGGGAAGCATGGGCACCCTGAATGATGCCTCCAATGGGGCAAACATCAAGTCCAAGGAGGCATCTGAATTCAGGAAACAGTGCAACAATGTACAATAAGATATGCTTATGAAGAACTGGTCTTTATTTATAATATTGGTGGTAGGAAGTGCCCTCAAGTCACAGTTGACTTATGGCGACCCCTGCTGAAATTTTCAAGGCAAAAGGCTAACAGAGGTGGTTTGCTATTGCCTGCCTTTGCAAGCCTGGTCTTTGCTGGAGGTCTCCCATCCAATTATTAACCAAGGCTGACCCTGCTTAGCTTCCGAGATATGACAAAATCAGGCTTGCCTGGGCTATTCAGGTCAAGGCATCTGTTATGTTAAGGAATGATCAAATTAACAATGGGATTTGACCCTTGGCACTGTTTAATACTTGGTGGGATTTTCTATTGCATCTATTTTCTATGCTTTCTACTAACATGAAAAAATAAGATGAAAATGAAAAAGGGTTAAGCTTCCATCCCCCCCATGTTCTGACCCAAACTGGGATTGCCTGAAGCAGCTATTTACAAAATGCTGGATATAGGGGATATAGATATAGATATAGATATAGATATAGATATAGATATAGATATATAGGACCTTATAATAACTGCTTGGTTTCAACTCTTTGCCTTTAATTCATCCAAATCTTTGCCTCTGTTCCTTTGTTCATTATAGGAGTCTGTTCTTTGGGGCGGTATCTGTGGGGCCTGCAGTCAGTGCTGACGAGAGCCTCAGCTGCAGCTCATGGCAGAAACATAAGGAGAGCTTTATCTCTGAGAAGCCACAGTATTTGCACCATGAGACCTTAGCTAGCCCCCGGGGGTTTAGAGAAGCACGTTTAACCTGGATATAAATTAGCAGGCACCAAACAATGATGTTTGCTGTTGTGTTTCAGGGAAAACCTCCATCTGGGAAATTTAGGCACTGCAACAGTTGTGTCAACAAGTCCTACGGTTGCCGTGAAGGGACCAGAGAGCTCTAGATTTGCAGTGATTTAGTTCTGCACTTAAAGGTCTTAGAGGCATTATTGTAAATCAATGGAATCTAACTGGATTAGTTTGGATTAATGGCTTGATAACGTCATTTCTTTTAACAATGTACCAAATCTTAAGATGGTTCCTTTAAAAAAAAAACCTTATAAAGATATATTTCCCCAGATACTATGCCGAAGTCCAATATAAATAAGGCCAGCATTTCATCTTAGGAACATCATGTTATTTATATCAGAATTTTAATTTTCCAAAGGTTTTACGAGACTCATCCGTAAGTTTGCAGGTTAAGTCTATTAAACTCAATAAGAATCTCTGGCCACAGCGGCTTAGTTGCAAATCGCAAAATATATAGATATATCCTAGCTTTCTTTTTGATGTACACATTTTTGATTTACAGGGATTTCCCCCCATGGGAATTTCTCAAACAATACAGTTGGGGAACAACCATCTAATGTTTGTATGAATGAAGATTTATTAATTCATGACTTGCTCATTTCCAGGGCTTTATTAAACTTACTGTGGTTAATGCAATCATTGGAACGTGGGCAACTCCACTAGAGAACATCAAACCAGAACTGGAAACTAGAGATAGGCACGAACAGCAATACGAACAAAAAAAAGCTACGAACAGCCCAACCTGCTGTTCGCAAACAAGCTGTTCATGAGGCCCCATTCTAAACGAACGGGTGGTCGTTGCAAGCCTCGTTCGTTGCTGTTCATTGCTGTTCATCAAGCCAGACAGTCTGGCACCCGCAATCAATTCCCTTGGCAACATAGGCAGGGATTGTCTGAAAACAGTCTGAACTCCTGCTGTCGCCCTGGAAACCCCAATCTAAGCCCAATTTAGCTTGATAGGCAGGTCTTCCTTTCAAGTGTGGAGCTCCAAATTTATTACAAGGGAGGCTCTGGTTTTGCAGACAGTGCAGAGGGAGAGACAGTTGCTGTTGGCATTTTGATAGAGAGGGTGCATTGGAGCTTGAATTTTCTTTGTGTGTGGCGGGATAGGGATCTACCCCTTCAAGTTCCAGGGCTGCTGCCAGGCTCTAGGCCAAGCTATTATTTATTACTGGTACCTTTCCTGCTGCCTGCTCAGGTAAGGTTTCTGGGAGTGGTGCGGTAGGGATCTTGATGGCTGGAGGAGAGCCTGCTGGCCCCCATGAACAACGAACAACGAACATGTTCATGAACAGGTCATGTTCGTCAATGTTTGTTGTTCATTGTTTGTGGATGGCAACGAAAACGAACACCATGTTCATTGTTTTTTTTCTGTTTGTGCCCATGTCTACTCATAACATGGACATCCTGGCTGAATAACTGAATTGATCTCCAGAGACACCCCTTCAAAGATCTTTGGCCAGGTGATGCAATCAGCATTGTAATTCGGCAGTCTCTCTTTCTAACTTCTCTTTGAAATTCTGTTGCCGGATAACAGCTACTTTTAGGTCATCCACTGAATGTCCTGGAAGGTTAAAGTGTTTCCCCACTGGCTTTTGAATATTGTAGTTTCTGGTGTCAGACTTATGTCCATTAATTCTTTGTCGAAAGGACTGGCCAGCTTGTCCAATGTAGAGGGTGGAAAGGCATTGCTGACATGCGATAGCAAAAATCACATTAGACAATGAACAAGAATATGAACCTGAGTTGGTATGGCTGATGTTATTGGGTCCACTGATGGAGTTGCTAGGATCTATGGCCATTTTCACATTGCTTACCAGCCTCAAAACATCACGGCAAGCTCCCGTAATGACAGCGTCTTCCTGGCACGATTTCCTATCATAACTCCAATTCTTGCACGAAATCACACCAGGAAGACGCTGTCATTCCAGGAGCTTGGCACGATGTTCTGTGGCCGGTAAGCAGTGTGAAAACGGCCACTATCTAAATTACAACTGCATTACAAGAGACTGCTGAGTTACAACTGATAAGGAAACTCAAGACTATGCATCCATCTGGATTGAATCAAGATCTAGGATTCTTGTCTCATTACCAATGCTGATTTTCCTACACCCAGTCATACCTGCTTTTGTTATTCACCAGCGATTGTCATTTACCTGCTATTGACATTTGGCTTCTGAAATCACTCCACTCTCCAAGGTATAAAGACAGATGCACTCACATTCTAGCTGTATCTGAAGAAGTGAACTGTGTCTCACGAAAGTTCATACCCTACAGTAAATTTTGTTAGTCTTATATGTGCTACTGGATTCTTGCTCTTTTCTGCTACTACAAACAGACTAATCTGGCTCCCCATCTTGGCTATCAAGTGTTATTCTGTGAGTACTCCAAGCTCTACCTGGAAGTTGTCAACCTTTCCCTGGAGAGAATGGCAGCAGCAGAAGGCACCCTCTGTGGCATCAAATCTCCATGGACCTCCCTCCCTCCCAACTGGTGCATAGGGGCACTAGTGCAAATCTCCAGGAACTTCCCAACTCAGAACTGGCACCCCTAAAAATGGATGAAGGAGCCACACGTCAGACCCAGTTCTACCAAGCAGAAAATCAAAAGGAATATTTGCTCAAGTGAGCCTGGTATAGGTGGACTGTTCAAATTTAAGGAGGTGGGAAAGCCGACCCTGAGCAAACCGTACAATTGCCAACAATGGATGGGACCTTTTTAATCATAGCATTTTAAAAAAAGAGGGCGGAATAAAACAAGCAGAGCAATTCCCAAGAGCCGCTCGAAGCTTAAAGACTTATTTTAAATTTAGATCACCGCTTGGTGAAATATGAGCTAACCCCTGATAATATCACGGGTAATTGATATCGATGAAAAACCTAATGTAAAATTCATCCTCACAGCAGGAGAAACTCCCACGGATACATACTGCCCCGCTATGCTTTTTAAAAAGTCGTATTACAGACATACCGTCAAATAGCAACGTGGTAATAAAGTCTGAAAAGCTTCTTGCTGTGGACCGATGTATAGGACTTGGAGAGCTCTTATTTACAGAGATTATTAAACTGGATAGCACAGCTGCACTTAAAGTGATGTATGAACGGTTTGGAATGCTAGATGAACCCACACAGAAGGTCTAGGTTGGTAACCACCCATTAATAAGATGTGTTTTTAAAACACTGCGAGGAAAACACTGCGGAAATTAAAAGCATCTTCTCTCCATCAAGGAGAAAGACGGGTATAAATGAACTATGAAGCAAATAAATCTTCTCAACTTGACCCCACTAAAATTAAACCCTTCTCAGGGAGCTTAAATCAAGTGAAGCCACTTTATATCAAACTGGAATGCATGGATCCGACTTGTTTCTCATCGTCTGACCTAAAAGCAGGTTCTGGGCTGATGATGTTTCTCAAGGCTTGCTTCTTGAGGGCCTCTTTTCCCGTGACACTAGGGACTGAAACTCAGTCCTTTCTACGCAAACTAGATATTCTGTCACAGAGATCCTAAGCGTTTTGAGCCTATGGGCACCTTTGGAATTCTGACACAGGATGGTGGGTGCCAACTACAAAATGGCTGCCCCAAGAGGTGGAGCCAACCACAAAATGGTTGCCCCAAGAGGCAGACCCAACCACAAAATGGCTGCCACAAGAGGTGGTGCCAACCACAAAATGGCTGCCACAAGAGGTGGAGCCAACCACAAAGCCATGCATAAGTCTAATTGTACATCTCCAATGTTTCAGGCAATGGCTGTGTTTAGCAGGATGCCTTTTAATATGAACATATTGTTTTAAAACATGTTTTTGCACACACACAGCTTACCACCAGTCATGCAGTGAAGCTCCTTCTGCTGTGGAGACTGCTGATGCCCAATCTATATTATTAAAGTATCTACACAACCAATCAGATCTCCAGTGACCAATCAGAGGCCTTGCTTGACATCTGTCTCAGACCACTTTCTAAATACACTTGGTGGGGACCAGGAAAGGTGTCCAGGGGGTAGCATAGCGCTCATGGGCACCCTTAATCTCTCACCAACATATAGCCAGCACTCAGATTTCTAAAGTCTATGAACAAATCCTCCACTTCTTAGCCTAGAAGGGTTGTTGTTTGGTGTAGGAAATGTCTAGCTTTTTTAAAAAAGCTTCTATTCTGTCTTTCTCCCACAAAGCAGGAACTAAGACAGCTTACAATAAAAGTCATATGTAAGAACAATTAAAAAACACTAAAAATTTCTCACGTAATATCATGGGGGGGGGGGGATAAGTCACAGTTCTTTCCATCAGGCAGTTATTCACTACCTCAAGCTCCAAGGAGGGCAATTCCTGACTGGAGTTCTCAGTCATCTGGAACAGGGTGGTTATGCTCCGGGTAGGGCCTGGAAATCTCAATCCAGGGCTTTTTTCTGAGAAGAGGTGGTGGAACTCAGTGGGTTGCCCTAGGAGAAAATGGTCACATGGCTGGTGGCCCCGCCCCCTGCTCTCCAGACAAAGGGGAATTTAGATTGCCCTCTGCACCGCTTCGGTGCAGAGGGCAATCTCAACTCCCCTCTGTCTGGAGAGCAGGGGGCGGGGCCACCAGCCATGTGACCATTTTCAAGAGGTTCTGGAACTCCATTCCACCGCGTTCCAGCTGGAAAAAAAGCCCTGATTAGAACTGATCTTCACATGACAGTAGAGTTGCCAGTTCCCCTACTGTCCTGATGGGAGGCAGGACCTGGCACTCACCTCTCAAATGTCCTCATGCATGCAAAGTGCACATGCGCTCCTGGCACAATGCAATGATGTCACTTCCAGGAGTGACCGGAGTGGGGCTACGGTACCCACCTAATGAAGTGAGGAACCAGTCTGCTCCAGGACACACCTAAAGGAACTAACAACAGAACACCACTGGTTGTCACCTGCAGTTCCAAGCTCAAACCCATCCAATGTATCATCAGTGACCTACAACCCATCCTGGAAAATGATGCCTCACTCTCACAAGCCCTGGGTGGAAGACCTCTCCTTGCCTACAGACAGCCCCCCAACCTTAAACAACTTCTCACTCACAATCATGAATCGGCCAGCAGAGTCACCAGCACAGGTACCAGGCCCTGCAACAGACCCAGATGCCAGCTCTGCCCCTATATCTACCCAGGGAATACAATTACAGGACCCAATGGCGTCAACTACACTATCTCTGGCTCTTACAGCTGCTCATCCTCCAATGTGATATACGCCCTCATGTGCCAACGATGTCCATCTGCTCTGTACATAGGACAAACCAGCCAACCTTTGCGCAAAAGAATAAATGGACACAATCTGACATTAAAAATGGCAACATCCAGAAACCAGTGGGAGAACACTTCAATCTATCAGGACATTCCATCAAGGACTTAAAGATCACTGTAGTTCAACAGAAACCTTTCAAAACCAGAATCCAATGGGAAGCTGCTGAATTGGAATTCATATGTAAATTTGACTCAGTCAGGCTTGGATTGAATAAGGACTATGAATGGTTATCTCATTATCAGAAGCAAACTGATCCCATAATCAGAAGCCACAGATTGCATCTACTCCCCCCTCACCTCTCCACCTATATATCTGACCAGTTTCTTCTTACCCTCCATGCATCTGATGAAGAGAACTGTGATTCTCGAAAGCTTATGCTACAGTCAAGTTGGTTAGTCTTAAAGGTACTACTGGACTCTTCTATTTTGCTACTACAGACTAACATGGCTAATTCCTCTGGATCTACTTCCAGGATTAACATCATTGCACAAGATCCTGCAGTTTGCATCAGGCCAATTCTTAAGATTCTTAAAGAATCAGCCCATTTGGGGCCTAAACTTGCTCGGCACACAGGAGTGCTCCTAAGGCGTGAGCAATGATTTCACTCCTGGGAGTCACTCCTGGGAGTGATGTCATCATGCCACGTCTGAAGCATGCCCTGGGAGGTCTGATCCCATGCCTTTTCCCCTTGTTGGCCAGGTGATAGTGGTGGGAGGCGGAGGCTTGGAGAAGGGGATCCTCCGTCCCCACCAGAGAACCAGCAACCCTAGATGACAGAGATCAGTTCCCCTGGATAAAATGGCTGCTTAGAAGGGTGGACTCTATGGCATCCCCTGAACTCCCTCCCTTCCCTAAATCCCTCCATCCTCACCCCCCAGGGATTTCTCATCACAGAATTGGCCACCCTAACCTGGGAATCACACAATCCTCTCGCATGATCCCGGAGAACCAACCAACCAACAAGACTCGTTGCAAGTTCTTCAGTGCATGTAAGGCATCTTCTTGCTGACGGGATCAACTAAGCCAAAGGAAAATTTCTCAGTGGATGGGGAGTACCAGCGGGTTCTATTCCTCCTTAGGTCCCAATCAAAATTTAATGTAGATTTAGAGTTTTCTCCAGTTCAGAGGAATCCAGAAGAAAAATATCTCAAGTGAGCTCCATTTGGGAGACGACATCTGTGACAGACTCAGCTTCAGATGCTGAGATTTCCAGAAGTGAAAGTATGATTGACATGTTTCCTCCCCCCCACCACCAATGTGCCTAGCCTAAAATGGCAGTTGAGGGTGGAATGTTGGGGAAGCTGGCAGTTGGAATGAGAGAGAGAAAACAAGAGAGTGAAGGGGAGTTGGAGCCTGGAGAGGGTCAGCCAGAGAATCCCCTGTGAGAGGAAATAATGTTTGTGAAGCACTGTTAGTCCTTGGACTAAAGTGGGGAAAACCAGCACTAACTCCTGCTTAGACTTGAGAGATCTGGGAATTATAGTGGGCCAAGGAAGTGGGTAGAGAGGAGTCTCCCCTTCAGTGCCAGGAACAGGGTTATAGCTCATAACTGTAACGCCTGCCCAGTATCTAGGAAGGGTTTGTCTCAGTGGAGCACCTTAAGTCTGGAGAGGAGGGAAAGTCGTGCTGTGTCTGTGCTTTAAAAGGAAGCATTTGTGAAGCAGTGTCAACCTCTGAAAGAAGTCAGCAACCTAGTGTTATACCAAGTGTTTTGTTTCTCACACCAGTGACGTTTCTGTACAAAAACCTTTCTGTTTCTTCAGTTCAAACATTTGCCTACCTGCCTTTTGATTTTAACCTTCTGTAAATAAACCTTCAGTTATGTTTTGAACCTCCCCAAGCCTCGTGTGCCAGTTTCTGCCAAAGGGAAGCGCAAACCCCTGATCTGTCCCCTACTAAGAACCAAGCTACAAGTGACGCCTTACACAGGTTGGACACTTGTCAACTTCCCTCAAGGTTTGATGGGAAATGTAGGCATCCTGGTTTTAAAGCTTGGCTCTCCATTACAGCTGCAAGACTTGGCTGGGTAACCATTTTTAATAAAGGCTGGGACAAGAAGGACAGTTGAAGTTTAACATCAACCACACTACCAGAGGCTTCCCAGCCCAGTATACAGCTTCATAGGCTTAAAGAAGAGAAGTTTTACCTCAGGGTAGGGGAAAGTCAGCCTAAGCCTGAGTTGGATGTGGGTTTGTGGCCACATCCTTCAAAATTTGCTTCATGAACCCCCTTGGAAACCTTTACTCTCTTACATTTACTGTCTCTTGTGTTTGCAGAAGGTTGTACCAGTCCCTTTTCCTTGAGTGCCTTGTGCTCGACTTTTAAAGGGCACTTTCTCTCCTAGCGCCAAGCTGTTTCACAAAGACCGCGGTGGCAGAAGAGGCATTAGGCAAACGCACTGTATTGTTGCGGCTGAACAAAATGGGTCCAGATTGCACCAAGACATCACCTGGAGTGTTTTATTCTGCGCCAGGACAATGGGTTGCTTAGATCAAGCTGTTCTAGCTTTGCAGAACAGATAAATGCCGTGATGATTGTAGGCAACTGCCATTACCCATTTCATTATTTAGACAGAAAAATGACTACAAAGTGTTATGCATCATTGAGATAATGTTTCTGCTGCAGCTTCTTTATCAAGTCTTGTTTTTTTTTTTAGGAAAACGAGTCTAAAATTGATTCACTTCAAATCGTGCAACATCATCATTGTTATTAACATTACAATTTATATCCTGTGAACAATTCCCATACATTAGCACAAGAATTTTTACAGCAGCCCTTGGAAGTTAGATCAGTATTTAGCACAGCCATATTGCAGATTTTGCAGGGGAGGGGTTGCAAAGATTGACAATTAGGAAAGGGCTGAAGCGTGTCTTGAAATTGAAGTCACTGTTTACAATGGGTGAACATTGTTTGATAATGTGTGAATATTAGAGATGAGCACGAATGGAAATACGAACCAAAGTTTGTCACAAACCAAGCCATTTTTTGATTCGCGAACTGCTGGTTTGTCAGAGGGCATTTCTGATGAACCGACACGATTTTTAGGCCAGTTCGTTTGGTTCATTTTTCGGTTCATCACTGCAGACAACCTGGCACTGATCAATCAGTTTCCTAGGCAACGAGGGGGATGGGCTTTCTCCAGACCTTCTGCTGCCACGGAAGTGATGTATTCATGAACTAAACAAACTGCTTTGCGAACCGGGCAATTTCATGCCAGTTCGCGGTTCGTGGTTTGTGAAATGGAACAAACCACGAACTGCAACAAACCGCCATTTTCCCAGTTCATGCCCATCTCTAGTGAATATATGCAAACACAGAGACCTATGCAAGTGGTCTTCCCTTAAGTTTCCTCTTCCCCAAGCCATACACTTTGGCCGAATCCACACTTCCCTGCCTTCTGCTTTTCATGTGCATTAATCGTGCTGGATTCTATCCCGCAATGTCCCAGTCTGTGTTCACATCCCTTCTCTTACTGCCGCTGCCTCACGCTATACTTCGTCCACATCCCTGGTAGAATCATGCAATACGGGGCGGGTTTAGATCCGACGTCGCCGATGACGACATCACGTTCATTTTTTTTTATTTTTTCATCAGATTTCCGCTATAGCGGTTTTTTGCTAAACTGCTATGGTGAGGCCACACCCCTATGATGCCTGTGATTAGTTAATGTTATTCTATGCCTTCTTTGAAATCCATTGGACCATTATTCTGGTGGGCTAATTTGCAGTGATATTGGGGATGTGGGGGTGATCCAAATTCTCCAAACTCTCCAAACTGGCAGACTAATTATTTGACGCTTGAATGTAATGTTAGAATGACGTATTTCCACTATAACGGTAAGTTCAACAGTTAAAAAAAAAAAATTAACAGCCACCGATATTTCCGACTGTCTGGCATCCTAAAAATGACACGGAAATGGAAATGACGCCACCCTTTGATGTCTCCGTGGGGATTTTGGAGCACCCCAATTAAGAATTATGGCTGGGATTGTGCAACAATGCTGGGAAAGTCCCCTTTAAAAAAAGGGGGGGGGAAGGACGGGCAGGCAGGCATGCTGGGGAGAGAGTGGAAAAGCTTGATAATTGCACGGCAAAGAGGGATGGTGTTCTGGAAAGGCTGCAAACACGGAAGTGGGGTGGTTTGAAGGGGGCGGTCTCCCTGTGAAACGCTTCTATTTGTCCACATCCATGGTGAGAACCGCGCAAGAGAAGCATTTGAACGCATGACAAATTCGTCTGAGGCGCAACATGAAAGACGCAAGAGAATGGCGGGATTGAGGTAAGAGTATGTGAACAGCCCTCTGAGAAGCGAATAATGGGCAGGGGGAAAAGCGGAAAACTTGAGACGTGTGGATTCGGCCTTTCTTTTCTGAAAGGAGGTAATAAGTAACCAGCCATAAGAGATGACTCTTTAGTACCAACTGATGCCTCTCTTTTCTGTAAATTTCTCTTCCCTCCTCCTGAAGTGAATTGTGTGGGAAAGCAGAGCAAACTGCAACTTGCATCAAATCCAGCAACCCAGTGAATTCTGAGCACACACCAGCATTGGCTTCCTATGTAATCTATGATGAATTCTGCAAACTGTATTGATGGGTAGGCCATGGCTTAAAGGCAGAGTATCTGCTTAGCATGCAGAAAAGCCCAGGCTCCTTCCCAGTTGTGTCCACTTAAAAGGACCAGGTAGTAGAAGAGGTGAAAGACATCCATCTGAGACCCCAGAGAGCCACCGCCGATTGGAGTCGGCGATATTGGCCTTGATAGAGCAGTGATTTGATTCAGTATAACACAACTTCATGTACTCACATTTGGCAAAAAAATTAAAAATATTTAGTACAACCAAACCATCACAAGAACATATAGAAGAATATGAGCAGCAGTGATGGATACGAGACATCTGATATGTGAAGAACACTTGTCGGGAGATGCAATATTAGCTAAGAAGGGTAGTTTAAAAAGACAGAGATGGCAGCAGGGCAAAGGCTTTGCTATAGACTGGAGCTGTGTGAAGGGGCTGCGAAATGCCAGAAGGGAAAGTTCAGCACATTATAACCTCTCCAGGTCCAAGCTTGGCTCTGGAAGGCAGCTCCAGCCCATTTCCATTCCTCACTGCCCTCTGTTTGCCATCCCACACAGTTTTAGACCGGAGAGGTGAAACTGACAGAGCCTTCCGGGAGGTGAAGAGGAAATTAACAAACTCCCTGGGGAGTGATCTCCGCAGGCCCTGATTTTTTAAACTACGCTTCCCAGCGAACATTGTGTCTCCCTACACTTGACAAACATGCGCTGAGGCATCTTGTGTAGAGAGATTCAAAGCGTCTTCCCATTTTTAATCAAGCAGAAGTGCCAAATGGCAACCTGCTGATTTTAGTTGAGCTTTAAACTGGGGGCTTTGGGCGAACGTATTCTTTCCGTGACGAATTCCACTTGTGTTGTTTACTTCTGAGACGATGAAATGCTGGTGAGAGTAGGAGCGACTGCCACAGTTTTATTGCCTTTTGCAGAGGATTTGCTTTGTTTTATTGCTAACTTTTATTACCATTGTTGCTGTTTTAATAATATTTCATTTATATGGTTGCTGCTCCTTTATGAAATGTGCTATTTAATGTATCCATTATTTTACTGTAGATTGTGGCTTAGTCCCCTTGGGCATGTTAATGGAAAGACTGGGTAGACATCTTTGACATAAATTAAATGAATTTGAGCACACCCCAAACACTTACCCATCACAGCTGCATATCTCAGTGGCAGACAACTTGTTCTTCAGTGAATTTTCTTCTTACTGTCCCTGATTTCACTGAGATTCTCCTGATAAACTTCCAAAGATTCCCCTCTCTGAGCACAGCAGTTCTATAATGTTAGACCTAGGATTGCTGAGTTACCCAAGACATAAGATCCCTGCAGGTTTTGTGTGATATCTTGACTTCATTGATTTCTCTCCTGTGGCTTGTGAAAAGTTCTCTCTCTCACACCTCCCCCCCTCTTTCTAATGTGTTAGTTTGCCATAATACAGGAAACAGCATCCAATTGTACATGATTTCCCAGGGAGCTCTGAGATAGGCCACACAAAATCTAAAAGCACATTTGCCACCTTCTTCTGCATGTCTGAAAGATCTCTACATAATCTCACAGTCAAATTAGCCTTATTTCCACAACTGGGTTCCAACATTCCACAACGAATTTGAAAGGCATGTGTAGAAAAGCAGGACTTGAGTCCAATGGCACCTTAGAGATCAAAATATTGAGAGCCAGTTTGGTGTAGTGGTTAGGAGCGGCAGGACTCTAATCTGGAGAACGGGGTTTGATTCCCCACTCCGCCGCTTGAAGCCAGCTGGGTGACCTTGGTTCAGTCACAGCTCTCTCAGAGCTCTCTCCGCCCCACCCACCTCACAGGGTGATTGTTGTGGGGATAATAACAACATACTTTGTAAACCGCTCTGAGTGGGCATTAAGTTGTCCTGAAGGGCAGTCTGTAAATCGAATGTTGTTGTTGTTGTTAAGATTATCAGGGTATAAGACTTCTAGTGGATCAGAACTTCTGGACTCTTAACCCAGAGGATACACTTTCACAAAGGAGAGGTTTGCTGTCCCCTTGCATTCCCCAAGGGACATGGGAGTTTCCTTTTTTCTGGGATTGTGAAGGAGCTGTCAAAGCTGTCACCCATCAGCTGAGATTCTAGGATGTGGGTCAATTTGATAGGCAGCCAGTAGAGGTGGGCACGAACTGTGAAAAAAATGAACCATGCATTTTGTGATTCGTACGTTTTCATGAACCATGAATCACGAACTTCCGTGAACTGGTGCAAGTTCACGAACCAGTTCGTGGTTCGTAGTTCATGGGGTTTAAATGCCCCTTTAAATGCTCATTAAACAGCAGGAATTCCCAGCTGGCCAGCCAAGCTCCACCTGCAGTTTAAATGGCCATTTCCTTGCCACTCGGAGCAGCAGAGAAATGGCCATTTAAACTGCAGGTGGGGCTTGGCTGGATGGCCGGAACTCCTAGCTGGACAGCCAAGCCCTGCTGTTTAAGTGATCAGCTGCTTGTCGGGGATCTCCCTGACAAGCAGCTGATCGGCAGGTTAAAATGCCCCTTTCCACGCCGCTTTGCAGCGGCATGGAAAGGGGCATTTAAAACGAACCAAACGAACCAGCAGACCAGTTCGGAAGTTCGTGGAAACGAGCTTCCACAAACTGCTGGTTTGGGAACCATGAACCAGGCTGGTTCGTGGTTAATTTTGGTTCGTATTCCGTTTTGTGCCCATCTCTAGCAGCCAATTCTCTCCCAATTCCAAGGAGAAACTGATAGTTAGTTTTGGAGAAGTGGGCTGGAGTTTTCTCATCTCCCCCCCCCCCCCCTCAAAAAAAGTTTGGTTTTACATTACTCTGGTGGCTGTTTCTGGGCCAGAGACACTTCAAGATGGGAAAAACGTTTCTGGGGAGCTTTATCAGTCAAAGATAAAGACGTCTCTCCGGGAACCAAGATCAAGATAATTCAAACAATGGTATTCCCCATTATGAGGTGTAGATGTGAAAGTTGGACAGTGGAGAAAGCTGACAGGAAGAAAATAGATTCATTTGAAATGTGGTGCTGGAGGAGAGTTCTGCAGATGGCTTGGCTCAACAAAAGAAGCCACGTCCTCCACTTTGCAAGATCTGAGCGAGTCTGTTAATGATAGGACTTTTGGAAGTCTTTCATTGATAGGGCCGCCATAGGTTAGAGGCGACTTGATGCCAAATAACATACACACATATCAGTCAAGAAAAATGTATGCAATGTGAGAAAAATGTACAAAACTTGGAATAAAACACTCTGGGTGTTTGGCAACTATCATTATCCAGCTCTATCCATCAAGTACTTCCCCCCAATCTCTCTCTTTTCTACCTGGCAATCAACGAAATTTTAATTTAAACTCTTGCTCCTAATTTGTAATGTCCATAATGCTTTGGCCTCCGTTACATTTTCTAGATATGATTGTCACTATCGTCTTCTTGGTTTCTTTTCCTTTATGGACCTCCGATTTCTCATTTTACTACTCACACATTCTCTCCACAAGCTTCTGCCTTTCATTTTTCAAAACTTCAAAGCACAGCCTTGTTTTAAGGATTGCAGTCTGGTTTTGTCGATTGATTTCTTTTACTTGCTTACTTAGAGAAAAGGTCCTTTTGCATCAGGCGCGTCAGTAGTGATTTTCCACATTTTTCTTTACATCCTTTATTGGTTGTTTTTCCAGTCTAATTGCCCGAAGAGGTATACACCATTTTAAATATCAATAGAAAAAGTCAGAAAACTGCATTATTGAAAACCATTGAAAAGATTTAGAAAACATAAAAATAGGCACAAATGTTGACAATCAATTCCATTTTTAAAATGTCTTGGTAAACAAAAAAAAAGTTCTTAACTTGCTGATAGATGGCAGTCATGTAGGGCCTGTGGGAGAGCTGGAACGGGGACATGGGTGGAAGTATCACCACAGACATGATGATGATGATGATGATGATGATGATGATGATAACTGTGCTTATATACTGCTCTTCTAGACAGATTAGTGCCTCACTCAGAGCAGTTAACAAGTTAGTGTTATTATTATCCCCACAATACAGCTGGGGACCTGGGGCTGGGAGGAGTGGCTTATCCAAGGCTGCCTACTGAGCTCATGGCAGTAGCGGGATTCGAACCAGTAGAGTGCTGATTTGCAGCCGAACCACTTAACCACTGATGATGTCACTTCTGGGATAAACCCAGAAGAGATGACAGGCAGTTCTAGAAATTGCCAGAGCCTGCTGTAGCATAGTGGCTAAGTGGTTGGACTGCAAAATAGCACTCTGCTGGTTCGAATCCCACTACTGCCATGAGCTCAGCAGGTGGCCTTGGGTAAGCCACTCCTCTCAGCCCAGCTCCCCGGTTATATTGTGGAGATAATAATAACACTGATTTTGTTCAGGCTCTGAGTGGCACACTAATCTGTCTAGAAGAGGGTATGTAAGTGCAGTTATAATTATTTGAGAGTTGTTGTAGCATAGTGGTTAAGTGGTAGGACTGTGAATCTGAGCTCTGCTGGTTTGAACACCACTACTGCCATGAGCTCTGCAAGTTGCCTTGGGTAAACACCTCCTCTCAGCCCCAGCTCCCCAGTTTTATTGTGGAGATAATAATGACACTGATTTTGTTCAGTGCTCTGTGCGGCGCACTAATCTGTCTAGAAGAGGGTATATAAGTGCAGTTATAGTTATTTGAGAGCTGCTGAAGCATAGTGATTAAGTGGTAGGGCTGCAAATCGGCACTCTGCTGGTTTGACTCTCATTACTGCCATGAGCTCTGCAAGTTGCCTTGGGTAAGCACCTCCTCTCAGCCCCAGCTCCCCAGTTGTATTGAGGAGATAATAATGGCACTGATTTTGTTCACCACTCTGAGTGAAGCACTAATCTGTCTAGAAGAGGGTATATAAGTGCAGTTATTTTTATTTGAGAGCTGCTGTAGCATAATGGTTAAATGGTAGGGCTGCGAATTGACACTCTGCTGGTTCGACTCTCACTACTGCCATGAGCTCAGCACATGTCTGTGGGTAAACCTCTCCTCTCAGCCCAGCTCCCCAGCTCTATTGCAGGATAATAATAACACCAGCTGTGTTCACTACTCTGAGTGGGTCACTGATCTATCTAGAAGAGCACTATATAAACACAGTAATTATATATCTACCATGTCACGTCTCATGTTACACTACAGTGCAATAGTTCTGCTTTGCTGACCAAAGTCTATGGACGATTCTTTCCTGCCTATATACTCTTCTCACTTAGTCTGCTCAGTCCAGAGCTTTTCTGGTCATGGCTGCAAGAGGGTGAAATGGACTACCTGGAAATGTCAAAGTGCCCACATTGTTGGTCTTCTGGTCTTCTTTAGACATGCTTTGTTCTGAATGTTGACCTATTAATGGTTTGGCTTACTGGGATTGGGTTAGGATTCATCTATGTTTGTTTTTATCAGGATTTTAATTCACCTTCAATCCTTGCTTGGAAAAAGATGGATTAAACATGTAATAGGAGCCCCATGGGACAGAGTGGTAAGCTGCAGTACTGCAGCCCAAGCTCTGCTCACAACCTGAGTTCAATCCTGGTGGAAGCCCGGTTCAGGTAGCCGACTCAAGGTCGACTCAGCCTTCCATCCTTCCGAGGTCAGTAAAATGAGTACTCAGTTTCCTGGGGGTGAAGTGTAGATGACTGGGGAAGGCAATGGCAAACCATCCCATAACAAAAAGTCTGCCAAGAAAACGTTGTGATGCGACATCCCCCTGTGGGTCAATAATGACTCAGTGCTTGCACAGGGGACTACCTTTACCTTACCTTTAACATGTAATAAATAAATTTGTAGAAAATATGAACAACCTCTATTCATAATAACTGGCCGACTTATTACGAACAGAGATCTCTAATATAAATATATGGAAGCTGCTGTAGCACAGCAGTTAAGTGGTTGGGTTGCGAAGCAGCACTCTGGTGGTTCAAATCCTACTATTGGCATGAGCTCAACAGGTGGCCTCTGGACACTCTGTAGACACTAATCTGCCCAGAAGGGCATGGTTATTATTATTATTTGAGAGCTGCTGTAGCGTAGTAGTTGGGTTACAAATCCACACTCTGTTGGTTTGACTCCCACTACTGCCATGAGATCAACAGGTGGCCTTGGGTAAGCCACTCCTCTCAGCTCCACCCCAGCTGTATTGACGGGATTATAATAATAACACTGAATTTGTTCAGTGCTCTGAATAGGGCACTAATCTATCTAGAAGAGCGGTATAAAAGCACAGTTATTATTATTTAAGAGCCACTGTAGCACAGTGGTTAAGTGGTTGGGCTGTGAATCAGCACTCTGCTCATTCGAAATTCAGTACTGCTCTAATCTATGCAGAAGGGTGGTATATAAGCACACTGTTATTATTATTAAAAGCGTAAGAGAAGACATGCTGGATCAACCAAGGATCCATCTTGGGACAGACCCTATTTTCCTACAGCAGTCGACTAAATGCCCCTCAGTGCCCATGAGAGGTCAAAGATTCTCTAACTGCTCCCCTTCAAAATACGAACAGTTTGTCAACATGATGGCGATCTGATGTATCGCTGGCCATTTGGCATCCCTGACAGATTTGCCAAGCCTGGCCAGGACATCTATCAAAAACCTAATGGAAGTACTTCTCTGGGAGCATTTATCATGAAGATGTGTTCTTTGCATACTAGAAAAACGAGCTGCAGACCATGCGAGCCTTTGTTTAGCAGCCACCTCTTTGGAGCTGGGACTGTTAATGAATCTCAATAAGACAGTAGTCATGCATCAATGGACACCAGAGGGGGAAAAAAACCTCAGAACCTTCCAGGATCAGTGACACTAATTTTCCCATTAATGGCGCCAGGGTGACAGCAGCATCCTCCTTCGCATACAAGACTTGCATTGCATCTGTAACAGACGAAGAAAGAGAATCACCTCGCAATGAAAAATTAGAAAGAGATTTGCCCGCTAGTATAGCAGCATCTGGAGGAATGACGGTCTCTAGCTGGTAAAGGTAAATCATGTTCACCACGGGATAAGGCAGCGTGATTCGAAGGCTTTGGTTAAAATTGCCACTGGATGTTGGAGATGTTGCTGGACCTGGAGGATGTTGCCGGACTTGGAGGACGTTGCCGGACTTGGAGGTTGTTGCCGGACTTGGAGGATGTTGCCGGACTTGGAGGATGTTGTCGAACTTGGAGGACGTTGCCGGACTTGGAGGATGTTGTTGGACTTGGAGGATATTATCGGACTTGAAGATGTTGTCGGACTTGGAGATGTTGCCAGACTTGGAGGACGTTGCCAGACTTGGAGGATGTTGTCGGACTTGGAGGATGTTGCTGGATTTGGAGGATGTTGTCAGACTTGGAGATGTTGTCGGACTTGGAGATGTTGCCAGACTTAGAGGACATTGCCGGACTTGGAGATGTTGTCGGACTTGGAGATGTTGCCAGACTTGGAGGATGTTGCTGGATTTGGAGGCCATTTCTTAGGTTCCTGCATAGGAAAAACTCCATAATCTTCCAGTGAGGTAAAAATAGAGTTGTGATAATGCTGACCGACTTTCTCAAGGAGGGAGGAGACCATAGGTTTCTCATTGAGGTGATAGACCCATGATGAGCTGGTCCAGTTTGGAATGGTGACAGTGGACTCTATGGCATTAGACCTCGCTGAGGTCCCTCCCCAGGCTCCACCCCCAAAATCTCCAGCAATTTCTCAAGCCAGAACTGGCAACCCTTTAAGGAGGCCAGATTTTGCCTCACCGAACATCCTGCACCTGGGATGATGGGGGGTGGGTCTAGACCTGGGTGGTTCTGGGACTGCTGCCATAAAACGGGGCTCGGACAGTTGAGGAGGAAGTAGTCTCTGTAGTCTGGACAAATCTCCATGCCCCTGGAGGCTGGCAGCCCTCAAAATCTAGGACAAATATTATTCCAGGGTTAAAACTTGGTAACCCAAGCTTTCTCAAGTTTAGCCTGTAGTAGGTTGCATAGTTTTCAAAGTATTCATAGTAATCTGCAGCAGATCCTTCTGCTGTCACTGCGGCTGAAGCTTCACCAACACAGCCGCTTTCTCCAGAGCAGCTCCCCAGTAGCAGGCAGCCCGCAGGACGCCCTGGGAGAAAGTAGCAGCTGCCCGCCCCCAAACGAAGCCCTCTTGGGGCTCTTCAGGCAGCGATTCTAACAGAGAGGGGAAGGACCACTGAGACTTCACTTCCCAGGTAGCCTTGCGAGACAAATCTAGTGTTCTCCACGTGAAGAAAGTCACTTGTAGTCACACTCTCAGTGGTGGAACTCAGGACTGCACAATGACATCACTTTGGGTCAGGTGGAACAAGAGGGGAGTTTTTTAAAGTTTAAATTGCCCTCGGCGAAAATGGTCACATGGCCGGTGGCCCCGCCCCGATCTCCAGACTGGGGGGAGTTTAGATTGCCCTCTGTGCAGCGGCATGGAGGGCAATCTCAACTCCCCTCTGTCTGGAGATCAGGGGGCGGGGCCACTGGCCATGTGACCATTTTCAAGCGGTGCCGGAACTCCATTCCACCACGTTCCAGCTGAAAAAAAAGCTCTCATTCAAAGGGACTTACTTCCAAGTCTGTATTATTTATTAGGGTTGCCAATTTTGGGTTGGAAAATTCCTGAAGATTTTAGCTGCGTTGTTTTTATGACTTAGGCTTACATTTCCCACTTCGTTTATTTATTGACTTACTTCATTTATAACCACCAAAAAAAGGGGGATACCACTTCCTCCGAACCTCAGCACAACACAACCACCCAAAAAGGAAACGTTGCACGGCGTCATGGTCAAGAAGTGACGACTCACCAGTTGAATTACCAGCAGTTTGATATCCTTACGGACTCTTCTGTTATTTTGTGGACTCCATAATTGGACTTTCCATACTTCTCTCTACGTATAAGACTTGGTTCGGGGATTATTACCCTATGAAATATTTACTGTAATTATGTGCAATGTGTTGATGATTGGATTATTTAAGTATATGTGGAATTAATTAGTTTGGCACGCTTCCTTTTTGGGTGGTTGTGTTACTTCATTTATACCCAGAGGAGTTAGCCGTGTTAGTCTGTAGTACTAAAATAGAAAAGAGTCCAGTAGCACCTTTAAGACTAACCAACTTTACTGTAGCTTAAGCTTTCGAGAACCACAGCTCTCTTCGGCAGATGCCTTCATGCTTATGCAACTGGAGGAGAGTTTTATGGATCCCATCAATGGCCAAAAAGACAAATAACTGGGTTCTGGGTCAACACATTGTTCTCCCTAGAAGCTAAAATGACTTTGCACTTTGGTCCCATCATGAGAAGACAAAACTCACTGGAAAAGACAATAATGCTAGGAAAAGTGGAAGGCAGTAAGATAAGAGGAAGACTCAAAACGAGATGGCTGGACTCAATAATGGGAGCCACGGCCTTCAGTTGGTAAAGCCTGAGCAAGGCTGCCAATTATAGGACATTTTGAAGGCCATTAATTCATAGGCTCACCATAATTTTAATTTATTTTCATTTATTTCTGTTGTTTATAGTCGACCATTCTCTTACAGTCTACCATTCTCCCGAAGACTCGAGGCAGATTAAGTTGGTTAGTCTTAAAGGTGCTACTGGACTCTTTTCTATTTCATTTATACCCAAACTTCCATGGCAGAATGAGGATTTAAGCCTAGTCCGACTCTCTAACCGCTGTACCACACTGGCTTGTTCTTGGTGTTTTATTGCTTGCTTTCACACTGCAGAGATGGTTTGTTCTATTTATCTTACTGTCTTCTGGTTTTACTGCTACAGGGCTATAGTTATTGGATTTTTGTACTATTTTATTGATGAATGGTCTTCATTTGTATTGCCATTTTCTGTTTTGCTGCTAGCCACTTCGTTGCCGATATCTGGAGGCATATAAATTTTCTCAATCAATTAATTAACATGACAGAAAAATCAAGATTATTGGACTAGTGCTCTGGGACGAAAGCAAGTTCTTCCGTCCGCCTGTCAACAGCCCTTGAATGCATCTCAGCAAAGCCGGAGCAGCCAGTCGGCTGGGCAATCTTGGCTACCGTTGAACCACTGGGCAAATACCTCTCTGCAGCTGTAAATATTTTCAGCAAAGCCAATTAACAGCAGACATTCTTTGTGAGCGTTGCCTAGGAAACGTCAATATTTGCTTCCAAGAGTCCCTCTGCCCCTCTTGTTCGCTTTCTTGTTTGCGAGCCAGCTGAGAGTAGAGTTCACCTCCAGGTTGACAAAAGTCTTTTATGGAAACGGCACAGCATCATGGGAGGCGAGAATAAAAAGTGATCTGGGGACCTTCTGGCTGATTTGCATATTGTTGCATGGAGCAAGCATAATCTACATAAACATGGCAGATTTCCAATGGACTCATACCATGTGTTATGTTATGTAAATGCCGGGAATTATTATCTTTAAACAGGGGTCATTTTGTAGAAAAAGAGCTGGAGGAACTCATTAGCATAACACATTAACATAACTCATTAGCATATGCCATGCCCCTTGACATCACCAGAAATGTGTCATTCGCATAACTGATTTGCATATGCCACACCCCCTGACGTCACCTATCCTGGCTGCTTTGGACCCAATCCTGGCCATTCAGGGCCGAAATTGGGCCCAAAACGGTAAAAAGGGGCTGAAAATGGCCGAAAAGGGGCCCAAAATGGTCAGGATTGGGCCGCTGCTGAACAGGAGACTGATCCACCACCTGTCAGAGGCCTGATCCAGGCCGTTTTGGCCCCAATCCAGGATGAAACGGGCCTAAAATGGCCAAGAATCAGGTGGGCGGGGCCACCTGACATGTGACCTCTTTGGGGAACTGCTAGAACTGCTTTACTGTGTGTTCCCCCTTGAAATGAGCCCTGTCTTTAAATACAAAGAACTCAAACCAGGTTAAAACTGTGCTTTGTGTGGCTTTATCTCAGCCCCAGGTGACTGGGAATTTAACTTCATGCTGAATTCAGTCCTCCAGCCATATAGGACAGATCTTCTGGGGTTCTATAACTTCCTGTATTTCCAGATTCGAGGTTTGCCCAGACCTCCATATGTGACTGGTGAGCTCCTTTCAATTTGGTGAGCCATGCGCCAAATGCAATGTGCATGTGGAAAATACAAATAAATCAAAATAAAACTGCTGCTGTCAGTCTGACTTGAAAAGACAGTTCAGGTTAGAGGATTGCTGAGTAAATGACTGCAGCAGCTGTCTAGCAGAGAAGGATCTCTAAGGATGGTAGAGGAACCTCAGAGCTCCATGTGAGGGCGGAGATGGACATGAGGACCCATAGAGATGTCTAGTCCCTAAGCATGTCCCTGCTTTGATTGGTAAAATGTTGGATGGCATGTGTATGTGGTGGTTGAGAATGCCCTCAAGTTATAGCCGACTTATGGCAACCCCTTGCAGGGTATTCATGGCAAGAGACTAACAGAGGTGGTTTGCCATTGCCTGTCTCTGCAACCTTGCTCTTCATTGGAGGTCTCCCATCCAATTACTAACCAAGGCTGACCCTGCTTAGCTTCTGAGATCTGACGAGATCAGGCTCACCTGGGCTATCTAGGTCAGGGTGGTATGTGTATACAGCAGTAAAAACAAAATCAGGCAAAATTGAAGCTTCGCTCAAAGCAAAGACTGGAAGGAAACTTGTAGACTGACGGTAGTTATAAAAAACTTGCTCATCCCAGCTGATTTAGAGGGTTGCCAAGAAAAAAAGTCCACCCCTTGAACAGAAGATTAATGTATGGAAATGCCCCTGAAACATTTCATTATGTGGAGGGAAATATCATCACATGGCAAATAATTTCATTCATCCTCTATTAAAAGGACCGGTCTCCTGACCTGGATGGCCCGAGCTAGCCTGACCTCAGCAGAACTTGGCAGATCCAAGGGGTTGGCCCTAGTAAGTATTTGAACGGGAGATCACCAAGAAAGTTCAGGGTGGCTGATTCCGCACACGTTGGATAATGCACTTTCAATGCACTTTATCAATCGTTTGAGGTGGATTTTTTGTTCCGCACACAACAAAATCCATTCCAAATGATCTATAAAGAGGATTGGAAGCTCATTATCTAACATGTGCAGAATCACTCAGTCACTGCACAGAAGCAGGTGATGGCAAACCACCTCTGAACCTTGAAACACCTACAGGGCTGCCGTAAATTGTCTGACTTGACGGCACTTTACACACACAAAGGGAGAGGGCTTTTATTTTCCCTCCAGGCAATTGGCAACCCTACTTAAAATTACTGGTTGTGTTCTCTTCTCTCCTGTGAGTCTATTGGGAACTTAGCTTGCCATGAGAATAGGGATTGTTAGAGCCTAAGAAAAACTGCTCCAATTGAACAAGGTTCAATAAAGGCTTAAAGATAGTTTCAGGTGGTTAACCATGTTGGTCTGCAATAGAAGAGCAAGATTTGAGTCCAGTTGCACCTTAAAGATCGACAAGATATATCCTAGGAGAGTCAATGCTCCCTTTGCCAGATAAGAGCTTAAACGCTTCCCTGGCCACAGCAGCAAAGGTGTTGGTTCTTCTTGGTTAATATCATGTCCTTTAAAGACTCTTCCACTAGTAAAGATGCAGCTGGTCAATACATCACTTTCACACAGCAAGAAGCAAATCTCAGTGGTCTAAGCCAGGGGTGGGCAAATTGCGGCCCGCGGGCCACATGCGGCCAGCTACAGAGTTTTTTGTGGCCCGCCAAGACAGTCAGAAAAATCCGCCTTGAACCGAGATTTCCTTCCCGTGCATGACCGAAGATTCATCTCGTATTTTCCACTAGGACGGCTAGTGGATGTGCTTGCAGCTATAGATGATATGAAATTAGCACAATAAATAAATTGAATAAAACTACCACTATTTTATTTAATTTATATTTATTGATTTTTATGATACAATTTATACCTTTTCTGAAATGCAAAGTTAACTAATGAATGCAATCATTTTAAAAGGTGCGGCCCTCCGCTAACCTCCGCTCCCACAAAGTGGCCCCCGAGCCAAAACAATTGCCCACCCCTGGTCTAAGCGGACGGGCAAAGAGTTACACGTTTAGATTAATCAAGCGATATCGGGGACGTTAATTTGACCCCGGTTGCCCAACCCAGCAGGCATCAGGCCAACCCACTGACTTTTTAGACTACCAGTATGATGCTTTTCTGTTTGAGAACAAATAGTAAATTCTGTCCAAACCATTTATATTCTATCTTCGTTGGAATGCAATGATTTCTTCACAGTCTCAGATTCTCCATTGAAGATGGAAAATCCAGAGGAAAAATGGGTACCAGTTTTAAGGGAATGGAAAGTTGAAAATGTGCTTGTTGTTATATCAGACCCATTTGATGTTTCCTCTGATGGAGACATCGGAGGTGCTCTTAATGCTGATTTGTCCCCTCCCTGCAGCTTTGATGCCTACGTCGCTTCTAGGAGACCATTTCCCCTCTTTCAGAACAGTCAGCCAGCATTTGAAATAAATAAGGTAGGCACCTGAGGTGATGTACGAATCATCTTTCTTTCATTTCTTTTTGTTTCTTTATGTTGCCGTTGTGAACTTTTTCATGTTTTCACAGCCAGTGCAGTTTGTTTGTTTCCTATGCACAGTTTGCATGCAACATATGCAAAAACAGCATCAATCATTCTGTCAAGATTTCTGGCGCCCCCTATGGGCGGTGGCGGGTCTGACTCTGGCAAGTGGGCATCGCGGGGGTCCATCCTGTTCCACCTGCTGGTGGCCACCTGGTCGGCCCCCTCTTCAAAAGTCAGGTGGCCCAGTGAGGGCTCCCCCTATAGGCCTCAGAAAGGGTGGGCAGGCAGAGGAGCAGCACCACTCCCTCTTCCTCGCTCCACCACGAAGGTTGCCCCTTAGCATCAGGGGTGACCTCCACTTGCTTTCTCCGGCCTGGTTCTGGAGCCCTCCTTATATACCCCACCCCTTAGTGCCATTCCCACCCCGCTTCCCACGAGCCCACCCACAGAGCTAAGCCCACCACCTGGGCCAAGTGTGGCCACACTTCAGTGCCCCACCCTGACCTGTGCATCTTGCAGGGGTTCTTTCCTAGTCCCGCCTCTGCTGAACCGGCCTGGTTCATGACGAACTTTGGTTTGTAATTCGGTTCGTGCCCATCTCTAACTAGGACCTCTTGTCAACTCTGATGTTCAGTGCTCTAGTAATTATATTATCTTGAAACTGCTGTTTTCAAATGATGTGGGTTGGTTGGAAGCTTTTGCGAGATTTCTTGCATATGTTTTTAAATGATCTTAGTGTTTATTGTTTGATTTCTACAGATAAAATACAAGAATATTGCTAGGTAAATATGTAACAAATTATTAAATAGGTTTCTTCAATTTCTGAAGAGGTAGCATACAAATTTACTAAATAAATCTCTCCAGCATTTTCCTGAGCATGGTTCCCTGTAGACTAATGTATTGTTTAAAATGTTTAAAATATCCTATCACCTTTATTGCATACTCAGAGCTTGCCACTGCAGAGTTCCCTATGGGACCACAGACTGCTGACATGCTACCTGTGCGCATGGAAGAGCCTCCAGATGCATTAAGTACATTTTTAATAAGATGCTGGACCGTGTGGAAGCCATAGAGTAATCTCAATGGTATGCTAAAAAGGCACTTCAAAGGGACAGTGCATGGATAATGAATATTCTCAACAAGGTATTCAAGCAGAACGCTTTACAGTTAGGTACTTTGCCAGAGTGTGATTTCTCATTTAGTGTGGTTCCCAGAAAGATTTTTTTTTAAAAGCCTGGAACCTATCAGATTTGGCAGCTCTGGATTCGGGGAAGAGAGCCAAGATTCTTGGTCAAACAGCTCAGAGGGCTACGGTGAGAGCCACTCCAGGGACCCCCTGGAGTTCCAACCTGGTGGAACTCACTGTCTGAGGACACTCGGGCCCACCAGGATCTTGTATCATTTAGGCAGGCCTGTAAGACGGAGATGTTCCGCCAGGCATATGGTGGAAGCTAATTTTTAGCCCATCACTGCCTAGCCTTCCACCGGTCTCCCTCTACAAGGGGTATGGAGAGTCCTCTCCTACTGGTTGCCCCGAAAGGGGTGCAGTATTTTATCTGTTTTTTAATCGATTTTAAGTTGTATTTTAACCAATGTTGTACCTCACCCTGAGCCTGCTTGGGGGGAGGGAGGGTTAAAAATAAAATAAACAAATAAATAAATAAATAGTTCTGGCAAGAAAGGTGAAGAATGGAGGAAGCATCACAGTGCTATCCTAAGCCGAGTTAGAACCTTCTGAGTCCATAGAAGCCCCTGGGCTTATTTTTTTAATTTATCTGCATTATTTATGGTCCACCTTAAGTGTACAAGTCTGCTTAGAAAGGTGGCAACCATCAGCATGGCAACCAGTCCAGCTCGGTTATCAGTTATGATTATAAGAAGGCACACGTTTGCCGTTCCCGTTGTATCTGTAGGGCTTGTGCCAGTCAACATCCCACTGGTTTTTGTCTCAAGACTTGAGCCCTACAAACCCCGCAGACGTGGTTTTCTGGGTACTCAAGTCTCAAACATGTCCGCCATTTTGGCCAGCAACTGGCTGGGACATGGCCGTTGTTAGCTTCAGCTTCAGAAGAAATATTCTTGGGTTTTAAAGCACTTCTAAAGAGAAATAAATGAAGTCGGCTCTCAGCATGAAAGACAAAAAAAAAAAATCTTATAAAGCTTTAAAGCTCTTTACTTGCCGCCTGGAAGCTGGAGTTTGCAGCTCAGCCAGCCGGGATGCAAGTCTCACGAAAATTAGAGACTATTATCATTTCGATGTAAGTGGTTCCTGCCGAGACTCTAAAGGGCAAGAAAAGTCACAACTTTCTCTCCAACATCACGCACACACCCAAATCTCCATAAAGAAAATACCTCGAGTCTCTACATTTGCAACAAATACAGAGGGTAGAAATGAACTGGAATTTTCCAGCTGAAACGTGAAAAACAGAACTAGAGACAAACGTGGGATTTGTGTCAAATGTTGCGCTTCCATCAAAGTTTCAAAAACCACTTTGGGTTTTGGGTATTTAAATCACTTCAGTATGCTCCGTATAGATTCGGAGCATACCAAAGTGGTATGCTGGGAAACTTTGTCCCAGCCCCACCCACCCCATCTACCTGGCTGGGAGGCAGCTGGGATGACCAGCTGGGTGGTGGGAGGGTGTGCTGCCGCTGCCTCTACCACTGTGGCGGCCAGCAGCACGATGTCGCGCAAAACTCTTGTGAGAAGATGCTATCTTCCATGTTTTTTGCGCGATATTTTGCAACATTCCGGGAGCAGGTAAGCAGTGTGAAAAGGGCCCCTGTGAGGTGGGTGGGGCTGAGAGAGCTCTGAGAGAGCTCTGACTGACCCAAGGTCACCCGGCTGGCTTCAGGTGGAGGAGTACGGCATCACACCTGGTTCTCCAGATTAGAGTCCTGGTGCTCTTAACCACTACACCAAGGCACCATCCCATGTCAGCATTTGCCACACATGCCCATGCAGCAAGACTTCAGAGAAGACGGGACATTTTGACAGTGACTCCAAGAATGTGTGACTCCCTTCTAGGTAGATGTACCTGCCCCATCCCTGCTGGCATTTCATTAGAAGCCACAGAGCGTTTGAGACTTGCTGATTGTTATATGCTCCGTGGCCTCTTTTTATTGGGCTGCAGGAGAGGAAGGGTTGATGGATCTCCTCTGGCTTTATTTTGCATTTACTCTTTCTTAGTCTTGGTTTAGCTTTGTAGTGTTTCTTTTAAAAATATTGTTTCTTGTGGGTTCAATGGATCAAAAGGCAGGATACTGGGATAAAAATGAGAAAGCAAAGAAATGGAATGGTTCCGGGAATGCCCCCCTAAATTCCTGGCAAACGAGTAGAATAAAAATGTTGGCATGAGCCAATATTTTTGACATTTGGAGAACACATGAACCTGACTTATGCTTTGCCAGACCATTTTTCAGTAGAATAGTGAACCAATTAACCAGCATCACTTTACGGGTAGATACTACTGACTGTGCTAGCGCAAAGCTGGGGACTGTAAGCAATTCCATACTTGACAAATACGTCATTTCAAAGGCCCAACCAGGCCTCTTTTCTTGTGATCAAGAAGATTTAATCAAGTTTACTTGTTACTTATTTCCAAGGCACAACCAGGTTGTGCGGCTGCTGTGCAGACTCAAAACTGCCTGGTGCAATGTTTGAGAAAAAAATGGATAAAAATCTATTGAAGTAATCAGATCAGGAGCTGTGTCATTTTCCCACCAGGGGCACAGAATGTCCCCCAGCTCCCACTTCCCCCCCAGAACCCATATGGCTGATGGGAGAAAAACAATGGGTAAAAATCATAATGGGGTGATGTCATGACATCACTTCCAGGGAAACCCCAAAAGTGAAGTTGGTCTGCTCTAGGAATCACCTGAAACTCTATGGTTTTACTATAGATGTTCCAGCAATTCCTAGAGAGGTCTGATATTACTTCTGGGTTTTCCCAGGAACTAACATTATGCCATAGCTTGACAGCACCCCCGGCTGCCCTATGTGTAAGCAAGAAAGTTTGATCAAGGTAACATCACTAGATAATCATGTCCTCGTTGACGTTCACAGCATCACTGCTCACTTCTGGTTCTGGAAGCAAGCAAGGGAGAAAAAAACTTGACTTTAAAGTAAATGGAGCAGTAAGTATTCACAGCTGCACCTTTTGCTATAACATCAAACATCCCCCACCTCTTGCTTTGTATATGAACAATAAAGATGATTGTTCTGTAACATCTGGTTTGGAGAACATTATACCCTTATGATCCCTGACCTGGATAGCCCAGGTGAGCCTGATCTCAGCAGATCTCAGAAGCTAAGCAGGTTAGTAATTGGTTAGTAATTGGATGGGAGACCTCCAATGAAGAGCAAGGTTGCAGAGACAGGCAATGGCAAACCACCTCTGTTAGTCTCTTGTCACTGAAAGCCCCACTGGGGGTTGCCATAAGTCAGCTATGACTTGAGGGAACTCTCCACATACCCCCTACGAGGATAACTTCTCCCTGGTACCATCTTCCATCTAATTTCAGCCACCACCCAGAAATCTCAGTTCCAGAGCAGGCCTGTCTGTGGTGGAATCTCATTTGATCAGAAATGTCTATCTGGAAAACAAGCAGTTACAGACACACCGTGTTTGCCACACATTGGAACAAAGGGCTTGCAAAAACACAGCAGTGTTCTCTGAAACTATTAGGGTAGCTGCATGGCATCCTTGCTCTACACTCTGCAAAAACACAGCGGAAGTTAATAGCTTCCAAAATGCCAATCATGGGAGCTGTTAAAAAATCTAAATTGCCAGGCAGGCCCACATTTGCCCGAGCTCCCTCCTCCCAGGGGTTTTTAAAAGACGTGCAACTCTTTTCTTGAATCTCCGCAAAACTTCAGGCCGTAAATTAGTTCATAAAGGGATTAGCAAACCAGAGGAGCTGTTGTTTTTGATTGTAATGTGCCATAAATCATAGCACTTAAAAGGATTTTAAATTGCCTTTTATTACAAAGTCTTTACGGTGGGGCCTTAATCAATGTCATGACCCGGTCCTGAAACTTCATTTGAGCATCCCAGATCAGTGCTGAAGTACATGAGCAAGTAATAATTAATTATGAAATGAGATAGCTGACGATGAAGGACAGGGCTTTTTCAACGGTGGCCCCTGGGTATGCCAGCTCCAGGTTGGAGTTTTGGGGGTGGAGCCTGGAGAGGATGGGGTGTGAGGAGGGGAGGGACCTCAACAGGAGGGGAGAGCCGGTTTGGTGTAGTGGTTAAGACAGCAGTGGGACTCTAATCTGGAGAGCCGGGTTTGATTCCCCACTCCTCCGCTTGAAGTCAGCTGGGTGACCTTGGGTCAGCCACAGCTCTCTCAGAGCTCTCTCAGCCCCACCCACCTCACAGGGTGTTTTGTTGTGGGAATAATAGTAACATACTTTGTAAACCGCTCTGAGTGGGCATTAAGTTGTCCTGAAGGGTGGTATATAAATCGAATGTTGTTGTTTTTGTTTTTGTTGTTGTTGCTGTTGTTATTAACAGGTATAATGCCATAGTCTACCCTCTAAAACAGCCACTTTCTCCAGGGGAACTGATCTCTGAAGCCAACTTCCCACGTTTCATGGTAGAAGGTGCAGCTTAGACTAGCACCAGTTTCTTTTTGAAAAAAATTCACACTCTCGAGATTACAAACGGGCCACAAGGAAGGGCTTTGTTCTCTGGGCACAAGGGCACACAGTGGGATAGCAGGCAGCGATTCAGAGCATATGTGCTGTTTCACAGCTCTGAACTCAAAGGAGAGAATGTAGGAAGATCAGCCAACGAGATCTCCTGCCGTTATTTAATTCTGTGGTCAATGGTCAAGTGACAACATGCAAGCGATGACTGCAATAAAACCTGATGCGGTAGTATGCTAGGGATAAGAACCCTCTTCCGTGTGCAAACGTTGTTTTGCTCCATAGATAGTGAGTCTGTCTCTGAGAGATATCCAGTATGGTGTCAACGGGATTTGAGTCCAGTGGTACCTTGGAGCCCAACAAGTTTTTCAGAGTGCAAACCGTCGAGGGTCAGAGCTCCCTTCTTCAGACACTGTATGGTGTCATTTCTTCTCACATCTTCCTACCCTGGTCGTGGCTATTATTTATATTATTTGTTTGTTTGTTTGTTTAATTTGATTTAAACCCCACCCTCCCCCACAGATGGGCTCAGGGCAGCTAACAACATTTAAAAATACATTAAAATCACAAAAACATAAAATCAATAATAATTTTTTAAATATCATTAAACTAGTCCAGGAGCAGGCTATCTAAACAAGTATTGGGAGTCTGTATATGGGCATAGCAGATGGCTGAGGGCAGACCCAGAAGAAGTGGTGGTCTTAGATGGAAGGAGGAGGACACCCGCTGGCACTCAGCCGAAGGCCCGGCGGAACATCTCCCTTTTACAGGCCCTGCGAAACTGTAACAGGTTGCGCAAAGCCCGGATCTCCAGCGGGAGAGCGTTCCACCAGGCTGGGGCCAGGGCAGAAAAAGCCCTGGCCCTGGTTAAGACCAGACAGGTGTCCTTCGGGCCGGGGACCAACAGGAGCTGCTTGTCTGCAGAGCTTAACACCCTGCAGGGGACGTAATGGAAGAGGCGGTCCCACAGGTATGCAGGTATTTTATGCAGGTATTTTATTTACTCCCCCTTCCCAGCTTGTGTCATTGTTCTCACCTCAATTTTATCCCCTCAACAACCCTGTGAGGTGGGTTAGGTTGAGAGTGGGTGACTGGCCCATTGTCATCCTGTGAGCTTCCATGGCAGAAGAAATATATGTGTAGAGCAGGGATTTAAATCGCATTCACTGAGAGTCTCTCTATGCGAGACATCTTACACGAGAATGCTCAAGCGTAGAGATAGGCAATGTTAGCCGGGAAGCGTAATTTCACCTCCTTACGGAGCCAGCAAAGGGGAGGTGAAATTGACAGAACCTTTGGGAGGCAAAGAGGAAATTAACAAACCCTCTGAGGAGTGATCTTTGCAGACTCTGTAGAGAGGTGAAATTGACAGAGCCTTTGGCTCTGTGTTTTTCAACTACACTTCCCGGCTAGCATTGCTTCTCCCTACACTTGAGCATTCTCATGTAAGAGTGTGTCTCCATACAGTGTCCAACCTTCATGCATTTGAAGTGTCAACTTCACCATGACATTATATCCTCACATTGGGTTACCAACCTCCAGTTGGGGCCTGGAGCTCTCCCAGAATTACTATTGATCTCCAGACTACAAAAGTCAGTTCCCTTTGAGAAAATGGCTGCTTTGGAGGGTGGATTCTGTGTCATTATACCCTGATGCAGTCACTCTCCTCATCAAAGCCCAACCTCTCCAGGCTGCACTCCCCAAATCTCCAGGAACTTCCAAGCCCAGAATTGGCAACGCTACGGGTACGTGTTTGATTCCTTCTGCAAACAGGATGACATGAATGCAAAGAGGTCAGGCATGTTGGAAAGCAGTGGGCACAGCCCTGCCCCTTAACATATGTATCAACTACAACACTGGAAAAGACAACCCCCCAGTTTTCTTCCTTCTCATCTTCTGCTCAATACTTGTGTACATGTATATATATATATATTTCAAATCTGTAATCCACTGGGTTGCTATTTACTACTCACTTTTCCACAGCACAGAAGGCAAGACCCGACTTGACTTGATGCCGGTTTTTATGCAGATATAATTGCCAACATTCTTTTAAAACATTTAACAGCGGTTAAAACGTTTCCGGAACCCTACAGGTCAGCTCACCTGAGACAGGCCTAGTTTTGCATCCTAATGTGAATTCCAAGTCAGCTGAATATTCCGTGTGCTGAATGGCGAGAATGTCTTTTTATCACCCTTAGAAAAGAGTTGCCAGCTCTGGCTTGTGAAATACCTGGAGATTTGGGGGTGGAGCCTGGGAAAGGCGGGGCTTGGGGAGAGAAGGCCCTCAGAGGGGTGGAACACGGCACATTCCACCTCTGAAGCCACCCTTTTCTCCAGAGGAACTGATCTCTATGGCCTGGAGATCAGTTCGAATTCTGAGGGATCTCCAGGCCCCACTTGGAGACTGGCAACCCTACCTTGCAGTTATATCTTAGGATTTGTTCATATAACTGTCAGATACTTCATCACGAGCAGGCAAGTTGATGATAGGCCCTTAGTATGTCCTCCTCAGCTCTCAGTAAATTGATCCTACAGGAACACACAGAAAATGGAGTCTATCAAAGTCAATATTGTCTCCATTGAGTGGCAGTGCCTTTCCGAGTTTCAGGGAGAGGTCTTTCAAAATGCCTACTACCTACACCTACTTTCACAACCCCTACTTCTTCTTTTAACTGGAGATGCCAGAGATGACTGTGGGAGCTTCTGCATTCAAAGCAGGTGTTCCACCTCTATGGCCCTTCTCCTATGTTGTTTTTTAGCATACGTTGGGGAGCGCCAACAAAGAGTGCCAACAACGAGTGCTAGGTGAACGAGTGCTAGGTGAATGAGGTGCTAGGTGAACGAGTGCTAGGTGAATGAGTGCTAGGTGAATGAGGTGCTAGGTGAACGAGTGCTAGGTGAATGAGTGCTAGGTGAATGAGGTGCTAGGTGAACGAGTGCTAGGTGAATGAGTGCTAGGTGAATGAGGTGCTAGGTGAACGAGTGCTAGGTGAATGAGTGCTAGGTGAATGAGGTGCTAGGTGAACGAGTGCTAGGTGAATGAGTGCTAGGTGAATGAGGTGAACGATTGTTGCACCACAAATTAGGGATCTCCAGGCACAGATTTATCCACAGTCACCAAAGTCCCACAATGTGTGTGTGTGAAAAGTCAATCACAACTCACTGATGGAGACCCCAGTAAGGGGTTGTCAAAGCAAGTGTGAGCAGAGGTGGTTGGCCATTGATTTCCTCCGTAGAGTCTTCCCTGGTGGTCTCCTATCCAAATATTGACCCTGCGTAGCTTCTGAGATCTGATGAGGTTGGGCTATACCATGCCGCCTTCCCTCTCCCCCTAATTAGAGTCCCCAGGTCGCTCTATCCTCCCAGCTGTAGGTGGGACCTGGCACTTACCTTGTGACTTCCACTCATGTGTCTTTTTTTTCGTACGCATGAAGCGTGCATTCTCAGAACTTGCGTGATGGCATCACTTCAGGAAGTAACATCATCACGCCAGCAATTAGGCCAAAATCATCCCCAAATAAATCATAGGATCATAGAATCCCAGAATTGGAAGGGTCCATACAGACCATCTAGTCCAACCCCTTGCCCAGTGCAGGATCAGCCTAAAGCATCTCTGACAAGTATTCATCCAGCCTCTTCTTGAAAACTGCCAGTGAAGGGGAGCTCACCACCTCCCTAGGCAGCTGATTCCACTTTTGAACTACTCTGACCGTGAAAAAGTTTTTCCTAATATCCAGCCGGTACCTTTGTGCATGTAGTTTTAGCCCATTGCTTCGTGTCCTACCCTCTGCTGCCAACTGGAACAGCTCCTTGCCCTCCTCCAAATGACAGCCTTTCAAATATTTAAAGAGAGCAATCATGTCCCCCCTCAACCTCCTCTTCTCCAAACTAAACATTCCCAAGGCCCTCAGCCTTTCCTCGTAGGGCTCAGTCTCCAGACCCCTGATCATTCTTGTCACTCTCCTCTGCACCCTCTCGAATCACGGGGGCACTTCCACGGGCAGTGAACCTTCACTTCTGGAAGTGACATTGTTGTGTCTGCTGGGAGCGCCTGCACTGAGTGTATTCCCAAGGTGCCTGCTGGTGGTGGTTGATCTCTGGGTGGCCCAAAACCTCCAACCAGTTGCCAGCAACCATCAGACAAGCAGGTAAACTGCCAGGAGATTGCCTGGGATCCCTACCCCCAATGATATATGCTTGCAATAAATAGTTTTAAAAAGAAGACAATCTTGATAGCCCAGTTGCTAGCTGCAGCTGAATCAGCTATCATGGCAGCATGGAAAAACAAAGAGTCCTACCATTTCAAACTGGTTATTGAGAGTTTGGGACCAGTTTATTTTGACTAAGCTTACTGACTGTATTAAACAATCTGAAATGCCTGACTATAGGTCAACATTTATTGAGCTTTGGTACCCAATCCTAGAATTTTTAACAAAAGATGAATGTGCAAAACAGCTACTTAGACCTAAAGACTATTTTCATGTACTGCTCACCATCTAGAATAAGGCAACAAACACAACTACTTGCCTTATTGTTATAATGGCCTAACTGTCGTTGATGTATAAAAAGGTACAAACAAATGTTGGAAAACAAGTTTCACTGTTAATGCTTGTTTGTTACTGTTATATTTGAAAAACTAAAATATTTTTTAAAAAGCAGAAGACACAGAGTCTCGGCCTTAATACGACAATATGCTTATTGGAGCATTACGTCTGATTTCAGTTAGTTCTAATGGCGGAAGAAACAGACCCAAGGAGGTTGAAGGGGTCCAACTTTATCCCTGAGCCCCACTGTGAAGAGTTGTGCAGGACCTCATGCTCAGAAATGCCACCACTCTTGTTAATGTTTCTCTTCCCTCAAAAATCCTCAGTGGTTTTCTCAAGGATGAGCCTCTTGATTTGCATCAGATGTTGGTGTTCACAATCTCTTCCCAGCTTAGATGCTGGTAATTTTGTTGGAACTCTTCTAACTGCCTTTGAAATCCTTCAGGTTTCATTTGAGGGCAAATGAGGGTTGCCGAGCCCAACCAGCAGGAGTCCCCGGGAACAGGAGCCTTGGGAGCAGGCATCAGCTATGGCATGATGTTACTTCTAGGGGAGAAAAACCAGAAGTGATATCACACCTCTTTAGGAATCACCAGAAGCTACGGTAAAACCATAGAGTTGTTGGTAATTCCTAGCGATGACTGATGTCACTTCCGGTTTTCCCTGGAAATGATGTCATGCCATTGGTACAATGGCCTTTATTTAAAAAAAAATTATCCCAATGCCTCTGCAGGTTACAGCAGGAATTAACTACAACAACAACAAGAACATTTGATTTATACCCTGCCCTTCAGGGCAACTTAACACCTACTCAGAGTGGTTTACAAACTATGTTATTATTATCCTCACAACAATAACCCTGTGAGGTGGGTGGGGCTGAGAGAGCTCCAGAGAACTGTGACTGACCCAAGGTCACCCAGCTGGCTTCAAGCGGAGGAGTAGGGAATCAAACCCGGCTCTGCAGATTAGAGTCCCGCACTCTTAACCACTACACCAAACTGGCAATACAAGGGCTCACCCCCCCCCTACACATACACATACACACTGGGGTACTGGCAACTTTATGGCAAACTCCCAAATTAAAATTGAATTTCACTTCAAATGAAATTTCAGTAGCAGTTCTATCTTTGTGCTTTTCCCCTCTATCTTTCTCTTTTCTTCATTTGACATGGGAGCTGTGTATCATTAGCCAATCCATCAGAGGAACTCTGGAGATAAATAGCTATGTCCATTACACCTCCCTTTGTGTAGCAGACTGGAAAATAACCCTGTCCTGAGGGTGTGTAAATATAGTAGTGATATTTCCTTCTGTGAGAAAAAAGCTTCAGAGCTAGTAAAGAAGATTTTATAATGCTATTTTTCTTCCAGCTTTTTCCCCTCTTTAAATGTATTCGCTTGAATGCACAATTGGAAAAGTTGAAATGAAAATTCTCTATGGTATTTAGTATATGTCAGTATCTGAGAATGGATGTGAAATTAAATATTTCATCTTTGGTAACTATTTTTTTAACATTAGTCGTTTTCTGTAGCTGGCTACATAAGGTATTTAACCATACTCGTCCTCACCTCCCATGGACCAGGGTCGACTGCCCTTGCTTCATACAGGGCTTCGGCTAGCCGGGCACTACCCCTTTTGCTCCCTGCAGGGCTTGCACAGGGCTCCCTCGCCTTGTATGGGATTCAGGTAGCAGCTCCCTTGCCTTGTGCAGGTCTCAAGAGGGCAAGGTGGCAGCTCCCCCATCTTGTGCCAGGACTGCCATCCCCCTAGGGGCAGGAGATTCCCTGCTGCCCGTGAACACTCACTCAGCTGGCCGGCAGAGAGTGGATGGGTGGAGAACTCTGGGGAATCCAACATGCTGATGTCACTCCCTGTGCACCCGGAAGCAACATCAGTGCATCCCCAGTGACATCGCTACATCACCAGCGAAGTCCCTCCCATGTATTGCCACATCATGTCAAGTTTTACCATAGAGTTTCCAGCAATTCCTAGAGCTACCCACCATCACTTCTGCTTTTTCCATGGAAGTGACATCATGCTGGTGCCAGCACCATATTTTTTTATCTTCCCCCCTACTGCCAGTTGGAAAGGCAGCAAGCAAAAAGTACTCGGGATGAAAGATACCCTGTCCCCTTAGAGCTTAGCAGTCCTATGGCAGACATATTAGGAATACTCTGTTAAGAGTTCGGGAGAATTCCTGTCTTTTTTTGCACCTGGTTAGGCACGGTTCTGACCTTCGCAGGTTTCATTTGAAAACCCCTTTTCAGTTTTGCTTCTCCTTTGGGTAAACATGGCCAGTGAATTAATTTTCACCCTCCCTCCCCCCTATTTCCTTTCTTCAAGCTTTCCCCTTTAAAGTTATGTGATGTTAATGCTATCTTTGTATCACTAATTTATACAGTGGCATAAGGATGCCATAAAAGAAACCAGGAACATTGGCAACATAAACGGTCAAACCCAAGTGGCTCCCAGCAGCAACGTACAAGACAGAAAGAGAAAGAGCCTTATTCGTAGAACATTAGCCCAATCTCTCCATTTTGAGGCCTGCCAAAGGCAATCACATTGCCTTCCAAAGGAAAACGCACACGCATTCTTTTAGGCTGCGATTACAGCATATGAAACATGCCAATCAAAAACCACTTAGCGAAAGAGTAAGTAACTGAAGTTTCCAGTTGTGCAGTCGTTCAGGATAAACAAGAACAAAAATCTGTGTTCATAACGGCTTCCGGGTGCCTCCTTTCATTCAAGTGTGGTCTCCCCGTTCCACACGATAACAACCCAGATCTCTCAGTGGATCTTTAATTCACTTCTGTGCCACAGGAGATGTGTTTTCTATTATCCACAAAACTGGCATCTGATTTGAACGCCGGCTAGCGACACTTGCAAGTCGAGACATGTAATTGCTGCCAGGAACACAGGGGTCTTTCAACCCTCTTCCGACTGGAAGGGTCAGCAGAGACTCTGGAGGTCACATCTATTTTCTTCTTGTTAGGGGGGCGGCTGTTTCCCCTCTCAAATTAGTTTCTATTCATTGTCACCCTAGAGCCCTCACACAAGTCAGTCAAGAATTTCAGTCCCATTATTCTCCCACAAATACAACCGTGATTGTTGTGTTTAAGAGTTTTCTTACGGCCTGTGGTTCAAAATGCTTCAACTTAACTGGTAGAAGCTGTATTTTCTAGAGGGGCTATTTTGATGATGACGTGTGAGAGAGAGTTTAGTAACTGTAGGCAACTGTCCATTTACTAAGGGATTTCTGACTTGGTTGTGGTGGTTTGAACAGCATGCCTCAAACGTAAGGTTCCCAGGTTCCTATACTATCCTCGGGAGAGGGGGGGGGACCTGGTACTTACGAATTTACTGAGAATGTTTTCTTCCGGTGCCAGTGTGAGGATATCTCTTCCAGGAAGTGACATCATCATACCAGCTGCAGGAGTGCTCCTGCACTCTATGCAGGGGTAAAATTGCCCCCACCAAAAGCGCAGGAGCACTCCCGCAGCTGGCACAGTGATGTCACTTCTGGAAGTGACATCGTCGCATCTGCTGTGGACTCGTGCACCACGTGTGTTCTCAGGGCACCTGCTGGAGGCGGACGATCTCTGGGTGGCCCCAAACCTCCTATTAGTCACCAGCCACAAGTGGGCAAGCAGGTAAACCACCTGAGATCCCTACTCAAACATGGATCCTGTAGTTCTCCCAAAATTATAATGGATCAGAGGTCCGTTCCCCTGGAGAAAACGACAGCTTCATAAGGTGGACTCTATGATATATCAGATTCTTGGTGATCACCCCCCAAAATCTCCCCTTCCACAGGAACTACCTCCAAACCTCCAAGGAATTTCCCAGGGCAGAGTTGGCAGCCCTACTATTTAGCCCTGTGGTTCTATTGTCCCGAACCTGTTAAAGAATTCTAGTTCAGCAATGTCACTTTGTGATCTTATTTTGAAGCTTCTCTGTAGACGAACTGCTACTCGGTCAGCAATGGAATGTCCTGAATAGAGCTGGGCAAGGACCAGGAAAAACCCATGGGATATGGGTCCATGTTCCATGTTGTTTCATGGACCACAGATCATGAAATTTTCATGGTCCAGCGCTGGTTCGTGAACCGACCAGTTTGTCAATCCAGGCCAGCACCAGGAGGGCTCTAACCCCCCCTCCAGCTGACTGGTGGGCTGCCAGTCAGCTGGAGCAAGGGGGGATTTAAATGTTAAAGAACTCCGGACCCCTCTGGCCAGCAGGGTAGGGAGGCTTTAACGGACCATGGACCAATGGACTTGTGAAAAGTCCATGGGGCCCATGGAAAATGGGCATCCCACGACTCGCCAGTCCGTGTTAAATTTTGGTCCGTTTTCCGGTCCGTGCCCACTTCTAGTCCTGAATGATCAAAATGTTCTCCCACTAGTTTCTGAGCATTATGATTTTAAATATGAGATTTTTGTCCATTTGTTCTTTTGTGCCGGGACTAGTTTGTCTGATGTCGAAAGTGAGAAAAGTTTCATCATGTCCTTATAAACATTCAACAGGTAAGTGGTAATCACGTCGCTGTTAATGCATAATGTCCCAAAGTCCGTGGGAGCTATTTGAAGGCATCCAGGAACGCTGAGTGGCAGGAACGCTGAGTGGCAACGAGCTTACCGGTCCTATTCGATTTGGCTCGTTTCAGGATAAATCCTTCATCAGGCCACCAACTATTTCGATTCCAACATAATCTTAACACGTGAAATTAACCACCAAGTACAGGGTCAATGCAAAGTCCATTCGAAGGACTTTGCATTGACCCTGTACTTGGTGGTTAATTTCACGTGTTAAGATTATGTTGGAATCGAAATAGTTGGTGGCCTGATGAAGGATTTATCCTGAAACGAGCCAAATCGAATAGGACCGGTAAGCTCGTTGCCACTCAGCGTTCCTGCCACTCAGCGTTCCTGGATGCCTTCAATTAGCTCCCACGGACTTTGGGACATTATGCATTAACAGCGACGTGATTACCACTTACCTGTTGAATGTTTATAAGGACATGATGAAACTTTTCTTGCTCCTATGATTATTGTAAATATGAAACTTTTCTTGCTCCTATGATTATTGTAAATAATTGTCATTGCACCAATTGTTGTAATCTTTATTGTATAATTGTACATAGGGCAATATAATAATTCTTGGCGTGCTTCCTTTGTAATTCTTTGGTGTAGCTTTTTTGAGGAAGCCCCTTCCCCTTTGGTTTTCGTTGATGTCGAAAGTGGACAGGAACTTTTGACACTTGATGGCATATAGAATGATGGAAGCTGAGCAAGTGAATCAACCTGAGATGGTATGGCTGATGTTGTTCGGTCCGGAGATTGTGTTGTAAGAGTGTATATGGGGAGAAAGTTGCCACCTTGATTTATTACAGGCCATGATCTAAGAGCCTATGTCCATGTCATGTTATTGTTAGTCAGAAGTTGTTTAATGTTAGGTGGCTCTCTGTGGGCAAGACAATTCTGCCTCCCCATGCCTGCGTTAGGGGAATATTGTTATCCTGCATAGGTTGTAGGAGAGAATAATATATCTGCAAAAGTCAACACATAGGCCTCATTCATAGGGAGGGAATATATGGAAGCCCCAGACTAGGTACGAGTGTGCTATTTTAGCCACAAAACCCCACTTCAGTTTTGCGTTTCGCTCATCCTCAAGATTATTTTTGTGCCATTTTGTTTCCTCTCATTGAGTTTTCATGTAAAATTTACATATTTCTCGATTACATTTACTTATCTATGTGGTAAATTACTCGGTCACCTTCCTATTGAGGTAGAGCGAGTGGACTAAGGATCCAGTTCCTCCAGTGGGGGCGAAGGATCCCCTGCTTTCGCCCTCCATCCTCCCGCCACCACTTACCTAGCCAGCAGGGGGAAAGGTGTGGGAATGGGCCACTTGGGCGCTCCTGGGGTGGCACAATGGCATCACTTCTGGGAGTGATGTCATCATGCCATGCCATCCCGGGAGCATTCTCGCACTTTGCAGCAGGCTGATTTGGCCAGACAGCCGGAAGCTTTTGTTTATTTATTTATTTACATATTTTATAATCCACCTTTCTCACTAGCCTCAAGGCGGATTACAGGTGGGTCAGTAGAGTCCATTACAAAGACATTTCAATACATATGTAATAGGGTATATACCTGCACATTTGCAAAAGATTTAAAACCAGCATAAATCCAATACGGAGTTTAAGAAATGCTGAAAACAGCATAAGCAAATCTCAGATTGACATATTAAATGACAGAGAATCTAGTTGGTGGGATCTTACTTATAGCAATTAAGTTTACCGTCTATCATGCTTACAGCAATAGTAGTAAATTCTAATCACTCCCTATCCATTTACTGATGCATCTCTTTGGGACAGCTTCCATATATTACAGCCCTCCTGTAGCTGAATTAAAGACAGATTCCAAAGGGAGTACAGGGAAGATTTAGGCAATGATAGGGGGGCAACTATAAAGATGCACTCTCTCCCTTCCCCCACAATGACTACCCCTTAAGGGCTTTTTTTCAGGGGTAACATAGTGGAGTGGTGTTCCGGCACCTCTTGAAAATACTCGGCAATAGTGCTTGAAAATAATATTATTTCAAAGAATCCCGTGTGTCTCTTCCTCATTTCCCTCTTGAGAGCTCCACCACCTCTTTTCCCAGAAAAAAAACCCTGAGAATAATTCATCTTTGCCAAAATCTCTCTATCAAATGCTGGGTTAATATTTGTTATGTAACAAATTAAGTATCAGTCAATCTTCTTTTGGGGGGTGGGATCTGGAATGTTTTTAGATACCCAGTGTATATCGCCGGTACCCTTTGGCTTGATGGTCATTTGTGCAACTGATTTTTTTGCACGTGAGGAGCCTTGCTCCTTCTGCAAATCTGGCACAAAGCCGGTCTGAAAACACAACACCAGCTGGAATCTTCTTTCCCAAAGCTGTCATTCTCGTGAGCGATATACGAGTGCACCATTGTATACAAAGGGCGCATGTTGTATCGGAACACGGCCTGATAATTCTGCACAAAACAAAACTGTAATTACCCAACGTCTCCTTTTTGCCTTACAAAAGTGGTCCCGGAAGGTCACGGCATATTGGGGAAATATTTATTGTCGGGGATTGAATGAACAGATTTGTAATTGCGGTTCCAAGCGACCGATTAAGAGTTGTGAATAATTATGCTTTTGTGGGAGCCCGTGCTGCCAGGGAGCCACCGCATTTGGATATGAATGCATTCCACAACTGAAACAGAGGGGATTATTGTGGACAGAAGCATGGCGCTGAGCCATGTGCCTCCTGCAGAGCGCCCCACGCAATCAGGCCCACAGCCTGCCTCATAGTGCATGAATAAAAGCTGTGGGTTGGGATTTCTATCCTTCCACATAGAGGCTAAGTTGTCATTAGCTACAGAGCCCATCAGATGCATGAAATAAGTTTTCGTTTGGCAGATTAGACTGACAGATAGACATCAATGGATATATTTTTAGTCCCCAGGTGTATTTGTCTGACAGCTTGATCTCGTCAGATCTCAGAAGCGGAGCAGGGTCCGCCTTGGTTAGTCATTGTATGGGAGACATCCAGAAAAGACCAGGGTTGAAGACGCAGGCAATGGCAAACCACCTCTGTCAGTCTCTCGCCTTGAAAACTCCACCAGGGGTTGCCATAAGTCAGCTATCACTTGAGGGCACTCTCCACCACCAAATGTCGCTGGGTGGTGAAAAGACAGAACTTTAAAAGATGCTGAGAGAGGTGGGTTCTGGGAGATATCACAACCAGATCCAAAACTGCTGGCTTGAAACAACTAGGAAGGGATATTTGGAAGATTGCACCTGCTTGTGCTCCCCAGCAACTGATAAAAAGAGGCATACTGCCTCAGGTGCCCTTCCCTGGATAGCGCAGTGAGCCTGATCTCGTCAGATCTTAGAAGCTAAGCAGGGTCGGCCTTGGTTAGTAATTGGATGGGAGTCCTCCAACCAAGACCAGGGTTGCAGAGGCAGGCAATGGCAAGGTGCCTCTGTTCCAAGAAGCTTTCTTCACCCCATCAGTGCTTCCAACAATTGCCAGCTGAGGGGTGGCACCCCTACCACAGTTAGGGATCTCAGGTCCCCCAGTGGGGACAGGAGATCCCTGCTCCCACCCTCTGCCCCCCACCACCATTCTCCTGGCTAGAGGGGGGGGAAGGCAGGGGAACAGGCCTCCCAGACTCGCCCCTGTGAGTGACAACATTGCACCACCCCAGGAGAATGCAGGCAAGTTCACAGTGGGCCACATCGTGCCTGTTTGGGGCCCAAATGGGCCTCATACGAAGCATGTGCATGCTTCTGGCCCCTGAACAATGATGTCACTTCCCGGAAGTGACATCAACACTTCAGATATTGAAGAAGGTGAATGTCAGGTCTCCCCCCTCCTCTTGCCAGAAGGTTAAGGGGGCCTGGCAACCCTACTTCCGGTTTTGTGAGGAAATTGTACCCACCTTTCAATTTCTCCTCTTTCCCTGCAACAGTTCTTCCTGCCAGCTCTTGGCAACAATCCTCAAATCAACAGCCCTTTGGCTCATGCCCCGGCAACACCGAGGCCTTATGTAACTGTGAACAGAGGAGGAATAAACTCAGTTAGCTCTTCCTCAACTGCTACTAGGCTAAGGTTGCCAGACCCCTATAACAATAACATTCAATTTATATACTGCCCTTCAGGACAACTTAACGCCCACTCTGAGCGGTTTACAAAGTATGTTATTATTATCCCCACAACAAAACACCCTGTGAGGTAGGTGGGGCTGAGAGAGCTCTGAGAGAGCTGTGGCTGACCCAAGGTCACCCAGCTGGCTTCAAGCAGAGGAGTGGAGAATCGAACCCAATTCTCCCGATTAGAGTCCCGTTGCTCTTAACCAGCACACCAAACTGGCTAACCTCTCGGCGCTTGTGCAATGATATCACTCCCAGAAATCATAGATCCAGAGGAGTTAGCCGTGTTAGTATGTAGTTGCAAAATAGTAAAGAGTCCAGTAGCACTTTTAAGACTAACCAACTTTATTGTAGCATAAGCTTTCAAGAACCACAGCTCTCTTTGTCAGATGCATGGAAAGCGACCCCAGGGGGGCTTTCTACCTCCCACCAATCGCTGACGGATTGGCGGTCAAGGGGACATGAGCTCCTTCCACCATTTTTTGCTCCTATCAAGAAGGAGCATGGAAGTAACCTGGCAGCCCTGAGGGGACTGGGGCGAGTAAAGTTCGGGGAGGGGAGAGAGCGAGCTCAGTATGATATAATGCCACAGAGTTTGCCTTCCAAGGTTGCCATGTTCTCCAGGGGCACTGATCTCTGTAGCCTGGAGATCAGTTCTGGGAGAACTACAGGCCCCGCCTTGAGGTTGGCAACCCTACACAGGTAGTTTCCTTTATTTTTTTCCTGGCTTAGTCACATGGTTGATTCCAACCAATAAGGGGTCATGCAGTGAATAGGATATTGTCATGATAAGCCACTGACAGCAAATAAAGTTATCTGAGACAGAATATGCAGGGAAGAAATGTCAACGAACAGCCAAACATTTTCACAAGCTGTGCTGAAAAAATCATTGGGAAAAAATGGGAATACTGCAACATTTTTGAAGCTGTTCTTGACACACAGCGATAATTTCCTCTCAACTCTCTTCTGGTGTGAGGTCTCAGCACAATGACAATAATGGAAAAGAAATTCTGGGTTTATCCAGTAATAAACTTGACAGCACTTCTTTACAGGGGGAAACAGTATTCTAAAAAGACTGGAATAAAAGGAGGTATCTACATTTCTAAAGGTTGCGAGAATATGTGGAAATGATATTTTGCAATCATCACTTCATGCATAAATGAAAAGTTAAATCAATAGCGTCCGTTTATTTAAAAAGGACAGTAAATTGCTTGCCATTTTTCTCCATTGCCCTGGCTTTTCAGGTATGTTTATTGTTCCCGGTTTCATAAGAAATATTGTGTGTCATCTTCTATTTAACTGTAATCTCCTCTGAGTAAAGAAAATGCCAACCTCCCCTCCCCCATCTTTTCCTGCCACAATCAACTGCAATTTTGGCAGAACGCCCAGTGAAAGATAAAGGAGAAGGAAGAGGTACCTGAATATAATATCCCAAAATAACTTGCCTGTAGTTGTACGAAGTTGGGACTCATCAGAATTCAGGGGTTTTTTTGCTGTAACCAGCAGCAAAGCAAGACTACAAGGGGGGGAAGAAGCTTCAAAAATACACACAGTTTTGGGAAATCTTATAAACTCCCAGATGATAGGCAAGAATCTCTGCTAAGGCTTCCAAGTGGCAAAAGCCAAGCAGAGATCCAGAAAAGACGGCAGGTGCTGTCAAAGCCTTGAAAATCGCACATTTGTAATCCTCATTGAAATTCTGGTTGACTTGTTCAAACATGCATGGATCTATCCTAGGGGAATAATGATGATAATAAGAACAAATAAGAACAGTGCACTCATATACTGCTGTTCCAGACCGATTAATGCCCCACTCAGAACAGTGAACAAAGTCAGTGTTATTATTATCTCTACAATACAGGTGGGGAGTGGGGGCTGAGAGGAGTGGCCTACCCAAGGCCACCTGCCGAGTTCATGGCAGTGGTGGGATTCGAACCAGCGGTGCGCTGATTCACAGCCCAACCACTTGTTGCTACAGCAACAAAACCCTACAACCTCTACCAGAAAAGCTCTTGGTCTATCGCCAAGCAAAACCATTGGACCAGTCGCTCAGGGGCTCACTACAAGGTCACACATGTTATTCCATGCTGCTGGCTTCAGTGGTGCTGCCAACACGCCTGGCAGAGGTGGATTGGTCACTAAGGCCACCCGGAAAAGTTTGAGGGGCTGCCTCCACCATCCAGGCCACCCCAGCCCCGGACAGGCAGCTTGAGCCCAGTTGAGGTAAGCAGGTGCCTGGCCATACCCTGTACAGTACAGGAAAGTCCATGAGGGTTGAGTCCTGCATGGTGCAGGGAAGGAGGCACCGTGCTAGCCTTGCACACGTCTCAGTTGGGGGGGGGGGTCTCCTTTGTTGTGTTGGGCTGGCTTGGCAGACTTCCTCCCTCCCTCCCTCCTTTGGGGGGGTGGGGTCAGAAGAAGTTAATTTAATTTAGATAGCTTATATTCTAATAGCCAAGAGCCCACTGCGGCTGATTCTGCACGCATTGGATAATGCACTTCCAATCCTCTTTATAGATCATTTGGAACGGGTTTTTTCGTGTGCGGAACAAAAAATCCACCTCAAATGATTGATGAAGTGCATTGAAAGTGCATTATCCAACGTGTGCGGAATTAGCCTGCATGCTGATATTTAAATCTGTATATTGGAGGCACTTGGGCACAAAAGAGATGTTTGTGCAACCTTGGAGAATTCTCCAGGATGCTCAAAAAACCTGAAAACTTTAAAAACAGTGGAGGGGTTTAATTGATTCGTTCGAAATGTGGCGCTGGATGAGAGTTTTGTGAATACCATGGACAATCATCAAGACAAATAAGTGGGCACCAGATCAAATCCCTAGAAGCTAAAATGACAAAACTGAGGCTATCATGCTTTGGTCACAACATGAGAAGACAAGAAAGACTCTCAGGAAAAGTCAATAATGCTAGGAAAAGTGGAAAGCAGTTGAAAAAGAGGAAGACCTGAAACGAGATGGCTGGACTCAATAAAAGAAGCCACATCCTCCAATTTGCAGGACCTGAGCAAGTCTGTTAATGATAGGATGTTTTGGAGGTCTTTCCTTCATAGGGTTGCCATAGGTCAGCAGTGACTTGATGGCACATAACACACACACCTTCCCAAAAAAAAAACCCCTTTCACTGCACAAGCATAGTTGCTGCAAAACCAAACAGTTTGGGCAGCTGGGAAGGAGTGAGATGAGGTGGAAGATATGCACGCCAAGCTCAGGGGCAGCAAGAAGGTAGGAAGGTGAGCAGGACTGAGAGTGAACCAGAAGGGGGCTGGGAGAGTCCTCGTTTCCATACCTGGCACAAGCACAAAGGCAGGCAGGAAGGAGGGCAAGCAAGTGGGGGTGGGGTGGAGGAATGCTGCCACAGCTGTGTTGGGGAACCCGCAGGGAGCCCAGATGGCTAGGAATGTTGCTGCCATCGCTGAGAAGTCAAGGTGGCAAACACGCACCTGAGCGGTCAAAACAGCTGCAATTGCCCTGCCCGGGGAGAGCACAAACACTGGTTGTTGTGGGTTTTCCGGGCTGTATTGCCGTGGTCTTGGCATTGTAGTTCCTGACGTTTCGCCAGCAGCTGTGGCTGGCATCTTCAGAGGTGTAGCACCAAAAGACAGAGATCTCTCAGTGTCACAGTGTGGAAAAGAGAAGAGATGTAGGTCATTTGTATCTACTCAGGAGGGGTGGGGTTGAGCTGAGTCATCCTGTAAGAGTTTCCCAGGATGTGGAATGCTAATGGCGGGAGGCTTCACTGTATCCTGAGGAGGTTCTTTTGCATATGGATTGGTACTTGATGTGCTAATCTTCTCTGCAGGGCTATTGTCAGGGATAGAATGTTTTGTTAGCCTGGTGTTTTTCAGAACTGGCAACCATGCTCGGTTCATTCTTAAGGTTTCTTCTTTCCTGTTGAAGTTTTGCTTATGCTTGTGAATTTCAATGGCTTCCCTGTGCAGTCTGACAAAGTAGTTGGAAGTGTTGTCCAGTATTTTGGTGTCCTGGAATAAGATACTGTGCCCTGTTTGAGTTAGGCTATGTTCAGCCACTGCTGATTTTTCAGGTTGTCCAAGTCTGCAGTGTCTTTCATGTTCTTTTATTCTTGTCTGGATGCTACGCTTTGTGGTCCCGATGTAAACTTGTCCACAGCTGCAGGGTATACGGTATACTCCTGCAGAGGTGAGGGGGTCTCTGCTGTCTTTTGCTGATCGTAGCATCTGTTGTATTTTTCGGGTGGGTCTGAATACTGCTTGAAGGTTATGCTTTTTCATAAGCTTTCCCATCTGATCAGTAATTCCTTTGATATATGGCAAAAACACTTTTCCTGTGGGAGACTGTTTTTCTTTGGTTGTTTGATTCATCCTGGGTTTGATTGCTCTTCGGATTTCATTTCTGGAGTAGCCATTTGCCTGAAGTGCGTGGTTTAGATGATTCATTTCCTCATTGAGAAAGTGCGGCTCACATATCCGTCTTGCACGATCCACTAATGTTTTCATTATGCCTCTTTTCTGTCGGGGATGGTGATTGGAGTTTTTGTGTAGGTACCGATCAGTGTGAGTTGGTTTCCTGTAGACCTTGTGACCTAACTGAAAGTTTGCTTTGCGGATGACCCAGGTATCCAGGAATGGGAGTTTTCCCTCGATTTCTTTCTCCATGGTGAATTGTATGTTCAGGTGGATGTTGTTGAGATGATTCAAACACTGCTCTCACCATCACCTCAGCTGAAATGCTGATGCTGAGCACGGAGCAACGCTGCAGTTGACCTCGGTGGGAAGGGAAGGTGCCGCCACCACCATCATTCAGGCAGCAAGGCTGGGATTAGGTGGGCTGGGAGTGGAATCCCCCCTCCCTGTGATTCTCATGGGGGCCTCACTTCTTGTTTATACCCACATTTTCTCCCCAGTGGATCCCCAAAGTGGCTTACAACTGGGACTGCCATCTTCCACGTAGGCCCTGGAATTCTCACACACAGCTGATCTCAGAGAACGGTTCCCCTGGAGAAAATGGCCGCTTTGGAGGTGGACTGTATGTCATCATCATCATCATCATCATCATCAATTTATATACTACCCTTCAGGACAATACCCTCTCAGAGAGGTTTACAAAGTATGTCATTATTATCCCCACAACAATCACCCTGTGAGGTTGGTGGGGCTGAGAGAGCTCTGAGAGAGCTGTGGCTGACCCAAGGTCACCCAGCTGGCTTCAAGTGGAGGAGTGAGGAATCAAACCCAGTTCTCCAGATTACAGTCCTGCCGCTCTTAACCACTAGACCACAGAAGCCCCTCCCCTCCCCAAACCCCTTCCTCCCCAGGCTCTGCTCCCCAAATCTTCAGGTATTTCCCAACCCAGAGCTGGCCACCCTATGCCTATAGGAACTGCTCAGATCTCATGAGATTTCCAGAAGGGTGGAGCCTCCAAAAAGGCTGGCCCCAGGATAAGCCATGTCCTTCCTAAAGCAAAGGGAAATAAGTCGAGGAGTTCCCACTGGCTTTTCCCCTGAGTTGGAAAGCACCAGGCTTAGGAAAGAGGTGAAGAACAAAGATGGAGGAAATCTCCTTCACTCTCAAATGGAGCAGATAGCAGGGTCTACAGTGCCCCCTGCTGGTGAGGATCCAACTGACTCAGGCAAATTTTCTACATGGCTGACTTTTTCTCTGGGTTGTTTTTGGACCATGATTGTAGTTGGTATCTTAATTTCTTTACATAATTTATTTCTTGGGCTGTGCCATAGTTTTTTTCATGTGTGAGTGTTTCTTTTATAAGTTACCTTTAGCCCCCTTGCAGAGGGAGAGGGAAAGGTGAGATCTAAATACGTTCCTACATACATATTCCCCCTTGGCGCAGAGTGATAGGCCTCAATACTGCAGTACCAAGCTCTGCTCACAACCTGAGTTTGATCCTGGCAGAAGCCGGGTTCAGGTAGCCGGCTTAAGGTTGACTCAGCCTTCCATCCTTCTGAGCTCGGTAAAATAAGTACCCAGTTTCCTGAGGGTAAAGTGTAGATGACTGGGGAAGGCAATGGCAAACCACCCTGTACCGTCATGATGCGACTTCCCCCCATGGGTCAGTAATGACTCAGTGCTTGCACCTTTACCTTTTACCTTTATACATATTCCCAGCTGTTCCAATAGGACCCAATGCTGCAACCTAAGCTTCAGGCATGCTTCTAGTAGGCAAAACAAATGTCTATCATATTGCTTGAATTCCAGTGGAGTTATTTACTCAATATTATGCCACCCTTTCCCATACACTTTGGCATAATTGTTTTTTTTTGCATTATTTATTAGTCACTTGATACATCTTAAGCACAAATCCCTCAATGTGCTTTTTAACCACTTGTCTTTTTGAAGGGCCAAATAATTCAGGAGGAACCATTTGAAGTTATTTGAAAACACACAGAGCTGTTTACGCTATTGAATTCCAGTGTGGGCAGCAGGAAATCTTAGAGGAACCAGAAGGGCAGGTTTTGTTCAACATAGTCAAGTCAAGAAAGAGACTGGCAAGAATGATTGATACACTGCGGCAGCCTTGCTCATCTGAACAGGGTCCCCTGCAGATGCCCCCTGCACATGGACAAAATCAACAGCAGGCTTTCTCTGTGGTGGCCCCTACCCTGTGGAACAGCCTGCCTGAGGAGGCCAGGAGAGCCCCCACTCTCCTAGCTTCTCACAGACAATGCAAAACTGAATTATTCAAAAAGGCTTTTGTATTATAGGGAGGGGGTCTCAGAGACTTCGCTAATGCGTTAGGGACCATAGACTTCACCACTGTGTTGCCTTACGTACTACCTGTTGTCTTAAATATGTGCTCCTATGAGCCACCTGTGCTTCATGTTGTCGAATGTCAGTCCTAGAATTGCTTATGTTCTGTTTCAGCATTTCTTCAACTCTGTATTGGATTCTTGCTAATGCTATGTCTTTGTAAACTTGGGTTTATTTACTCTATGGCATTGTTTATGGAAATGTCCTAGATATCGACTACTAATCTCACACTGTGTAATCCACCTTGAGTCTCAGTGAGAAAGGTGGACCTTAAATGACATACATACATACATGTACTCAAATGGGAGGGCTGTATTGTAAGGAGGGGGGTCTTAGATGCTTTACTAATGAGTTAAGGACCATAGACTTCACCACTATGTTGCGTTACGTATTGCCTGTTGTCTTAAATACGTGCTCCTATGAGCTACTTGTGTTTCATGTGGTCTAATGTCAACCCTAGAATTATTTATGTTCTGGTTCAGCATTTCTTCAACTCTGTATTGGATTCTTGCTACTGTTATGTTCTTTTAAACTTGGGTTTATTCACCCTATGGCATTGTTTATGGAAATACTGTTGATAATGACTGTAGTAATCTCGCACTGTAATCCACCTTGAGCTTCAGTGAGAAAGACAAACTATAAATGAACGAACAAACGAATGAACAAACGAACGAGCACATACATACATACATACATACATACATACATACATACATACATACATACATACATACATACATACATACATGTGGGAGAAAGAAGTATACCTAGCTAAGAATGTGGCCAATGTTTAAAAAAGTAGGAAACCAGGTCCTTTATTTCACTGGTATTTTCCTGCTCCACGTAGTGTCTTGGATATCCTTGCTTATAGACTTGTAGATGAACCACACATGGGCAGTGGAATGTGCAACCAGACATAAGAAGGTGCCAATTAATTCCAGTGAGATGGATATACAGATTAGGGGTTTGCATTCCTTTGGGAAAGAATTACACTCCCACTGTGCCCTCCGCCGCTGTGGCACAGAGGGCAATCTAAACTCCCCTCTGCCTGGAGATCAGGGGGTGGGGCCACCTGCCATGTGACCATTTTTAAGAGGTGCCAGAACGCTGTTCCACTACGTTCCAGGAAAAAAAAGCCCTGAATCTGACTAAAAGCAACTCCATAGGGTTTTCAGTTCAAGAGATGAACAGAGGTGGTTTGGCATTGCCTGCCTGGATGTAGCAACCCTGGACTTCCCAGGTGGTCTCCCATCCAAGAACTAACCAGGGACAACTCTGCTTAGCTTTCAAGATCTGATGAGATCGGGCTACTATAGAGCATCCAGGCCAGAGTATCTCTCTAACTACCTGGAGTCATTTCTTCAATACAAAGAAGGTGATTTCCAAGCAGTAAGCAGAGGTCAGACAGGGACAAATAAGACTGAGAGCTCTGAGCTGTCAATGAGGTACGTAGCAGCTGAGCGAAAGCTGCTGATTGGTAAATCCTTTGCCTTTTTCCCCAATCAGTTCTATTCTTGAGAAGGACCCATGAAAACATTTCTTTATTGAAAACCTGACTTTCTCCTAGAAATCTGGGGCTCAAAGTGGATAACAACGATAAAAATGAAAAGATCACGATTTTTTTTTTAAAAAAACCTTAAACTAGCCAGTAGTTTTAAAAAGACAAAGCTGGAACACTTAAAACCCAATCATTTTATAACCCAAAAGATCTAAAAACTTCAGCCTCGCATCCCCTCTGGAACTACAGAAAAGATGTAGAAGTTCCAAAGTCTGCTGTAAGATTGTTCTACAACGCCGGAGAAAGCAATCATTTTCATTTGAATTATTTGCATTTTTGCAGGGGTTGGACATTGTAACCATTAAAAGTCCTTGCTGTTCCAGGCAGAGCTGCTGCATATATATATGCAGCAGCAAGATATATATATATATATATGCAAGATATATATATATACAAATATCTATATTTGCCCGGTGTGATTGGAATGAATGTTTGCAGAAGCTTTTGGTATGTCCGTTAAATCAACACATTCTTTCCCTCAGTCCATTGCTCCTAATTAACATTTCCAGGTTTAGTTTCATTTTGAATCTGTATTGAAAACTCCAATACATAGAAGGAGTACAGACTTTCATGCAACCGTGAATACCTTGGAAACCTCTACACCTGTCTCTCTGAAATTTTGTAAGAAACTTTTTTTTTGTATTTTAGAAAACACAATGGGCAAATCCACACTCACTCATCTTCCGCTTATCTTGCGCTGTCGTGGCAATCGCCTTTATTCCGCTACCAGGCTGTACATCCTCACATTCACCCTTCCGGTGCGTCTTCATGGTGCAATCAGTTCTCCACATGCCACTGAGTAAAGTGTTACCGTGGGCGGTTCCATCTTCTGCCGTCAGAATTGACGGCACACGTCACTTCCCTTTTTTTAAAAAAAGGGGTCAATTATCCGGTATACTGATATCTTGAATTTTGAGAAGTGGCAATGTACCCTCCCCCTTATCTTTGATTGGCTCCGGTGACCGTTTCTTTTCCCGCACAAACCGCTGCTCACTACAGTTGGTTTACCGGTTTACCGACCATTATGCACTGTTTAAAAAAAAGGGAAGAAAACAGATTTCCGCGAATATCACGTGGTTTGGAGGGAAGGCGCAATAGTGGCGCGGTGATGGCGGGGAACACGCAGAATGGGAAAGCGTGTGAGTATCTGCATGAATAGCATGCCAATTGCGAAAAAGCTGCGGAAACAAATAGGTAGTGTGGATTCGGCCAATAATAGTTTGGGGGGGGGATAAAGAAGGAACAAAAGGGATTATATAACATTATTGTATAGATCAGAAATAATTATATAAAACAGAATATATAAGACAAAACATTTCTCTTCAACATGCCGTTTGTTACACTTTTGAAGACACTGTCTATCAGTGCAGTCCTAAAAAGAATTAATCCAGTCTAAGTCTATTAAAATCAGGGGTTTAGACTGGAGTAACTCTGCTTAGAATTGCACTGTATAAAATACAATAGTACTTACTTATGTTGGGCTACATTTATAGTCAACATTTTAGGTTTCAAATTTCATAACTAATCTGGTTTACAAGTGCAGCTACCTTATTGGTTTCATCATTACTAAATATTCACTATGACATATTTTTGCCACTTCTACATACTCACCATAACAAAGTTTAACAAACTTTTAACAAATATTTTGATAGATAATGTATCAAAATACAAAAGGCAAGTCTTTTTTATATCTTGGGGCCAAGCTACACATGACGAATGACACTTGAACGGCAAGTGGATTGAGTGGAGGGCAAGTGAACAGGGAGAAATACACTTGCCGTTCAAGTGTCATTCGTCATGTGTAGCTTGGCCCTTGTAATAAAAAGTACAAGATGTTTCTGCTAAAAAATCTACTTCCTTATACATTTATATTCAAGATGTTACATTTAAAACTTGCTCTCATTCTGCTTCTACAATGCAATGCATTTATGTATATATATATTTTTAACTTCCCTGGTGTCAGCTTTGCATTGGCTGGTATGTTGCTGCCAGTTGGATGGAAAACAAGTGCACTACCTGATGTTCATTAATTTCACTCAGATATTTATCTGGATACACATCCAAATATCCATCCAAATGCCCATTACCTTCATTGGAGTTTACATCCAATGATGAGTTTACATCCAATGTACAACCCAACAGATCAGCTTCCATTAATATCACAAGGGACTGCTTAGACGAAAACTGAACAGCAGGATATTTTTAAGACATGGCATTTATTTATGCCTGATTTATAAGATTTATAACTGATTTAATAGTCTATTTAAACTACTGCCTGCTGAGCAAAGCAGTGGTGCAGGAAGGATAGGCAGATTAGAATTCAATCGGGCCATGTGAGAATACACATGTGTGGAAAGCCAATTATTCTGTAAAGTAAAGTTAGGAATACTGGAAGCCGCCTGTTGAAGAGCCGTGAAGAGATCAACGAACAGATTTAAAATGCGTCGAAAAACTGGCTCCTTGTTTGCAGCTGGTCAACAGGGCCAGTGAAGGTATTCCTAGTTTTAATGGTGATAATTCTATCCAATGTTGTTAGGGGAGGGGGAAAGATGGCCGCCATTTCATCCTAAGAAGGGAATAGGTGGGGTTTATGAAGGTGTCATAAGGTGGAGCTGTGGAAACAGTGACTTCAAAAAAAAAAACCGGAACCATCTTCAAGTTTCAGGTGAATAACCATGTTGGAGTGTAGTAGTAGTGATAGTGGTAGTAGTAGTAGTAGTAGTAGTAGTAGTAGTAGTAGTAGTAGTAGTAGTAGTAACAACAACAACAACAACAACATTTGGTTTGTTAATCACCCTTCAGAACAACCTATTGCCCTCTCAGAGTGGTTTACAAAGTGTGTTTTATCCCCACAACAATCACCCTGTGAGGTGGGTGGGGCTGAGAGAGCTCTGAGAGAGCTGTGACTGACTCAAGGTCACCCAGCTGGCTTCAAGCAGAGGAGTGAGGAATCACACCCAGTTCTCCACATTAGAGTCCTGCTGCTCTTAACCACTACAGCAAACTGGCTCACAGAAGAGCGAGATTTGGGCCCAGTAGCACCTTAGAGACCAACTAGATTTCCAGGGTGAGAGCTTTTGAGTGTCTCTAAGGTACTACTGGACCTGAAACTCATTCTTCAAGTTTATTCATTTATTTATTTTAAAAAATTCTGTGCCACCTTTCATACCAAACAGGGTCCTCAAGGCAGCAACCATCAAAACAATTTAATAAAAACATAAGCACGCAATACACATAATTCTCCCAGGGAAGAGGCCAATATCAGTCATTGGGGTACACAAATGGGACTTTCCATCAAGGCTTTGGCCCCCTATCATACTTCCAACAAAAGTATGCACAACAAATGAGTCTTTATTGATAACTAATGAGCTGTACCTCAGATTGTGGGAATGTGCCTGGAAATATGCCCTTGTATCCTATCACTCTGCCCTGACCTGGATAGCCCCAGTGAGCCTGATCTTGGCAGACCTCAGAAGCTAAGCAGGGTCAGCCTTGGTTAGTAATTGGATGGGAGACCGCCATCGAAGACCTGCATTGCAGAGGCAGGCAATGGCAAACCACCTGTTAGTCTCTTGCTGAGAAAAACCTGCCATGGGTTGCCATAAGTCAGCTATGACTTGCGGGCACTCTCCACCACTCATCCTATCACGCTACCTAAAGTCCTTAAGCCGGAGAAAGGCTTCAGACTCAGTGGATCAGGGAGAGGTATGATACGTACCATGGATCTAGAAGACTGCCGGGGAGTAGTTGGGCATCTCAGGCCCAACTTCTCTTCTCACCGTTCTCCCTCTTGGCCTCTATTTCCTCTTTCTTCCCATTCTTCCATTCCTTCCTCATCTCCACCTACAATTCAGGCACTAGCTACCTCTTTCAGCCCTATTCAACAATCCCATCTCATTGGTGAGCTATCCACTATATGTGGAAACATAGCCCAGACAGCCGAGACCTTTCCTAATTTCTGGTTTTGGTTTGTCTCAGGGCCAAACTACACATGACGAATGACACTTGAACAGCAAGTGGACTGAGTGGAGGACAAGTGAACAGGGAGAAATACACTTGCCGTTCAAGTGTCATTTGTCATGTGTAGCTTGGCCCTCAGACTACAGAGAACATGTTCCCGCTGCTTCCTGAATTCTGGCACTGGCACTCAGTTGTGTTTAGTTGTGGGGACGGCCTGTGGTTCCATGGTGGAGCCACGGCATGGCATGGAGAAGGTCCCAGTTCCAAGGGCCGGGCAATAAGCGATGTGATCTACCTAAGATACCGGAGAGCCACTGCCAGTCTGTACAGACAGCACTGACCTTAATGGACCAATGGTCTGATTCAGTATAAGGCAACTGCATGTATGTATGCATACACACCGTTGTGCTGGCCACTACTTAACTTCTGTATGCCTACATTCCTTGTTGATCCTTTGCTTCCAGTTCTATTTAGCTTGGCAGAAGATTTCTTTGCCCTCTTTATATAAATTGGTTGCTTGACATGCACACAGGCCGAAGAAGAAGATAGCGGTTGAACAAAGTTGCCAGCTCCAGGTTGGGAAATTCCTGGAGATTTGGGGGTGGAGCCTGAGGAAGGCAGGGCTTGGGGAAGTTCGGGATATCAGTAGGGCATAGCGCCATAGAGTCTTCTCTAGGTTTCCTTACCCTCCCAGTGTGTGTATTGAGGGGACACCTGGCATTCACTTTTCTTTCGGCCTCATGCAAAGCGTAGGATCATCTCTGGAGCCTGAGCAACGACGTTACACCTGGGAATGATAACGTGCTGTACTGGGAGTACACCCGGGAGGCCTATTGCCTCGCCTTTCCCCTCCCCCTCCCCCCTGCTGGCAAGGTGAGTGGTGGCAGAGGGTAGAGGGTGAGACCTGGCAGTCCTAGGCAATATTTTTCCATGCGAAAAACCCTACCTTTGTCGTCTCAAGATAAGCTATAATTACGAGAGGTAAATTCCCAAATTCTAAAGTCCGGTGTTACCCATCTTAGTATCTAGCAACCATCTTTTATTTTTAATCAAGGGCTACGAAACTTGAAACATAAGCCTCCCAGTTGCCATGACAACTGGCCGCTGTGTTGTTTCTCCATCATACTTTTGTGAGTTATTTTTATTATTGTGATTGCTGTATCCTTTTGGCATCATGATCTTTGATTGCTATGGAAACATCAGAAATATGTTTTATTTCATTCCAGTCGCAGTTTATTCTCCAGAAGGCTATTTCACTTGTGATTTGCAAGGAAGCCAAGAAGAGTCTTATTTGGCATGTGAAAGAAGCTGGTAGGTATATCTGGCGACAGAAACCCTCTACAACGAGAGGGAGACGTTCACGTGGAGGGGGCCCGTCCTCCCCAAACACCATTTAATTTTGTCCAACAGCTCCACACTTGGCAACAATTGGACCTCTTGGTGGAATGCTGCCAATTCACACCAGCTGAGAGCATGATGGAGCATGAGCATTCTGCCTGGAACAATACAGGCTTTTCAAATCTCAAACAAAATTCTTAATTTCCTAAGCCTTGGAAACAAAACTCTCCCCTCCCCGGATAGCTGATGCAGGTTTTTCAGCATGATGCAGTGTGAGGACTAGACATGCTTGTTCATGCGCTGGTTCACCTTAGGGGCGGTGCTCCACTTGTGATCGGCACGAACAAACATTCAACGAATAGTCTGCCTGCATGTGAACAGTTCACATATGTTTGATTGTGCAAGCGCAGCGACATATTACTGTTTCACTGCCACTTCCCCCATCTGCCTCCTCTCCGCTATCTACTGTTTGCCACATTCTTTATATGCAAAACATTAACATTTTACCAGGGCAAGGTGCCTATTTCTTTTATTGCTGCCCGGTACTATGATTAATAATAATAACATTTAATTTATATACCTCCCTTCAGGACAACTTAACACCCACTCAGAGCAGTTTACAAAGTATGTTATTGCTATCCCCACAACAATCTCCCTGTGAGGTGGGTGCGGCTGAGAGAGCTCCGAGAGAGCTGTGACTGAGCCAAGATCACCCAGCTGGCTTCAAGTGGAGGAGTGGGGAATTAAAACCCGGTTCTCCAGATTAGAGTCCCGCTGCTCTTAACTACAACACCAAACTGGCTAATTGCAAAGGCTGGTGAACTGGTCGGAGCTGGATCAGCCCGCATTTGTGAATTCTCACAAAGCCCCAGAGGAATTGTAGGGGGTTTGCACACCACCTCACATCTACCAGAGCTTGGAGTTGTGTGGCTGCCTTTTTTCTCCGTATCTTTGGCCCATCATGCCTGCATCACCCAATAATTGTTTAAGAAAGGCAAGCGACAGGGAGTAACTGGGAATAATTCATATGTGCACATTTTTGCACTGCCTTGTAAGAGTCTTAGTTAATTTTCAGAGGAAGATGTATCATTTATTTGGCAATTGTGTTTCAGATGGATAACCAATTTGGTAGTGGTTTGGTGTAGTGGTTAAGAGTGGCAGGACTCTAATCTGGAGAGCCGGGTTTGATTCCCCACTCCTCCACTTGAAGCCAGCTGGGTGACCTTGGTTCAGTCACAGCTTCTCAAAGCTCTCCCACCCTCACTCACCTCACGGGGTGATTGTTGTGGGGATAATAATGACATACTTTGTAAACCGCTCTGAGTGGGTGTTAAGTTGACCTGAAGGGCGATGTATAAATCAAATGGTATTGTTATTATTATTGTTATTATAATAATAACACACTTTGTAAACCGCTCTGAGTGGGCATTAAGTTGTCCTGAAGAGCGGTATATAAATTGAATGCTATTGTTGTTTGTTGTTTGTTGTTGTTGTTATAGAAGAGCAAGACTTTAGTCCAGTAGCACCTTAAAAACCCAATAGGATTTCAAGGATGTAAGCTTTCAAGAGTCAAAGCTCCCTTTGTCATCGAGATGGCTGCAATACCACCCTCTGGCTATCTTTACTGGGGGCACTGCAGGCAGGGTCATCTTAGCAGTGGGACAACTTGGCCCCTATACCAGGACGGGGATTTGCAGGAGGGCTTCTGACCACCCAGCCGCCCAGCGCCACACTGCCAGCCACTCTGTCACCTCAGAAGTCCAGGATTGCCAACTCCAGATTGGGAAACTCCTTGAGATTTGGGGGTGGAGACTGGAGAGGGCAGGGTTTGGGGAGGGAAGGGGAGGGACCTCGATAGGATATAATGCCACAGAGCCCACCCTCTAGAGCTGCCATTTCTTCCAGGAGAACTGATGTCTGTATTCTGGAGATCAGTTCTAATCCCAGGAGAACTTCAGGTCCCCGAGTTTGGTAAGTAACCCAACCTTCCCTACGTCATTAGCCAATCATTTATAATTCAGTGTCCTGGTCTATAGGTCTTACTCAGCCATGGCCTCAAGAACAACTGATTCCTTGCCAGCCCCTCAAAGGTCTGTTGCCAAAAGGAACTCACTGGCCCTACCCACAAGTCAGTGGGCTTCCTCTTAAGCCCCTTTCTGCAGTTCTGCCTCAAATTCACAGCTGGCTCCTGTGCTCCCATCATCCTTTGGGGTGTTCTCCTGGGATGCCGAGAGCATCCATCTTTCAGCTTTTTGGTCGTGTGGATCCCTTCCAAGTCAATGTTTACATTTGAGCAGTCTAGTCCTGCCACAGCACTCCTTGCCTCTGTCTGTCCTTTGCTTATTTATATCAAACATTTGTCCCTGAGGGAACCCAAAGCAAGGAGAAGAAAAAAAACTCCCCATATGAACCAACCAAATGGGATGTGACAGAAAGAAACCAATGAGACAGTGTTTTTTTCCCCCAAAGACAGACCACAGCCAAAAGGAACTGGATAAAATAAGAACATTTGGCCCCGTTTGTGCTGTGCCTGTCCCAAAGCCTTGGCATGCAGCACTACTTTTAATAACTTGTAGATTGTGCCATAAGATTGAGGTGATTATTGTATTCTCAGGACAGCCTTCAGTATTTGCTGATTTATCGGCAAATAGCTCAGTTTAACTGAGTCTGATCCGATCCCTACTCTACATGCAAATATCCCTTTTAAAAGCACAAATGTACAACTGGAAAGGCAAAGACCAGCACTCCCCAGTGGGCCGGCTCATTCTTTGCTTTTTACGTTCCAAGACCATTTTGCATATTTCACAGGCAGATATAGCATCCCTGTCTTCTTGGTCTACTAAAGCTGATAGATCGGCCGCAACAAATGCAACACGTGACCTAATAAGAAAGTCTAAATCAGCTGTGCCCTGTGAAGAGACAGGAAAGTCACTGCAGAGACAGGTAAATGTTCTTTCTCTCGGCAGCAGTTATTGCCAAATGGCCACTTGGGACTTCGAGGACACGTTTGAATAGTGATGACTGGGCAATGAGTAGACCGCTAGGCGTGCCCAGCTGTTGAGCAGAACATAAGAACACAATAGAGACCCGCTGGAGCAGACCAAAGGTCCATCTAGTCTAGCATCCTTTTTCACGCAGAGGCCAACTAGTTGCCCTGGAGGGATAACAACAGGGGATCGAGGGCAAGGCCTTCCCAGCACTCGCATTTACAGGTTTCCTGCTTCTGTATAAGGAGGTTCCTTAGAGTCACCAAGGTAGGATCCATTGATGGGCCTCTCCTCTAGGAATCGGTCTAACTCTCTTGTAGGGAGTGAGCAGGAGCATAAATACCACTCCCATCCTGCAGTCACTCCATTCGTTACCATGCTCACTTCGAGGTATTGGTTATCACTTTCAAAGCTCTTCTTGGCCTTGGCCTGGCATACCTACGGGACTGCCTCCCTCCCTGTGTTCCCCCATGGCAGCTTCACTTATCCGAACAGGGTCTCCTGTAGGTGCCACCTGGCACATCAGCGAAATTACTGGCAAAAACAAAGGCTATGGGAAAGACTGTAGAAAACCGTTGCCAAAAGGGTCTCCCCAAAAAATTTTAAACTGTATACAAAATCCAATAGTGTCTGCTTACTGCTAAATCACTCTTCTAACATCATATATGAATCACAGCCACTAGCAAAAACTATTTTATCTATCACAATGAATACTTTAACCAATACACAGTCTACTTAAACCAACACACAGTCAATGAATAAAGAACTACATGTGGAATTGCATATGTACAAATCAATACAGAACAATGTCTCTCTGTCTGTGTCCACAAGTTGTCCGTAATATGTTCTCAGCTCCAAAGAATGTTCCAACCTGATAGTCAACATTCAAGATGTAGGGGAAGGTCCTCCTTTAGGTGGGGAAGAAGTGAAGAAAGTGCTGTTGTGCTGTGGATTTGCACAGTGCAACAGCACTTTCTTACGGACAACTTGGACTGTAAGCTCCTTGGGACAGGGACCTTCTGTTCACAGTAACAACAGTATCATGCTGCTACCTCTTTGGTGTTTTTGAATGCTGCCTTAGATAGGATGGAGAGTGCCTTCAAGTCATAGCTGACCTACGGTGACCCCTGCTGGAGTTTTCAAGGCAAGAGACTAACTGAGGTGGTTTTGCCATTGCCTGCCTCCGCAGCCCTGGTCTTCACTGGAGGTCTCCCATCCAATTACCAACCAAGGGCAACACTGCTTAGCTTCTGGGCTATAATGGTCTATCAAACTAACCATTTTTATCCTTCTCTTCCTTCAAAAAGCTCTGGGTAGCATATACGACTCGCCTCTCCCCATGCAATCCCCACAACAACCCAGCAAAGCAGGTTAGGATGTGCGAGAACAAAAGACTGAAGATCGCCAGGTGAATGTTCCCAGCTGAAGCGGGATTCGAACTCAGGTCCTCAAAGTTCTAATCTCACCTTCTAATTGCTACGCCACACTGGCTTGCCTCACTGGATTTTCCAACAGTAGAAAATGAGTTACAACACTTCCTAAATAAAAAAATGAATAAATATTAATAGGAAGATGATGTTATTTTCCTTTCTTTATTTATCCCAGGAGGTTGTTTTTCTCCCTTCTGGCCTGCCCCCAGCCTCCCAAGTGAGATGAAGTTTTAACATCATTATTTTCCAGGGTCCTGACAATGTCCGGAAAGCAGAACGCATCCCAATCACATTTCCACAGGTGTTTTCTATAAGCTGACATCCCGCCATGATAAGAACGTCTCTGCTCGTTCACGGAATGAGCTGAGAGATTCCTGCTTAGCCCAGACCGAGGGTGGATTGCGTACATAACACAACCCAGCCACCGCTAGAAGCAAACATGTAGTAAGCCCGTTGCTGAAGAGAAAGCGAAGCCTGTTTTGCTCAGATAAGAGATTAGATGTACCTGCCAATTCTGTATCCACCAGGAAGAGACATCTTGCCCCCAGAGGGACGCAGGACTGAGGGGACAAAAACGGGGAGGGGCTGCCTCTCTTGTCTGAGTAACTCAGCAATAACTGCCCAGGAGTAACTGCTACCTCAGCGATACAAGCAGCTACAACTGAAATACACATAGTGTGGCAGGAAGTGAGGTCGTTGTGTGGCCACAAAGATGGTACACCCCCAGGACTTACCCCTGGGGAGAAGATGGTGGGATATTATGCTGACTCCCAGTTCAGAACAACAACAACAACAACAACAACAACAACAACAACAACAACATTCCATTTATATACTGCCCTTCAGGACAACTTAATGCCCACTCAGAGTGGTTTACAAAGTATGTCGTTATTACCCCCACAACAATCACCCTGTGAGGTGGGTGGGGCTGAGAGAGCTCTAAGAGAGCTGTGACTGACCCATGATCACCCAGCTGGCTTCAAGCGGAGGAGCGTGGAATTGAACCCAGCTCTCCAGATTAGAGTCCTGCCGCTCTTAACCACAACACCAAACTGGCTCTCAATTCAAGAAGAATTGGTTTTATATCCCATCCTTCATTACCCTTCTGTTTAGGATTGTACGGTTGGTTTCAGGATGTAGTCATGTCCCTTCTACTTGGGAAAGGAGCAGAAGTTCAGCCATGCTGGCTGCCTCCCTAAAGAACATAAAGGTAAAGGTAAAGGTAGTCCCCTGTGCAAGCACCAAGTCATTACTAACCCATGGGGGGACATCGCATCATGATGTTTTCTTGATGGGGTAGTTTGCCATTGCCTTCCCCAGTCATCTACACTTTACCCCCAGGAAACTGGGTTCTCATTTTACCAACCTCGGAAGGATGGAAGGCTGAGTTAACCTTGAGCCGGCTACCTGAACCCAGCTTCTGCCAGGATAGAACTCAGGACCTGAGCAGAGCTTGGGCTGCAGTACTGCAGCTTACCACTCTGTGCCATGGGGCTCTATCCCTAAAGAACATAGGATTGCCAATAACCTGAAGAAAAACAAATGTCCAACTCCTTTAACTGGGGCTTACTGGGATGTTATTTAATTCTGCAACACAAAGAGCTTCAACTTCCCATTTCCAACTTCCCATTTCCACACAATGAGGGAAGCATCAAAAATCCCTAACAACTAGTCAACCATATCAGATCTCAGAAGATAAACCGGGTCGGCCCTGGTTAGTACTTGAATGGGAGACTGGCAAGAAAGTCTGGGGTTGCTGAACAGAGGCAGCCAAAGGCAAAACCCCTCTGTTCTTCTCTTGCCTTGAAAATCCCATGAGTTGGTTGTGACTTGACAGCACTTAATTATTGTTCTGAGTTGGACGGACCAAGCTAGCCTGATCTTGACAGATCTTGAAAGCAAAGCGGGGTCAGCTAGTAGTTAGTATTTTGGTGGGAAACCACCAGGGGTGCTAGCTAGGTAGAATCAGGCACTGGCAAACCACCTGTATTCATCTCTTGTCCTGAAAATCCTCTGGGGTTACCATAAGTCACCCCATGATTTGATAGCACTTCCCACCACTGGTTCATCTTAGCTGCTTCCTGCCTCAGCTTCTCACTTTAATAAGAGTGCCAAACTGATGTGTTTCCGGTGGAACCTCTCTGGTTTTGGTTGGTTGGGAAGGGGATCTCTCAAAATTAATGTTTATACAACAGTTGTTTTTCCATTCAACATAAAAGGTATAACAATATCTTTCAATGAAAGCCTAGGAGGAAGCGGGGTAGGAAACCTAGGAGGGTAAAGGAATTAGGGAATACAATGTATTTTTTCATCTATGGTATTCCCCATTATTATGTATGGATGTGAACGTTGGACGGTGAAGAAAGCTGACAGGAAGAAAACTGATTTATTTGAAATATGGTGCTGAAGGAGAGTTTTGCGGATACCACGGACGGCCAAAGAGACAAATAAGTGGGTTCTAGATCAAATCAAGCCTGAATTCTCCCTAGAAGCTAAAATGACAAAACTAAGGCTATCATACTCATGAGAAGACAAGATTTTCTGGAAAAGTCAAGAATTCTTAGAAAAGTGGAAGGCAGTAGTAAAAGAGGAAGACCAAAAACAAGATGGCTGGACTCAATCAAAGAAGCCACATCCTCCAGTTTGCAGGATCTGAGCAAGTCTGTTAATGATGGGATGTTTTGGAGGTCTTGCCTTCATAGGGTCGCCATAGGTCAGAGGCGACTTGACGGCACATAATGCACACAGTTCATCTATACCCTGCCTTTATCCCCAATGGGGACCCAAAGAGGCTTACATTGTTCTCCTCTCCTCCCTATTATCTTCACAACAACCCTGTGAGGATGGTTCAGCTCAGAGTATGGGACTGGCCCTAAAGTCACCCAGCAAGCTTCCATGGCAGAGTGGGGATTTGAACCTGGGTCTCCCAGGTCTTCGTCTGAAACTCTAACTACTACACCAAGATTTATTGGGGTGTGGTTAGAGGAGAAAACAAGGGAAGAGGGAAAAGAGAAAAAGGAGAAAATACAGAAAAACAAACAGGAAGGGAGAGCACACTGCATTATTTTTAAAAAGTGTGGTATGTTTTTCTACGACTCTTCCATTTCTGCCTGATGTATCCATGTGCGCATGTAGTTTCTTCAAGCATATGGGCTGGGTCCAACAGATGGATCCAATCCGGCAATGGTGATGCAACGTCTTTTCTCAGCATCAGGTGCCTTTGCCTGCCGGAAGAGGCTCTTCCATTAACAAAATAATCTTTTGTGTCAAGGAAGTCGGTGCCTCGCACAATTGGAAGCCGCTGCCATTACTCGAATAAATCTGCAGGTGCAACCCTCTCTTTCCATACAGGTGGCCCATATATTCAGATTCTGGTCTTCAGCCTGTAGCTCTTAAAAAGGATGTACTTATGCTTACACAATGCGAACATCTTCTCCACTTTTTCAGTTATTGTGGGCAGTGAGGGATTTCCCCATGTTGTAAGTAGAGATGGGCACAAACCAGAAAAAAAGGAACCCTGGGATTTGCAAACCAGTTCGTTTGGTTCATGAAAACGTCACAGCTGGGTCAGCAAATTGTCACTTCTGGGCCAGCAGAAGGTCTACAGAAAGTCCATCCCCTGTTGCCTAGGAAACTGATTGATCGGCACTGCAGTGACGAACCAAAAAACAAAACAAACGAACCGGCCTAAAGTTCGTGGCGGTTCGTCAGAAATGGGCTCTGATGAACCGTTGGTTCGCAAACCACAAACCGGCCCAGTTCGTGCCAAACTTTTGTTCGTATTTTGGTTCGTGCCCATCTCTAGTTGTAAGATTAGCCTTTTTCCTCTGTAAGGGCAGCTGAAAAGGACCGTTTGTTCTATCCAGAGGTTCTGTCCAAATTGTTGGTATATATCCCAGAAGAATCATATCTGTGTAGCCAGTGAGTGAATATATTAACCAGCCAGTGAGAAAGGGAGACAACTAACCATGAGGAGGAAGGTCTACTAAGCATCTGTGAAGGACTGGAGATTTCAGGAGAATGACCTTGCGGTGATACTTTTTCTTCCTACGCAGGAAAGAGAAGGTCGTTCAAACCAAACTCCGTGAGCGACTAATTGGACTAAGGAATGATCTCCAGGTAGGTTTGCCAGGTCCAGTTTTGGAAATTCCTGGAGATTTTGGTGGTAGAGCCTGGAGAAGGCAGGGTATGGGGGGGTGAGAAGCTGCAAAGGGGTATAATGCCATACAGTGCACCCTCCAAAGCAGCCATCTTCTCCAGGGGAACTGATCTCTGTTACCTGGAGATCAGTTGTAATTCCAGGAGATCTCCAGCCACCACCTGGAGGCTGGAAACCCTATCTCCAGATCATCACTGCCATGAAACACAATGAGTGCGCAGCCTTCCTACATCCTCACATTTGTCAGAAAGGGAAAGAAGAAATGCTGAGGGGGAGATAATCTCCAAAGTGAGTTTTTCAAACACTGTGACTAAAATGGGAGGAGACCATATGAAATAAGGCAGTGTTTTCGAGAGCAGAAGTTCACTGTCTTGTGACAAGCAGACAGCATCTCCGACTCAAAGGTTAAGCAATCTCCTCTTTCAAAACAGTCTGTAGCAAAGATGAGATTTTCCAAAGAAAGAGTGGAATACTTTGGGCTTAATAGCACTACAGAATGATCCTAAGGAACCATCTGGGGCTCTGTGAAAATTGTCATGGGTGGCTCTTTAATCATGAAAAGCAGCAGCCCGGGGGGGGGGGGGACAAGTAGAGACAATGAGGCAGTCTTTCTTGTTTAGAATCAGAACCACAGAAATGGGCCTTAAGTGACAGACAGCCAAAAAAGCCATGGCAAATAAAGTTGCTAGGAATACTCAAAACCAGTACCACCCGTAAGAAGCTAAGTGTAGCCATGCTGGATCAGACCAAAGGTCCATCTAGTTCTGCATCCATTTCCATGCAATTATCCAGTGAGATCCCTGACCTGGATAGCCCAGGTGAGCCTGATCTGCTCAGATCTCAGAAGCTAAGCAGACTTGACCTTGGTTAGTAGTTGGATGGGAGACCTCCAAGGAAGTCCAGAGTTGCAAAGGGAGTCAATGGCAAACCACCTCTGTTAGTCTCTTGCTGTGAAAATCCCACCAGGGGTCACCATAAGTCAGATATGACTTGAGGGCACACTCTACCACCACCACTCAACCCTCAGAAGATCCACCAGTGTTGCACAGAGACCAACATTTCCTGCTGTTGGGTTCAGAGGGACACTGCCTCTAGCCATGGAAGTTCCATTTAGCTATTAGCAATGGTTAATAGCCACTGATAGACCTCTCCTCCAGGAATTTGTCTAGTCCCCCCCTTAAACTAGTGGCCGCCCCTACATCCTGTGGCAGTGAATTCCACAAGTTAATTCTTCCTGGAGTAATGAAGGACTTTGGCATGGCCAAATTGACTGCAAATTATATTGTTGGTCTGTTTGCTTTCAGAACTGAACTGCTATACAGTTCAGTTCCATGTATCTGAAGGACCAGCAGCAGCGCCAGGGTTTTGGGCACCCGCGGCTGGCCGTGCGCCCGTGCGCACATGCACACACGCACCGGCCTGAGTCATAACATTACATGTGAGGTCATCACGGGCGTGCATATGCCGCCAGCCCGATTGCTGCAGCAGGCGGCTGGGACGGCGCGCGGGTGGCCTCCCAGCTCTCCCGCTCGGTTGCCCTGAGCCGCCACAGACGCCTGCTCACGGCTGCTGCGCCCGGCCGGGGGGGGGGGTGTTGGCGGTGACAGCAGTGTGGGGCGGGAGGGCTAAGAGGCTGCAGCTCCGTGGTGCGTGCTCCCACGCCTGTGAAGGACCCTCCCTCTCCAGCTTTTCCTGTATGAATTTGAGCATCAACTGCACTGCTCATAGAGGTTTCTCCTTTCGGTGCCTCCCTCCTTGTGTGGCTGTTCAGCCTCCATCCGTTCCCAGACTTCCTCGGCCACTGCAGTCCAGAAAGCAACAGCCTCAGTGGCTTTTCTTCAGGCCTGGAAGAAGGCCTGCTTTCTCACAAGCTGTGGGGAGGGGGTGCCTTTAAGCTGATTTCAAAGCCCATCGCTTCTGCTCGGCAGACAATTACCTAACATTGCTCTTGTTGGAAGCTTTGTTGTCTTTTTTTTTAACATTGTGATTTTTAGATTGCTGAAACAGTGTTGCCTAAGCTATGCTCATATCCAGGCTGAACAAGAAAGGCAGGAGCTGAAATTTTAAAAATAATGTGTTTGTCTGCTTGGTCGCTCGCTCGCTCACTTGTTCACTTGCTTGCTTGCTTTCATGAATGATTTCTGCCCTTTACTCTCCAAACACTGCCTAAGGTAGTTAACAACTAGAGGTGGGCATGGTCCGCAAAACAGACCTAAATTTAACACGGTCCAGCCCAGTTCGTGGTTCGCGAACACACAGTTCGTGGGACTCATGTTTTTCACGAACTTTGGTCCATTTGGGCCAGCCCATCAGTCCGTGGTCCATGAGTCCAGACATCCTGGCGCCGATCTATCAATTCCCTAGGCAATCGAATGCACATTCACAGACCTTCTGCAGCCCTTGGAACACACCAATCCTAGCCCTCAAAACCTTGATAGGCAGCTTGGCTGCCAACCAGAGAGCTCCCATTCTTCTCTATGCGAGCAAGGAGCAAGAATTAATTCCCTAGGCAATGGAGGGGAGGGACACTCTGCAGCCCTGGGAACACACCAATCCTAGCCCTTAAAAACTTGATAGGCAGCTCTGGCTGTCAACCAGAGAGCTCCCATTCTTCTCTATGCGAGCAAGGAGCAAGAATTAATTCCCTAGGCAATGGAGGGGAGGGACACTCTACAGCCCTGGGAACACACCAATCCCAGCCCTTAAAAACTTGATAGGCAGCTCTGGCTGCCAACCAGAGAGCTCCCATTCTTCTCTATGCGAGCAAGAAGCAAGAATTAATTCCCTAGGCAATGGAGGGGAGGGACACTCTGCAGCCCTGGGAACACACCAATCCCAGCCCTTAAAAACTTGATAGGCAGCTCTGGCTGTCAACCAGAGAGCTCCCATTCTTCTCTATGCGAGCAAGGAGCAAGAATTAATTCCCTAGGCAATGGAGGGGAGGGACACTCTGCAGCCCTGGGAACACCCCAATCCCAGCCCTTAAAAACTTGATAGGTAGCTCTGGCTGTCAACCAGAGAGCTCCCATTCTTCTCTATGCGAGCAAGGAGCAAGAATTAATTCCCTAGGCAATGGCTGGGGAAGTGTCTGTGTGGTGAGTGAGGGAGCTCTTCCCCCACCCTTTTCTGTTTGATTTTGCTTCATTGCAGCTTTTTGGTGCTGCAAGGCAATGCAAGTTAATTGGCATTTGCAACTCCTAGTATCTACTGGAAGTTTTCTGGGAGCGGCCGCTTTGGGGGGGTTTGTAACTCAGACCTCCAAAATGCAATCTTGGCCAAACTTAGAGGGTGGTTGGAGGAGAGCCGGCTGAAGCCTCACTGCAAGTTTGGCATCTCTGAGTGCAAAGCGGCAGTCCTAGGTCCCCTGGAAGTGATGGACCACAGACTGATGAACCGGTCCATGAACTGGATGTGTCTGTGAAAAGTATGTGGTCCGTGAAATGTGACAGACCATGGGCTGATGGTCTGTGAGTTTTTCCCATTCTGTGCCCACCTCTATTAACAACATACAGGGCACATGGGAAATCCCCCACTGCCACCAGGGGACAGGTAACTCTAGTGGATTAAGTGGGACACCGCCCAGGGGCTGGCACCACTCACAGGCCGGGCCCATAGCACCCCCTCCTCTCCATTCTTCATTGAGGAGTGCCCTCGGGTGGGCTGGGCTGGCCGGCTCCCCCCTGCTGGCCCCCAGCTACAGGGCCCTGTCACTGAGAGACTTGGGGGTTGGGAATTTCCCAATCTGGAGTTATCTACCCTGGGAAATTAGGACATTTGAGCCTGGCACCTAAAAGCCAATGTTGTAGTTAGGGTTGCCAGGTCCCTCAAGTCTCCCAGCGGGAGACTGGGACGCTGGCTCTTACCTCATTGGGGGCTGTCTTTGTTGTGCCTGCACGCGCAAAGCACACGCACACACTCCTGGTGTGTGTGATGATGTCACTTCTGACATCATCATGCAGGGAGGAAGGGCAGAGAGAGCGGGCAGCTCTCTCTGTCTCTCTTGCTGCCGCCACCGTGCCCCTTGTCCCTGCCGGTGCGGGCAGCACACGGGCAGTGGCGGTGGCAAGAGAGCTCTTGCACGCGCCGCGACCCCTGCTGCCCCTGTGCTGCCCGCACCGGCAGGGACAAGGGGCACAGCCAAGGCAGCGACGGCGAGAGAGAGAGAGCAGGCCATATCCACCACAGCTCGTTCTCTCGCTGCCACCGCCGCCACACCCCTTGACCCTGCTGGCGCCAGCTGCAGAGCACCGGCAGCGGCCGTGGCAAGAAAGTGGGTGGCGGTGGCAGCAGTGAGAGCGGCGTGCTCTTGCAACCGCCGCCTGCTTTCTCTCTGCCACTACCTGCTCTCGCGGTGCGGGAGCACGCCCCGCACCCAGGGGTGCACCGCACCACCCAGGGAGGGGGAGCCCCAGGGAGTGTGCCCCCCCCCGCCGGCCAGTTAAGCAGGCGTGGGGGAGGGAGGGTGGGATCGGGAGATCCCCCGCCCCGAGCGGGGGGATGGAAACCCTAGTTGTAGTTGCTAGGAAAGCTTCAAGGGAAAAAGCATTCCACAGACAAGGTACCACCACCAAAAAGGCCCTCTCTCTTGCCCCCCTGCACTCCTCACCTCTGTGAGCGGTAACACTAGGAGCAGCTCTTGAAAAAAAGGCTTTAACAAGCAGCCTGGACAAGAGGGGAGGAAACAGACCTGTGGACACCCCCATCTCATTCCGTGCTGCTAGCCAAACATCTTCAAAGAAAGCCTCCCCCAAGTCCTCAGTCTGGTTTATATTTTCCTACGTGTTCTGAAAGCCCTTTTTAGAACTGGGAATGCTAATGATTGAACTCAAGGCCGCCTGCACGAAAAAGATGTGCTCAGTCATTGGCTTGTTTCCCCCGGCCCTCGAAATCACCTTGCAAGCTTTCCAGAGGCATCCAACAGCCCACGGTTGGAAAAAGAGATTCCAGGAAGATGGATCATAGCCTGGTTCAGTCATTTTTATGCTGTCAGATAAGAGCGAGACTTGCCCTTTTGTTCCTTCAGGTCATAAAGATAAAGATGACACATTGCTAGGCAGAAGGGATGAATTGTGAGAAAGACCAACAACCTGAAAATACAGAGGAGAGAAGTTCGAAGCCTCAATATTCACTTGACAAATGGATGGCGGCAGAAGTGAAGTGTTTACTGAAGCGGGTAGGGGAAAAAATGCTTTTCGATTGGCCAATTTGGCTCTAACTCACCGTCTCTGAACCATCTCATTTTTCTCTTAATATACACACAGCCTTTCCATTTCAGCACTTAAGAAAGATCAAGGATTTGTGGCCAGGCTCTTTGAAGCTGATGTACAAATTGAAACTGTCTCATCCCCGCAGCCCGTTGTGACCTTGTGTATATTTAGAAAGTTGGCAAGCCCCAGCCAAGTCCCGCTTGGCTTATTTGAAAGTGCATTCATATCAACAGATTTGCAATCATAGGCCCGAATCGCAGCGTGCGAAGTTTTCACTAAAATGCCACAGCAAGCAAGCCCTTGCCTGTTGAAACGCAAATTTCATTTACACTCATTGTAGTCACAGGGTTGAGGGAAGACAGCATGGGATAGCCCAAACTTGTCAGATCTCTGAAGCTAAGCAGGGTCAGTACTTGGGTGAGAGACCACCAAGGAAGACTCTGCAGAGGAAGGCAATTCCAAACCGCCTCTGCTTCTCCTTTGCCTGGAAAGTCCCAGCAGGGATCACCCTAAGTCAGTTATGACTTGATGGCACTTTGCACACACATAATTTCAATCACAGACCAGGATCCAAACAGGCCCTAGCAAGGGGCTTGCACTAAGAAAAACTGTGACTCCCCCACCTTCTTTGAGCATCATGCTTTACACTATGGTTGCTGAACACGTATTAGGCTCAGAACTGACAACAGGCAGTAATTCACACAGTGCCGATTTGTACATTTAAAGTCCTACATGGTTTGAGACCGGGGCATTTATAAGACTGTCTTCTCCCATACATTCTTGCCCTGGAGTTAAGATCACAGGGAGAGACCCTCTTGACTGTCCCATCAGCAAAAAAAGCTTGGTTGGTGGGTACATAAGACAGGGCCTTTTCGGTGGCAGCCACATGATCATGGAACAACTTCCTCAAAGAAGTAGTCCCTGGCCCCCTCACTCTCAATCTAGGAGGCAGGGGGAGACAGTTTTATTTAGAAGTACATTTCAGTATGTGTTGATCTGCAGTAGAAGAGCAAGATTAAGAGTCCTGTAGCACCTTAAGGACCAACTAGATTTCCTGGGTATGAGCTTTTGAGAGTCAGAACCCCCTTTGTCAAATATCTGATGAAGAGAGCTCTGACTCTCAAAAGCTCATACCCTGGAAATCTAGTTGGTCTTTAAGGTGCTACTGGACCCGAATCTTGCTCATTTAGAAATACATACAATTAATTTTACTATTTATTGATAGTTTTATGTAGTGAGTTTAAACAGAGGGGTTTTTTTGTATTTTTAGGTCTGCTGTAGGCTGCCTTGGAAGTCTTAAGGTAAAAAGGCAGCTAACAAATGTTTTAAATAAATAAATTTGCTACTGCAAGTCCTGGAGACAGCCACCTCCCTCTTTGTTTTTTTTAATTTTCAAAACATTATAGCCCTCCTTTCCTCCATGCTCAAGACAGCTTACAAAATATAAGTCCTCAGGACACAAAAACTGGTGCCTTGATGAATGCCACACCATTCCACAATCTCCCAGAAATGAAACAAAGGCCTTCCAGAAAGCACTAGTTTGCCAACTTTCCTCAGTGTCAGGAAACACAACATCCCTCTGACCTCTCGGAAGGCCGTTCAGGGACGGTGCCAGAGTTTCTGGCATCTGAGGCCAGGAGTAGTTTCAGGGCTCTTGCTGCCCCCACGCATGTGAAGCGCATGCGTGCGCACCCGGACTGCATGATGACGTCACTGCGTGTGACATCATCACACAGTATGCCGCTGCAAGCCTGCCCCATTGGTGCAGCAGGCAGCTGGGATGGCGCACAGGTGGCCTCCCAGCCCTCCTGCTCAGTTGCCCTGCGCCGCCCCGGCCACCTGCCGCACCTGGCCCGCAGCTGTGTGCAGGTGGTGGCGGCAGCACGGGGAAACTGAGCAGGAAGGCTGGGAGGCTGCCCACTCAGACTGCCCCATGCCGCTGCTGCCAGCACACACTCCTGTCCAGGCACAGCAGCTGCAGGCCAGGTGCGGCAGGCAGCTGGGGTGGCACATGGGCAGCTTCGCAGCCCTCCTGCTCAGCCACCAGCGCTGCTGCCACCAGCTCCGTGGTGCAGACCCCCGGCCCAGTGCCTCCTCCGGTGCCTCAGCACTCGAAGTGGCTGCTAGACCCGGCTCCATGGATGCGCTGGCCCTGAGGCCATTCCAGAGGATGAGGACCACAACATAGCCGGTATGGTGTAGCGGTTATTAATTGTATCTGTATTTGCTTCATTTATACCCTGCCTTTCTTCCCAATGGGGACGCAAGGTGGCTTGCATCAGTCTCCTGTCCTCCATTTTGTCCTTACAACAACCCTGTGAGGTAGGTTAGGCTGAAGGTATGTAGCTGGCCCAAGGTCACCCAGCAAGCTTCCTTGGCAGAGTGGGGATTTGAACCAGGTTCTCCCAAATCCTAATATGAAACTCTAACCACTACACCACACTGTCTCTCCCTGGTTAGAGTGCTGGCCTGTGACTGGGGAGGCCCAGGTTCCAATCCCAAACTCTGCCATGGAGGTCGCTAGGAGGCCTTCTCCCTCAGCTTAACCAATCATATAGGATAAAATCACATGAGAATCAAATGCGGGAAGAAACAGTGGGTCAGATCCTATGAACCGCAAGCTCAAAGATTGGGGCTCTTTCCCATGTTCCCTTTCCCTCCTCTTAGGTCTTCTTTCCAAATCCAGGAAAATTCATTAACTCTCTTGTCCCACCATTGGAACTGACAGAAAAGAAAGAAAGGGCCATTTCTCTTCCTCATCCTCATCCCCCATATTGCTATCACTCCCTGTGGGTGCCATAACCCTGAAAACAAACATTTCTGGCTTCTGAAGGACGGCTGAGGGAAATTTGAAAATCTATGACCATCGTTGCTTTCTGCTGGTAGATCTTGGAATGCAGCCCCACAGGCATCACTGAGTTCCTAGGAACCTGGAAGCCAGTTTGGTGTAGTGGTTAAGAGTGGCAGGACTCTAATCTGGAGAGCCAGGTTTGATTCCCCACTCCTCTATTTGAAGCCAGCTGGGTGACCATGGGCCGGTCCCAGCTCTCTCAGAGCTCTCTCAACCCCACCTACCTCACAGGGTGATTGTCATGAGGATAATAATAACACACTTTGTAAACCACTCTGAGTGGGCATTCAGTTGTCCTAAAGGGCAACATACTTTGAGAGCCAGTTTGGTGTAGTGCTTAAGAGTGGCAGGACTCTAATCTGGGGAGCTGTGTTTGATTCTCCATTCCTCCTCTTGAAGCCAGCTGGTTGACCTTGGGTCAGTCACAGCTCTTTCAGAGCTCTCTCATCCCCACTTACCTGACAGGTGTCTGTTGTGGGGAAAGGAAGGGAAGGTGATTGTAAGCTGCTCTAAGATTCCTGTGGCTAGTGAAGGGTGGAATATAAAACCAACTCCCTTCTTCTTCTTCCTCTTCTTCTTCTAGGAAGAAGGGCAGGTTTAAAAAATCTAATGAACAGATATGATTTCTACTATGAATTTTAAAATGGTACAATGATTTGGTGGAGAGTGCCCTCAAGTCATAACTGATATGGTGACCGCTGGTGGGGTTTCATGGCAAGAGACTAACAGACGATGTTTGCCATTGCCTGCCTCTACAATCTCAGTCTTTGTTGGAGGTCTCCCACCCAATTACTAACCAAGGCCTACCCTGCTTAGCTTCTGAAATCTGACGAGATCAGGCTCACCTGAGCTATCCAGGTCTGGGTAGCAAAATGATTTACTCCCCAACATAGTGGCAGCTTCACTTAAGACATCACCCCCTCTTTATCTCCTCTCCCTGCACTGAACGGCTGCCAAACGAAAACATATTTAGAAGCAAAAGAGGCTTTATTTATTTTTTTTGAACTGTGAGTAGAAATCTATTTTCAAGCTTTTTCATGAGTGACAAGAGTCCTGGGAATCCAACAGATGTGGGAACAATACTCCCGAGAGGGAAGAAAAGAAATCTTCCAAGCAAAGCGGCAAGACATGCGGCGATCATTCAACCTACGCAGACGGCTGCTGGCGGGAGGCCCATCACCGTCACACTTGTGTAGATTCTGATAGACAAGCTGAGCCCAGAAACCTGGGAGAAAAGAACCCCAGATTTTTTTTTAAAAAGCCAATTGGCAGTACCGATTAAATGCCTACGTTTCTAGGGAAGGATTTCTCCACAGAGCGCTGTGACAGCCATAATCAGGGCTTAGCAAACTTAGCGGGTGGGGGGGGGTGTCATCAAAAGTGGGTATTGAATCCTCTCCTAGAGTGGCCAGCAGGAGCTGACACTGTTTTGGGATCTTGGGAGGGTCATCAGAGCCCCTCTCACAGCCCCCGGAAGTGGGTCGGCCTGCACTGGAAGTGATGTCATTGCAAGACATCAAAGCCCCAGGGGAATGCACCTGTATTGATGGTGGCCCGCCTGATGTTGAGCATCATGGCTTTTCCATCGTGGCTCCCACACTGGGGAATGGGCTTCCTGATGACAGGAGGCCACGGGTTTGCCAGGCCACGGGTTTGCCAGGTCCCATGGAGGTCACAGCGTTAGGGTTGCCAAGGAGGGGGGAATCTGGTACTTACCTTTCTTTGCTGCTTCCACTGTGCTCTTCCGGGATGTGACATCATTATGCTGTTATGAGGGTGTGTCACACTTCACAGCGGGCAATTTGTGCCCCAAACAGGCCCAATTTGGCCTGTTTGGGGCTAGAGATGGGCATGGACAGGAAAAAAACCTGAACACAATGTTCGTTGTTCGTTGCCATCCATGAACAAGGATTCACGGACATCAACGGACATGACGGCTGATTCCGCACACGTTGGATAATGCACCTTCAATGCACTTTATCAATCGTTTGAGGTGGATTTGGATTGGAAGTGCATTATCCAATGTGTGCGGAATCTTCTAAAATGTTCACAAACATGTTTGTAGTTGGAGGTTCGTGGGAGCCAGAACAGCCCCCTTGGGACTTAGCTGAACTTGAGCCGGAGAAAGGAGAGTCCATGCGTCTCCCCCTTTCATGTCATGTTCTCTTCACAGTGGCAAAAACTGGACTGTCTGCTGGAAGCTAATTGAAGGGTTACAAATTGACCTTCCCAATGTCCAATACCCACCAAATTTGCAGGGGAAATAGTCCTTACTGTCCTCTGAAGACCCCCTAAGTTTCAGAGAGATTGCACCCCAGGAAAGGCATGCTCCATGGGTCCTTCCCTTTCCTGTCATTTTCTCTTCACAGTGGCAAAAACTGGACTGTCTGCTGGAAGCTATTTTTAAAGGTTACAAACTGACCTTCCCAATGTCCAATACCCACCAAATTTGCAAGGGACGTAGTCCTCACTATCCTCTGAAGACCCCCCCCCCCAAGTTTCAGAGAGATTGGACCCTGGGAAAGCCATGATCCATGGGTCTCTCCCTTTCCTGTCATTTTCTTTTCACAGTGGAAAAAACTGGACTGTCTGCTGGGAGCTACTTTGAGGGGTTACAAGCCAGAAGGAAAGCCAGAAGGAGTTCAGACAGAGTTCAGACAGTCCATGCCTATGTTGCCGGGGGAACTGATTGAAAGGTGCTAGACTTTCTGGCTTAACGAATGGCTGACGAACACCACACAAAGGGCTTGGAATGAACACATGTTGGCCAGGAACGGGGCCTCACAAACAGCTTGCTCGCAAACAGCAGATTGGGCTGTTTGTGGCTTTTTTTTTGTTCGTATTGCTGTTCATGCCCATCTCTATTTGGGGCCCAAATGGTGGCAGGCGGCAGAGGGTGGAAATGGGGGATTCTTCACTCCCACCAGAGGAATGGAATCCCTCAGGGAGGAAAGCCTCCTCATTGTAGCTGTAAGGTGTGCGCGTTTGCTGGGGCTTTTGAGGGAGTATGAACAGCAGGCATTATTTAAGAGAGGGGTATTGGGTGGGGTGGTATTTGGTTTTAATCTGCTGTGTTTTCATTATTATTTGTAAGCCATCTTGAGCCAAGACAAAAGGCAGGGGATGATAACAACAACAACATTCAATTTATATACCACCCTTAAGGACAACTCAGGACAACGCCCACTCAGAAAGATTTACAAAGTATGTTATTATTATCTGTGAAGTGGGTGGGGCTGAGAGAGCTCTGAAGAGCTGTGACTGACCCAAGGTCACCCAGCTGGCTTCAAGTGGAGGAGTGGCGAATCAAACCCGGTTCTCCAGATTAGAGTCCCACGCTCTTAAGCACTACACCAAACTGGCTCTCAAAGTGTGTTATTATTATCCTCACCACAATCACCCTGTGAGGTGGGTGGGGCTGAGAGAGAGCCTAGAAGCTGTGACTGACCCAAGGTCACCCAGCTGGCTTCAAGTGGAGGAGTGGGGAATCAAACCCAGTTCTCCAGATTAGAGTCCTGCACTCTTAACGACTACATGAAATATTTTAATAAAAAAAATAACGTAAAAGAGGTGCCAAGAGACCTGAGGGTCAGTCAGGACCATGTAAGGGATTCCCAGCTGCCCGGGGAGGGGGGTGGCTTCTCAAACATTTTTGCTGCCACAGTGAGTGGGAAGGTGGCAAGGGAAAGAGTCAAGCAAGGCCCCAGATGCAGGGTTGCCAGCTCCTGGATGGGAAATTCCTGGAGATTTGGGGAGTCGAGCCTGGGGTATAATGCCAAAGAGTCCACCCTCCATTTTCTCCAGGGAAACCGATATACTTGTGGCCTGGAGATCAGCTGAAATTCCAGGAGATCTCCAGCCAACACCTGGAGGGTGGCAACACTACCAGGATGCCTAGCAGCCCAGATGACCAGGGTCCATATTAGAGAAGAGAGAGTAGTGGAGTTTCCTCCAGCAAAAGAGAAAATGGCCTATGGTGAAGTAAGGAGATGTTCTGTTGAAGGGAGGGTCTTGCAAGCACCTCACCAAGAGCAAGGGTGCGTTTTTCTCCCTGTCTCACAGTGCCAAATGGTCTAAGACAGGAGGCCCAGGCCTTTTTGAGCTTGCAAACCCTTTGGAGTTCTGACACAGCACGGTAGGTGCAGCCACGAAATGACTTCTGCAAGAGGGGAGCCAGCCACATGACGGCTGCTGCAGCTTACCTTCATTCATACAGTGAAGTTCCTTGTGCTGTAGTAGCCGCTGTCGTCAAAGCAACTTTTTAAAAATCTGCACAGCCGATCAAATCTCCAGTGGCCAACCAGAAACCTTGCTGGGCAAAAGCCCCCCCCCAGTCCCTTACACATTCTAAAAACACTTGGCGTGTGCCAGGAAAAATATTGCTGATTCAGAGCCAAGCTACAAGTGATGCCTTACACAGGTTGGACACTTGTCAGCTTACCTCAATTTTTGATGGGATCTGTAGGCATCCTGGTTTTACAGCTTGACTCTCCATTACAGCTGCAAGATCTGGACGCCGACATTTCCCATCAAAACTTGAGGGAAGCTGACAAGTGTCCAACCTGTGTCAGGCATCACTTGTAGCTTGGCTCTTAGTATATGGCAGCTTCCTGTGTACTTTCCATTCCACTTTCCAATTCAGGTTGTTGGCATCCTTATTTTGGAAAGAACATCTTTCAGATCCAAAAATAGCCATCCATGAGAGTCTACATATCTTGGTGTGACTGTCGCAGAACACAACTGCATTCTGTTTCATGAGTGCAATATGCTTTGAAGTCAAATTTACCAACAGCTGGGGCGAAAAAGTAACAAAAATTGGCATATCCTCAAATTACTTACAGTTAATGAAAGGCTAAATAATGTTTGGCAAATAGCAAAATGATCTAAATCAAATGAATTTGTGAATCCAAAGGATAAAAGACAGCAGACCGAAAAATTTGCCAAGACATTATTGAGCATTGGAAACCCAAAACATGTTCCTGTTAACCTCTGTAAGTGATTTCTGATAACTAGTAACAACACATTAGACTTTGTTTGTAGTTGGATCTTGCTTATATTATGCAGGTGTCACACTTTCACATATATGCTTGTATTAAATATTTTGATTTTAAACCACTAATAAAAATGTAAACAGCCGCAATACCTTGTCCCATTCCAAAACATTTCCATTTTTTTAAAGTAAAACATGCTCTTGTTTACAAAGTGTGTGCATTGCTAACATAGTGTTTACATTGCTAACATACTCAACACATCTTGGAATTAATTAGATAAATAAATTTCTCCCTCTCTCCGACAAAACCTCTCTCTCAAAGATGTCTCCTGGCTCTCCTTCAGTCTGACTGTGCAGTTATAGGGTTGCTGAAGCAGAATTCGGTTGTACCACTTCACAGAAATGAGCTTCTGTCTCAAACCAAAGAGTAAAACAAGGGAGCTGTCCAGGGTCCTACTTCCTTTTCCACTCAACCAGCAAAGGATGTCTCCATTGGCAAATTTCTTTTTCCAAAATTCAAGGGTTTTTTTAGATATAGACATTGATTCCTCTTATTCTCTCTTTTCTCTTCTGAAAGAGGGTTTTCTCTTTTATTTCTATTTGATTTTCCTTTGCACCCTTTTGTAACTTCAGCCCTTGTGTTGCTTTATGTTACATACCACAGGGTGGCACCCTGGCAGGTTTGGAAAGGTATTACCTACCTCTGAGCATCTACAGTGTGAAATTCTGAAATTTTGGAGTAGAAAAGAGCAAAAGTCCAGGAGTACCTATAGGACTAACAAAATTTGTGGACACTTGAATACCTGAAGAATACCTGAAGTGAGCTGTGACTCACAAAAGCTTATACCCTGCCACAAATTTTGTTAGTCTTATAGGTGCTACTGTACTCTTGCTCTTTTCTACTGCTATAGACAGAATAACATGGCTACCCGTCTTGATCTATCTCCACGAAATTTTGCTCCTCTATTTGAATTTCTGTTTCACCAAATTGAATTAGAATTTATTAGAAACGGGCTCCAAATATTTAAAAAGGGGGAAAGAAATGGGTTGTTGGACTACAGGAAGACATTGATAAAGAGGAATTAAGAGAATTTCCTTAACAATGCAAATTGGGTTACTGCTGGTTTTCCTATTTCTTAAGAGTGGACAAATCCTGCCTCTTGCCAGAGAATGTGCTGTAGCCCGATGCTGGCAAGCAATAAAGCTTTGTGCCTGCATGCATTTCAGAAAAGATGCTGGTCAGGTCAGGTCAGAACATCACAGCCTAAAATATCTGCTTCCAAACCTTCTGTCTTTTTAAATCCTGCTGAAGAGTTCTGTTGAGTTTGCAAGCTCACACAATGTTTTGTGTCTATTTGGTTGATCCTAATAAAAGGTATTACATCAATTTTGTCCTACCTCCTTACTATTCAAAACACCAAGCGATATTCCTGGGGGCAGGGGGAATGCTGAGATGCTAGGCTACTGTTGTTAGGATCTTTTCAGCATTTTAAAAAAGCAAATTGCAGCTGAATATGGCCCCTCCACCATCACCAAAACCAATCTTCACAAAATATTACTCTAGGAAAGAAAAAGGGATTGGTGTCCATATTTTAAAACTTTTGGAGGTAATAAAAACATAGGAAAGGGGGGGTGTCAATCTTAACAGGTCTACGCAAAAGTAAGTGCCATGTGATTCAATGAGGCTTCCCTCCAAGAAACTTTCCTTAAGACTGCAGCTGATGTTGAATAGGAAGATTGAATCTCGTCTTCCCTCTTAGCATGGTAGCTCAAAGGGATACCTTGGTAAGAGACAGGTATTGTACACTAGGCTATTGAATACTATCTGCTGATATAGATGCCCGCTACTGTGTAGTTCAATGTTGCTAAAGATGTCATGTCAGTCACTTATGTTTTACTTCAGGAAGGTTTCATCTACATATTTTGGCTTTATGCTACTTTTCAAATCTGTAAAGAGTCCAGTAGTACCTTTAAAACTAACCAACTTATTTGTAGCTTAAGCTTTCAAGAGCCACAGCTCTCTTCATCAGATGCATCTGACGAAGAGAGCTGTGGCTCTCGAAAGCTTATGCTACAGCAAAGTTGGTTAGTCTTAAAGGTGCTACTGGACTCTGCTATTTTTCTACTGCAAACTAACATAGCTAACTCCTTTCAAATCTGTGGCCACCATATTCTGTTTTTCACTGAATGTCCCAACCGCTGATCATATTGTATTTTTGCTGTGAATGTCCTAGTTATTGAATGCCCCAGTTATGTATTGATCCAGAGGAGTTAGCTGTGTTAGTCTGCAGTAGCAAAATAGAAAAGAGTCCAGTAGCACCTTTAAGACTAACTTTACTGTAACATAAGCTTTTGAGAATCACAGTTCTCTTTGTCAGATGCATCTGATGAAGAGAACAGTGATTCTCGAAAGCTTATGCTACAGTAAAGTTGGTTAGTCTTAAAGGTGCTACTGGACTCTTTACTAGCTGTTTATTATATTGTATTCACTTGCAGTATGTGATCTGCCTTGGATCTCAGTGAGAAAGGCAGACTATAACACAGGGTGTTTTGTTGTGGGGATAATAATGACATACTTTGTAAACCACTCTGAGTGGGCATACTCAGTATATACTGCCTGAAGGGCAGTATATAAATAGAACGTTGTTGTTGTTGTTGTTATAAATAAACAACAACAATAGTCCACACTGAGTCTGTGTGCAGCTGCAATTTATTCTTCCAAAACATTGGGAGAGCTGATATAGGAACTCTCAGCATCTTTGCCTGACACCATGAGTCTTTACACTTCAGGATGTGTGGAAATAACATTGCTCCAGATTACTCAGATGTTTTGTTGAAGGAGGAGACGCTTCACACAGAGCTGGTGGATGTAGCGTAGCGGTTAAGTAGTTGGGATGCAATGCAGCCCTTCACCAGTTTGAATCTCATTACTGCCATGAACTTGCCAGGCGGCCTTGGGTAAGCCACTCCTTTCAGCCGCCAGCTTTGTGGGAATAATAACCCTGACTTTGTTCACTGCTCTGAGCGGGCAATGTAATTTGTCCAGAAGAGCGGTATCAAAACTTTGCTTTAGGCAAGTTTCAGCGCTGATCTATAGATGCACGGAAACCTTTTCCCACCACTGCCCTTCAGACTTTATTAGTCTTACTGAATTTTTAAAAATGTCTTTATCGTTTCTCAAATGTTTTGTTGCAGATTTTACTGTGGGTAAAATTGGCACATCTGCTTAAACCACAGGATAGCATTGCTTCTTTGGGCACTGTTTTAAATGAAAACAAACATCTTTAAATCTATTAGCCAAGGGCTGGCTCCCAACTAGAGATGGGCACAAACAGGAAAAAAAACCCAAACATGATGTTCATTGTTTGTTGCCATCCACGAACAGAGACTCACGAGCAACCATGAACTTGGCCTGCTCATGAACATGTTCATGGTTGGCTGTTCGTGCGGGCCAGCAGGCTCTCCTCCAGCCATCATCCAAGTCAAAATCCCTACTGCACCACTCCCAGAAACCTGACCTGAGCAGGCATCAGGAAAGGTACCAATAATAAATAATAGCTTGGCCCAGAGCCTGGCAGCAGCCCTGGAACTTGAAGGGGTAGATCCCTATCCCACCACACACAAAGAAAATGCAAGCTCCAATGCACTCTCTCTATCAAAATGCCAACAGCAACTGTTTCTCTCCCTCTGCACTGTCTGCAAAGTCAGAGCTGGGAGCCCCCCTCCCCCCTGCTCTTTGCTGTCTTGTAACACATTTGGAGCTCCACACTTGAAAGGAAGACCTGCCTATCAAGCTAAATTGGGCTTAGATTGGGGTTTCCAGGGCAACAGCAGGAGTTCAGACAATCCCTGCATAAGTTGCCAAGGGAATTGATTGCAGGTGCCAGACTGTCTGGCTTGACGAACAGCAACGAAGGAGGCTTGCAATGACCACCTGTTCATTTAGAATGGGGCCTCACGAACAGCTTGTTCGCGAGCAGCAGATTGGGCTGTTCGTGGCTTTTTTTGTTCATATTGCTGTTCGTGCCCATCTCTACTCCCAACGTGGCAGAGCGACACAATGGCTTGGATCCATTAAAGCATTTCCATAAGTAGAAGATATTCCGTTCGCTGAGCATGGCTTTCCCACATCCCTCTTCTTGCTGCACCCTGAAACAGTCCCCTCCCGCCTGCTTCTGGGGCACCTAAGAGCAGAATTTCGGAGGGCATTCTGTGCTGCTGCACTGTGAAGGGGGGGGGATGAGAATGTCAAACTCTGATCAGTAATCTGCCTGGACCACAGCAAACGGGGCCAGCAGCTGCAATATACAGTTCTGCCAAGCCAAAGACCACCACCCTCACCCCATTTGCAAAACACCTGACTTTGTTTCTTAAAAGTGTTATATGCCAATAAAGGCTAACTTGACTTGACTTGACTTCTTAAAAGTGTGACTTTTGTATGTCTCCCCACCAAGTTAATAGCAACAGGTTGGATCCCACTTGCTTTCCTGCTCAATTTCACTGAATTCCCCATGTAGATTTGGTCCTCCTAGACCCACGATTACCAGCTTATTTGCTAGCTGAAAATTGCTTCCTTCTACTAGCAGAAAAGCTAGTTGGATCCAGGCTATTATTAGCACATGCAAAGATGTTGCCAAAAAAATCCACCTGAGTTCACATGGTATTTTGGGAATGCCATGCACAACTACTGGCGGCAGAAAAGAAGTCGTGAAAGGAGATAACAACAGAGAAGTCAAACTGGAGGGGGAGGCAGGTGTGTGTGTGGGGGGGACAGAATGGGAGCCAACAGAAGGAAGTGGGAAAGTGGGATTTCTCTTCCCCTTTGTGGGTCTCCTTTTGCATTGTGTTCATCATGAAGCACTTCTTGTGCAAACATTTCTGAAACACTACAGCTCCTGCTATAGTAACTCCCTCCCAAGCTTCAGCACATCTTGCATTGAAAAGTGGACTACCTCATGGATTGTTAGGGACATTAATGTGATTAGGTTGGTAAAGAATTTCTAAGATGTTCCTTAGACAGAGAAATGTTGGCACTAAAATGTGTGTATGAAGCTGTCTGTAATCAATATGACATTTAAGAACATAAGAACATAAGAGAAGCCATGTTGGATCAGGCCAATGGCCCATCCAGTCCAACACTGTGTCACACAGTGCCCAAAAAACCAGGTGTCCTCAGGAGGTCTGCCAGTGGGGAAGGGACACTAAAAGCCCTCCCACTGATTGCCCCCCAAACACCAAGAATACAGAGCATCACTGCCCTATACCTCCATCTATACCTTGTGGCTCATAGCCACTGATGGGCCTCTGCTCCATATGTTTATCCAATCCCCTCTTGAAGCTGTCTGTGCTTGAAGCTGTCACCACCTCCTGAGGCAGTGAATTCCATGTGTTAATCACTCTTTGGGTGAAGAAGTACTTATCCATTCTAACCCAACTGCTCAGCAATTTCATTGAGTGCCCACGAGTTCTTGTATTGTGAGAAAGGGAGAAAAATCTTTCTCTACCTTCTCTATCCCGTGCATAATCTTGTAAACGTCTGTCATGTCACCCCTCAGTCATCGTTTCTCGAAGCTAAAGAGCCCCAAGCGCTTTAACCTTTCTTCACAGGGGAAGTGTTCCATCCCTTTAATCATTCTAGAGGCCCTTTTCTGCTCTTTTTCCAGTGCTATAATATCTTTTTTTGAGGTGTGGTGACCAGAATTGTACACAGTATTCCAAATGAGGCCATACCATTTTGGAACTTCTCTTTCAAATCTTACCTGAACTTACCTGGTTTAATTTGGCCCCCAAACCCACATCCTGCTTTACTGGGCATTTGGAGCAATTGAGAAGGTGTGAGCTTGAGGCTTGGTAGAACTGTATCACCATCTTCATCTATATACCCTGAGATTTTACCAAAGTCTTGGTTAGTCCTGTCTAAGGTGTTATTTGTTTGGGGACGGAAGCTTGGAGTTTATGTACCTGAAATGAAACTGGCTGTCTTTCTTAGAGCCACACTACAAGTGACGCCTGACACAGGTTGGACACTTGTCAGCTTCCCTCAAGTTTTGATGGGAAATGAAGGCGTCCTGGTTTTACAGCTTGGCTCTCCATTACAGCTGCAAGACCAGGATGCCTACATTTCCCATCAAAACTTGACAGAAACTGACAAATGTCCAACCTGTGTCAGGCGTCACTTGTAGCTTGGCTCTCTGCCATGGAGGAAAAACTCTTTTGGAATATGTAGCAGGAAAGAAAAGGGAAGGCAGAGTTCTTAGCTATGAAAAGGAGGACAAGGAAGATAGCGGCCAGTTATACAGACACAAAGGCTAAATATGCAACCTAATTTGCTGCTTTTAAGAAAGACATCCCATGATGGCCAGTGGAAAGATTTTTTTTTAAAAAAAAGCAGTTACATGGCTGCCGTGTTGAATGCTTCCAGAGACGCCCCTCTCCCTTCTTGTGTTCTAGAAATGGATTTTACAATACTGGCATCCTCTTGGAAGGCAGAGCATGTCAACCGGCGCTAAATGGCAAAGCAGCCAAAAACTCGCTTTCTCAGTTTAGAAGGTTTTCTAAAACCTTTGAGACTCCAAACCTGGAGGCCAAAAGCTTGTCTTAAATGGGTTTTCTTGCAGAGCTTCTGTCTTTCACATTCTGACTGCTGCCAGGCATATTTCAAACGAGATGAAATGGAAATACTAATGACCCATCCCAGGATACATAGCCTTTCATGGCTCTCTGTACACATTCTCTACCAAACCGCAACAAATGTGTGAAATCTCAAATATCCTTGTTTTCTTTACTACAGAAAATGAGAAGCCGATGACTGTAATTCCTCACTGCGGCTTGTTCGGAGGACCACTTGATATAATTTCCTATCGGCAGTGCTATAGAAAATGTTATCAAGGGACAAATTTGTTTTCCATAACATAATGAAATTGCAATGTTCCAGTTTCTCTGTGAAGGGGAGCGCGCATGTGCACACGCACACGTACCTGTCACATATACACCAGCAGGATCTTGCCGCACAAGTTAAGATGATTTATATTTTTAAAGTAAATAAAAGCAAACTGAATATGATACAGAATGCCTGTACTTTCTCTGTTCCTTCACGCCTCTTCTCAAAACACAGCTGCTTCGTGAAGCCCTTGACCAAAGTCTTCAGTCATTCAAGTGCCGTGTGGCAGTGTGGTACAGTGGTTGGACCAGAACTGGGGAGGCCCAGGTACTGTCAGCTCCTGGCAGGTAGATCCCTCAGCCCCTCTCCTGTGAACACACATTTGTTCCAGTAGAAAAGCTTTATTTAGGATTCTTACAGTTCAGGTCCGAACTCCATCATGGAGCATTGGTAGAAGTGAGGAATCAAAACATAGAGGCTATGATATACTTGAAAACTCCCGCGCCTCAGCAATGGTTAGGTTTTTGGTGTGCACAATTACATGGGTTCTATGGGAACCCTTTATAGTTATGGCTACATGATTAGTACACTATAGCACATTCCCAGTGTCAAGGAGTTCCAGAGACCCCTGGGGCCCAGCCCAGCTAAGGGGAAGGGCCACAGGCTGCCTGGAAGGTCCTGTTGCAAATAGCAAACCAAGTAAGCTGCCACCAGCTCCCCAGTCTATCCCGAGGCTAAGGAGTTAGGGAGCAAAGCTCCAGAGCCTATTAGGGGATTTAGCCAGAGCAAAGTCTACCTTGCAAGGGTAAGCTTGCAGGCAGAGTTCACAGGCAAAGAACAGTTGTTTGGTAGGTGGATCTCAAGCACACACAGGGTGAGTTCAACAAAGGTTTTATAGCAGTGCGGCTTCAGAGTCTTAATAACCCACACAAGATAAAAATATAAAGGTTTATTGAATCAAAGTGCAAGGTTATCACACATAAGACACAAAGTGAGCACAAACAAAGAAGATCTACAGCAGTACGCTCTACATACCACACTGAATTATTAGGAGGCAAAGCACGTTGGTTTCTCAAACATAGCAAGCAAAAATCCCTGATAAAGGGTCCACAAAATAGCCAAAGCAAAAGATGGAGCTTCAGTCCTTCTCATCAGATAGAGCCAGAAGCAAAGCAAAAGAGCATGGGCAGAGGTCTGAGATAGACGCCCACCACAAGCGTCTCCATGTTCGTTAACAGCCGGTTTATATTGGTTCGAGCTGGAACCAAAGTGAGGCAGGCCTGACCACACCCACTCCCAGCCTGACCACATCACCTGACAAGTGCAAAAAGATACGTGTGACAAGTCTGCCCCAATCTACAGGTGCGAAGTTAATTACCAATTAGCCAGCGAGAACAGCTTATCTTGACTCAAGGACAGAGCATACATAACTTACTGCTAGCAAAAGCGAAAAGCCTCTCCAAAAAAGGGGGGGAGGGAATTTCTCCAGCCAAGGAAGCCTCCAAACCAGCTCTCAAAAGGGCTTCCCGTACTCTTAAACGTAACTTTTTTTCTTTACACCCAGTGTTCGGGCAAAACAGCTAGAGCTGGCAGTTGGACGCTCCAAGATCGCTTCCAACTAGAAGATGCCTCTTAGGGAGATAAGATGAGAGGCCCTGTGTGGGTCTGAAAAGGCAATACTTATTATGGAGAGAACATGGTTAGAGGAGAGAATACAGCAGGTTAGCATTAAGGCATTATAACTTCAGTAGCCGGTGGCATCAGTGACACAACAAATAAACATGGCATGGCGATACACAGACATGACAGGTACACAAGAACATAGATAGAAACGACTGGATCAGACCAGTGGTACATCCAGTGCAGTTTCACATAGCAGTCAACAAGTTGCCCTGGAGGGCCACACTAGGGCTGCCAACCTCCAGGTGGGAGCTGGAGATCTCCCAGAATTACAACTTATCTCTAGACTACAGAGACCTGGGAGAGAACGGCTGCCCTGGAGGGTGGACCCTTAGCACGAGGGCACTGCCGAGTGTGCCCCTTAGTTTGGACAGGTGACAGTATCAAGATAGAGGGCAGATCATCAGATATTAACATTCAATATTTCTCCACGTGCGCCACGGATCCAGTGGTGTATTTGATTAGCTGCACTTGCCAGAAACTGTACATGGGCAGCACAATACGCCCCGTGAAGACTTGTATATTAGAACACATGTCGAGAATTAGGAATCGTATAACAGAGGCACCGTTAGAAGAGCACTTCCAAAAATTCCATACTAAGGAAACTGAATTTAAATACACAGTTTTGTACGTCTCAAGGGGGGGATCGCAACATTGTGCGCAGAGGGACCTCCTGAGGAAAGAAGCCCAATGGATTCACAATTTGGGAACTTTACAACCCAGAGGCTTAAATTTGGAATTAAATCTGTCCTGTTTTCTTTAACATTGGAGGGTTGAACAGTGACTAGGCATTTTCTTTGTCTGGAGTCCCCCTAGTGGTTGCTTGTGGCTTTAAGCATACCTCACCTCTTAGTGCATTTAAGATAAGCTGTGGCTGGTCTTCCTTTAGACAAATGGAATGAGTGCGCTGAATTTGTGCATGAGAGATACGTTTTTGACTATGTGGTGAGTAAATTTACAATTCAAGAAATCCTTTTAATTACTGGTGAAAAAGGAGGAAGAAACTCATTATGTTGCATTGTTATTTATTGATAGCAAGTTCATTGCTCTGGTGGAGGACTTTCTGGCCCCTGAAGAAATGAATATTGTATGAAACAAGCAGATTATTTGTTGCTGGCCACTTGTAGGGCAACTTTTTGGAGCCCCTTGGGAGCTTCCCATATTCTTCACAACCTACCTGTAAGAGAAGAAAAGAGAAAGCCGCTTTACACGAAAGCATTTTTGGAACAATTAATTTTGAGCTTTTCTGCCTCTCTCTCCTGAGACTCGTGGAAGGAGGGCAATGCAGGGGAGCCCCTCAAGAGCTTCAATTTGTTATTCCACCTGAAAGAGAAGAAAACAGAAAGCACCTTTATACAAGAAAGGACAGTTTCTTTCATTGGAGGATTCATTTTTCTTTCAAAAATCGATAGACCACTTGTGATATAGATGGTTGGAAATATTGACTGTGTTTCATGTTGTTACATTTGTTGTATTTCATTTTGATTGTAAATATGAAGACTACTGATTAGAAAAAAACTATATCTTGTTTTGGTTCTATACCTAGTACTGGTGCTTTTAAGTGACTTGATTTTCATTCCTGGGACCTTGTTTCTTTTCTACAACCTCCAGGTGGGAGCTGGAGATCTCTCAGAATTACAACTGATCTCTAGTCTACAGAGACCAGTTCCTGGGAGAGAACGGCTGCCCTGGAGGGTGGACTCTGTGGTGTTATCCCCTGTTGAATTCCCTCCCTTCCCCAAACCTTGCCAACCCCAGGCTCTACCCCCAAAGCTTCAGGAATTTTCCAACCCAGACTTGGCAACCCAAGGCCAAACCAACAGGGTATAGAGGCTGAATTTCAGAGGTTTTCTTCCTCTGTAGATGATTGGGGAAGGCAATGGCAAACCACCCCATAAAAAGTCTGCCAACAAAACATCGTGATGCAACGTCCCCCCATTGGTCAGTAATGACTTGGTGCTTGCACAGGGGACTACCTTTACCTTTACCTTTCCTCTGTAGATGGAGGATCTCTTCAGTCACCTTGGTTAGTAGCAGGACTTTTTTTCAGCGGGAATGCAGTGGAACGAAGTTCCGGCACCTCTTGAAAATACTGGGCAATAGGGAATGAAAATAATATTATTTCAAAGAATCCCATGTGTTTCTTCCTCATTTCCCTCTTGAGAGTTCCGCCACCTCTTTTCCCAGAAAAAAACCTCTGGTTAGTAGTCATTGACAGATCTCTCCTCCATGAATCTGTATAATATGCTATGACATTTCCTCATTCTTATTTATTTATTTATTTATTTATGTATTTATTTATTTATTATATTAGATTTTTAGGCCGCCCTCCCCACCAGGGCAGAGTACATCATTTCAATTTACATAAACAACAGAAATGGCACCAAAGGCGTTTTTTAAATTTCCAGAAATAACGAACTAGTTTATTTACTTTAGTGGGGAAAGGTCAGGTGAAATCAGGAGTTGAAAATTTCTGAGGTAATTCAACATAGACATTTCTGAGGTAAAATTGGAACATGCACAGACTTCAGTTCTTACGCTTTTCACTGTTACTTAAGGCTTATGTTTTGAGGCTTTGGTTCCCTTGTTTTCCCCCAAGCACTCTAGTATACTTTCTTTTAGTATTCTTTAGTATTCTTTCTTTTCTGGAGTTAGGAATGCTGGTACCCACCTTCTATTCACACACCAGTGCTTTTCTTCAGTCGTCAACTGAATCTGAAGTTCTCCACAGGCAGTTTCCAACTACACCTGACCAGCGATCTCTCCACTGTCCAGAACCACCTCCCTGTTTGACTGTGTAGGGAGAAATCTCCTCTTCTTAGAATCTGTACCCATTTCTTTGGCCCATTTTGGAGTCTTGCCTACCTCCCAAACCTCCTTGCCAACTTTCCCCAGTTCTCCTGTCAGTGTTACACTGCTCTCCGTTAGGACTCCGTCTCTCAACTCTTCACACTGGATTTCTCTGCTAGGACTGAAAACAGACCCTCCTCTTTCCAGCTCAGGCTACCCAATCAGATCCCTTGGAGTAGCCTGTCACTCAAAGCTCTCTGATTTTGTGAGGGATTCATCCTTAACAGTCCTGCAGCTGTGTGTGTACAGCCCTTCCAGGCTCTTTAAACCATGCAATACATCACGTATGCATATCTTATGTTCTGTTATGAGGCAGTGAGGTGCAGTACTGAAATAGGACTTGGGACTCCCAGGTTCAAATCTCCACTCAGGGCTCAACTATGTGTTATTATTCTGTGCTTACTTTAAGCTCACATACACTTATTCAAACACAGCCTTGGCTTTGCTTTATCAAGGATGGCAATGGAAGTCGGGGTTATATAACCATTTCCTCTTCTGCTGTTTTCTCAATGCGAGAAGCTGCTGCCGCTGCTGCCACCCTGAAAGTTTTCCCCGGCAAAGGAAAAAGCCGTTGAAGGTTGGCATTTTCCTGTAAGAAAATGGCATTGGTCTCTTTCGTGATAAAGCAATTAATAATAATATATAATAACATTTGATTTATATACCGCCCTTCAGGACAACTTAATGCCCACTCAGAGTGGTATACAAAGTATGCCATTATTATCCCCACAACAAAACACCCTGTGAGGTGGGTGGGGCTGAGAGAGCTCCAGAGAGCCGTGACTGACCCAAGGTCACCCAGCTGGCTTCAAGCAGAGGAGTGGGGAATCAAACCCGGTTCTCCAGATTAGAGTCCTGCCACTCTTAACCACTACACCAAACAGGCTCTTAGTTTGCTTTATCAAGGACGGCAATGGAAGGGGGTGGAGTTATAACCATTTCGCCTTCTGCTGTTTTCTCAAAGCAAGAAGCTGCCGCCGCCGCCACCCCCACCCTGAAAGTTTTCCCCAGCAGAGGAAAAAGCCGTTGAAGGTTGGCATCTTTTCTGTAAGAAAATGGCATGGGTCTCTTTTGTGATAAAGCAATTCTGGCAGGCACATTTGCAAAAGAAAAAAGTTGTTTAAATCAAACACAGATGAAATTGCAGTGAGAAGCAGAGGCCCTGGAAGGTGGCAAGGTGCGGTTGGCCTCTCACAGGCGAGTGGTTGTAGTTCACTGGTGGAGCATCTGATTGGCATGCAGAAGGTCCCAGGTTCAATTGTTCACCGTTGGCTCAGTGAAGTGGTAAGATACAAGCTAGGGTGTCATTTCTTACTGGGTATTTCCCCCAAGCACTTCACTGCATCACTCAGGTGTATGAGCTAAAGTTACTTTATTAAAGAACACCGGTATCAAGATGGTCAGACAGGATCACTGGCTGAAGTGACGCAAGGCAGCAAATCAAGGTTAATTATAGGGCACAGTCCCCGCCCCACCAATGGAAAAGAAAGTCCGTTAGGATTTTGGCGCGTGGAGCCAGGGAGCCAGGAGAGAGGGGAGGAGGGAAAGGATGATCTCTGCTCAGTCTCTTAGGAGGTTGGTGCCATCTCTGCGTGAACTTCAAGGCCACATTCACAGGCCGGACAGAAAATGGTAACAAAAACACCTGCAAGATAAGCAGCTAGCAACCAGTCAGCAAAACAGGTTCCTTCTGCACGTTCTCAGAGGTACACTACACACTGCAGCAAGAAATTCATAACACATGGCAGATATCCTGGAGGCGTATCTGACATAGTGATTCTCAATGTTGCAAAGTTTCAGCTCTGTGCTGCTGCTTAGAGATGCATTGAGAATTGTCCTTGGTGGTGGAGGGAGGAGATTGGAGCCCAGCCAAGAAAATAAATGTCTTTTTCTGGCACCGTTTGGACAGGACAAGAATGCCTGCTCCCGTCCAATTAACTATTGATTGGCTGGGCTTTTAACCAAGGCCCGTAGATCATCCGCTCGGTTACTTTGAGAGGCAACATGTCAGGAGCTGTCTAGGAAACGAGAGTGCCATGGTGATGTGTTCGTTACCAGCACTCGTTACTAGCAGGAGCCGATTTCCTAGCAAAAGCCATTACGGGTCGGCGTTGACAGCTGGAGTCTGAATCAGAAAATCAGAGAAGTGGGCGTCTGGTACAGACTTTGACAGACAGTCCACGGCTAATGAAGAGAAGAGGCCAAGTACCTGCAAATCCTCCCCCTGCTCAGATTTACCTATTGCCTACATCGATCAATCATTGGCGACGAGGGAGGGGGAGACGGATCTCCTGTTCACCTGTGCTTTGGGGCACATAGACATGATAGGACATCTGCACCTTTTAATATTTTTATATATATATGACACTATTGCCGGATTGTCATAGTTCTTTTAGTTGGATGCAATGTATTATTTCACAGTTTCGTTGCTTTAACTGCTGGCTGTTTATCGTCTTGAGTGCCCCTATGGCAGAAAGGAGGAACAAACATTTCCTGTATAAATACTCTGGCCTGCAGGGGGAGCCACATGTCATTTGTTGCTTCTATCCGTTTGATTTTTACACCTGGGAGATTCTGCAAGTAGGCTGCCCCGAACTAGAACCCAGAGCTTCTGGGTATGAAGGGGAGTGCTGCTGACCTTGTGCCTCCACAGCTGCGCATAGGTTCAAATCTGGAGTCCCACCAATCAAACTTGCTCCTTCTGCTGATACTCCAGTTGTCTTCCTGCACATTTTTCTCCCTTTCTCTGAATAACCCCATTTAAAATGATGCTCCCCAGCATGCAAAGGATTTTTAAAGTGGTGCCTAGATCAGCAGCCCAAGAGGGCCTGGCAGGATAGGCTATGGTGGAGGGATGAAGTCTAAATTTTTCAATTTGTGGATTTCTGAATCTGACGAGACAGCATTTCTATTTGTGGTAGAGGGGCAGCAATAGCTGCTAATTTTCCCTTCCCTCATGAGATCCGCACTTTATCCTCCATGCTGTTCTTGAGGGTCTGCTGACACCCAGAAAAAACATTTTGGCAGACTCAGTGGGCTGTAGCAACAGCAGAAGGAAATAGGACAGTCCTAGTCCAAGAAAGCCACGGATGGTGGGACACATGCCACCATGTCACTGAAACACATGCACCAGCTCTCCCAGCCAAGCTAGATATGTACAAAGCTGAGCTCGAATAAGGGGAGATTCTACCTTGTCCCCCATAATAGGGGCTGCAGAAGTAAGCTGGAGCTATGACTCAGTGAAGGACTTCCCATTGAGGAGCATGTGCCATCCTTCTCCCACCAGGCAGTCTGAAAGTGGGGTGGGGGGAATCACCGGAGCGTACATGACTGTTGGTGGCCATTCAGTAGTGGACTGAACTGGGGGATACAGATCCCAGTTTAAGAAGATCTTTCCACCAGTCAGAGATAGGCTTGCCATTCCCCCACTGGGGGCGGGGGATCCCCTGCTCCCACCTCCTCCCCCCACCCCCACTTTCCTGGCAAGCAGGGGGACACACACCCCAGGGCACACCCCAGCAGCATGGGTGCACCCCCGGGCAGCACGGCATGCCCCTGCGCCCCGCTGCGGTGCACTCCCACACCCTGCAATGGGCCCATTTCAGGCTGAATTGGGCCCGTGGGGGGGGGCAATTCAGCCCTTTGGGGAGCACACTCATGCTCCCGGGCTGCCCTTTGACTTGCATGATGACGTCACTTCCAGGAAGTGATGTCATCACGCATGCTGGGAGCACACGTGCGCTGTGCATGTGCGCGATGGAGAACTCCAGGGTAAGTGCCAGCATCCCAGTCTCCCCCCAGGGGACTTAAGGGACCTCACAACCCTACTCAGAGAGACTGCCTCCAAACCAGGGCTGGGTGTTCCGAGAAGAGGCCATGGCTGAATGGTGGAGAAGGACCGTGTCTCAGTGGGAGAGGGAAAGGTCCAGAGTTCCCTCCTGAAGTAGCATGTATTGGGAAAGACCTTCCTCTTTCTGAGATGCCCTGTTGATCAGAACGAATAAATATTTACTCAACTAGGTGGCCCAATGGTCAAACTCATCCTAAGATAGTTTATTTTGTTCCTTTGAGTGGGAACAGTTGCCCTCAAAGAGGAACAAGCAGGCAAGCCGCCTTTCATACCTGGATCAAAATCTTACACACACACACACACACACACACACACACACACACACACACACACACACACACACACACACACACACACTGCAAGGAGGCCTCCTCCTTGCAGTTACCATAGCAACAGCCGGGACCTCCTTCCCGCTTTCGGCAATGGGAGACACGACAGGAAGTGTGGCCGTGAGCAGTGTCTGCCTCAGGAAAAGGCTGAAGCAGAGCAAGATGTTGTGCGGAGCTTCGACACAATAGTTTTCCAAGCTGGGACTGTCCTTTTACGGTTACCCATGGAGAAAAGATTACAGGAAGTGTGGCCGTGAGCAGTGTCTGCCTCAGGAAAAGGCTGAAGCAGAGCAAGATGTTGTGCGGAGCTTCGACACAATAGTTTTCCAAGCTGGGACTGTCCTTTTACAGTTACCCATGGAGAAAAGATTACCCTGTGGGGAGGGTTTCAGTGGGGGGAAATGTGTGTGTGTCTTCTTCAAACCGCGTGAAATCTTCACATTATGAACCCCATTGCTTCACAACCAGAGCATCGCCCTTCCAGAAAGAGTGTGCTCACATATCTCCACCTGGATGCCAAAGGATGGAGCCAGCCCACCCATTTGATGGGTCTAGGTGATTGCCTAGGGAGCCAGAGGGCAGGGCCCACAAAAGAGGCTTGCAGGTGGCAGCCTGCAGTTCCAAGTGGTGCCTCCAACCTAAGAATGCTGCCCAGGCACATGGCATGGTCGGTGGTGGAGCTGGCCACCAGCCGTCCCCTTCCTCCTCGTCCGTCTTCCCTTGCCCCACCCTCATGAAGGAGGGAGGGAGGACCAGCTCTGCTGCCATTTGCACCTGCACCCACCCGGCTTCTGGGGCAGCAGTGGTGCCCCGCCTGCACAAATCTGTGTGCACTCTGACTATAGTGGCTCATTCAACCTGCCTTCTCCCACCCCACTCCTGCAAAGGAAGCAGGTAACCAGCAGCTATGCTGTAAAGAGTCTGGTAGCACCTTTAAGATTAACCAACTTTATTGAAGCATATGCTTTCAAGAACCACAGCTCTCTTCGTCAGATGCATCGTCAGCTTTTGAGAATCACAGCTCTTTTCGTCAGATGCATCTGATGAAGAGAGCTGTGGTTCTCGAAAGCTGACGATGCATCTGATGAAGAGAGCTGTGGTTCTTGAAAGCTGACGATGCATCTGACAAAGGGAGCTGTGATTCTCGAAAGCTGACAATGCTTCTGATGAAGAGAGATGTGGCTCTTGAAAGCTGACAATGCATCTGACAAAGAGAGCTGTGTCTCTCGAAAGCTTACAATGCATCTGATGAAGAGAGCTGTGGCTCTGGAAAGCTGACGATGCATCTGACAAAAAGAGCGGTGGCTCTGGAAAGCTGACAATGCTTCTGATGAAGAGAGCTGTGACTCTGGAAAGTTGACAATGCATCCGATGAAGAGAGCTGTGGCTCTCAAAAGCTGATGATGCTCTGACAAAGAGAGCTGTGACTCTCGAAAGCTGACCATGCATCTGATAAAGAGAGCTTTGGTTCTCGAAAGCTTATGCTACAATAAAGTTGGTTAGTCTTAAAGATGCTACTGGACTTTTTACTGTTTTGCAGTTATAGACTAACTCGGCTAACTACTCTGGATCTAGCAGTAATGTTATCACCCAGGTCCGTGCCTGCCCAGCTCATAGTTGGCCAAGGACATGAAAAGCCCTTTGGCTGGCCCTGCCGGAGAAAACTGCTTGGCCACGGGATGCAATTAAGACTAAAGGCTACAATGGTGGCCCATTCCAGGTGGGCGTGTCCATGCAAAGAGTGGCCATCCTCAAACAGAGAAGGTTTAAGGGGAGATTACAATGTGAAATTGCTGGAGTTGAGTTCATTCGCAGATTCGGAATAATGGGCCCCCCTGGGATGAATAGGGATATTTTGATTTTAGTTATTTATATAATAATAATAATAACATTCGATTTATATACCGCCCTTCAGGACAACTTAATGCCCACTCAGAGTGCTTTACAAAGTATGTTATTATTATCCCCACAACAATAATCACGCTGTGAGGTGGGTGGGGCTGAGAGAGCTCCTAGAAGCTGTGACTGCCCCAAGGTCACCCAGCTGGCTTCAAGTGGAGGAGTGGGGAATCAAAACCGGCTCTCCAGATTAGAGTCCTGTGCTCTTAACCACTACACCAAACTGGCTTTCCACTCTTAACCACTACACCAAACTGGCTCTATAGTCCGCCTTTATCACTGAAACTCAAGGTGGATTACATAGTGTGAGATTAAGACAATCAGTATCAAGGACATTTCCATACAGTGTCAAGGACATCTTATCTCACTACAGATGCTGCATTTTCTGTATTTTGCTTCCCGTAAGCGTTTCTAATCAAGCTGCTTACATTTTGCATTGTATTGACTCTCTTCTTTGCTACCCCCATTCCACCTTCTGACTGGGATATAAGGGCTCAGGGATCTCCATTCCTACTTGCATCTGATGAAGTGAGCTTGACTCTCGAAAGCTTATACCCTGGACATCTTGTTGGTCTTTAAGCTGCTGCGGGACATGAATCTTGCTCTTGTCTTGTAGACCAACACAGATACCCCCCTGAAACATGTGAAGTGTGTATGACAATAGTCTACCTCAGTGGACACAAATATATCAGGGTAAGTGAAAGAGTGACAATATGATGAACGAAGCTCACGGCAGGTAAGTGTAATGTGATATGAACTGGAACAAACTGCTGATGAGCGGAGAACTGGCTGAAATTGCAAGGGAAAGGGGTCCATTGTAGATGGCTCCATGAAAATCTCAACTCAATGTGCAGCAGCAATGGAATGGAGACTGTGCTAGACTAGATCCCGAGGAGGTAGCCGTATTAGTCTGTAGTAGCAAAATAGAAAAGAGTCCAGTAGCACCTTTAAGACTAACCAATTTTCCGGAGCATAAGCATTCGAGAATCACAGTTCTCTTCATCAGATGCATCTGGCAAAGAGAGCTGTGGTTCTCGAAAGCTGATGCATCTGATGAAGAGAGCTGTGGTTCTCGAAAGCAGATGCATCTGATGAAGAGAGCTGTGGTTCTCGAAAGCAGATGCATCTGATGAAGAGAGCTGTGGTTCTCAAAAGCTGATGCATCTGACAAAGAGCACAGTGAAAGGTTATGCTACAGTAAAGTTGGCTAGTCTTAAAGGTGCCACTGGACTCTTTTCTATTGTGCTAGACTAGGAGCTAGGAGATGCAGGTCTGAATCCCCGCTTTGCCATGGAAGCTTCCTGGGTTACCATGGGCCAGACAATCGGCCTAACATACCTCACAGGGTTGTTGTGAGGATAAACTGGAGGGCAGGAGAATGATGTAAGCCTTTGGGTCCCCATGAGGGAGAAAGGCACCTCATGAAAATGGTCACATGGCCGGTGTCCCTGCCCCCTGATCTCCAGACAGAGGGGGGTTTAGATTGCCCTCCGCGCCAGTGGCGCGGAGGGCAATCTAAACTCCCCTCTGTCTGGAGATCAGAGGGCGGGGCCACCGGCCACGTGACCATTTTTGCCAGGGACGATTTAAACTTCAAAAACCTCCCCCTTGTTCCAGCTAACCCAAAGTGACGTCATTGTGCAGTCCTCCCGAGTTCCACCACCTCTTTTCCTAGAAAAAAAGCCCTGTCTACAAGCAAATTAGTCCATCACCAAAGAGCCAAGCAAGGCACAACACAACGGCTGAGCCAATCTTTAATTAAGTGCTGCGTTGAAAAGGCCTTGCACACGGCATAATCTTATGAGTCCTGCAGAGCGGCAGTGGTACAGTGCTGAAACAACAGGTGCGGTCCACTGCATAATCTTAGATCAGATCTTCTCCCATTTCCCCATTTACATGGAGATGCTCAGAACGCCCCCACCCAATCCATGCTTAATATTACCATTCCTGCACATATGCCTTAATCCCCTCCCCATTATTAGAAGGTTGCCATCCTGATGTCCGTCCTGCCTAATTGAATAAAGCACTCCATCTCTTCAGTCCTCGTTGGACTCAGGCAGTGAAGGAGTAATCTAATTGCGCTGCGGTAACCTTATTTAGCTTTGTTGCCGGAGTCCGTCCTCCCCTGCTGTTATTCAGATCCTATTCATTTCGTTGGCGGCGCTGGAGAATAAATGCCCTTCGATGGTCAGGGGGGGTCAAGATAAAGAAGCCGACAAATAGAGAAAATGCCGATGGAACTATTTGAAAGAGGAGAGGTAGAAAGGCAACCCGGACTGGGGTTATAGATGCTATCGGTCAAAAAGACCCAAAGCCTTTGGAACGGGCTGCGGCACATCAGTTTGCATTTATCCACATCTGTCTATCAAAAAAGTTGGAAGCGTATTTCCTTTCCTTTCTGACTTTGCAGAGGTCCGAGGTTCAGTCTCTAGCATCTCCAGCTCAAAATAATCAGGTGATGTGAATGACCTCCACCTGAGAGCTATGGTCGGTCAGTAGGAGTCAAAACTGAGTTCGATGGGCCTTTGTGTAGGGTGGCTTGCTTGCGAGGAGACCTCGCTGAGGGCCAGTTGGATGCCTGGAGTGCATCCCTTTGATCTACACCTGGTGACTATTTGGGAAAGGCAGATTATGAATGAATGAATGAATGAATGAATGAATGAATGAATGAATGAATGAATGAATGAATGAATGAATGAATGAATGAATGAATGAAGCCCACTTAAGCCTGATCTCGTCAGATCTCATAAGGTAAACAGGGTCGGCCTTGGTTAGTAATTGGATGGGAGACCTCCAACAAAGACCCGTGCTGCAGAGGCAGGCAATGGCAAACCACCTGTGTTAGTCTTTTGCCATGAAAACCCCACCAGAGGTCATCATAAATCAGCTATGACTTGAGGGCACTCTCCACCATGTATGTATGTATTATGCATGTATGTAGGTGCTGTCAAGTGACTTACGGCAACTCTAGCAAGGGGCTTTCAAGGATTTGCCGTTGCCTTCCTCTGCAGAGTCTTCCTTGTTAGTCTCCCATCCAAGTACTGACCCTGACAAGATCGGGGTGGACCTTGCAGTTCTACCACCCTATAATAGCCTTAGTTCATTCGAAAAACAGAATCCAAAATAAGAGCTATCGCATTCATCCCTTGATTAAGCTTTTGGGCCCCATCCCTATAAAGATTTGTTGAAATCCATCCTCTGCTAATGAGCCCGATCACATTATCATTAATTCTTTCAATACTCATCATTGGCACAATTAGCCAATGATTGTGCAGCCACGAAACTGGCAGTGCAATTGTAAACACAATTTCCGACCCCTTTAAATCCACTGGGCTCAGAAAGGTGTACAGCTTAAGATTGCACGGTAGAAGTAGCAATGAGAAAAGTTCTGCATGCAAAACCATTAACCAGAAATATGAAATGCTACTACTAAAAAACAGCAAACATTACCCTCCCATATCGCTGTTAATCAAATATAGAGATGTTACAAAAATACGTCATTAAAACTGGGCTAATTCCAAGTATTAGAGTGTCAGGCCAGGACTGAAGAGATCCCTGTTCAAATCAGCACTCTGCTTTGGAAGTCATTGAGAGAGTTCAACTGAGAGCAAGAGACTGTGAGGGCAGGAGGCGGGAGGAGAAAGGTTAAGTTCAATGGCAGCCAGTGTGGTGGGCGTGCTTAAAATAGCAAAACCTCGGAGAGCCAGGTTCAAATCCTCCCTCTGCCATACGTTTCACTGGCTAACCAATCAGTCTCTCTCAGTCTAATCCACCTCACAGGGTTGTTGTATGTAAAACAGGAGGGGGAGAAACACGTATGTCCCCCTTGGAAGAAGGGCAGGATAAAAATGTATTAGACAGAGAGTGGATTGTTAAGAAAACATGGTTGATATATCCAAGATGTCTGAATATCATTGGGACCACATGTAAGGTTGCCAGCTCCAGGCTGGCAAATTCCTGGAGTTGTTGGTGGAGCCAGGAGAAGGTAGGGGTTTGGGGAGAGGAGAGACCTCAACTGGGTATAATGCCATAGAGTTCACCTTCCAAAGCAGCCAGAGGGACCGATCTCTATGGAGATCAGCTGCAATATTAGGAGATCTCCAGCCACCGCCTGGCAATTGTCTGTCGGATAGATTCTTTCCTGGGATGAAAATCTTGGTGTTGGAGTGATTTATGCATAATTAAGAGCCTTTAATAAAGATTTTGCCGAAATGGAATAACAAGCTGGCGGTACCCATCAGGCTCTTGGGCTTACTCTTGGCCATCAACTATAACCATTGGACTGCATTGTCCTTGAAGAAAACTCCATATGAACACCAATGAACCTATAAAGGAACAAGCAAATAGAATTACACCACACAGTAGATCTCTGGAAGACTTGTATTATCTTCATATGATAGAACTTTACCGGTTGAACTCTTGACTGTAGTTGTTTGTAATTGTATATTGGATATTTATGGGATGATTCATTGGATATTTATGTGTAATATTTATTAGAAATTGCATGTTGACACTTGAGCACTTTGAATTTAAAAATTATGTTTATAAATGTTACACTGTATGGAAATGTTCCACTGTACGGAAACTACGTGAGGGCGATCTGGCTGCGACATCTGTCACCCCATTGATCGCCAGGGTTGATTTGGCTGATCTGGCTGGCTAGGCGGGTGTCCCCTTCCTCCCTCACCGCTCCATGTGCATCCCTCCCGAAGCTGTGCGCTCAGTGGAAGAGGACGACTCCCAGATAGAAGGAGTGTACCGTTCTTTGGTCAAGGGTAAAAATTGTATTTAAACATTTAAAAATTTAAAATATCAATTTATTTCTTTTGACCTTTGAGGTTTTTTCCCTTAGATACTGGTTTGTTTCCGACTCGGAGGAGCCCTCTTGTTTATTCTTGGTACCACCTGGAGGCCTGCAACCCCATTCTTGGATTTGAAGGATGGGGTGGATGGAGAAAACCTAACAGGCTGTGCAATGGAAACAAAGAAAAATGTGACTGGAGAATTTTTTCACCAGATTTAGCAGTAGGGGGAAGGATCTGCGGTAAAAGAAATTTAAGGGGGAATGTGATGGGGGGGCGGGTAATCTGGGGTACCATCAGATCCAGGAGCCAAAGGGCCCAAAGAAGCACTGGAAAGGTCACCTGATGTGTGAGTCTATGATCAAGTTCTTAATAGACAGGCAGCGTAGATGTGCAGCGGCCCTGATAACATCCAGACGATCTGCCATCTTTGCTCGCCTTCCCTTCAGCTGTGCCTTATCACTCCATGGCACACAAACATGCCCCCAAACCTGCAGTCTGCAATCTCTCTCATAAATTAGACTGGCGGCAAAGAAAACATGACTTGGCTTTATTAAACACAGGCTGGCGATGGAGCTCGGCTAAGCAAACAGCCTCCTCCAGATTAAATAATATTGGCTCAAATCGTCCCTGTCCGGCTCATTGGAACAGTTGTGGATGTACACAGCCAGAAAAAACTTGGTCACGGAGGAAGGCTGACCCAAGATGGCCTGACGTGTCCTCTTTGCAAAGTTCCAGATTTTAGAAGCTTCCCTCCTGTCTTGAAGGGCCCTGCTTTCACTCTTTTTTAAAATATATATATATAATTTTATTGAAATTGTAAAATCTATAACAACATTGAGATAGCAATACATAGCAATAAATAACAATAGATAGCAATAAATAGCAATAACAATAATATTAGTAATAACAAATAATTAATATAAACCATGTGTAGCTCTCTAAAAAACAAGAAGACATATCTAGTTATATAATTGCTTTTTCGGGGAGAATATGTTAACAATATCAAACGTGGTGCTACAATAGATAAATCCCTTACATATTTGCGTATAAATTAAAGATTTTTAATCCAGGTAGAGAACGATTAGTTTCTAAGTAATCAAAGAAAGGGAACCATTTCTCAATAAAGTCTGTTGTGTTTGGGAAATGTTCTGCTTGATATAGTTTATCATATAGTTTTTCGGAGATATAATGATCCCATATTTTAGAATACCAATGATCAATCTTTCACTCTTACTGGCTAATCCTACAAAGAGTTACTCCAGTCTAAGGCCATTGAAGTCAATGGGCTTAGACTGAAGTAACTCTGGTTATGATTTCACTGTTAATCCAGACTTTGGAAAAGCATCTTTATTATGGAAAGCATCTTTGGTCCTAGTTAGAGTTGCCATGAAATTTGTCTTACAATGAAATCCAAGAGCAATTTAGAGGTAAACTTTGGGGAATTGGCGTCGGATGACAAATGCATGGAATGTAAAGGGGGGAGCTTTGATAAAATTAGCAAAATTTCATGGCGGCGGTGAGCTAATCCTTGCTAGATACCCACAGAAAACAGCCTCCACTCTCTACATTGTTTCAGGACATTATTCCTCAGGAACACTTTTATTTATAGCAAACTCGATGCTAGTTATAAGCAAGAAAATCGGCTTGTATGATAGACAAGCACACTAAAAAAGACAAGTCCCTTTGCTCAAAATGGAGCAGGTATTGTTTAGTGGCTAATAGAATGAGTTGAGATTTTGGAAGTTTCTATCCCAGCTCCAAATTTTGCCTCTGCCACAGGGGTGGTGAGAGGTTCAACACAAATATAATTGGCAGTGAAACAGACCTTGATTTTCCTTGTTTATGCACAAGATGAGATCCTCGCTAATATTTGGGGGCAAAATTCCTTTCGAATATAGGGTTCTCAGGGTTCTCAAGGGTGAGCAATTTCCCAGGGTTTTGCTCCCTTGCCCGCCAATCTGCCAGTGATAGGCGGGAGGCAGCAAGCTCCCTGGAGATCGCCCGCCACTGGCAGGCACCACCGGAACATGCATCACTTCCAGAAGTGATGTCGTCATGCTAGCCACAAGCATGCTCCCATGCTTCGTTGGGGCCAATTTTGGTCCGCGGCCGGTGCAATGACATCACTTCAGGAAGTGATGTCATTGTGCATGCGCCAGGAGCTACCCACACTGGCAGCTACACATGACGGGAAGCTACTCAGGCCAGAGGCATGAGGTAAGTGCCATGTCCCTCACTTCCTGTGGAGACAGTATAGGGACCTGACAATCCTAAGCAAGCAGCTCTGTGCATATGCAAGTAGCTGTTTGCGCAGTAGGATTTGGCCTTGCCTTTGTAATAAGTAACAAAACAGTTGCAGCTTCCAGCACTTCTTGCACTTTCCAATCCACCAAGTAAAACATCTCAGGGCCAAGCTACAAGTGATGAATGACACTTGCCTGGCAAGTGAACAGACTCAGAGCCAAGCTACAAGTGACGAATGACACTTGCCTGGCAAGTGAACAGACTCAGGGCCAAGCTACACATGACGAATGACACTTGAACGGCAAGTGGATTGAGTGGAGGGCAAGTGAACAGGGAGAAATACACTTGCCATTCAAGTGTCATTTGTCATGTGTAGCTTGGCCCTCACGTGTATTCCTCCCTGTTCACTTGCCATTCACTTGCGCTCCAGTGGCAAGTGAACAGGGAGGAATACACGTGAGTCTGTTCACTTGCCAGGCAAGTGTCATTCGTCCCTTGCAGCTTGGCCCTCAGTTACCAGATGTGCAATTAATCTCCTCTTTGCAAGTGTGCACACATCCTTTAAGTGAACAACATGAAATAACTTTTCTTCTTTTTGCACTTGCACTATCAAGAGCTCTAGGAAGGCGTGATCAAAAGAACAGATTGCACGAGCTAGCTTCATGGGAAGACACCCAAGGTACACAGACACATCTACGTAGTAAATCTGTTTTGGGATGGATGAGGGCTAGCAAACTGAAATTTAATCCCCAACAAAACGGAGATGCTAGTGGCAGGGGGAATACCCTATCTGCGATATGCCTGAGGAAGTCAGAAGAGCCCCCACTTTCCTGGCTTTCCGCAAACGATGCAAAACCAAATTATTCAAAAAGGCTTTTTATTCAGATAGGAGGGCTGTATTGTAGGGAGGGGGTCTCAGATGCTTCACTAAAAGGTTAGGGAGGGACCATAGACTTCACCCTTATGTTGCCTTATATACGATCTATTGTTTTAAATATGTGCTCCTATGAGCTACCTGTGCTTCATGTTGTCGAATGTCAGTCCTAGAATTGCTTATGTTCTGTTTCAGCAATTCTTCAACTCTGTATTGGATCCTTGCTAATGCTGTGTCTTTGTAAAATTGTGTTTATGGCATTGTTTATGGAAATGTCCTTGAAACTGACTGTGCTAATCTCACACTGAGTAATCCACCTTGAATCTCAGCAGAAAAGGTAGACTATAATTGACATAAATAAATAAAACAAATATATAAATAGGGCTCCTGCTGTAAGGATCTGGGCATAGAGCAGTGGTCATGGGGTAGGGGGGAGGTTGCTGTGAATTTCCTGCAATTGTGCATGGGGTGGACTAGATGACCCTTGGGGGTTCTCTTCCAGCTCTATGTTTCTATCAGAATGTGTGTGATGTCCTACATAATGCTTAATATTACGATTATCGACAAGGTGGGAAGGGCACAAAACTTCCTTTACACTGCTAGTTGTTATGAGGTTTGCAATATTTTGTGCAGGATTCTATTAGCAATTTAATCCTGCATGTATCCAACCAAGGATAACGAAACTTTGCTAAGTATCAGGCCCTCTCTACTGGAATCGGAAATGGATAGCAACCTGGAGAGCAGCATTTACCTCGACAATGGAAGCCAGAGCCATTAACTTGCCTTTAGATCCCTCATTAGGAAGCGTCCAGATGAATAATATTCCATCTCAGACACTGCCAACAATTTAAGGATAGACCCCCTGCAATCGATCAGCTGCTTTAAATCACAAACATGACACATTTATCCATCTTGTTTTGCAAACTTTACCCCCCCCATTAGCTGTAATATGTGTCTGCTGAACTCCTTCCAAAATGTGAACTGTCATCCTGTTTTAATTCCACTGGGCAGAGAGAATCAGGCAAGGAGAGCAGTCTCTTGCTTTAATAACTCAGAGCAATAATACAGGGCTGGCAGAACAGAGAGGGAGTCATCTTTCTGTTTTGTGGCAGGTGACAATGAGAACAGCCATTTCCTGCCAGTCATCAGAGGGCATTGCTGCAGAAGGCTGCTTCAAGGCACTGCTGTTATTCAAAAGCTCTTTGCCTCGTAGGAGTTGTCTCATCGCCGCCTTGCTTCTTGGGGAGGGAAGGCCCTGGCTCAGTGGTAGAGCATCTGATTTGTATGCAGAAGGTCCCATGTTCAATCCCAAACATGAATAAGGTACTAGGGGATGTGAAAGACCCTTCCCAGAGTAGCTATAAAAGATTAGATTGGAGCCAAATTTTCGGGCTTTGATTTCCCCTCTCGGGCTTTGATTTCACCCTCTCCCGTGAAGCCAAAGCATCTGCATTTTCACAGTTTTACTTTTTAAAAACAAAACTTCTCACAACACTTCGCATCAGAGTGCAGAGTGAAATGTGCATGTGTGGTAGCAATTGTTTCTAGAACGTCTATACTACAAAGCCCATGTTGCAGGGCAACAAAACCTGAAATACATATACACAAGAGCAGTGTGCCATGTCAACTATAGTCCCATGCAACATACTGAAATACAGCGTGAGGAGATAGCATCCTATCTGCATTGCAAGACCAACGGGAAAGTGCACCTCATCTCTGGTAGTGCAAATGTGGAATGAATTACACTTAATTGCTTGAGCCTGAATTCCCATTGCAATACTTTGAGTTATTCAGATGGACACCGGTTCCCAGTTCAGCAAAAAAGAGAAGAGAAGAAAAGAAAAACTACATGTGGAAGTGTTTCCCTTCCTAGCTTGAGGCATAAGAATTTATGAAGTCTCAAGACTACAAATCCCATGATTCACTGTGCACATAAGTGAAAATGGGAAAACGCAGATGCTTCTAGCTCCTTAAACTGAAGGCAGCAATTGGTGACACTGCAAAGGATTGGATTTCATATTATTCATGGACTGCTTGGAACCAAAAAGTAGAACCAAAAAATAATATCCTTCTTCCCTAACCTCAACCATCTTTAAAATCCAATCCCCCCACCCCCAGGAATGGTTTTAACATTCTGTTCAAGCAAAAAGCAAATCTCACCAGATTTTTTAGAATGCTGGCAGTGTAATCCTGTGCAGAGGTACCAAAGTCCAAACCCATTTACTAAAACGGATTTAGACTAGAGGAACTTTGCATAGCGTTGCACTATGAATTGCCTGCTCTCGTTTCCAAAATGCAACCAAGTTTACACTCTCTAAATTTGCAATGAAAATAATCCCAGTGAAGACTATTTTGGATGGGTGGTGTATTGGAATTCTGAATTCTTTTCAGTCGTTGGTAGCATTTTCTCTCTACATTCTCAAAGCGTAGGTGCACACCGAAACAACACTGTTTTGATGTGATACGTATGCTTGTGTATATGCTCTTGTGTTTTGCTGATTCAGACGCAGATGCGATATTACCCTCCCTTCCCCCAATGCCTTGATGCAATCCAATGTCCGATCCCATCAGCGCTATTCTTTTAGTGTTTTCTTAGTGTCGCTTGTTGATAACACAGTGGGAGGATCTGTGTAAATGAACCAAAGACAATAAAAACTGCAACCAAGTGCTCCAGTTCCAAAACTGCACAGCCTCTTCTAATTAAACCAGAATGAAGTACAAGTCGAATGCCCGCTGGACAGAAATTCGGAAGCAACGAAGAGGATATCGTCTCATCTCTATATTTTGCTTGCTTCTATGCACACAAAGTTTTTCATACTTCACTAATTAACATTCTCAATGTAATCCAATTTACACAGGCTATTATCAAGTACGTTTAGGATTGGATTTCAAATAGCATTTTGCTCATTGCCCTGGAAAATTACCCCGATCAATGGCTGATCTCATACCAACCAATGCTTGCTGGCATTTTCTATCCACAATTGCTCTCGAAATGAAAAGAATCAAGCTAAAGAATGTTTTCTTTAACAAGTGAGATTTCTCGCCCTTGAAAATTGGCATTTTAGATCTCAGGTGACCTCCTTTTTAGTTTGAAATCATTTCAACAAGCGTTAGTTCTAGTTCAGGAATTTCAGATTTGCTGGCATTTGGGATTTGCTCTCTCTCTGCCGTTAATCTAAAATATATTTAGCAATGTATTTTGTATATAGAGTTCTACTCAACTAAAGTGAGTGGTAAAGACTTAGGAGGTTTGTTCTGAATGGATTGTTCTCTTGACGTTAGCAGCATAATCTAGGCTGCTTTGCACTACATAAGCTAGGCAATATAATGTTCAAGCAGTGCGTCTGTTGAAATTCCTCATTCCGAGGTTCAGAATATAAACTTTGATGGCTCATAAGCAGGGCTTTTTTTTTCAGCTGGAACACGGTGGAACAGAGTTCCGGCACCTCTTGAAAATGGTCACATGGCTGGTGGCCCCGCCCCCTGATCTCCAGACAGAGGGGAGTCTAGCTTGCCCTCCGGAGGGCAATCTAAACTCCCCTCTGTCTGGAGATCATGGGGCGGGGCCACCGGCTATGTGACCTTTTTCACCGAGAGTGATTTAAACTTTTAAAAACTCCCCCCTTGTTCCAGCTGACCCAAAGTGATGTCATTGGCCCTGGGAGCATGCGTGCACTTTGCACACACACATGTGGTACCAGGGGCACCACCTTCTGCCAAGAGTTGCCCCCTATGCTGGCAACCCACTGAGTTCCACCACCTCTTTTCCCAGGAAAAAAGCCCTGCTCACAAGGAAAGCATACCATTAACTTTTGCAGAGGAACATAAAGCTGTCCTGTAACAAAGGTTCCCAGAGGCCCGCCAGTGGTGGGCAAACTCCCAGGGGTTTGCCCCATTGCGCACTGATCCACCAGCAGTCAGCGGGAGCTGGCAAGCCACCTAGAGGTAGCTCTCCACTGGCAGGCAATCAGGGAAAATGCACGGCACGTGCACTCCCAGGGGGCGCAACAACATTACTTCCTGGAGGGATGTCATTGTGCCAGCTGCAGGTGTGCTCCTGTGCTTCACTGGGGTCAATTTTGACCCCAAACGGGCCAGAATTAGCCCCACACTATGCGTGGGAGCATGCGCTCAGCCAGCGTGATGATGACATCACTTCCTGGAAGTAACATCGTCACACATGCATTGGGGGCACACGTGCATGAAGAGGATCATGGGCACAACACAAGGTAAGTACCAGGGGCCCCACCTCCCACTGGGAGGTTAAGGGGACCTGGTAGCCCTACCACACTGGTTTGCCCAGCACCTATTAATGGGGATTTTATGGGGTGGATGAATGCAAATTACAGTCCTTCTCTATCCTCTGGCACTTTTTCAGTCCAAACTGCAACCACATGCATAGCCCCCTTCATAATAATGAGCATCATACTGGTTTATTTCAGTTTCATAATTCAGCCACTATATAGGAAAAGGCGTGGCTCAGTGATGAGAGCTTCTTCTTGGCACATAGAAGGTCCCAGGTTCAATCTCTGCTATCTCCAGCTAAAAGCACCAAGTAGGAGAACATGTGGCCTGGCCTGTATGGCTCAGGTGAGCCTGATCTCATCAGATCTCAACAGCTAAGCAGGGTCAGCCTTGGTTAGTAATTGGATGGGAGACCTCCAGAGAAGACCAGGGTTGCGGAGGCAAATCACTGCTGCTAGTCTCCTGCCATAAAAACCCACCAGGGGTCACTATAAGTCAGCTATGACTTGAGGGCACTCTCCACCACCCATAGGAGATGTAAAAGACCTTAACCAGAGACCCTCCACAGCGGCTGCCAGTTTACCTTGATAGGTGCTTTGCTTCTCTTTTGCAGGGGGGACATGTAGATTAAAAATGGCCTTATCAAAGAACAAACACTCATCAATGCCCCTGCGAAGATTCAGTTATAACAAAAGTTCAGGCCTCCTGTAGTTTAACTCAAAAGTCCAGGTTTCTTTTATGGTTTGTACACATTTGAGATGAAATTCTAGACATCAATGTCCCACTGACATTCTTGCAGTTCTGTAGGAAAGTGGCTTGTTCTGGCCTTAACAAAATATTAACAAAACAACTTTAAAATGATAAGACCAACCTCCCCCTAACAAAACAGTAACAGTGAAGCTAGCCTATAAAGAGGGTTACAATATCAGACACGGGATGTCTGTATTCTACCTGAAAAGTAGATGACTTCAGAGAGTTGATGAGATGTACTAGTTAAATCGCTGGCCTAGGACTGGGAAAACCTGGGTTCAATTGGGGTTGCCAGCTCTATCTTGGGAAATCCCTGGAGACTTGAGGGCCATGCCCAAGGAGGGGGAAGTTAGGAGGGATATGGCACCATACAGTCCACTCTCTGAAACTGTTATCAGTTATAAATCCAGGCAGGGCTTTTTTTCAGCTGGAACGCGGTGGAATGGAGTTCCGGCACCTCTTGAAAACAGTTCCATGGCCGGTGGCCCCACCCCCTGATCTCCGGACAGAGGGGAGAATAGATCGTGATCTAAACTCACCTTTGTCTGGAGATCAGGGGGCGGGGCCACCCACCATGTGACCATTTTCATTGAGGGCGATTTAAACTTTAAAAACTCCCCCCCTTGTTCCAGCTGACCCAAAGTGACATCATTGCATGGTCCCAGAAGCGTGCGCGCACTTTGGCGTGCGCATGTAGTACCAGGGGCACCACCTCCCACCAGGAGTTGCCCCCTGTGCTGGCAACCCATTGATTTCCACCACCTCTTTTCCCAGAAAAAAAGCCCTGATTCCAGGAGAACTCCAGGCCCCACCTCATTCATCCTTGAAGCTCACTGGGCGACCTTACCTTCCATCTCTCTCTGCCTTGTCTACCTCACCGGTTGTTGTGAGGATATAATGAAGAAGGGGACAATCATTACAGCTGCCAGCACTGGAAGGTTTCACCCTTGAATCATTTTGTTATTTGCCGTGTGAGTATATTGTCATAGGAATATAACTTGAGGGCTTTAGAGATCAACTGCCCTGGAGAAAATGGCTGTTTTGAAAGGTGGACGATATGCCATTATTTATTTATTATGTTAGATTAGATTTTTTTTTATACGCAATGTCCCTCCCCAAACTGCTTTCCTCAGGCTCCACCCCTAAGATCTCCACAAACTTCCCAAACCAGAGAGGGCCACGCTAACAGGAGAGGAAAGTTCTAAATAGTTCGATTTCTCCCCACATGCTTATCACGAGAACAGATATCAAAATAGCCTCAAAAGAATCTACCCAAACTGGGCAATGTTTGCCAAAAAAAAAAAGCTTGGGAAGTTCATATTCTTCCCACCGAAAAGGACCAAAGCAGATCTCTACATTTTTCTCTCTAAGGGCCGAGTGTCCCTGAGTTCACCCCAAGGGTGTTGCCTCCATTTTGTAGAGTGAATTTCCTCCTGGGAAGGCCTTTGAATAGGGCTGTGGGAGCCTGATTCTGGTTGAAGCAGCAAAGAGAAATGAACAGATGAGCCAGGAAATTGTGACACTGGATGATTAAAGGAGTTAATGTCCTGTTTGGCCTTTTAGTCATTTCTGAGGCGAGAAAAGCTAGGCTGTTAAGCTCTGCCATGGGCAATTGACTTGCGATTACTGGCTGCCGCCATCAGCTTTCAGCCCCATTGGCAACTGAAGGGGAACATATGAGTCAAAAGCCAAAGGGAGATGAAGAGGGAAAGCAAAATGTATTGTGAAACCATTTCTCCTAGAAATCTCTTTCTCATGCCTGGGTCACATGTTACCGTACACACGGTACTTACCTGATCATGCAAAACTCCCTGAACAACACGCCTTCCTGGTGCGATTTCCTGCAATAACTCCGGTTACCACAGGAAATCGCGCCAGGAAGGCGCATCACTCCGGGAGTTTTGCGCGATCGGTAAGTCGTGTGAAAATGGCCACTGACTGGGCCTATACCTCATGCCGAGAGAGCCCGTCACCAAGTGACTGTGTGAAATGACTCAATTTAGTGTAGTGGCTAAGAGCGGCAGGACTCTAATCTGGAGAGCCAGGTCTGATTCCCCACTCCTGTGCTTGAAGCCAGTTGGGTGACCTTGGGTCAGTCACAGCTCTCTCAGAGCTCTCTCAGCCCCACCTGCCTCACAGGGTGATTGTTGTGGGGATAATAATAACACACTTTGTAAACCACTCTGAGTGGGCATTAAGTTGTCCTGAAGGGCGGTATATAAATCAAAGTTGTTATTATTATTCAGTTTGATATCCTCCAGAAGCTGAGCACACAAACAGTGGAGAAGACTCTGTGAACCCAGAGCGAAGTGTGCTGAGAATTTCAGCATGAACATCTTTTCCAGGACATTCCATCAAAGACTTAAAGGTCGCTGTAGTTCAACAGAAACCTTTCAAAAACAAAATCCAACGGGAGGCTGCTGAACTGGAATTCATATGCAAATTTGACTCTGTCAAGCTGGGACTGAATAGGGACTATGAATGGTTATCACATTACCACAGGTAACAGATTTCCTTTACAGAGGTGGGGTCTGGGGGAGCTCAGTGGTACCTGGCGTGGGCTTTCGGGAACCACAGATCTCTTTGTCAGATGCATCTGGCAGGGAGAGCTGTGGTTATCGAAGGCTCATACTGCATTGGAATTGGATGGTCTAGCTGTTTGGCTGCTACAAACTAACAGGGCAAACTCCTTTGAAGCCAACTGATCCACAAACCAAAAGGAGATGTTTACATATACTAGCAAAGGAATGTTTTGGTTGCTCCCTCCCCCTCCCCCCCTATTTGCCTCTTCTCTCTCCTCCCCTTCTTTCCCTCCTCTTCTGTATTTGACCAGTCTCTGTATCATGCATCTGACGAAGAGAACTTGATTCTCGAAAGCTTATGCTACAATAAAATTGGTTAGTCTTAAAGGTGCTACTGGACTCTTTTTGATCTTTTCCAGGTGAACTCACATTTCTCAGCAACCTCAGTTCCATGGGCAGACCTCCCGATCAGATTGCTACAATAGTCTAAGATCATCTTGAGAAGATTTGCACCTGAGTAATAGTTGCTTGTTCTACAGGACCAGCTAATGCACCTTTCCATTGCTTTTGCCCACTCCAAGAATGACATTTTCTCAAGTGATTGAGAAGAAAATGATATTTTCTCAAGTGATTGAGGTGTGTATCACCCTGGATCATGGCTGGCATATTATAGAGACCTACCCTATGGTAAAAGAAGAATGATGTAAACTTCTTTGGGTCCCCCTCGGTGAGGATAGAAATAAATAATAAGCAGATTAAGGTGGTCACCAGGATTAAACCAGATGTCTACATCCGCACAGCACACAGAATCAATCTTTATTGCATTAGCAAAAAGCCATAGCAACAATACAAGAGAAAATTAAGACAAAATCAAGACAAAATGTCAAAATCCAATTTCTGGACATTTTCACAGAAAAGATTAAGCTACAAATTCATCACATGACTACCGAACGAGAAAAACTGTAATATCTGATAATAAAGGCACCATGAAATCCAAAGGCCAATAGACCCAGAGTGGAGCTATTACGGGTCAACTGTGCTTGGGCAGCACACCTCATTGTCCTTTTCCCCTTTATAATGGTGATGGCAAACTTTGCCATTTGGAGAGTAATGGATTTGTTCCTATCTGCCAATAATAAAACTAATTTCTCCTGGTCTGAGATGAGATATAAGTGTCCTTAGATATCTGCTGCGCTCAGCCTCACATCTTGAACATCGGAATGTGATGTGGAACAAATCCTCGATGGACGTGTCATCACAAGAGCACACCTTTTCACTATACGGAATCACGTTGAAGTGGCCCTCCCAGACTGCAAGCGGTAGACTATCCAGGCATGCCTTAGTGAAGGCCTTTCTGTACTCATAATCCATTATACCGGTATACATTGAGAGTGGGATTATGAAATTCCAAGTGGCAGCTGGGGATCTCTTGGAATTTCAACTGGTCTCCAGGTCACAGAGATCAATTCTTCTGAGGGAAATGGCTACTTTGTGGAGTGGACTCTATGGCATTATAACTTGCTGAGGTCCCTCCTTCTTCTAAACCCCATCCTTTCCTGGCTCCACCCCCCCCCTCCAAGCCTCCTGGAATTTCCCAACCTGAAGGCTGCAGCCCTAGCTGGAAGAGTAAGGGAGAAGGAAGTAACTGCCTATAAAGTAGGGTTGTTCTCAAGGTGCCTACTAGAGGTAGGCATGAACTGAAATACGAACCAAAGTTCATCACGAACCAGGCCATTTTTTGGTTCATGAACCAGCAGTTCATCTGAGGGCATTTCTGATGAATTGCAACGAACTGCAATGATTTTTAGGCTGGTTCATTTTTCGGTTCATCACTGTAGAAATGAACTGGTTCACGAACTGGGCGATTTCATGCCAGTTCATGGTTTCTGAAACGCGATGAACCACAAACCACAACGAACTTCCGTTTTCCCGGTTCGTGCCCATCTCTAGTGACTACTAGTCTGGCATCAGTTTGAGCTCTCTTGTCTTTGCTCTACTAAAAGTTTGGCTGCATAGAATCCAAGCGTCCTCAAATATTCTTCTGAGAACCCAAGGCTAGCCGCTAACCTCAATACAAAGCTGCGCCGTGGCACACAAAGTCATAGTTAAAGCTAACAGTAGCTAATAAACCAACTCAGGGCTTTTTTTCTGGGGAAAGAGGTGGTGGAACTTGGTGGGTTGCCCTCGGAGAAAATGGTCACATGGCTGGTGGCCCCGCCCCCTAATCTCCAGACAGAGGGGAGTTTAGATTGCCCTCCGAGCCGCTTGGCGGCGCAGAGGGCAATCTAAGCTCCCCTCTGTCTGGAGATCAGGGGGCGGGGCCACCAGCCATATGACCATTTTCAAGAGGTTCCAGAACTCTGTTCCACCACGTTCCAGCTGAAAAAAAGCCCTGAACAAACTCCACGCCATGAATTCAGATTCTGGTTCGATGTCCCCTTGCTTGCCGTGCTTAGTAAAGTGGCCCACAGACAGACAGTCACATGAACTATATGTAGTTTAATTAAACCGTCATTCTGCATCATAGCTGGAATAAACTTAACTTTGAAAAAGCTACCCAGTTCCCAAATCTTCCCAAACAATGATAGAGATTCATCAAGGATAAGTACTGAAAACCTGACTCTGTCCCTGGTACATGCAAAGTGGGATCATATACATCTTTTTTTAGTTGCTAATTGGACTGCAGAAGGAGTCTTCAACACTCTCTCATTTTAAAGCAATTTTTCTTGCCTGCAGCAACACCGTATCTGCCTCATTCCTTTTATAGTTAATTAGTCTTATAGTTCAAAACATCAAATGAAGCAGAAATTCATTGGGCAATACAAGGAACTCAAACTCTCCACCACGCAGCAGGATTTCTTACAATTGCAGTCGATGTTCCATTTAACAAACTTTCCATGAAAAATCTGAAGTTGCAGATTCATGACTTGGAGGGAACATCTGGCACTTAAAAGAAACCTGGGCCGATTCCAGACGACTAACCTGAAGGCACTGCATGCCGCCATGTTCCGGATCGCGACGGGGAAAACGGAAAATATCGTGTTTTCTCGTGCGAGTTTGGCGTGACGTCGCGCCAAACTCGCGCAAGAAAACGCGATATTTCGCGTTTTCCCCGTCGCAATCCGGAACATGGCGGCATGCAGCGCCTTCAGGTTAGTCGTCTGGAATCGGCCCTGATTTCCTCCAGAAACAAAATTCAAGAAAAATTCAAGAATTTTTACAGATGAAAATGTCCTCATAACGGAGCAGAAGGGTTGTCTTTCTGAGAAAGAATGCCCTAAGTCAACCCACAATTTTTCCCATCATCCCGCAGCCATGACTCTGAACGTACATTGCAGCTGAACTTCAGATGAACAAGGGCAACATTGCATTTTATCTAATTCAGAGCAATTAGTATGCAAGACATACACACACCTCACCTCACAGCCAATTCTCAGCACAATTCTCACCCTCTGGCCAGCCATCTCAGAGTCTCTCTACACAAGACATCTTACATGGGAACACTCAAGTGTAGGGAGATGCAATGTTAGCCAGGAAGCAAAGTTTTAAAAGATGCCTCTCTACATGAGGGTAGTTTACAAAGACAGAGCTGGCGGAGATCGCTCCTCAGAGGGTTTGTTAATTTCATCTTCACCTCCCCAAAGGGGAGGTGAAATTGATAGAGCCTTTGGGGAGGTGAAGATGAAATTAACAAACCCTCTGAGGAGCGATCTCCGCCAGCTCTGTCTTTTTAAACTACCCTTGTGTAGAGAGGTGAAACTGACAGAGCCTTTGGCTATGCCTTTTTAAACTATGCTTCTCGGCTAACATTGCGTCTCGCTACACTTGAATACCCCCAGGTAAGATGTCTTGTGTAGACTCTCAGAAACAAGCCTGCTTGGAGGGGAATGAGTGAATACAGAATAAGTCCATCAGCAATCAATTATTTTCTCCCAAATCCATGTCCTTGGGAAATGTGTGCCAAGATGACACTAAGTTATATCCACAGGAGATTTGGGTGAGCTTCGGTGGCTGTGGTGGTGGAAAGTGCCCTCAAGTCATCGCTGAATTATGGCAATCCCTGCTGGAGTTTTCAAGGCAAGAGACTAACAGAGGTGGTTTACCATTGCCTGCCTCTGTAACCCTGGTCTTCACTGAAGGCCTCCCACCCAATCAACCAAAGCTAACCCTGCCTAGCTTCTGATATCAGACTAGTTTGGGCATGCCTGGCCTATCTAGATCAGGGCAGGGGGAGTTTCTAGGAGCTGCTCAAGCCTCTGTAATTCTACATCATAGTGCTCCTAAGGCCCAAATAACAGTCTGTTTGACAGGCTCTTTGCTGTGATTGGGGCCTGACCTTTCTTCCCTCATATAGCTACTCCTTGTCTTCAACTTCCTCGACATAACAAACCATTTCTTACGCATAGCTCATCCCCATCGCACCACACTCGGTTCTTGTTTCCCCTCCCTCATCCTTCCAGTCCCACTGTCTCCTCCTTTCTTCACACCTACTTTACAGGAAGTAATTTGGGGGTGTTTGGGGCAAATAAACAGCACTGAATATCATCTTCCTGTCTTGTCACTGAACTTCCCAGATTCACCTGGCTAATCAACAGGAAACAGGATGTTAGATTAGGCAGATCTTAGAATCATAGAATCCGAGGGTTGGAAGGGACCTCCAGGGTCATCTAGTCCAACCCCCTGCACAGTGCAGGAAATTCACAACTACCTCCCCACCACGCACACCCAGTGACTTCATCTTCATGCCTAGAAGATGGCCAAACTGGCCTGGGTAAAATTGCTATCTGACTCCAAGGTGGCGATTGGTATTACCCTGGGCATGTAAGAAGGGGCCATGAGATCTAAGCATTGATGCAACCCTTCCTGCCCTCCCTCTCATGATCTGCCCAGGTTCACAGAATCAGCATTGCTGTCAGGTGACCATCTAGCCTCTGCTTAAAAACCTCCAAAGAAGGAGCGCCCACCACCTCCCGAGGAAGCCTGTGGCCTAATCTTGGTCTAATCCAGCAGGGTTCTTTTTCTGTTTCTATGAAAGCCCTACTTCTGCAACCACTTTAAATGGCTTTCACTCTGCCAACACTTATGAAGCTATGCTACTCAGTATCTGCCATAAATAACAGTAATTAGGTTCTAAATGATGCCCTGTAAAAGGTCAGTATGTACTGTGGCACTTTTGACATCTGAAAAGATGAGTCAGGAAGAACTATCCAGATGAGGAATAATGCAAAGTCATTCTCAGATGTCTGTAATTTTGTTTGCTGTTATAGAGTTCTATGATGCCTGTGCTTTTGAGTGACCTTATCAAGGGTTTTTTCTTCTTCTGTGATCCGCGGAGAGCAAGCATCTCTATCGTATCCAGGGAGAGTTCAGAAGGGGGCTGTGTCAGGCATCGCCAGTAACCAATTAAGCTAATGATTCAGAGGAAGTGTGAGACAGAAGAAGATGCGATGCAGCATTGGCAAGAAATACTTAATTAGGAAGTTCTTTGTATGGGCCGCTGCAAGACTAGAAAGGAAGATGCCGAAGCAAAATGCAAACAGCGAGTTAATTTTTCAGACCAGCTTCTGTCACAAAACTATGGCTCTTCCTTTGGTGGACCTTGGGACCAGCATCTATTGTAGGGTTGCCCAAGTTGGGTAATTCCGGGAGATTTGGGGGGTAGAGCCTGGAAAGGGTGGGGTTTGGGGAGGTGAGGGGCCTCAGAATGGTATAATGCTATAGAGTCCACCCTCCAATGCTGCCATTATCTCCAGGGGAACTGATCTCTGTCCCCTGGAGATCAGTTGTAATTCCAGGAGATCTCCAGCCACCACCTGGAGGCTGGCAACCCTAATCTATTAGGCACTGCTGTTAAATGGCAAGTCCTTGTTAAAAAGTAGTCTGCCTCCTGAGTACCAGATATGGGGGAAGACAAGGGAGGAAAGAAAAGAGGCTTCTAGGCCTCTCCAAGACCCTTGACAGATCACTGTTGGAAACAAAATGAATGACCTAATAGAGCTCTGATCTGACCCAGTAGGGTCCTTCTGAGGTTCTTGAGATAACTGGCTCTCTTCTGAGAGCCAGTTTGTTGTAGTGGTTATGAGCGCGGGACATCTGGAGAGCCGGGTTTGATTCCCCACTCCTCCGCTTGAAGCCAGCTGGGTGACCTTGGGTCAGTCACTTAGAGCAGCAGGACTCTAATCTGGAGAGCCGGGTTTGATTCCCCACTCCTCCGCTTGAAGCCAGCTGGGTGACCTTGGGTCAGTCACTTAAGAGCAGCAGGACTTTAATCTGGAGAGCCGGGTTTGATTCCCCACTCCTCCGCTTGAAGCCAGCTGGGTGACCTTGGGTCAGTCACTTAAGAGCGGCAGGACTTTAATCTGGAGAGCCGGGTTTGATTCCCCACTCCTCCGCTTGAAGCCAGCTGGGTGACCTTGGGTCAGTCACTTAGAGCAGCAGGACTCTAATCTGGAGAGCCGGGTTTGATTCCCCACTCCTCCGCTTGAAGCCAGCTGGGTGACCTTGGGTCAGTCACTTAGAGCAGCAGGACTCTAATCTGGAGAGCCGGGTTTGATTCCCCACTCCTCCGCTTGAAGCCAGCTGGGTGACCTTGGGTCAGTCACTTAGAGCAGCAGGACTCTAATCTGGAGAGCCGGGTTTGATTCCCCACTCCTCCGCTTGAAGCCAGCTGGGTGACCTTGGGTCAGTCACTTAAGAGCGGCAGGACTTTAATCTGGAGAGCCGGGTTTGATTCCCCACTCCTCCGCTTGAAGCCAGCTGGGTGACCTTGGGTCAGTCACTTAGAGCAGCAGGACTCTAATCTGGAGAGCCGGGTTTGATTCCCCACTCCTCCGCTTGAAGCCAGCTGGGTGACCTTGGGTCAGTCACTTAGAGCAGCAGGACTCTAATCTGGAGAGCCGGGTTTGATTCCCCACTCCTCCGCTTGAAGCCAGCTGGGTGACCTTGGGTCAGTCACTTAAGAGCAGCAGGACTTTAATCTGGAGAGCCGGGTTTGATTCCCCACTCCTCCGCTTGAAGCCAGCTGGGTGACCTTGGGTCAGTCACTTAGAGCAGCAGGACTCTAATCTGGAGAGCCGGGTTTGATTCCCCACTCCTCCGCTTGAAGCCAGCTGGGTGACCTTGGGTCAGTCACTTAGAGCAGCAGGACTCTAATCTGGAGAGCCGGGTTTGATTCCCCACTCCTCCGCTTGAAGCCAGCTGGGTGACCTTGGGTCAGTCACTTAAGAGCGGCAGGACTTTAATCTGGAGAGCCGGGTTTGATTCCCCACTCCTCCGCTTGAAGCCAGCTGGGTGACCTTGGGTCAGTCACTTAGAGCAGCAGGACTCTAATCTGGAGAGCCGGGTTTGATTCCCCACTCCTCCGCTTGAAGCCAGCTGGGTGACCTTGGGTCAGTCACTTAGAGCAGCAGGACTCTAATCTGGAGAGCCGGGTTTGATTCCCCACTCCTCCGCTTGAAGCCAGCTGGGTGACCTTGGGTCAGTCACTTAGAGCAGCAGGACTTTAATCTGGAGAGCCGGGTTTGATTCCCCACTCCTCCGCTTGAAGCCAGCTGGGTGACCTTGGGTCAGTCACTTAGAGCAGCAGGACTCTAATCTGGAGAGCCGGGTTTGATTCCCCACTCCTCCGCTTGAAGCCAGCTGGGTGACCTTGGGTCAGTCACTTAGAGCAGCAGGACTCTAATCTGGAGAGCCGGGTTTGATTCCCCACTCCTCCGCTTGAAGCCAGCTGGGTGACCTTGGGTCAGTCACTTAAGAGCGGCAGGACTTTAATCTGGAGAGCCGGGTTTGATTCCCCACTCCTCCGCTTGAAGCCAGCTGGGTGACCTTGGGTCAGTCACTTAGAGCAGCAGGACTCTAATCTGGAGAGCCGGGTTTGATTCCCCACTCCTCCGCTTGAAGCCAGCTGGGTGACCTTGGGTCAGTCACTTAGAGCAGCAGGACTCTAATCTGGAGAGCCGGGTTTGATTCCCCACTCCTCCGCTTGAAGCCAGCTGGGTGACCTTGGGTCAGTCACTTAGAGCAGCAGGACTTTAATCTGGAGAGCCGGGTTTGATTCCCCACTCCTCCGCTTGAAGCCAGCTGGGTGACCTTGGGTCAGTCACTTAGAGCAGCAGGACTCTAATCTGGAGAGCCGGGTTTGATTCCCCACTCCTCCGCTTGAAGCCAGCTGGGTGACCGTGGGTCAGTCACTTAAGAGTGGCAGGACTTTAATCTGGAGAGCCGGGTTTGATTCCCCACTCCTCCGCTTGAAGCCAGCTGGGTGACCGTGGGTCAGTCACTTAAGAGCAGCAGGACTTTAATCTGGAGAGCTGGGTTTGATTCCCCACTCCTCCACTTGAAGCCAGCTGGGTGACCTTGGGTCAGTCACTTAGAGCAGCAGGACTCTAATCTGGAGAGCCGGGTTTGATTCCCCACTCCTCTGCTTGAAGCCAGCTGGGTGACCTTGGGTCAGTCAACTTATGCTACAATAAAGTAGGTTAGTCTTAAAGATGCTACTGGACTTTTTCCTATGTTGCGACTACAGACTAACACTGCTAACTCCTCTGGAGTTTTGTTTGTATAAATGTAAAGCCATTAAGCTTTTAAAAAAATATGTTCTCCCGAAAGGCAGGATCAAACTTGATTTCCTGTCACAAGCTAGTGTTGGCTTGTGTTGATCCTTACTTCTCAGCCATTTTTCTTTCTGAAATGGACGAAGCCAAGCAGTGTAAAGATGGAGGGTCAATCTGCTTGGATCCACCACACAAAAGTAAAGCAGGCTGTGCGTCATGAACTCTCGGAGGATGAGAGGTAGAGAGCTACAACAGACGGCGAGGTGGCAGCCAAGGCCATTGCGGCTGGAGAGGGGCTGAGCAAGAATCCTGAAACAACGCTCCGATAGGCCGAATCCCTCAGCGATTTAAGAGTTCTATTCCAAAGAGGGAGTAGCAATTGCTTCCTGTATTTTGTGGATGTTTTCCTGTAAATGGAACGCATGTCCAGCAATATGTTAGCTAAGGCCTGCTCCCTATGTTCCGCCATGGCAGCTCTACTAATATAAAAAAAGGCCTTCTGTAGGTGCCATCTTGAACATGGGCAAAATCAACAGCTGCCCATACATGCGCATGTATGGCCAGTTTGGCGTAGTGGTTAAGAACACAGGACTCTAATCTGGAGAACCGAGTTTCATTCCCCACTCATCCACTTGAAGCCAGCTGGGTGACCTTGGGCCAGTCACTTAAGAGCAGCAGGACTCTAATCTGGAGAGCTGGGTTTGATTCCCCACTCCTCCGCTTGAAGCCAGCTGGGTGACCTTGGGCCAGTCACAGTTTCTAGGAGCTCTATCAGCCCCACCTGCCTCACAGGGTGTTTTGTTGTGGGGATAATAATAACACACTTTGAAAGCCAGTTTGGTGTAGTGGTTAAGAGCACAGGACTCTAATCTGGAGAACCGGGTTTGATTCCCCACTCCTCCACTTGAAGCCAGCTGGGTGAATTTCGGTCAGTAACAGCTCTCTCAGTGCTCTCTCAGTAAGGAAGTGGACATAAAGGGAACAAGAAGAACATAAGAACATAATAGAAGCCATGTTGGATCAGGCCAATGGCCCATCCGGTCCAACACTCTGTGTCACACAGTGGCCAAAAAACCAGGTGTCCTCAGGAGGTCTGCCAGTGGGGAAGGGACACTAGAAGCCCTCCCACTGATTGCCCCCCAAACACCAAGAATACTGAGCATCATTGCCCTAGACAGAGAGTTCCATCTATACCTTGTGGCTAAGAGCCACTGATGCACCTCTGCTCCATATGTTTATCCAGTCCCCTCTTGAAGCTGTCTGTGCTTGAAGCTGCCACCACCTCCTGAGGCAGTGAATTCCATGTGTTAATCACTCTTTGAGTGAAGAAGTCCTTCCTTTTATCCGTTCTAACCTGACTGCTCAGTAAGGATCACGAACTCTACTACTATGGCTGTAAATATGATCGTACTGGGTATTCCCTATGTTGTTTTAATACGTCAGTTTTAGAATTGCTCCATTTCAGCATTTCTTCAGCTCTATATTTGCAAATGTGCATGCGTATATTACATGTTTTTGAGACTGACTGTACCGACTCACACGGTGTAATCTGCCCGGATTGTCAGTGAGAAAAACATAACATAAATAAATGAATAAATTACACAGAATTATCACAGTAAGAAGTGAAGTCTTCCAGGTGCACATTTTTCATAATGTGGGAAGTTTCAGGCGGGTGGCCTTGTTGGTCTGCAGAAGAAGAGCAAGAGTTGAGTCCAGTACCATCTTAAAGACCAACAAGATTTCCAGAGAATAACCTTTTGAGAGTTAAGTATCTGGCAAAGGGAGTTTGACTCTCAAAAGCTTACATCCTGGAAATCTTGCTAGTCTTTAAAGTGCTACTGGACTCACCAAACTCAATAATGTCGGGTGTGATTCAGAGAGTCCCTCTGCACAAGACATCTTGCATAAGGACGCTCAAGTGTAGGGAGATGCAATGTTTGCCGGGAAGCATAGTTGAAAAAGACAGAGCCGGTGGAGATCACTCCTCAGAGGGTTAGTTAATTTCATCTTCATCTCCCCGAAGGCTCTGTCAATTTCACCTCTCCAGTCTAAAACGGTGTGGGATGGCGACCAGAAGGCAGCAGGGAATGGAAATGAGCTGAAGCTGCCTTCCAGAGCCAGGCTTGGACCTGGAGGGGTTACAATGGGCTGAAGTTTCCCTTCTCGCATTTCACAGCCCCTTCACACAGCTCCAGTGTATAGCAAAGCCTTTACCCTGCCATCGACTGTCTCTTTAAACTACCCTTCCTGGCTACCACTGTCAATTTCGCCTCCCTATACAGAGTGGCTTCTCTGTGCCTCCCCGAAGATTCTGTCAATTTCACCTCCCAGGAGGCAAAGATGAAACAGTTACCTGGTTTTTCAGGAAAGCTCTTGAACCCTCATGAAGGACTGGGGCGGGTAGCTGAAGGATTTTTTTTTAAAAAAAGGCTTCTATCCCTCTCCCATCTTTGTAATTTTAACCTTGTTGCAATTTTTAAATTATTTTCAGCGCTTTGGTTTTTCAAGTAGTTCTGAACTTGTTAATTTGCTCTTTAATCGGTTTAGGCTTTAATTGTTTTAATTATATGCTGTCAGCCACTTTGGTGATTAAAAAAAAAAAAACCTGAGAAGTGGGATGCAAATATTTTCAGAAAATAAGCAAGAAATTCCCGGTCCTTTAGAAATCCCAGCATGAGGACCTCAAGGCCCTTTCTAATCCTGTATCGTGTGATATTATAGATCCGATTTACAACTGGTAGCTTGGAATAGAAGTATCCCTGCACAACTGAGCCCACTCATTTAAAAAACAAAAGACTGATAATAATTTCTAAATCAGATACTCTCTTTCGAATGAGTGATGTAACTGACATTCAAAGAGCCACTTTCCTTTTGATGTGGTGGGCGAAGAAAATGATAGGACTCAGAAAGGAACTGCCATTGGAATGAAGAATCTTCTTTCATGGGAATAAAGAAAAGAGACAGCCAACGGGCTGACTGCCAGTTATTTTCCCTGCCTCATATAGAAGGGGGATTGCGTGGGAGCAGCTCCCATTGACTTCCTGGTTCTGTCAATAAGCATGGGAGATGCTCTAGAGCAGGGGTAGGGAACGTTCGGCCCATGGGCCATATACGGCCCACGAAGTCATTTGGACTTGCACACAGAGAGCAGCAAAGCTCCAGGTGAACACCCTGCTCCCACTCTCGATGGTGAGGCCTCATTTGGAGTACTGTGTACAGTTCTGGTCGCCACACCTTAAAAAAGATATCATAGCACTGGAAAAAGTACAGAGAAGGGCAACTAAAATGATTAAAGGGTTGGAACACTTTCCCTATGAGGAAAGATTGAGGCGCTTGGGGCTCTTTAGCCTGGAGAAAAGACGACTGAGGGGAGACATGATAGAGGTTTACAAGATAATGCACGGGTTAGAGAAGGTAGAGAAAGATGTGTTTTTCTCCCTTTCTCACAATACAAGAACTCGTGGGCACTCTATGAAATTATTGAGCAGTCGGGTTAGAACAGATAGAAGAAAATACTACTTTACACAAAGGGTGATAAACACATGGAATTCGTTGCCACAGGAGGTGGTGGCAGCTACAAGCATTGCCAGCTTCAAGAGGGGACTGGACAAATATATGGAGCAGAGGTCCATCAGTGGCTATTAGCCACAGGAGATAGATGGTATTCTCTTTGTGGGGAGGTGGTGCTCTGTTGTCTTGGTGCTGGAAGGAAGGCAGTGGGAGGGCTTCTGGTGTCCTGGCCTCACTGACAGTCCTTTAGATGGCACTGGATTTCTAGCCACTGTGTGTGACAGAATGTTGGACTGGATGGGCCACTGGCCTGATCCAACATGGCTTTGCTTATGTTCTTATGTTCTTATGTTCACTCTTGCCCCTGCTCCCACTTACCCACTTGGCAGGGGGCACACTCCCTGGGGCACCCCTTCCCCGGGGGGGGCATGCTCCCACACCGTGAGAGCAGGCGGTGGCGGCAGTGAAAGCAAGCCACTCTTGCTGCCGCCACCTGCTGTTGCCAGCACCACCCACTGCCACTGCCACCACCGAGAGCAACCCGCAGTGCTTGCAAAAGCGGCCTGTGCTACAGCAGTGAGAACAAGCGGAAGCAGCAAAAGCGGGGGGGGGGGCACTGGCGCTAGCGATAGAGCTGCCGCCGCCACCACCACAAACGGGCTGCAGCAGTGGCGGCAGGGAGAAAGGGGACACACGTGCCCTTTCTCCTGTGTGTGCGACATCGCTCCCGGAAATGATGTCATCATGCACGCTGAGCGATGATGTCATTTCCGGGAGCGACATCACGCACCTGGGAGAAAGGGCCCTCCCCATGCAGGACAACGTCAAGTTGGCCCTTGGCAGTAAAAAGGTTCCCCACCCCTGCTCTAGAGCAATCCAGCCTCCAATGATAGTAGGTATATCAATCTCATGCCAGAATTCAGTCCCAGAGTCGATAATGGCATTTGCCCATTTGGGTACACAAATTTGCAGCGAAGATCATGTACTAGCAAGCCAGCTATTAAAATTGCTATGCATGTCTGAGGGTTTCTCTACACAAGGCATTTTACATGAGATTGCTCAAGTGTAGCGAGATGCAATGTCAGCCGAGAAACGCAGTTTAAAAGGACAGATCCCGTGGAGATTGCTCCTTAACTTCGTCTTCGCTTCCCCAATGGGAAGGTGAATTTGACACAGCCTTCAGGGAAGTGAAGATGAAATTGACAAACCCTTTGAGGAACAAGCTCCGCTGGATTGGTCATTTTAAACTACCCTGGTGCAGAGAGGTGAAATTGACATGGCCTTTGGGGAGGCAAAGATGAAGTTAACAAACCCTCTGAGGAGCGATCTCCGCTGGCTCTGTCTTTTAAAACTACGCTTCCCAGCTAACAGGGCATCTCCCTCCACTTGAGCGTCCCATGTAAAATGTCTTATGTAGAGAGACTCTGAGGGTGTTGTAACTTTGCATTCAGGTTGACTGGACCTCTTTGGCCCCTGTAGACCCCTCAGGAGAGGGACTGTGGCTCAGTGGAAGAACTGCTGCTTGGCATACAAAAGGTCCCGGGTTCAATCATTGGCAACTCCAGACTAGCATGACAGAGAGAAGGTTATGCTAGAACCCCCCTTTCTTATTTTCCTAGGAAGCTGGAATTCAGTCCTGGAAGAGCATCAGTAGGCAGGGGAAGGATGCATGGGTGGACAGTGGGGCCGAGGCACATACGTTGGTTGGCAGGAAGGGGTACAAGCAGGGGGGAAGTAGCAGGCAGAAGAGAGGAGGGGGGGACCTGTCCAAGGCCCATCGAAACCTGGAAGTGGCCTGTTCAGGGGCCCCAGAGCAACTGAACTGGGTTGCAGAGGAGCTTTCCCCCCATATCTGATAGAGCGCCAAAGGATGGATGGCCCAAAAAAGACATCTGCCTATCCCGTTGAACTGTTCAAAGATTGTGAGTTCAGAGGGATGCTTCTGAAATGACAGCCATCTCCCCATCCTCATCATTATAATGAAATGCTGTCATGCCAAGCGCGATTTTATAGAGCCATTAAACCCAGATGGGGGGGGGGAAGGGGAGCTAAGAACGCCTATCTAGCAGTTTCCTTCTGGCAGCAGCCAGCTGGTCTTTAATTTTTCAGTCTGCACCTTTAGAGAAGACGTTCGTCACGGTCTCCAGGAAAAATTTGTCAGAATGGCACGCCTTTCTTTCAGTCTGCATAGAATCATAGAGTTGGAAGGGCCTTAAAGACCATCTAGACCAACTGCCTGTCCAATGCAGGAACAGCCTAAAGCATCCTCTGCAAGTATTTGTCCAGCCGCTCCCTGAAGACTGCCAATGAGGGGGAACCCATCACATCCTTTGGCAGCTAATTCCCCTACTGGGTTGCTCTTAACATGAAGAAGTTTTTCCTAACGTCCAGTCGGCATCTTCCCTCCTGTAGTTTAAACCCATTTTTTGAGTCCTATCCTTTGTTGCCAACAGGAACAGCTCTCTTCCCTCCTCTAAGAGCCAAGCTACAAGTGATGAATGACACTTGAACGGCAAGTGAACAGACTCATGTGTATTCCTCCCTGTTCACTTGCGCTCCACTTGATCACGTAGTGAGGCTATCAATTCCCTGAATCACCTAAGAATAGGAAAGTGGGAGCGGAGATAATAACATAATAATAATAATAATAATAACATTTGATTTATATACCGCCCTTCAGGACAACTTAATGCCCACTCAGAGCGATTTACAACGTATGTCATTTTTATCCCCACAACAACCACCCTGTGAGGTGGGTGGGGATGAGAGCGCTCTGAGAGAGCTGCGACTGACCCAAGGTCATCCAGCTGGCTGCAAGTGGAGGAGTGGGGAATCAAACCCGGCTCTCCAGATTAGACTTCCGTGCTCTTAACCACTACACCAAACTGGCTCTCAAACTGGATCGATCGGGTGTGTTGCAATAAATATAGCTATTAAATATTTAAAAGACAATGATTACAAACATTTTTGATATTAAAATACATCCACACAAAAGAATAAAACTTACCAAATTCACAATACAATTTCTTACAGCACCATGTGGCACTCAGTCAACAATGGCGGCCTTGTGCAAGAACACCCTGGTACAGTGATTATATAAAGTGCTAGTCATTACATAGGCAACCCAGCCTCCCATTTCGTGTGTGTTTTAGCCTCCAAGTACGGCCTAGAGTTCTCCCAGAATTACAACTGGCTGCTAGTTGCTCAGCTGTAGAGATGGGCACACAATGGAAAAAAACTGAACCGCTCGTTTTGTGGTTCATTAATTTCCACGGAACACGGAACATGAACGTAACAAACTCACCCAATTTCCAAACCGGTTCAAGGTTCTGGGTTCGGGGGGGCCAGGATGGCCCCTTTCAAGCTCAGAGAAAAAAGCACTCTTTCCCCAAACACTTCCCCAGTCCCCAGTCAGTAAGAAAAACGAGAAAGCAAGAGAAAAGAAAAGAGGCTTTTCAGCCCCCTTTTTCAGCAGCCGGAAGTGCAGGCCAAAGATCCAAGTTCCAATCCCAATCCCAACACCACAGCCAGCCACCAAGCTCTCCTCCCTCTCCCACTCTAGAGAAACTGAAACCAGGAATCACACGGCTTCCCCTATTTATGGGAAAAGCCAAGAGATTGAACAACACAGGAGCACTCTGGTTGGCAGAAAAACCTGCCTAACATAGTTTTGGATGGAAGAGATTGGTGTTACCATGGCTGTTGAAGGCTCATCTCCTCAGTTGCCTTGGAGATTCTAACCCTCCCCCCTTTTCCTGGCTGGATAGGCCAGAGTGGGAGTTCTCTAGTTGGCAAGGACCAGAGCCGGATCTACGGTTGCTGACACCCAGGGCAACCGAAGACTGGCCTCTTGCACGTGCGCTCCCGGCGCTGCGTGATGATGTCACTTCCGTGATGTCATCACGCAGGGTGGCACATGCCGCCCCATGGCAAGTCGGCTGTCCCAGTGCATCCCAGAGCTGGTGGCGGCAACGCGAGTGGCTGGGAGGCCGACCGTGCCATACGCCTGCCCCTCAGGACAGGGGACGGCCTCCCAGCCACCTGCGCTGCCTTTTGCCTGTCACACAAGACAGGGGGTGTGCGGCAAGCATGCCCCCTGTCCTGCCACCCACGCACTCTTGGGGATGGCAGCTGCGCCTGGCGCCCCCTCTTTGGCGGCGCCGGGGGCAGACTACCCCCCCTGCCCCCCTGTCAATCCAGCTCTGGCAAGGACAGCTGCCAATCAAGCCTGGAGTCCTCAGATTGGAGGCAAACTAAAGACTGCCACCGTTGCCTGGGCAAGGGAGTATTTGGCGCCAAAAGTGTCCGAACAGGTAACGGAACAGTAAGAAAACTTCATTTGATTCTGAAAAATGCGGTCCCACGAAACACGTGGTTCTTTGACTATTAACTGGCCGTTCCATATGGAATTTTGTTCCATCGTTCATTTTGTGCCCATCTCTACTCAGCTGCCATAGAGACCAGTTACTCTGGTGGCAAGGGCCACTATGGAGGATGGAGTGTATGACATCATATCCTGTTTCCAAACTCCGCCTTCCCTAGGTACGGTCCCCAAATCTCCATGAACGTCCCCAGCTGGAGTTGGCAACACTGCGGGCCAAGACAAAAGTAGGCTTAACATTTATGAATGTTTTCTCAATGGACACTTCTATGAGATGGTCTTCCAATAGCTCTGTTTGAAGACCCACGAGAGGTTGGACAACATGACAGGCGTAGCTAAAGGGAGGGGATAAAGGGCACGTGAGAGCAAATGGGGTCCGAGTCAGGGAGAGACAAAGAGAACAGCAGGCACAGAGGTATGAGTTGGCCCGAGTGGAGGGATGCCATCCTCCAGGTGGATCGTGGAGATCTCCTGGAATTACAGCGCATCTTCACACTACAGAGATCCGTTCCCTTGGAGAAAACAGCTGCTTTGGAGGGTGGACTGTATGGTATTATACCCTGCTGAGGTCCCTCTCCAAACTCCTTCTTCCTCAGGCTCTCCCCTAAATCTCTAGGAAGTTCCCATCCTGGAGTTAGCAACCATACTGAAGCACCTGAGGCTTAAACTCTCTCTCTCTCTGGGGATCTGATGTGGGAAAACATATTTCTGTCCCCAGACATCCGACTCCAGAGCCCCACATGCACTTATGTGCACCCACAATGATTGCACATGTCCAGACTGCCCCAAGGCAGCTAGGGGTACACCAAAGAAGAAACGTACATTTGTACAATGATTTAGAACCATTCTGGACTGGAGAAGTTCCTGTGCTCAGAACTGACAACTGGATCCAAGGGGCATTTTCCCGTCTGAGAATTTAATTTTATTCCAGGGTCATTTGTCCCCACTTTGTGATAGGTATAATCTTGTGTTCTTATTTTCCTCAAGCGTCTTCATAGGGCTGATTCATGGACATGTGTTCGCAGCTCAATATCCTGTCCTATCTCTTAACGTGCAAGCCGATTCCTTTTCATTGACGGATATACAAGTTTGACCTTCAAGTGTTTGAGCTGCGGTGGCCATTCCACATGCAGAGCTCATTCCTCAATGTTCAGTTCCACTGTCGTGGTAAATTTGTGTCTGAGCTGCTGTACGGCTTCAGACAATAGATGCTCGTGATAACTGACTCTGAAAAAGAATCTCTTCACTTAGAAAACTAGCATGTCAAGAACAAGTTTAACGGAGTACCCTTCCTGACACGCTAGTTTTCTATGTGCAGGGATTTGGTTTCTGTGGAGGGAACATTCAGACAAGTGAGATCCATTTGCAATCACGTTGCAGAGCCTTGACACAGGTTTATCACCTCTCGGAGAACTAGCCCACACAAGACGTGACAGAATGCCAATCTGTAGTAGACATGCTGAGAAATTCAATGTGAATATAATCGTAAGATGATTATCTCTTCTTTGAACTTTTTGAATTACACACAAGACAACCTCCTGATCAGTTCACAGTAATGATCTCCAGCAAAACTCAGTTGCATGCACAGTATCATACTTGGGAGTTTTGCACCAGCCACGTAGCTGCTTGGTTGTTGTGGAGTGCCACTGGTTCTTCCAAGTTGCTGTAGCGGAGTGGTTAAGTGCTTGGGCTGCAAATCAGCACTCTGCTGGTTTGAATCCTACAACAACTGCCATGAGCTCAGCAGGTGGCCTTTGGTCAGCCCCTCCTCTCAGCCCCAGCTCCCCAGATATATCATGTGAATAATAATAATACTGACATTGTCCACCATTCTGAGTGGGATACTAATCTGTCTAGAAACAGCATGTAAGTGCTGCTGTTGTTGTTGTTATTAATTGAAGAACTAAATCATCCAATTCACTGGCGAAGAGGGAGTATCCCCTACCATTATGGTCATTTAGGGATCCCATTCCCCCGGTGGGGGTGGAGGATCCCCTGCTCCCATAGCTCACCTCCCCCACTGCTTTCCTGGCCAGCAGGAGGGAAAGGCAGGGAACAGGCTTCCGGGGCATGCTCCCGGGGACAGTGCAACAACGTCACTAATGTCATCACACCACCCCAAGAATGGTGCGCACTTCACAGCAGGCTGATTTGGGTCCCAAACGGGCCCACTGCAAAGCACACACGTGCTCCTCAGCCTTGCACGATGACATCCCTTCCTGGAAGGGATGTCATCACTTCCCAGAAGTGATGCCATTGCTCCTCAGCCCAGCGCTCACCCCCCTGGTGCTTCTGTGATTCTCTGCAATGACATCACTTCAAGGAAGGGATGACATCACTTCCCAGAAGTGATGCCATTGCTCCTCAGCCCAGCGCTCACCCCCCTGGTGCTTCTGTGATTCTCTGCAATGACATCACTTCAAGGAAGGGATGACATCACTTCCCAGAAGTGATGTCAGTGCTCCTCAGCCCAGTGCTCACCTCCCTGGTGATTCTGTGATTCTCTGCAATGGCATCACTTCAAGGAAGGGATGACATCACTTCCCAGGAGTGATGTCATTGCTCCTTAGCCCAGTGCTCACCTCCCTGGTGCTTCTGTGATTCTCTGCAATGACATCACTTCCTGGAAGGTATGTCATCTCTTCCCAGAAGTGATGTCATTGCTCCTCAGCCTTGCACGATGACATCACTTCCCAGAAGTGATGTCATTGCAGAGAATCACAGGAGCACCAGGGAGGTGAGCACTGGGTTTGTGCCTTCCCGCAGGGAGGGGAAGGGGACCTGGCAACCCTATAAGTCATTCCCCTAATTAAACTGGTCAACTTTTATGAAGAAGGAAATCATTTGCAGATTATCTGTCTCTTTGCATCTGTACAGTTTGATTCATCCATGAAATGAGCACCACTGTCTAGATTGAATTACCTTCTTCTTGAGCCATCGAAGTCAGTGATATCTTTTTGAGAAGTGATTTTGCAATTGTAGCAGGGTTCGTAGGCAGGCACTGAAGGCAACAAATACATAGGCAGTCCTATGGGGAGTTACTCCAGTCTGAGCCCATTGGACTTAGACTGGAGTAAGTAATGACTATTATAAGTAGTAACTCTCAGCTCAAAAAAACCTCTATCCCGTCCCCTCCGCCAATTTTACTATTTTATTTCATTTGAAAATGGAAGGTGATTGCTGCGGCAGACGGGGGGTGAGGGCAGGGGCCGCGGCAAGAACATTTGTAAGTAAAATCAGTCATCATCGTGGAATTGGACATATCTGTGCAACCCCGCTGCGCACAGAGAAACTTTACTACAGGGAATGATTAGCCTGGATAAAGGGAGTGAATATCATTTTATTTATTTGTTTGTCTTTGGTGTTTCTCGCCCGACTTCCTCCTGCTCAAAATGAGACCCAAGGCGCATAATAACACAAGCTAAAAAAATGATCCCTTAGGCCCTATCCCATATCAGGATCTAAAGACAAAATAATTAATTCTTTCCTTTGTCTTGTGGGCTGAAAACATCTGCACTAAAGAGGCGACATCTCTCTTCGTCTCTGCGTATCCCTGCCTTTGCTATCATCCTTGAATTGATCGTGGATGGAGCAATGGGGTAGGGACAATCATGCGCTCCCAACCCCATCAGAGACACAATGTACAAGAGGCTTTGTTTGCCATCTTTTATAGATTTCCTTTTCCAGAACAGTCAGTCCTGCCAGAAAGCTTTCGCTGCTTATCGACATCCCGGCTTTTTGCTCTTCTGTAATGAAGGTAGCCGAGGCTTTAATCACCTCTGAAGAAACAAATACGCTATTGGGGAAGGGGAAGGGATGGTAGAGAGGAATTCTAATCCTCTTGTAATTAGAATCTGCCACTTCACTTCCTGCAAGGCAGGCTGGGTGTGATACAGGGCTTTTTTTCAGCTGGAACGAGGCAGAACGGAGTTCCGGAACCTCTTGAAAATGGTCACATGGCTGGTGGCCCTGCCCCCTGATCTCCAGACAGAGGGGAGTTGAGATTGCCCTTTGTTCTGCTGAGCGGCGCAGAGGGCAATCTCAACTCCCCTCTGTCTGGAGATCAGGGAACGGGGCCACCAGCCATGTGATCATTTTCTCCGAGGGCAACCCACTGAGTTCCACCATCTCTTTTCCCAGAAAAAAAGTCCTGGTGTGATATATGCCATCCTGAATGTCTGCCATGTATATATTCTGTGTTATGTGCTGATCCTCTGAGGGCATGGGAAGTTTCTTATTGATGCTAAGCTAGTGGGTTATCTTGCAAGTATTTACTTTCTCTTTCACTGGTGCTTCGAGCAAGTGTCCTTGAAGGCGCTCGAGATGTATCCTTCTTGGGAACTGAGATGATTTCATTCTTTGCTCTGTCTAGCCTAAACATATTTTCTCCCCTTCGACCCCACCCCCCGGCTCCCTCATGCTAGAATTTAATGGTAACTGTCCTGAAGGCAGGAATCCCCCCTATAACTAACACGACCAACCTCATTTACGTCACTTCTGCCAATTTCACTTGTCTGAGCACCTTGAACTTGATGGATCTCTAATAAAGATACTTCAACTGATACACCTGTGTGGTTGCTGTGGAGAACTGGGGGGTGGGGGTGGGGGTGGGATCTGCCTGCCAGGGACTGACACTGGGCTTTGAACAATGAAGAAAAAAAATAGCATTTGGGGGTAAGGTTGCCAGCTCCAGGCTGGAAAATTCCTGGAGATTTGGGGGGTGGAGCCTGGGTACGATGGGATTTGTGAGGGGAGGGGCTTTTGCAGGTCATAATGCCTTAGTGTCTGCCTGGTCAGTTTCTCCAGGGAAATTAGGGTTGTCAAAATCCAGTTGGTGGCTGGAGATTTCCCGATTACAGCCAATCTCCAGGCCACAGAGATCAGTTCCCCTGGAGACAGCGGTTGCTTTGAAGGGTGGACTCTGTTACATTATGCTCTCCTGAGGTCCTTCTCCTCTCCAAACCCTGACCTATCCAGGCTTCCTCCCCAAAATGTTCAAGAGGTTCCCAACTTGGAGTTGGCAACCCGAAGGGAAACTGATCTGTGTGGTCTGGAGATCAGTTGTACTTCCTGGAAGCCAGGAGGTTTCAAACCTTGTTGGGGAGAAGAGTAAGATAAAGCCCTGCCTACAAAAGAAAGGAGGGACTGAGAAGGCAAGAGAGGTTTCCAACCCTGCTTTGAATTCCTTTGGAGAGCTCTGGAATAGATCGGTTCTGGTGATATCAAGATTGGACACAGCATCAAAACCGAATTAGACCTTCATAGAGAGGCTTAGCATGACCTGGAGGCGTCTTTCCTTCTGTTCTAGGCTCCTCTGGTGTCTTTTGGAAAGTGATGTAGAGATTATTCATGTACTAGAGTTGGAAGAGGCTGGACAGGTCATCTAGTCCAGCTTGCAGTTCACTTCAGGAGATCCAAAGCAAGAGCATCCCAACAGTTGGCAGTCCCCCATTCATCTGCTTGAAAACTGACAGTGAAGGAGAGCGCAAGAGTCCAGTAGCACCTATAAGACTAACAAAATTTCTGGTAGGATATGAGCTTCCATGAGTCACAGCTCACTTCTTCAGTGAAGGAGGGCCCACTGTTGTGTCAACAGCCTAGCAAATGGTAATCACAGGTAGACTACCTCAAAACCTGGAGGCTCAACTTATTTTTGTTGTTGCAGCTATTATTATTCCATAGGACTATCAGCTGGTTGATGGACTGATCATTTCAAGAATGTCTAAATTGTCCTTTCCACCTTATCTTTCTGCAAAATAGTGCAGTGTCTGGAAAGGTAGCACAATCTACAACGTCTATTAGGCTGGTTGGTATGCCTTGGCAACTGTTCTAATAAAGTATTTTTTGTTGAAAATGAGTTTAATTTGGAAAGAGGTTAATAAAATTAAAACATTACCCCATTCTTATTTCTACAAAAAAAAGTCTTGAATCCTTTTCCAAAGCCATCTAAGCTACAGGGTGTTGCCCCCTTTCGGGATAATGAATTCCACAGTCATAGATCCAGAGGAGTTAGCCATGTTAGTCTGTAGTAGCAAAATAGTAGAATCCAGTAGCACCTTTAAGACTAACCAATTTTATTGTAGCATAAGCTTTCGAGAACCACAGCTCTCTTCATCAGATGCATCATACATCTGATGAGGAGAGCTGTGGCTCTTGAAAGCTTATGCTACAATAAAGTTGGTTAATAGTAAAGGTGCTACTGGACTCTTTGCTGAATTCCACAAGTGAATGATGGATTGAGGCATTTAGGTACTGGCTATGGGTTATCTGTTTCTCACAGTCACAGTAGCTGTGCATCGCCTGTGGTTAGTCTCCTCTAGATTCCATCTATCTCATCCAGACATTGTACATAATCATGTTTTTTCTTTCAGTCGTTCCACCCACCCACCGCACAGAGTTCTATTGTTACAAATACCTGCATTTCAGTTGGCTTTATTTTATTTTGTAGAACAGCCTGTCCTTAGCGCTGCAGTGGCAGAACGCTGGAGCATCACAGCATTAACTCTGACAAGGGGGCCTTGCCTTTAGCAGTAAGCTCAAGACAGAGAAGGCCATTTTGCATTTAGACTGAGTATTAGAGATCTCCTGGCCTAAAGAGATCGGACACATTCCAGATGTATGCTGACTACCAACTCAGAAGTGCTGTGTCTGTCTGATTATGGCCACTAGCCTTTGTCATGGCTACAGGTCTCTGGTGCCTCAGAGGAGGAGCCAGCAGAGTTCTACAAGCCGGGCTAAATACAATGATCAAATTGGCAAGAGAAGGAAAGTCCCTCAAATGGCCTCAATTACTGCCACCAGTCCCTCGGGGTTCCCAAAGCTTAGGAGGGGAGGGACACCACTCTAAGCCTATAAGGGAGCTAAAGTAGCAAAGTCTACCTTGCAAGGGTGTGGTTGCAGGCAGAGGTCACAGCAGACAATAGTTATCTGGTAGGAGACATGCAAAAAAATGGGTTCAGCAAAGTCCTTGAGTTTTGAGACCCCCCCAAGTCACACACCCACACACAAAATATAATATAGTTATTTCTTAAGGTGCACAGTCACATTAAAATATACAAGACAGAATGTGAGGATCAAATAATAAGACCTATAGTTTTATTTGCTCTAACTATTACATACCAATATAGAAGCAGAAGTTGGTTTCCAAAGTTGTCAAAAGGCAAGAGGCAAAATCTCTGTTCCCAGAGGCAAATCAGTCAGGCTTCTTAGCACAGAAAAATGGATGGGTTCATGTCGTCCATCCCCAGACAGAGCCAAAGTCTGAGACGCTGAAAGAGTCACAGTATAACCCACACAGGTCTGTCCACCATTGTGGATAATGAGTTTTTATGCCCTTCTCGGTACCTGAGTGGGGAGGGCCCTTCCACCAATCAGCTAGCGAAAAGGTGATATCATAGTCCAAAAGACTGTGTGCAAAAGAGAAGGTAAGTCCAAAGCTGCAGTCCAAGCCACCCACGTCCTCCTTGCAGGTGCAATTAGTTTCGTAAATCAAGAATGTTAATTGGCAAGTGTCTGGCCATGGAGGTTCTATTACTCCATGAGTCTTCTCTCTTCTACAAGGTCGGAGCGTTCAAGAAGCAAAAATACCAGCTCCGTTCTCAGGAGAAGCGGCTAGAAGCAAAGGGGGGGGGAGTTTCTGGGCTAAAGAATGTCTTATGAAAACAACAGCCTCTTGACCAAAGTTTTAAGCAAAACCATTTTCCTTCTGGAAATCTTAATAAAAGAAATAGTTAAGCATTTTTCTCTACAGTCTTTGCTTCTCCAGTACAAAATTAATTTCTTCACTTGGCTCGGGAAGAATAAGAAGGATACTTGGAAATAAGAAAGATTCCGCCACCCCTCGTCGCCCTTCCTATGATCATGCTTGGAAATGCCTTCAACGGGGTAGAAGCAAGTGCACTCTTCCTTCCTTCCTTCCTTCCTTCCTTCCTCTCTCTCTTCCTCCCACTTCTCCCTGAAAGGGAAAAGAATAAAAAGCTACTGACACTAACTGCTAATACACTCCCTCCTTTTGGAATGTGCTTTAATGATAACCTCAAAGAATGCTGACTTGGACTTAGTGGGTACTTAAAGAGAGTAATGGTATGCTTGATAAACATGTTATGCTTAAGCAAGAAACTAACTCAGACTAGAAGAGTTATTTGACCCAATTGTATAAGAAATGTTGTTGTGTTAATGTCAGATTCGCCCTGCTTATCTGCCATGTATGTTTATTGTTCTCTGTACTCTTGTCTGGAATCTGAGGCTCAGCCCCTGGACTTACCAGAAGGAGGGGACGGGAGGCAGTTGGGGGGAAAGCCACCCAGCCACCCCAACGGGCACCCAGAACCAGAACAGACCAATAACTGAAGGGGGGAAGGAGGCATCCCAGCCAGAGGAGGGCAGAGAAGCATCCAAGCCATCCCAGCCACAGGAGCACAGAGAAGCACCCAAGCCTCAGAGAGTCAGGCAAGGCAGGTGGAAGCCAGCTAGCCCCACCCTTTGGTGGGGGTCCAGGGGGCCATGCAGGAAGAGTGAGGACCCCCAGGGGGGAGTAGACCTGAGGAGGCACAGGAAGCAAGGGCAGTCAGCCAGTAGCCTTACCAGTCAGGGAGGAGAAGCAGCCAAAGCAGCACAGAGCCATGCCCCAGCCTCCAGGCCAGCTCGAAGGCAGTAGCTTGGTCCAGGTGAAGCTAGGAGCAAAACAACCCCAGGTGGAGCTGCCTGAGGCACTCTACAGGAAAAGCTTGGCAGCCAGCCAAGGAGGCACAGGTGTGTCTGCCCCAAGCAGCCAGCTCAATACAGAAAGCTTGGCAGCCAGCCAAAGAGGAACAGGTGTGACTGCTCAAGGCAGCCTGCAGAGCAAACCCAGGTGCAGCTGCCTGAGTCAGCCAAGGCTGTAGCTAGAGTGCAGGAGGGGGGCATGGCTGACAGATGGACCAAGGAATTGGTGAAGGGATAAAAGGGATGTCCACCAACAGGGCGTGGTGGGTTGTGGAGGAGTTTAGGAAAGAGAATGAGAGAGCAGCGGAGAGGGGGTGGGGGAAAGAAGAGGAAGAGGAAGAGGAAGAGGAAGAGGAAGAGGAAGAGGAAGAGGAAGAGGAAGAGGAAGTCCGGAGGAGGGAAGGGGCCAGCTTTCATGTCAGGTGCATCCAGGAGAGATGTCACTAGGAGGAACCGACCTCTCCCAACTGGAAGGTTGGCTAGAGGAACGATTAGAGGAGCTTTGGCAGAAGGTAGCAGCCCAACATCAGGAGACTCAGGTCATATTAATGTGGGAGCTGGAGTGGTTGAAAGGAGCTCCCAAGCAGGAGGCTTGCCCCCAACCGGAATGCATCATGGCATGGGAACCCTCACGGCCATCTGGCCCCGAGAGGACACTGGGACTACGCACTGCCATGGTATTGTACCATTGGAGGCTGCAGGAAGAGTAAGCCCGGAGGAGGGAAGGGGCCAGCTGTCATGGAAGGCAGCTGGGACTCTGTCAGGTTGAGCAGACCTGCGAGAGGATTGAGAGGGTGCGACAGTGAGGTATACCCGCCTCCTTCCACAAAGCAGGGAGCCCACATAATCCCTGATGGTACCCCTGGTCCAAAGTCAGGCATGCCGGCACCTCACAGGGCAACACCCAAGGCGGAACCTGACAATTCTGTACTCTGGGCCTCTGAGAATACGTGAAGTACTATCTGTGTAACTGTCTGACTATGTAGCCAAGAGTTGTTTATCTTGCAGGTGGCTGCTTTCGCTTTCTCCACTGGCATGGGAAAGTGTTCTTGAATGCCAGCCAGAGCTGTATGTCCCTGAGACAAGGAATGAGCTCACTCTTATCTTCCCTTTCCCTACCCCCCCCCAACCTCCTAGGCCCTGCGTGCCTAAACTCTAACAGTCTTTATCTCAAGGTGGAAACCCCGTCCTATAGCTAACATTGCTTTGCCCATTTACGTCACTTCTGCCAATGTAGCTGTTTGAGTGCACTGATCCTGATGGATGTCTAATAAAGAAACTTTTACTGGACTCTTGGAGCGTCTTCAGTGAAGTAACTGGGGATCTAACTGGCAGAGCCTGGCAGTTAAGTTGGCTGTAAATGATTGGTGGAGGAGGATGAATACGGTGATGAAGAGAGGTTATATATTCTGGTGTGCCTGGAGGAATGTTGTGGCCATGTTTGTAAACTTGCTCCTTCTAGGGTTAGGCCATTTCCACACGTCCTTAAAGAGATGGCCCACTTGCCAAACACTGGCAGATTTTCCCTTTGACTCCGGACGTCTCCTTTTTCCAAAACAGTTGCAGGCTGTTTGGCTTCTCTTTTTTCGGCGCCTTTTCTGAGACTGTATTTTCCCATAGTGGTCCCAGAAATGGCACCAAAAAAATGGAAACCAAACAGCCTGCAACCGTTTTGAAAACCAAGATGTCTGGAGTCAACGGGGAAAGCCTCCAGTGTTCAGTGAGTGGGCCGTCCCTTTAAGGACGTGTGGAAACGGAATTAGTTAAGTGCTGACCGATAATGCATCGTTGCAAATAAAGAGGTATCTTCAACATCCTTCTGCCTCTTCATTTGGACCCCTTCCCAAGAACCCCTGGTTGGGTAAAAGAAATTTCTCCGTCACCTCCCAGGCTCCTATCCCTTCAGTTTGTTGCGAAGTCATCCGATTCAGAGAAGAATTTCAGAAGCATCCCTACCTCTGATAACCTTTCAAGGAACTGCATGGAACCAACCCAAACGCCGTCCAGATTGACTCCTCTGAATCTGTTCCATAGGCAGTGTCCTTTCCTGGGCTTCAAAGAACCTCTTGAGTCAGAGCAGAAGATTCTCACGGTAGAAGAAAGTGCCACCAGCAGCCAAACGGGCTTGCAAGATTCAACCCAGTATGGGTAGGGAATATCAATGCTCATAATATGGCCGTGTCTGTGGCTCCATGTCCAATGTTAAAAGCCTCTTGCTTGCTTCTACTGAAGTCCTCTGTGCAAAATCTCTTTCAACCCATGACCGCTGGCTATGTGTGGCAAGCTACTTTGGCATTCGACAGGCGTCTGCGCTCTGCTAGCTGCAAGCGTGTGGAACCAGCCGGGAGAGACTCACAGTCAGTATATTGAAGACATGTGCACTGCCCCGCTGAAGCTTCATTTCTCACTCATTTGCAGGAGCCAGATGGAGACTCAGTCAGTGCTTATTGTCCGTCAGCATTAAGTATGACGGCCTTGGCTTTACTGACGACATTTGGCTCTTTTAATACAGTCGGCTCCATATTCGACTCTCCTGTAATCACCCACGTTAAGGGCCAATCCTGTGCATGTTCACTCAGAAGTAAGCCTCAGTGGGGCTCACTCCTTAGGAAGCATGCATAGCATTATAGCTGTAGGTAAGGCTGCCAACTCCAGGACAGGAAATTCCTGGAGATTTGGAGGGGTTTAGGGAGAGGAGAGATCTTAGCCGTAAAGTCCATCTTCCAGATCTCTCCTTTCCTCCAGGGAAACTGATCTCTATCATCTGGAGATCGGTTGTAATTCTAGAAAGACTCCAGGCCCCATCTGGAGGTTGACAACCGTAGCTATAGGTGCTTTTTCTCTAAAGATCTTCCTTAGACCATGTGTTCTTTGATGTTATATGTTGGTTCTCTGCTGTTTTGGTTTCCACAGTTTGTATTACTCTTGTTGATGAATCTTCTGTTCCTTTTATGCCAAATAACTTCATTCTAGACCATTCATATAAGTGATGGTGGTGGAAAGTGCCATCAAGTCATAGCCTACTGGGGTTTTCAAGGCAAGAGGCTAGCAGAGGTGGTTTGCCATTGCTCGCCTCTGCAATCTTGGTATTCTTTGGAGGTCTCCCGTTCAATTACTAACCAAGGCTGACCCTGCTTAGCTTCCAAGTTCTGATGAGATCGGATTGCCTGGGCTATCCGGGTCAGGGTATTCATACTCGTTTTACCCTATTTAACCCTGTTTTTATGCCCTTTATATGCAATTTGTTTAAAAAAATCAGTGCAAGGAATACTACAGGTTGGATTCAAAGAGTATGTTAAGATTATGGTGGATCCTTCCTCCACGGCAAGGAGGCTTTCTCAGGTAGGTAGTAGATTCTACTTCCACTAGAGGAAGCCTACTTACACCAGAGAAAGCCTCCTTGCATGAGAAGAGAGCTCCGCCAGTGGCAGAATGGAATCTTTGGATCCAACCCTGTGAAAATAAAGATCTGCAGGAGGTTGAAAAGGAAGAAGCAAAATTTACGTGGGGCTATTCCAACTGAATGAGCAAGTCTCGGCCTTTTCTTCCTCCCTCCCTTCCTTCCTGCCCCTTTCTGGATAAACTCAGCTGCCTGAATTTCATTCATTTTGTGTGAGATTAATAATGAAGCATAAATGAGCCAGTATTTTATTGACCAGGACACTTTTCGCTCTGCCAAAGTAAATAGGCTCTTTTGGCAAATGTCTGAGTAAAGATCACCATGCCGGCAGTTAAACATTTCCTGTCCCCCAGTGTTACTCAGAGCCAAACTACAAGTGACGTCTTACACAGGTTGGACACTAGTCGGCTTCCCTCAAGTTTTGATGGGAAATGTAGGCATCCTGGTCTTGCAGCTGTAATGGAGAGCCAAGCTGTAAAACCAGGGCGCCTACATTTCCCATCAAAACTTGAGGGAAGCCGACTAGTGTCCAACCTGTGTAAGATGTCACTTGTAGTTTGGCTCTCAGAACACTAGTTATGGGACACACAGAGGCTCACAGAAGAACAATTGTTATCCTGATAAAAGGGGAGGACTGATCTCTCAACCTATCATCTTCTCGGATAAGGAGGTGTAGAGAACAACAAGATAGCAGCATAGACTGCTTGTTTACAGGAGAGGTCCACAGGTGTGGTCTTAGCCTTGGGGCTTCCAGGTAGGGATTCCAGATCCCTCAGTGGGGGCAGGGGATTCCCCCACTTCTACCCTCTGCCCCCCCTCACCTGTCCAGCAGGAAGTGGGGGGAGGTGGAACAATAGGCCTCCCGGGCACGCTCCCAGGGTGGCACAACGACATCACTCCCGGAAGTGACATCATTGTGCCACTCTGAGAGTGCTCCTGCACTTTGTTGCTGGCCAATCACCCTGTGAGGGGGGTGGGGCTCTGAGAGAGCTGTGACTGACCCAAAGTTACCCAGCTGTCTTCAGGCAGAGGAGCTGGGAATCAAACCTCGCTCTCCAGATTAGAGTCTTACACCAAATGCCCTTCCTTCGCAGCAGCCTCCAGGAGTCACAGCATCAGGGCCTCATGAGCTGAGTGGAAGAAAGCATAAACCAGTCAGAAGGAACAACAACAACAACAACAACAACAACAACAACAACAACAACAATTGATTTATATACCGCCCTTCAGGACAACTTAACACCCACTCAAAGCGGTTTACAAAGTATGTTATTATTATCCCCACAACAATCACCCTGTGAGGTGGATGGGGCTGAGAGAGCTATGAGAGAGCTGTGACTGACCCAAATTCACCCAGCTGGCTTCAAGCAGAGGAGTGGGCAATCAGACCTGGCTCTTCAGATTAGAGTCCCATGTTCTTAACCACTACACCGAACTGGCTGTCCAGTTTGAGGAAGAGGAAAGAAGAGGAAAAGCCACCAGTGGCAAGCATGTGCTCACCGCCTCTGAAGCTTTGGAAGCAGCTGGCTTAGCAGCCACCATGCATGCTTATCCACACACACACACCCCACACACACACACAAGGCTCAGGCAATAGCTGGCTGGCTGGACAGCAGGCATGCAGATATATTTCTCATGCACAGGTTGAGGGCCACCCATCACATGAGCCTGGAGTGGCCCAGGGGATGAGGTTGGCCCCAACAGGGTGTTTGTTATTCTAGGGCCCATCCTGGATTGTTGCCTAAGTCCCCAGAATTGCAAAGACAGCCCCTGCTTATTTATCTAGGATTTCTGAAATCCTGTACTCTCCAGTGGTCAAGGCAGTATACATACCGCCCCTTTTTAGACTCAAAACAACCCTGAGAGAGGCAGTTTGGGCTGAGGTCAGATCCATGAGTTCCAAAGCCCATGCAGTTGCCAGATGTGTTTCTATTGAACATATGCTACAAGTTCCTCATTGGGAACTCAGGCATGCATAGGTCCAATTCAGATTGTGCCTGCAGCATGTGGATAGAGGGGGGTTAAGGCTCCCCTTCCATGCCAGTTTCCTGACCTGACACAACCACTACTTGAAATGGCCCCAGATTCCCCCAGATGGGGGATGCCCCATTGGAGCAACATATGTGCAGCCATCAGTTCTCATGAAGGTTCCCCAGAAGGGAAAACAGTGGCTTCCTGGAGCCATTTGGAATCGGAGAAAGAATACAGTGTTACCCAAACAGGAGATCTCCTTAATTAGTTGGGGGAATTAGCATTCAAGAGGCAGCGAGAAGGGGTAACTGGGATTCTCCACCTATATCTACCGGGATTGTTCCTCAGAGAATTCTCAAATAAACAGACAGATGTTCAACCAAAAGGGTTTCTTTGTTAATAAAAGGCAAGCATACAGAAAACTATATGCACACGGCTAAGAAAACAGTGAGGAAATTGGAAAGCAAGTTCAGGGGAAGGCAATAATTTCCAGTCTCGAAGAGGAGGAGGTCCGTGAAAGAGCAGCAAAATGACCAACGTTTTACAGAAGAGGAGAAGAGAGGCCCGAACAAATTTGAGATCATGTGTTCAGATCCAAAGGCACACACACACAAACAGAGCACATAGCTGGGAAGCCCAGTTAAAAACATTCCCTAGGGCAAAGCTGACGTCTTGCTCCCACGAGCAATAGCTTAATGGCTTATCCAGAGGTATGTTTGTCTTGTTTGTCTACACAGAAACTTGTTTAAACTGACTTTTGATAACTTATGAGTAAACTGTAATTTGAGACTGCATGACTCTCCTTTGATGACTCTTGAGTATATACTTATAACTGAGTTTTTTCGTTGCGGACAGTAAGACATCGCATGTTATTTGTTTACTTTATCCAGAGGTATGACAATAAGGTGGGTAGGTTTGATATGACTATCTGGGATGGCCTATAGGTGAAAATATTGCTTGATGACCTGGTAAGTACCAGATACGCATAAATATCAGACTTGTTGAATAGCTTTGATTAGGGTAAATGGGTGAGGGGAGGTAGAGGAGGGCGATGGGATTATGCAGAGACTTTTCTCAGGAAGACTTGTTATCTCTGTGTTTCTCCAGGGAGTGGAGAACTATTCAGTCAGTCAACCACCTCTGACTCACATTCTGGTAATTTTCCAGTCTCCTGGCCAGCTGGCATCCGCTCTACATTGGGTCAGGCAGTGCCTTGGACTTACGCATGGAAGGGGTTTATCATATTTCATCCACAAACTGCCTTCTTAGGGTGCAGTGGAGTCAGACAGAGGGAAGAATTGAGCCCCCTCATGCATCCTGACCAGAGGTGGGCATGAATTGGGAAAATGATGATTTGTTGCAGTTCGTGGTTCGTCACATTTCACAAACCATGAACTGCCATGAACTTACCCAGTTCGCGAACTGGTTCGTTTAGTTCATCAGTTCTTCACTTCCAGGGCTGCAGAAGGTCTGCAGAAATCCCACCCACCCACCCACCCACCCACACCCATTGCCTAGATAACAGATTTATCAGTGCCTGTCTGTCTGCAGTGATGAACCGAAAAACAAACCATACGAACCGCTCTAAAACTCATAGCAGTTCATCACAGTTAGTTAGAAATGAGCTCCAATAAACCACCAGTTCACAAACCAAAAACCAGCCCGGTTCATGACGAACACACATCTGATAGAACCATGCCTGACAGCCACGAGGGCTTAACACATGTGGGCCAGCCCTGATCGAATGTGACTGTCCCGAAATCGCCTGGAGAGTTTCACTGTAGTGCAGGGCTTTGGTTCTGGGTCCTCCTACATCCTTGCCAACCTCTCTAATCTCAACGCAATGCTCAATCTTGTTACATAGATCAAAGAGCCAGCTCGTTCGGCGATGCTTTGTTTGTATTGATGAATGAATTAATTGTAAAGGAATGCCTCTCTAGTGGGAATCCTAACAATTGCAGCCTCTGGAGGATGCATTCCAAAACCGATCGTACATCAAAATGATGCCTTCCAAAATCGATAGTACATCAAGCCATTAAAAAAAAATTAAATGATAATATAAACACTAGTGGGATCAAGGAAAGCTATTGTGCGGGGCCTGGGAGAGAGGAAAACACTCAGCCATATAGTTAAATAAAGAAACTAACGAAAGGCCTGGATGGCTGAAACTCAACAGGGGAGGCTCTAGGAGAATGCTTATGAGGAAGGACAGCCTCATTCTGGGTGCCACACTGGAAAAGCCCCTGTCCATAGTAGCCTCCTCTCTCCCCCCTCAGAAGGAAGAAGGGGGTCACCTGGCAGAACCTCTGTAGCTCATCTTAATTTCCAGGCAGATTGTCTGAGAGCAAAGTGTCTTTTTAATCCCTCCACCCTCAAGTACATCTTTGGAGTACCTTCTCTCCGTACCTCTAGCATGTCATCATGCCAGACAAGCACATATTAACAGTCTTCTACAGCTGCGCTAGGAGGCTGGAATCAGGCTAGCTACGTAACTGATTCTCATGTTACATTCGTTGCTCATGCAGCTGAACGTGTGACTGAAGCCACAGATATATTCAGGCACTAGTCCCTGGTTTCATTTGTAAAGTGAATGTATGTTGGCTCTCTCTTGCAAACAGACGTACACGTGTACATGCCGGATGTACGTGGATTCATTGTAACACACGAACAGGGCGACCATCTCTAGGGAACAGGTGGACAGAGGCAGACTGTCCAGTTGTTGTACCTAAGCAATCAGAAGAGCATTTAGGGCATTAGTTGGTCCCAGAGATGGAGAGGCACCAAGCCAGTTTTCTCACAGCATCTCAGGAACAGCTGCAGCAGGCGGCACCGTATGGAGGCACCTGGACCATGTGCAGTGCCATCTCGTGTTACCAGGTCTGGAGCAAGAGGTGTGGCATTGTGGTAAACAGCAGCCCTGGGCAATGCCACACTGATGCTTCCCCCATTGATGAGTCCAGTGTCAACCCTAGTTATATAAAGCCCTAAACGGACTGGGTCCAGCATACCTAAGGGACCGTCTTTCCCCGTATGTGTCCCAGAAAGCGCTTTGTTCAACCAGAAAACATCTACCGGTGGTCCCTGGCCCTAGGGAGGCTTGGCTGGCCTCTACCAGGGTCAGGGCCTTTTCGGTCCTGGCCCCAACCTGGAGGAACTCTCTGAGGACTCTCGGGCCTGCCAGGATCTTGTATCATTTAGGCGGGCCTGTAAGATGGAGATGTTCCGCCAGGCATATGGTGGCAGCTAATTTTAGCCCATCAGTGCCAAGCCTTCCACCAGTCTCCCTCTATGAGGGATTATGGAGGGTCCACTGCTGGCTGCCCCAAAAAGGGGTACAGTAATCTATCTCTCCGCTACTACCTCCCCTTTTTGTATGCTGATGGGCAGGAGTGCAGGACTGCCCGTCTTGGAATGGTTTTATTGATGGCTGTTTTTATGTTGTGATTATTGTTTTTATGTTGTATTTTAATCAATGTTGTACCTCGCCCTGAGCCCGTTTGCAGGGAGGACGGGTTAAAAATATAATTAATAAATAAATAAATAGTTAGTGCTAGGATGTTTACCATAGGACCAATTAAATGTAGAGTAGAATCTTCATGCCAGAGAAAAGGGGAGGTTTATTCTCAGCGAGGAGACAATAGATCTGACTATTGTTGGATCAATTTTATTGGAGGGCAAGTAGCCATTCTTGCACATAGACAGGATCCAATTACAGTATCAGTTTGCAGTTAAGAACCAGAGAAATGCAGAAGTAGAAAAAGTGGAGAGAACAAAAGAAACAACGTGGAGCTTAGACAGGCTAGTCGTTATTCTACTATCATGTAACCATTACTCTTTATATGTCGTAAACTCTTTTATAGAAGCTAAACACACAAGTGTCTGTGCTGTTTATTTCTGCTATGTGTCCATACTGACTCTTGATACAAAGATGCAACAAGGATCAAGTGGGACAGCTTCCCCACAGCACAGGGCACTAAAACCTTTTGGGCCAGCTTTGGATGGGAGGAAGGACCATAACCAGATCGCTCGCTTTCTCTCCCCCAGCTCCAAATCGAACTTGGTAGGGCTTTAGTTAGTGAGAAAATAACATACCGTGGGAAGAGGGACCCGAGCGGTAGTCATCGTTTCATTTTGACAGACTGGAAAAGCATTCACCTTTCAGCATAAATGTAATAGCAGGATATTAACCTAACTTTTCCCTTTTATCGCCACTTAACGGAAAGAAGAGGAGACGCTTCTCTTGACGTCAGGAAAGAGAGAGGCAAATTGGCTTCCCCGTGTCACAGCCAGAGCGTGAAACTAACAAGGACGTCTAGAAAATAAATAGGATGCTTCACAGAGGCGGAAGGAGAAATAGGTTTTGGAGTGTACGTCTTCTTGGCAAAGAGGGACAATTGCATGCATGAAATGGAGAGCACTTTGAAGTTTGTTTACACTGATGTGGTAGTTGAAACCTCTCAAGAGGTCCCATAGGCACTCACTATGTTGTTCGGCAAATGCCAAGATAGCTTCTTTCTTCCTTGAAGTGTCCGTTTTTATACCGATCTTTCAAATGCGTAGAAATAGCGGCCACCTCTGCACACATCTGAGTATGGACGTGGAGGAACATGACTGCAAGTTTTCGGCAGAATCTTTGTTCGCGTTGTTGTCAGATATGGAGTCATGTATCAAGAGGATTGGTGGGGTTGCCAGACAAGCACACGCTCTGTGAAGATGGAGAATTGTGTGATGAATCTCAAGGCTTGTACAATTCATTGCCACCTGATGTAGCGACGGGTACAAACTTGGATTGCTTTCAAAGGAGTTTTATGTTCTATCAATGGCTCTTACCCATGACGACTAAATGGAACCTCCACGTTCAAAGGCAGGAACCACTGCACAACACCAACGCCAATCATGGAACATTTGCCTCTCTTCTAGTTCGGCCCTAAGAACAGATTAAGTCTTTGGATCGTTTATAACCACGTAACAGGAGCAGCTTAGCCTTGTTATCTTAGTGTGGAGGTGGTGGAGAGTGCCCTCTAGTCATAGCTGACTTATGGCGACCCCTGGTGGGGTTTTCATGGCAAGAGATTAACAGAGGTGGTTTGTCATTGGCTGCCTCTGTAACCCTGGTCTTCATTGGAGGTCTCCCATCTCATTACTAACCAAGGCTGACCCTGCTCTGCTTCTGAAATCTAAGGAGCATTGGAGCAGAAAGGGCGTGAGTCTTCCCCATCTATCTCTGGGAATATATGTTGCTAAACAGCACATGCAGAGAATTTGCCTAAGAGTTTGTTTATATACATATCACAATACTTGCTAGTATTAATGCAATAAATATATAATATATCGATTCCATAACTATAATAAATACAAAATTCATCAACTACCGTAAAGTTCAATAGCATAAGCCATGAATTGCTCTTGAATCACCAGCACCAAGAACCTACCCAGCCTTGGGGTTTCTGCATGCATCAAAGGTAAGTCCTGCCCACAAAGTAATCCAAAGTGATAGATCCAGGCAGTGGTAATTTCGTGGAAAAGGAGCTGGAAGAACTCATTAGTAAAGATGGGCACAAACCGCATTACGAACCGTAAAAACCCCACGAAAATGGCGATCGCACGATCGTGACCTGGTGGATCGTGATCGGCCCCAGCCAACGATCCAGCGGTTGGGAGAGGCCTGGTTCAGGCATTCAGGCTCGGTTTGGGAAGCCAGACACTCAGGGGCCAGCAATCTATTCCCCTGGGAACGGAGCCAGGGGAATGCCTGAGCTCTGTCTGCCCTCCTTCTGTCACTCAGGAAACCCAAATGGAAGCCCAGCTTTCCTTGATCAGCAGGGCTTCCTTCCAACCACGGAGCTGCAAAGCAGTTACAACCTGGGAGAAGACACCCAGGGGAGGGAGGGGGAAGGGGGTGTTCTGTAGCCATGGGCACTCCAATCTTATACCTGCAAACCCTGATAGGCAGCTCTGATGGCCAAACACAGACCTCCTGTGTTGCTGAATGGGACCTATGCTTATAAATAGCCGTAGTTTCCCAGGCTGGGTTTCACTTTCTGTGAGCAGTGGAGTGGGACAGAGCTCTTGCTTGCCACTTGCTAGCCTTTGGGGAGAGAGACTGAGAATACAATTGAGCTTGGCTTTGGGGGATAGGGATCTATCTCCTCTGGTTCCAGGGCTGCTGCCTGGCTCTGGGGCCAAGCTCAGTGGGCACCCCGGCTGAGTGGGCAGCTCCACTTTGGCCTCCATGAACCACGATCCAGTTCGGTTCGGGAACGGGAGATATTCGTTGTTGTTCAGGAATTTGGGATCGTGGCCCGCACCAAACTATGATCCGCTGGTTCGATAATTTTTTTTGGTTCGTGCCCATGTCTACTCATTAGCATAACTCATTAGCATATGCCACGCCCCTTGGCATCACTGGAAGTGTGCCATTGGCATAACTGATTTGCATATGCCACACCCCCTGACATCACGTATCCTGGCTGTTTTGGACCTAATCCAGGCCATTCAGGGCTGAAATTGGACCCAAAATGGCAAAAAAGGGCTGAAAATGGCCGAAAAGGGGCCCAAAATGGTCAGGATAGGGCTGCTGCTGAGTAGGAGAGTGATCCACCACCCATCAGAGGCCCAATCCAAGCCATTTCAGCCACAGGCTGAAACAGGCCTAAAATGATCTGGGCGGGGCCACCTGACATGTGATCTCTTTTTTGGGAACTGCTGGAACTGTGTTCCTGCACGTTATCCCTCAAAATGAGCCCTGGATCCAGGGGAGTTAGCCATGTTAGTCTGTAGTTGCAAAACAGTAAAGAGACTCTTTATCAAAGTGATAGATGTACTGTTCTTTCTATTCTTGCAGATTTTGACTTCAAGTATCCATATGCAGTGTGTAGTGTTCGGCTTGCCACAAAGTCATGCATGGGGGCACAGCCAGCCCCATAAGCCCTGGCCCCACAAGCACATGAGCACTTTATATACTTACTAGTCATTACATATTACCAAGAGCTGTGTATGCTTTGTGAGTGTTTATTATATTAATTGTATATGTTCTTCTGTTTTAGTAGTTGGATCAGTCCAAGTACGTAATCCCGGACGACCCAATTAGATCTAACAGATCAGGATGGGAGTTGAGGGATTGGGTCTTCAAAATGGATGGGAAAGCAGACAGTCACGCAATTGTTCAATCTAAAGCGCCTCCTATTTTTAAATTTATTAAGAAAGATCATTTTAGGTCATCCTATCTAAGGACCTTAACAACAATGAAATTAAGGTTGGCCTTCACTAGTTTAAGATTTCAAGCTATGCCTTCAGCGGTCCGTATGGGCCATTTTTTAAGTGTCTCTGCCCCTCTACGACTCTGTGTGCGCGTCATGGGGAAAGTAGATGATTTGATCCATTATATTCTGAGATGTCCTCTCTTATTGGATCCTCAAAATAAATTCCTTATTAATATTGTATCTTTGTGGGAAGGACTTTCAGAGTTGGATAAAGTAATATTTCTGCTTGCCGATGATCATTTTGTTTCCAACAGAGTTGCTCTGGTTGCATTAGCAGCTAGAAGGATTAGATCAAACTATATGAAACAGAATAAGGGTTAAAACGGTTTTGAATATATTTTAATTTGGTCTCAACACAATGGGGTTTTGTTCTGTATTATATTCTATTGTATTGTAATTTTCCTAATTTTTTGTTAATTTGGGGATTTTAGAGTGTGAAATAGTATGTGTCGTTTTACATTGTTACGACCTATGGTCAATACAATACAATAAACAATGACTTATAATGGTAGTTGGCTGTTGAACCAGGGCAGCCTCTTTGGCTTTTGCAGTGAGCGTTTATTTAGTCAAAAGGCTTTTGAGCTCAAGGACAGAAGCTACAATCAAGATGTGAAATTTTACACCGCCATGGTGGTAGAAAGTGCTGTCAAATCATAGCTGATTTATGGCGCCCCCTGCTGGTGGTCCCTTAATGGAACACTACGTCAAAAGAGGCCTTTGGGAGAGAAAAAAGTGGAGGTGGGCCTTGGTTAGCTAAGGCCTGCAGAACTGTGTCATCAGATCTCTTCCTGCATTTTCCAGGAATCCCTGATAATTGGAGTACCATTTTCCAGACACAACCTGCACTCCTGAGAAGAGCAGCACATTGCTCACTCTTTTTCCTACCAGGTCTGTTTTTTGCTAATGGGGAAACAAGAGGAGCTGCTGCCTGCCGAAATTCATATTTAACAGAAGAGGGTGCAACACACTCCTGCACTCATGGGAAAGGAATGGTGGTATGAGGTCTGCATCTTCCTTTCCCATTGGTGTGCTTCATCCAAAATTCTACCAGGGTTTGGGAATTCTAAATTACCTGGTCTTCTATTTTTTTTAAAAAAAACTCAAATTAAATAGGCAGTCTAGTACACGTGCACTTCGTTGCAGTTTTTTGTTTCTTCTGCCTGTTTAGCTCTCCCCTTACCCCAATTTTATCTCTATCTATCTAGTACTGTTCATGTGGCTATTGCCTTAAGCAGAAATTGAAATGGGAAGAACTTTAATTGATATCATGTCTCAGAGCTGCTGCAGCAGAGTGGTTAAGTGGTTCGGCTGTGAATCAGCACTCTACTGGTTTGACTCCCACTCCTGCCATGAGCTCAATAGGTAGCCTTGAGTAAGTAACTCCTCTCCGCCCAGATCCCTAGCTGTATTGTGAGGATAATAATAACACTAACTTGTTCACCACTCTGGGTAAGGTACTAGACATGGGCATGAATCGTAATACAAATAAAATTTCGTGATGAATGAAGCCGATTTGTGTTTCGTGAAATGCATTTCGTGGGGCAAAGCAGAAGGGCCGAGGAGGAGGAGTTGGGAGATTCTGAGAGAGAGCAAGAGAGAGAGAGAGAATGAGAGCAGAGGAAGTCTGCCCAACGTGGAGAGAGAGGAAGTAGGATACTCTATACCCCCCTCCTCTCCCCCTATCTGAGGCTCTGCCTTCACTGCCTGTGGGACAGCGCCAACTGGCAACTGCGCCCCCATCGGTTCCGATACCCAGGAGGGCGAGTCCCACAAAGTGAATTTTGGAAAAAGACATTCCCCTCCCAAGAACAATATTACATGGCTATCACTTTGGTCTTTGCCAAGATGACTTTTCCGTTTTTCAGCTGCAGTTTGTGGGTGATAAGGAGCGGGAGATTCCTAACCTTCAACATTAAACAAAAATTAGATTCTGGATAACTACATAAAAATTAAGTTAATAAAAAAGAAACAGTCACTTGATGATTATTGCCAGAAACTAAAGGGCAAGGAAGGGAACACAAGAATAAGGAAATTCTGTAGTTTTGCAACTTAGCCACACAAAGACAGGAACTGATATTTCTTACTGCACCCAGAGAACTCAAGCCTTCATCTAAAAAAGGATATTTATTTCATTTATACCCCACCTTTCTCCCCAATGGGCACCAACAGCATCTTGCATCTTTCTTCTCTCTTCTTATGTATGAGGCTAATTTTTTTAATCATATAAAATTTAAAATAAAATGCTAAAAACCTTTTTTTAAAGTTTTTATTTAATTATGCACATTAATAGTTACAATATTGAGAGAAAGTCATTAAACATTGATAACTAAGATATTTTCTGTTACATATTAATAATAATTTACATGCCCTTGTAACCAAGAATTTTCTTACAAATGAGTATTTCAACTTGGATTTCCATTAAAGGTTGATATACTAAATGATAACAAATCTTAACCTTATTATAGAGGATTTATATCATAAACATAGACGACTGAACTACTTTGATAATGATTAGATTATTAATAAAAATACTAAGGAAGATATTTTCAATATATATAATGATGATTAAATAAGTATTATTATGAAGTCAAACCTTTTACCCATCATTTACAGATATTAATAGAAGAACCAACAATGATAATATCTACTCATTATTGTAACCCTTATAAACCTTGCTAAATTAACCCCCTTTCCCCTCCCCTCTCCCTCTGTCCCCTCTAACAGCGCAATCCTATGGCCGGCCCCAACGCCGACGCGGCTGCACTGGTGGTGTGGCGGCGCCGCCGGGCCGGATCCTGTGCCAGCAAAGTGTGGCCGCAGCGGCGCCCGCAGCGGCGCAGAGATGCAATTTTGGAGAACCAGAAAGTGTTGTGGGCGGGTCTGATCCACGGCCGCCGCCAGGCGCAGCCAAAGGGCGCTGTTCCTGACAAGCGTCAGGGGGAGGGGCCAGGAAAGGCGCAGCCTATGGGCAGCACGCGATCCCGGCCAGGCCCCAGAGCAGCAGGCAAACCGCGCCCATGCTGGCAGACTGCCTCGGCTCGTGTGTCGGGCGGGGCTCGCAGTCGGGAAGGAGAGGGGTGGGCGTAGTCTGAGAAGCCTTTCCCCTGTTTGCCCAATGTAGCACCAAGTCCCTGGCGGCCGCGTCCAGAGAGGTTGGCATGGGACTGGCAGGTGCCCTGCCATGAGGAATCCAGGGCAGCAGCCAGTCTCTGGCAGCAGGGGACAGCCCCCAAGTGGTGCCGAAGGGGAGGGCTGGCCTGAGGCCGCCACCAAGAGGCAGACGCAGCGGGCCTGCCCCCTCGTCCCCATCCCAAGGCAAAGAACACAGACACCCATTGCACAGAAATCAGCCTTTATTATTATATCATCCCACCTCCCCCAGCAGACGTGAGGAAGGGGAGGCGTGTAGGAGAGCCGCCTGTGCAGCAAAACACCCCACCCCACCCCCAAGGCGGCAGCGGCGGTCACCGGCGAGGCCGGCGGCCGGACCCCCTTGGCCGTCCACGGGCCCGGCCTCTCGCACGCAACTGGGCCCGAGGGAGGGGTGCCTCTGGGGCGGGTGGAGCTGCTGCAGCGGGTGGGGCCGGAGGGTCGAGGATGGCGACGAGCCGCCCGAGCAGGGCTTCGGCACGGACTTGAGAGGCACACCCCACCTCTCCCAACAACCATGGCCTGTTGGCGTGGGAGGCTGGCAACTGCTCCACGGGATTGGATGCGAGGCAGGACGCCCTGGGGTGGAAGGTGTTGGAATGACCAATGGGGCTGCTGCAGACGCCCGAGGGGCTGGACCCACTCTGGGAGGCGGCCGCTCATGGGACTGTGTTGCTGGGGCTGCGGCTGCGATGGGGGCGACCCTCCCCAGGCGCGCGAGACCTCCTGCCCGGGATATGGCATCCACCTGCCACCACCCTGGATTCTCCATTGGTGGGGGCTAGGGTTCCAGCGAGCGGACCGTTTGCCCTGCCATCTCCCGCCCCCTTGCAGCTGCAGCTCGCACCACCCTCTCCCTGGCTTATCGTGTGCCAGCTACTCTCCCCACCGGGGATCCCCGCTCACATGCCCCGCCCCAACCCTCTACCTGGCCATAGATACAGGGCGGTTAGCCGTGTTAGCCTGTGGTAGCGAATTCAAAAAGGGTCCCGTAGCACCTTTACAACTATCCAATTTTATTGTGGCACAGGCTTCTGAGAATCAAGTTCTCTTCGGCAGATGGGTGGTACAGACACTGGTCAAATACAGAGGAGGAGGGGGGAGGAGGGAGGGAGGGGGCGGGGAGGCAAGACGGGGTGTGTCGGATACATTTGTGGCAATGTGCAGGTGGGGAGATGTGACGGGAGTGTTGGGGGAGGGGCGGAGGACGAAGTCAGACTCGCAGACACAGAAAACAGTTGTTGTACATCTCGTTTTATTGCACTGGAAAGAGCGGGCTTGCGTTTAGGCTGGCGAGGGAGCCGGAGCATTCCACACAGCCCTCCTTCCCGCTCGGAGGGGCGGGGCTGGGATGCAGGCCGCGGCGCGACGGTGCTTCCTGGGCTGCAGCCAACCGTCCGTCAGAGATGTTTGGGGAGGGCGGGGCGCGGGGGAGCAGCCATGCCCTGGACGTGCCTGTGGGGGAAAAAGACACGTGTGGGCTTTGCCTCATTCCACTGGCAAGGCAAGCCCCACACTCCGCCATCCGGGGGGGGTTGCACATGGTCGAGGCCAGCAGCTGATGCATGACGGTCTGGTGAGGATGCACTCGGCCTTGGCAAGCCTTTACCTTTAAGGGAGAGAATGAGCTGGTCACAACAAACACCTGGCCACATGTGGTTTTCGAGGCGCCTGCCTCTGAGGCAGCCAGGGGCGGCCATGGTTGCCCCCCACCCCTGCTGGGCCTCACCCAAAGCGGCAAGTGAGCGGGTGGGTTCAGGTGAATGGGCGGTTTGCACTAATCTGCGGAATGCCCCCCCACCTCCTCCTTACCTGTCAGCGCTCCGTCGGTCATCACCAGGTGGGAGCGCCAGTCAGGGCACCTGCAAGGAAACGGGAGAGCATGCGGTTAATTTGCAAAGTGTCATTCCCTTCTGCCACGGAAGGGTTAGTTTGTTTGTGCTTAGTTAGAAGCAACTAGCATGCATCAGTTAGCTGTGGAGTCATTCTTTCTATCACGGTAGAAAGAGAGTTAGGCAGACATTTGCACCTCTTCCCCTTTATGCGAAGTTCCCCCAGTTTTTCGCAAAGTCCCCGGAGTGCATTCTGCGCCTGCCAATGTGAATGCCCTCAGCCCGTTTCGGTTTTCAAAGGGGCAATGCCACTCAGCAGACGGGCAGAGCCTCCGGCCGAGTGCTCACTTACCTGGGGGTTTGGGCGGCGCTGGCCGGATGTTTTGTAGGGCGCGGTCGCAGGTGATTGGGTGCAGAGAGGGGGGCTCGTCCACGCCGGGCGCGCACGCTGATTGGTCCCCGGGATAGTTCTCATCCTATGCTCCTTCGGGCCATAGGGGCGGGGCGAGGCGCTCAGAGAGGGGGCTGATTTTTCGCCGTTCCATGGACGCCTATGGGCTACGCCTTCTTTTTCCGTGGCGTAGCTTTTTTGCGCCGCTGTGGGCGTTCCCGCTTCTGGAGGAGCTTAGGGAGCGGACTAACTCTGACCCCGCCTTGCTCCCCGCCCCCCCCCTGCGTCGGCGTAGGGCTCTACGCCACTTCTGCGCCGCCGCCCGGGCGCCTGTGGCTTGCACCGGTGCTGGCCCGCCGGCGGGCCAGCGCCACGTCCCAGCGCGGGCGGAAGGCCACTTACGCGGGCGTACGGGCTAGATGCGCCCTCGCAAGCCTTAGTTCGGTTCCTGTTCACTTTCCGTGCCCTTCTTAGGATTGGGCTGCCCCTTTACTAAATAGTGCTATTTAAATTGGATTAATTAAGTTGCTTAATAACAGTTCTATATAGCCCAAGAGTAACCCCCTATAGACTATTTGGCCTAATACTACCAACTTGAAGAACTGTAAATAACTGGGGGCCCAGCCTGTGAGCTCCATTCCCTCTCCACCAAGCTTCTAATCTGATATTACATATATGCATTTTACAGTCATAACATTTTACAGGATATTTTAGTTTGCTATCAACTTATTTTTAACATTTCAGTCTGTTTTTTCTTTCTTGTTAAATGTGTCTTGCTTTGGTCTTGTTTTCCTTAAAGGATGATAACGAACTGAGCATTTTTCTTTTCCGTGATGTTCTGTCTCTGATTGAAAAAGTCTCAATGCCAAGATCTTGCAGTAATGTCTTTCCAGCTTCCTGATCTAAAACTTGGTAGATTGTATCTTGTATTTTGACTTGAAGATGTGTATAATTAGTCCATTCATATTTTATTTGGGCTTTTCTCAATGCTTCTGTTGTAGATCTGAGTTCTTTTCTTTAATATTGTGGATGGCAAGTCTGTAAGGATTTGAATATTTGTCCCTTTGTAGGGGATTGATCCTTTATTTCTTGCTATTTTTAGTATTTTGCTCCTTGTCTTCCAGTCTGGGATTGTGGCTAATATATCTCTTGGTTTATTATACTTTGGAGAGCCAGTTTGGTGTAGTGGTTAAGAGCACGGGACTCTAATCTGGAGAGCCGGGTTTGATTCCCCACTCCTCCACAAAGCCAGCTGGGTGACCCTGGCCGAGTCACAGTTCTCTTGAGCTCTCTTAGCCCCACCCACCTCACAGGGTGATTGTTGTGGGGTAATAATAACACTTTGTAAACCGCTCTGAGTGGGCATTAAGTTGTCCTGAAGGGCGGTATTATAAATCGAATGTTATTATTATTATTATTATTTTGTGACCCCAGGCGAAAAGCCTTGGTGATTATAGGAGTTGCTCCCTTTTCAAGTTGTAAATGCTGTGACAGCCATGATTCTAAAAAGGAGGGTAGATCTGCATTATCAGATATCTTCTCATCAAATTTTCTGAATTTAAGGTTAGATTGTTTTGTCTGGATTTCCAATTGCAATAGTCTTTCTTGAAGCTGTTTATTTTCTTGTTGTAGAACGGCTATTTCAGATCGCAGTGAATTGCTTAATATAAGGGCACAATTGGCCTTTTGTGCTACTTTGTCTATAGCCGATTTTATTTCAGCAAGTTGTTCCTCAAAGGGTTGAAGAATAGTTGAGACTTTAGTCATAATTTTTTGCTCCAACTGAGCAAGCATTCTGGCTAGTATCTGGTCTGCTGAGCTAGATAAATTGGGTCGTTTATTCTTACCCTCGCTGTTTTCAGCCGCCATTTTGGATGTTGCACTTTCTTCTCTGCTGCCTGCTGCAAGGCTGGGAAGAATTCCTGAAGCTTTTTTGGAGTGTTTGCCTTCATTTTTTCCTTCTCAAGGTTTTGTTTGCTCATATTTCTTTCTTTATTCACTTCCGAGTTCGGTTATGACGTTTTATTTTGAGGCCTTAGGGTGGGGAGGGATGGAGCTAACTTTCCAAGCTTCCTTCTCCCTTGGAGCCAAAGCCGCTAAAAACTTTTAAAATCATTATTCTCTCTTGCATTTTATCTTCACAACAACCCTGTGAGGTAGGTTAGGCCCAGGATGCGTGACTGGCCCAAAGTCACCCAGCAAACTTCCATAGTGGAGTAGGGATTCGAACCTGGGTCTCCCAGATTGTAGTCTGACACGCTAACTGCTACATTACACAGATAAAAACCCCTTTAAGACTACATAGGGAAATGACTGGTGAAACCTCAAAAGTCAGAGGAGTGGGTGGAACATAAAATGATGACAGAGCAATGCCCAAGATTGCATCGGCAAAATCATTCTCATGCTGCAAAAAGCATCTTCACACGTCCTTGCATACCATTTCCTCAAGACTGATTTTCTGCAGCATTTTATAAATGCACCCAAATGGGGGTGGGGGGAATGCACAAGGACTGAAGGCATGGCGAAGTGTGCATGATCTAATTCCAGGTGTGGTTTTAGAATTTCTCCTAATGAAATCAGAATAAAGGAAAAATAGGATGAAGCAAAGATGAGAAGTGCAGAAGACTAAAGGAATGACTTGTGAAAAATCAGGCCATACCTGAGATGCTCTTTGAGAGCGGGAGAGCGCACCGGTGCAGAATGCGGCAGTGGCAGCCAGAGGGAGCCGAGCGGACTGTGGTGTTTGCCTGATCCCTGAGCAGGAGCTGGTGGCTGGAACTGCCACAAGCATTCCTGGAAGGCAGGAGTCGCAAATGCCAATTGACTTGCATTGGCTTGTAGCACCAAAAAGTTGCAATGAAGCAAAATCAAACAGAAAAGGGTGGGGGAAGAGCCCCCTCACTCACCACACAGACACCTTCCCAGCCTTTGCCTAGGGAATTAATTCTTGCTCCTTGCTCGCATAGAGAAGAATGGGAGCTCTCTGTTTGGCAGCCAGAGCTGCCTGTCAAGGTTTTGAGGGCTAGGATTGGTGTGTTCCAAGGGCTGCAGAAGGTCTGTGAATGTGCATTCCATTGCCTAGGGAATTGATAGATCGGCACCAGGATTTCTGGACTCACGGACCACGGACCGATGGACTGGCCCAAATGGACCAAAGTTCGTGAAAAACATGAGTCCCATGAACTGTGTGTTCGCGAACCGCGAACCGGGCTGCACCATGTCAAATTTAGGTCCGTTTTGTGGACCATGCCCACCTCTACTGGGCACCACCACCACATGTTAAGGCTGGTATGTGGGGAGTTGGCTGCTGTCTTCCTGGGCTGCTGTCCTCAATATGGTCCTCAGTTTCAACAGCACCAACAGAACAACGGGAGAAATTCTCTCCCTCTTCTCCCCAGTAGAGAATCACATTGAGTGGCCATTCTTTCTGACTACACTTCTCATGGAAACTTGCAGAAAACCAACACATGAAGAACACGTGTCAGGCATCTCACGTAGTTCCCACATAGAGATGGTTTGCCATTGCCTGCCTCTGCAACTCCAGTGTTCTTTGGAACTCTCCCATTCAATTACTGACCACGGTTGACCCTGCTTAGCTTCCAAGATCTGACAAGATCAGGCTTGCCTGGGCTATCCAGATCAGGGTGTTTATCTAAGTCGTTCTTAGTCAATGGCAGTCAATCGGTTTGAATCAGCAGCATCATTGCACATGCGCAGTTATGCAAAAACCCAAGGTGCACCTGTTCAGAAGGCATTCCTAGCTGTTTAGCATAGAATCATAGAATCATAGAGTTGGAAGGGGCCATACAGACCTTCTAGTCCAACCCCCTGCCCAGTGCAGGATCAGCCTAAAGCATCTCTGACAAGTATTCATCCAGCCTCTTCTTGAAAACTGCCAGTGAGGGGGAGCTCACCACCGCCCTAGGCAGCTGATTCCACTTTTGAACTACTCTGACGGTGAAAAGGTTTTTCCTAATATCCAGTGGGTACCTTTGTGCATGTAGTTTTAGCCCATTGCTTCGCGTCCTACCCTCTGCTGCCAACTGGAACAGCTCCCTGCCCTCCTCCAAATGACAGCCTTTCAAATATTTAAAGAGAGCAATCATGTCCCCCCTCAACCTCCTCTTCTCCAAACTAAACATTCCCAAGGCCCTCAGCCTTTCCTCGTAGGGCGAACCAAACAGCCCATGGATTGTCTTTCAACCAAGTCTCTCATCACCTGCGGGACCACATCTCCCCATATGTACCCCGGGGAGTGCTAAGATCAGCAAATAAGAACTCACTGGTGGTACCTTGCCCCAGGGAGGCCCGGCTGGCCTCGACCAGGGCCAAGGCATTTTCAGTCCTGGCCCCAACCTGGTGGAAGGGCCTGCCAAGACCCTTTCGACGAACCTGTGAGAGAGAGATGTTCCACCAGGCATACGGCTGAGGCCAGCCTTTGATTGTTTTAGGAACCTCCCTACCATTCTCCCACCGGGGTTGGGGGCAATGAAATCATCTGCCCCCTACAAGCCCAGTCACTGGAATATTATTAACTATGGCCTCCGCCCCCATCCCTCTTTCATTTACATTGTGATTGGGGAAATTGGAGGGGGGTGCCATCTGAGATGCTGTTCCACATGTATTGTGGACTGGATTTCTAAATGTATTTATGTTTGAAGCATTTTATTGTACCACACCCTGAGCCCGTTCGCAGGGAGGGCAGGCTAAAAATCGAATCAATCAATCAATCAATCAATCAATCAATCAATCAATCAATCAATCAATCAATCAATAAAGTAACATCTTTGAAAATGGTCAGTTGGATTTGCCAAACAGTTTTGATGCCAAATTCACAGCGTCTCTAGTTCCTGCTTGAGTAGTTGCTGCCCTCCATGCTCTCTTCAAGAGACAGAAAGAAATCAGGCCTTGTTGCGGCTCCGATGCGGAGAGATGGTAATAGATTAATTACAACCAGGAATGTCTCAAAAGCCTCGCTATTATATATGAGAAATAAATGTTACTAGGCAGCAGAGAATTCAATAAAATGCAGCTCTGCCTCACGGCACATACTCCTACTATACCCATTTATCATTTCTCGCTGTCATAATGACATTAAAATATTTTACAGAAACATCATTAAGTCATGCTTGTTAAAATGAGACAATGTGTGAGTGTGGTACACCCCCTCCCCCAAGAACAGGCAATTTTTCAAGTGTCATATTATTTTACTAAACCTGGTGAAAAGCCATACTGCTTGCATATTGTCTGGGGAAATTTTCCTTCCTCTGCATCTGAAACATTCAGGTGCCGTTCAGTTAATGTCGTTGGTCTATTTAATGCAACGTGCTGTGAAAGATGTCACCATCTTTTGCTTCCTGAAGATGCAGAGATACGGTGTTTTCCACAAACGTTTGCCAAGCGGCACCAGAATGAAAAGCCACGAGAAGCAAAACAAGAAAGAGACAGCTCAGAATCAGCTGCTTTTGTTGTGTTCTTGCAAAAGGGAAATTCGGATTACTTATGACATGTGGGTTCATTGTTATTTATCATAAAGCTGCCAAGCAGTTACCAGAAAGAATGAAAGAAAGCAATTTTTGCTGTTGTGACTGCCGGAGAAAACAATGTCACTGCACTTTATTGAGAGATATTTTCAGGAGTTTGGGTTTCCTAAACCTCAAGCTAGCATTCGGCATAGGGTTGCCAACTCTGGGTTGAGAATTTCTGGAGATTTGGGGGTGGAGCCTGGGAAGGATAGATTCTGGGAATGAGAAAGCGCCAAAGCAAGATTACAGCTGAACATCAAGAAGACAAAAGTAATGACTACAGAGGAATGACACAGTTTTAAAGTTGACAATGAGGAAATGGAAATTGTTCAAGATTTTCTATTCAATCATCAACCAAAAGGGAGACTGCAACCAAGAAATCAGAGGGAGATTGAGATTTGGAAGAGGGGACTAGAAAAGATCCTTAAATATAAGGATGTCTCTTTGGGGACCAAGATCAAGATAATCCAAACAATGGTATCTCCATTGCTATGTATGGATGTGAAGGTTGGACAATGAAGAGAGCTGACAGGAAGAAAATTGATTCATTTGAAATGTGGTGCTGAAGGAGAGTTTTGCAAGTGCCATGAACGGCCAAAAAGACAAATAAGTGGCTACTAGATCAAATCAAGCCTGAACTCTCCCTAGAAAGTAAAATGACAAAATCGAGGCTACTATACTTTGGTCACATTATGAGAAGACGAGACTTTCTGGAAAAGTCAATAATGCTAGGAAAAGTGGAAGGCAGTAAGAAAAGAATTAGACCCAAAACAAGATGGCTTGAATCAATACAGGAAGCCACGTCTTTCAGTTTGCAAGATACGAGCAAATCTGTTAAGGATAGGACATTTTGGAGGTCTTTCATTCATAGGGTCGCCCAAGGTCAGAGGCCATTTGGCCCCTTGGTTATAACAGACAAGTTGTGAATCAACTGCATTCGAACTCTATCTGATGCACAGCCCAAAGCATTCACAAGTCATTTGTCATCTTGAGCATGCCCAGAACTTATTGTATCCGTTCCCAGAAGACAGTGCAAGAATGTACAATATGATGATCCGGTCTGGAACAGTGGAATATTTATTTATTTACTTACTTCATTTATAACCTGCGTTTCTCCCCAGTGGTGGACTAGGGATGTTAGTAGGGTTTCCAGGCAATTGGCTAGAGATGGGGACGATGGGAACTTATAGGAGGGTGCACTCGTTGTCCCCAATGCAATGACACAACCTCTGGCATAACCTGGAAGTGACATTATTGCACTGAAGACGACTCTCTAGCACTCACCTAGAAATTTTATGGAAACCATAGAGTTTTGGATGAGTGCTACAGCATCACCCCTGGCACACAATGACATCACTTCTCGGTCATGTGGGAAGTTGCATCAGTGCATTGCAGACAATTGTGGCCCTCCATTTTGCCAGCCAGTTTTTTCCCACTGCTCAGCTGAACAGTGGCAGCAGGGGGCAGGAGATTTCTTGCCATAAGTGGGAACCTTGTAAGTCTAGATGCCGGGCCTCCCACTGTAGCAAGATACCTCCCTACATGCTACCTGTTGGCCTGCTGTCACCTAGCAGGAAAAAATAGGGAGATGGGGTGCAGCCCAGTGCCATGCTGGTTTGCTGATGTCACTTCTGGTATAACTAGAAGTGGCATAGTGGACACTCTAGTATTTACAAAAACTTTATGATAAAACCATAGTTTTCTAAATGCCACCGTGTTTAAATATATCCCTTGCAGCATACCAACATCACTTCTAGTAGAAACTGGAAGGGGCACTGTAGATGCTGTAGGATTTATAAAAACCCTGTGGTAAGACCATAGAGATTTTTGTAAATGCTAGAGCATCTAAAGACATCACTTTTGTTCTTTGCCGGAAGTGATGTCAGTGCACTGGCACACTACTGGTGCACGAGGCCCTGCCCCTAATTTCTCCTAATGGGGATCCAAAACAGCTTACATCATTCTTGTCTCCTCCATTTTATCCTGACTATACCCGTATAAGGTAAGTTGGGTGTGTGCAACTGGTCTTCCAGTAAACTTCCATGCCATGTTAACAAGCTCAGATTCTGTTTTTTTGGACATCAGGTATGCCAGCCAGGCAAGGATAGAATACTAGAGGGACAAGGCACGCGGCTCCCCTCCCCAGCTTAGCCAGCTTGAGACGACAAAGCACTTGTGTGGTAGTTAATATTTTTCCTCTTGAGTGAATTGGATAGTTGGTGGATGGTGCTGGAAGAGGAGGATTCAGTGCTGTCCCTTTCCTCAGGTTTCAGAGAGGGGCGAACCAAAGAGTTAGAAATGTAGAGAGGTCAGGGCACTCTGTTTATTGTTTACTGCTTTCTCTTTTGATATGTGTCCGGTGCTGGGGCCGGACTTAGGGAACGCCCCAGGGACACCCACCCCAGAAACTAGGCTTGCAGCCCCCCAGCCCAGCCCTACTACCCATAACACTCACACAGCCAGGAGAGGACCGACGTCAGAGACACCAACAAGGGCCAAGAATGCCAAAGAAGCCCCAGGTGCAGAAAGCTCAGGCAAAGCCTCAACAACAAGAGGCAGGCTAGGTGATGCCTCCTGGGTCCTAATGAGCACCATTTACCCAGTCAGGGCTCCAGGGCAGCCTTTTCCCTCAGCCCAGGGGAAGAAGAACAGCCCAGCCAGGAGGAGAAGAGACAGAGGGCTGAGGCAGCCAGCCAGCACCAACTCAAGCAGCAGACCAAAGGTGGAAAAGGAGGCACTAGGCCGAACTACCACCCAGAGGCTGGCAGGAGAGGTGCAGCAGCAGAACAAACCAACAGGCAGACTAGAAGGGGCAGGGAGTAGCCTGGAAAAGCCAGCAGCAGAGCAGCAACAGGTGTGGCTGCCTAAGGCAGTCCAGGCAGCAGCTAGGTTGTTAGGGGCTGGGCTAGGAGGTGGAGGCTGGGATTGGTGAAGGGATAAAAGGGGAGTCCCCCCTACAAGCAGGGTGGAGAGTAAGGAGTCAGATGAGAAGTGTGGAGAGACAAGGAAGAGACAGGAGTACATTGAGAACGCAAGGACTGCAGGTAAAGGGGCAGTGCTGACCCCAAACCCAGGGGTGCTACCAACCCAGAGGGGAGAGCGTCACAATATGTAAACTGCTATTCTCAGGATTTCCTCCTTCTGACTTCCTCCCTCTCACCTCTTCTCTTTCTGGCTTTGTTCTAGGCAACATTCCCCACAAAAAGTCCCCAAATGCTTCTCCTGGGGGACAGGGGACCCCCAGAAACAGCATAAGGGTGGAATCAGAGACCTGAGCAGAAGGAATGAACTGGCAAAAAAAATGACACCCACCATCCTCTATGAAAATTGTTGATCCAGTTTGCAAGTGAAAATTGTTCCCTATTTCCAGTCCAGGAGGAACACAATGGGAAAGAAAACAATATGATGCAAAATAGTAAAAAGTCCAGTAGCACCTTAAAGACTAACCAACTGTAGCATAAACTTCATGCATCCGACGAAGAGAGCTGTGGCTCTCGAAAGCTTATGCTACAATAAAGTTGGTTAAAGGTCCTATTGGACTCTTTACTATTTTGCTACTACAGACTAACACGGCTAACTCCTCTGGATTTCTGCCAGAGGAAGTGATCTTCCATTGTCTGAAACAGACTATAGGATACAAGCCCTCTGGAGTATGATGGAAACTGAAGTTTTGTTTCTAGACAGAGATCGCTGCAGCTTTGGCAGAGACATCTGTGCGACAAAATACATCCCAAACTTCCCCTCCCATCACACATATTTATACACACCCAGCCCTACTTGTGTGTGCAAAGTGCCATCAAGTGGAAGCTGATTTATGACAACCCTTGCTGGCATTTCCCCAGCAAGTGATGGACAGAGGGGATTTGCCATTGCTTGCCAACACAAATAAAATGATGAAGGAACACAGATGCCCCAGACTCCAATGCGAAATCTAGTGGACTGCCAATGGATTGCTGGGAAAATAGTATTTTTCCTCCTCTGGAATCAGCCAGCTCCGAGCTTTGGTTTGTTACTAAGGCAACTGCTGATCCAGTACCTCTGGGATTCTTCTGGCTCAACAGCTGCCTCTCTAGCACAAACCCCCGATTCAGATGCAGCCTACAGGCTGTGAAATTATTCATACCTTCTGGAATTAGGGAGAAACTCATGCTCTTCAGCTTGTCAAAGAAGCCAGCTTTCTTCTTGGAAGAAAGGCTGCAACCTGCCTCCCAGTCCAGGTTGGTGTTTCCTGATTACATGCTCACGAATAAATGAAAGCCAACTCAGGTTGAGGGGCATCTCCCACCACAACTGCCTCTGCCATATGATTCAAGCCAGGAGTCGAAATATTAGAAGGGAACCGATTAAGATCCTGTTCCGTGGGGAAGGAATGCGGCCAGTTTGGAGACATGGAGAATAAGAAGCTGCAGCGTCAAACTCTTGAAGACTTTCCATCCTACATCTTTGCTATTAGCTTGTACTTAATTTTTAAAAGATATACATTTATTTTTGTTTCATAGGGATACAGTTGTATATCTTCAACGGCCTCTCCGCCAGATTATTAGTCACTTTCTTGTGTTACATTTTTCTCCCTCTCTCTAGGGAGCTTGGAGTGGCAGACATTGGTCTTCTTTTAATTCTCACAACAGCCCTGTGAGGTAGCCTAGACTGAGCGAATGCTGGCCCAAAGTCACTCAGTGAGCTTCAGGGTAGAGGTGAATATGAATGTTAGTCTCTCAAATCCTAGTGCAATGTTCTAACCACTACACCACAGTCTGCACTCACAAGAAGGCTGCCTTCAGCCACAGAGGAGGGGACAATTGGAACATAAATGTTTAGATCAAGAAGTAAAATTTGCCAGGTTCTGCCTTGGCCATCACCCAGTGAGGCGCCAGCCTGCCTGACTTCAGCCTTAAAGGACCTTCAGGGAATATGCGGGATCCCGCTCAGTGGAAGGAGGGGGGGTATACCTCACCCTCACACCCTCTCAGTCCACTCACAGGTCCCTTCAACCTGACATTGTCCCAGCTGCTGCTGCTGCACAACCCACCATACCCTGTGGGTGGACTTCCCTTATATCCTGTCTCTCATTCCAGGCTCCACCTACTAGGCCACACCCCTCTTTTTGCCTCTTAGCATTGGTCTTGGCTGCCTCAAGCAGTTGCACCTGGGGTAGCTAGTTTGGCTGCATTGGACAGCTACAGCTGTGCTCTCTTGACTGGCTGTCAAGCCTCCTCTATTTGGAGCTTCCAGCAGCCTCCGCTGGTCTCTATTACTTCCTTCCTCCCTGTTTGCAGCTTGGGGTGTGGCCCTGTGCTGCTTCTGCTGTTCTGCCAATAAGGTAGCTGGCTGGCTGCCTGTCCCTATTTCTTGCGCCTTCTCCCTCTGCCCTAGCCCCCTCCTGGCTGTCCTTACTTCCCCTGTCAGGGCTCTTAGTTTCCCACTGGAGGGTGGGGCTGGCTGGCTACCACCTGCTCCTTCTGACCCTCTGGGGCTTGAGAGCTGCTCCACCTTCCTTTGGCTGGGTTGCCTTTCTCCTGCTCTATTGTTGGTCCATGCTGGCCCAGGGTGTCCATTGGGGTGGCTGGGTAGTGGTCCCCCAACTGTCTCCCACCCCTGCTTCTTGGTAAGTCCCAGGAATGAGCCTCAGACTCCGGACAAAATTATCCTGGACCCAGGAGATCATTATATAAACTTTCATATTTTAATTCTGTCCTTCCTCCAAGGGTAGCATACATGGTTCTATTAGTCTCCATTCTCACAACAATCCTTTGAGGTAGGTTAGGCTGAGAGAGAGTGAATGGCCCAAGGTCACCTTGTGAGGTTCATGGCAGAGGAAAGACTGGAAGCTGGCTTTCAGGTACTGAACCATACTATCGCTGTAATGACTCATTTTAAGGAGGCAAAACTTTCATTTGACAGTGCTGTAGTATAGGGCAGTAACAAACCAGAAGTAGAATCTTCTATTCCGTGACAAGTAAAACCTAACTTATTTCAGGAATCTATGGATAGGGTTCACATGGGAGAAAGTTTTCTTTCTTTTCCCCCTAACATCTACTGCAGTTAAATTTTCCAGCAGTGTTTTTTCTCAGTGCCGTAATGCCCATGATATATTATATTAAATTTTTGTTTCAGTCAGCCATGATAGGCAGAGGTAAGAGTGACTATCTCTGTACAAAATCAGAGGTTTAGTGAGCTAATAAATTCCAACAATACTTTTCTATCTAAAGAGACAGAGGAGGTGGATATGGAGGGAGAATAGAAATGTGTCAATGGAAGCTTCTGGCTGAATGAGGCACTAATCACCCCAAAGACTTCCTCCAGGGACTCGTGTATCTCCCTTCAGGAAGAGGTAGAAATTGTCATTCAGTTGTACATTGCCAATGATGGGGAAATATTAGCGGTCAGCGCGACAGGATTTCCCCTCCAGGCACAAACAAGCTGCATTCATCAAGTCCTTCAGCACCGGGGACAGCTCCACATAGAGGAGTCTCGGCATCCACTCTTGCCAAAAGCAAAAAGTAGATTTAATACAGCAGACAAAACTTATAGAGATTTTGAGAGATGTTAAAGGTTACAGTGAAACTGTACAATAAAATTAATATTTCTCAGAAGGTGATGTCTCTTAAATTGCCATTAAATTTTCATCTAATGTCATTCATCATAAATTTGGAGGTCCTTGTGTAGACGCAAAACCTCTGTAGGGATTCTGTTAAAAGAAATTTAATAAGGTCAGCAAAAACCATCAGGAGGATTATTGTATAAAGCTAAACAGCCATAGAATTTCATCCCAAGTGATATCTGAGATAACACAGGTGAATCTTGCAGAAGTGAAATGTCCCTGGGATTTCTGAGTCAAGAATAGAGATGGGCATGAACAGAAAAAAACCTGAACATGATGTTCGTTGTTCATTGCCATCCACGAACAGGGACTCACGACCACTTACAAGCATAACCTGTTCACGAACATGTTCGTGGTTGGATGTTTGTGGGGGCTAGCAGGCTCTCCTCCAGCCATCACGCAAGTTTGGTCAAGATCCCTACTGCACCACTCCCAGAAACCTGACCTGAGCAGGCACCAGGAAAGGTACCAATAATAAATAATAGCTTGTCCCCAGAGCCTGGCAGCAGCCCTGGAACCTGAGGGTGGGTAGACCCCTACTGCACTACTCCCAGAAACCCTACTAAGCAGGCAGCAGGAAAGGTACCAATAGTAAATAATGGCTTGGCCCCAGAGCCTGGCAGCAGCCCTAGAACCTGAAGGAGTAGATCCATATCCCACCACACACAAAGAAAATTCAAGCTCCAATGCACTCTCTCTATCAAAATGCCAACAGCAACTGTTTCTCTCCCTCTCCACTGTCTGCAAAGACTAGCCAGAGCTGGGAGTCCCCCCTCCACCCTGGTCTTTGCTCTCTTGTAACAAATTGGGAGTGCCACACTTGGAAGGAAGACCTGCCTATCAAGCTAAAGTGGGCTTAGATTGGGGTTTCCAGGGCAACAGCAGGAGGTCAGACAGAGTTCAGAAAATCCCTGCCTAAGTTGCCAAGGGAATTGATTGCAGGTGCTAGACTGTGTGGCTTGACAAACAGCAACGGACAGCTATGAACAAGGCTTGCAATGACCACCTGTTCATTTAGAATGGGGCCTCATGAACAGCTTGTTCACAAACAGCAGATTGGGCTGTTCGTGGCTTTTTTAAGTTTGCATTGCTGTTCCTGCCCATCTCTAGTCAAGAAGTATTTTTAAAACATTTGAAAAATTCACCAAGAAAATTTTGCACATAAACACAATTAACAGATTAGAGAGAGAGAGAAAAAAAAAATTTCAGAAACCTTAGAAGGCCAAAGTAGAAGGACCAAAACAGAAAATCTCATGATACACATCAAAGACTTCTGCAGACGTTTCACCAATCCCAATGACAATGCATTCATGCCCACCATTTTCCCAGTTATTTTGGTTTCTCTTTGTGGTCTTAGAATACTCCAGTGAGAAGTCTGAGCAATCAATCAGGAAACCATTGGGGATAATAATAGCATACTTTGTAAACCGTTCTGAGTGGGCGTTAAGTTGTCCTGAAGGGTGGTATATAAATTGAATGTTGTTGTTATTATCGTCGTCGTCGTCGTCGTCATCTTCATCATCATCTCTGTAGTTATAATCCCAGGAGAACTCCAGGCCTCACCTTGAGGACGATAAAAGCTTATCTGCCTCATTACACACCCATTGTCTCAGGGCCAGTACTCTTCTAGCTTTCTGCAAAAGATGCAAAACTGAATTATTCGAAAATGCTTTTGTATTGTGGGGAGGGGTCTCAGATGCTCCCCTAATGATTTAGGGATCATAGACTTCACCCGTAGACTTCTCCATTATGTTGCCTTAGGTATTATCTGTTGCTTTAAAAATGTGCTCCTATGGCAGCCCTGGAATTGCTTATGTTCTGTTTCAGCATTTCTTCAACTCTGTATTGGATTCTTGCTAATGTCTTTGTGTTGATTTATCTTATGGCATTGTTTATGAAATTGTCATTGACACTGACTGTACTACTCTTATACTGTGTAATCTGCCTTGAGTCTCAGTGAGAAAGGTGGATCATAGATAGATGGATGGATGGACGGACGGACGGATGGACGGACGGATGGATGGATAGATATTGGAGCCCCCATCCTTTCTAACCCACCTACACAGCATATGGAATAGGGTTGCCAGACACATGCCCGGAACCACCAAGAGGGGACTTCGGGGGCACACCCTGGTTTCAGGGTACTACACCCTGGTTTCATTTGTAAAGTGAACAAATTCTTCTCTTTCTTACAAACAGGTGTATGCATGTATATGCAGGTTGGACATAATAATAACTAATAATAACTGCATGTATATACCACCCTTCTAGATAGATTAGTTCCCCACTCCGAGTGGTAAAAAATTTAGTGTTATTATTATCCCCACAATACAGCTGGGGAGCTGGGGCTGAAAGAATTGGATTATCAAAGCCACCTGCTTTGCTCAAGGCAGTGGTGGAATTCGAACCAGCTGTGCTGATTTACATCCCAACCACAGAGTTACCATGGTATGTCACACCTTAGGCAATCTTGATGCCTTAAAATTATTTTCTTGCTTTGTTTTCCAACCATTCATGTTTTGAAATCCACCTTGAGTCTCAGTGAGAAAGGAGGGCTATAAATGAAGTTAAGTACAATAATAGCAACAACAATGTAACTGTTCTCAATTCCTTTCTGAATCAGACCTTCCCCCGGTCTTCTGTCTAGGAAAAGGCTGTCAGAGAAGCATCTTCTGGGGTCCCATAAATGGCCACCTCCAGGCCGCCAGCTTTTATTAGCTGTCTCTGCTCTCTAATTTGCTTTACTCACTCCAGACAATTGCATGTTGCTTTCTATGCTAAGATGCTAAAAATGGCAGCTCCTTCGCCCAGAAATTGTGGTCCAGATGGTGCGGCTTTTGTGAGGCCAGTCGCGTTTGGCCTTGAGCAACTGCCATGTTCTCGCAGTGGTTCTCATTACTCTTTGCTATCACGGTACATGAAAAGCCTTTGGAAGAGGTCTGCTATTGGAAGTGAAGGGAGCTGTGGGGATTGTCGGCAGATGTATGAAGAGCTGCCAACTGGAAAATATACCGATGAGAGAACAAAGCTAAAGAATGGGGAGGGGGGTGCTCTTGAAATTGCTTTGCCTCCGTTCTCAGAATATGCATCCATGCAATAAAGGGTACAGGAGGGCCATTTTCACACGTCTTACCTGCTGTCGGAACATCGTGCAAAACACCTGGAATACACCGTCTTCTTGCATGAAATCGCTCCAAGAAGACGCTGTCATTCGGGAGTTTTGTGCGAAATCGTGCCTTCCCGGCATGATTTTGCGCAAGAAGACGCTGCCTTCCAGGTATTTTGTGCGATGTTCTGGTGGCAGGTAAGACGTGTGAAAACGGCCAAGATCATAAAGTAAAGAACAAAAACAGGATGGCTCTCCCGGTAATAACAATATGCAACAGGAAAGAAAAACCTTACCAGGAGGAATGTAATTGCACTACTCAACAATGTTAACAAAGAGAATCGTTTATCAACGTTAAAGTGCCCAAGTGCTAATTTTCTAGAACCGTTCATATGCAATATATCATAGTACAAGCATACAATCTCAGTGCAATCAACAAGGAATGAACAACACACACTTCACCCCAATGTGTGACAATTCCAAGAGTGTCCAAAAGTTATCCAGCAGGTAAGTCCTTTATAAATGTAGAAAATCTTGTATCCAATTCTTAAATGCTGTCTCTCTATCTCCGTGAGCCGTGAGATTTGCCTTCTGGCCAAGAGGATTTCATGCTTCCTCACCTCGTTCCTGTGCACCAGGGTTGGGTCATTTTTTTCTTTATTTCTTTAAAGAGTCGATTAAAGTTCTCTTAGGGCCAAGCTACACATGACAAATGACACTTGAACAGCAAGTGTATTTCTCCCTGTTCACTTGCCCTCCACTCAATCCACTTGCCATTCAAGTGTCATTCGTCATGTGTAGCTTGGCCCTTAGTCTTGTCAAAATAACATGTGAGTTATACCTGACGAGTGTCTTCTAGAAATAAGAGTGTTGCTTTGTGGGTAACAATGATGAATGCAACTTCCATGTTTAGAGGCAGTATATCATTGAATTCCACTTGCCTTGAGGCAATGACAGAAGGAGGTTTTGGCCATCTGCTTAACCCATGTGGGAAATAGGATGTTGAACTAGATAAACCATTGCTGTGATCTAGTGAGATTCCTCTTATGTTGGGCCCCTTCCAGTAGGTCCCAAGAAGGTAATCTCTGAGTGGGGCTGATCCTATTACATATGCACTTAAATGAATGTGCATTAGCAATAAAGCCTACCATTTTATCCTGTACAGCTGATGTTCATTTTGAACTATTATGACAATATCATTCATAAGGTCCTTTAAGACAAGCTACTACAGGTTCAATTTATTCTATGTATGGCAGACAGGCAAGAGCCTCAGTTGCTGGAAGTGGCCTTCCATGTGAAAAGGGAGTTATTTCAACAATTTGAGACAAATTGTCCCTCTTTGCAGCTGTGGAATGCTGACAAACACAAACACCTGCCATCAATATATCTAATTCTCAACATGGCCAAATCTGTGGATACTTAAATCAAGAGACTGGAGCCACGAGCACACAAGACAAATCTTTCTACGAAACTGAAAAGGCCCTATGTTTGCAGAAAAAACTGAAATCTTAACAAAAAATGGGGGGATTAACTCCCCCCCCAAATAATAGAAGCAGCACCTGTACCTTTAAGAAACAAATGCCCTCTGCAGTGGCCATTGTTGGGGTTGCTAGGCAACCACTATAGTATTGCCAGTCTTCAAGCCTTGGTTTCTTTCAATAAAATCCAAGGAGAGGAGGCAGGGCACTTTCCAAGACTCTTGTTTTGACCTTTGAGGGACCACTAACTGGTGCCAGTCCTGGCAACAACTAACAATTACTTGGTACTCCACACCTTACATGATTCATTCAGAACTGGTTGTCTCCTACTGTTCAACAGCAGCCACCCCACAAACGCCAGTGTGGTGTATTAGATGGAGTTTCATACTAGGACTGGAAGTCCCAGGTTCAAATCTTCACTCTGCTGTGGAAACTTTGGACCAATCAAATACCCAGAGGGTTGCTGTGAGGATCAAAGGTAGGAAAGGAGAACGTTGTAAGCTACTTTGGATCCCCACTTTGAAGAAAGGGGGATATGAACGAAATAATAAACATAGATGAAGATGGGAGCAGATATAAGGTTGGTTGGCTGGTTGGTTGGTTGGCTGGTTGGTTGGTTGGCTGGTTGGTGGAAAGGACAGAAGGAAGCAGGGGAAAGTAAGGATATGGGGGTTTGCCAGGAGGAAGGAAAGAGGAAATGTTGGTGGAAGGGAGTGTGGGGGAGGAGGAGAAGATGCCTCCCTGAAGTCCTTGGAGGTTCCCCATTATGCAACTGAGCTCAGCACCATGGCCAACACTGTGCAACTAGGCCTTGCAGCCGGCATTGCACAACTGGGCCTGACCCGGTGGTTAGCACTATGCAACTGGGCCATAGTTTTCCCAAGTGGAGTTAAAGAGAAAAGCTTGAAAATGGGAGGGGGGGGAGATGAAGGTAGATTGGCTGGTGAGTGAGAAGGAGAGAAGGAAGCAGGGAAGAGAAAGAGGAAATAGAGGGGAAGGGGGAAATCAGATGCCCCCTATAAGTCATTGTGGGTCCCCCACTTCTATATTAATAATTTTCATCAGAACCCTGAGATTTAAACTGGGAACCTGAGAAGCTACCCGGGACTTTGACAGTGGGGCCCTCTTCAGTATCAAAAGGAACTGAGCCAGGCAACATCAGTTTGGTGCCACGTTTGCACCCTGAATGGTAGGAGGGAGGAAATCCTCTGGCTATTGTCTGCCTCCAACCTATCTTGAAATGAGGGCACCAGTAAGTTAATTGCCAGGTTAATGGCAGAGCAAATAAATGCTATTTCGCAACAGTTCGGAGGTAACAGCATGCGACACACTAGTTATTAAGAGGTAATTTGTGGTGATTCTCTCGCGTCATCTCCTGAACGACGGACCCTGCAATTAAGTCACGCCATCGCTCTTTTGTGCAGCAGGGCTCACATTACAACCATATTGCTTCTATTGTTGAAATCTTGCTGTTCCATTCCACCTCTCTGCTTTTCTGCGACGTGACCCCCCTCCAATCACTTCTTAAATAGTGGATGGTGGAAGCTTCTGGAGCAGTGGCAGGTGGGAGCAGAGCTTTCTCAGCCCTCTGCAATGAAAACAGGTGCTGTAGGAACTGGTAGGAATCCATGTAGAGTCCAACAGCTTACGGCACTGTATTTAGCTGCAAAACCCGACAACTGGAATGAGGCAATATATCAACGCCACGGAGAAGGGACGATTTAGCCACTGCTCAAAATTGTTTCCCTGACCAAGTATAGACCTTCAATTTGTGGGGAGGCAACTTATGGGTTTCTTTTTTCCCTAGCTATACCATTTCATAGAAGCATAGAAACATAGAGTTGGAAGGGACCTCCAGGGTCATCTAGTCCAACCCCCTTTACAATGCAAGGAATTCACAACTACCCCCCTCGCCCCCACACACACCCAGTGATCCCCACTCCATGCCCAGAAGATGGCACAAACCCTCCAGGATCCCTGGACAAACTAGCCTGGGGGAAATTGCTTCCTGACCCCAAAGTTGCGATCAGCATTACCCTGGGCATGTAAGAAGGGGCCACGAGGAACTAAGCCCGGATGGAACTCGCTGCCGCTTTTGACTACTTGACTGTATAACTGATGGCTATTTAGAGTACTCTAAGAGAATACATGGAAATTGGTGGATTTGTAACCGTCCCGGAGGAGGTCTACTGACGAAACAACAGGCAGCGTCATGCTGGCTCTGGTTGTCGGGCAGATGGGCTACACCCTCGGTGAGCGTCTGCACTCTCTATAACCACTTGGAAAAAGAAATAAAGAGTTGTATTGTCGAAGGGTTTCACGGCCAGAGAACGATGGTTGTTGTGGGTTTTCCGGGCTGTATTGCCGTGGTCTTGGCATTGTAGTTCCTGACGTTTTGCCAGCAGCTGTGACTGACATCTTCAGAGGTGTAGCACCAAAAGACAGAGATCTCTCAGTGTCACAGTGTGGAAAAGATGTTGGCAGGTAATTTATATCTACTCAGGAAGGTGGAGTTGCATATGGATTGGTGCTTGATATGCATATCAAGCACCAATCCATATGCAAAAGAACCTCCTCAGGATACAGTGAAGCCTCCCTCCCTTAGCATTCCACACCCTGGGAAACTCTTACAGGATGACTCAGCCCAACCCCACCCCTCCTGAGTAGATACAAATGACCTGCCAACATCTTCTCCACACTGTGACACTGAGAGATCTCTGTCTTTTGGTGCTACACCTCTGAAGATGCCAGCCACAGCTGCTGGCGAAACGTCAGGAACTACAATGCCAAGACCACGGCTATACAGCCCGGAAAACCCACAACAACCAAATAAAGAGTTATTTAAGAATCATCGGCGTACTTACCTTGGAGACTTACCTGGGGGTTGTACATTGTACGCTATGGATTATATCAATTTATATGGACTAATACGTTGATATATGGCAGCGGCATTAGTTTGCACTGTTCGCTGCCTGACTAACTGACTTGCTTGCTAATTGATTTATTGATGTTTATTTTTCATCTAACTTCTTCATTGAGTAAATTACAATTGTTGACTTTTTCTAAAATCCATGGTATTTATTAGCTTATAACACTTGTTAATTAGTCTTTTTCCCTTCACATGTAGTTTACTCTACTTTGTTGTTTCTCTAGGTTCACAGAATCAGCACTGCTGTCGGATGGCCATCTAGCCTCTGACAGCATGTTAAAAAACATTTCTGATTAGGGAAACGGTACAAGAGTGAAGTCCCTTTTCCAGTGGCACAACGCCAATGGCACAGTCCCATGGCTGCACTTTTCCAATAAATTACTGATTAAGGTGCTGACATAACTCAGGCACCTGCTATTGAATTCTCTGGTTCCAGAGTCTGCCCTTGAGCACTGACGGATATGACCTTCTCGAGCACATAAGAACACCCGAGAGCACTTTGAAACGAGAAAGTTCCTGATCTTTTGCAGGTTACCCAGAGACAAATGTTCCAATGATATAAAGGGCTAGCCGTGTCTTTTAAAATAAAGTGAAGCCAACAGCTGTAACGTGAAACAATAAAATGAAGCTAATTGGCAGCAGCCGTATGCATTTTTTTGTACTGAATCTAACTCGTCTTATTGAACTGAATACAGATTCTTTTCCCAGCATTCTTTTCCCAGCATTCTCCTCTCCCTCTGTTGTCTTCTCCATGTCAAATGCTCGATTGTTATCTCCTCAAGGGCAGGGATCTTTTTTCTGGTCTGATACTTTGCAATCAGTTTATTCAATAGATTAATATAGAGCTGTGAGGGGGAAAACTGATGTGAAAATCATGTACTTTTCCCGGAGTCCCTTGGAGATTAGGCGGAATATAATTCCATTTTTTGTCATTGTTTATGGTATGTCATATCTTTCTTTTTTTTGCATTTCCTTCTAAATTTGTATTCCTAGTCTTATTGCATTACTTATTGGGCGTCCCCTGCTGTCTGATTGTATCATTCTTATATTTTGTAATCTGTCTCAGCGAGAAAGGGAGTTATAAATAAAGTAATTCAATAGATAAATCCACTGTTACTTGGCTTTTTAATTCTGATTCAGACTCTTTATCAAGCTCAGGATTATCTACTCTAACTGGCAGCAGGCCTGCAGGTCTCAGGTCAAGATAATGCACTATACTTTGTAATGCACTATTCGTTGGTCTCCCATCTAAGTTAACTAGGAGGCTCCAATTGGTGCAAAATGCTGCAGCTCAACTGTTAGCAGGAGCGAGCAGGAGCATGAATATCACTCCCATCCTAAAGTCACTCCATTGGCTACTTATTAGTTACCGTGTTCAATTCAAGGTATTGGTTATTATATACAAAGCTCTTCGTGGCCTTGGCCTGGCCAAGGGACCTCCTCTGTCCCTATGTCTCTCCACGGCAGCTTCATCTGAACAGGGTCTCTCGCAGGTACCAGCCTGCACATGAGAAATTCAAAATTATTCTCAGGTATCAAAGAATCAGGCTCCCTACTGTTACGCCGACTACAATGAAACCGCTCTGTTAGGAACTGGACTTTTTCCATAGCTATATTTAATGCATATAATACGTATTGTTACGAGGATGACAGAAGCATTTTCATGAATGCTGAACAGCCAAGGCAAAGGAGGCAAAAAAACGACATATTTAACGACATGTTGTTTTTATTGTTGCCATAGGAGCTCAAGCAGGAGAACCTGTTCCCTGAACTTTCAATACATTCGTGCATTTCAAAGCAGCTCCTAAAATTCATTTGGCCCTTTTCAGTCTTGTAAGAATAGAATATCACCTGAAATGCCTCTCATCTCAGCTGGGGGTCAGGTTGCAAAACTTTTAGTTTAACAGGGAAAGGAAACAAAGCATAAATGTCAAAATTATTCAGCTTTTTTGCACCTCTGCTATTAAAAGAACTCTATAATAACGTGCTCGTGTATTTCATAGTCTCTTATAAATCAGCATTGTCTTTCTTATTGTCCTTTTTATTGAATGTCCCAGCTGATGATTTTCTTGACTTAGATTGTATAGTCCACCTTGAGTCTCAGTGAGGAAGTCAGACTATAAATAATGTAAGTAAGCAAGCGAGTAAATAAATAAATAAAATTCTGTATCTCAGCTCTTATTTTGTAACAGATTTCTAGTCCTAAAAAGTTTGAAGAACTGCTTTAACATGTGTAGATCAAGACTGATGGTATATCAGGAACTTGCAGTATAGCTTGTTATTATAACTTCTTGTTGTTGTTTGTTGTTGTTCACTCAGAGATCTGGAAAAACCAAAAATGTGTCCATCTACCCAATTACCAACTGCTTTCTTGCAGTTACCAGTTCCTGCCGTTCACTGACCACCCACACGGCTTCCAATTGTTAAAAGACACATCATTAAAAGAAGGGTGAAAATCCATTAGAGATTTTGCAGTTGAGTCCTACTACTTAGATGTCTCTGTGTGCCTTTAATGTCTGCCCACAGGCCTAGCTAAGTTTATCACTACTTCTTGTGGGCATGTCACAAAAAGATACTACTGGCTGTGCACAAAGAGGGGATGGGCTGTGAATGATTCCGCACTTGCCAAACAGGAACATTAATGAACTGATGTGACTCGGAGGGAGACCATTCCTCTTTTTTTGGTACTGGAGAAGGTTTGGTTAACAGACTGCACAAATGCAAAAATGGCCACAAGCTGCAATTTGTTTGTGACTTATAATAACCAATATAATTTAGCTGTGCTGTAGAAACAGCTACTGAGCAGATTCATCCAAGCATGAACTCTCCTCGCATATAAGTGAGGGTATTTTAGTCTGATTGTGTTTTCATCGAAATGCTCACAATCTGTAGCATGAACAGCCTTTCCTGGGATTAGGGTACATAATAACGATAATGATAACGATAACGATAACGATAACAATAACGATAACGATAACGATAACGATAATAACGTTAACAATAACGACAACGACAACGACAACGACAATGACGACGACGACGACGACGACGACGATGACGATGACGATGACGATAACATTTGATTTATATACTGCCCTTCAGGACAACTTAACGCCCACTCAGAGTGGTTTACAAAGTGTGTTATTATCCCCACAACAGTCACCCTGTGAGGTGGGTGGGGCTGAGAGAGCTCTGAGAGAGCTGTGACTGACGCAAGGTCACCCAGTTGGCTTCAAGCGGAGGAGTGGGGGAATCAAACCTGGGTCTCCAGATTAGAGTCCTGCCACACTTAACCACTACACCAAGACATGGCTGAGTCTTGCAAAACATGTTATGATGGGTTTAAAGAAAGAAATCAATACATGTATGGAAGATAGGTTCATCAAGGTACTATTAATTGAAGTAGCTAAAGGGAACCTCTACATTCAGAGGCAACGTTCCTCTGATTATCACATGCAGAGGAGAAACCAAAGGTCAGGAGAAGGCATCAGGGCGCATCTGACTGACCTGCATTGGATACAGAATGGTGAGCTAAACAGCTCTTGGTCTGATCGAACTAGGCTATTGTTACATTCGTCTGTCTCTGTGGTGTCCCCTCGCAAGCAATCTCTTTTCAAATGTTTGCAGCAGCGTGTGGGATCAGGACTGGGCCCTGTTAGAGGAATCAAGTGACTATGATTTTCACACAGAGGCTCTTTAAACATCTGAGTTTCCCAGCTCCACTTTAACTACAACCTTGAAGCCTTTGCCAAGAGAGATACCAAGTGCCAGGGGACAATGAATGGGCACAGCATTTGTCTGAAAACATTGTAGAGTGTTGAATGAGAAGGGCTTTGGGTCCAATCTCACAGTGAGGAATATGGATTTGAAGAAAGGGATTTTATATACCACTTCTGCGCCTTTCAGCATCCATCGTAGTTCTAATCCATGGCCTTTATTCGACAGTACAGTTAGCAGAAGCTAGCATTGGCAACTGGCCAGAAATTCCCAGGCCTGATCAAGAAACGAAAGCAACATTTTGTTAGCACACTCAAAGGTGGTTTTGTGGCACTGGCTGCATGCACAGTGAAGTGTGCTAGGCAAGCTTGAATGCATGTGATCTGATCTGTCCTGTGGAAGTACAGGAGTGTCTGGGTTGCTCCTTCCCCATGTGCTTATGCATCCCACTGGTGCTTCATCATCCCAGACACAGACCCACAGATCCCCACATTGATCCCACAGAACAACAGGTGATGATGAGTTTGATGATGTTGATGATGTTGATGATGATGTTTGATGATGTTGGTAATGTTGGTGATGATGAGTTTGATGATGTTGATGATGATGATGATGATGAGTTTGAGGATGTTGATGATGTTGCTGCTGCTGATGAGTTTGATGATGTTGATGTTGATGATGATGATGAGTTTGATGATGTTGTTGATGATGATGAATTTGATGATGTTGATGATATTGATGATGATGATGAGTTTGATGACATTGGTAATGTTGGTGATGTTGTTGGTGTTGATGATGATGTCTTTATTGATTTTTGGTCTCTGAGTTTCCATAGTTGCAGGCAGGTTAACAACACCCTTGTAAGAATTATCAAGCACACTAGTGAACTGAGTTTCTCTGGAAAGAGCTATCTTCAAGGGTCGTTTCCCAGATTGAAAATTCATTATTTTCCTACCCTGCACTCCGGTTGCATAGCCAGGAAAAGCTTTGATTCACTTACCCACAAGTGTGTTGCATCTCTGAAGCCCTGGATCCTTGTAGCAGGAATGACATGAATATCTTTGATTGATATCTTTGTCTCAATGCCTTCTCCTTACCTTTGGTTTGCCCTCTGCACATGATAATCAGAGAAACATTGTCTCTGAGTGTTGCTCTCTGGAGCTCTCTCAGCCCCACCTACCTCTCAGGATGTTCTGTTGTGGGGATAATAACGGCATACTTTGTAAACCGCTCTGAGTGGTCATTAAGTTGTCCTGAAGGATGGTTTATAAATCAATGTTATTATTATATTATTATTATATCCTGCTCTTGTTGGAAGTGCTCCCCTGCAAAATCTCTTTTGCATTTGCCACACAATAATATATCCATGTTGGCAATATGCAACATGTTCAAAATAATTCATATTTTTATCTTTGTGTTTTAGAATAGGGAACGTGATGCACAATTAAGCCAATTGCGCGTAACAATATGATGCTGTGAGCAACAGTGATTCCGAGGTAAATTTAGAAAGCAACCAATCCACTTGCAGTGAAATTGTTTGGCAACTCTGCTCAGAAGGAATCTCTAAAAACATTTTTTAAATTCAATAAATGCCATCTCTGCCTAAGGGCCAAACAACAATACGTTTAGGGGCAAGTTGAGGTGGAGTTCCACAGACCCAACTTGCCTTCCCTGAAGTCACACAGCAGCTGCAGAGAATGTCATTTTAAAAATTGGCAGGAGCCTGGCGCTCTCGGAACTGCAGCTTGAGGGGAGCAGAGACTCCTGCCTCCCTTCCACACTGTTTTCCCGAGCTGAAATGGCCCCAGCAGGGAGTTATTTACATAATTTCTGAGCTGCATGTGAGGTACTCCAAGGATGTGCAGCTCCAAAATTATGCAAATCAGTTCCTGCCAGAGCCACTTCAACTCCAGAAAACAGCACAGGGGGGTGGGGGGAAGAGCCCCTCCTCTGCCCAAGCCACAGTTCTGAGCAGAAATGTTCTCCTACCGATTTTTAAAAATGACATTCTCCACAGGTGCTGTATGACTGTGGGGAAAGCAAGTCCAATCTGGGAACCCCAACCTGATTTGTTCAAAAACGTAATGTGTAGTTTGGCCCTAAATCAGATAAAGTAAGGGGAAAGCTTGTAAGACCAAAGCTGGCTAACTCTGTATTATATTAGGAACAATGAAAGACCTAATCACGGATATAATCTCAAAATAGGTACTGCTAATGTGGTAGCTATGTATTTAGTGAATAGCACTGGCTGCACTGAATGACATTTTATACTCCAGCTGTACATGGTGAATAGATGTCAATATTGTTATTTTTAAATGCAGCTTTTATGAATATTTCTTTAAAAGAAATGTCTGTCGTTCAGAGCACAAGGAGAGAAAATATGCCAGGAAGGTATCAAAACTGCCTCATGCTGCATGTCTGAAGGTACCAGCTGCCTCCAGTTCTTCTCACAATGGCCACCAGTAATTTTTGGAGCATTCCTATAATTCATAGAATCATAGACTTGGAAGGCATATTAGAGACCATCTAGTCTGACCCCCCTGTCCAATGTAGGAACAGCCTAAAGCATCCCCGACAAGGATTCGTTCAGCCGCCCCTTGAAGACTGCCAATGAGGGGGAACCCACCACATCCCTTACAGACCATCTAGTCCAACCCTCTGCCCAATGCTGGAACAGCCTAAAGCATCCCCGACAAGGATTCGTTCAGCCGCTCCTCAAAGACTGCCAATGAGGGGGAACTCACCACATCCCTTGTTTCTATTCTGAACCCAGCTACAGTAAAATTCAGCAATATCCCAACTATTCGCACAAAAATACAGGTAGCCAGGGTCAACATCATAGGATGCCAGTATGAATCAGATGGACACAAAGTTTAATCTTGTGTCCATCTACTTAATGGGCATAGTTGGTGGAGAATAGAGAGAGGCAGGGGTCATTTTGTAGAAAAAGAGCTGGAGGAACTCATCATTAGCATAACCCATTAGCATAACTCATTAGCATATGCCATACCTCTTGCCATCACCAGAAGTGTGTCATTAGTATAGCTGATTTGCGTATGCCACACCCCCTGACATCACCTATTCTGGCTGTTTTGGACCCAATCCTGGCCATTCAGGGCCAAAATTGGGCCCAAAATGGCAAAAGGGGCTGAAAATGGCTGAAAGGGGGCCCATAATGGTCAGGATCAGGCCGCTGATGAGCAGGAGAGTGATCCACCACCCATCAAAGGCATGATCTGGGCCATTTTGGCCCCAAACCAGGCCAAAACGGGCCCAAAATAGGAGGAGCAAGCACGGTCAGAGTAGTTCAAAGGTGGAATCAGCTGCCTAGGGAGGTGGTGAGCTCCCCTTCGATGACAGTTTTCAAGAAGAGGCTGGATGAATCTTGGTCAGGGATGCTTTAGGGTCATCCTGCATTGGGCAGGGGGTTGGACTAGAAGGTCTGTATGGCCCCTTCCAACTCTGTGATTCTGTGATTTTGCTAGTGTCTTTCTTCCAATAGGTGAGAAGGCTTATTCCAGAGAAGGTCTTGTTTCATCTTCCAGCAAGAGTCCTGCTCTGATGGAAGAAACTCCCTCTTCCAGGACAACTTCTTCCTCCAGAAGAAGGGGGAAGTAAGACTTCATCCTCCGAAATAAGAATCCACATTTAACAGGAGGGAGTCATTGGATACCACTTACAGTGAAATCCTAAGCAGAGTTACTCCCGTCTAAGCCCTTTGAAATCAATGAGCATAGACTGGAGTAACTCTGCTTAGGATTTCACTGTTAATAACATGGTCCTTCCATTCCCGGCTTTGTGATCTTTCTCTCACTGTTCTTTATTTATGGTATTCATTTCAGAGGATATTCAGTTAATTGATTCTCTCCCCCTGATTAAAAACATCTCAAGGTTCACTGAACCTAAAACTAAATATGGTTTTAATTTTGCCCTTCTCCTATTTTGTACTTTGGTTTGGACCTCAGCAAAGAATAAATACGATTATGCAAAGCACATTTTAAAGAACGAATGTGGTTTTATAGTACTGTGCATTTGGAATCAGCTTCCCAAACAAAAGAAGAGGCCGAAACATTTGTCATTGGGTTCTCATCAGAGTTTTGGTGTGCAGAATATCATAAAAGAAAGCACAAAGCTGCTTAAATCAACCTAATTGTAAACCAGATCCCAGTAATGCGGACATTAAAATTGAAATGAATAGGTCATAACTATTTTTTTATACAAAGACTAGGAGAACTCATTTGCAAGCCTTCCAGAGCTTGCTAAATGTTGCAAGTTTCATATTTTATTGCCCCCAAGTTGGGTGTCATCAGTAATAAAAAGAAAATGATGCATAAGTATAATTTTATATTGCTTTTGCCAATTCTTAGTCTGTTCCTGTACACACATGCGTGCGCGCACACACACACACATCTACATAAAAAGATGCTCCCTCATATATCTGCCCACTCATCTGTTCAAAATTAGCAAAGAATTTACATACAGCCCAGAAGCCTGAAATGTAATATGCGCAAAGACTGCATCTTGATAACAAACTGGAGCCAGTTTGATGTAGTGGTTAAGAACGGCAGGACTCTAATCTGGAGAGCCGGGTTTGATTCCCCACTCCTCTGCTTGAAGCCAGCTGGGTGACCTTGGCTCAGTCACAGCTCTCTCAGAGCTCTCTCAGCCCAACCCACCACATAGGATGATTGTCATGAGGATAATAATAACATACTTTGTAAACCACTCCGACTGGGTGTTAAGTTGTCCTGAAGGGTGATAAACTTTGGAGAGCCAGAGCTTTTGCAGTAGAAAAACAAGATTTAAGTCCAGTGGCACCTTAGAAACCTACAAGATTTTCAAGGTATGAGCTTTCAGGATTCCACCTGAAGAAGACAGCTTTGACTCTGGAAAACTTCTACCCTGGAAATCTTGGTCTCTAAAGTGCCCCTGGATTCAAATCCTGCCGTTCTACTGCAAGAGCTCTGACTCTCCAAAGTTTATCACCCTTCAGGACAACTTAACATCCAGCTGGAGTGATTTACAAAGTATGTTATTATTATCCTCATGACAATCATCCTATGAGGTGGGTGGGGCTCAGAGAGCTCTGAGAGAGCTGTGACTGAGCCAAGGTCACCCAGCTGGCTTCAAGCGGAGGAGTGGGGAATCAAACCTGCCTCTCCAGATTAGAGTCCTGCCACTCTTAACCATTACACTAAACTGGCATGTTGGTCTCTGACGAGCCACTGGACCTAAGCATGACTAAACCAGGACCCAGAAGCCCAAGCAGCCACCATAACAGGCCCAAAGTTGCTTGACGCAACAGTGAAGGCAAACGTCAAACAAGGCATTCCAGCGGGGGGCATTGACTCAAATGTAAATGTGAAGTTCTATCAAGGCACATTCAGCAGGAAGTCCTGTTCACATCTCACTTCTCAGCATCCTTGTGCAGAGCTAGGATCAAAGAGTGCTGAGAAGGTAGACATGAACCCCCTTTGAAGGTCACTTTCCAACCACTCCCTTTGGCCTGCTTGCACAAAGATTGGCACAGCTGTCCAACATTACTTGTCACTTCTCTCCTCTCCCTGAGACTGTGTGCCTTCCCCCCTCCCCACTGTAGCAAGGGGAAGGAAAGAGATGCTCAATGGCTTTACATTTCACATGAATCCCTGAGTCTCAATACGAATGGGGATGTAAAATCTAATCCCATTGATGAGACAGGAATGCTGGGATGGCTGGATATAGCTATAGATATAGACAATATATAGTAAAGAGTCCAGTAGCACCTTTAAGATAATTTTATTGTAGCATAAGCTTTAAAGAACCACAGCTCTTTTCGTCAGATGCATCAGAAAAGAGCTGTGGTTCTTGAAAGCTTATGCTACAATAAAGTTGGTTAGTCTTAAAGATTCTACTGGACTCTTTACTATTTTGCAACTACAGACTAACACGGCTAACTCCTCTGGATCTATAGATATAGATATAGATGATATAGATATAGATATAGATTAGAGATGGGCACAAACCGAAATATGAACCAAAGTTCATGATGAACCAGGCTGGTTTGTGGTTTGCGAACCAGCCTGGTTCATCAGAGCCCATTTCTGATGAACCACCACGAACTGGTTCATTTGGTTCGTTTTTTGGTTCGTCACTGCAGACAGCCTGCAGTGTCTGCAGTCTGACGATCAATCAGTTTCCTAGGCAACAGGGGATGGACTTCCTGCAGACCTTCTGCTTACCCGGAAGTGGCCTTCTGCTGACCTGGAAGTGACAGTTTGCTGACCTGGATGTGATGTTTTCACAAACCAAATGAACTGGTTTGCAAACCAGGGCAGATTCATGAAAGTTCGTGGTTTGTGGTTTATTAAATGCGATGAGCCATGAACCGCATGATTAGTTTCTTTTTCCGGTTTGTGCCCATCTCTAATATAGATCTAGATCTAGATATGCCCTGTCCTATAGATCTATAGATCTATAGATCTAGATACAGATCTAGATACAGATACAGATACAGATACAGATACAGATACAGATACAGATACAGATACAGATACAGATATGCCCTGACCTGGATAGCCCAGGCAAGACTGATCTCATCAGATCTCAGGAGCTGAGCAGGGTCGGCCTTGGTTAGTAATTGGATGGATGGGAGACCTCTTACTAGAAAAACCATGCCAGAGGTTGCCATAAGTCAGTTATGACTTGACAGCACTCTCCACCACTATAGACAGATATAGATATATTTGGTAACTCTTACTGTGGGAATGAACTTAATGAGGAAGCCAGAATTATTGTTCAGGCGATGGGGGAGCATTAGAGTGCTATTTGTTTCCCAGCCTAATCTCATTACTTTCAGATCATCCATTTAATACTCAGTTGGGGATTACGTTTTCTTATGGCCTCGGCAGCCTTTCAAAATGTTTTGCAGAGATGAATGATGATAATGCCTTTTTGTGAGGAAACAAATACCAGAAAGAGAAACTCAGTTCTTTCAGCTACACTAAGTAGGACAAGTAGAGTGGTGGACTGAGGAAAGCCTCGGGCATTTCAGGTGTGGGAAAGTACCAAAATTTGCACTACATTCAAGGACCTTGAGACAGTCTCAAGAAACAGAGCCTGCCTACAGCTCCAAAAGTGTCAAAATGCTGTTCACAATGATACTGAACTCTACAGTTCTGCTTAGGTAGGGGCTAGGGGGAGGAAACATGTGGCACATGGCCTGGTAACATCTAGATTAGGCTGCTGCAATGTGTCCGAAGTGGGGCTCCCCTTGGAGACTGTCTGGAAACTATGGCTGGTACAGATTAGAATGCTGTGTCCAGAATGTTGACTGAATTGGGTCGCAGGGACCATATCTGTCTTCTTCCAAGCTCATTGGCTCCCTATATGCTTCCAGGCCCAATTTAAGGAGGTGGTATTGACCTTTAAAGCTGTATATGGCTTGGGAACAGCATACTTTAAGGACAGGCCTATCCCATATGACCCTACTCATCTAATCTAGCCATCTTCAATGGCTTTGCTTTGGGTGTCCCTGCCATCTGAGGTTAGACAGGTGGCAACCTGAGAAAGGGCCTTCCCAAGCTGTGGCACTAAAACTTTGGAACTCCCTCTCCAGGGAGATTTGCTTGTCTCCCTCTGTCATTGTCCGCCAGTGCTGAAAACTGATTCGTTTGTTTGTTTGGCATACCCAAAGTTATTCTTGTTGGCCCTCCTCCTTGGCTGTGTTGTGTTTGTATGTCTACATGGTTTTATTGCATCAGTAAAATATTTTAAGAACATAAGAGAAGCCATGTTTGATCATATTTTACATATACATTTTAAATGCTTTTCTAATGTCTTGATATTAATGACCGTAGAGATTAGGGAAATTCCTAGAGTGGGGCGACAACTTGAGTGTTCATGACATTCCCTCTCTTCATACTCCACCTACCTAAAAGAAGGTCCCACTCCACTCCACTCCACTCCACTCCACTCCACTCCACTCCACTCCACTCCACTCCACTCCACTCCACTCCACTCCACTCCACTCCACTCCACTCCACTCCACTCCACTCCTCCTCCTACACAACCCACTCCACCCTGTGGGTGGACTTCCCTTATATCCTTTCCCTCATTCCTGGCTCCACCTGCCAGCCACATGCCTCATTTGCCCTCTAGCTCTGGCCTTGGCTGCCTCAAGAAGCTGCACCTGGGGTAGCTTGTCTGGCTGCTTTGGGCAGTTATAGCTGGGCTCTCTTGGCTGGCTGCCAAACCTCCTTTGCTCCAAGCTTCAGGCCCCTGGGCAGCTACAGCTGTGCTCTCTTGGCTGGCTACCAAGCCTCCCCTGCTCAGAGCTTCCAGCTGGTCCCTATTATTCCCTTCCTCCCTGTTTGCAGGTTGGGCCGTGGCCCTGGGCTGTTTTTGCTGCCTTTCTTCCTCTGCTGGTAAAGTTGCTATCTGGTTGGCTGATGGCTGGCTGTCTCTATCTCTGGGGCCTTCTCCCCCGGCCCTGGCCCCCTCTTGGCTGCCCTTACACTCCCTTCCAGGGCTCCCAGACTTCCAGCAGAGGGTAGGACTGGCTGGCTTCCACTTGCTTCTTCTAACCCTCTGAGGCTTGGATGTCTCTTCCCTTCCCTCTGTGGCTGGCAGGTTCTGGACCTGGCTGTCTGTTGGGGCAGCAGGGCATCTGTCTCCCGTCCTCTTCTCCAGGTAAGTCTGGGGGCTGAGCTGCAGACCCCGGACACAAATGTCATATTCATTGTACTTTACACACTGTTTTACTGATAGGTCCCCCTGACAAAGCTGAGGGGGGGGATTCTTAGGCTTATACGACATTAAAGAATTTTCTCTTTGCACGAATTTGTTTCTTCGTTTTTATTATTATTCTCACGACAATCACTCTGTGAGGCAGGTGGGGCAGAGAGACCTCCGAGAAGCTGGCCCATGGTCACCCAGCTGGCTTTAAGTGGAGGAGGGGGAAATCAAACTCGGTTCTCCAGATTAGAGTCCTGCCGCTCTTAACCACTACACCAAACTAGCTTTCAGATTGCCAGACTACAGGGATCAATGCCAGCTTTGGATGTCAGTAGGCTTTGGACTCCAGGAAAAACAGAAGTCCTCAACTGACATAATATTGAGTATCATTGAGTATCATTCATATCATATAGCTGAACAGAGTTGCCATCTCTGAGTTGGAAAATTCCTGGAGATTTGGAGGCAGAGCCAGGGAGGATGGATTTGAGGAGGGGGGAGAGAGCCCAGCAAAGATTCAGTGCCATAAATGAAAGATCTCCACTCTCTTTCCCCCTATTTTCACCAGTTGAATGTGGCTCAGATGCCAAAGCGCCCCCATTTCTCATACACAAACCAATTACATACCAGCCGAATCCGTCAAGAAATTGCTTGCTCCAGTCTCTTATCTCAGCTGCCATGATCGCTGGATATAATTTTAGCTGTGCCTTCAATGTCTTTTCAGTGCGTTAAAAAAAATAGGAAAGAAAAGAAGAAAAAAACACCACCCACATGAATAATGGGAGGCCTGCATCTAAGTGCCCCGCAGAACAAAAGGACTAAGTGGCCCAAATTATGCCAGATTGTATTTGATTTTCTGTCGGAGACACAGACCCAAAGCAGCCCCGTTTTCCTTTATATCTGTTGCATTGATTACTATAGTAACACCATCAGACTCTCTAATTTGCTTGATTGCGAGCTGAGAGTCGGGGGGAACAACAGATTGGTGAACTTTTCAGCAAAATATGGATACTTCTTTTGATAAAAAAAAATGTCCACAAGGAACATTAAGTCTTTCTTGAATCTCAATAGAAAGGTGAAGGTGTTTCTTTTTTTCTCACTTTGGGGAGGGGAGTGATGTAGAGGAAAGAAGTAAAGGAGTATATTTTCTCATAGCTGCTCTCATCCTTTTATGTTGTATCTCTGAGTGCTTATCTCCAGGGCTTTTTTACTGGGAAAAGAGGTGGTGGAACTCAGTAGTGGAACTCAGGACTGCACAATGATGTCACTTTGGGTCAGCTGGAACAACGGGAGAGTTTTTTAAAGTTTAAATCACCCTCGGTGAAAATGGTCACATGGCTGGTGGCCCTGCCCCCTGATCTCCAGACAGAGGAGAGTGGCGCAGAGGGCAATCTAAACTCCCCTCTGTCTGGAGATCAGGGGGCGGGGCCACCGACCACGTGACTATTTTCAAGAGGTGCCGGAACTCCGTTCCACCTCATTCCCACTAAAAAAAAAACCCTGCTTATCTCTAAAAATAGCGCATCAACTAGCAATTCAAATACATTCTTTTAAATCGATCCAGGAGCAGAGAGGTCATGAACTGGAGCCTGGTGGTGGCACAGTGTAGGAGAGAAGAGAACACCGTGGAGTTATACCTGTTGAATTACTGATTTATGAATCCAAAACAAGTTCTTATACATGAATCAAACACAAAGATGCCATAATAATAGCAAAGTTATAAAAATGCATGACAATAGAAATTCAAGACAGACTTCCTGTTTGGGATCCATGGAGGTCTAACGCAGCTCCACTTGCGGAGCTGACCGGACTGCCGTTTTAACCGGCCGGCGGGGTGAAAATAGCCCGCGGCCGACTGCTCTCAGGCGGGGAGCAGGCAAAGAACGCTCAAGACCCTAGGGTGAGCTAGATCTCGGACGAGGGGGGGCTCTACACAACGAGTCTCCCCCCGATCCTTGAGGTCCCACCTTGCGACGGGTCGGCTATAATCTCTGCGGCAGTTTTGGGGCCAATTCGGCTGGCATAAGACCTACATACCCAAGCATCGATTGGGGGAAGAAGCTGAGAGGAGAACTTAAAATCGAAACAGCGATTACAACCCGAGAAAAGTGAAGAGAAGGTAAAGATCATTATCTTCTGAGACGGGACAGATTGATAAAAACAGAGAGGAAAAAAAGTAGATTTTTAAACTGCAACAGACTAGTGAAAAGGAGGGGAAGACTCGGCAGGAATCGAATTTAAAAAGAGACTAAGTTTAAAGAAGTTATTAAAGAAATGGGACTATTGTTTTGAATACCTGTGGCTTTGGAGCTGTGAGAAAAAGACACCATCGCGAGATCTGCTGTGGGAAGACGGGAGACAGGAAGTGCGTAATAACAATAGAGTGGCTGGAGAGAAGCGGCCCTTGCTGGAGGGCAGGAAGTAGGGAATCGCCATTTTTGAAAGGGGAAGGGTCGCGGCTTCAGCGGAAAAGGAAGTAGGCCATCTTGGATTACAAAATCATAGAGAAACCATAGAGAAAAGACGCCCGACATTTTGGACTCTTTAAAATTTAATTTCTATAAGAAGACCGGGACATTTAAAATAGAAAAACGTTAAATTTTACGCCACGGAGTTAAGGAAGAGAGCGGATTCGTGGGAGCGAGCTAAAGCAAGCCCCACGATGTCAAAAAAAGAGTGGCAATCGGCAATAGAAAACCTGGATAAAAACCTGGACAAAAAACTTTTAGATATGATTAAAGAACTTAAGGACACGAAATTGGAGCTGATAAAAGAGGTTAAAGAGGTTACACAGACAGTAAAATCGGAGCTGTCAGAAGTGAAAAAAGGTATGGAAACAATACGAAGTGAATTACAAGGAACGCAGCAGAGAGTTAAAACAGTAGAAGACGCGATGGAGAATTTAGCAGACACGCAACAAACAGAGATGAGATTGGTGAAGGGGAGAATGTCAGTTGCAGAAACTAAACATATGGAGAAGCAGCTACGTTTTCGTGGCTTGCCAGAAGTGGAAGGAAAGTCAGCGCAAGAACAGATGACTGAGGTGTTGGCTGAGTACCTGGGGAAGGAGGAGGAGGAAGTTGTGGCTATCCTAGATGTGGCATACCGTGTGAATTCGAGAATAGCAACCCAGAGGAAACTACCAAGAGATGTGATTGTGCAGTTTACAACACGAAATATGAAAGAGAGGATTGTGACAAAACAGTTTCAAGATCCATTGGAGATTGATGGCAAGACGATTATTATAATGAAGGAACTGCCCAGATCAGTGTTACTGGACCGGAAAAAATATAAAGTGCTAATTCAGATTTTGAAGGACATGAAAATCAGGTACAGATGGGAGTTACCGGAAGGAGTGTCCTTTGAGTTTGGAGGGGCCAAAAAACGCATCAGATCTGAGCGAGAGATGGAGCGATTTATTAAGGACAATGAAAAAGACTTACCAACAAGATCATGAGTATGGAGTGTAAAGTATTATCTTGGAATGTAAATGGATTAAACTCACCGAATAAGAGGAAAAATACTTTTCACTGGCTACTAAAACAAAAATGTGACATTGTTTGTTTGCAAGAGACCCATATCAGAAAGCAGGATGTAAAATATTTAAAATCTGGAAAATTGGGCAAAGAATATGTAGCGGCCTCCAACAAGAAAAAAAGAGGAGTGGTGTTGTACATAAAAGAGGAGCTACAGCCAAAATTTGTTATGAGAGATGTGGAAGCTAGATTTGTAGCAGTGGAATGTATTTGGAATTTAAAGAGAGTGTTGGTAGTCGGACTTTATGCACCTAACGGTGCAAAAGAAAGCTTCTTTGAGGATTTAAGGAAGCATTTAGACGATCTTGCATACGATCAGATAATTCTTGCTGGAGACTTCAATGGAGTGACAGACTTGGAACTAGACAAAAAGACTACAACGGCACAAAAGAAAAGAGGACTATTACCAAAGCTTTTTTTTGAGTTGATTCAACAAGAGACTCTTGAAGATGTATGGAGGAGAGAATATCCTAAAAGCAGACAGTTTACTTTTTATTCTGCAAGGCATTCTACATTATCAAGAATTGATATGATCTGGGCCTCAAAAGACTTAGCATTATGGACTAAGGAGGTAGAAATAATGCCTATGGTAGGCTCAGATCACAACCCAATTATGTGGAAATTTGGAAAAAAGAGAAAAAGGAAAGCATGGAGAATAAATGAGGACTTGTTACAGGAAAGAGAGAATATGGAAATACTGAGAAGAGAGACAAAGTTTTTTATACAATACAACGTGAATAAAGAAGTACCAACCAATAAAGTTTGGGATGCTTACAAGGCGGTTGTAAGGGGCATACTAATGGACTTAAATGGTAGAGCAAGAAAGAAGAAAGAGGAGAAAAGACAAGAGATTGAGGAGAAAATAAAAGCCAAAGAAATACAGCTAAAAAAGAGACCAGGGAAAAAGAAGGTATACCAGGAAATTAAAATACTTCAAGAACAGCTAACAGCAATGAGCAATAAAGAATTGGAGTGGAATCTCAAAAGACTGAATCAAAAAGCGTTTGAGGGTGCTAATAAACCTGGGAAGTACCTGGCATGGCAATTGAAGAAGAAAAGGGAAAAGAAGATAATAAATAAAATTTGCGAAGATAACAAAACGTATTTGGAGCAGGCTACCATTAGTAGAGCCTTTTATAAATTTTACGCTAAGCTGTATAATAAAAAAGAAGTAAACAAAGAATCAATAGCGTCATATTTGGAGAAAACCAAACTTCCAGAAATCTCGGAAGCTTGGAGAAATAAGTTGAATAGTGAAGTAACTGACGAGGAAATAAGTAAGGCAATACAATCTGCAAATCTAGGAAAGGCGCCAGGGCCAGATGGACTTACGGCTAAATTCTATAAGACAATGGCTAATGAACTGGCACCATTCCTAAAAGAGGTGATGAATGGGGTTTTAAGGGATCAAAGGATTCCAGAAACTTGGAGTGAAGCGAATATATCATTGATCCCAAAAGAGGGCCAAGACCTGACTAATGTGAAAAATTATAGACCTATATCGCTACTCAACAATGACTATAAAATTTTTGCGAAGATATTGGCGGAGAGATTGAAGGGGTGGCTCTCGGAAGTCATAGAGGAGGAACAAGCAGGCTTTTTGCCAGACAGACAAATAAGAGACAACTTAAGGACAGTGATCAATGCTATTGAATATTATGACAAGCGTTGTGACAAAGAGGTTGGTTTCTTCTTTGTTGACGCTGAAAAAGCGTTTGACAATTTAAACTGGGACTTTATGTTTGCCACTATGGAAAAGCTACAATTGGGAGAAAGATTCATCAGAGCAATTAAGGAAATTTATAGAGACCAGACTGCAGCAATTGTGGTGAATGATGAATTGACCAAGAAATTGACGATAAGTAAAGGAACAAGACAAGGTTGCCCGTTATCTCCATTGTTGTTCATTTTAGTATTGGAGATTCTGATGATACAAATACGTCAAGATGATGAAATTCGTGGAATAAAAATAAAGGACTATTCATACAAGGTCAGAGCATTTGCGGATGACAATGTTAATTGTAGAGGACCCATTGGAGAACATGCCAAGAGTGATAGATAAGATCAAGGAGTTTGGAGACTTGGCAGGTTTCTTCATTAACAAAAAGAAGTCAAAGATATTATGCAAAAATATGACTAAGCAGAAACAACAATTGTTAATGGAAACAACGGATTGTGAAGTAACAAGTAAAGTGAAATATTTGGGAGTCGAATTAACTGCAAAGAACATAGATCTATTCAAAAACAATTATGAAAAACTATGGACTCAGATAGAGAGAGACTTGATTAAATGGAATAGATTGAATTTGTCATGGTTGGGCAGGATTGCAGCAGTTAAGATGAATGTGTTACCAAGAGTAATGTTTTTGCTACAGACAATACCAATCATCAGAGACTCCAAACAATTTGAAAAATGGCAGAGGAAAATATCAGATTTTGTTTGGGCAGGCAAGAAGCCTCGAGTGAAAGTGAAAGTTTTACAAGATGCAAAGGAAAGAGGCGGAATGCAACTGCCCAATCTGAGACTTTATCATGATGCAATCTGCCTAGTTTGGTTGAAAGAATGGATGACATTAAAGAACAAGAAACTATTAGCCCTAGAGGGATATAAAAAAATATTTGGATGGCACGCATATTTATGGCATGACAAAGTAAAGGTCAACTCGATGTTCCTGCATCACTTTGTTCGGAGAAGTCTATACATAATCTGGAAGAAGTACAGAATCTATCAACAAGAAGGAGCCCCTTTGTGGGTGGTTCCATATGAGGTGATAGACCCGAGAGCTGTTGATAATGAACAACAATGTTTAACGTATAAAGAAATAACTAAAACTGAAGCATCCAAACTTAGAATAAAGACACAAGAGGAACTATCACCTAACTACGATTGGTTCCAGTATAGACAGATCAGAGACTTATATAATTCGGACTCTGTAAAGGGAGGTATACGAATAGAGAATTCGGAACTAGAGCAGACCCTTCTTAAAGAAGATAAGAAAAGAATATCCAAGGTATACCAAGTACTGTTGAAGTGGTATACCGAGGATGAGATAGTTAAAACACAAATGGTGAAATGGGCTATAAACTTTAATAAAGAAATAACAATGGAGGCATGGGAATACTTGTGGAAAACTACAATGAAGACAACGACATGTATTAATATCAAAGAGAACATTTATAAAATGATCTATCGTTGGTACATGACACCAAAGAAGATTGCGCTAGGGAATTTGAATACTTCTAATAAATGCTGGAAATGTAAGAAGCATGAGGGCTCCCTCTATCATATGTGGTGGTCGTGTGAGGTAGCCAGGCAGTACTGGGGGGAAATAATAAGAGAAATGAGTGAAATTTTACAATTTCAAATTAATAAGAACCCAGAACTCCTGCTACTGAACTTGGGAATGGAGGGAATTCCAGCCCAACACAGGACGTTGATATTTTATATGACAGCAGCAGCTAGACTTTTGTATGCGCAAAAATGGAAAGTACAAGAAGTGCCAACTATTGAAGATTGGACTTACAAATTGCTGTATATGGCTGAAATGGACAAGATGACAAGAAAATTGAGAGATCTGGACTCAGGGCAGTTCAACACAGACTGGGAGAAGCTGAAACAATACCTGGAGAAGAAATGGGAGGTGGGAGGAAAACTGTGGCAGTTTGAGAACTACTGAAGTATTGAAGTAGAGGGGGGAGACTTTACCGGGGGGAGAAGAGATAAATGTGAATTAATAAGCAGTCAGATTAATAGATTGACATATATACAGATATATATAGGTTAACAAACAGAACATAGAGAAAATAATTAATTATAAGGACTAAATATAAGGAGCGATTAACTAACAATATTTTCTTTTTTTTCTGACAAGTTTTGTACCAAACTGAATGTCTGAAGATATAGATGGGTCAAATTGATTGACTACGTGAGGAGAGATATATAGAACTATTATAAAAAGATAGAATGAGTAATATATATAGAGAATAAGTCAAATTGTTTGATATAAACGAATGTATGATCTATATGGTTTATGATATATAGAAATACCTGAAATTGAAAAATTGGGATAAATTGTTTATCTAAGATGGAAACAAAGGCTTACAGTTTGGGCATATAATGTTAAAAATAGTTAAGGATGTACTGCTTAGAATAATGGAGAATATATATTTGTTTTAGATAGAGGAAGCTAATAAAAGTAAGGGAAAGGGGACAAAGGGTTGGAAAGCTGTTGGAAGTCAACAAAAAGGGGGGGGGAAGGGAGGGGGTTAGAGATGAAAAAATTGGGGAAAATTGAATGTAAATGTGGAAATAATGGAGTCTAACCCAATAAAAATTTTTCAAAAAAAAAAAAAAAAAGAAATTCAAGACAGAAGCACAAGATTGTTCGAACAATTATTGTAAGACAATTAACCAAAATCAATTGCAAACCTATGCAGTGATGAAACCCAGTTGAAACTGAAACCCAGTTGAAAGTGGAAGCACTGCATGCCTGTAGGATCAGGGGGCATGGTGGAGTCAAGGGACACTGCTGGGTTGAAAAATTAACTCTCTTTCTGGAAGAAAATTGGGGCGAAGCTGAAACTTCTCATTAGTTTTGGTTTGGTTTGTAAATGAAGTTGGAAAAGACTTTCCATTTCTGATGACTTCAGTGTTCCTGGCCTCAGATGTCCACTGCTTTCAATGATCTTCATTAACATCATCATGCAGATAAATCTGATAACTATGAGTCTCTCTGCATGAGACATCTTACATGGGGACACTCAACCGTAAGGAGACACAATGTTAGCCAGGAAGCGTAGTTTAAAAAGATGGAGCCAGCAGAGATCACTCCTCAGAAGATTTGTTAATTTAATCTTTGCCTCCCCTAAGGGGAAATGAAATTGACAGAGCCTTCAAAAAAAAAAAAGAAGTCAAGACTCTCTGGAAAAGTTAATAATGCTAGGAAAAGTGAAAGGCAATAGGAAAAGAGGAAGACCTAAAACAAGACGGCTTGACTCAATGAAAGAAGCCACGTCCTCCAGTTTGCAGGATCTGAGCAAGTTTGTTAAGGATAGAACGTTTTGGAGGTCTCTCATTCATACGATTACCACAGGTCAGAGGCGACTTAACAGCACATAACACACACACGTTTGGATGGGAGTCATATAATCATACATGTGACTAATGGAAAGGCAGAGGACCCGCGTGTAGGGGGAGGGTGTCCCCTAGCTGCAATAGGCAGTGGAGAGAAGAGCACTAAACCAGATTGGAAAAGATTACTATTGACATAGTTTAAGTTATTTGGGGAGTGCTTTTGAGATTTCTAATAGAACATGCTTTGCAAAAGAAACAAGCAAAAGTCCCCGTTTAAAACCCAGGCATTCCTCATTAAAGAATGCTTGAATTTGGTGCTGGAAAAAACCTCCCCAGCTGGCCACCACCTATTATTTATTTTGTTTATATTTAGCCGCCTTGAACATCTGTGGAAGAAAGGTGACTAAAAAATATTTTAAATGAATATATATATATATAAGTTAAAGTAGGCAATACTGATCTATAATCATGCTTAGTTTGAAGATAGGTATATGTATGTGTCCACAATAGGGTTCCCAGGTGCCTGCTGGTGGTGGGCAATCTCCCAGATGTTTGCCCTGTTGTCCACCAATCCACTAGCAATTGATGGGAAGTGGCAAGCCTCTCGGAAATTGCCTACCACTGACGGGCGCCCTGGGAACACGCACAGTGTTCACCTCCAGGGGGTGCAATGACATCACTTCCTGAAGTGACATTGTCACGACAGCCATGGGTGTGCTCCCACACTTCGCTGGGGCCAATTTTGGGCCCAGATGGGCCAGAATAAGCCCTGCGCAAAGCACGGGAGCACACTTGTGGCCGGTGTGATGACATCACTTCCTGTATGTGATGTCATCATGCAAGCAGCAGGAGCAAAAAGAACACTACCAGGAGGCCCAAGGTAAGTGCTGGTGTCAGGCTTTGACGTGGGCACCACTACGTCAGGCGCCAGTGTGCCTGAACTTTGGCTCATGGGCACAGGCAGGAACTCCACAGGTGCCCGCTTGGTGGAATACATCACCCTCTCTCCCTCTCAAACCACTCGTGGGCCTGCTCACCCTGCCAGCTCGATGCAGCTGCCTTCCTCCCTTCCTTCCTCCCTCCCTCCCTCCCTCCCTCCCTCACTCACTCACTCACTCACTCACTCATCTCACTCATCTCACTCTCAAGCTGCTCGCCCTTCTCCTAAGCTCTCCACTCCTTCACCACTCTACTCCTCTCCAACACCACTCCTACTCAACCCACCCCCTGGCTCCCAACTGAGCTTCCTTATATAGAGCTTCCTGCCCTGCTCTCCACCTTCCCCTGGCAGGCTGCTTGCTCCTGACCTAGGCCAGCTGGGGAGGCTTCCCAGCATCCCTCCCTGTTCTGACCTCCACCCTTCTTCCCCTGGGTTGATTGCTCCTGACCTGGGCCAGCTGGGGAGGCTTCCCAGCATCCCTCCCTGTTCTGACTTCCACTCTTCTTCCCCTGGGTTGATTGCTCCTGACCTAGGCCAGCTGGGGAGGCTTCCCAGCATCCCTCCCTGTTCTGACCTCCACCCTTCTTCCCCTGGGTTGATTGCTCCTGACCTAGGCCAGCTGGGGAGGCTTCCCAGCATCCCTCCCTGTTCTGACTTCCACCCTTCTTCCCCTGGGTTGATTGCTCCTGACCTAGGCCAGCTGGGGAGGCTTCCCAGCATCCCTCCCTGTTCTGACTTCCACCCTTCTTCCCCTGGGTTGATTGCTCCTGACCTAGGCCAGCTGGGGAGGCTTCCCAGCATCCCTCCCTGTTCTGACCTCCACCCTTCTTCCCCTGGGTTGATTGCTCCTGACCTGGGCCAGCTGGGGGGGCTTCCAGCCTTTCCTTTCTTTCTTCCTTGCTTCCTACTTGGGGGCTGGGGCTGGCAGGGCCTTTCCAGCTAAGATGGCCTGGTAGCTGTTTCTCTCTGAGCCTCCTCGCAGCTAGGCAGGTCCCTGGGCCAGGTGGCCTTTCTTTGGCCTTTCTTTGGCAGCCTTCCTTAGAAGCAGAAACTGACACATGTTTAAGTGTAGTTTGAATGGGAGTTTCTGAATATTGAAAATAATGGTGAGATAACCATCTCTGAAAAAGATGCTGAAACGGGACCCCCCAAATGAACTGGTCTGCCCGTTAGATGGTATAAATTCCAACCTGCAAGTACTTGGACCTATACTTGAAGTTGAATCCTATGAATCTGAGTGATCCTAAGGAATACTAATGGACTTTAAAAGTATCAACTGTTTATAGGTAGTATCGTCATTGCTTTGTGGTCATTGCTCTAGCACTTTATGTATAGATCTGAATATGAAGACTGTGTGTCTATATTGAATGGCAAATTGAACTATGCAATAACAATAAGAATATTTTTGCAATTGTTATAAGTGTTTATTTCGTTAGGTTGTCACGATTATTGTTCTCTATTGCTATCTCTTCTCATGATTCTCTGCAATGGGTGTGTTTAGGGGCAGGGGTGTCTCCTGTCGGCATGCTCTGCCCTTCATTGCCTGGCACCAGGGGAGGGCTCTGGGGCTCGTCATTGGCAGCCACACTTCCCACAGGCTCCCAGTGTTGTGGCTGTGGTGAGTCCAGGGGTGCACACAGCTCATCCCCAGACAGCTGGTTTCCCCCTTCCTGCCAGGAGATTAAGTGGACCTGGCACAGTCAGAATTTTTTTCCCTGCTACCCCCAATACACTAATTTCGACCTGAATATCAAAACTGGAAAATATTTAACACAGTCCTGCACTGCATTGAATTGTGCATTCTGCTGAGTCCCAATAAACTAGGATGTACAAGAGTCTTAATGGACTAAGAAGTACAAGAACATGTTAAATGCACTGTCTGCAATGAGAAGAAAAAATATAACCCACTGAGATCAGAGGGACTTGGAAATCAGTGGCATTTGCTTCTGTGTAAACAGGGCTAATCAGGGGCGCACTTCACTTTCTCTGGAGCAGCCCATTGTTGCTCCAACGCAATCAAGGGGACTGACTGGCTGAAATCCTAAGCATACTAAAAGCCTCTAAATGTACAGTAGTTAATCCAGCCCTGTTTATTAGTAGCCTCAAAACCTCAAAACACACAGAACTGCTCTCCCATGTAATTAAATCTAGAGGGAGCGAACATTTCTCGGAGAATCTAAACGCCTATATTTTGGCCTTTGGTAAGAAGCAGCAGAAACCAAAGAACAAGATATTGCAATTTCAAGAAAGGAATAAAGAACTTCACTCCTGATCTGCTGTCTTACAAATGAACCTCCCGTTTAGAAACCTCGCAGGATGCCCATCTTTCAAAGGGCTGTTATTAATATGATTTTACGCTTGGATGTAACACGAGACCTGCCATTAAGTTCTAAGGCACGAATCCCCCCCAAAGGCACTTTGTAAATGTAGATGCAATGTTCGGGGATGGGGCGGGGAGAGAAAAAGACTTTTGCTAGTGAAACCAATTAGATTTCCTACAAGCATGATTGTGTCTTGTAAAAGCATAAGTGGCATTCTGATACCCATAAAGTACTATAATGTGGGGAAATAGAATTAGAAAGAAAAAGCGAGTCTACGGGGAACTTCTGTGGTGTAATGCAATCGCAGCATAGAGTCTCCAAGCCTACTCATTACGAAGCTGATAACGGAACACATCAGGCTAAGAACAAAGTTACCAGTGGATGAAAGATGGGAAATGAATATACTCCCCCCAATGTTGAAATGAACCTCTGGGAATATTGTGGTCAAGTGTTGTTTGTTTGATTGATTGATTGATTGATTGATTGATGATTGATTGATTGATTGATTGATTGATTGATTGATTTTGGTCTTGTCTTTCCTCCTGGAACTGAAGGGTGGCCTACATAACTCCTAGGGAAGCTGACAACACAATACATCAAGTTAAGGACAACATTGCTAGTAGGCAGGGGTCATTTCATAGAAAAAGAGCTGGAATGGGCCGGGAAAAAACCTAGAGTGAAAATGAAGGTACTATATGATGCCAAAGAAAAAGGTGGATTACAATTACCAAACTTAAAATATCACGAAGCTATATGTTTGGTCTGGTTGAAGGAATGGATGGTGCTGAAAAACTATAAGCTTTTGGCTTTAGAAGGATATAACAAGCTTTTTGGATGGCGTGCTTATTTATGGTATGATAAGGTGAAAGCAAATGCCATGTTTTTGCATCATTTTGTAAGACGAAATTTATTTATGGTATGGACAAAATATAAGAAATACCTGGAAGAGAAAACACCAATGTGGATTATACCTGCAGAAGCTGTAAATCCAAAGACGGAATATGTACAAAGAAATTTTAGAAGTTAATCAGAATGTATAGTCTTAAAAATAATGAAGAATTGCCATTTCAGTATGGTTGGTTTCAATATAGACAAATAAAAGATTTGTATGATGTAGATTGTAGAAAAGTAGGTTTTAGGATAGTAAATTCGGAATTAGAATTAGAAGAATGTTTACTCCAAGGGGGGGAAATGATATCTAAAGTATATAAGATTTTGTTGAAATGGTTTATAGAAGAGGAAGTTGTTAAAGTTCAAATGGTAAAATGGGCAATAAACTGTAACAAAGATATACCAATGGAAGCTTGGGAGAAGTTGTGGAAAAATACAGTTAAAATTTCAGCATGTACCACTGTAAGAGAGAATGTCTATAAAATGAAGTATAGATGGTATTTAACACCAAAGAAGCTAGCCAACGGTAATAGTCAAATGTCAGAAAATGTTGGAAATGTAAGAAACATGAAGGTTCATTCTACCATATGTGATGGACATGTGAGAAAGCTAAACAGTTCTGGGGAGAAATAATAGAAGTTATGTCAGATATTTTACAGAAAATTGTGAATAAATCCCCAGAATTGATGCTATTGTGTATGAACCTAGAAGAATTTGATAAATGGACAGAATAATGGTGTTTTATATGAGTACTGCGGCTAGGATGTGTTATGCACAACTATGGAAGACTCAAGAAATACCATCAGTGGAAGACTGGATTTTGAAAGTAATGAATATGGCAGAAATGGACAAGTTAACAAGGAAGTTAAAAGAACAAGATACTTTGGACTATGTTATGAATTGGGAGAAATTTAGGAATTATGTGGAAAAAAAATGGGACATGAAAGGAAAAAATGTGGTCTTTGGATAATTGTTAGAAGGGGAGAATAGATCTTTACTGGTTTGCAATTAGTGATGGAAATATGATAGTATATGTTAAGAAGAAAATAGTAATATTGAAATAAATATTAGAAATATATTTGGAATATGATAGATAGAGATGAGTATATTATGGCTATATTATATTAGAGGTTATGTTATATTATATAGTATATATTATACTGTAGAAATACTTAAGTTTATATAGTAGGAGATAGTGATTTAGTATAAATGAAGGGAAGGGAAAACTGTTGGAAGTCAACTGAAAAAGGGGGGGAATGGGTGGGAATAATATGTGATGGTTGTTAAAAAGTATGTATAGATATTATTCTCTATATTTGTTGTTCAAGTTATTGTTGTAGTTCTTCTTTTGTATTAAATAAAAGTTAAAATTTAAATTAAAAAAAAAGTATGTATGGTGATTTATATATATTGACCCATCCAATAAAAATTCTTTTTTTAAAAAAAGAGAGAGCTGGAGGGACTCATTAGCATAACTCATTAGCATATGCTGCACCCCTTGACATCACCAGAACTGTGTCATTAGCATAACTGACTTGCATATGCCACACCCCCTGACATCATCTATCCTGGCTGTTTTGGACCCAATCCTGGCCATTCAGAGCCAAAATTGGGCCCAAAATGGCAAAAGGGGGCTGAAAATGGCCAAAAAGGGGCCCAAAATGGTCAGGATTGGGCCGCTGCTGAGCGGGAGAGTGATCCATCACCTGTCAGAGGCCTGATCCGGGCCGTTTCAGCCCCAATCCAGGCTGAAACGGGCCCAAAATGGCCGAGAGTCAGGTGGGCAGGGCCACCTGATGTGACCTCTATGGGGAACTACCAGAACTGCGTTCCTGCACGTTCCCCCTCAAAATGAGCCCTGCTAGTAGGGATGCCACATGGGCATGTTCAACAGTTGAACGAACCATGTTTGACTGTGATGATCAGACATCGGTCAGTCACCAGGTCTGTTTGGTCTGGCAGTGAGCCTGCTAAATAGGTTTATAGTGTGTGTGTGTGTGTGTGTGTTTTCAAAACTGTGCATGTGCAAAAGTGCAGCTAGTCCAAACAGATTGGCATCCCTTAACATTTTAGGCAAACACTGAATGCTAAGGGTTTTTAAAAAATCACACAGGTTTTATTTATGATTTTTATATCTGTCTGATTTAACTGTCTGTTTGAACTATTGCCTGTCAAGGAGAGCATTGACATTAGCATGTCGGGGGAAATAGAACTCAATCACACGGTATAAGGATACTTATGAGCAAAAAACCAGTTGGCCTGTCCTATATTGTTAGCAGGAATACACTGAAGCAGCTTGGTGAACAAGCGTAAATTGATCAACAAACTGGCAAACTATCCATTGAAAAATCGGCTACCAGCTTGTGACTGACAAATAGGATGTGTTAGCCATGGGCCAGGCAAGTCCAGTCTTGTCAGATCTTGGAAGCTAAGGAGCGTCAGCCTCGGTTAATAATTGGATGGGAGAACCAGCAAAGATCAGGGTTGCAAACGTAGGCAAATGGCAAAACCACCTCTGTTAGTCTCTTGCCATGAAAACCCCACCAGGAGTTGCCGTAAGTCAGCAATGACTTGACAGCACTCTCCACCACCAGCAGCCAAACCGGGAGAGGGGGGCGGGTTCCAAACATCCCTCATCGTACCTGAAAAGAACTGAAACCAATTTGCTCCTCAACCATTTTGAAAATGATCCTCTGACAATTTTGGTGCTAAATATTATTTGTCTATCTCTGTTTGGTGAGTGAAGATATCACATCTGAGAAGAAATTCAGTGATGTGGTAGGGTATTTCTCAAGCATGCCTATTTGGAAGATCGCTTGGTCCAGCGCTCCGTGGTTCAGCTGCAAAATTTTTGAAATGCACAGTCAAAAAAGCTTCCAAACTCACAGCCACTGAGAAGCATTTGCTCTGGAGAAGATAATTCTCGCAACATAAACAATGCCTTGATAGATGGGGATAATCACTTTGACGACAACAATTCTCAGCTTGTCGATCTCATATGCCAAATTGAAAAGAGGGGGCGGAAGAAGAAAGATTCGCTATCCAAAAATCTTGTTCAAGATCTGTTCCCCTGATAGCTCTTCGGAGACAAAGGGCGATTATTCTATTTATGCATAATGTGAGCAAATGGAATTAAGATTTCATGTATATATTTGAAACACCCAGGGAGATTTGCAAATGTGTGCCGTTTAGGAAGAAGAGCTGGGATAAGGAAATTAATTTGATCACTTATGAGCATCGTTTAATGGCATCCTTTAAAAACGATATTCATTTTCACACTGAGCAATGATTGCTGATTTGAAGAACAAAATTATGGAATACCATGTCATTGCAGCTGGATTGTCCAGGGCCTGCAGCTCCATTATAACAAAGGTTTACTCAGCTATGTCAATCTGTCCCTGGGTTTGAAGTTGTCACAGAACAGCCCTGCTGACCAGTGAGCGCTGCTCTGCTTTGGGCCCTTTGAGAGGTCAAGATACTCAGCTGCAGTCTAGTGTCTCTACTAGAGATGGGCACGAACCAAAACACGAACCAAAATTAAGCACAAACCAGACCCCCACTAGAGAGAAAGGTAGGGTATAAAGGAAGTAAAGAAGTAAATGAATTTAGTGGTGGGTGGAGGGGGGAAGGAGGGGAACAGACCTCCTGGGGCGTGCTTCAGGCGCGGCACGGTGGTGACATCACTCTCAGGAGTGACATCATGATTCGGTTTCGTTTTCCCGGCCATGTCGGACGCTCCTCTCCGCAGGTCCGGGGGGAACCGTCTGAACAGCCTGACCGGGCAGTTGACCCGCGAGGGTTAACCCCCAGGACTCCCAGTGAGGGAGCCTGGATCCGGGGTGCCGCGGGAAGAACCCCCTGGAAGTAATGCAGGGGGTAAATTGCCCGCTTGCTCCAACAGAGGCCAACAGACTTGCGCAGCACCTCGTGTGCTGCCGGGCCATGGAGAACGGCAATAAGCAGATTTAAGGTGAAGACCTGTAAGTAAGCGAATCCCTTCTGATTTTTAAGCGTATGCGAAGGATCGGTGGGAGTTGAAGCTAAAAAGGCGCAGACTTCTTCCCCTGCACCGAGTTTCGGAACTTAGTTGGCGCCCCCCCCCCCAAGATGGCGACGAGAAAGCAGAGCCCAGCAATGAGTAAATCGGTGACGTTACAGGGGAAGGGGGAAACTTTGGAAGAGATGGTGAGATGAGCAGTCTTCGATGCTGTGCAGCCCTTTGTAGCGAAACTGAATGAAATGGGGCAAAAGGTTGATTCAGTGGAGAGCGAGGTGAAAGCCATTAAAGAAACAGCGACTGGAGCAGAGCAGTCTACACACGAGAACGCAGTACTCATGAAAGCAACAAGTAAGGAAGTGAAGCTTTTGGAGAATCAAATAATAGGATTACAAGTGGACCGTGCCCAAACGGTATTGCGTCTTCAAAATGTAAAAGAAGAGCAAAGTGAAAATTTAAAAGATTTGGTGTCTGGACTTTTGGCGCCATTCGCAAAGGCAACTAAAGAAGAGTTAAAAAGCGATATTTTGGAAGTCCGGCGGACATCTTCAAAGTATGCAATGAAGCGGCAGCTGCCTCGTGAGATTATTATTGACTTTTCATCTAAGAAGACTCGGGACACCATCTTAGACAATTCGTATAATGTGGACTTGGATTATTTGGGCAATAAGGTTAAAATATTGAAGGATGTTCCATTTTTGGCTCGTAAAAGAAGATTCAAGTATAAAGGACTTGTGGCTTTCTTGAGGAAATGTGATATAAAATATAAATGGCTGTTTCCAGAAGGCGTCTGGTTCAGATATAAGGATCAAACTTACAAGATCACATCGGATGCGCAGCTGACAGACTTTTTGTTCAACCATCAGGAGTTTCAGCAAGAAGAAAGTTCGAAGTCTGAAGGGGAAAGTGGGGGGGAGGAAAGAGCGGGCGCAGCTGCTCCAGCTGCGCAGAGAGAATTGAGACCAAGACGCAGGGGGGGGGGGGGAAGAAGTCCTGATCCTGAATATAATCTGTATTGTATAAGACCTACCAATCTGATAGCATATTAGAAAGTTAACTTTTAAGAAAAATTGCAGCATGAAGGGAATACAAGACATGTAGTGTAGTGTTTGTTGTTTGTATGTTTCCCAGCTGTAGTCCCAATTTTTTACCACTACAATCTAGAATGAGTTTACTTGAGCACAACTCTTCAAAGATCTTAAAAATCAACCAACCAACCAACTTACACTCCCCCCTCACCGCACCATCACATTCTGGGTTTTCATAAGATGCACTTGTGCCCGAGCAAGGCAGGTTTTAATGAGGAAGCCAATTAGATTTCCCCAGCTGATTTCCATATTTATTTTTTTCTTGTTGTTGTTTTGGGGCTGCTGGCTTTAAAAAAAATGTTCAAAGGATATAACATTGTCAGTAACGGCTGTAAAGCTGCCTTTGAAAAATAAAGCCTAGATTATGCTGTGTTATTGTATGTAATTCGACAATGCTGTTCGGCTGAGCAGCCACATGACCTGCTTGAAATTGCTTAACGTTCAGATGCCTGCGATATTTTTACTGTTTACTCCGATGCGGTGGGCCACGGCCTCTCTTTGTTTTGATCGGGCAAATGGATGCCAGCACAGGCACGGATGAGGGAGTACAAAAGCGAAAAGGGGGTTGTCTGTGTCGAGTGTTTTTATCTTTTAATTGAGCACTTTTGCTTTTCAGAAAAACAGCAATGAACATTGTGATTCTTTGGCAGCAATGACAAGACTATTGTGATTTCCCACAGGCCAGCAGATAGAGCCAGCTGTATCAGAAAATTGGCTTTAGGCAATTCCTAGCTAATCAGAAGGCTGATGTCCAAACGTTTGCTCCACAATAAACTGGGGAGAGATACTTGATCCAGCCTAATCACTCTGAGAAAATAGCGAGGGGTAGGTGGAGATGAAGCTAGCGGATTGACAACAGCCTTGCTGTAACGTGCATGTTACAGGTTGGTGCATGATGTTTCAGGGTGTGGATTACACATGGAAAGATAACAACAACAACAACAACAACAACATTCAATTTATATACCACCCTTCAGGACAACTTAATGCCCACTCAGAGCAGTTTACAAAGTAGGTCATTATTATCCCCACAACAAAACACCTTGTGAGACGGGTGGGGCTGAGAGCTCTGAGAGAGCTATGACCGACCCAAGGTCACCCAGCTGGCTTCAAGTGGAGGAGTGGGGAATCAAACCTGGCTCTCCAGATTAGAGTCCCGCACTCTTAACCACTACACCAAGCTGTATGTCTCATTCAAATGATATCGGATAATGGAAGCTTCTGACCTGGGTTCAAGGGTCTGTTTTTATCTAACATTGTTATGGAGATTTCTTTTTCCAAAATTTACTTTTGTAGGTACCGCCGTTGATACTGTCATGTATGTCTGTACCCATTCATCCATTCCAATTTTGTTTCTAATGCTTAGTGCTTGATGTTTAGTCCAGTATTTGTAAACATGATCTTGATGTAACTCAGTTTCCTTTTTCTCAGGCTTTCAAAGGTGGTTATCTGTTGGACTCCAGTGTTTATGACCTTGTACTTCCTCTCAGACTATATATCTTTCTTCCTAGCCATGCAGCATGATATCACAAATATGTAAAACGTTCTCACAAAGAAAGAGCGGCAAAAGATTGTTTAGAACTGGGAGGGGGAGGAAAAGTGAACTAGAAAAGAAATGTATCTCTCACATATTGTCATTCCAGTCAATCTCTAGTCGAGCTGCTTAAACGTTTGTCTTACTCCTAAGTATACCTATGGACCTGAATATGGAAATGACCTGATTTCTGAATAAACTCCATTTGACTAAGTATTTGCATCTTACTGCAAATGCCTTTCGCTACAGCCCCTGAATCCTCACAGGGAGGAGACCTGGGGGGGATGGTGGACTTAGTTAGCTTCCCAGTGGGGAATCATTCAAAAGACAAAGAGGATTATAAAAAGTTTGCTGATAAAAAATACTCAGAGCAATGGGAACTGAAGCCAGGAGATTTTGTATACATCTCCACCAAAAACATAAAAGGGGAACAACCTATTAAAAAGCTTGGATGGAGATACCTAGGTCCTTTCCTTGTAAAGAAAGTATAAATAATGTGACTGTAGAAATTGAACTTCCAAAGAATTGAAACAAATCCATCCTGTGTTCCACTTCAGGCTTCTAAAGAGGGCTCCCCCACTAGATCAGTGGCATCCTGAAAAGGGACCCCCTCACCCCATGTTACTAGATGGACACATTCACTATGAAGTGGAAGAAGTCCTAGACATGAAGATTAAACACAACAGACTCTTTTACCTGGTCAGGTGGAAGGACTTTGATGAATCGTACAAAGAATGGGTAGAGAAACCCCATATGAATACACCTAGACTAATTACTAAGTTCCATAGACACTATCCTGACAAACCAGACCCTTAGGGAGAAGGGCCATCTTTAGGGAGGCAGAATGTCTCTGATTTCCGTATAAACTCCATTTGACTAAGTACTTGCATCTTACTGCAAATGGGACAGAGCTCTGTCTGCTATATCCTGTCACCCATAGCCTGACAGATACCTCTTATTCTCTTTTTTTCTCTTTTAAAAGAGGGCTGTGGACTAAAAATCACATCACATCTTAAAAAACCATTAAAACCAACAAAAGTGCATCATTAAAACAATTAAAACCAGAGCTAAAACATATACATTAAAAACAAGAATTATGAGTTCAACCCCCCCCCCCCAAAGCTGCCATTTTCTCCAGGGGAGGTGATCTATGTAGTCTGGAGATCTAGGGTTGCTAAGGACCTGGCACGTACCGGAAAGATCTTCTCCTGCATGTGCAAAGCACGTGCGCTCTCCTGGCACTCGTGATGACGTCACTTCCATAAATGATGTCATCATGCCCAGCATCAAGCATGCTGCTGCACTTCACAAAAGCCAGTTTAGGCCCCTGGGAAGCTCTGAGCATGCCCACTGTCAGGCATGACGTTTTCATTTCCATGTGCAGGAGCACACCTCCTGCATATGAACTCGGGAAGTTTTTGTTTCTAGGGCAGGTTTGCAAGCCTTCCCCCACACACACTGGCCAGGTGAGTGGGGGGGGGGCAAAGGCTGGGAGAAATGGATCCCCCACCCCATCTGGGGTCTGGCAGCCTTATGGAGATCAGTTGTAATCCCAGGAGAATTCCAGGCCCCACCTGGATGTTGGCAACCTGATTTTCGGGATAATTGGCACAACAGGTATGTTGGTGGAAGGAGGAAGCCAAAGGCTTTCCAGGTAAGGTGGGTTTTGAAAAGTGGCTTGAATCAAAAACAAGAGGGGGATTTGGAGAGGTGATCTAGGAAGTGGTTCAAGGCTTAAAGGTCAGCAGGAGAGAAAGGACAGGCCTGGTGATAAGACGTCTTTGAGTGACTGTAATTCAAGCAAATGACTGTTTTTGTCAGGCTATGGATGTCAGGCTATGGCAGATAGATCCCTGTACCATTGCAGCAAGAATCCAGGCTCTTGGTTAAATGGTTTTATTCAGAAATCAAATCATTTCCACAGATATGTCCATATGGCTACTCAGAAGCAAGGTAAGCTACTAAGCAGTAAGGATCAATTTGACAGGAATGGCAACATGTGGGGAAAACTGACCTCTTAACTCACGCGTTTACTCCTTCCCCCTCCCATCAGCCAAACAGGAGTTTTTGCGCGAACGTGTCCTGAGAACACCTCACATATTTGTACTATCAAGTCTAGGCACTGAGAAAGCAAGAGATCAAAATTGTAACAGAGCAGCCCATGGGAGTGAGGTCACTGAGAGTTCCTACAGTCCGTTAGATAAGACACCTGCAGCTTCTATAAGCCTGTGAATGCAAAACAGTTATGGCATTGGCAATATGACATCAAGTTACAGCATGAAACATTGGTTCAGAACAGCATCAATGGCTTAGCATGAAAATAATGGCATGGATGAGACACAGACATGACAGTTTTAATAAAAGCTTTTAAAACTCTTCTGGGGATTTATACCTCTTAAATGTGATTGTCCAGAATTTGTGAAAGGAGGCGTCGGCAAAGGAATTAGAGGGGAGGGGGGACCTCCCCCCATTTGTAAAAAACCTCCAAACCAGGTCAATTTCTTCATGGCCTGCTTGGGGGCTAATGGGGGCGGAAGGAAGGAAGGGGTGAGAATGTGGTGAGGAATGCACATTTGTCTGTCACCTGATGCTACAGCTGGGATTCCCCCTCCATCCAAGCATGCACAGACATACACTTTGGCCATTTTCACACTATTAACCTGCTTCCATAATGTTGCGAAACTTCGTGCAAAAAACGCGGAAGATAGCGTCTTCTCGCGAGAGTTTTGCACGACATCGCGCAAAACTCTCGCGAGAAGACGCTATCTTCCGCGTTTTTTGCACGACGTTTCGCAACGTTACGGAAGCAGGTTAGTAGTGTGAAAACGTCCTTTGACAACATACACACATAAGAGCCCCGAGGGAATCACAGAAAGCTCACTGAGGCTGCTGGCGTTAGCTCCAGAGATCTCGTTCAGGTGACCGTATTCCTTTTCTGCCCTCCATGTGGCTTGCTTTGCAGACGAATTGTTGGATATTCAGCTCATCTGATGGGCTGGTGTGGGGGGGAAAGGCATATAAATATGGATGAAAAAGAATATTATCATAGAATCATAGAATCATAGAGTTGGAAGTGGCCATACAGACCATCTAGTCCAACCCCCTGCCCAGTGCAGGATGAGCCTAAAGCATCCCTGACAAATATTCGTCCAGCCTCTTCTTGAAAACTGTCAGTGAAGGGGAGCTCACCACCTCCCTAGGCAGCTGGTTCCACTTTTGAACTACTCTGACCGTGAAAAAGTTCTTCCTAATATCCAGCCGGTACCTTTGTGCATGTAATTTAAGCCCGTTGCTTCGGGTCCTACCCTCTGCTGCCAACTGGAACCGCTCCCTGCCCTCCTCCAAATTACAGCCTTTCAAATACTTAAAGAGAGCAATCATGTCCCCCCTCAATCTCCTGTTCTCCAAACTAAACATTCCCAAGGCCCTCAGCCTTTCCTCGTAGGGCTCAGTCTCCAGACCCCTGATCATCCTCGTCGCTCTCCTCTGCACCCTCTCGATTTTGTCCACATCCTTTTTGAAGTGAGGCCTCCAGAACTGCACACAATACTCCAGGTGCAGCCTGACCAAGGCAGCATAGAGAGTTCGGTTTGCTTTGGGCAGAGCAAACTGAACTGAATTTTCAGTTAGGTTTGCCTTGGGCAGAGCAAAAAGTTCCACAAATCACGGGGCTGCTGAAGAAAACAGCAGGCCTGAGTTTTCCCTTTGTCTTCGAATGTGACAGGCATCTTGACATCAGTACCTAAGAACATAAGAGTAGCCATGCTGGATTAGACCAACAATCTATTTAATCCACCATCCTATTTCCAACAGTAGCTAGTCACCTTCAAAGTCCCATTTGGCTAGACCTGCCCTCTGTAAATCTGTCCCACCATCTTTCCAATCTCTCTGAGCCCCTGGCCTTCACAGTACCTTGTACCAGTGAGTTCCACAAGTCACCTACATATTGTGTAAAGTTTTACTTCCTTTGATCTGTTGTCCTGAAACTTGTGAATTTCCACACCCTTTGTTCAATCTCACTGGCTGCTGCAAGTGGAGGGATGGGGAAATACTTTTTTTCTCTTTTTTATTTTATTCATAGAATTAAAAGCCCAATTAAAAAGGCAGAAAGCAAAAATAAAGGGAAAAGATAGTAAAAAAAAAGCTTACAAGAAGAAAAAGAGAAAACAGAGCTTAAAATATAAAAGAAAACAATAATAATACATATTTCATTTCCGTTCTTCTCTATAACATTTACCTTAATTCAACAAACATCATATTTAAGATTTAATATCTCCAAAATTTTCATTTCCACTATTCCTCCCTTCTATTTATTTTTCCCCAGATTTTTCTTCTTAAAAATCAAAGCCACAAATCATCAAGTCATTTTCCCTTGTTTCACGCAGAGAGTCAATAAGGGGGTTCCAGTTTGCCAAAAAAATAGACAATGTTTTATCTCTGATCAAAGCTGTAAGTTTAGCCATCTCCGCTAACTCCATCATTTTCTTAATCCCATCCTCGATTGAAGACAATACTGTACTTTTCCATTTTTGCGCATACAAAATCCTAGCTGCTGTGGTCATATATAGAAATAAAATCCCATGCTGATTTTTCAACTGTTTGTCCATTAATCCCTACAAAAAGGCTTCTGGCTTAGTTTGGTGTAGTGGTTAAGAGCACAGAACTCTAATCTGGAGAGCCGGGTTTGATTCCCCAGTCCTCCACTTGAAGCCAGCTGGGTGACCTTGGGTCAGTCTCAGCTCTCTGGAGCTCTCCAGAGAGGATAATAATGGCATACTTTGTAAACCACTCTGAGTGGGTGTTAAGTCGTCCTGAAGGGCAGTATATAAATCAAACGTTGTCGTTGTTGTTAATGTTATTATTATTAAACTGTATAGTAGTCTTTAGGATTTTTTTGTATTATCATATGGATTTGAATCCAAAATTTTCTAGCCTTATGGTAAGTCCACCAGATGATACAATGTTCCTTCTTGTTTCTCACATTTGAGAGATGGGGAAATACTAAGGTTTCCAACACTCAACTGGCCAGCAGAAAAAATGAGAGGGCAATAGCCAGAATCCCAATGTAGTGATGTCACTTCCTGAGTGACCGTTAAAACATAGAGTTTAGGTCGGATTCTAGAACGTCCCCAGTGACATGCTGACATAACTTTTGGTCACACTGGAAGTGATGACAGCATATCGCTGAGTCTCCTGCCCTAGGAAATAATCCTAGGAAATACATGATATAAATACATCAAGCCTTGGGGTAATACGTAACTTAGAAATGATTTTGAATTATTCCTTCATGCTGTTTCAACTCCCCCTCCCCGCCCCAGATTTCTCATTTTGATTTTGCTTCTCTTTTTTTGCAAACTGAAGCCATGACTTTTTTCTTTGCATGCAATTTTCTCTTCCCTCACATGAAAAGTTCTCCATAAAATGTATGCGCTTTTCAACACGATATATGCCTCGATAAATCAGCTGTATAAATGGCAGTGTATAAATGACAGCTGTATAAATGGCAGTGTATAAGCCAAGACTAAAGGAAGAGCTGGTGCACGACCCTTGCGCATCCGTGCCACGGAATGCTCCTCGAAGGAAAGCAAACACATCCCAACACATCCCCACAAGAGACTGACAGAGAACGTGTTGTTTAGCTTCAATACAGCTCAACTTCCTTATAAATGGGAAAGGCAAGCACATTTTTTAAACACATGTAACCTTAGATATATGTGAGAGGGAAGCTTTGAACCATAATGAAATTATGATAGTCCCTGGTGACATCTACCCACATACCCCTCGTCATGATGAAAATAAAGTAGGAGAATAAACATTGGATTTTAAAAAATTGCTAGGCTCCTTGCTCCTTATACCTTTAAAACAAAGGTGAATTCTGAGCTGAACTCAATGCCTCTTTCCCAAGTGGAACAAAATAGCTCACAAATTAAATTATCTCCAGTATAGAGAGGCGAATGAGGGAAGCCATCGGTAGGAGCAGAGTTGGCCAGCAAAGGAAATGAAAGGGCCATTTTTCTTTCCAAGGTTCTCCATCTCCTGTGTCTACAGTTCATTTTGGGCTTCGCTCCTTCACATCGTCACCCACAAACTGAAGTAACAGCTTCCCCAAAGCCTCCTCGGAGAATAGATTCATGGGACTATCCGGCAACTGAAAGCAGATCACCCTCCGAAATGTACAAAAGCCACTCCCCGTCCCACCTGGGTAAATAACTACAGCCATTATTTATTGTTTATTTATTTTATTTTGATTTATACCCCACCCTCCCCACAGATGGGCTCAGGGCGGCTAACACCATTAAAAAAAAACATTAAAAGTCACAAAAACATAAAATCAATAATAATTTTTTAAAAAGTCATTAAAATAGTCCAGGAGCAGGCTATTTAAACAAATATTGGGAGTCCGTATGTGGGCATTGCAGATGGCTGAGGGCAGCCCCAGAAAAAGTGGTGGTCTTAGATGGAAGAAGGAGGACACCCGCTGGCACTCAGCCGAAGGCCCGGCGGAACCTCTCCGTTTTACAGGCCTCAGCTTATATTAATCTTTTCTTTTTGGTGGAAATGGTTTGGATTTTTAACTCAGGCCAGCATAACAGTCAGAAGTGTTTTCTTCAAGCACAGGAAAGAGGCCGCTCTGCTTTTATAAACTAGCAGAAGCCATCAGCAATCGAGAAAGCAAAGTTCCAGCACTTTAAGATTTATCCAAAAAGGTTTTCCAGTTTTGTGCCCGTGCACTCGTCTTCACCATCTAATTGCCTCTCGGCAGATTGCAAATTCTGGCTGGAGAATTTGCAATCTCCAGAATGTTTTGTTCTATCCCCTGATTTTTCTAGATGAGCTAGGCTCCGCCCCTGGACAATTAGTCACCACCCCATGATCTGAGCAGGCACCATCCCTTAGTTTTCAGGGCCTGCCCACCACATATCAGTCGCTCAGTCCTAGGACTGAACAATTAAGGAGTGGATGGGTGGGCAGGCAAAGGGGTGCAGCAATTATTATTGTTGTTGTTGTTGTTCAGCTTTTTATTATTCGACTTAATTTGACATTTATTTGAATTTTTAATACACAGGTGGTGATGTTCTGCTTGTTGTAGACCATGTGTCATTGTGTGGCTTGTGGAATGCTAATCAGGTTGTCTAGACAAGATTGTGAAAGTGCAGCCGGTTTGCATCCTGGACTTTCCTGGGTGGACAGGAGAGTTAGTTTGATGCAGTGGTTAAGAGCAGCAGGACTCTAATCTGGAGAGCCAGGTTTGATTCCCCACTCCTCCGCTTGAAGTCAGCTGGGTGACCTTGGGTCAGTCACAGCTCTCTCGGAGCTCTCTCAGCCCCACCCACTTCACAGGGTGATTGTCATGAGGATAATAATAACAGTTTGTAAACTGCTTTAAGTTAGCGTTAAGTTGTCCTGAAGGGTAGTAGTAGTAGTAGTAGTAATGATAATAAACATTCAATTTATATACCGCCCTTCAGTACAACTCAATGCCCACTCAGAGCAGTTTACAAAGCATGTCATTATTATCCCCACAACAAAACACCCTCTGAGGTGGGTGAGGCTGAGAGAACTGTGCTCCAGAGAACTGTGACTAGCCCAAGGTCACCCAGCTGGCTTCAAGTGGAGGAGTGGGGAATCAAACCTGGCTCTCCAGATTAGAGTCCCACACTCTTAACCACTACACCAAACCAAATCTGTTGCTGTTGCTATTGCTGTTGCTGTTGCTGTTCCCGTGAAGCAGATGCATAGACCTGGATCTGGATCTGGAATTCCGGGGGAAAGCCAGATTTTTACATTTTGGCAAAATCCAGCTTTCCGGGATCCCAATAGAGAATCCCAGATCTGATCCGGGTACCTGGATTTAGACCATCGAATTAATCCAGGTTAATTCAGGAAACGCTTGGCTGGCTGTCAGCTCACAGACTGGCATCATACGCCTTCCATTCCTGGATCTCCTGTCCACCCAGGAAAGTCCAGGATGCAAATTATTAGAGTAGAGCCATAACCAATGATCCTGCCGTTATCCGGCCCATTCCCTCATTCCTAATTTTCATGCACATCTTCCCACTCCTTCCCCGGAAACAAATTTCAATAATGTCACACTGCAGTGGAGAGGGCAGAAAGCTGAACACGGATTTGCCCATTTCTGCAGCAACTCTGTGTTTACGGCCATGTCCGGTTCTGTTCTGAGCTTTACATCTATCCAATTTTGAGTGAAGGTGAATGTTCCCTTTTCTTAGCGGGCTAATTTCCTGAGTGCACTTTCTCGCATGTCAGTAGCAAACTGGAAGTAGCTTTTAACTGCTGGCTGGATTTTAATTTCCCTCCCCGAGCTTTAAAAGCTTTGGGGAAAGGGAGGGGGGACGCCTAAAGAGCCGCTTTTAATAAAGAAGAGACTACTGGAACGGCAATCGCTGCGATTTTTCCTGCCTGCCTCTTCAATGGCACTGCAGAGAATATGATTTAATTTGATTAATTTGCAGCTCGTATGCAGAAAGCTTTTGTCCTGTCCCATTTCCTTTCAGGTGCTGCACTTAACAACTCTTCCGAGAGGAATTCAGGTACCATTTTGCAAAAGCTGCCTTTGACCAGTAACACGTTGTTCAGCCAAAGAGGACAGAGTGGAATGTTATGTTGGGAGGCAGCTACTTACAGAGGAATAAAAATCCCAGTGGTGATAAATAACAGTTCTCCTAGGCCTGTGTCATTTTAGGACATGCCTGAAGGTTTGATTCAGGGACTGTTCCTACCATATCAGAAATGGCATTTGATCAAGGGAGCTTTGACTCTCGAAAGCTCATACCCTGGATATCTAGTTGTCCTTTAAGGTGCTACTGGACACAAAACGTGTTCTACTGCAGACTAACACGGCTGCAGACTAACACCTGAGACCGGCATCCATGGAGTGATAGACTTGAATTTTACCTTCACTCACACATGCCAATATCATTTATTAGTTATCATGTATGGTGGAGTGTGCCCTCAAGTCATAGCTGACTTATGGCAATCCCTGATGGGGTTTTCATGGCAAGAAACTAACAGAGGTGGTTCACCATTGCCTGCTTCCACAACCCTGGTCTTCATTGGAGGTCTCCCATCCAAGTACTAACCAAGGCCAACCCTGCTTAGCTTCTGAGATCTGATGAGATCAGGCTCATGTAGGCTATCCAGGTCAAAGCAGTTATCATGTATAGGCTCTGAGTTCAAATCTCCACTCCACCGTGAAGCTTGCTGGCTGTGAGCATAAGAAGGTGAAGGACAAAACAGACTGAACGATGTATACTGCCTCGAGCTCTTTGGAGAGAAAGCAGGATGACTTTAAAAAAAACCCCCGCATACAAACAGAGGTTGTTGAACAGCAGGATGACTTTAAAAAAAACAAACACTCATTGGAAAACCTCGCTAGGCCAAGTTGAATGCAGAGATGCTTCCACACATCGACTCAACCTGGATTTCGGGATTTATTTATGCCTTCACGAAGTTTCTATCCTGTTATTTTTGCCTATGACGTCCATAAAGTGGTTTACAACACCTAAAAAAAATCTTACATCTTTCCACTTCTCCCCCTCCCCCTTCTCAATATTCCCGGCTTGTGTTCTTTGTGGGACATCTGATTGGCCGCTGTAGAAAACAACAGGATTTGAGTCCAGTGGCACCTTAGAGACCAACAAGATTTTCAGAGTGGAAGCTATCGAGACTCAGAACTTCCTTCTTCAGGGAGTGGATGGACCACTAATCTCATGAGGCTCTTTTAATGTCCTTGTCGAAGCAAGGAGGCCCATTATCCTTGGAAGATGCACTACATCGGAACACCTTTCACAGGTGACATTTTCAGTATCCACTTGAGTATGAATGGACAGAGTTGGCAATGGATAGAGACAACACCCTCCCATGTAGTCCAGCCCAGTTAAGATCTACCTCACCCACCCTATTGTTGGGTTTTGCAAGTATCATCCTTTCAGTTATGAAAGACTTAAGCTGAAGTTTCTATAAGCTAAGGAGAGCAAGTTTAGCATGGAGCCCATTAGGAGTAGAGTAGACTAGAGATGGGCACGAACAGCAATATGAACAAAAAAAAAGCCACGAACAGCCCAATCTGCTGTTCACAAACAAGCTGTTCATGAGGCCCCATTCTATGTTCGTCTTGCTGTTCATCAAGTCAGACAGTCTGGCACCTGCAATCAATTCCCTTGGCAATTCAGGCAGGGATTGTCTGAACTCTGTCTGAACTCCTGCTGTTGCCCTGGAAACCCCAATCTAAGCCCCATTTAGCTTGATAGGCAGGTCTTCCTTTCAAGTGTGGAGCTCCAAATTGGTTACAAGGGAGCAAAGAGCAGGGGGGAGGGGGGCTCCCAGATCCGGTTTTGCAGACAGTGGAGGGGAGAGACAGTTGCTGTTGGCATTTTGAGAGAGTGTATTGGAGCGTGAATTTTCTTTGTGTGTGGTGGGATAGGAATCTACCCCTTCAAGTTCCAGGGCTGTTGCCAGGCTCTGGAACCAAGCTATTATTTATTATTGGTACCTTTCCTGCTGCCTGCTCAGGTCAGGTTTCTGGGAGTGGTGCAGTAAGGATCTTGACTTGGATGACTTGGAGGAGAGCCTGCTGGCCCCCACGAACAGCCAACCACAAACATGTTCGTGAACAGGGCCATGTTCGTGGTTGTTCGTGAGTCCCTGTTCATAGATGGCAACGAACAACGAACATCATGTTCAGGGTTTTTTTTTCTGTTCGTGCCCATTCCAAGCAAAAAGGGGGAGGCTTTATTCTTAATGAAGTGACCCTACGATTTATTGGCTAATCAATATATTGGAGATAGTTCATGCTATCCTGCAGGTATGCAAGAGGTCTGAGTCAGAGAGAGAAAAGAGAGGGAACAAAGAAACAAGATAGAGTATAGCAGAGCTGGAAAGATAAGTTAGACTGTTGTTGTGTTCTTTCCATGTAGTCCTTTCCCTAATTTTGGAAGTAAACTCATTCTTAGAAGTTAAACACACACGTCTCTGTGCAGCATTAATCCATTGTGCTTTATTTACTGTGCTAAATATCCTGTTCTCTGTGCCCCCACCTTAAGAGGTGAAGCAGGTGTCAACCAGAGACGGGGCTTTTTCAGTAGCGGCCCCTCTCTCATGTAATGCCCTTCATCTCGAGAGTCACCCAGCACCTACATTACTTTCTTTCAGGTGCCAAGCCAAAATGTTTCTGTTCACCGAGGCTTTGAATTAAGAGATTGCTCTTTTAATGCCATTTTAGGGAATTTTGAGTCTGTAGACTTATTTTAAGCTGTTCAACAACCTCTGTTTGTATGCCGGGGTTTTAATGCTAGATTTTGATTTTTTCCAGGTAGTTTAGCTGTGTTGGTCTGCAATAGAAGAGCAAGATGTGGGTCCAGTAGCACCTTAAAGACCAACCAGATTTCCAAGATATGACCTTTCAAGAATCAAAGCTTCCTTCTTTAGATATTAGAAGTGGAAGTATGTAGGGTTAAGCCAGAAGAGCTATTGATTTTGATTAATCACTTTTAATGTTGATTTTTATTTACCTTATTTACTTTTTTGTAAGCCACCTCAGCCAGGTTGCGTGGAGAAGTGGCATTAAAAAAATTCTTGATGATGGCAGTTTGAGAACTATTAATTTGTGACTTTACAAACAGAATGGGGAAGTAACTTTACCAGTAATGAAAAAGTTAACTATTGATTAATCTAAGCTAGTATTACTATTAAGGAGATTTTATTAAAAATATACAGTTTAAACAGTGATGTAGAGAATGGATATATTAGTGGATTTGATAAAGTATATATAAAAGAATTTGAAAATGCTTAGAGTAAGAGACATAACACATATATGATTTAGAAGAATTATTTGAAAATAAGTTAAGTAATAGGATAAGTTAAGGGTTGGAAAGCTGTTGGAAGTCTATAAGGAGGGGGGAGGGAAAGGGTGGGGGTTGACATAATATAGGTAAGATGGGGGATATGTGTATTAATTTTGTACTCACCAATAAAAATCTTTTAATAAAAAAAAATCTTGATGAATAGGCATATAGAGACACCAGTTCTTGATGACACCTGTGGACAGTTATCCCAACAGTAACCAGTTTAATAACCTTGCATGGAAGGAAAGGATATCTTACCAGAAATGAAAGAAAGAAGATCTTTCTTGAAATGCTGACGACTCATCTTCCAAATTTTGCGCGCTTTAGTATCGCCCTTCTGCTATTTTTTCCTTTCTGCCTATTGGCGCAACTTGTGTGCATTATTGTCTTTTCCTGGTGCACAAAAATATACGCCTGGAGACAAATATAGTCATTCATTTCTAAGATGTCAATGAAAGAATTGTATGATTTTGAATTTCTTGGGGGGGGGGTCCCTCCAGTCAAGCTTGATGCATTTAGTAAGGTAGCCCAATGGCCCCAGCATGTGAGGGGGTTGTTGGATTCCCTCTTCTTTCTTCTTTGGCAACCTCCCCTCCTTCACAGCCTGGGATGGATAGCCTGGAGCCTCTTCATCCGCCCTTTCCCTGAACCTTTTGAAGGCATGGCTGTATTATTTGTGCCTCGATAAATGAACATGCGGCGTTACATGTATATTATCTGTTCAAATGTGCATTGTACATAAATGCTTTACAAATTGCATGTAGAAACCATACGACGTGCCTTCACACAATGCAAACACATTTGCAAAACTAACAGTAAAAAACTGGATCACATAAAAGCATAACCGAATATAAAAAGCTAGGAACCGAGGAACAGCTGCTCATCCTTAGATAACATTAAAGTTTCCAGTTAGTCGTGATCCACTTTTCAGCTTTCAGATAAGTCATTTGAGGTCATTACAATTTGGGATTTTTCCAAGATAATCACTCAATTCAGAAAAAAACACACCCTGTTTTGGAATTCTCCCAGTCCACCACCTGCCAACGTTCCATTTAATTCATCTACAGGACAATTTGTGGATTCTGCTCATGCTGTTTTTGTCTTAAAAGTGTTTCTAGCCAAAGCTTGAAATAAACAAGCCACCTCCTAGTATAAGAAGATCAACTGCAGGGAAAGTGTAAGAGACAGTCAGGCTGCCAGTACAAGGGAAAGCCTGCCACCTAGTGACTCTGCCAAGCAATAGCAACCCCTCTGGAAAACTAAAATGCAAAGGATTTCTCTTCCAAACAACATTCAGGCCCATTAGCATCTTAACGACCAACGAAATTTCCAGGGTACGAGCTTTCGAGAGTCAAAGCTTATACCCTAGAAATCTAGTCGGTCTTTAAGGTACTATTGGACCCTAATCTTGCTCTTCTACTTCAAACCAACCTGGCTACTCACCTGAAACTATCCTCTTTGAAACACTAATTCAAGGATTTCCTGGGAAAGAGGAAATATTTCAGCTAAATATTTTGAGAATGATTGGGACTGAATCAGGAAGTATCTTTGTTGGACCATGGATAGTATCCTTTACAACAGTCCAGTTTACACAACACAGTCCTTTAGGAACGCTTAGCAAACAAACCACATTCAAGTTTTCACTGAATTTCAGAGATCTGAAACAACTTTCAATTTCCAGAGAATAACTTGCACTTTCCACAAAATAACTTGCCATTTCCACAGAATAATGATTAGGAATATATCACTGTTTGTTGTTTGTATTTCGGGTTCCCGGTATGCATTGATAGAACACTGCAAAAAAGAAATAATAATAATGTTCGATTTATATACCGCCCTTCAGGACGACTTAACACCCACTCAGAGCGGTTTACAAAGTATGCCATTATTATCCCCACAACAAAACACCCTGTGAGGTGGGTGGGGCTGAGAGAGCTCTGAGAAACTGTGCCTGACCCAAGGTCACCCAGCTGGCTTCAAGCGGAGGAGTGAGGAATCAAACCTGGCTCTCCAGATTAGAATCCTGCCGCTCTTAACCACTACACCAAACCACTACACCAAATCATGCAGAGTATGTTGCTAGGTGGATCTAAAGTGGTCTTGTTCCCTTTTACATGCAGGAGTTTTGAGAGCTTCTTCTCCTTCTCCTTCTATAATTCAGTAAGTGGTGTGCAATAGATGGTTTCTCTGGTTTTGGTAAAAACCTACCAGCTCCTGGTTTGTGTAGAAGGATTGTTTGTCATGGACGAGTCTAGTTCGGAGATCTCCGGCTTGACCCTTTGTTGTGTGCTGGACATCAGTCCGATGAGATGAATCAAGAGTTTCCTGGATAGAGTGTTGCATAGTTTCTCACTGTAGTCTGTGCAGTAAGTAGATTAAAGTGGGTTCCTCACACCCAGTCTCTTGGGTAGAATGTCCAGTTTTTTGCATTTAGAAAGGAAGGTGATGTCTGTAGGTATCTGTGCCAGTTTCTTCATGAGGTTGATGGATTTCCTCTCCATTCAACTGAATGGACCACATGCAGAGTATGAAGTTCTTTTTTCCTGTGATGTTTTTCGTTTTTCTTATGATGCACATGAAGGCATATATATACATATGTGTGTGTGTGTGTGTGTGTGTGTGCATATATGCCTTCATGTTTCCTATAATGCACATGAAGGCATATATGCACGCACAAAACATCTTGACTAGGAACGCTCGATCACTGGCTTGCAAGTTGCAATCATCATGGCTGAACGTCCGGAGAACTGTTCACTGCTGTCTGGATAGTTCATATATGCTTGTGCAGAGAAATCCTCTGTGTGTGTGTGTGTGTGTGTGTGTGTGTGTGTGTGTGTGTGTGTGTGTGTGTGTGAGAGAGAGAGAGAGAGAGAGAGAGAGAGAGAGAGAGAGAGAGAGAGAGAGAGAAGAATGATGTATGCCAATGTTGGGTCCCCAATGGAGAGAGAGAGGCAGGGTGTAAATGATGTAAATGAGTAAATATTTCCATACTACTTTTTCACAGCTCCCCTCCCCCAGCTGCCACCTCTCTGCCTGCTGTTTATCACATTTTATGTCAACAAAAGATTAACATTTCACAGCTGGTGACGCAACCATGTGAGGTGTCTCCCTGTCCCTGATGGCTGCCTGATTCTGTGCTGAGTAACAGCAAAGGCAGGCAAACAATCTAGATCTGAAAATTCGGATATGTGCATCCTGACACTGGCTCATGGGAACTGTAGTGTTTTTAACTCACGATAAAAAGCACAAGTATAAAGATCAGCAGAGATGCTGCATCAGATGCTAACCGTTGTTTCCACAGCCTTCATTGGCTTGAAAAACAGGGGCTGGATCCTGCAGACCTGCTCCACGATCAGTGGCCCTTTCGTCTGGTGCAAGGAACCATCTACTGATGATAGAAGGCTCTTTGCACCAGAGGAAAAGAAGACTGTTTAATGGAATGGATCCATGTGTTCCAATCAAGGGAGGAGGATTTTCAAGCACTTGGCAGGTTCTAACAGGCATGAACACATTAAGCTACCTTACACCGAATCAGACCATTGATCCATTGAGGTCAGTATTGTCTACTCAGACTGGCAGCTGCTCTCCAGGGTCTCAGACAGAAGTCTTTTACATCACCTACTACCTGGTCTTTTTAAAGTGGAGATGCCGAGGATCGAACCGGGGAACTTCTGCACACCAAACAGGCTGAGCCATGGCTCGTCCCCGTCCTCTTTCGCCTTTGTGGGTTACGAGTTTTGCTGACCTATGATAAAACTAGAAACATTTCTCAACGGGGAAAGCAGAACAAACTTGCACTCATACACACCAATCGGTGAGAATCCTGCAAGCAGAGTTATAGAATAAAATTTGATGTCATGGCAGCTCAAATGCCAACCCCCCTGCAAAGAATCACCTGTTGTCTGCTGAAAACCCAAACTAGATGCAGTCTGGAGTCGGTGTTTGCACTTGATTGAAGAGGTCCAATTATCTCATTGGATAGAGGACCTGTCCCAATCCCAGACTCATGTCTCAGGGTGCTATTAGAAGGCACTCGAGAACGAAATCACCATCCAATTATTCCTGGGCTCATAATGCTTTTAATCAAGAGCCATTATCAAATCCAAAGGAGAAGCCCTTGAGGGCCTGATCCTCAGCCATTTGTGTATGGGGAGTGGGGGGGGGGATGATGGGTTATGTGATGAAAATTGTCATGTAATTTAAAGGCCTGAGACCAATTACAGATATTTTGCCAGAGGGAAAGGAAAGTGGAGGAAGATTTTTGTTTTACGTCCAAAGATCATTAAATGTTTCGGCTCATTATGGCCCAAGGACTGATCCTTGGGGGATTCATTTATACTTTTGGACAGTTTTGTCCTGCTCTTCCTCCAGGTAGGTCAAGGGGGCAGGTGTGGAGTTTCTAGGTGTGGAGTTTCACATCTGGCCCCTGGCCAGGCTCCAGCTAGGGTTGCTAACCTCCTGGTGGTGGTTGGAGATCTCCCGGGATTAAAACATCTCCAGGCCATAAAGATCAGTTCCCCTGGAGAAAATGACTGTTTTAGATAGTGGATGGTATGGCATTATACACACTTGCTTTCTCAAACACGGCCCTCCCAAGTCTCCACCCGTCAAATCTCCAGGAATTTCCCAAACCGCAGCTGGCAACCCTAGGCTGCACTCTGCTTCACATCCTGGATGGAATGAACTCGACTCCCTAAGATCATTCTCTGAACCTACCAGGTAAGAATTCCTCTTAGAGCCAAGCTACAAGTGACGCCTGACACAGGTTGGACACTTGTCAGCTTACCTCAAGTTTTGATGGGAAATTTAGGCATCCTGGTCTTACAGCTTGGCTCTCCATTTAATTGAAGTTTATAGAACCACCCCCCCCCCCCACACACACACAGCAGAGGGGAAGGGGGGGTGCCCAGCAAGAGCCCAACGCCTGCACTCCCCTCCTGACCTCGTGTTCGCCCTCCCATAGACTGCCGCTCTGTAAACTTCAATTAAATGGAAAGCCAAGCTGCAAGACCAGGATACCTACATTTCCCATCAAAACTTGAGGGAAGCTGACAAGCGTCCAACCTTTGTCAGGCATCACTTGTAGCTTGGCTCACAATGTTTCTATTTCCTGGGGAAGGCTTGGCAATGCCACTGGTTCTTCTGGAGGGCTGCTTTGAAATGAAAAAGACTGGCTAACGTCCTTTTTTAACAAGAGAAGCTGCCTTTGCAAAAGTGTATATTATTGACCACTGAGGAAGTGCTAAGAGGACTTAATGCTGTCCCTCTCCTCAAGAGAGCTAGTTTGGTGTAGTGGTTAAGAGTATGGGACTGTAATCTGGAGAGGTGGATTCGATTCCCCACTCCTCCGCTTGAAGCCAGCTGGGTGACCTTGGGCGAGTCACAGCTTCTAGGAGTTCTCTCAGCCCCACCAACCTCACAGGGTGATTATTGTTATGAGGATAATAATAACATACTTTGTAAACCGTTCAGAGTGGGCATTAAGTTGTAAACCACTCTGAGTGGGTGTTAAGTTGTCCTGAAGGGCGGTATATAAATCGAATGTTATTATTAATATTAAGTTACAGAGAGGAAAAAACTAGAAAGATAGAAAGATCAGGTCATCTATTTACTCCTTACTAGAGATGGGCACGAACAGCAATACGAACAAAAAAAACCCACGAACAGCCCAAACTGCTGTTCGCGAATAAGCTGTTTGTGAGGCCCGTTCTAAATGAACAGGTGGTCATTGCAAGCCTCCTTCGTTGCTGTTCATCAAGCCAGACAATCTGGCACCTGCAATCAATTCCCTTGACAACTTAGGCAGGGATTGTCTGAACTCCTGCTGTTGCCCTGGAAACCCCAAGCTAAGCCCAATTTAGCTTGATAGGCAGGTCTTCCTTTCAAGTGTGGAGCTCCAAATTTGTTACAAGGGAGCAAAGAGCAGGGGGGAGGGGGGCTCCCAGCTCTGACTTTGCAGACAGTGGAGAGGGAGAGAAACAGTTGCTGTTGGCATTTTGATAGAGAGAGTGCATTGGAGCTTGAATTTTCTTTGTATGTGGTGGGATAGGGATCTACCCCTTCAGGTTCCAGGGCTGCTGCCAGGCTCTGGGGCCAAGCTATTATTTATTATTGGTACCTTTCCTGGTGCCTGCTCAGGTCAGGTTTCTGGGAGTGGTGCAGTAGGGATCTTGATCAAACTTGGATGATGGCTGGAGGAGAGCCTGCTGGCCCCCGCAAACAGACAACCACGAACATGTTCGTGAACAGGGCCATGTTCGTGGTTGCTCGTGAGTCACTGTTCATGAATGGCAACAAACAATGAACATCATGTTCGTTTTTTTTCTGTTCGTGCCCATCTCTACTCCTTCCTGCTCTGAATTATTCTTTGATGTGTAGATTGCTAATCTCAGGTCTTCCTCCTCATGACATCCTTCTCTTCCTCTCATTGTCACATAACTCTCTCTCTTCTCCATCTTGCACCATGGATGCAGGACTTGTCCTGCCATCTCTGTCCATCCTTAGGCTAGATTGATAGTTAGAAATCTCTCTCTCTCTCTACTTTTCTATCAGAGTATGGAGTTCCTATAATAAAGAACTCTTATTTCTTTGTTAAACCTAAGCTAAGAGTATGTTTATTTTCTCTCACACATGCATACCAGTCAGCAAACTCCAAAAACCATCACGTTTTCTCTGCAGCTGATAGCAAGGCCCCTGCAGCCAAAACATGTATGGCCTTGTATTGGTTGACATTTTCATCAACTGTGCTTGGAACATATTTCAGTTTGCTCTCACTCTTAATGAAGCCTGACATTCAGGCCCCTGGTTTTTAATTTTATTATCGTGTACACTGCATAATCCTACTATATGAGTGCCAAGCCATGTTCCCACCAACTCACTTTTTATCTTGGCGCAGGCACACCCCAGCCCTGCAGAGTGCCTGCACCAGGACAAAAAGTGAGACATCGGAGGCAGGTCTCTGGGGGCCTGTGGAGCCAGTGGGGAGACGCAGCATGGGGGGGGGGGTCCCTTCCCATGCGACCTTCCTGCTGCCTCCACCAGCTGGCGCGGCCCTCCCAAGGCCCTGCTGCTAGAGCTCATTGTATTTATTTTTACAACAGGCTCTATTGCTAGTAGATAATTATTTTGATTATATTTTATTTGATATCACTTGAGCCTTGTTGCATCTTCAGGATATTTCAGGCTGAGTTTGAATTTTTCCCTCCCTCTTCTTTTTTCATTGAGCCAGACAAGTGGTCCATCTATCTTATTCTTATTTACTTATTCTTGACTGGCAGCATCTCTCCAAGTTCTCAGGCAGACGATGGTTGTTCTTGACATCCTTGGCATCCTTGAACCGTACTTGTTGAATTTAGAACCATCTGCATGGAAAGTCATTACCTCACTGCCAATGCCCCTCCCCACCTGATGAATCTCCCACCGGAGACTCAAGAGGCGAATAGCCTCCCTCGAACTGAAGTGGTTCTTGCTCGAAAGAAGAATCTATTAAAACCTGGTCCTCCATAAATTTGTAGGAGTGTAGCAGAGTAGCATCAATTGCAAAGAAAACGTGTTGGGTGTTTTGGAGTGTGCTGGCTGGTGTGAGTGTGAGAGGGAAAATAACAAACTTACACTTAGTTTAGAAAGGAAATAAAAGTTCTTTTTTATAGGAACTCCATACTCTGATCCTCTTGCTTGTGATTTAAATAATGTTAATGATGTTTGTTTGTTTTTTTAATTTTATGGTTGTAAATTTGCTATATACATTTTGTTTTGTAAAGGCCAATGGCCATATACAATATATTTACCTACCTACCTACCTAATAACAACAACAACATTTGATTTATAGACCACCCTTCAGGACAACTTAATGCCCACTCAGAGCTGTTTACAAAGTATGTTACTATTATCCCCACAACAAAATACCCTGTGAGGTGGGTGGGGCTGAGAGAGCTCTGAGAGAGCTGTGACTAGCCCAAGGCCACCCAGCTGGCTTCAGGCGGAGGAGTGGGGAATCAAACCCAGCTCTCCAGATTACAGTCCCATGCTCTTAACCACTACACCAAACTGGCTCTCGCTTACCTACCTACCTTCCTACCATACTCTGATAGGAAAGAAGAGAGAGAGGTTCCTATCTACCTATCTAGTCCGATGGGCGTGGATTGCAGAAGAAGTCCTGCATCCATGGGGCAAGATGGAGAGAATCATAGAATCATAGGGTTGGAAGGGACTTACAGGGTCATCTAGTCTAACCCCCTGCACACTGCAGGAAATTCAGAAAGGGACAAAAGGAGGAAGAGGAGGATGTCACAAGGAGGAAGTCTTGAGATTAGCAATCTACACATCAAAGGATAGTTCAGGGCAGTAAGGAGTAAACAGATGCCCTGGCCTCTCTATCTTTCTAACTTTCTGGTTTGTCCCACTCTAAAACTGAGGAAAGGGATGTTAAGTCCTCCTCTTCTAACAAAATCTTAGAATTTGTCAATGAAAACAAACAGTTATCAAGTGATTCTGCACACGTTGAATAATGCACTTCCAATCCTCTTTATAGATCATTTGGAACAGATTTTTTTTGTGCGGAACAAAAAATCCACCTCAAACGATTGATAAAGGCCGTTTCCACATGCTGTTAAAGAGACGGTCTACTTACTGAACGCTGGCATTTTTTTCACAGATTCCAGATGCCTCCGATTTCAAAGCGGAAGCAGGCAGTTTGTCTTGCGTCTGATCAGCGTCCTTGACCTGGCACAGGAAAGAATGGGAAATCCTGGTCTCAGAAAAGACGCTGATCAGACGCAAGACAAACTGCCTGCTTCCGCTTTGTGCTTGCTTCCGCTTTGAAATCAGAGGCATCTGGAATCTGTGGGAAAAAACGCCAGCCTTCAGTAAGTAGATCATCTCTTTAACAGCATGTAGAAACGGCCAATGTGCATTGAAAGTGCATTATCCAACGTGTGTGGAATCAGCCATCTATGATCAGAGTCACAGACTGACTGGAACAGAAAACAGTTTGTTGATTCAAAGCTGCAGTAAACTAACAGCTGAAATGCAACTCAGCAGTCACTGACCAAAGTTTCCTTCTGGTGTATGTAAAATTGAGGTGTCTATGCAGTTTGGGGAGAAAAGCAAAGCTTGCTCTTTCAACACGTTCATTTCCTCTCTGCCCCACACTCACCATCTCATTTTTGGTTGCTTTGGCAACACAGTAGCTGCCTGGCAAACCCTACTGTCTATTTGAATGGCAGGTTATAAAGTTGTATCTATTTGCCAACATCGGTTCATTTAATGGCTGGATTTGTTGGGGCGGGGAGGGGGGCGGAATGAAATCCTATAGAAGATGAACATTTGATGTATTGTCGAAGGCTTTCACGGCCGGAGAACGATGGTTGTTGTGGGTTTTCCAGGCTGTATTGCCGTGGTCTTGGCAAGACCACGGCAAGACCACGGCAATACAGCCTGGAAAACCCACAACAACCAAGATGAACTTTTGTTCATCTACAGCTATCACAGAAGCTGGAGACAATTTCTGGAAGAACTATCCAAGCACTTAATTCCAGTAGACCTTTCAGGGGACTTATTTACACCATTTCACAATTTGAATATGATGGGAATATGATGGTTTGAAGCCTAATTGGACAGTCTCATTATCAGGGTGGTGTAAGATCTGAGTCCAGTGGCACCTAAGAGACCAACAAGGTTTTCAGGGTGTAAGCTTTTGAGAGTCACAGCTCCCTTCTTCAGACACGTAGGAATGGCGATCCCAGAGCCTTTATATCCCAGCCAAAAGGTGGGTGGGTTGTTATAAGGGATGGATCTGTGCAAGTTTTTTCGTGAGGTTGACAGATTTCCACTCCATGAGGCTGAATGCGATGCCTTCCATGAGGGTAGTTTTAGGCTAGGAGCTGTGTCGTTCTGCAGTAGAACAGCAGGATTTGAGTCCGGTAGCACCTTAGAGACCAACAGGATTTTCAGGGCGTAAGTTTTCGAGAGTTCAGCGCTCTTGTAGTAGAACAGCAAGATTTGAGTCCAGTGGCACCTTAGAGACCAACAAAACTTTCAGGGTGTAAGCTTTCCAGGATCAAAGCTCAGGCTGGCGTGGTCACAATTGGCAGACCTGGGCAGAATTCTGCTTTGTAATTTCACCTCTTTGGGACTCTCTAGACTGAGTCACCTCAAATTTTACCTTCAGCCAATTTGAGTGGCAGTTCTCTTTGTTGTGATTCACGGCTTCTTCAACATGCATTTATGCATTTTTTTCAGGATGATAGTATGCCACGTTTCCACCTACGTGGGGCCTCAGGATGAGTCTGATATTCATGCAAAAAAAATCAAAATTGAAATATACAATAAAATCCATGAACTCATCAGATTGATCCAAACACAAACTTAGGGATATAAAAGATCAAGAGCCATCCAGTTCCTTTAATTTAGTTCAAAGACCTTCTGGAATAAGATCTTTGATTTCTCTACAAGGCAGATTAGGATAGAACTTGTCTCACCTCCTGGGGGAGCTAATTCTACAAGTTAGGAACACCAATTGAAAAATCCTACCTGAACATCCTAGCTTCAGCTAAAGTTGGAACCCACACAAAGGCAACATCCGTTCGACTGGAAGGTCAAGCAAATTTGTCAAGGTGAAGGCTGTCCTTCAGATACTGTGGGCCCAATAGAGTTCGCCGTGTTAGTCTGTAGTTGCAAAATAGTAAAGAGTCCAGTAGCACCTTTAAGACTAACCAACTTTATTATAGCATAAGCTTTTGAGAACCACAGCTCTCTTCCGCATCTTCTGCATCTGACAAAGAGAGCTGTGGTTCTCGAAAGCTTATGCTACAATAAAGTTGGTTAGTTTTAAAGGCACTACTGGACTCTTTCCTATTTTGTGGACCAAATGGATTTAAGAATCTAAAACAGAATGTGAGCAAATCCACCATACCACAATGTTCAGTGGAAGTACATAGCATAATAGAAGTCCTATTCCATTTATTCTCATATTTTGGCACACTATCAGGACTGGCTTAACTTTAATCAAGTTCTTCAAAGTCATGCTTGCTCAAAGGAGGCTTTTATATGTTGGCCTCTTCTCTGAAGTCCATTTATCAACCTCTATTACGTTCAATGACTAGTGAAGAATCAGGTATCATCGAGGCCATAAAAGATTCATTTTTAACTACAAGCACAGCAAATTGCCATTTGAAGAGGGTTTTCTGATTATGTCTTTGGCTGCCCTTCTCCACTCAAGGGGGGAAAAATGTCCTTTGGCATTGTGGGGAGGATTAATGGCCCTAATAAATAAGAAACATATAAAATCAGACGCAGTCTGTTTTTCCCATTAATGATTTATTTATTTATTTTTATTTGTTTAAATTTATATTCTGCCCTCCCCGCACTGGCAGGCTCAGGGCGGATCACATTTGTATACGTTAAAATTACAACCACAGTTTCAAAACATAATAGATACAGTCAGGGGTCATTTCGCAGAAAAAGAGCTGGAGGAACTCATTAACATAACTTATTAGCATATGCCACGCCTCTTGCCATCACCAGAAGTGTGTCATTAGTATGACTGATTTGCATATGCCACACCCCCTGACATCACCTCTTCTGGCTGGTTTGGACCCAATCGTGGCCATTCAGGGCTGAAATTGGGCCCAAAATGGCAAAAAGGGGCTGAAAATGGCTGAAAAGGGGCACAAAATGGTCAGGATCAGGCCGCTGATGAGCGGGAGCGTGATCCACCACCCGTCAGAGGCCCGATCCAGGCCATTTTGGCCCCAATCCAGGCTGAAATGGGCCCAAAGTGGCCGAGAGTCAGGTGGGCGGGGCCACCTGACATGTGACCTTTTTGGGGAACTGCTGGAACTGCGTTCCCATGCGTTCCCCCTCAAAATGAGCCCTGGATACAGTATAAATATTTTAAAACCAACGCAAGCAGCACAAACAGTTCATAAATCCATTTCTAACCATCACTGAGAAATAGTTAAAAGAAGGAGGAAACTTCTTCTTTTTTTCCTTCTTGCATGAAGACAAAAGTCAGAGGATAGGAAATGGGAAAGATTTCAGGGCGGCCTCAGGCCAGTCTCACACTCTGCGCCTGGCCTACCTCACAAGGTTGTTGCAGGGATAAAATAGAAGAGAGACTGTTGTGAGCCACTTTGGGTCCCCTTTGGAGGGGGAAAGGTAGGAGATACAGGGAATGCATCTATTTCAGGGCTGGATCAAGGGGGGCAGGGCGGGTAGCCTGCCCCCAGCACTGCCAAAGAGGGGGCACTGGGTGCGGCTTCCAGCCGCCCAGGACCACGCCGTGGTTTGCCACCCAGGAGGCTGAGGGCAGGGTTGGGAGGCCCGCGCCAGCCCTGCTGATGGGGCGGCTGGCTTGCCACGCACGCAGGACCTCCCAGCCCTGTGCTCAGCCACCCACGTGGCAAGCCAGCTTCCCCAGCGCACAGCCTCGCTGCCTCCACCAGTTCCGTGGTGCATCGTGTGCTGGGGAAGCCAGCTTGCCGCGTGCATGGCACACAGCAGTGGGGCATGCAAACCGCATGAAGTGCCTCCTAGCCCTGCACTCAGCTGGCCGTGCGGCAAGCCGGCTGCCCCAGCACATGGTGCGCCTTGGAACAGGTGGTGGCGGTGGCAGTGAGGGCGTGCACTGGGGCAGCTGGCTTGCCACGCGGGTGGCTGAGCGCAGGGCTGGGAGGTCCTGCACGCGCGGCAAGCCAGCCAGCCGCCCCAGCTGCCCGCCCCAACATACACCCACGCCGCCACCACCACCAGCTCCACGGCTCACTGGGCACTGGGGCGGTTGGCTTGCCACGCGGGTGGGCACACCTCCCACCCTGCATGATGACGTCACGAAAATGACATCATCATGCAGTTCCAGGCAAGGGTTGCACCAGGCGCCCGCACCCCTAGATCCGGCTCTGATCTATTTATCATGCACGTACAAACCATGCAGTAAATTCCCAAGCAACAGATCAAGTGGTCAAAAATTATAATCAGAATTATATATTGCAGAGATTTTTTTAGAAGTCTCTGGAGTGAACACCGTCTCTGAATTATGCAGACTTTTTCTTAGTAGCTGGAACGTCTTGGTGTGCTTTAGGGTATCGAGTTCAAACATTTTTACTCTGCCTTCCCATCAAAAACACACACACAAGGGCAATTCACAGAACGGAATGAGCATTATCAGCAACTCATATTAAAGAACCAGAATACAATCCATTTTTAAATATATAGGTTAAGGCAGAAATTTTAAAATGTAAGTTTTTTTTAAAAAAGCAAATGCAATTACAAAGACAATGTTAGGGTAGAGAAAGAAGTATTTTTCTCCCTTTCTCACAATACAAGGGCCGTTTTCACATGTATTAACAGCTCCGATACGTCGCACAAAGCTCTTCCAAGGAACCGGGAAATCGTGCCATTTTTAAATATATCCATTTTTAAATATATAGGTTAAGGCAGAAATTTTAAAATGTAAGTTTTTTTTAAAAAAGCAAATGCAATTACAAAGACAATGTTAGGGTAGAGAAAGAAGTATTTTTCTCCCTTTCTCACAATACAAGGGCCGTTTTCACATGTATTAACAGCTCCGATACGTCGCACAAAGCTCTTCCAAGGAACCGGGAATTCGTGCCAGGAAGACGCTGGCCTTGCAGGAGCTTTGCGCAACGTACCGGAGCCGGTAAGACATGTGAAAACGGCCAAGAACTCATGGGCACTCAATGAAATTGCTGAGCAGTTGGGTTAGAACGGATAAAAGGAAGTCCTTCTCCACCCAAAGAGTGATTAACACATGGAATTCACTGCCTCAGGAGGAAGTGGCAGCTTCAAGCATAAGCAGCTTCAAGAGGGGATTGGATAAACATATGGCACAAAGGTCCATCCGTGGCTGTTATCCACAAGGTATAGATGGATCTGTCTAGGGCAGTGATGCTCTGTATTCTTGGTTTTGGGGGGGGATCAGTGGGAGGGCTCCTAGTGTCCCTTCCCCACTGGCAGACCTCCTGAGGACACCTGGTTTTTTGGCCACTGTGTGACACAGTGTTGGACTGGATGGGCCATTGGCCTGATCCAACATGGCTTCTCTTATGTTCTTAACTCCAGGTTGGGAAATTTCTGGAGATATGGGGGTGGATCTCGGGAAAGATGGAGGTTAAGGAGGGAGGGACTTCAGCAGGATATAATGCCATGGTGTCCACCCTCCAAAGCAGCCATTTTCTCCATAGGAACTGGTCTCTGTTGCCTGGAGATCAGTTGAAATTCAGGGAGATCGCCAGCCCCCTCCTGGAAGTTGGCAGGCCTAGTATCTAATTAGCATATCTAGGGAGGGAATTTCATAATCTAGAGCAACCGTAGAAACCTTTCTGTATTTCAGAGGTTGCAGAAAGCTCCGGTCCTGTTAACAAAATGAACAAATCCTACCAGCTAGTAACCAAGGCTAGCTCTGTACCGCAGCCAGGCCTGAAGCCAGATAGGAATGAATCAAGGGCAAGGGTGCCATCCAGGAAACCATGGAGTTATTTTGCCATGCAAGAAAAGATTTGAAATTGGCTTCTAATTAGCTGCTCCGAAAGAGGGCTTTTTTTAACAAGTGGCCAAACCACTGCCTTCTTCAATAGCATTGGCATCAGCTCCTGTAATAACGAAGCTTGGCCAATTTTCATCAGCGGGTCTTCCACTTTTGTCACTTTATTAGCCAAGAGAGTCAGGAGGCCGCATCACAGACTCCAATATCCGCAGCCATCGGGAATCTGATCAGCAGCATCCAGGCACACCAAGCAGAAAATATCCAAACCTGAACCGGAGAACGTTCCAAAATGGGCATTCAGCTCAGAGCATGTCTGAGGGCCAAGCTACAAGTGACGAATGACACTTGCCTGGCAAGTGAACAGACTCACGTGTATTCCTCCCTGTTCACTTGCCATTCACTTGCACTCCATTTGATCAAGTGAATGCCAAGTTAACAGGGAGGAATACACGTGAGTCTGTTCACTTGCCAGGCAAGTGTCATTCGTAGCTTGGCCCTGAGATATCTTATCAACACAGAAACACGCAAAAATGCCACAGCTTTGTCATTTCCTTCTCACTGTGAGATTCCACCCTAGGAGCAAACGAGTGCCGAATCATCCTATATAACTGAACTGGACAGGATTCTACTGGTGTAACGGGAGCAGGACAGGTCATGTTTCTTCACAGTTTCCACTTCTGCCTAATAGGCCTTGCAGAATGCTCAATAGCATGGCCCGTCAAACTCAGCATTTCCATCAATGTCCTCTCCCACGTCTCTAATCTCTTTCATTCTCTCAGCGCTTTGTTAAATCATGCAGTTGGATTCCTTCTAAAGAGAAGGTTGATGAAGCACATATATGGTGATGAGCAGGCATGAAGCAACGTCACATCTCCCAGGCCATCTCATCAACATACCATTTCTCTGGAAGAAGAATGTGTGAAAGACTGTATGGTAAAATGGGCTTAAAATGTTGGGTATAATCGGGGCTTTTTTTCTAGGAAAGGAGGTGGTGGAACACAGTGGGTTGCCCTAGGAGAAAATGGCCACATGAGTGGTGGCCCCGCCCCCTGATCTCCAGACAGAGGGGAGTTTAGATGGCCCTCCATGCTGCCAAGCAGTGCGGAGGGCAATCTAAACTCCCCTCTGTCTGGAGATCAGGGGGCGGGGCCACCACCCATGTGACCATTTTCAAGAGGTTCCAGGACTCCGTACCACCGTGTCCCTGCTGAAAAAATGCCCTGGGTATAATATACCAATGGACCAGTGGGAAAATATGTGGGTAAAGGGGCTCAAATTTACTTTGAGTTCCACACTTAAAGAATTTTTTACAAAATGATGTATTGCTGGGATATGTCGCCTGATAAATTAGCAAAAGTGAGTAAAGGTATGTCAAATGTTGGAAATGTGAGCGACATGAAGGAACATCCTACCATCTTTGGTGGACTTATCTCAAAGCAAAAAAAAATTGGTCACAAATTCATATAATACAGAAAATTTTGAAGATCAACGTACAATTTAAACCAGAAGCCTTTTAGTTGGGACTAACAGACAACCAGTTGAAAAATAAACATGGTATCCCGTTTCTATACATGACAACAGCAGCTAGATGCTGTTGCACAAGCTATGCGCAAAAATGGAAAAGTGCTTCATTGTCTTCAACTGAAGACTGGATTAAGAAAATGATGGGAGTTAGCAGAGATGGCTAAACTTATAGCTTTGATCAGAGATAAAACATTGTCTACTTTTATGGTTAAGTGGAAACCCCTTATTGACTTTCTGCATGAGCCAAAAAAAATGAACAGATGATTTGTGGATTTGATTTCTAAGAAGATAATCTTGGGAAAAAGAAATAGAAGGGGGGCGATAATGAAAAGGTAAAATTTGGAGGTATCAGAGAACTATAACTACGTTGTTTGTAAAGATATGATAGGTGTTGTAGAGGAAAATGAAATACGTATTATTTTTCTTTGTTTCTTTTATTTTCGTTGTTTTCTTCTTTCTCCTTTTCTATTCTTTTTGTTTCTTTCTCACTGTCCTTTTATTGGGCTTTTATTCTTATTAATAAAAGAATAAAGCACTATTAAAAAAACATACCATTTCTCCTACCACCATCCCTCCCAAACTAGGCAGCACTGGAATCGTTCCCAAAGCCAGAAACTCAATCCAACCTGAACCAGAGAAAGAAAACGGATCCATATAATACGTGTCTCTGAACTAGCAGCGTCACCCAACCACTCCCTTAATGCACCATTGACAAACCAAAGGTCCATAATCCTGCTGTAACATACAGACAATGCTGCATAATGATAATTTCAGTATTCAGTGTTCAATGTCTTTATTACCAGAAAGGAATAGACATAAGACAGGCACCTGTTTAATAAGAAAAAATGTATTTGGTGTGATTTTTTAAATAACTATTATTTTATCTCAGATACGTATTTTCTGACAGCTAAGGTGTTTAATTATTTTTACCTATTTGTGTTACACCGTTGATTGCAAACAAAAGCGGAGTTGCATCGTTCTAACTTTGTGAAAGTTAATCTGTTTAGAAGGATATAGCACTATTTGGGATTGCACTGTTAGGCCATTTCCACACACGTTGAATAATGCACTTTCAATGCACTTTCGCAATCCTTTGGAAGTGGATTTTTTGTTCCACACATGGAAAATCAGTTTCAAATGTTCACTAGATTATTGAAAGTGGATTATCCAGCGTGTGCGGAAGCAGCCTTAGACTGGTTAATCTTCAACATCTTGATATCTTGGCTCACCTTCAGGTCGGCTAACCCGCACGACTCCGATGTAAACCCAGGGAAATCAGAACAAATGAAGCTGAGCAGAGAAAAAAGGTGGAAGTTTGTCAATAGTTAAGACGTTCGAGAAGCCATGCTATGCTAATTCAAAGCTACAAATCAAATTGTGTTGCCGTTTAACGCTGACGTTTGCAAGAGCTCCAGGGACTGATCTCCAAATTCAGATTACTTTTCTCAGCTCAAATATAGCTGGGCTGTCTTGGTCCTCTCACATCATGGGGTGAGAAAGTAATCAGATTGAAGCGAGATAATTTCTTTTGTCTGGGTTTAAAACTTAATTAATTGCCTCAGGCTTTTAATCGGACAAGGCCTCGAAATTAAATTCCTTACACTTCACGCCTCTGTTATGTAAGGCCCAGACAACTCTAGGAAACACCGTCCACAAGAGATATTTACAATGGTTGGATCAGTTTAACATTTTCTCCCAATTAAATAGCCACATTTTTTTTCAAGTGACACCAGATGAAAATCTTCAATCTTTCCAGCCTGTATCTAACCCCAAATGTTCTCCAGATGATGATTAATGATCACGTTCCTTCCTACAGGAAAGGGAGAAGGCCTCCAGAGAGAATGGTCCGGCTGCCGTTGCTATGACGACATGAAAATGGAATCCGTTCTGTGGAGTGCTTCATGAAAATTACAGCTTTTTAGTCCACGCTTTAGAGAAAAAAACAGCCAGTCTTGACCTGTGGGTGGGGGCCAATTCCCTACTGGGTGTGTGTGCCAGCTTTGAGATGAAAATGGCTGAAATAGGCTGTTCATTCTGGCCCCCAACCTGTAGCCGGACAGTCTTCTCCCAGTGCCACCAATGCTGCCATTTTGGGCAGCATTTGTGATAGCGAGCCCCAAACTGAAGCTTGTGTAAACACCACTCACTAGTGACCTAGAAGCCTCGACACATAAAGGTTTCCACCCCATGTATCTAAGAGCCAAGCTACAAGTGACGAATGACACTTGCCTGGCAAGTGAACAGACTCACGTGTATTCCTCCCTGTTCACTTGCTATTCACTTGCACTCCACTCGATCAAGTGGAGAGCAAGTGAATGGCAAGTGAACAGGGAGGAATACACGTGAGTCTGTTCACTTGCCAGGCAAGTGTCATTCGTCACTTGCAGCTTGGCTCTAAGTCTAATTCATGGATTACAAGGTGCTTGGGGCCGTCACACATACACTGGGAGTTTCAAGGAGAGCCAGTTTGGTGTAGTGGGTTAAGAGCAGCAGGACTGTAATCTGGAGAACCAGGTTTGATTCCCCACTCCTGCGCTTGAAGCCAGCTGGGTGATGTCGGGTCAATCTCAGCTCTCTCAGAGCTGAGCACTCATAAAGTTCTAGCACCTAATTCCACTAGCACTAAATAAACACTAACACTTTATGAGTATGAATTAATATAAGAACAACACATTGTAGATATGATGCCATGATGGAATAATGCAGTTGTAGGTAACTTTATTCTGGCATGTTTGCAGATTAATGAAATACATATAAGCAGGGCTTTTTTTCTGGGAAAAGAGGTGGTGGAACTCAGTGGTGGAACTCAGGACCACACAATGACATTACTTTGGGTCAGCTGGAACAAGGGGGGAGTTTTAAAAAGTTTAAATCACCCTCGGCAAAAATGGTCACATGGCTGGTGGCCCCGCCCCCTGATCTCCAGACAGAGGGGAGTTTAGATTGCCCTCCGCACCACACGGAGGGCAATCTAAACCCCCCTCTGTCTGGAGACAGGGGGCGGGGGCCGCCGGCCATGTGACCATTTTCAAGAGGTGCTGGAACTCCATTCCCCCGCGTTCCAGCTGGAAAAAAGCCCTGCAGATAAGGGATATCCATTGTTTCGGTACAAAAATCTTGCTGAATGGTCATTGATTGTAGCTAAGTTGCTTCTTATTAAGTCTTCACGATTTGTAACCTTGTTTGCTAGCACTCCAAGCAGAGGCAGGGGGATTTTTCTTTAAATGCTCACTGGTGCTGGATGCATGATGATGATAATCAAGTCCGAGGTGACGGTGGAAGGCCTCTATCTGAAAACCTGGAGAGCTGCTACAGGTCAGAGTCGCTTGACCTTGATGGGCAAATGATCCAAATCAGTAAATGGCAGCTTCTTCTAAACTGGTGAAGGAGTGCATTTGACGCATGAGCTCAAAGAAGAACAGTCCTTTAGATGCAGATTACAGTTCATGAAAGGCTTTAAAAATAAGAACCAGCACCTTGAGTTAAACCTGGAAGCAAATAGCTGCTGTAGCATAGTGTTTAAGTGGTGCAGTTGTGAATCAGCACTCTGCTGGTTCGAATCCCACTCCCGCCATGAGCTCTGCAGGTGGCCTGGGGTCAGCTACTCCTCTCCGCCCCAGCTCCTCAGCTGTATTGTGTATTGTGGTCCAACCTGGTGGGTTATCAGACTCCAGTTCGGGGTCGTCAGAGCCGGAGGTGTGTGTGCACTTTGTAGGTTGGCCTCATTTTCAGCAGGGCACAGGGTAAGCTTCAAAAATGGGTGGAATGGGGGGTTTACAGCACCCTTGTCCCTCTCTCCCTCTGTAGTGGAAATACCGGAAGACCATTGTAAACACGAGGAGATAGGTGGTGAGCCACACAGCCCTTCTCCATGTAAATAGCAGCCTCAGGGTAGCAAGGAGTTAACCTACAGCACTGTAAATAGCAAGCACCTGGTGGTGATAAGGTGTGGCTACATAAGAGGGGAAAAACTTGAGAGGGAGAGGGGCAGGCGCGAGACACGAGACGCACGAGGGAGAGAGCGACGTGAGAGAGAGCCGGCATCTTCAGGAGAGAAACCCCAGCTGCTGAGTAACCAGCTGAAGAACTGACCTCATTGCCTAGAAGACCAAGGTTACTGGGTGAGTGGAGGATTGCTGTTATTGCTGGATAAAGCTGCTTCCTTTTGTTAAATACTATTGCTTGTTGGAATCTATCTGAACCATGGGCAGTACACTCTCCATCAGGTAGACAGCATGTTCCTGGCTCTTGCTCTCTGGCTTGCCTCGCTTCTCTCTCTCTCACCTAGTTTGTCTCCCAACACTCCTCACAGGCTTCCCCTTCCTGCCCACTTTTATGGGGCCACCCCTGTGCACTACTCCCACCTCCTCCAGGTTTTGCCCTGCCTTGGCTGTTCCCCCCTCCTCTCCTGGGCTATTGCCTGCTGTGCTGGCCTATGGAGGGATCTCCTCTGCCTCCCTTTATACCTGGGATCCGCCCCCAGATTTCCTCCCTCCCACAGGGTGGGGCTGTCTAAGCCTCACCAGGCCTGGCCAGGAGGCGGCTGCTCCAGCTCTGCCAGCTATGGGCTGCCCTGATTGGAGCATACTCCTATTCTAGCACCATTGGTGGGCTCAGCTGCTCTCTCTCTCACCTAGTTTGTCTCCCAACACTCCTCACAGGCTTCCCCTTCCTGCCCACTTTTATGGGGCCACCCCTGTGCACTACTCCCACCTCCTCCAGGTTTTGCCCTGCCTTGGCTGTTCCCCCCTCCTCTCCTGGGCTATTGCCTGCTGTGCTGGCCTATGGAGGGATCTCCTCTGCCTCCCTTTATACCTGGGATCCGCCCCCAGATTTCCTCCCTCCCACAGGGTGGGGCTGTCTAAGCCTCACCAGGCCTGGCCAGGAGGCGGCTGCTCCAGCTCTGCCAGCTATGGGCTGCCCTGATTGGAGCATACTCCTATTCTAGCACCATTGGTGGGCTCAGCTGCTTCGCCAATGGCTCCTACGGCTCGGAGCCTTGCGGCTGTTGCGACTTTTGATGCAGCCACAGGCCCAGTCATCACACCAGTGGTCCTCAGTGGCTCCTTGCCATCCCAGCAGTTCCTGTGGCCATTAGAGCCCAGGTTGGTATGCTGGTGGCCTCTGAGGCTGCCGAGGGTTTGATCAATAAATAATGCACGATAAATATGCCATTCAATAATCCAATAAATATCCAATAAATAATTAAGTCAATAAAGACACATGCAATCCTGATCAAAAAGTCCAGCCGGTATAGTTTCTCCAATCGGATGTTGTTCTATACACTTGAGATGTCGTATACAATGTCTCTTATCCTATGGTTCTGTTGTGCAGCTGTTAACGTCCTTCTGGAGCTTCTTCACAACACAACATGGTCTAGTGGTTATAGTCGAAAGCCAAAAATTGGGGCTCTTTGATTGGGATTGCATGTATCTTTATTAACTTAATTATTTATTGGATATTTATTGGATCATCGAATGGCATATTTATCATGAATTATTCATTAGCACTTTCAGCACTTTGTATTACGTACTGAACTCTGTCAAAATTACAGAATTTATATATAATTATTTCTGTAGACCTTTGAGGTTTTTTCTTTCTATTGTGTAGTATTTACTTGGAGGAGCCCCCAGTTGCTGAAGTGGTGGATTTGGTCAAGGCATCGGTGTTTTGCAGGCCTCCTCACAGCAGTTGGGATCGGGGTCACCACAACCCTTGCAGGTGAGTTGGCAGGGGGGGAGTGGGAATCCGGCCCTGGACAACATAAAGTAGCATGATGGGGGGGTGCTTCTCACTCATTCCCAGATCTTTGGTTCCTCTGGTAGGCCACCACCCCCGCAAACTGAAAACAGCCTTGACCCTTCACCAGCTGTTTGGGGAAGCCGGTAATCCTCTGTGCACGTGCAGAGTTCTAGCTAGCAGCTGACCAAAAGCCTCATAGGCGAAGACTGGACACAGTTTGACTAAACCAAAGAAAGGTTTTTATTGTATTACAATAGGCTGTAAAATACATAGAGCACAAGAAGATATATAGAAGGAGCAGTGCAAAAGGCTACAGTGGATGAGCTAAAGAAAAAAGGAATCCAAAAGTCTAATATCTAACTGTCCCTTTAGAGTTACCAAAAAGTACCTGAGGCATCTCCTGGCGGGATGGTTGTCCAGCACTTGGGAAGGTGAAGACAAGTCCACCTTTAGAACCCCTCTGTTCTCCATCCCACTGAACCACACATGCAAAAGATTGCAGACCCTTTTGGTACCCTTGTTTCCCAAGGGGAAGGAAGGAGCTTCTTCCTTAAAAACAATCTCTCCCATTCTCCAGGGCAAGTTGATCCCTTATCACGTCAGCCGCGTCTCTCATGTCTCTGGTTTTACGATGGTACCAAAAGGCTAGAGTGCATCCTTTGATCCATCCCAGTATGTCCTTTAGAGTAAATGGTTTTTATTGCCCTCGCCTCCCTGCTTTCCCAGGGCTGGGTTTGAAAAGGTGAATCACAGGCCAGCTCGATGTAAATAAGACCTGCGGATCTGTACCCCAGTCATGACAAAAGGGGAGATAGTTTCCAAAACAGATGCAACTGGTCGACAGCACTTTTTGCATTAACACCAACTTATTCCTTTAAGACCAAAGCTGGGTCCAGTTGTAGCCGCAGATTCCTGACATGACCTGCCAAAGCCAATCCGACCCCATCAAGGACCGAGAGAGTAATCTTGTCTGGAACATCAGCCTGCATCCTCTCAAGATTGTCTGGATTCTGCGTCAGCTTGTCCCCCCACGACTACTTGCCCACGGCTTCGAAGCGCTGGCTCAGAGCATCAACTGCAGCTTCCAGATGTTCCATTAAAGAAATATAAAGCTGGGAGTCATTGGAATATTATGGCAAATGGTATCTCCAATCAAATGTTCTCAACAAGCAGAGCTAAGAGAGGCTTTCGCTCAAGGCCTTGGAGAGCTGCTGCCAGCCACAATAGGCAAGACTGGGCTTGACAGATCTTCATTTTAACCACCATAAAACAGCAATGCTTGTAAAATTGGCTGTTTCCTTCTCTCCACCTTTATTCGCTTGCAGTCCACTGGTCAAGACAGGGTTTATTTGTTTCTTCACTTTCAAAATATCTACCCTATCTTTCCCTCAGAGGTCAAAGCAGCTTCCAATAAGATGAATAAAACCAAGTTAGCCTATTAAGGTCCAACCACTTGAACAATAATTAAGATCAGGTATCCAGAACGGAATCGGAGAGCCCTTAATAAATAATAGCATAATAATAGCATTTGATTTATATACTGCCCTTCAGAACAACTTAACACCCACTCATAGCGGTTTACAAAGTGTTATTATTTCCACAACAATCACCCTGTGAGGTGGGTGGGTCCGAGAGAGCTCTAAGAGAGCTGTGACTGACCCAAGCTCACCCAGCTGGCTTCAAGTGGAGGAGTGGAGAGTCAAACCTGGTTCTCCAGATTAGAGTCCTGCCACTCTTAACCACTACACCAAACTGGCTTTCCGGCCTGATAGCAAACACAAACTCTTAAGCCTTCCAAAAGCCCTTTCAAACAATTCAACTATGACAGACCCCCCCCCACCTCACTCCCCAACTATGAGGCAGATTTTCCCACCAAAACCCAGTTCTCCGAGCAGCCCCAAGTAGCGTGTTATTATTTGAGGTTGGGAAAGTCTGTTTGTCCCTTTCTGACACACAGATATAATTTCGGTTTTTTCGCCCAGCCCAGGAACTTGATGAGGGAAAGCAAGAGCACTATTCTTTTTTGTTGGAAATGGTACCGGCGGTTGTATGATATTCAGAAGGAAATAGCAACTTTAACAGAAAGAGATTAAGTAAGTGTAGTAGGAGATGGAAGTAGTGAGGTAAAACTTAGTTGGTATTACCGAATACACTTTGAGAAACAGGCAAAATCGTGTCCTTGAAGCTTAGTTTCTTATAATCTTGGTTCTTAACAATGAGAGATATTTTACTTAATACTTTAGTTATAGCAACGTTTCTTCACAAAGTTTCCTATGACAGATTAGGTTTCCTGGAGTAAGTTAAAAACTGTATTCCCTTCAGAACAGACCCAGGGGTCTTCCTCAGAGCCAAACCCCCTCTAGCCACTGGGCAGGAATTCTTCTTCTTCTTCTCAGAAGATAAAACCCTTCTTCTTTTGGCTTGAAAGGGAGTGTCAACCCACTACCCAATCACTCTTGCCAAAACACACTCCCAGTTCTCTCATGTCTGTGTAAAATGGGCTTCAGCTTAGGCTAACCCTTATATTTTGAATTCCTAAATAGAATTCTTCCTTGGGACAGTAATGTTACAGTTAAGGCAACAGATTCCTCTTCCCTCCCTCAAGAGGAGAACCTCTCTGACCTTCCCTGTCAGACCCTCTCACACACACTAAACAATCCTGTCAGAAAACCTACTGACTGCCTCCAGCCTGGTTCTAATGGACCAATCAAAGAGGAGGGAGCAGCTTGTCACTCAAGCTTTACATTCCAGGCAATAGTTAACTCCTTTCCTCCCAGCCCTCTGATAGTGCTGCACTTAGGAAACCTGCTTTTAAAACCTGCAGTCTGTCACAACAGTCTTTGGGGCTTTCTGGAAAGCTGACAGCAATGGAGGTTTCTGTATCATTTCTGGAACATTGGCAGCAAAGATTGGAGGTGCTCATGAGCACACAACACCATGCACCACTTGCTATGGGGCACTACAAGGAGGAACTAAACCAGGTTTACCCGTGGGTTCATATAAGTGGGCCACCAAGTCACACTCAGCTCATGGAGTATTCAAGGCAAGAAATGAGCAGAGGTAGCTTGCCATTGCCTGCCCCTGCATAGCAACCTCACTCTTCATTGGTGGTCTCCCAACCTGTGGCCAACCCAACTTAGCTCCCAAGCCCAAATGAGCTCGGGTCAAACTGAGATATTTAGGCTGCTATAGGTTCGTGCACGGAGAGGCAATTGTTCAGGCAGGGGGAGCCTGAGGCTGGAAAAGGCTTTAACTAGTATTTGGAATTGAGCCTAGAAGCAGACTGGCTGCCAGTATACCTGAACATAACCAGTAGTCCTTGTCAAAAGATGAATGAATGCATTAGACACAAAGTGAGTAGTCTTCAAGGGCAGATCCTTTTTGAAGAGCATTTTAGAGCAGACTAGTTTAGAAATTACAGACACATGGATCCACATGGCCAGGTCCATCAGGTTCAAAGGGGAAGACAAGTTTCAGATTAGTTGAAGACGGAAGAAAGTGACCTGTTTTCCATCAGCAGTGTTAGATCTAGTGTAGTCCCCTCCCTCTCCTATCCCTCACTTTGTGAATGACAGCTCAAACACGAGCTAAAGCTGGCAGTTCATTGCCCATCAAAAGACCAACTTTCCCAACCGACACCACCCCATCTCTTGTCTGGATTCAGATTCTGCTGGTTTGCCCCGTCTACTTGACCACAGCATTCATCTAAGACAGAGAGCTTCCGGAGGCTTAGTAAATGATACCTTTATCTGGGTGTCATCAGTGCAGCGACGGCACCCGACTCCAGAGCTATGAACGATCTCGTTCAGTGACATAATAAAACGTGGAAGAGTGGTGCTGAGAGGACATAGGGGACAGCAGAAGTCAGATCCCATGACTGATGACTCAGCCTCTCCGATAGACACTGTTTGGGCCAAAAGACTGAAACCAATTAATGGCACAACGGATGTACGTTGTTGCCATTATATTACATGAGCAATTCATCTCCAATTGGAAGTTACCTCCCCCCCCAAAAATTCACAATGTTTTTCTGGAGCTAAAGTAAATCTCGGAAGCAATCTAGAGAAATACATTTCTGAACTCCGTAATGATGCTTTCGCAACTGCTCCAGTGCTGTGGTAGGTAGGACACGGAGGGCAAGATCACACATCCATGTAGATAATTTGATTTGTCATCACTTGATCCCTTGACTTTGGACAACAACTCATAGTTGAATGGGTGAAACTGACTCCGTTGAAAAACTAGGTTTGAGGCAATGAGATAAGAAAGATTGATCGGTAGTCTTTGATCTGCCATAGCCCATTCAGATCAGTAAAACCTAAAGGCTGTCTATTTTGAGTGATGAACATGAATGCACGAACCAGCCCTAAGCTTACGGGTACATCTGGGTGAAACGTATTTCTGGAATCCATGGCTTCCAGACCTCTATGCTTGCCCATTCCTGCCTGCCTTCATCCCATTGGTTGTCCTTCGCACACAGATGTTGACATTTTGATCCCAGAACTCGAGGGCATGGTCCACCGCGTCCTCTTCCTCCAGACAGGCATCAATCCATAAGTATTGCCTTGCCATTTCCGGCAAATTTCTGCTTGCACCTTGAAAGAGAAAAACTGGCTGTTACAGTTGTAGGTTTCTGGACGTAATCAGAAAAGAACAAAACTTTGACAGAAAAATTCCTGACAACAGGTTCTTTTTTACACAGATAGGAAGGCTGTGGGAGGGAAGGCAGCATGGTCAAGCTCGATCTCATCCGATCTCGGAAACTAAGCAGGGTCCATACCTGGATGGGAGACCATCAAGGAGGACTCTGCACAGGAAGGCAATGGCAAACCACCTCTGCTTCTTACCTGCCTTGAAAGGGTCTCCTACAGGTGCCACTCTGCACATGGGTGAAATCAACAGCTGCTCGTACCGGTCATTCTCTGCTCCGGCCCCTGCCCTATGGAATGGCCTACCTGAGGAGGTCAGGAGAGCCCCCACTCTCCTGGCCTTTTGCAAACGATGCAAAACTGAATTATTCAAAAGGGCCTTTTACACAGATATGAGGGCTGTATTTTAGGGTGATGATCTCTAACGAGTTAGGGACCAGAGACTTCACCATGTTGCCTTGTGTCCTATCTGTTGCTTTAAGTATGTGCTCCAATGTACTACCTGTTGCTTTAAGTATGACCCTACTGGGTAGTTCTATTTTGTCTAATGTCAGTCCTAGAATTGCTTGTGCTCCATTTCAGCATTTCTCCAACTCTGTATTGGATTCCTGCTAATGCTATGTCTTTGTAAACTTGCATTTATTTACCCTAGGGCATCGTTTATTGAAATGTCCTTGATATTTACTGTACTAATCTCACACTATGTAATCTGCCTTGAGTTTCAGTGAGAAAAGCGGAGTGTAAATGACATAAATACATAAATAAAGCCCCAGCAGAGGTTGCCGTAAGTCACTTATGATTTGATTGCACTTCATATCCAAACACAGGATGGCTGTTCTGTACGGAAATGTTTCAGAAATATCCTTTGGTCTCCCATCCAAATACTAACCAGGCCTGACCCTGCTTAGCTTCCGAGATCAGATGAGATCAGGCATGTTCAGGGTGGTGCGGCCATAGGCCGCATAAGATAGTATACTGATATATTGGCCATTTCCACATGGCTTACCTTATACTACAAAATAGCGAAATCTCACGCGAAGACGTAGTTATCACATCTTCTTGCGCGATAACTGCGTCTTCTCGTGAGATTTCGCGTGAGATTTCGCTGTTTTGCAGAATAAGGTAAGCCGTGTGGAAATGGCCATTGTTCCAGACTGAATATAAGGTTAGGAGCTGATAAGATGGAAAATGCTTAAATATCATTGATGAGATAGAATACAAGATATGGAAACTTTGGTATAATAGTTAAAAGAAATAGAAATGATCTGTATAGAAGCATTAGGCTATATTAAGATATAGCCGTAAGAATGTGCATGGAGACCACTCGTTATGATCTTTAGCTGATCTAAAAGTGAACACTCTGTAGAAAAAGAATGTATTTAGTGAGTAAGGTACTCAGAAGCTGGAATATTAGATGCAATCTTCGTTTTAACATTGATGAACTCTGATGAAGGTACGTTGTGTGTATGCTGTGCTTTAACAACCCTTATAGTGCAAAATTTTACCGTTCTTTGGACCCTGTTATCCCCCTCCCTTCTTTCTTCTGTACCCTTCTTTGTTTTGGAAAAAAAAAGAAAAAAAGAAATAACCTTTGGTAAGGGCTAAGGACTATATACCATACTATGGTGTACTGTCTGTTATAAGTATGCTCCTGCTAGGGAATTTCTGCCTTGTTTAACATATCATGTTCGATTGCTTGTGCTTAGTTTCAACCCTGTATCCAATTTCTGCTTGTTGTAAAATTTTTGTGATCCAAACCTTCTTGCGTTGTTTTTGGATAATCCAACTGTTGAACATATTTGACTTATACTGTGTAAAGCGCCTTAAATCTCACTGAAAAAGGCGAACCATAAAGAAGTAAATAGCAGCACAACTGGCTGATCACATTTTCTTGTTTCCCACACCCATTTACACCCTTGATAACAATTCCACAATGCAATTCCACAATGCAATTCCACAATGAAAAAAACCAGTGCCACCCAAAACACAACCTTACTTTGAAGAGCTAATAGAAGCAGAAGTGCTTGCCGTAAGGGTTAGAAGCTGGGGCAGAATCTTCAAGAGCTTTAGGGGTATCAAACAATTCCCGAGGATAATATTGACTTTTCATCTTCCAACATAGACACAGTCCAAGCACAGTTAAGGCCAGGGGTCATTTCATAGAAAAAGAGCTGAAGGGACTCATTAGCAAAACTCATTTGCATAACTCATTAGCATACGCCATGCCCCTTGGCATTACCAGAAATGTGTCATTGGCATAACTGATTTGCATATGCCACACCCCCTGACATCACCTGTCCTGGCTGCTTTGGACCCAATCCTGGCCATTCAGGGCCGAAATTGGGCCCAAAATGGCAAAAAGGGGCTGAAAATGGCTGAAAAGGGGCCCAAAATGGTCAAGATCGGGCCGCTGCTGAACAGGACAGCAATCCACCACCTGTCAGAGACCTGATCCGGGCCGTTTCGGCCCCAATCCAGGATGAAATGGGCCCAAAATGGCCGAGAGTCGGGTGGGCGGGGCCACCTGACATGTGACCTCTTTGGGGAATTGCCAGAACTGCATTCTTGTGCGTTCCCCCTCGAAATGAGCCTTGGTTAAGGCTATCATGAAAGTCCCTCAAGGGAAGAAATTACTGAATTTTCAACAACCAAGCGTTTGAGTGTTCCTGGGGCCAAGACAAAATTTTCTTTGCCCACCCTGTAAGTGGAGAGTTACAAATACCTTATGATTTTTTTTAAATCTGTCCCACGTCTCCATGTCTTTCCCTGTTTGCTGTGTTATGTACACATGCCTTTCTTTTCTCATTATTTTCCACGTATCTTAGCAATGCATATTTTTTCAAGGAAATTTTACTGCATACAATGAAAGCCCAATCTACCGATACATCTTTCCTGATGGTGAAACGAAGACAGCCTAAGCCAAGCTAAGGATTTCAGACCGTTTTGATGGATTGCCCCAAGAGGAAGTCTCAACTGAATTGTAAAAAAATACATGCATAAGCATCTCTGCTTGGGGGTTCTCTCGAGATCAAAACAGTCCCAAGAACCGTCATCTTAAAAGTGCCCTGCTAAAGTCAAGCAAAAAACAGCTGTAATTCATGTCAGCACTAGGGGGCCCCCTCCTCACGAAGAAAATTCAAGAATCGCTTTGCTGTGACATTAGCTTTGTGCGCGCTTGGCTTATGGTCTGTTGTGGTTCTCCTTGAGTGGATTTCATTTTAACTGCTGTTCCTGGATACTACAAGCCTTAACTTCCCAGAAAACAGCACAGCTTCAAATCTCTTATCCCCGCCCCGTTTCTATTTTGACCTGAATATAACTATTTCAATTTTGCTTTCCCCCCTCCCCATCAAATCAAACAATAGTGTCTATATTTTTTGTCACTTCCAGGAAGTGATGTCATCATGCAGGCACTGGGGGTGCACACGCACTTTGCAGCGGGCTGATTTTGGTCCCAAACGGAAGTGCAGAAGCACACTCGGGGCAGCGAGATGACGTCACTTCCGGGAGTAATGTTGTCGTGTCACCCTGGGAGCGTGCCCAGGAAGCCCATTCTCACTCCTTCCCCCCCCCTGCTGGCCAGGTGAGTGGTGGGGGTGAAAGTGGGGGATCCCCTGCCTCCACTGAGGGAACAGGATCCCTAACACAGAGACACATCTGAAAAAAGGCAAACATTCAGTCATGCACACCGAAAACATAGTAAAGTATAAATAACGCACACACACCCTTACCTCTTTATTTAGGAAACAGTACAGAATGGCTACAAGGAACCCCTGAATAAGGGAAAAAAGCAAAATTAAATGATCAGACAATATAAAGAACTATCCAGCATAGCTCTGGAGTAAAGAACAGTGGTGGATACAGAACAAAGTTTAGTTTCTGCTTTATAAATCTCACAATCAGGGTTGGCCACACTAGTAGGAGTTCTCCATGTGAGGACAGACAAATGGGATGTTTTCCTATAAGTCGCCCTCCCCTAGGTCTGCTGGTCTGGGCTGCTCCACAGCAGAGTGCAAATGAGGAGTTTGCATGTCTGAATGCCCCTCCACACAAAACAATTCCCAACACACAGAAAATAATGGTGAAAAGTTCTTGCCTAGAATTTCCCCATGCATGCTTGTCTTATGTATACAGCAATGTTTCTTTATGAGACGGCCACCTCCACAACTGTACAGCCCAGGGCTTTTTTTCAGGGGGAACGTGAGGGAACGGAGTCCCGGCACCTCTTGAAAAAACTCGGCAATAGTGCTTGAAAATAATATGATTTCAAAGAATCCAGTGTGTTTCTTCCTCAGTTCCCTCTTGAGAGTTCCGCCACCTCTTTTCCCAGAAAAAAAAACCCTGGTACAGCCCAAACGCAGCTTCAGTCCTATTTGTCTAGCTTGGGGGGTCACCTTTTTATCCATTCCCCTTTAATTCCATAGTCACCTGGAATGACCCGATGCAGAGCTCTAAGTAGAAGCGGATCCCCACGTGGGCATGCGCTCCTTCAGGAAGGAAGTTGAAGATGATGTAATGCGTTCCAAAGAGAGGAATGAGAAGGAGGGTTGACTTGGAGAGACGCCTGATACGGGGTGAGAAATTAGAAAGGGGGAAACAAAAATGAAGTCACATTGGCCCCATTAATAGCAAGCAACGGCCACTAGATGGCGTTTGCTCCCATCATCTGAGCTGGGGGCCATCAGAACATCTTGTGGCAGAGAGTTACAGATGCTAATGATGGCAGTTTTCACACGCACCCGTAAGATCATGCAAAACTCATGGATTGAAGTGTCTTCCTAGCGCGATTTCCTGGCACAATCCCCTTTAATGTCACAATGACATCAGAAATCGTGCCATTAAACGGGATCGTGTCGGGAAATCGTGCTAGGAAGACGCTTCATGCTGTGAGTTTCGTACAATCTTCCAGAGGTTTTGGCGTTGCGAAAACGGCCGATGTGTTTGTTCCAGATCTGCCACCTATAAATTCCACTGGCTGACCCCAGTTTTAGGATGCTGAGAGCGAAACGTTTTCCTCTCTTCACACCATCCCACCATTCATAATTTCACCCTCCCGTTTCAGTTTGCCCCCACCTCAACTTTCCACGTCATTCATTCTGATTTCTGCCCAGTCAACTACCTGTATTGAGACGAGTTGTTGAAGTTTATTTGTCTTGGATCTAACTTCTTCAGCAGGATTCGGATGATGTTGATAAAAAGAACAAAATTGACCTGTCCGAGATTTTAAAAGGAAAGGGGGGCATATTTATTTATTTATTTATTTATTTATTTATTTATTTATTTATTTATTTATTTCATTGGATTTCTATTCCAACCTCTCCGCAAGTGGGCTCAGGGGTCAGATTACATCATTTAAAACACAATAAGCAACAATAAATATACAAATTAGCCATAAAAATTCATAAAATTAATAAAAACATTATAGAAGTCTTGGTCAATTATAGTAATAGTAATAAACAACCTCCAAGATAGCAGCAACCATTGTATAGCTATTTGTTTAGCTTCACTTAGTTAAAACCCATAGACAATAACTTATATAGTTTCCAGGTGCCATTAAGCTATTAAAACAGGGTGGTAGTGGAACATCTGGTGGGGTTGGAAGGGGCCCCCTCACAGAGTTGGAAGGGGCCTTACAGACCATCTAGTCCAACCCCCTGCCCAATGCAGGAACAGCTTAAATCATCCCCAACAAGTATTCGTCCAACAGCAACTTGAAGACTGCCAATGAGGGGGAACCCGCCCCATCCCTAGGCAGCCGATTCCACTGATAGATTACTCTTAATGTGATGTTTTTCCTAACATCCAGCCAGTACATTCCCTCCTGTAGTTTAAACTCTTCACATCATGCGGTTTGGATCTCATGCCTTTGTTGATACACTTTTTCCAGTTTAGTGTCATCTGCAAATTTAATGAGTAATCCCTTCTGACCCTCGTCCAGATCATTTATAAAAATATTGGAAAGCACCGGAGCCAGGACCCAGCCCTGGGGCACTCCACTGGACACCTCCCTCCAATCAGATGTGATGCCATTGACAGATCTCTAACATGAAGGTCACCAGTATTCTTGGCTGGGGTGTGTTCTCTCTCATACGTTTTGGTCCGTAGCACTCTGCCAGAAATCTAGTATCTCAGGGAGAAGACCAGGATAGCTTGGAAACTAGTTTTTTTCGCGCACTAAATGGGATTGCATGGTGGAGCATTCAGGGATATGAGCCCCCCTTCTCTTGCTCTTTCAAGGGCTTTCAAGCTCCATTTCTAGAAAGGGGGATAGAGTTCATAGCACTTTTGAACTTCAGCCCTACCTTGCTAGGGTTGCCAGATTCCAGGTGAGGTCTGAGATCTCCCTGAATTCCAACTGATCTCTGGATGACAGCGATCAGTTCCCTAAAAAAAATGGCTGCTTTGGAGGGTGGACTCTATGGCATTATACCCTGCTGAGCTCTCTCCACATCCCAACCCCTGCCCTCTCCATGCTGCACCCCAAATCTCCAGGAATTTCTTAACCTGGGACGGGCAACACTACACCTGTCACCTAATGATACTCCTCACTATCAATATACAGAAAACTGGAAATACACTACACACCGCAACAGAAAAGATAATCGGTCCTTTGATAAGCCACCAGTAAGGAGAGTCTTCATTTATGTCCCAGCACCTAGAAAGTACACCATAGTTAGTGCAAAGAACCATCAGCGAGCAAAACACGTATTTCTGTCTTAAATATATCTGTACCACTGCACTCAAGAAAGCTTTCACTTCAAAACAATACTTGCACATAAGATTGCCAGATCCCCTTACCGTCCTGGTGGGAGGCTGGGGACTTGGGGCTTACCTGTCTTGTGGCCCCAACATGGTTCTCTCGCACGCTTTGCATGCCTGGCCCTGCCCTCGCATGATGACATCACTTCCAGCGACGTCACTTCCGGGTGACGTCACCGTGTGGGTGCAGGAGCATGCGCGCACTTTGCAACGGGATGATTTGAGCCTCAAACGGGCCTGTTTGGGGCTAAATCAGCCCGCTGTGAAGCCCCCTTCAGATCGCCCACCACCAGCAGTGACCCCGGGAGCACAAGCGGCACAAGCATTCCCAGTGGATGCGACAACATCATTTCCAGAAGTGACACCGCTGTACTGGACACAGAAGTGCTTCCATGCTTCCGGCCCCATGCAGAGGGTGGGAGCACTCCTGCGGGTGATGTGATGACATCACTTCCGGAAGTGACGTCATCACACACATGCAGAAGGCGTGAGGTAAGTGCCAGCTCCAGTAGGGTATAGGGACCTGGCAACCTTAATTACTACCTTATCTCTTAGCATCACTGCCGTGACCCTGAGGATTTTCTGCTCATAACATACTTGGCATAGAATCGGAAAAGCAGGCATGACTTACGCAGTATCTTCGAAATGCACCTTAACCAAGATCCAAACTGTAGTAAAAAATGTTGGCGTGCCTGCCGGATAAACAGAAAATGAATGGGATATGATGCTTTCTACTAATATATTGATGATACAAAATTAATTTCTCTCCTGCACAGACTTCTGAAATTCCCTTCTGAATTTCCCTCCAGATTCCAGAGTTCTGAATTAATCATCGTTCCCTGGATTTCCCCATGTTTTAAACTGAGTATTAGGCACCTGTAGCTCTCCGTCGTCTGTGTTCCTGACATTCAGTTTTTGGTTGTTAGGGAGTGAGTGTAGCACAGGGACTAGAACAGGTCACCTCTGTGCTTGCTTCTCCGCCTCTGTAATGCCCACACAAACCGTCCTTTCATAAATAAATGGGTTAAGAACAAACGGAAGCCGCCCGTACTTACCCCAGCCAAACAGAACAAGCCACCAGAAATATCTTCTTCCATGACGAAAGGACGATAATAGCAAGCAGTTTAAGTAAAGCGCCTCCACCAGCAGCCACATGAAATTGGTCATCATGAAATAGTGAGAGAAAACCACGGAGATCTTGCACTGAGTCTAAGGAAGAGGAGAAAGTTCAGTGTTGATTCGTTCAGGTTCATTTATAATCCGTCATTTCGAAATGGCATTCTTGGGCTCCTACACTTGAGTAACTCAAAGAATTCTGGATTCCACAGGCTCACATTATTTTCCAATTGGAATGGTGTACACTAGGGGCATGCACCTGAAAAATAACAATTTGGAATAACTTGAATCCTAGAGCGGCAAACTGCTTCGGGATTCGGGTGTTTGAATCACTTGGGTATGCTCCTTAAATTCGGAGCATATCGAAGCTCAAAGCTACTTTTCTTACCACTTGCAAGTGGCACGAAAATGGTGGCTTTCAAACTTCCCGCCCTGCCATTTTTTTCCTCTGATAAGAGGGGGAGGAGGGTTCCCCTCTTCTCCTCCCATAGGGGGAAAAAGCGGTGGGGTGGGAAGTTTGAAAGCAAGCAGCGATACAAATCTCTTTGGAAAGCTTTGCTTCGGGATTCCCGGATCGGCTCAGCAATGCTGGGGCCGATTCAGGAATCCTGAGTCTTTCCAAATCAGGCTCGATTCAGGTTAAAAACCCGAATCGGAAACCCGAATCGCACATCCCTAATGTACACAGTGATGGACAATGAACTCTGCTGTTATTTGTATGAACCAATAAAGTACAGCGGCAAGAGTGATGGTTTTGGACATTACCAAATGAACCCATGAATTTGCCTTCCACAAATGCAGCTTTTGGTCTATTAAGGGTCAGTTTTGTCTACTTTGACTAACGTCTCTGGTTGAAGTCTTTCACGTCACTTACTATCCTTTTAACTGGAGTTGCTGGGGGATTAAATATGGCGCCTTCTGCATGTGTAGCAGATGCTCTACCAATGAGCCACGACTCCACGCCAAAGCAAAAATAGGAACCTGTGTTATATGGAGCCACTGGCCTGCCTACTTCAGTATTGCCTATTGATGAAAAAGAGCAATCGTGGGGCAATTGGAATCCGACATGGGCCCTAGAGCAGCAATATAATGCAGGACAGGAAAGTCTGCCAAGAAAGTTATAGTGATGAGGAACAAACGTTTTGCTTGTTTATGTTCCATGTGGGATTACAGTCACTCTACACGTTACTTCTTTTATGAGTTCTCCATGGAGCCAACCTATGCTCTGCTCAGTACACATCACTTCAGGGAT